>NC_073647.1:36529847-37779847 GCF_029407905.1 Bubalus kerabau | reverse complement strand
TTCCCCGTCTATTTCCCATGAAGTGATGGGACCAGATGCCAGGATCTGCGTTTTATGAATGTTGAGTTTTAAGCCAACTTTTTCACTCTCCTCTTTCACTTTTATGCAGAGGCTTTTTAGTTCCTCTTCACTTTCTGCCATAAGGGTGGTGTCATCTGCATATCTGAGGTTATTGATATTTCTCCCGGCAATCTTTAGTCCGGCGTGTTCTTCTTCCAGCCCAGCGTTTCTCATGTTGTACTCTGCATAGAAGTTAAATGAGTCGGGGCACAATATACAGCCTTGACATACTCCTTTTGCTATTTGGAACCAGGCTGTTGTTCCATGTCCACCTCTAACTGTGGCTTCCTGACCTGCATACAAGTTTCTCAAGAGGCAAGTCAGGTGGTCTGGTATTCCCGTCTCTTCCAGAATTTTCCACAGTTTATTGTGGTCCATGCAGTCAAAGGCTTCGGCATAGTCAATAAAGCAGAAATAGATGTTTTTTCTGAACTCTCTTGCTGTTTGGATGATCCAAGAAAAGACCAATACATAGAAAACTGTAAAGCACTGATGAAAGAAATCAAAGATCACACAGACAGATGGAGAAATATACCATGTTCATGGATCAGAATGATCAATATAGTGAAAATGAGTACACAACACAAAGCAATCTATAGATTCAGTGCAATCCCTATCAAGCTACCAATGGTATTTTTCACAGAACTAGAACAAATAGCTTCACAGTTTGTATGGAAATACAGAAAACCTGGAATAGCCCAAAGCAACCTTGCCAAAGAAGAATGGAACGGAAGGAAACAACCTACCTGACTTCAGGCTCTACTACAAATCTACAGTCATCAAAACAGTATGGTACTGGCACAGAGGCAGAAATACAGATCAAGAAACAAAATAGAAAGCCCAGAGATAAACACACGCACCTATGGACACCTTATATTTGACAAAGGAGGCAAGAATAGACAATGGAGAAAAAACAACCTGTTTAAGATGAGGTGCTGGGAAAAATGGTCAACCACTTGTAAAAGAATGAAACTAGTACACTGTTTAACACCATACACAAAATAAATTCAAAATGGATTAAAGATCGAAACATAAGACCAGAAACTATAAAACTCCTAGAGGCACACATAGGCAAAACACACTCTGACATAAATCACAGCAGGATACTCTATGACCCACCTCTCAGAGTAATGGAAATAAATGAACAGGACCAAATTGTATAGCAAAATAGCACAAGTAAATGAATAGGGCCAAATTAAATTCAAAAGCTTTTGCACAACAAAGGAAAGTATAAGCAAGGTGAAAAGACAGCCTTCAGAATGGGAGGAAGTAAGAGCAAACAAAGCAGCTGACGAAGAAATAATCTCAAAAATATAAAAGCTGCTCCCACAGCTCAATTGCAGACCAAGAAATGACCAATTCAAAAAACGGGCCGATGAACTAAACACACATTTCTCCAAAGAAGTCATACAGATGGCTAACAAACACATGAAGAGATGCTCAACATCACTTATTATCAGAGAAATGCAAATCCAGACGACCTTGAGGTACCCTTTCACGCTGGTCAGAATGGCTGTTACCCAAAAGTCTACAAACAATAAATGCTGGAGAGGGTGTGGAAAAAAGGGAACCCTCTCACTTTGTTGGTGGGAATGCAATCGAGTACAGTCACTACGGAGAATAGTGTGGAGACTCCTTAAAAAACTGAAAATAGAACTGCCATATGACCCAGGAATCCCACTGCTGGGCATGCACACAGAGGACACCAGAATTGAAAGAGTCACGGGTACCCCAATGTTCATCGCAGCACTGTTA
Organism: Bubalus kerabau; assembly: GCF_029407905.1. Taxonomy (NCBI): domain Eukaryota; kingdom Metazoa; phylum Chordata; class Mammalia; order Artiodactyla; family Bovidae; genus Bubalus; species Bubalus kerabau. The sequence goes on along the minus strand of NC_073647.1, from coordinate 37,778,032 downwards.
ATAATAGCCAGGACACGGAAGCAACCTAGAAGTCCATCAGCTGACTAAAGGATAAGAAAGCTGGTGTACATATACACAATGGAATGTACCTCATCCATTACAAAGAATACGTTTGAATCAGTTCGAAAGAGGTGGATGAAACGGGAGCCTATTATACTGAGTGAAGGACGTCAGAAAGAAACACGCCAATACAGTACACAAACACATATATATGGAATTTAGAAAGATGGCAATGATGACCCTATATGCGAGAGAGCAAAAGAGACACAGATGTATAGAAGAGTCTTTTGGACTCCGTGGGAGAAGGCGAGGGTAGGATGATTTGAGAGAAGAGCATTGAAACATGTATATTATTCTATGTGAACCAGATCACCAGTCCAGGTTTGATGCATGAGACTAGGTGCTCAGGGCTGGTGCACTGGGATGACCCTGAGGCATGGGATGGGGAGGGAGGTGGGAGGGGGGATTCAGGATGGGGAACCCATGGACACCCAGGGCTGATTCATGTCAATGTATGGCAAAAACCACTACAATATTGCAAAGTAATTAGCCTCAAATCAAAATAAATGAATTTAGAAAAAAAGAACTCAAAAAAAGAAAAAACGGAAAGAAAGGACAGCACACCCAGGGGGTCTTTCACTTTTATTGATTTTAAATCACATTCAGTGACTGACTGTGAATCATCACTGGGGTCTCCCAGGAGTTAGAGTGCCAGAAAGATTTAATTAGGGAGCTGCAGTCCAGATAAAAGATAACATATCGTTGAGTTAAAATCTGAACTCAACTCGTTTGATGCCTATGGTGAAACTCTGTGTTTTAGTTGTTTCTAAAAAGCTTTCTGAAGACACGCAGGATTCTTATGGTCAGAGACTGCCTTATGTACCTCCATAATTGTTTGACTATTCCTTGGACCTTTTAAAACATTTCAAAATGAAAGTTAACACCAAATTAAATATCTCGTACTCTTTCTTTAAACCATGATAAACTTGTAGAATTTGGACTAACAAAAGACTTTATTGGGGAAGAATGTTTTACGAGTGTAGTTATTTTGAAATCCTAGGGTATGGTGATCATTAAAAGACCAGCTTTTACTCAGTCTCATGTTAGTTCTTATGTAAAAATTCACTGTACAGACTTCCATGACTGTCCAGTGGTTAGGACTCTGTGCTTTCCCTAGAAGGGCACGGGTTCAATCGCTGTTCAGGGAACCATGCTTCCACAACCTGAATAGTGCCCCCCGGGGGGAAAGAAAAATTCTCTGTGAGTGGTGATCCTGTTTGTAACGTGCACTGGGATTGGGCCACCATCACTGCTCTTCCTTTGGGAATACATTGCTCCCAAAATTTTCTTAGCAAAAAGGTGTCCTAGTCATTATTTGATTTGTTCCCTCCAAACATTATTGTACTCCCTGGGAGTGCTATTTGTGAGTTTTAGGTGTATCAGCACTTCGTGCCTTCTGAGCACCTTTAGCCGACAGCATAGGTGAGTGATGCAACAATCCCTTTTATGAGGTAGGTGGCCAGGAGGTGATTCCTGCCTACCTTTCTCGGGGGGACTTTCACTTTCACCACCCCTATGTGACAACCTCTTCCTTTCTGGGTCTGGCAATCTAGACCCTAATGTCATTCCACACCCCAAACAAAGGCTGTAACACCATACCACTACTCCTTGCCCTTGAAATCAAATGTTAATCAGGGTTATCCATCTTCAGTGCAGACTCCTGACCCAATCCAGACCACTACTCTCTGGCTAACTGGGGACCCGAGGGTCTGTTCCCCAACCTCTCGGGACCCCATATCCCTCCCATCTCCAGTGCCCACCTCTTCTCTTCTTTCCCTCCCTTCCATCAGAAAATTCACACACACGCAAATATCTTTTCCCCATTTGATGTTTATTGTAATTGCAGCCATCAGTTTACTATGTTAGTGTGAGAGTCTTTCCTTGGTTGGCCATTTCTACGAAAGCAGACCTCTGGAGGCACAGTTCTACACTGTCTGACCTTTTCGAGTCAGTTACTGGCTGCCCAGCTTGTACTACTCCAGGGTCTCTTATTCTGGGGCGGCTGAGCTTATCTTCTCTTTGGATTCTGCCTCCTTCTTTGATCCCGCCTCATATTTTGGTACCTTTTACGGCTTTGATTCAGTTTCTTACGTGCACAGGAACGGAGAAAACAGTTGGGTTTTCTGGTTGTCTTCACCTTCTTCGACTGAGTGGCATATGGTCGGATTTTCTTTCTCAAGGTTCCTTGAAGAGGTCTTCTGACCCTCATGGTCATATTTCGTGCCTGGAAAGACAAGACAAGGGTATGAGACTTTAGGAAAGAAAAAAGCGGATTTGGAAGGGAGATTTCATGAAAAAGGGATGAGGGCTCATGAGGGCTTTTGTGCCAGGCAAGGGTGGGTAGAGGTTTGGGGCAGCAAAGTCAATGGAGAACATGGGGAGCTTAGTTGGAATCATCTTACTTTCACACTGCCTCGGTACCTCCGTTGACAAAGGGTCTTCTTTTGTCCATTCATCCTTGAGGCAAACCGCCTTGTAACTCTTCTTGACTGCCGTGGGTTCCTGATTCCCTTAGTCAGGATGATGCCAAGAAGTGGCCTAACCTAGAATCTCTGCCTCTGGTCTCCCTATTTATACCCTTTCAGGACAATGAGGAGCCACACCCTTCAATCTGATTGGTCAGTTAGGCACCACCCCAGCCAATAGCATCTTGGGGGGCTTAGACATCACAATGTACCACTGTGCCCATCAACATGGGCTAGTGGATGCTGAGGGAGGCCATTTTATAACTTCTCCATTGATGACACCTCTGTGTGTCTGATTCTGGGCAGTGGTGATTCAGGGCCATGGTGTTTCTCCTCATGACCTTCAAACTTCCTTTCAGTTCCCTTTATCCTTTGACTTATATGTGCCATTTCAACACTCCTGCCTCCTTCATCCCTCTGAAAACATCTGCCAAACCCTTTCTGTCCCACTTCAGCCTTTCAGAGTAATCACTTCATCTCTAGCCCACCTTCTGCCTGTTGGGGGTTCCTGAGGGGCTTAAGGAACTTAAGAGCAAGCACTTAAGGTGGCAAAGGGTAATTAAGAACAGGTTGGGTGTTTGATCTCCTGTCATGAGCTTTAACGACCCCCAGACTTGGTGAATGCTCAGTCTGTTGCCCAAAGTTTAATACACAGTCTCCCTCAGAGTACACATCAGAACAAAGACACTTCTACATGTCTCCTCCACTAAATTTTGTTGGGATACTTCAACTCTCATATTCAGCAAGGAAACTCAACTTGCTCCATCTATCAGAAATACATTCCTGATTATTATTATTATTATTATTTTTTTTTTTTAAGGAAAGTGCTCAAAGTCAAAATCAGTTCACCACTCTTCCACTGAGTCTTGACTAAATCATTTCCCCAGTCATCCCTCCTTGTCAGTTATCAGGAGGTAGGGCCCATTGCAGGCCTGACCAAGAGCTGAGCAGGACAAGTACCTGCAGGTAGCTCAGTGATAGTTGGTTGCTTGTGGGTGGGGTCCATGAGGCACTGACCAATGGAAGAGCAAGCCCTGTTGCCTAGTAACAGGATGCAGAGTAATAAGGCACAGCAATGGCTACCTGCGAAGGGCTGTGCTCTGTTACATAAGGACACTTTGGGTCCAGTGTGCTGGAATCTTTTTGATTGACTCATTTCCGACCTCAGATTTGATTTCACATAATTAGTTAACTTTTGCATATCATAGTTTTTTTTATATCCCCAGGCCTAGCTGTCACCAGTGCTGTCACCTCTATGCCTCTCCAACAGCTGCCACTTGATCACATGCTCAGCATATAGTATAAATAGTTCAAAGCCCACAAGATTGTGAAGTCCAGCCCACCCTGAAAACTCCTTTGACAAACCTTAAATTCACAGTGATTCTTCTACTCTTTGCAGTGTAACAGAGCAGGATGAGCACAGCCCTTAACAGGAAGCCATTGGTGTGCTTCATTTCAAGCCATCCTGTCCCTAGGCAACAGGTGCTGTTCAAACATTGCTTGGTGCCTCAGAGGGCCCCATTCACAAGCAGCCAACTGTCAATGAGTGACCATTAGTTGTCCTGCTTAGCTGTTGGTCAGCACCACAGTGGGCCCTGCCCACAGGTTACTTACTATCAATGAGGGGGCCATAGGGAAAGTGATTATGTCAAGGGTGGTGTGGCGGTCATCAGGAGGAGACTGAGATAAGAGGCAGATTCAGGCCTCATTCTGGAGGCCCTGGAGCTCACGCAGATTTGGGCCAGTGGGTGAGCTGGAGGGCCCAGGGAATACACTGGGGACTAGATGTTGTAGCCCTCCATAGCCCTCACTAAGGCCCTCCACTAGCCTTGGCCAAAGCCTTGAGGAGCAGTGTACCTCTCCCGCATCCCTGTCGCTGCGACCTACTAGCAGTGGTTTTCTATCTGGGTCTCAGACTGTGAGAACTGGTCTCCCCATATGGATGCCCTGAGGACGGAAACTGAGGACCTATTATGTTGGATGCCTGTCTCCGTCAGGGATGACGGCTGGGCAGAGTGTGGGAACCTGGCACTGAAGGAGCTGCTGGCTGAGATCTGCTTCCCCTTAACCAGCACTGGGACATTGCAGGGTGAAAGCTGTGCCTTGAGACTGCCCTTTCTTGTCAGGACAGAGAATAACATTCATCTAGTACAGGTTTATAGGAACCTCATTACCTGACCATGACCTAACCTTAAGCACAAAGGGTATGACACCAAGAAGTCTGCAGCAACTTACCACCACTCTCCCTAACATTTAATTGTACATGCACTTAATGAAAACTTTTACTAACTTTGGGGTCTTAGGGCATGAACCACCCAGCTCCTTGTATGAATCTGTAATCAACTTTCTCTGTTCCAAACTTTAAGGTTAAGTTTTGATGGGCCTCCTTCTGCGTCAGGCACATGGACTTGCAATTTGAAGAACAACGGTATTGTCTAAGGACAGACTTTGCCTCTCTTAAACAACGGCAGAGACTGGCCAACTGCTCACAATTATCCATAAAATACACGATGACTCGGCTTGGCTAAACTTTAGCCAAGCTTCTCTCCTCTGAACTTCAGCTTTCGCCCAAACTTGAGCAAGCGCTAAGATTCAAAGTTTTCTGTCTCCCTTAACAGCTCATTCTGAGAATCAGCTCACTATCAGAGAGAAACAATTGCTGTAAAACAGCCCCATCATGCTGTCTGCTCATCCATCCTCCTACCTGCCCCATCACACACACAAACACACACACACACACACACACACACACACACACACACAGAGTTCCTGCTGACCCTACTCATATTTCCATGTTAAACAAACTTCTTTTTCTGTTCTATTTCAGACATGTCAGGATCTGTGCTCAAAATACTTTCCCAATTGCAATCAGTTCCGTTCAATGGCTCAGTCAATTCTGACTCTCTGAGACCCTATTGTGTGCAGCACATCAGGCTTCACTGTCCATCACCAACTCCCAGAGCTTGCTTAAAATTCAAGCCCATCAAGATGGTGATGCCATCCAACCATCTCATCCTTTGACGTCCCCTTCTCCTCTGGCCTTCAATCTTTCCCTGCATCAGGGTCTTTTCCAATGAGCCAGTCTTTGCCTCAGATGGCCAAAGTATTGGAGCTTCAGCATTAGTCCTTCCAATGAATATTCAGGACTGATTTCCTCTAGCATTGACTGCATTGATTTCCTTGCAATCCAAGGGACTCTCGAGAGTCTTCCCCAACACCACAGTTCAAAACCATCAGTTCTTCAGTGCTCAGCTTTCTTTATGGTCCAACTCTCCCATGCATACCTGATGACTGTTGGGAAAACTTAGCTTTGACATATGGACCTTTGTCGGTAAAGTAATGTCTCTTCCTTTTAATACACTGTCTAGGTGGATCATAGTTTTCTTCCAAGGAGTAAGCGTCTTTCCCTTTCATGGCAGCAGTCACCATCTGCAGTGGTTTTGGAGCCCAAAGAAGAAAGCCTGACACTGGTTCCACTGTTTCCCCGTCTATGTCCCATGAAGTGATGGGACCAGATGCCATGATCTGCGTTTTCTGAATGTTGAGTTTTAAGCCAACTTTTTCACTCTCCTCTTTCACTTTCATGCAGAGCCTTTTTAGTTCCTCTTCACTTTCTGCCATAAGGGTGGTGTCATCTGCATATCTGAGGTTATTGATATTTCTCCCGGCAATCTTGAGTCCAGCGTGTGCTTCTTCCAGCCCAGCGTTTCTCATGTTGTACACTGCATAGAAGATAAATGATTCGGGGCACAATATACGGCCTTGACATACTCCTTTTCCTATTTGGAACCAGGCTGTTGTTCCATGTCCACCTCTAACTGTTTCTTCCTGAAATGCATACAAGTTTCTCAAGAGGCAGGTCAGGTGGTCTGGTATTCCCGTCTCTTCCAGAATTTTCCACAGTTTATTGTGGTCCACACAGTAAAAGGCTTCGGCAGAGTCAATAAAGCAGAAATAGATGTTTTTTCTGAACTCTCTTGCTGTTTGGATGATCCAAGAAAAGACCAATACATAGAAAACTGTAAAGCACTGATGAAAGAAATCAAAGATCACACAGATAGATGGAGAAATATACCATGTTCATGGATCAGAATGATCAATATAGTGAAAATGAGTACACAGCACAAAGCAATCTATAGATTCAATGCAATCCCTATCAAGCTACCAATGGTATTTTTCACAGAACTAGAACAAATAGCTTCACAGTTTGTATGGAAATACAGAAAACCTGGAATAGCCCAAAGCAACCTTGCCAAAGAAGAATGGAACTGGAGGAATCAACCTACCTGACTTCAGGCTCTATTACAAAGCTACAGTCATCAAAACAGTATAAACTGGCTCATAGAAAAAGCAAAGGAATTACAGAAAAACATCTACTTCTGCTTCATTGACTACACTAAACCTTTGACTGTGTGGCTCACAGCAAACTGGAAAATTCTTCAAGAGATGGGAATACCAGTTCACCTTACCTGCCTCCTGAGAAACCTCTATGCAGGTCAAGAAGCAACAGTTAAAACTGAACATGGAATAACAAACTGGTTCCAAATTGGGGAAGAATTATGTCAAGGCTGTATATTGTCACCCTGCTTATTTAACTTATATGCAGCATACATCATGCAAAAAGCCAGGCTGGATGAATCACAAGCTGGAATCAAGATTGTCAGGAGACATACCAACAACCTTAGATGTGCAGATGAAACCACTCTAATGGCAGAAAGTGAAGAGGAACTAAAGAGCCTCATGATGAAGGTGAAAGGGGAGAGTCAAAAGGCTGGCTTAAAACTCAACATTCAAAAAACTAAGATCATGGCATCTGGTCCCATCACTTCATGGCAAATAGAGGAGAAAAAGTGGAAACAGTGACAGATTTTCTTTTCTTGGGCTCTAAAATCACTACAGACAGTGACTGCAGCCATGAAATTAAAAGATGCTGCTCCTTGGAAGAAAAGTTATGACAAACCTAGACAATGAATTAAAAAGCAGAGACATCACTTGCCAACAAAGATTCATATAGTTAAAGCTATGGTTTTTCCAGTAGCTATGTATGGATCTGAGAGTTGGACCATAAAGAATACTGAGCACTGAAGAATGGATGCTTTCAAGTTGTGGAGATGGAGAAGATTCTTGAGACTCCCTTGGACAGCAAGGAGATCAAACCAGTCAATTCTAAAGGAAATGAACACTGAATATTCATTGCAAGGAATGATGCTGAAGTTGAAGCTGCGATACTTTGGCCACCTGATGCGAAGAACTGACTCATTAGCAAAAAGTCTCATGCTGGGAAAGATTGAAGGCAAGAGGACAAGGGGACAATAGAGGATGAGATGATCAGATGGCATTACCGACTCAATGGACATGAGTTTGAGCAAAATTAGGGAAATAGTGAAGGACAGGGAAGCCTGGTGAATTGCAGTCCACGAGGTCACAAAGACTCAGACACAACTTAAGTGACTGAACAGCAAACATATTAAGTCCATAGGGAAGGGATGGGTCCTTTAATAAATGGTACTAGGACAACTGAAAAAAAAACAAACAAAACAAAAAACAAAAAAAAAACAGTATGATACTGGCACAGAGGCAGAAATACAGATCAAGGGAACAAAATAGAAAGCCCAGAGATAAATCCACGCGCCTATGGACACCTTATATTTGACAAAGGAGGCAAGAATAGACAATGGAGAAAAGACAACCTCTTTAAGAAGAGGTGCTGGGAAAAATGGTCAACCACTAGTAAAAGAATGAAACTAGAACACTGTCTAACACCATACACAAAATAAATTCAAAATGGATTAAAGATCGAAACTTAAGACCAGAAACTATAAAACTCCTAGAGGCAAACATAGGCAAAACACACTCTGACATAAATCACAGCAGGATACTCTATGACCCACCTCTCAGAGTAGTGGAAATAAATGAACAGGACCAAATTGTATAGCAAAATAGCACAAGTAAATGAATAGGGCCAAATTAAATTCAAAAGCTTTTGCACAACAAAGGAAAGTATAAGCAAGGTGAAAAGACAGCCTTCAGAATGGGAGGAAGTAAGAGCAAACAAAGCAGCTGACGAAGAAATAATCTCAAAAATATAAAAGCTGCTCCCACAGCTCAATTGCAGACCAAGAGATGACCAATTCAAAAAACGGGCCGATGAACTAAACAGACATTTCTCCAAAGAAGTCATACAGATGGCTAACAAACACATGAAGAGATGCTCAACATCACTTATTATCAGAGAAATGCAAATCCAGACGACCTTGAGGTACCCTTTCACGCTGGTCAGAATGGCTGTTACCCAAAAGTCTACAAACAATAAATGCTGGAGAGGGTGTGGAAAAAAGGGAACCCTCTCACTTTGTTGGTGGGAATGCAATCGAGTACAGTCACTACGGAGAATAGTGTGGAGACTCCTTAAAAAACTGAAAATAGAACTGCCATATGACCCAGGAATCCCACTGCTGGGCATGCACACAGAGGACACCAGAATTGAAAGAGTCACGGGTACCCCAATGTTCATCGCAGCACTGTTAATAATAGCCAGGACACGGAAGCAACCTAGAAGTCCATCAGCTGACTAAAGGATAAGAAAGCTGGTGTACATATACACAATGGAATGTACCTCATCCATTACAAAGAATACGTTTGAATCAGTTCGAAAGAGGTGGATGAAACGGGAGCCTATTATACTGAGTGAAGGACGTCAGAAAGAAACACGCCAATACAGTACACAAACACATATATATGGAATTTAGAAAGATGGCAATGATGACCCTATATGCGAGAGAGCAAAAGAGACACAGATGTATAGAAGAGTCTTTTGGACTCCGTGGGAGAAGGCGAGGGTAGGATGATTTGAGAGAAGAGCATTGAAACATGTATATTATTCTATGTGAACCAGATCACCAGTCCAGGTTTGATGCATGAGACTAGGTGCTCAGGGCTGGTGCACTGGGATGACCCTGAGGCATGGGATGGGGAGGGAGGTGGGAGGGGGGATTCAGGATGGGGAACCCATGGACACCCAGGGCTGATTCATGTCTATGTATGGCAAAAACCACTACAATATTGCAAAGTAATTAGCCTCAAATCAAAATAAATGAATTTAGAAAAAAAGAACTCAAAAAAAGAAAAAACGGAAAGAAAGGACAGCACACCCAGGGGGTCTTTCACTTTTATTGATTTTAAATCACATTCAGTGACTGACTGTGAATCATCACTGGGGTCTCCCAGGAGTTAGAGTGCCAGAAAGATTTAATTAGGGAGCTGCAGTCCAGATAAAAGATAACATATCGTTGAGTTAAAATCTGAACTCAACTCGTTTGATGCCTATGTTGAAACTCTGTGTTTTAGTTGTTTCTAAAAAGCTTTCTGAAGACACGCAGGATTCTTATGGTCAGAGACTGCCTTATGTACCTCCATAATTGTTTGACTATTCCTTGGACCTTTTGAAACATTTCAAAATGAAAGTTAACACCAAATTAAATATCTCGTACTCTTTCTTTAAACCATGATAAACTTGTAGAATTTGGACTAACAAAAGACTTTATTGGGGAAGAATGTTTTAGGAGTGTAGTTATTTTGAAATCCTAGGGTATGGTGATCATTAAAAGACCAGCTTTTACACAGTCTCATGTTAGTTCTTATGTAAAAATTCACTGTACAGACTTCCATGACTGTCCAGTGGTTAGGACTCTGTGCTTTCCCTAGAAGGGCACGGGTTCAATCGCTGTTCAGGGAACCATGCTTCCACAACCTGCATATTGCCCCCCGGGGGGAAAGAAAAATTCTCTGTGAGTGGTGATCCTGTTTGTAACGTGCACTGGGATTGGGCCACCATCACTGCTCTTCCTTTGGGAATACATTGCTCCCAAAATTGTCTTAGCAAAAAGGTGTCCTAGTCATTATTTGATTTGTTCCCTCCAAACATTATTGTACTCCCTGGGAGTGCTATTTGTGGGTTTTAGGTGTATCAGCACTTCGTGCCTTCTGAGCACCTTTAGCCGACAGCATAGGTGAGTGATGCAACAATCCCTTTTATGAGGTAGGTGGCCAGGAGGTGATTCCTGCCTACCTTTCTCGGGGGGACTTTCACATTCACCACCCCTATGTGACAACCTCTTCCTTTCTGGGTCTGGCAATCTAGACCCTAATGTCATTCCACACCCCAAACAAAGGCTGTAACACCATACCACTACTCCTTGCCCTTGAAATCAAATGTTAATCAGGGTTATCCATCTTCAGTGCAGACTCCTGACCCAATCCAGACCACTACTCTCTGGCTAACTGGGGACCCGAGGGTCTGTTCCCCAACCTCTCGGGACCGCATATCCCTCCCATCTCCAGTGCCCACCTCTTCTCTTCTTTCCCTCCCTTCCATCAGAAAATTCACACACACGCAAATATCTTTTCCCCATTTGATGTTTATTGTAATTGCAGCCATCAGTTTACTATGTTAGTGTGAGAGTCTTTCCTTGGTTGGCCATTTCTACGAAAGCAGACCTCTGGAGGCACAGTTTTACACTGTCTGACCTTTTCGAGTCAGTTACTGGCTGCCCAGCTTGTACTTCTCCACGGTCTCTTATTCTGGGGCGGCTGAGCTTATCTTCTCTTTGGATTCTGCCTCCTTCTTTGATCCCGCCTCATATTTTGGTACCTTTTACGGCTTTGATTCAGTTTCTTACGTGCACAGGAACGGAGAAAACAGTTGGGTTTTTTGGTTGTCTTCACCTTCTTCGATTGAGTGGCATATGGTCGGATTTTCTTTCTCAAGGTTCCTTGAACAGGTCTTCTGACCCTCATAGTCATATTTCGTGCCTGGAAAGACAAGACAAGGGTATGAGACTTTAGGAAAGAAAAAAGCGGAGTTGGATGGGAGATTTCATGAAAAAGGGATGTGGGCTCATGAGGGCTTTTGTGCCAGGCAAGGGTGGGTAGAGGTTTGGGGCAGCCAAGTCAATGGAGAACATGGGGAGCTTAGTTGGAATCATCTTACTTTCACACTGCCTCGGTACCTCCGTTGACAAAGGGTCTTCTTTTGTCCATTCATCCTTGAGGCAAACCGCCTTGTAACTCTTCTTGACTGCCGTGGGTTCCTGATTCCCTTAGTCAGGATGATGCCAAGAAGTGGCCTAACCTAGAATCTCTGCCTCTGGTCTCCCTATTTATACCCTTTCAGGACAATGAGGAGCCACACCCTTCAACCTGATTGGTCAGTTAGGCACCACCCCAGCCAATAGCATCTTGGGGGGCTTAGACATCACAATGTACCACTGTGCCCATCAACATGGGCTAGTGGATGCTGAGGGAGGCCATTTTATAACTTCTCCACTGATGACACCTCTGTGTGTCTGATTCTGGGCAGTGGTGATTCAGGGCCATGGTGTTTCTCCTCATGACCTTCAAACTTCCTTTCAGTTCCCTTTATCCTTTGACTTATATGTGCCACTTCAACACTCCTGCCTCCTTCATCCCTCTGAAAACATCTGCCAAACCCTTTCTGTCCCACTTCAGCTTTCAGAGTAATCACTTCATCTCTAGCCCACCTTCTGCCTGTTGGGGGTTCCTGAGGGGCTTAAGGAACTTAAGAGCAAGCACTTAAGGTGGCAAAGGGTAATTAAGAACAGGTTGGGTGTTTGATCTCCTGTCATGAGCTTTAACGACCCCCAGACTTGGTGAATGCTCAGTCTGTTGCCCAAAGTTTAATACACAGTCTCCCTCAGAGTACACATCAGAACAAAGACACTTCTACATGTCTCCTCCACTAAATTTTGTTGGGACACTTCAACTCTCATATTCAGCAAGGAAACTCAACTTGCTCCATCTATCAGAAATACATTCCTGATTATAATTATTATTTTTTTTTTTTTTAAGGAAAGTGCTCAAAGTCAAAATCTGTTCACCACTCTTCCACTGAGTCTTGACTAAATCATTTCCCTAGTCATCCCTCCTTGTCAGTTATCAGAAGGTAGGGCCCATTGCAGGCCTGACCAAGAGCTGAGCAGGACAAGTACCTGCAGGTAGCTCAGTGATAGTTGGTTGCTTGTGGGTGGGGTCCATGAGGCACTGACCAATGGAAGAGCAAGCCCTGTTGCCTAGTAACAGGATGCAGAGTAATAAGGCACAGCAATGGCTACCTGCGAAGGGCTGTGCTCTGTTACATAAGGACACTTTGGGGCCAGTGTGCTGGAATCTTTTTGATTGACTCATTTCCGACCTCAGATTTGATTTCACATAATTAGTTAACTTTTGCATATCATACTTTTCATTATATTCCCAGGCCTAGCTGTCACCAGTGCTGTCACCTCTATGCCTCTCCAACAGCTGCCACTTGATCACATGCTCAGCATATAGTATAAATAGTTCAAAGCCCACGAGATTGTGAAGTCCAGCCCACCCTGAAAACTCCTTTGACAAACCTTAAATTCACAGTGATTCTTCTACTCTTTGCAGTGTAACAGAGCAGGATGAGCACAGCCCTTAACAGGAAGCCATTGGTGTGCTTCATTTCAAGCCATCCTGTCCCTAGGCAACATGTGCTGTTCAAACATTGCTTGGTGCCTCAGAGGGCCCCATTCACAATCAGCCAACTGTCAATGAGTGACCATTAGTTGTCCTGCTTAGCTGTTGGTCAGCACCACAGTGGGCCGTGCCCACAGGTTACTTACTATCAATGAGGGGGCCATAGGGAAAGTGATTAAGTCAAGGGTGGTGTGGCGGTCATCAGGAGGAGACTGATATAAGAGGCAGATTCAGGCCTCATTCTGGAGGCCCTGGAGCTCACGCAGATTTGGGCCAGTGGGTGAGCTGGAGGGCCCAGGGAATACACTGGGGACTAGATGTTGTAGCCCTCCATAGCCTCACTAAGGCCCTCCACTAGCCTTGGCCAAAGCCTTGAGGAGCAGTGTACCTCTCCCGCATCCCTGTCGCTGCGACCTACTAGCAGTGGTTTTCTATCTGGGCCTCAGACTGTGAAATGGTCTCCCCATATGGATGCCCTGAGTACGGAAACTGAGGACCTATTATGTTGGATGCCTGTCTCCGTCAGGGATGACGGCTGGGGAGAGTGTGGGAACCTGGCACTGAAGGAGCTGCTGGCTGAGATCTGCTTCCCCTTAACCAGCACTGGGACATTGCAGGGTGAAAGCTGTGCCTTGAGACTGCCCTTTCTTGTCAGGACAGAGAATAACATTCATCTAGTACAGGTTTATAGGAACCTCATTACCTGACCATGACCTAACCTTAAGCACAAAGGGTATGACACCAAGAAGTCTGCAGCAACTTACCACCACTCTCCCTAACATTTAATTGTACATGCACTTACGGAAAACTTTTACTAACTTTGGGGTCTTAGGGCATGAACCACCCATCTCCTTGTATGAATCTTTAATCAACTTTCTCTGTTCCAAACTTTAAGGTTAAGTTTTGATGGGCCTCCTTCTGCGTCAGGCACATGGACTTGCAATTTGAATAACAACGGTATTGTCTAAGGACAGACTTTGCCTCTCTTAAACAACGGCAGAGACTGGCCAACTGCTCACAATTATCCATAAAATACACGATGACTCGGCTTGGCTAAACTTTAGCCAAGCTTCTCTCCTCTGAACTTCAGCTTTCGCCCAAACTTGAGCAAGCGCTAAGATTCAAAGTTTTCTGTCTCCCTTAAGAGCTCATTCTGAGAATCAGCTCACTATCAGAGAGAAACAATTGCTGTAAAACAGCCCCATCATGCTGTCTGCTCATCCATCCTCCTACCTGCCCCATCACACACACACACACACACACACACACACACACACACAGAGTTCCTGCTGACCCTACTCATACTTCCATGTTAAACAAACTTCTTTTTCTGTTCTATTTCAGACATGTCAGGATCTGTGCTCAAAATACTTTCCCAATTGCAATCAGTTCCGTTCAATGGCTCAGTCAATTCTGACTCTCTGAGACCCTATTGTGTGCAGCACATCAGGCTTCACTGTCCATCACCAACTCCCAGAACTTGCTTAAAATTCAAGCCCATCAAGACGGTGATGCCATCCAACCATCTCATCCTTTGACGTCCCCTTCTCCTCTGGCCTTCAATCTTTCCCTGCATCAGGGTCTTTTCCAATGAGCCAGTCTTTGCCTCAGATGGCCAAAGTATTGGAGCTTCAGCATTAGTCCTTCCAATGAATATTCAGGACTGATTTCCTCTAGCATTGACTGCATTGATTTCCTTGCAATCCAAGGGACTCTCGAGAGTCTTCCCCAACACCACAGTTCAAAACCATCAGTTCTTCAGTGCTCAGCTTTCTTTATGGTCCAACTCTCCCATGCATACCTGATGACTGTTGGGAAAACTTAGCTTTGACATATGGACCTTTGTCGGTAAAGTAATGTCTCTTCCTTTTAATACACTGTCTAGGTGGATCATAGTTTTCTTCCAAGGAGTAAGCGTCTTTCCCTTTCATGGCAGCAGTCACCATCTGCAGTGGTTTTGGAGCCCAAAGAAGAAAGCCTGACACTGGTTCCACTGTTTCCCCGTCTATGTCCCATGAAGTGATGGGACCAGATGCCATGATCTGCGTTTTCTGAATGTTGAGTTTTAAGCCAACTTTTTCACTCTCCTCTTTCACTTTCATGCAGAGCCTTTTTAGTTCCTCTTCACTTTCTGCCATAAGGGTGGTGTCATCTGCATATCTGAGGTTATTGATATTTCTCCCGGCAATCTTGAGTCCAGTGTGTGCTTCTTCCAGCCCAGCGTTTCTCATGTTGTACACTGCATAGAAGATAAATGAGTCGGGGCACAATATACGGCCTTGACATACTCCTTTTCCTATTTGGAACCAGGCTGTTGTTCCATGTCCACCTCTAACTGTTTCTTCCTGAAATGCATACAAGTTTCTCAAGAGGCAGGTCAGGTGGTCTGGTATTCCCGTCTCTTCCAGAATTTTCCACAGTTTATTGTGGTCCACACAGTAAAAGGCTTCGGCATAGTCAATAAAGCAGAAATAGATGTTTTTTCTGAACTCTCTTGCTGTTTGGATGATCCAAGAAAAGACCAATACATAGAAAACTGTAAAGCACTGATGAAAGAAATCAAAGATCACACAGATAGATGGAGAAATATACCATGTTCATGGATCAGAATGATCAATATAGTGAAAATGAGTACACAGCACAAAGCAATCTATAGATTCAATGCAATCCCTATCAAGCTACCAATGGTATTTTTCACAGAACTAGAACAAATAGCTTCACAGTTTGTATGGAAATACAGAAAACCTGGAATAGCCCAAAGCAACCTTGCCAAAGAAGAATGGAACTGGAGGAATCAACCTACCTGACTTCAGGCTCTATTACAAAGCTACAGTCATCAAAACAGTATAAACTGGCTCATAGAAAAAGCAAAGGAATTACAGAAAAACATCTACTTCTGCTTCATTGACTACACTAAACCTTTGACTGTGTGGCTCACAGCAAACTGGAAAATTCTTCAAGAGATGGGAATACCAGTTCACCTTACCTGCCTCCTGAGAAACCTCTATGCAGGTCAAGAAGCAACAGTTAAAACTGAACATGGAATAACAAACTGGTTCCAAATTGGGGAAGAATTATGTCAAGGCTGTATATTGTCACCCTGCTTATTTAACTTATATGCAGCATACATCATGCAAAAAGCCAGGCTGGATGAATCACAAGCTGGAATCAAGATTGTCAGGAGACATACCAACAACCTTAGATGTGCAGATGAAACCACTCTAATGGCAGAAAGTGAAGAGGAACTAAAGAGCCTCATGATGAAGGTGAAAGGGGAGAGTCAAAAGGCTGGCTTAAAACTCAACATTCAAAAAACTAAGATCATGGCATCTGGTCCCATCACTTCATGGCAAATAGAGGAGAAAAAGTGGAAACAGTGACAGATTTTCTTTTCTTGGGCTCTAAAATCACTACAGACAGTGACTGCAGCCATGAAATTAAAAGATGCTGCTCCTTGGAAGAAAAGTTATGACAAACCTAGACAATGAATTAAAAAGCAGAGACATCACTTGCCAACAAAGATTCATATAGTTAAAGCTATGGTTTTTCCAGTAGCTATGTATGGATCTGAGAGTTGGACCATAAAGAATACTGAGCACTGAAGAATGGATGCTTTCAAGTTGTGGAGATGGAGAAGATTCTTGAGACTCCCTTGGACAGCAAGGAGATCAAACCAGTCAATTCTAAAGGAAATGAACACTGAATATTCATTGCAAGGAATGATGCTGAAGTTGAAGCTGCGATACTTTGGCCACCTGATGCGAAGAACTGACTCATTAGCAAAAAGTCTCATGCTGGGAAAGATTGAAGGCAAGAGGACAAGGGGACAATAGAGGATGAGATGATCAGATGGCATTACCGACTCAATGGACATGAGTTTGAGCAAAATTAGGGAAATAGTGAAGGACAGGGAAGCCTGGTGAATTGCAGTCCACGAGGTCACAAAGACTCAGACACAACTTAAGTGACTGAACAGCAAACATATTAAGTCCATAGGGAAGGGATGGGTCCTTTAATAAATGGTACTAGGACAACTGAAAAAAAAACAAACAAAAAAAAAAACAAAAAAAAAACAGTATGATACTGGCACAGAGGCAGAAATACAGATCAAGGGAACAAAATAGAAAGCCCAGAGATAAATCCACGCGCCTATGGACACCTTATATTTGACAAAGGAGGCAAGAATAGACAATGGAGAAAAGACAACCTCTTTAAGAAGAGGTGCTGGGAAAAATGGTCAACCACTAGTAAAAGAATGAAACTAGAACACTGTCTAACACCATACACAAAATAAATTCAAAATGGATTAAAGATCGAAACTTAAGACCAGAAACTATAAAACTCCTAGAGGCAAACATAGGCAAAACACACTCTGACATAAATCACAGCAGGATACTCTATGACCCACCTCTCAGAGTAGTGGAAATAAATGAACAGGACCAAATTGTATAGCAAAATAGCACAAGTAAATGAATAGGGCCAAATTAAATTCAAAAGCTTTTGCACAACAAAGGAAAGTATAAGCAAGGTGAAAAGACAGCCTTCAGAATGGGAGGAAGTAAGAGCAAACAAAGCAGCTGACGAAGAAATAATCTCAAAAATATAAAAGCTGCTCCCACAGCTCAATTGCAGACCAAGAGATGACCAATTCAAAAAACGGGCCGATGAACTAAACAGACATTTCTCCAAAGAAGTCATACAGATGGCTAACAAACACATGAAGAGATGCTCAACATCACTTATTATCAGAGAAATGCAAATCCAGACGACCTTGAGGTACCCTTTCACGCTGGTCAGAATGGCTGTTACCCAAAAGTCTACAAACAATAAATGCTGGAGAGGGTGTGGAAAAAAGGGAACCCTCTCACTTTGTTGGTGGGAATGCAATCGAGTACAGTCACTACGGAGAATAGTGTGGAGACTCCTTAAAAAACTGAAAATAGAACTGCCATATGACCCAGGAATCCCACTGCTGGGCATGCACACAGAGGACACCAGAATTGAAAGAGTCACGGGTACCCCAATGTTCATCGCAGCAGTGTTAATAATAGCCAGGACACGGAAGCAACCTAGAAGTCCATCAGCTGACTAAAGGATAAGAAAGCTGGTGTACATATACACAATGGAATGTACCTCATCCATTACAAAGAATACGTTTGAATCAGTTCGAAAGAGGTGGATGAAACGGGAGCCTATTATACTGAGTGAAGGACGTCAGAAAGAAACACGCCAATACAGTACACAAACACATATATATGGAATTTAGAAAGATGGCAATGATGACCCTATATGCGAGAGAGCAAAAGAGACACAGATGTATAGAAGAGTCTTTTGGACTCCGTGGGAGAAGGCGAGGGTAGGATGATTTGAGAGAAGAGCATTGAAACATGTATATTATTCTATGTGAACCAGATCACCAGTCCAGGTTTGATGCATGAGACTAGGTGCTCAGGGCTGGTGCACTGGGATGACCCTGAGGCATGGGATGGGGAGGGAGGTGGGAGGGGGGATTCAGGATGGGGAACCCATGGACACCCAGGGCTGATTCATGTCAATGTATGGCAAAAACCACTACAATATTGCAAAGTAATTAGCCTCAAATCAAAATAAATGAATTTAGAAAAAAAGAACTCAAAAAAAGAAAAAACGGAAAGAAAGGACAGCACACCCAGGGGGTCTTTCACTTTTATTGATTTTAAATCACATTCAGTGACTGACTGTGAATCATCACTGGGGTCTCCCAGGAGTTAGAGTGCCAGAAAGATTTAATTAGGGAGCTGCAGTCCAGATAAAAGATAACATATCGTTGAGTTAAAATCTGAACTCAACTCGTTTGATGCCTATGTTGAAACTCTGTGTTTTAGTTGTTTCTAAAAAGCTTTCTGAAGACACGCAGGATTCTTATGGTCAGAGACTGCCTTATGTACCTCCATAATTGTTTGACTATTCCTTGGCCCTTTTGAAACATTTCAAAATGAAAGTTAACACCAAATTAAATATCTCGTACTCTTTCTTTAAACCATGATAAACTTGTAGAATTTGGACTAACAAAAGACTTTATTGGGGAAGAATGTTTTAGGAGTGTAGTTATTTTGAAATCCTAGGGTATGGTGATCATTAAAAGACCAGCTTTTACTCAGTCTCATGTTAGTTCTTATGTAAAAATTCACTGTACAGACTTCCATGACTGTCCAGTGGTTAGGACTCTGTGCTTTCCCTAGAAGGGCACGGGTTCAATCGCTGTTCAGGGAACCATGCTTCCACAACCTGCATATTGCCCCCCGGGGGGAAAGAAAAATTCTCTGTGAGTGGTGATCCTGTTTGTAACGTGCACTGGGATTGGGCCACCATCACTGCTCTTCCTTTGGGAATACATTGCTCCCAAAATTTTCTTAGCAAAAAGGTGTCCTAGTCATTATTTGATTTGTTCCCTCCAAACATTATTGTACTCCCTGGGAGTGCTATTTGTGGGTTTTAGGTGTATCAGCACTTCGTGCCTTCTGAGCACCTTTAGCCGACAGCATAGGTGAGTGATGCAACAATCCCTTTTATGAGGTAGGTGGCCAGGAGGTGATTCCTGCCTACCTTTCTCGGGGGGACTTTCACATTCACCACCCCTATGTGACAACCTCTTCCTTTCTGGGTCTGGCAATCTAGACCCTAATGTCATTCCACACCCCAAACAAAGGCTGTAACACCATACCACTACTCCTTGCCCTTGAAATCAAATGTTAATCAGGGTTATCCATCTTCAGTGCAGACTCCTGACCCAATCCAGACCACTACTCTCTGGCTAACTGGGGACCCGAGGGACTGTTCCCCAACCTCTCGGGACCCCATATCCCTCCCATCTCCAGTGCCCACCTCTTCTCTTCTTTCCCTCCCTTCCATCAGAAAATTCACACACACGCAAATATCTTTTCCCCATTTGATGTTTATTGTAATTGCAGCCATCAGTTTACTATGTTAGTGTGAGAGTCTTTCCTTGGTTGGCCATTTCTACGAAAGCAGACCTCTGGAGGCACAGTTTTACACTGTCTGACCTTTTCGAGTCAGTTACTGGCTGCCCAGCTTGTACTTCTCCAGGGTCTCTTATTCTGGGGCGGCTGAGCTTATCTTCTCTTTGGATTCTGCCTCCTTCTTTGATCCCGCCTCATATTTTGGTACCTTTTACGGCTTTGATTCAGTTTCTTACGTGCACAGGAACGGAGAAAACAGTTGGGTTTTCTGGTTGTCTTCACCTTCTTCGATTGAGTGGCATATGGTCGGATTTTCTTTCTCAAGGTTCCTTGAACAGGTCTTCTGACCCTCATAGTCATATTTCGTGCCTGGAAAGACAAGACAAGGGTATGAGACTTTAGGAAAGAAAAAAGCGGAGTTGGATGGGAGATTTCATGAAAAAGGGATGTGGGCTCATGAGGGCTTTTGTGCCAGGCAAGGGTGGGTAGAGGTTTGGGGCAGCCAAGTCAATGGAGAACATGGGGAGCTTAGTTGGAATCATCTTACTTTCACACTGCCTCGGTACCTCCGTTGACAAAGGGTCTTCTTTTGTCCATTCATCCTTGAGGCAAACCGCCTTGTAACTCTTCTTGACTGCCGTGGGTTCCTGATTCCCTTAGTCAGGATGATGCCAAGAAGTGGCCTAACCTAGAATCTCTGCCTCTGGTCTCCCTATTTATACCCTTTCAGGACAATGAGGAGCCACACCCTTCAACCTGATTGGTCAGTTAGGCACCACCCCAGCCAATAGCATCTTGGGGGGCTTAGACATCACAATGTACCACTGTGCCCATCAACATGGGCTAGTGGATGCTGAGGGAGGCCATTTTATAACTTCTCCACTGATGACACCTCTGTGTGTCTGATTCTGGGCAGTGGTGATTCAGGGCCATGGTGTTTCTCCTCATGACCTTCAAACTTCCTTTCAGTTCCCTTTATCCTTTGACTTATATGTGCCACTTCAACACTCCTGCCTCCTTCATCCCTCTGAAAACATCTGCCAAACCCTTTCTGTCCCACTTCAGCTTTCAGAGTAATCACTTCATCTCTAGCCCACCTTCTGCCTGTTGGGGGTTCCTGAGGGGCTTAAGGAACTTAAGAGCAAGCACTTAAGGTGGCAAAGGGTAATTAAGAACAGGTTGGGTGTTTGATCTCCTGTCATGAGCTTTAACGACCCCCAGACTTGGTGAATGCTCAGTCTGTTGCCCAAAGTTTAATACACAGTCTCCCTCAGAGTACACATCAGAACAAAGACACTTCTACATGTCTCCTCCACTAAATTTTGTTGGGACACTTCAACTCTCATATTCAGCAAGGAAACTCAACTTGCTCCATCTATCAGAAATACATTCCTGATTATAATTATTATTTTTTTTTTTTTAAGGAAAGTGCTCAAAGTCAAAATCTGTTCACCACTCTTCCACTGAGTCTTGACTAAATCATTTCCCCAGTCATCCCTCCTTGTCAGTTATCAGAAGGTAGGGCCCATTGCAGGCCTGACCAAGAGCTGAGCAGGACAAGTACCTGCAGGTAGCTCAGTGATAGTTGGTTGCTTGTGGGTGGGGTCCATGAGGCACTGACCAATGGAAGAGCAAGCCCTGTTGCCTAGTAACAGGATGCAGAGTAATAAGGCACAGCAATGGCTACCTGCGAAGGGCTGTGCTCTGTTACATAAGGACACTTTGGGGCCAGTGTGCTGGAATCTTTTTGATTGACTCATTTCCGACCTCAGATTTGATTTCACATAATTAGTTAACTTTTGCATATCATACTTTTCATTATATTCCCAGGCCTAGCTGTCACCAGTGCTGTCACCTCTATGCCTCTCCAACAGCTGCCACTTGATCACATGCTCAGCATATAGTATAAATAGTTCAAAGCCCACGAGATTGTGAAGTCCAGCCCACCCTGAAAACTCCTTTGACAAACCTTAAATTCACAGTGATTCTTCTACTCTTTGCAGTGTAACAGAGCAGGATGAGCACAGCCCTTAACAGGAAGCCATTGGTGTGCTTCATTTCAAGCCATCCTGTCCCTAGGCAACATGTGCTGTTCAAACATTGCTTGGTGCCTCAGAGGGCCCCATTCACAATCAGCCAACTGTCAATGAGTGACCATTAGTTGTCCTGCTTAGCTGTTGGTCAGCACCACAGTGGGCCGTGCCCACAGGTTACTTACTATCAATGAGGGGGCCATAGGGAAAGTGATTAAGTCAAGGGTGGTGTGGCGGTCATCAGGAGGAGACTGATATAAGAGGCAGATTCAGGCCTCATTCTGGAGGCCCTGGAGCTCACGCAGATTTGGGCCAGTGGGTGAGCTGGAGGGCCCAGGGAATACACTGGGGACTAGATGTTGTAGCCCTCCATAGCCTCACTAAGGCCCTCCACTAGCCTTGGCCAAAGCCTTGAGGAGCAGTGTACCTCTCCCGCATCCCTGTCGCTGCGACCTACTAGCAGTGGTTTTCTATCTGGGCCTCAGACTGTGAAATGGTCTCCCCATATGGATGCCCTGAGTACGGAAACTGAGGACCTATTATGTTGGATGCCTGTCTCCGTCAGGGATGACGGCTGGGGAGAGTGTGGGAACCTGGCACTGAAGGAGCTGCTGGCTGAGATCTGCTTCCCCTTAACCAGCACTGGGACATTGCAGGGTGAAAGCTGTGCCTTGAGACTGCCCTTTCTTGTCAGGACAGAGAATAACATTCATCTAGTACAGGTTTATAGGAACCTCATTACCTGACCATGACCTAACCTTAAGCACAAAGGGTATGACACCAAGAAGTCTGCAGCAACTTACCACCACTCTCCCTAACATTTAATTGTACATGCACTTACGGAAAACTTTTACTAACTTTGGGGTCTTAGGGCATGAACCACCCATCTCCTTGTATGAATCTTTAATCAACTTTCTCTGTTCCAAACTTTAAGGTTAAGTTTTGATGGGCCTCCTTCTGCGTCAGGCACATGGACTTGCAATTTGAATAACAACGGTATTGTCTAAGGACAGACTTTGCCTCTCTTAAACAACGGCAGAGACTGGCCAACTGCTCACAATTATCCATAAAATACACGATGACTCGGCTTGGCTAAACTTTAGCCAAGCTTCTCTCCTCTGAACTTCAGCTTTCGCCCAAACTTGAGCAAGCGCTAAGATTCAAAGTTTTCTGTCTCCCTTAAGAGCTCATTCTGAGAATCAGCTCACTATCAGAGAGAAACAATTGCTGTAAAACAGCCCCATCATGCTGTCTGCTCATCCATCCTCCTACCTGCCCCATCACACACACACACACACACACACACACACACACACACAGAGTTCCTGCTGACCCTACTCATACTTCCATGTTAAACAAACTTCTTTTTCTGTTCTATTTCAGACATGTCAGGATCTGTGCTCAAAATACTTTCCCAATTGCAATCAGTTCCGTTCAATGGCTCAGTCAATTCTGACTCTCTGAGACCCTATTGTGTGCAGCACATCAGGCTTCACTGTCCATCACCAACTCCCAGAACTTGCTTAAAATTCAAGCCCATCAAGACGGTGATGCCATCCAACCATCTCATCCTTTGACGTCCCCTTCTCCTCTGGCCTTCAATCTTTCCCTGCATCAGGGTCTTTTCCAATGAGCCAGTCTTTGCCTCAGATGGCCAAAGTATTGGAGCTTCAGCATTAGTCCTTCCAATGAATATTCAGGACTGATTTCCTCTAGCATTGACTGCATTGATTTCCTTGCAATCCAAGGGACTCTCGAGAGTCTTCCCCAACACCACAGTTCAAAACCATCAGTTCTTCAGTGCTCAGCTTTCTTTATGGTCCAACTCTCCCATGCATACCTGATGACTGTTGGGAAAACTTAGCTTTGACATATGGACCTTTGTCGGTAAAGTAATGTCTCTTCCTTTTAATACACTGTCTAGGTGGATCATAGTTTTCTTCCAAGGAGTAAGCGTCTTTCCCTTTCATGGCAGCAGTCACCATCTGCAGTGGTTTTGGAGCCCAAAGAAGAAAGCCTGACACTGGTTCCACTGTTTCCCCGTCTATGTCCCATGAAGTGATGGGACCAGATGCCATGATCTGCGTTTTCTGAATGTTGAGTTTTAAGCCAACTTTTTCACTCTCCTCTTTCACTTTCATGCAGAGCCTTTTTAGTTCCTCTTCACTTTCTGCCATAAGGGTGGTGTCATCTGCATATCTGAGGTTATTGATATTTCTCCCGGCAATCTTGAGTCCAGTGTGTGCTTCTTCCAGCCCAGCGTTTCTCATGTTGTACACTGCATAGAAGATAAATGAGTCGGGGCACAATATACGGCCTTGACATACTCCTTTTCCTATTTGGAACCAGGCTGTTGTTCCATGTCCACCTCTAACTGTTTCTTCCTGAAATGCATACAAGTTTCTCAAGAGGCAGGTCAGGTGGTCTGGTATTCCCGTCTCTTCCAGAATTTTCCACAGTTTATTGTGGTCCACACAGTAAAAGGCTTCGGCATAGTCAATAAAGCAGAAATAGATGTTTTTTCTGAACTCTCTTGCTGTTTGGATGATCCAAGAAAAGACCAATACATAGAAAACTGTAAAGCACTGATGAAAGAAATCAAAGATCACACAGATAGATGGAGAAATATACCATGTTCATGGATCAGAATGATCAATATAGTGAAAATGAGTACACAGCACAAAGCAATCTATAGATTCAATGCAATCCCTATCAAGCTACCAATGGTATTTTTCACAGAACTAGAACAAATAGCTTCACAGTTTGTATGGAAATACAGAAAACCTGGAATAGCCCAAAGCAACCTTGCCAAAGAAGAATGGAACTGGAGGAATCAACCTACCTGACTTCAGGCTCTATTACAAAGCTACAGTCATCAAAACAGTATAAACTGGCTCATAGAAAAAGCAAAGGAATTACAGAAAAACATCTACTTCTGCTTCATTGACTACACTAAACCTTTGACTGTGTGGCTCACAGCAAACTGGAAAATTCTTCAAGAGATGGGAATACCAGTTCACCTTACCTGCCTCCTGAGAAACCTCTATGCAGGTCAAGAAGCAACAGTTAAAACTGAACATGGAATAACAAACTGGTTCCAAATTGGGGAAGAATTATGTCAAGGCTGTATATTGTCACCCGGCTTATTTAACTTATATGCAGCATACATCATGCAAAAAGCCAGGCTGGATGAATCACAAGCTGGAATCAAGATTGTCAGGAGACATACCAACAACCTTAGATGTGCAGATGAAACCACTCTAATGGCAGAAAGTGAAGAGGAACTAAAGAGCCTCATGATGAAGGTGAAAGGGGAGAGTCAAAAGGCTGGCTTAAAACTCAACATTCAAAAAACTAAGATCATGGCATCTGGTCCCATCACTTCATGGCAAATAGAGGAGAAAAAGTGGAAACAGTGACAGATTTTCTTTTCTTGGGCTCTAAAATCACTACAGACAGTGACTGCAGCCATGAAATTAAAAGATGCTGCTCCTTGGAAGAAAAGTTATGACAAACCTAGACAATGAATTAAAAAGCAGAGACATCACTTGCCAACAAAGATTCATATAGTTAAAGCTATGGTTTTTCCAGTAGCTATGTATGGATCTGAGAGTTGGACCATAAAGAATACTGAGCACTGAAGAATGGATGCTTTCAAGTTGTGGAGATGGAGAAGATTCTTGAGACTCCCTTGGACAGCAAGGAGATCAAACCAGTCAATTCTAAAGGAAATGAACACTGAATATTCTTTGCAAGGAATGATGCTGAAGTTGAAGCTGCGATACTTTGGCCACCTGATGCGAAGAACTGACTCATTAGCAAAAAGTCTCATGCTGGGAAAGATTGAAGGCAAGAGGACAAGGGGACAATAGAGGATGAGATGATCAGATGGCATTACCGACTCAATGGACATGAGTTTGAGCAAAATTAGGGAAATAGTGAAGGACAGGGAAGCCTGGTGAATTGCAGTCCACGAGGTCACAAAGACTCAGACACAACTTAAGGGACTGAACAACAAACATATTAAGTCCATAGGGAAGGGATGGGTCCTTTAATAAATGGTACTAGGAGAACTGAAAAAAAAAAAAAAAACAAAAACAAAAAAAAAAAAAAAAAAAAAAACAGTATGATACTGGCACAGAGGCAGAAATACAGATCAAGGGAACAAAATAGAAAGCCCAGAGATAAATCCACGCGCCTATGGACACCTTATATTTGACAAAGGAGGCAAGAATAGACAATGGAGAAAAGACAACCTCTTTAAGAAGAGGTGCTGGGAAAAATGGTCAACCACTAGTAAAAGAATGAAACTAGAACACTGCTTAACACCATACACAAAATAAATTCAAAATGGATTAAAGATCGAAACTTAAGACCAGAAACTATAAAACTCCTAGAGGCAAACATAGGCAAAACACACTCTGACATAAATCACAGCAGGATACTCTATGACCCACCTCTCAGAGTAATGGAAATAAATGAACAGGACCAAATTGTATAGCAAAATAGCACAAGTAAATGAATAGGGCCAAATTAAATTCAAAAGCTTTTGCACAACAAAGGAAAGTATAAGCAAGGTGAAAAGACAGCCTTCAGAATGGGAGGAAGTAAGAGCAAACAAAGCAGCTGACGAAGAAATAATCTCAAAAATATAAAAGCTGCTCCCACAGCTCAATTGCAGACCAAGAGATGACCAATTCAAAAAACGGGCCGATGAACTAAACAGACATTTCTCCAAAGAAGTCATACAGATGGCTAACAAACACATGAAGAGATGCTCAACATCACTTATTATCAGAGAAATGCAAATCCAGACGACCTTGAGGTACCCTTTCACGCTGGTCAGAATGGCTGTTACCCAAAAGTCTACAAACAATAAATGCTGGAGAGGGTGTGGAAAAAAGGGAACCCTCTCACATTGTTGGTGGGAATGCAATCGAGTACAGTCACTACGGAGAATAGTGTGGAGACTCCTTAAAAAACTGAAAATAGAACTGCCATATGACCCAGGAATCCCACTGCTGGGCATGCACACAGAGGACACCAGAATTGAAAGAGTCACGGGTACCCCAATGTTCATCGCAGCACTGTTAATAATAGCCAGGACACGGAAGCAACCTAGAAGTCCATCAGCTGACTAAAGGATAAGAAAGCTGGTGTACATATACACAATGGAATGTACCTCATCCATTACAAAGAATACGTTTGAATCAGTTCGAAAGAGGTGGATGAAACGGGAGCCTATTATACTGAGTGAAGGACGTCAGAAAGAAACACGCCAATACAGTACACAAACACATATATATGGAATTTAGAAAGATGGCAATGATGACCCTATATGCGAGAGAGCAAAAGAGACACAGATGTATAGAAGAGTCTTTTGGACTCCGTGGGAGAAGGGGAGGGTAGGATGATTTGAGAGAAGAGCATTGAAACATGTATATTATTCTATGTGAACCAGATCACCAGTCCAGGTTTGATGCATGAGACTAGGTGCTCAGGGCTGGTGCACTGGGATGACCCTGAGGCATGGGATGGGGAGGGAGGTGGGAGGGGGGATTCAGGATGGGGAACCCATGGACACCCAGGGCTGATTCATGTCAATGTATGGCAAAAACCACTACAATATTGCAAAGTAATTAGCCTCAAATCAAAATAAATGAATTTAGAAAAAAAGAACTCAAAAAAAGAAAAAACGGAAAGAAAGGACAGCACACCCAGGGGGTCTTTCACTTTTATTGATTTTAAATCACATTCAGTGACTGACTGTGAATCATCACTGGGGTCTCCCAGGAGTTAGAGTGCCAGAAAGATTTAATTAGGGAGCTGCAGTCCAGATAAAAGATAACATATCGTTGAGTTAAAATCTGAACTCAACTCGTTTGATGCCTATGGTGAAACTCTGTGTTTTAGTTGTTTCTAAAAAGCTTTCTGAAGACACGCAGGATTCTTATGGTCAGAGACTGCCTTATGTATCTCCATAATTGTTTGACTATTCCTTGGACCTTTTAAAACATTTCAAAATGAAAGTTCACACCAACTTATATATCTCGTACTCTTCCTTTTAAACCATGATAAACTTGTAGAATTTGGACTAACAAAAGACTTTATTGGGGAAGAATGTTTTAGGAGTGTAGTTATTTTGAAATCCTAGGGTATGGTGATCATTAAAAGACCAGCTTTTACTCAGTCTTTTGTTAGTTCTTATGTAAAAATTCACTGTACAGACTTCCATGACTGTCCAGTGGTTAGGACTCTGGGCTTTCCCTAGAAGGGCACGGGTTCAATCGCTGTTCAGGGAACCATGCTTCCACAACCTGCATAGTGCCCCCCGGGGGGAAAGAAAAATTCTCTGTGAGTGGTGATCCTGTTTGTTACGTGCACTTGGATTGGGCCACCACCACTGCTCTTCCTTTGGTAATACATTGCTCCCAAAATTTTCTTAGCAAAAAGGTGTCCTAATCATTATTTGGTTTGTTCCCTCCAAACATTATTGTACTCCCTGGGAGTGCTATTTGTGGGTTTTAGATGTATCAGCACTTCGTGCCTTCTGAGCACCTTTAGCCGACAGCATAGGCGAGTAATGCAACAATCCCTTTTATGAGGTAGGTGGCCAGGAGGTGATTTCTGCCTACCTTTCTCGGGGGGACTTTCACATTCACCACCCCTATGTGACAACCTCTTCCTTTCTGAGTCTGGCAATCTAGACCCTAATGTCATTCCACACCCCAAACAAAGGCTGTAACACCATACCACTACTCCTTGCCCTTGAAATCAAGTGTTAAGCAGGGTTATCCATCTTCAGTGCAGACTCCTGACCCAATCCAGACCTCTACTCTCTGGCTAACTGGGGACCCGAGGGTCTGTTCCCCAACCTCTCGGGACCCCATATCCCTCCCATCTCCAGTGCCCACCTCTTCTCTTCTTTCCCTCCCTTCCATCAGAAAATTCACACACACGCAAATATCTTTTCCCCATTTGATGTTTATTGTAATTGCAGCCATCAGTTTACTAAGTTAGTGTGATAGTCTTTCCTTGGTTGTCCATTTCTACGAAAGCAGACCTCTGGAGGCACAGTTCTACACTGTCTGACCTTTTCGAGTCAGTTACTGGCTGCCCAGCTTGTACTTCTCCAGGGTCTCTTATTCTGGGGCGGCTGAGCTTATCTTCTGTTTTGACTCTGCCTCCTTCTTTGATGCTGCCTCATATTTTGGTACCTATTACGGCTTTGATTCAGTTTCTTACGTGCACAGGAACGGAGAAAACAGTTGGGTTTTCTGGTTGTCTTCACCTTCTTTGACTGAGTGGCATATGGTCGGATTTTCTTTCTCAACGTTCCTTGAACAGGTCTTCTGACACTCATGGTCATATTTCGTGCCTTGGAAGACAAGACAAGGGTATGAGACTTTGGGAAAGAAAAAAGCGGAGTTGGAAGTGAGATTTCATGAAAAAGGGATGTGGGCTCATGAGGGCTTTTGTGCCAGGCAAGGGTGGGTAGAGGTTTGGGGCAGCAAAGTCAATGGAGAACATGGGGAGCTTAGGTGGAATCATCTTATTTCACACTGCCTCGGTACCTCCGTTGACAAAGGGTCTTCTTTTGTCCATTCATCCTTGAGGCAAACCGCCTTTTACTCTTCTTGACTGCCGTGGGTGCCTGATTCCCTTAGTCAGGATGATGCCAAGAAGTGGCCTAACCTAGAATCTCTGCCTCTGGTCTCCCTATTTATATCCTTTCAGGACAATGAGGAGCCACACCCTTCAATCTGATTGGTCAGTTAGGCACCACCCCAGCCAAGAGCATCTTGGGGGGCTTAGACATCACAATGTACCACTGTGCCCATCAACATGGGCTAGTGGATGCTGAGGGAGGCCATTTTATAACTTCTCCACTGCTGACACCTCTGTGTGTCTGATTCTGGGGAATGGTGATTCAGGGCCATGGTGTTTCTCCTCATGACCTTCAAACTCCCTTTCAGTTCCCTTTATCCTTTGACTTATTTGTGGCACTTCAACACTCCTGCCTCCTTCATCCCTCTGTAAACATCTTCCAAACACTTTCTGTCCCACTTCAGCATTTCAGAGTAATCACTTCATCTCTAGCCCACCTTCTGCCTGTTGGGGGTTCCTGAGGGGCTTAAGGAACTTAAGAGCAAGCACTTAAGGTGGCAAAGGGTAATTAAGAACAGGTTGGGTGTTTGATCTCCTGTCATGAGCTTTAACGACCCCCAGACTTGGTGAATGCTCAGTCTGTTGCCCAAAGTTTAATACACAGTCTCCCTCAGAGTACACATCAGAACAAAGACACTTCTACATGTCTCCTCCACTAAATTTTGTTGGGACACTTCAACTCTCATATTCAGCAAGGAAACTCAACTTGCTCCATCTAGCAGAAATACATTCCTGATTATTATTATTATTATTATTTTTTAAGGAAAGTGCTCAAAGTCAAAATCAGTTCACCACTCTTCCACTGAGTCTTGACTAAATCATTTCCCCAGTCATTCCTCCTTGTCAGTTATCAGTAGGTAGGGCCCATTGCAGGCCTGACCAAGAGCTGAGCAGGACAAGTACCTGCAGGTAGCTCAGTGATAGTTGGTTGCTTGTGGGTGGGGTCCATGAGGCACTGACCAATGGAAGAGCAAGCCCTGTTGCCTAGTAACAGGATGCAGAGTAATAAGGCACAGCAATGGCTACCTGCGAAGGGCTGTGCTCTGTTACATAAGGACACTTTGGGTCCAGTGTGCTGGAATCTTTTTGATTGACTCATTTCCGACCTCAGATTTGATTTCACATAATTAGTTAACTTTTGCATATCATACTTTTCATTATATTCCCAGGCCTAGCTGTCACCAGTGCTGTCATCTCTATGCCTCTCCAACAGCTGCCACTTGATCACATGCTCAGCATATAGTATAAATAGTTCAAAGCCCACAAGAATGTGAAGTCCAGCCCACCCTGAAAACTCCTTTGACAAACCTTAAATTCACAGTGATTCTTCTACTCTTTGCAGTGTAACAGAGCAGGATGAGCACAGCCCTTAACAGGAAGCCATTGGTGTGCTTCATTTCAAGCCATCCTGTCCCTAGGCAACAGGTGCTGTTCAAACATTGCTTGGTGCCTCAGAGGGCCCCATTCACAATCAGCCAACTGTCAATGAGTGACCATTAGTTGTCCTGCTTAGCTGATGGTCAGCACCACAGTGGGCCCTGCCCACAGGTTACTTACTATCAATTAGGGGCCATAGGGAAAGTGATTAAGTCAAGGGTGGTGTGGCGGTCATCTGGAGGAGACTGAGATAAGAGGCAGATTCAGGCCTCATTCTGGAGGCCCTGGAGCTCACGCAGATTTGGGCCAGTGGGTGAGCTGGAGGGCCCAGGGAATACACTGGGGACTAGATGTTGTAGCCCTCCATAGCCCTCACTAAGGCCCTCCACTAGCCTTGGCCAAAGCCTTGAGGAGCAGTGTACCTCTCCCGCATCCCTGTCGCTGCGACCTACTAGCAGTGGTTTTCTTTCTGGGTCTCAGACTGTGAGAACTGGTCTCCCCATATGGATGCCCTGAGGACGGAAACTGAGGACCTATTATGTTGGATGCCTGTCTCCGTCAGGGATGACGGCTGGGGAGAGTGTGGGAACCTGGCACTGAAGGAGCTGCTGGCTGAGATCTGCTTCCCCTTAACCAGCACTGGGACATTGCAGGGTGAAAGCTGTGCCTTGAGACTGCCCTTTCTTGTCAGGACAGAGAATAACATTCATCTAGGAGAGGTTTATAGGAACATCATTACCTGACCATGACCTAACCTTAAGCACAAAGGGTATGACACCAAGAAGTCTGCAGCAACTTACCACCACTCTCCCTAACATTTAATTTTACATGCACTTACTGAAAACTTTTACTAAATTTGGGGTCTTAGGGCATGAACCACCCTTCTCCTTGTATGAATCTTTAATCAACCTTTCTCTGTTCCAAACTTTAAGGTTAAGTTTTGATGGGCCTCCTTCTGCGTCAGGCACATGGACATGCAATTTGAATAACAACGGTATTGTCTAAGGACAGACTTTGCCTCTCTTAAACAACGGCAGAGACTGGCCAAGTGCACACAATTATCCATAAAATACACGCTGACTCGGCTTGGCTAAACTTTAGCCAAGCTTCTCTCCTCTGAACTTCAGCTTTCGCCCAAACTTGAGCAAGCGCTAAGATTCAAACTTTTCTGTCTCCCTTAACAGCTCCTTCTGAGAATCAGCTCACTATCAGAGGGAAACAATTGCTGTAAAACAGCCCCATCATGCTATCTGCTCATCCATCCCCCTACTGGCCCCATCACACACACAAACACACACACACACACACACACACACACACAGAGTTCCTGCTGAACCTAGTCATATTTCCACTCCGGAGAATAGTGTGGAGACTCCTTAAAAAACTGAAAATAGAACTGCCATATGACCCAGGAATCCCACTGCTGTGCATGCACACCGAGGACACCAGAATTGATAGAATCACGTGTGCCCCAATGTTCATTGCAGCACTGTTAATAATAGCCAGGACATGGAAGCAACCTAGAAGTCCATCAGCTAACTAAAGGATAAGAAAGCTGGTGTATATATACACAATGGAATGTAACTCATCCATTACAAAGAATACGTTTGAATCAGTTCGAATGAGGTGGATGAAACTGAATCCTATTATACAGAGTGAAGGACGTCAGAAAGAAACAAACCAATACAGTACAGTAACACATATATATGGAATTTAGAAAGATGGCAATGATGACCCTATATGCGAGAGAGCAAAAGAGACACAGATGTATAGAAGAGTCTTTTGGACTCCGTGGGAGAAGGCGAGGGTAGGATGATTTGAGAGAAGAGCATTGAAACATGTATATTATTCTATGTGAACCAGATCACCAGTCCAGGTTTGATGCATGAGACTAGGTGCTCAGGGCTGGTGCACTGGGATGACCCTGAGGCATGGGATGGGGAGGGAGGTGGGAGGGGGGATTCAGGATGGGGAACCCATGGACACCCAGGGCTGATTCATGTCAATGTATGGCAAAAACCACTACAATATTGCAACGTAATTAGCCTCAAATCAAAATAAATGAATTTAGAAAAAATAACTCAAAAAAAGAAAACCGGAAAGAAAGAAGAGCACACCCAGGGGGTCTTTCAATTTTATTGATTTCAAATCACATTCAGTGACTGACTGTGAATCATCACTGGGGTCTCCCAGGAGTTAGAGTGCCAGAAAGATTTAATTAGGGAGCAGCAGTCCAGATAAAAGATAACATATCGTTGAGTTAAAATCTGAACTCAACTCGTTTGATGCCTATGGTGAAACTCTATGTTTTAGTTCTGTCTAAAAACCTTTCAGAGGACACGCAGGATTCTTATGGACAGAGAATGCCTTATGTATCTCCATAATTATTTGACTATTCCTTGGACCTTTTAAAACATTTCAAAATGAAAGTGAACACCAACTTAAATATCTCGTTCACTTCCTTTTAAACCATGATAAACTTGTAGAATTTGGACTAACAAAAGACTGTATTGGGGAAGAATGTTTTACGAGTGTAGTTATTTTGAAATCTTAGGGTATGGTGATAATTAAAAGACCAGCTTTTACTCAGTCTTATGTTAGTACTTATGTAAAAATTCACTGTACAGACTTCCATGACTGTCCAGTGTTTAGGACGCCGAGCTTTCCCTAGAAGGGCACGGGTTCAATCGCTGTTCAGGGAACCATGCTTCCACAACCTGCATAGTGCCCCCCGGGGGGAAAGAAAAATTCTCTGTGAGTGGTGATCCTGTTTGTTACGTGCACTTGGATTGGGCCACCACCACTGCTCTTCCTTTGGTAATACATTGCTCCCAAAATTTTCTTAGCAAAAAGGTGTCCTAATCATTATTTGGTTTGTTCCCTCCAAACATTATTGTACTCCCTGGGAGTGCTATTTGAGGGTTTTAGATGTATCAGCACTTCGTGCCTTCTGAGCACCTTTAGCCGACAGCATAGGCGAGTAATGCAACAATCCCTTTTATGAGGTAGGTGGCCAGGAGGTGATTTCTGCCTACCTTTCTCGGGGGGACTTTCTCATTCACCACCCCTATGTGACAACCTCTTCCTTTCTGAGTCTGGCAATCTAGACCCTAATGTCATTCCACACCCCAAACAAAGGCTGTAACACCATACCACTACTCCTTGCCCTTGAAATCAAGTGTTAAGCAGGGTTATCCATCTTCAGTGCAGACTCCTGACCCAATCCAGACCTCTACTCTCTGGCTAACTGGGGACCCGAGGGTCTGTTCCCCAACCTCTCGGGACCCCATATCCCTCCCATCTCCAGTGCCCACCTCTTCTCTTCTTTCCCTCCCTTCCATCAGAAAATTCACACACACGCAAATATCTTTTCCCCATTTGATGTTTATTGTAATTGCAGCCATCAGTTTACTAAGTTAGTGTGATAGTCTTTCCTTGGTTGTCCATTTCTACGAAAGCAGACCTCTGGAGGCACAGTTCTACACTGTCTGACCTTTTCGAGTCAGTTACTGGCTGCCCAGCTTGTACTTCTCCAGGGTCTCTTATTCTGGGGCGGCTGAGCTTATCTTCTCTTTTGACTCTGCCTCCTTCTTTGATGCTGCCTCATATTTTGGTACCTATTACGGCTTTGATTCAGTTTCTTACGTGCACAGGAACGGAGAAAACAGTTGGGTTTTCTGGTTGTCTTCACCTTCTTCGACTGAGTGGCATATGGTCGGATTTTCTTTCTCAACGTTCCTTGAACAGGTCTTCTGACCCTCATGGTCATATTTCGTGCCTTGGAAGACAAGACAAGGGTATGAGACTTTGGGAAAGAAAAAAGCGGAGTTGGAAGTGAGATTTCATGAAAAAGGGATGTGGGCTCATGAGGGCTTTTGTGCCAGGCAAGGGTGGGTAGAGGTTTGGGGCAGCAAAGTCAATGGAGAACATGGGGAGCTTAGGTGGAATCATCTTATTTCACACTGCCTCGGTACCTCCGTTGACAAAGGGTCTTCTTTTGTCCATTCATCCTTGAGGCAAACCGCCTTTTACTCTTCTTGACTGCCGTGGGTGCCTGATTCCCTTAGTCAGGATGATGCCAAGAAGTGGCCTAACCTAGAATCTCTGCCTCTGGTCTCCCTATTTATATCCTTTCAGGACAATGAGGAGCCACACCCTTCAATCTGATTGGTCAGTTAGGCACCACCCCAGCCAAGAGCATCTTGGGGGGCTTAGACATCACAATGTACCACTGTGCCCATCAACATGGGCTAGTGGATGCTGAGGGAGGCCATTTTATAACTTCTCCACTGCTGACACCTCTGTGTGTCTGATTCTGGGGAATGGTGATTCAGGGCCATGGTGTTTCTCCTCATGACCTTCAAACTTCCTTTCAGTTCCCTTTATCCTTTGACTTATTTGTGGCACTTCAACACTCCTGCCTCCTTCATCCCTCTGTAAACATCTTCCAAACACTTTCTGTCCCACTTCAGCCTTTCAGAGTAATCACTTCATCTCTAGCCCACCTTCTGCCTGTTGGGGGTTCCTGAGGGGCTTAAGGAACTTAAGAGCAAGCACTTAAGGTGGAAAAGGGTAATTAAGAACAAGTTGGGTTTTTGATCTCCTGTGATGAGCTTTAACCACCCCCAGACTTGGTGAATGCTCAGTCTGTTGCCCAAAGTTTAATACACAGTCTCCCTCAGAGGACACATCAGAACAAAGACACTTCTACATCTCTCATCCTCTAAATTTTGTTGGGACACTTCAACACTCATATTGAGCCAGGAAACTCAACTTGCCCCATCTATCAGAAATTCATTCCTGATTATTATTATTATTATTATTAATTTTTTTAAGGAAAGTGCTCAAAGTCAAAATCAGTTCACCACTCTAGCACTGAGTCTTGACTAAATCATTTCCCCAGTCATACCTACTTGTCAGTTATCAGAAGGTAGGGCCCATTGCAGGCCTGACCAATAGCTGAGCAGGACAAGTACCTGCAGGTAGCTCAGTGATAGTTGGTTGCTTGTGGGTGGGGCCAATGAGGCACTGACCAATGGCTGAGCAAGCTATGTTGCCTAGGAACAGGATGCAGAGTAATAAGGCACAGCAATGGCTACCTGCGAAGGGCTGTGCTCTGTTACATAAGGACACTTTGGGTCCAGTGTGCTGGAATCTTTTTGATTGACTCATTTCCAACCTCAGATTTGATTTCACATAATTAGTTAACTTTTGCATATCATACTTTTCATTATATTCCCAGGCATAGCTGTCACCAGTGCTATCATCTCTATGCCTCTCCAACAGCTGCCACTTGATCACATGCTCAGCATATAGTATAAATAGTTCAAAGCCAACAAGAATATGAAGTCCAGCCCACCCTGAAAACTTTGACAAACCTTAAATTCACAGTGATTCTTCTACTCTTTGCAGTGTAACAGAGCAGGATGAGCACAGCCCTTAACAGGAAGCCATTGGTGTGCTTCATTTCAAGCCATCCTGTCCCTAGGCAACAGGTGCTGTTCAAACATTGCTAGGTGCCTCAGAGGGCCCCATTCACAAGCAGCCAACTGTCAATGAGTGACCATTAGTTGTCCTGCTTAGCTGTTGGTCAGCACCACAGTGGGCCCTGCCCACAGGTTACTTACTATCAATGAGGGGGCCATAGGGAAAGTGATTAACTCATGGGTGGTGTGGCGGTCATCAGGAGGAGACTGAGATAAGAGGCAGATTCAGGCCTCATTCTTGAGGCCCTGGAGCTCACGCAGACTTGGGCCATTTGGCGAGCTGGAGGGCCCAGGGAATACACTGGGGACTAGATGTTGTAGCCCTCCATAGCCCTCACTAAGGCCCTCCACTAGCCTTGGCCAAAGCCTTGAGGAGCAGTGTACCTCTCCCGCATCCCTGTCGCTGCGACCTACTAGCAGTGGTTTTCTTTCTGGGTCTCTGTCTGTGAGAACTGGTCTCCCCCTATGGGTGCCCTGAGGACGGACACTGAGGACCTATTATGTTGGATGCCTGTCTCCGTCAGGGGTGACGGCTGGGCACAGTGTGGGAACCTGGCACTGAAGGAGCTGCTGGCTGAGATCTGCTTCCTCTTAACCAGCCCTGGGACATTGCAGGGTGAAAGCTGTGCCTTGAGACTGCCCTTTCTTGTCAGGACAGAAAATAACATTCATCTAGTAGAGGTTTATAGGAACATCATTACCTGACTATGACCTAACCTTAAGCAAAAAGGATATGACACCTAGAAGTCTGCAGCAACTTACCACCACTCTCCCTAACATTTAATTTTACATGCACTTACTGAAAACTTTTACTAACTTTGGGGTCTTAGGATATGAACCACCCATCTCCTTGTATGAATCTTTAATCAACCTTTCTCTGTTCCAAACTTTAAGGTTAAGTTTTGATGGGCCTCCTTCTGCGTCAGGCACATGGACTTGCAATTTGAATAACAACGGTATTGTCTAAGGACAGACTTTGCCTCTCTTAAACAACGGCAGAGACTGGCCAAGTGCTCACAATTATCCATAAAATACACGCTGACTCGGCTTGGCTAAACTTTAGCCAAGCTTCTCTCCTCTGAACTTCAGCTTTCGCCCAAACTTGAGCAAGCACTAAGATTCAAAGTTTTCTGTCTCCGTTAACAGCTCATTCTGAGAATCAGCTCACTATCAGAGAGAAACAATTGTTGTAAAACAGCCCCATCATACTGTCTGCTCATCCATCCCCCTACTGTCCCCATCACACAGACACACACACACACACACACACACACACACACACACACACACAGAGTTCCTGCTGACCCTACTCATACTTCCATGTTAAAGAAACTTCTTTTTCTGTTCTACTTTCAGACATGTCAGGATCTGTGCTCAAAACACTTTCCCAAATGCAATCAGTTCCGTTCAATGGCTCAGTCAATTCTGACTCTCTGAGACCCTATTGTCTGCAGCACATCAGGCTTCACTGTCCATCACCAACTCCCAGAGCTTGCTTAAAATTCAAGCCCATCAAGAGGGTGATGCCATCCAACCATCTCATCCTTTGTCGTCCCCTTCTCCTCTGGCCTTCAATCTTTCCCTGCCTCAGGGTCTTTTCCAATGAGTCAGTCTTTGTCTCAGATGGCCAAAGTATTAGAGTTTCAGCATTCGTCCTTCCAATGAATATTCAGGACTGATTTCCTCTAGCATTGACTGCATTGATTTCCTTGCAATCCAAAGGACTCTCGAGAGTCTTTCCCAAAACCACAGTTCAAAACCATCAGTTCTTCAGTGCTCAGCTTTCTTTATGGTCCAACTCTCCCATGCATACATGATGACTGTTGGGAAAACTTAGCTTTGACATATGGACCTTTGTTGGTAAAGTAATGTCTCTTCCTTTAATACACTGTCTAGGTGGGTCATAGCTTTTCTTCCAAGGAGTAAGCGTCTTTCCCTTTCATGGCTGCAGTCACCATCTGCAGTGGTTTTGGAGCCCCAAAAAGAAAGCCTGACAATTGGTCAACTGTTTCCCCATCTATTTCCCATGAAGTGTTGGGACCAGATGCCATGATCTGCGTTTTATGAATGTTGAGCTTTAAGCCAACATTTTCTCTCTCCTCTTTCACTTTCATCCAGAGCCCTTTTATTTCCTCTTCACTTTCTGCCATAAGGGTGGTGTCATCTGCATATCTGAGGTTATTGATATTTCTCCTGGCAATCTTGAGTCCAGCATGTGCTTCTTCCAGCCCAGCGTTTCTCATGTTGTACACTGCATAGAGTTTAAGTGAGTTGGGGCACAATATACAGCCTTGACATACTCCTTTTCCTATTTGGAACAAGGCTGTTGTTCCATGTCCACCTCTAATTGTTGCTTCCACACCTGCATACAAGTTTCTCAAGAGGCAGGTCAGGTGGTCTGTTATTCCTGTCTCTTCCAGTATTTTCCACAGTTTATTGTGGTCCACACAGTCAAAGGCTTCGTCATAGTCAATAAAGCAGAAATAGATGTTTTTTCTGAACTCTCTTGCTGTTTGGATGATCCAAGAAAAGACCAATACATAGAAAACTGTAAAGCACTGAAGAAAGAAATCAAAGATCACACAGATAGATGGAGAAATATACCATGTTCATGGATCAGAATGATCAATATAGTGAAAATGAGTACACAACACAAAGCAATCTATTAATTCAATGCAATCCCTATCAAGCTACCAATGGTATTTTTCACAGAACTAGAACAAATAGCTTCACAGTTTGTATGGAAATACAGAAAACCTGGAATAGCCCAAAGCAACCTTGCCAAAGAAGAATGGAACTGGAGGAAACAACCTACCTGACTTCAGGCTCTACTACAATGCTACCGTCATCAAAACAATATGGTACTGGTACAGAGGCAGAAATACAGTTCAAGGGAACAAAATTGAAAGCCCAGCGATAAATCCACGCACCTATGGACACTTTATATTTGAGAAAGGAGGCAAGAATATACAATGGAGAAAAGACAACCTCTTTAAGAAGAGGTGCTGGGAAAAATGGTCAACCACTTGTAAAAGAATGAAACTAGAACACTGTCTTACACCATACAGAGAATAACTTCAAAATGGATTAAAGATCGAAACATAAGAGCAGAAACTATAAAACTCCTAGAGGCAAACATAGCCAAAACACTCTCTGACATAAATCACAGCAGGATACTCTATGACCCACCTCCCAGATTAATGGATATAAATGAACAGGACCAAATTATATAGCAAAATAGCCCAAGTAAATGAATAGGGCCAAATTAATTTCAAAAGCTTTTGCACAACAAAGGAAAGTATAAGCAAGGTGAAAATACGGCCTTCAGAATGGGAGGAAGTAAGAGCAAACAAAGCATCTGACAAAGACATAATCTAAAAAAATTAAAAGTTGCTCCCACAGCTCAATTGCAGACCAAGGAATGACCAATTCAAAAAACGGGCCGACGAACTAAACAGACATTTCTCCCAAGAAGACATACAGATGGCGAACAAACACATGAAGAGATGCTCATCATCACTCATTATCAGAGAAATGCAAATCCAGACGACCTTGAGGTACCCTCTCACGCTGGTCAGAATGGCTGTTACCCAAAAGTCTACAAACAATAAATGCTGGAGAGGGTGTGGAGAAAAGGGAACCCTCTCACGTTGTTGGTGGGAATGCAATTGAGTACAGCCACTACCGAGAATAGTGTGGAGACTCCGTAAAAAACTGAAGATAGAACTGCCATATGACCCAGGAATCCCACTGCTGGGCATGCACACCGAGGACACCAGCATTGAAAGAATCACGTGTACCCCAAATTTCAGCGCAGCACTGTTAATAATATCCAGGACATGTAAGCAACCTAGAAGTCCATCAGCTGACTAAAGGATAAGAAAGCTGGTGTACATATACACTATGGAATGTAACTCATTCATTACAAAGAATACGTTTGAATCACTTCGAAGGAGGTGGATGAAACTGGAGCCTCTTATACAGAGTGAAGGACGTCAAAAAGAAACACACCAATACAGTACACTAACACATATATATGGAATTTAGAAAGATGGCAAGGATGACCCTATATGCGAGAGAGCAAAAGAGACACAGATATATAGAAGAGTCTTTTGGACTCCGTGGGAGAAGGCGAGGGTAGGATGATTTGAGAGAAGAGCATTGAAACATGTATATTATTCTATGAGAACCAGATCACCAGTCCAGGTTTGATGCATGAGACTAGGTGCTCAGGGCTGGTGCACTGGGATGACCCTGAGGCATGGGATGGGGAGGGAGGTGGGAGGGGGGATTCAGGATGGGAAACCCATGGACACCCAGGGCTGATTCATGTCAATGTATGGCAAAAAGCACTACAATATTGCAAAGTAATTAGCCTCAAATCTAAATAAATAAATTTAGAAAAAAGAACTCAAAAAAGAAAAACGGAAAGAAAGGACAGCACACCCAGGGGGTCTTTCACTTTTATTGATTTTAAATCACATTCAGTGACTGACTGTGAATCATCACTGGGGTCTCCCAGGAGTTAGAGTGCCAGAAAGATTTAATTAGGGAGCTGCAGTCCAGATAAAAGATAACATATCGTTGAGTTAAAATCTGAACTCAACTCGTTTGATGCCTATGGTGAAACTCTGTTTTAGTTCTGTCTAAAAAGCTTTCTGAAGACACGCAGGATTCTTATGGTCAGAGACTGCCTGATGTATCTCCATAATTGTTTGACTATTCCTTGGACCTTTTAAAACATTTCAAAATGAAAGTTAACACAAACTTAAATATCTCGTACTCTTCCTTTTAAACCATGATAAACTTGTAGAATTTGGACTAACAAAAGACTTTATTGGGGAAGAATGTTTTACGAGTGTAGTTATTTTGAAATCTTAGGGTATGGTGATAATTAAAAGACCAGCTTTTACTCAGTCTTATGTTAGTACTTATGTAAAATTTCACTGTACAGACTTCCATGACTGCCCAGTGCTTAGGACTCCGTGCTTTCCCTAAAAGGGCACGGGTTCAATGGA
This sequence comes from Bubalus kerabau, assembly GCF_029407905.1. Classification (NCBI taxonomy): domain Eukaryota; kingdom Metazoa; phylum Chordata; class Mammalia; order Artiodactyla; family Bovidae; genus Bubalus; species Bubalus kerabau. Next base: position 37,736,451 of record NC_073647.1, on the reverse strand, counting down.
GGCTGAACAACACGCTGCTGAATAACCAACAAATCACAGAAAAAATCAAAAAAGAAATCAAAATTTGCATAGAAACGAATGAAAATGAAAACACAACAACCCAAAACCTGTGGGACACGGTAAAAGCAGTCCTAAGGGGAAAGTTCATAGCAATACAGGCACACCTCAAGAAACAAGAAAAAAGTCAATAAATAACCTAACTCTACACCTAAAGCAACTAGAAAAGGAAGAAAGGAAGAACCCCAGGGTTCGTAGAAGGAAAGAAATCTTAAAAATTAGAGCAGAAATAAATGCAAAAGAAACAAAAGAGACCATAGCAAAAATCAACAAAACCAAAAGCTGGTTCTTTGAAAGGATAAATAAAATTGACAAACCATTAGCCAGACTCATCAAGAAACAAAAGGAGAAAAATCAAATCAATAAAATTAGAAATGAAAATGGAGAGATCACAACAGACAACACAGAAATACAAAGGATCATAAGAGAGTACTATCAACAATTATATGCCAATAAAATGGACAACGAGGAAGAAATGGACAAATTCTTAGAAAAGTACAACTTTCCAAAACTCGATCAGGAAGAAATAGAAAAGCATAACAGACCCATCACAAGCATGGAGATTGAAACTGTAATAAAAAATCTTCCAGCAAACAAAAGCCCAGGTCCAGACGGCTTCACAGCTGAATTCTACCAAAAATTTAGAGAAGAGCTAGCACCTATCCTGCTCAAACTCTTCCAGAAAATTGCAGAGGATGGTAAACTTCCAAACTCATTCTATGAGGCCACCATCACCCTAATACCAAAACCTGACAAAGATCCCACAAAAAAAGAAAACTACAGGCCAATATCACTGATGAACATAGATGCAAAAATCCTTAACAAAATTCTAGCAATCAGAATCCAACAACACATTAAAAAGATCATACACCATGACCAAGTGGGCTTTATCCCAGGGATGCAAGGATTCTTCAATATCCGCAAATCAATCAATGTAATACACCACATTAACAAATTGAAAAATAAAAACCATATGATTATCTCAATAGATGCAGAGAAAGCCTTTGACAAAATTCAACATCCATTTATGATCAAAACTCTCCAGAAAGCAGGAATAGAAGGAACATACCTCAACATAATAAAAGCTATATATGACAAACCCACAGCAAACATTATCCTCAATGGTGAAAAATTGAAAGCATTTCCTCTAAAGTCAGGAACAAGACAAGGGTGCCCACTTTCACCATTACTATTCAACATAGTTTTGGAAGTTTTGGCCACAGCAATCAGAACAGAAAAAGAAATAAAAGGAATCCAAATTGGAAAAGAAGAAGTAAAGCTCTCACTGTTTGCAGATGACATGATCCTCTACATAGAAAACCCTAAAGACTCCACCAGAAAATTACTAGAACTAATCAATGACTATAGTAAAGTTGCAGGATATAAAATCAACACACAGAAATCCCTTGCATTCCTATACACTAATAATGAGCAAACAGAAAAAGAAATTAAGGAAACAATTCCATTCACCATTGCAACGGAAAGAATAAAATACTTAGGAATATATCTACCTAAAGAATCTAAAGACCTATATATAGAAAACTATAAAACACTAGTGAAAGAAATCAAAGAGGACACTAACAGATGGAGAAATATACCATGTTCATGGATTGGAAGAATCAAAGTAGTGAAAATGAGTATACTACCCAAAGCAATCTATAGATTCAATGCAATCCCTATCAAGCTACCAACAGCATTCTTCACAGAGCTAGAACAAATAATTTCACAATTTGTATGGAAAAACAAAAAACCTCGAATAGCCAAAGCGATCTTGAGAAAGAAGAATGGAACTGGAGGAATCAACCTACCTGACTTCAGGCTCTACTACAAAGCCACAGTTATCAAGACAGTATGGTACTGGCACAAAGACAGAAATATAGATCAATGGAACAAAATAGAAAGCCCAGAGATAAATCCACGCACATATGGACACCTTATCTTCGACAAAGGAGGCAAGAATATACAATGGATTAAAGACAATCTCTTTAACAAGTGGTGCTGGGAACTCTGGTCAACCACTTGTAAAAGAATGAAACTAGAACACTTTCTAACACCATACACAAAAATAAACTCAAAATGGATTAAAGATCTAAACGTAAGACCAGAAACTATAAAACTCCTAGAGGAGAACCTAGGCAAAACACTCTCTGACATACATCACAGCAGGATCCTCTATGACCCACCTCCCAGAATATTGGAAATAAAAGCAAAAATAAACAAATGGGACCTAATTAACCTTAAAAGCTTCTGCACATCAAAGGAAACTATTAGCAAGGTGAAAAGACAGCCTTCAGAATGGGAGAAGATAATAGCAAATGAAGCAACTGACAAACAACTAATCTCGAGAATATACAAGCAACTCCTACAGCTCAACTCCAGAAAAATAAATGACCCAATCAAAAAATGGGCCAAAGAACTAAATAGACATTTCTCCAAAGAAGACATCCAGATGGCTAACAAACACATGAAAAGATGCTCAACATCTCTCATTATCAGAGAAATGCAAATCAAAACCACTATGAGGTACCATTTCACACCAGTCAGAATGGCTGCGATCCAAAAGTCTACAAGTAATAAATGCTGGAGAGGGTGTGGAGAAAAGGGAACCCTCTTCCACTGTTGGTGGGAATGCAAACTAGTACAGCCACTATGGAGAACAGTGTGGAGATTCCTTAAAAAACTGGAAATAGACATGCCTTATGATCCAGCAATCCCACTGCTGGGCATACACACTGAGAAAACCAGAAGGGAAAGAGACACGTGTACCCCAATGTTCATCGCAGCACTGTTTATAATAGCCAGGACATGGAAGCAACCTAGATGTCCATCAGCAGATGAATGGATAAGAAAGCTGTGGTACATATACACAATGGAGTATTACTCAGCCATTCAAAAGAATACATTTGAATCAGTTCTAATGAGGTGGATGAAACTGGAGCCTATTATACAGAGTGAAGTAAGCCAGAAAGAAAAACACCAATACAGTATACTAACGCATATATATGGAATTTAGAAAGATGGTAACAATAACCCTGTGTACGAGACAGCAAAAGAGACACTGATGTATAGAACAGTCTTATGGACTCTGTGGGAGAGGGAGAGGGTGGGAAGATTGGGGAGAATGGCATTGAAACATGTAAAATATCATGTATGAAATGAGTTGCCAGTCCAGGTTCGATGCACGATACTGGATGCTTGGGGCTGGTGCACTGGGACGACCCAGAGGGATGGAATGGGGACAGAGGAGGGAGGAGGGTTCAGGATGGGGAACACATCTATACCTGTGGCGGATTCATTTTGATATTTGGCAAATCTAATACAGTTATGTAAAGTTTAAAAATAAAATAAAATTAAAAAAAAAAACAACAAAAAAATAAAAATATAACTAAGTTGAAATATCATCAAAAAAAAAAAAAAAAAAAAAAAAGGGCACGGGTTCAATCGCTGTTCAGTGAACCATGCTTCCACAACCTGCATAGTGCCCCCCGGGCTGAAAGAAAAATTCTCTGTGAGTGGTGATCTTGTTTGTAACGTGCATTGGGATTGGGCCACCATCACTGCTCTTCCTTTGGGAATACATTGCTCCCAAAATTTTCTTAGCAAAAAGGTGTCCTAGTCATTATTTGGTTTTTTTCCTCCAAACATTATTGTACTCCCTGGGAGTGCTAATTGTGGGTTTTAGGTGTATCAGCACTTCGTTCCTTCTGAGCACCTTTAGCCGACAGCATAGGCGAGTGATGCAACAATCCCTTTTATGAGGTAGGTGGCCAGGAGGTGATTTCTGCCTACCTTTCTCGGGGGGACTTTTCCATTCACCACCACTATGTGACAACCTCTTCCTTTCTGGGTCTGGCAATCTAGACCCTAATGTCATTCCACACCCCAAACAAAGGCTGTAACACCATACCACTACTCCTTGCCCTTGAAATCAAATGTTAATCAGGGTTATCCATCTTCAGTGCAGACTCCTGACCCAATCCAGACCACTACTCTCTGACTAACTGGGGACCAGAGGGTCTGTTCCCCAACCTCTCGGGACCCCATATCCCTCCCATCTCCAGTGCCCACCTCTTCTCTTCTTTCCCTACCTTCCACCAGAAAAGTCACACACCCGCAATTATCTTTTCCCCATTTGATGTTTATTGTAATTGCAGCCATCAGTTTACTATGTTAGTGTGAGAGTATTTCCTTGGTTGGCCATTTCTACGAAAGCAGACCTCTGGAGGCACAGTTCTACACTGTCTGACCTTTTCGAGTCAGTTACTGGCTGCCCAGCTTGTACTTCTCCAGGGTCTCTTATTCTGGGGTGGCTGAGCTTATATTCTCTTTGGATTCTGCCTCCTTCTTTGATCCCGCCTCATATTTTGGCACCTTTTACGGCTTTGATTCAGTTTCTTACGTGCACAGGAACAGGGAAAACAGTTGAGTTTTCTGGTTGTCTTCACCTTCTTCGACTGAGTGGCATATGGTCGGATTTTCTTTCTCAAGGTTCCTTGAAGAGGTCTTCTGACCCTCATGGTCATATTTCGTGCCTGGAAAGACAAGACAAGGGTATGAGACTTTAGGAAAGAAAAAAGTGGAGTTGGAAGGGAGATTTCATGAAAAAGGGATGTGGGTTAATGAGGGCTTTTGTGCCAGGCAAGGGTGGGTAGAGGTTTGGGGCAGCAAAGTCAATGGAGAACATGGGGAGCTTAGTTGGAATCATCTTACTTTCACACTGCCTCGGTACCTCCATTGACAAAGGGTCTTCTTTTGTCCATTCATCCTTGAGGCAAACCGCCTTTTACTCTTCTTGACTGCCGTGGGTTCCTGATTCCCTTAGTCAGGATGATGCCAAGAAGTGGCCTAACCTAGAATCTCTGCCTCTGGTCTCCCTATTTATACCCTTTCAGGACAATGAGGAGCCACACCCTTCAATCTGATTGGTCAGTTAGGCACCACCCCAGCCAAGAGCATCTTGGGGGGCTTAGACATCACAATGTACCACTGTGCCCATCAACATGGGCTAGTGGATGCTGAGGGAGGCCATTTTATAACTTCTCCACTGCTGACACCTCTGTGTGTCTGATTCTGGGGAATGGTGATTCAGGGCCATGGTGTTTCTCCTCATGACCTTCAAACTCCCTTTCAGTTCCCTTTATCCTTTGACTTATTTGTGGCACTTCAACACTCCTGCCTCCTTCATCCCTCTGTAAACATCTTCCAAACACTTTCTGTCCCACTTCAGCCTTTCAGAGTAATCACTTCATCTCTAGCCCACCTTCTGCCTGTTGGGGGTTCCTGAGGGGCTTAAGGAACTTAAGAGCAAGCACTTAAGGTGGAAAAGGGTAATTAAGAACAAGTTGGGTGTTTGATCTCCTGTGATGAGCTTTAACCACCCCCAGACTTGGTGAATGCTCAGTCTGTTGCCCAAAGTTTAATACACAGTCTCCCTCAGAGGACACATCAGAACAAAGACACTTCTACATCTCTCATCCTCTAAATTTTGTTGGGACACTTCAACACTCATATTGAGCCAGGAAACTCAACTTGCCCCATCTATCAGAAATTCATTCCTGATTATTATTATTATTATTATTATTAATTTTTTTAAGGAAAGTGCTCAAAGTCAAAATCAGTTCACCACTCTAGCACTGAGTCTTGACTAAATCATTTCCACAGTCATACCTACTTGTCAGTTATCAGAAGGTAGGGCCCATAGCAGGCCTGACCAATAGCTGAGCAGGACAAGTACCTTAAGGTAGCTCAGTGATAGTTGGTTGCTTGTGGGTGGGGCCAATGAGGCACTCACCAATGGCTGAGCAAGCCCTGTTGCCTAGGAACAGGATGCAGAGTAATAAGGCACAGCAATGGCTACCTGCGAAGGGCTGTGCTCTGTTACATAAGGACACTTTGGGTCCAGTGTGCTGGAATCTTTTTGATTGACTCATTTCCGACCTCAGATTTGATTTCACATAATTAGTTAACTTTTGCATATCATACTTTTCATTATATTCCCAGGCATAGCTGTCACCAGTGCTGTCACCTCTATGCCTCTCCAACAGCTGCCACTTGATCACATGCTCAGCATATAGTATAAATAGTTCAAAGCCAACAAGAATGTGAAGTCCAGCCCACCCTGAAAACTTTGACAAACCTTAAATTCACAGTGATTCTTATACTCTTTGCAGTGTAACAGAGCAGGAGGAGCACAGCCCTTAACAGGAAGCCATTGGTGTGCTTCATTTCAAGCCATCCTGTCCCTAGGCAACAGGTGCTGTTCAAACATTGCTAGGTGCCTCAGAGGGCCCCATTCACAAGCAGCCAACTGTCAATGAGTGACCATTAGTTGTCCTGCCTAGATGTTGGTCAGCACCACAGTGGGCCCTGCCCACAGGTTACTTACTATCAATGAGGGGGCCATTGGGAAAGTGATTAAGTCAAGGGTGGTGTGGCGGTCATCAGGAGGAGACTGAGATAAGAGGCAGATTCAGGCCTCATTCTGGAGGCACTGGAGCTCACGCAGACTTGGGCCAGTGGGTGAGCTGGAGGGCCCAGGGAATACCCTGGGGACTAGATGTTGTAGCCCTCCATAGCCCTCACTATGGCCCTCCACTAGCCTTGGCCAAAGCCTTGAGGTGCAGTGTACCTCTCCCGCATCCCTGTCGCTGCGACCTACTAGCAGTGGTTTTCTATCTGGGTCTCAGTCTGTGAGAACTGGTCTCCCCATATGGATGCCCTGAGGACGGACACTGAGGACCTACTATGTTGGATGCCTGTATCCGTCAGGGATGAGGGCTGGGCAGAGTGTGGGAACCTGGCACTGAAGGAGCTGCTGGCTGAGATCTGCTTCCCGTTAACCAGCACTGGGACACTGCAGGGTGAAAGCTGTGCCTTGAGACTGCCCTTTCTTGTCAGGACAGAGAATAACATTCATCTAGGAGAGGTTTATAGGAACATCATTACCTGACCATGACCTAAACTTAAGCACAAAGGGTATGACACCAAGAAGTCTGCAGCAACTTACCACCACTCTCCCTAACATTTAATTTTACATGCACTTTCTGAAAACTTTTACTAACTTTGGGGTCTTAGGGCATGAACCACCCATCTCCTTGTATGAATCTTTAATCAACATTTCTCTGTTCCAAACTTTAAGGTTAAGTTTTGATGGGCCTCCTTCTGCGTCAGGCACATGGACTTGCAATTTGAATAACAACGGTATTGTCTAAGGACAGACTTTGCCTCTCTTAAACAACAGCAGAGACTGGCCAAGTGCTCACAATTATCCATAAAATACACGCTGACTCGGCTTGGCTAAACTTTAGCCAAGCTTCTCTCCTCTGAACTTCAGCTATCGCCCAAACTTGAGCAAGCGCTAAGATTCAAACTTTTCTGTCTCCCTTAACAGCTCATTCTGAGAATCAGCTCACTATCAGAGAGAAACAGTTGCTGTAAAACATCCCCATCATGCTGTCTGCTCATCCATCCCCCTACTGGCCCCATCACACACACACACACACACACACACACACACACACACAGAGTTCCTGCTGACGCTACTCGTACTTCCATGTTAAAGAAACTTCTTTTTCTGTTCTACTTTCAGACATGTCAGGATCTGTGCTCAAAATACTTTCCCAATTGCAATCAGTTCCGTTCAATGGCTCAGTCAATTCTGACTCTCTGAGACCCTATTGTCTGCAGCACATCAGGCTTCACTCTCCATCACCAACTCTCAGAGCTTGCTTAAAATTCAAGCCCATCAAGATGGTGATGCCATCCAACCATCTCATCCTTTGTCGTCCCCTTCTCCTCTGGCCTTCAATCTTTCCCTGCATCAGGGTCTTTTCCAATGAGCCAGTCTTTGCCTCAGATGGCCAAAGTATTGCAGCTTCAGCATTAGTCCTTCCAATGAATATTCAGGACTGATTTCCTCTAGCATTGACTGCATTGATTTCCTTGCAATCCAAGGGACTCTCGAGAGTCTTCCCCAACACCACAGTTCAAAACCATCAGTTCTTCAGTGCTCAGCTTTCTTTATGGTCCAACTCTCCCATGCATACCTGATGACTGTTGGGAAAACTTAGCTTTGACTTATGGACCTTTGTCGGTAAAGTAATGTCTCTTCCTTTTAATACACTGTCTAGGTGGGTCATAGCTTTTCTTCCAAGGAGTAAGCGTCTTTCCCTTTCATGGCTGCAGTCACCATCTGCAGTGGTTTTGGAGCCCCTAAAAGAAAGCCTGACACTGGTTCCACTGTTTCCCCATCTATTTCCCATGAAGTGATGGGACTAGATGCCATGATCTGCGTTTTCTGAATGTTGAGCTTTAAGCCAACTTTTTCACTCTCCTCTTTCACTTTCATCCAGAGGCTTTTTAGTTCCTCTTCACGTTCTGCCATAAGGGTGGTGTCATCTGCATATCTGAGGTTATTGATATTTCTCCCGGCAATCTTGAGTCCAGCGTGTGTTTCTTCCAGCCCAGCGTTTCTCATGTTGTACTCTGCATAGAAGTTAAGTGAGTCGGGGCACAATATACAGCCTTGACATACTCCTTTTCCTATTTGGAACCAGGGTGTTGTTCCATGTCCACCTCTAACTGTTGCTTCCAGACCTGCATACAAGTTTCTCAACAGGCAGGTCAGGTGGTCTGGTATTCCCGTCTCTTCCAGAATTTTCCACAGTTTATTGTGGTCCACGCACTCAAAGGCTTCAGCATAGTCAATAAAGCAGAAATAGATGTTTTTTCTGAACTCTCTTGCTGTTTGGATGATCCAAGAAAAGACCAATACATAGAAAACTGTAAAGCACTGATGAAAGAAATCAAAGATCACACAGATAGATGGAAAAATATACCATGTTCATGGATCAGAATGATCAATATAGTGAAAATGAGTACACAACGCAAAGCAATCTATAGATTTAATGCAATCCCTATCAAGCTACCAATGGTATTTTTCACAGAACTAGAACAAATAGCTTCACAGTTTGTATGGAAATACAGAAAACCTGGAATAGCCCAAAGCAACCTTGCCAAAGAAGAATGGAACTGGAGGAATCAACCTACCTGACTTCAGGCTCTACTACAAAGCTACAGTCATCAAAACAGTATGGTACTGGCACAGAGGCAGAAATACAGATCAAGGAAACAAAAGAGAAAGCCCAGAGATAAACCCACGTGCCTATGGACACCTTATATTTGACAAAGGAGGCAAGAATAGACAATGGAGTATAGACAACCTCTATAAGAAGAGGTGCTGGGAAAAATGGTCAACCACTTGTAAAAGAATGAAATTAGAACACTGTCTTACACCATACAGAGAATGAATTCAAAATGGATTAAAGATCTAAACATAAGACCAGAAACTATAAAACTCCTAGAGGCAAACATAGGCAAAACACTCTCTGACATAAATCACAGCAGGATACTCAATGACCCACCTCCCAGAGTAATGGATATAAATGAACAGGACCAAATTATATAGCAAAATAGCCCAAGTAAATGAATAGGGCCAAATTATATTCAAAAGCTTTTGCACAACAAAGGAAAAATATGAGCAAGGTGAAAAGACAGCCTTCAGAATGGGAGGGTGTAAGAGCAAACAAAGCCGCTGACCAAGAAATAAACTCAAAAATATAAAAGCTGCTCCCACAGCTCAATTGCAGAGCAAGAAATGACGAATTCAAAAAACGGGCCGAAGAACTAAACAGACATTTCTCCAAAGAAGACATACAGATGGCTAACAAACACATGAAGAGATGCTGAACATCACTCATTATCAGAGAAATGCAAATCCAGACGACCTTGAGGTACCCTCTCACGCTGGTCAGAATGGCTGTTACCCAAAAGTCTACAAACAATAAATGCTGGAGAGGGTGTGGAGAAAAGGGAACCCTCTCACGTTGTTGGTGGGAATGCAATTGAGTACAGCCACTACGGAGAATAGTGTGGAGACTCCTTAAAAAACTGAAAATAGAACTGCCATACGACCCAGGAATCCCACTGCTGGGCATGCACACCGAGGACAGCAGAACTGAAAGAATCACGTGTACCCCAATGTTCATCGCAGCATTGTTAATAATAGCCAGGACACGGAAGCAACCTAGAAGTCCATCAGCTGACTAAAGGATAAGAAAGCTGGTGTACATATACACAATGGAACGTAACTCATCCATTACAAAGAATACGTTTGAATCAGTTCGAATGAGGTGGATGAAACTGGAGCCTCTTCTACAGAGTGAAGGATGTCAGAAAGAAACACACCAATACAGTACACTAACACATATATATGGAATTTAGAAAGATGGCAATGATGACCCTATATCCGAGAGCGCAAAAGAGACACAGATGTATAGAAGAGTCTTTTGGACTCTGTGGGAGAAGACGAGGGTAGTATGATTGGAGAGAAGAGCATTGAAACATATATATTATTCTATGAGAACCAGATCACCAGTCCAGGTTTGATGCATGAGACTAGGTGCTCAGGGCTGGTGCACTGGGATGACCCTGAGGCATGGGATGGGGAGGGAGGTGGGAGGGGGGATTCAGGATGGGGAACCCATGGCCACCCATGGCTGATTCATGTCAATGTATGGCAAAAACCACTACAATATTGCAACGTAACTAGCCCCAAATCAAAATAAATGAATTTAGAAAAAAGAACTCAAAAAAAAGAAAAACGGAAAGGAAGCACAGCACACCCAGGGGGTCTTTCACTTTTATTGATTTTAAATCACATTCAGTGACTGACTGTGAATCATCACTGGGGTCTCCCAGGAGTTAGAGTGCCAGAAAGATGTAATTAGGGAGCTGCAGTCCAGATAAAAGATAACATATCGTTGAGTTAAAATCTGAACTCAACTCGTTTGATGCCTATGGTGAAACTCTGTGTTTTAGTTCTGTCTAAAAAGCTTTCTGAAGACACGCAGGATTCTTATGGTCAGAGACTGCCTCATATATCTCCATAATTGTTTGACTATTCCTTGGACCTTTTAAAACATTTCAAAATGAAAGTGAACACCAACTTAAATATCTCGTCCTCTTCCTTTTAAACCTTGATAAACTCGTAGAATTTGGACTAACAAAAGACTTTATTGGGGAAGAATGTTTTACGAGTGTAGTTATTTTGAAATCTTAGGGTATGGTGATAATTAAAAGACCAGCTTTTACTCAGTCTTATGTTAGATCTTATGTAAAAATTCACTGTACAGACTTCCATGACTGCCCAGTGGTTAGGACTCCGTGCTTTCCCTAGAAGGGCACGGGTTCAATCGCTGTTCAGGGAACCATGCTTCCACAACCTGCATAGTGCCCCTCGGGGGGGAAAAGAAAATTCTCTGTGAGTGGTGATCCTGTTTGTAACGTGCACTGGGATTGGGCTACCACCACTGCTCTTCCTTTGGGAATACATTGCTCCCAAAATTTTCTTAGCAAAAAGGTGTCCTAGTCATTATTTGGTTTGTTCCCACCAAACAGTATTGTACTCCCTGGGAGTGCTATTTGTGGGTTTTAGATGTATCAGCACTTCGTGCCTTCTGAGCACCTTTAGCCGACAGCATAGGCGAGTGATGCAACAATCCCTTTATTGAGGTAGGTGGCCAGGAGTTGATTCCTGCCTACCTTTCTCGGGGGGACTTTCCAATTCACCACTCCTATGTGACAACCTCTTCCTTTCTGGGTCTGGCAATCTAGACCCTAATGTCATTCCAAAAGCCCAAACAAAGGCTGTAACACCATACCACTACTCCTTGCCCTTGAAATCAAGTGTTAAGCAGGGTTATCCATCTTCAGTGCAGACTCCTGACCCAATCCAGACCTCTACTCTATGGCTAACTGGGGACCCGAGGGTCTGTTCCCCAACCTATCGGGACCCCATATCCCTCCCATCTCCAGTGCCCACCTCTTCTCTTCTTTCCCTCCCTTCCATCAGAAAATTCACACACACGCAAATATCTTTTCCCCATTTGATGTTTATTGTAATTGCAGCCATCAGTTTACTATGTTAGTGGGAGAGTCTTTCCTTGGTTGGCCATTTCTATGAAAGCAGACATCTGGAGGTACAGTTCTACACTGTATGACATTTTTGAGTCAGTTACTGGCTGCCCAGCTTGTACTTCTCCAGGATCTCTATTCTGGGGCGGCTGAGCTTATCTTCTCTTCTGATTCTGCCTCCTTCTTTGATCCCGCCTCATATTTTGGTACCTTCTCCGGCATTGATTCAGTTTCTTACGTGCACAGGAACCGAGAAAACAGCTGGGTTTTGTGGTTGTCTTCACCTTCTTCGACTGAGTGGCATATGGTCGGATTTTCTTTCTCAAGGTTCCTTGAAGAGGTCTTCTGACCCTCATGATCATATTTCGTGCCTGGAAAAACAAGACAAGGGTATAAGTCTTTAGGAAATAAAAAAGCGGAGTTGGAAAGGAGATTTCATGAAAAAGGGATGTGGGCTAATGAGGGCTTTTGTGCCAGGAAAGGGTGGGTAGAGGATTGGGGCAGCAAAGTCAATGGAGAACCTGGGGAGCTTAGATGGAATCATCTTACTTTCACACTGCCTCGGTACCTCCGTTGACAAAGGGTCTTCTTTTGTCCATTCATCCTTGAGGCAAACCGCCTTGTAACTCTTCTTGACTGCCGTGGGTTCCTGATTCCCTTAGTCAGGATGATGCCAAGAAGTGGCCTAACCTAGAATCTCTGCCTCTGGTCTCCCTATTTATACCCTTTCAGGACAATGAGGAGCCACACCCTTCAATCTGATTGGTCAGTTAGGCACCATCCCAGCCAATAGCATCTTGGGGGGCTTAGACATCACAATGTACCACTGTGCCCATCAACATGGGCTAGTGGATGCTGAGGCAGGCCATTTTATAACTTCTCCACTGATGACACCTCTGTGTGTCTGATTCTGGGCAGTGGTGATTCAGGGCCATGGTGTTTCTCCTCATGACCTTCAAACTTCCTTTCAGTTCCCTTTATCCTTTGACTTATATGTGCCACTTCAACACTCCTGCCTCCTTCATCCCTCTGTAAACATCTGCCAAACACTTTCTGTCCCACTTCAGCCTCTTAGATTAATCACTTCATCTCTAACCCACCTTCTGCCTGTTGGGGATTCCTGAGGGGCTTAAGGAACTTAAGAGCAAGCACTTAAGGTGGAAAAGGGTAATTAAGAACAGATTGGGTGTTTGATCTCCTATGATGAGCTTTATCGACCCCCAGACTTGGTGAATGCTCAGTCTGCTGCCCAAAGTTTAATACACAGTCTCCCTCAGAGTACACATCAGAACAAGGACACTTCTACATGTCTCCTCCACTAAATTTTGTTGGGACACTTCAACACTCATATTGAGCCAGGAAACTCAACTTGCCCCATCTATCAGAAATACATTCCTAATAGTAATTATTAATTATTATTATTATTAATTTTTTAAAGAAAGTGCTCAAAGTCAAAATCAGTTCACCACTCTACCACTGAGTCATGACTAAATCATTTCCCCAGTCATCCCTCCTTGTCAGTTATCAGTAGGTAGGGCCTATTGCAGGCCTGACCAATAGCTGAGCAGGACAAGTACCTGCAGGTAGCTCAGAGATAGTTGGTTGCTTGTGGATGGGGCCAATGAGGCACTGACCAATGGCTGAGCAAGCCCTGTTGCCTAGGAACAGGATGCAGAGTAATAAGGCACAGCAATGGCTACCTGCGAAGGGCTGTGCTCTGTTACATAAGGACACTTTGGGTCCAGTGTGCTGGAATCTTTTTGATTGACTCATTTCCGACCTCAGATTTGATTTCACATAATTAGTTGACTTTTGCATATCATACTTTTCATTATATTCCCAGGCCTAGCTGTCACCAGTGCTGTCACCTCTATGCCTCTCCAACAGCTGCCACTTGATCACATGCTCAGCATATAGTATAAATAGTTCAAAGCCCACAAGATTGTGAAGTCCAGCCCACCCTGAAAACTCCTTTGACAAACCTTAAATTCACAGTGATTCTTCTACTCTTTGCAGTGTAACAGAGCAGGATGAGCACAGCCCTTAACAGGAAGCCATTGGTGTGCTTCATTTCAAGCCATCCTGTCCCTAGGCAACAGGTGCTGCTCAAACATTGCTTGGTGCCTCCGAGGGCCCCATTCACAAGCAGCCAACTGTCAATGAGTGACCGTTAGTTGTCCTGCTTAGCTGTTGGTCAGCACCACAGTGGGCCCTGCCCACAGGTTACTTACTATCAATGAGGGGGCCTTGGGAAAGTAATTAAGTCAAGGGTGGTGTGGCGGTCATCAGGAGGAGACTGAGATAAGAGGCAGATTCAGGCCTCATTCTGGAGGCCCTGGAGCTCACGCAGACTTGGGCCATTGGGTAGCTGGAGGGCCCAGGGAATACATTGGGGACTAGATGTTGTAGCCCTCCATAGCCCTCACTAAGGCCCTCCACTAGCCTTGGCCAAAGCCTTGAGGAGCAGTGTACCTCTCCCGCATCCCTGTCGCTGCGACCTACTAGCAGTGGATTTCTTTCTGGGTCTCAGTCTGTGAGAACTGGTCTCCCCATTTGGGTGCCCTAAGGACGGACAATGAGGACCTATTATGTTGGATGCCTGTCTCCGTCAGGGATGACGGCAGGGCAGAGTGTGGGAACCTGGCACTGAAGAAGCTGCTGGTTGAGATCTGCTTCCCCTTAACCAGCACTGGGACATTGCAAGGTGAAAGCTGTGCTTTGAGACTGCACTTTCTTGTCAGGACAGAGAATAACATTCATCTAGTAGAGGTTTTATAGAAACCTCATTACCTGACCATGACCTAACCTTAAGCACAAAGGGTATGACACCAAGAGGTCTGCAGCAACTTACCACCACTCTCCCTAACATTTAATTGTACATGCACTTACTGAAAACTTTTACTAACTTTGGGGTCTTAGGGCATGAACCACCCATCTCCTTGTATGAATCTTTAATCAACCTTTCTCTGTTCCAAACTTTAAGGTTAAGTTTTGATGGGCCTCCTTCTGCGTCAGGCACATGGACTTACAATTTTAATAACAACGGTATTGTCTAAGGACAGACTTCGCCTCTCTTAAACAACGGCAGAGACTGGCCAAGTGCTCACAATTATCCATAAAATACACGCTGACTCGGCTTGGCTAAACTTTAGCCAAGCTTCTCTCCTCTGAACTTCAGCTTTCGCCCAAACTTGAGCAAGCGCTAAGATTCAAACTTTTCTGTCTCCCTTAACAGTTCATTCTGAGAATCAGCTCACTATCAGAGAGAAACAATTACTGTAAAACAGCCCCATCATGCTGTCTGCTCATCCATCCTCCTACTGGCCCCATCACACACACACACACACACACACACACACACACACACACACACACACACACAGAGTTCCTGCTGACCCTACTCATACTTCCATGTTGAAGAAACTTCTTTTTCTGTTCTACTTTCAGACATATCAGGATCTGTGCTCAAAATACTTTCCCAATTGCAATCAGTTCCGTTCAATGGCTCAGTCAATTCTGACTCTCTGAGACCCTATTGTCTGCAGCACATCAGGCTTCACTGTCCATCACCAACTCCCAGAGCTTGCTTAAAATTCAAGCCCATCAAGATGGTGATGCCATCCAACCATCTCATCCTTTGACGTCCCCTTCTCCTCTGGCCTTCAATCTTTCCCTGCATCAGGGTCTTTTCCAATGAGCCAGTCTTTGCCTCAGATGGCCAAAGTATTGCAGCTTCAGCATTAGTCCTTCCAATGAATATTCAGGACTGATTTCCTCTAGCATTGACTGCATTGATTTCCTTGCAATCCAAGGGACTCTCGAGAGTCTTCCCCAACACCACAGTTCAAAACAGTGAGTTCTTCAGTGCTCAGCTTTCTTTATGGTCCAACTCTCCCATGCATACATGATGACTCTTGGGAAAACTTAGCTTTGACATATGGACCTTTGTCGGTAAAGTAATGTCTCTACCTTTTAATACACTGTCTAGGTGGGTCATAGCTTTTCTTCCAAGGAGTAAGTGTCTTTCCCTTTCATGGCTGCAGTCACCATCTGCAGTGGTTTTGGAGCCCAAAGAACAAAGCCTGAACCTGGTTCCACTGTTTCCCCGTCTATGTCCCATGAAGTGATGGGACCAGATGCCAGGATCTGCGTTTTCTGAATGTTGAGTTTTAAGCCAACTTTTTCACTCTCCTCTTTCACTTTCATGCAGAGGCTTTTTAGTTCCTCTTCACTTTCTGCCATAAGGGTGGTGTCATCTGCATATCTGAGGTTATTGATATTTCTCCCGGCAATCTTGAGTCCAGCGTGTGCTTCTTCCAGCCCAGCGTTTCTCATGTTGTACACTGCATAGAAGATAAATGAGCCGGGGCACAATACACAGCCTTGACATACTCCTTTTCCTATTTGGAACCAGGCTGTTGTTCCATGTACACCTCTAACTGTTTCTTCCTGAAATGCATACAAGTTTCTCAAGAGGCAGGTCAGGTGGTGTGGTATTCCCGTCTCTTCCAGAATTTTCCACAGTTTATTGTGGTCCACACAGTAAAAGGCTTCGGCAGAGTCAATAAAGCAGAAATAGATGTTTTTTCTGAACTCTCTTGCTGTTTCGATGATCCAAGAAAAGACCAATACATAGAAAACTGTAAAGCACTGATGAAAGAAATCAAAGATCACACAGATAGATGGAGAAATATACCATGTTCATGGATCAGAATGATCAATATAGTGAAAATGAGTACACAGCACAAAGCAATCTATAGTTTCAATGCAATCCCTATCAAGCTACCAATGGTATTTTTCACAGAACTAGAACAAATAGCTTCACAGTTTGTATGGAAATACAGAAAACCTGGAATAGCCCAAAGCAACCTTGCCAAAGAAGAATGGAACTGGAGGAATCAACCTACCTGACTTCAGGCTCTTTTACAAAGCTATAGTCATCAAAACAGTATAAACTGGCTCATAGAAAAAGCAAAGGAATTACAGAAAAACATCTACTTCTGCTTCATTGACTACACTAAACCTTTGACTGTGTGGCTCACAGCAAACTGGAAAATTCTTCAAGAGATGGGAATACCAGTTCACCTTACCTGCCTCCTGAGAAACCTCTATGCAGGTCAAGAAGCAACAGTTAAAACTGGACATGGAATAACAAACTGTTCCCAATTGGGGAAGAAGTATGTCAAGGCTGTATATTGTCACCCTGCTTATTTAACTTATATGCAGCATTCATCATGCAAAAAGCCAGGCTGGATGAATCACAAGCTGGAATCAAGATTGTCAGGAGACATACCAACAACCTTAGATGTGCAGATGAAACCACTCTAATGGCAGAAAGTGAAGAGGAACTAAAGAGCCTCATGATGAAGGTGAAAGGGGAGAGTCAAAAGGCTGGCTTAAAACTCAACATTCAAAAAACTAAGATCATGGCATCTGGTCCCAACATTTCATGGCAAATAGAGGAGAAAAAGTGGAAACAGTGACAGATTATCTTTTCTTGGGCTCTAAAATCACTGCAGACAGTGACTGCAGCCATGAAATTAAAAGATGCTGCTCCTTGGAAGAAAAGTTATGACAAACCTAGACAATGAATTAAAAAGCAGAGACATCACTTGCCAACAAAGATTCATATAGTTAAAGCTATGGTTTTTCCAGTAGCTATGTATGGATCTGAGAGTTGAACCATAAAGAATACTGAGCACTGAAGAATGGATGCTTTCAAGTTGTGGAGATGGAGAAGATTCTTGAGACTCCCTTGGACAGCAAGGAGATCAAACCAGTCAATTCTAAAGGAAATGAACACTGAATATTCATTGGAAGGAATGATGCCGAAGTTGAAGCTGCGATACTTTGGCCACCTGATGCGAAGAACTGACTCATTAGCAAAAAGTCTCATGCAGGGAAAGATTGAAGGCAAGAGGACAAGGGGATAATAGAGGATGAGATGATCAGATGGCATTACCGACTCAATGGACATGAGTTTGAGCAAAATTAGGGAAATAGTGAAGGACAGGGAAGCCTGGTGAATTGCAGTCCACGAGGTCACAAAGACTCAGACACAACTTAAGTGACTGAAAAACAAACATATTAAGTGAATAGGGAAGGGATGGGTCCTTTAATAAATGGTACTAGGACAACTGAAACAAAACAAAACAAACAAAAAAAAAAACAGTATGGTATTGGCACAGAGGCAGAAATACAGATCAAGGGAACAAAATAGAAAGCCCAGAGATAAATCCACGTGCCTATGGACACCTTATATTTGACAAAGGAGGCAAGAATATACAATGGAGAAAAGACAACCTCTTTAAGAAGAGGTGCTGGGAAAAATGGTCAACCACTTGTAAAAGAATGAAACTAGAACACTGTCTAACACCATACACAAAATAAATTCAAAATGGATTAAAGATCGAAACATAAGACCAGAAACTATATAACTCCTAGAGGCAAACATAGGCAAAACACTCTCTGACATAAATCACAGCAGGATACTCTATGACCCACCTCCCAGATTAATGGAAATAAATGAACAGGACCAAATTGTATAGCAAAATAGCACAAGTAAATGAATAGGGCCAAATTAAATTCAAAAGCTTTTGCACAACAAAGGAAAGTATAAGCAAGGTGAAAAGACAGCCTTCAGAATGGGAGGAAGTAAGAGCAAACAAAGCCGCTGACCAAGAAATAATCTCAAAAATATAAAAGCTGCTCCCACAGCTCAATTGCAGACCAAGAGATGACCAATTCAAAAAACGGGCCGTTGAACTAAACAGACATTTCTCCAAAGAAGTCATACAGATGGCTAACAAACACATGAAGAGATGCTCAACATCACTCATTATCAGAGAAATGCAAATCCAGACGACCTTGAGGTACCCTATCAAGCTGGTCAGAATGGCTGTTACCCAAAAGTCTACAAAAAATAAATGCTTGAGAGGGTGTGGAGAAAAGGGAACCCTCTCATGTTGTTGGTGGGAAGGCAATCGAGTACAGCCACTACGGAGAATAGTGTGGAGACTCCTTAAAAAACTGAAAATAGAACTGCCATATGACCCAGGAATCCCACTGCTGGGCATGCACACCAAGGACACCAGATTTGAAAGAATCACGGGTACCCGAATGTTGATCGCAGCACTGTTAATAATAGCCAGGACATGGAAGCAACCTAGAAGTCCATCAGCTGACTAAAGGATAAGAAAGCTGGTGTACATATACACAATGGAATGTAACTCATCCATTACAAAGAATACTTTTGAATCAGTTCGAAAGAGGTGGATGAAACTGGAGCCTATTATACTGAGTGAAGGTCGTCAGAAAGAAACACACCAATACAGTACACAAACACATATATATGGAATTTAGAAAGATGGCAATGATGACCCTATATGCGATAGAGCAAAAGAGACAGAGATGTATAGAAGAGTCTTTTGGACTCCTTGGGGAAGGTGAGGGTAGGATGATTGGAGAGAAGAGCATTGAAACATGTGTATTATTCTATGTGAACCAGATCACCAGTCCAGGTTTGATGCATGAGACTAGGTGCTCAGGGCTGGTGAACTTGGATGACCCTGAGGCATGGGATGGGGAGGGAGGTGGGAGGGGATATTCAGGATGAGGAACCCATGGACACCCAGGGCTGATTCATGTCAATGTATGGCAAAAAACCCTACAATATTGCAACGTAATTAGACTCAAATCAAAATAAATGAATTGAGAAAAAAAGAACTCAAAAAAAGAAAAACAGAAAGAAAGGACAGCACACCCAGGGGGTCTTTCACTTTTATTGATTTTAAATCACATTCAGTGACTGACTGTGAATCATCACTGGGGTCTCCCAGGAGTTAGTGTGACAGAAAGATTTAAATAGGGAGCTGCAGTCCAGATAAAAGATAACATATCTTGAGTTAAAATCTGAACTCAACTCGTTTGATGCCTATGGTGAAACTGTGGGTTTTAGTTGTGTCTTAAAAGATTTCTGAAGACACGCAGGATTCTTATGGTCAGAGACTGCCTTATGAATCTCCATAATTGTTTGGCTATTCCTTGGACCTTTTTTAAACATTTCAAAATGAAAGTTCACACCAACTTAACTATCTCGTACTCTTCCTTTTAAACCATGATAAACTTGTAGAATTTGGACTAACAAAAGACTTTATTGGGGAAGAATGTTTTACGAGTGCAGTTATTTTGAAATCTTAGGGTATGGTGATAATTAAAAGACCAGCTTTTACTCAGTCTTATGTTAGTACTTATGTAAAATTTTACTGTACAGACTTCCATGACTGTCCAGTGGTTAGGACACCGTGCTTTCCCTAGAAGGGCACGGGTTCAATCGCTGTTCAGGGAACCATGCTTCCACAACCTGCATAGTGCCCCCCGGGGGGGAAAAAATTCTCTGTGAGTGGTGATCCTGCTTGTAACGTGCACTGGGATTGGGCCACCACCACTGTTCTTCCTTTGGGAATACATTGCTCCCAAAATTTTCTTAGCAAAAAGGTGTCCTAATCATTATTTGGTTTGTTCCCTCCAAACATTATTGTACTCCCTGAGAGTGCTATTTGTGGGTTTTAGATGTATCAGCACTTCGTGCCTTCTGAGCACCTTTAGCCGACAGCATAGGCGAGTGATGCCACAATCCCTTTTATGAGGTAGGTGGCCAGGAGGTGATTTCTGCCTACCTTTCTCGGGGGGACTTTCCCATTCACCACCCCTATGTGACAACCTCTTCCTTTCTGGGTCTGGCAATCTAGACCCTAATGTCATTCCACACCCCAAACAAAGGCTGTAACACCATACCACTACTCCTTGCCCTTGAAATCAAGTGTTAAGCAGGGTTATCCATTTTGAGTGCAGACTCCTGACCCAATCCAGACCTCTACTCTCTGGATAACTGGGGACCCGAGGGTCTGTTCCCCACCTCTCGGGACCCCATATCCCTCCCATCTCCAGTGCCCACCTCTTCTCTTCTTTCCCTCCCTTCCATCAGAAAATTCACACACACGCAAATATCTTTTCACCCTTTTATGTTTATTGTAATTGCAGCCATCAGTTAACTATGTAAGTGTGAGAGTCTTTCCTTGGTTGGCCATTTCTACGAAAGCAGACCTCTGGAGGCACAGTTCTACACTGTCTGACCTTTTCGAGTCAGTTACTGGCTGCCCAGCTTGTACTTCTCCAGGGTCTCTTATTCTGGGGCGGCTGAGCTTATCTTCTCTTCGGATTCTGCCTCCTTCTTTGATCCCGCCTCATATTTTGGTGCCTTTTACGGCTTTGATTCAGTTTCTTACGTGCACAGGAACAGAGAAAAGAGTTGGGTTTTCTGGTTGTCTTCACCTTCTTCGACTGAGTGGCATATGGTCGGATTTTCTTTCTCAAGGTTCCTTGAAGAGGTCTTCTGACCCTCATGGTCATATTTCGTGCCTGGAAAGACAAGACAAGGGTATGAGACTTTAGGAAAGAAAAAAGCGGAGTTGGAAGGGAGATTTCATGAAAAAGGGATGTGGGCTCATGAGGGCTTTTGTGCCAGGCAAGGGTGGGTAGAGGTTTGGGGCAGCCAAGTCAATGGAGAACATGGGGAGCTTAGTTGGAATCATCTTACTTTCACACTGCCTCGGTACCTCCGTTGACACAGGGTCTTCTTTTGTCCATTCATCCTTGAGGCAAACCGCCTTGTAACTCTTCTTGACTGCCGTGGGTTCCTGATTCCCTTAGTCAGGATGATGCCAAGAAGTGGCCTAACCTAGAATCTCTGCCTCTGGTCTCCCTATTTATACCCTTTCAGGACAATGAGGAGCCACACCCTTCAATCTGTTTGTTCAGTTAGGCACCACCCCAGCCAATAGCATCTTGGGGGGCTTAGACATCATAATGTACCCCTGTGCCCATCAACACGGGCTAGTGGATGCTGAGGGAGGCCATTTTATAACTTCTCCACTGCTGACACCTCTGTGTGTCTGATTCTGGGCAGTGGTGATTCAGGGCCATGTGTTTCTCCTCATGACCTTCAAACTTCCTTTCAGTTCCATTTATCCTTTGACTTATATGTGCCACTTCAACACTCCTGCCTCCTTCATCCCTCTGTAAACATCTGCCAAACCCTTTCTGTCCCACTTCAGCATTTCAGAGTAATCACTTCATCTCTAGCCCACCTTCTGCCTGTTGGGGTTTCCTGAGGGGCTTAAGGAACTTAAGAGCAAGCACTTAAGGTGGAAAAGGGTAATTAAGAACAGGTTGGGTGTTTGATCTCCTGTGATGAGCTTTAACGACCCCCAGACTTGGTGAATGCTCAGTCTGTTGCCCAAAGTTTAATACACAGTCTCCCTCAGAGTACACATCAGAACAAAAACACTTCTACATGTCTCCTCCAATAAGTTTGTTGGGACACTTCAACTCTCATATTGAGCCAGGAAACTCAACTTGCCCCATGTACCAGAAATACATTCCTGATTATTATTATTATTATTAGATTTGAAGGAAGGTGCTCAAAGTCAAATTCAGTTCACCACTGTAACCCTGAATCTTGACTAAATCATTTCCACATTCATTCCTCCTTGTCAGTTATCAGTAGGTAAATCCCATTGCAGGGCTGTCCAAGAGCTGAGCAGGACAAGTACCTGCAGGTAGCTCAGTGATAGCTGGTTGCTTGTGGGTGGGGCCAGTGAGGCACTGACCAATGGCTGACAATCCTGTTGCCTAGTAACAGGATGCAGAATAATAAGGCACAGCAATGGCTACCCGCCAAGGGCTGTGCTCTGTTACATAAGGACACTTTGGTTCCAGTGTGCTGGAATATTTTTGATTGACTCCTTTCCGACCTCAGATTTGATTTCACATAATTAGTTAACTTTGCATATCATACTTTTCATTATATTCCCAGGCATAGCTGTCACCTGTGCTGTCATCTCTATGCCCCTCCAACAGCTGCCACTTGATCACATGCTCAGAATATAGTATAAATATTTCAAAGCCAACAAGAATGTGAAGTCCAGCCAACCCTGAAAACTCCTTTGACAAACCTTAAATTCACAGTGATTCTTATACTCTTTGCAGTGTAACAGAGCAGGAGGAGCACAGCCCTTAACAGGAAGCCATTGGTGTGCTTCATTTCAAGCCATCCTGTCCCTAGGCAACAGGTGCTGCTCAAACATTGCTTGGTGCCTCAGAGGGCCCCATTCACAAGCAGCCAACTGTCAATGAGTGACCATTAGTTGGCCTGCTTAGGTGATGGTCAGCACCACAGTGGGCCCTGCCCACAGGTTACTTACTATCAATGAGGGGGCCATTGGGAAAGTGATTAAATCAAGGGTG
The DNA here is from genome assembly GCF_029407905.1 of Bubalus kerabau. Classification (NCBI taxonomy): domain Eukaryota; kingdom Metazoa; phylum Chordata; class Mammalia; order Artiodactyla; family Bovidae; genus Bubalus; species Bubalus kerabau. Next base: position 37,713,114 of record NC_073647.1, on the reverse strand, counting down.
GTGTGGCGGTCATCAGGAGGAGACTGAGATAAGAGGCAGATTCAGGCCTCATTCTGGAGGCCCTGGAGCTCACGCAGACTTGGGCCAGTGGGTGAGCTGGAGGGCCTAGGGAATACACTGGGGACTAGATGTTGTAGCTCTCCAAAGCCCTCACTAAGGCCCTCCACTAGCCTTGGCCAAAGCCTTGAGGAGCAGTGTACCTCTCCCGCATCCCTGTCGCTGCGACCTACTAGCAGTGGATTTCTTTCTGGGTCTCAGTCTGTGAGAACTGGTCTCCCCATTTGGGTGCCCTAAGGACGGACAATGAGGACCTATTATGTTGGATGCCTGTCTCCGTCAGGGATGACGGCTGGGCAGAGTGTGGGAACCTGGCACTGAAGGAGCTGCTGGCTGAGATCTGCTTCCCCTTAACCAGCACTGGGACATTGCAGGGTGAAAGCTGTGCCTTGAGACTGCCGTTTATTGTCAGGACAGAGAATAACATTCATCTAGTAGAGGTTTATAGGAACCTCATTTCCTGACCATGACCTAACCTTAAGCACAAAGGGTATGACACCAAGAAGTCTGCAGCAACTTACCACCACTCTCCCTAACATTTAATTGTACATGCACTTACTGAAAACTTTTACTCACTTTGGGGTCTTAGGGCATGAACCACCCATCTCCTTGTATGAATCTTTAATCAACCTTTCTCTGTTCCAAACTTTAAGGTTAAGTTTTGATGGGCCTCCTTCTGCGTCAGGCACATGGACTTGCAATTTGAATAACAACGCTATTGTCTAAGGATAGACTTTGCCTCTCTTAAACAACGGCAGAGACAGGCCAAGTGCTCACAATTATCCATAAAATACACGCTGACTCGGCTTGGCTAAACTTTAGCCAAGCTTCTCTCCTCTGAACTTCAGCTTTCGCCCAAACTTGAGCAAGCGCTGATATTCAAACATTTCTGTCTAACTTATCAGCTCATTCTGAGAGTCTGCTCACTATCAGAGAGAATCAATTCCTGATAAACTGCCCCATCATGCTGTCTGCTCATCCATCCCCACCTGGCCCCATCACACACCTACACACACACACACACACACACACACACACAGAGTTCCTGCTGACCCTACTCGTACTTCCATGTTAAAGAAACTTCTTTTTCTGTTCTGGTTTCAGACATGTCAGGATCTGTGCTCAAAACACTTTCCCAATTGCAATCAGTTCCGTTCAATGGCTCAGGCAATTCTGACTCTCTGAGACCCTATTGTCTGCAGCACATCAGGCTTCACTGTCCATCACCAACTCCCAGAGCTTGCTTAAAATTCAAGCCCATCAAGATGGTGATGCCATCCAACCATCTCATCCTTTGTCGTCCCCTTCTCCTCTGGCCTTCAATCTTTCCCTGCATCAGGGTCTTTTCCATTGAGCCAGGCTTTGCCTCAGATGGCCAAAGTATTGGAGCTTCAGCATTAGTCCTTCCAATGAATATTCAGGACTGATTTCCTCTAGCATTGACTGCATTGATTTCCTTGCAATCCAAGGGACTCTCGAGAGTCTTCCCCAACACCACAGTTCAAAACAATCAGTTCTTCAGTGCTCAGCTTTCTTTATGGTCCAACTCTCCCATGCATACATGATGACTGTTGGGAAAACTTAGCTTTACATATGGACCTTTGTCGGTAAAGTAATGTCTCTTCCTTTTAATACACTGTCTAGGTGGGTCATAGCTTTTCTTCCAAGGAGTAAGCGTCTTTCCCTTTCATGGCTGCAGTCACCATCTGCAGTGGTTTTGGAGCCCCAAAAAGAAAGCCTGACACTGGTTCCACTGTTTCCCCGTCTATTTCTCATGAAGTGATGGGACCAGATGCCATGATCTGCGTTTTCTGAATGTTGAGTTTTAAGCCAACATTTTCACTCTCCTCTTTCACTTTCATACAGAGGCCTTTTTTTTTCCTCTTCACTTTCTGCCATAAGGAGTGGTGTCATCTGCATATCTAAGGTTATTGATATTTCTCCTTGCAATCTTGAGTCCAGCGTGTGCTTCTTCCAGCCCAGAGTTTCTCATGTTGTACTCTGCATAGAAGTTAAATGAGTCGGGGCATAATATACAGCCTTGACATACTCCTTTTCCTATTTGGAACCAGGCTGTTATTCCATGTCCACCTCTAACTGTTGCTTCCTGACCTGCATACAAGTTTCTCAACAGGCAGGTCAGGTGGTCTGGTATACCCGTCTCTTCCAGTATTTTCCACAGTTTATTGTGGTCCACACACTAAAATGCTTGGGCATAGTCAATAAAGCAGAAATAGATGTTTTTCTGAACTCTCTTGCTGTTTTGATGATCCAAAAAAAGACCAATACATAGAAAACTGTAAAGCACTGATGAAAGAAATCAAAGATTCCACAGATAGATGGAGAAATATACCATGTTCATGGATCAGAATGATCAATATAGTGAAAATTAGTAAACAACACAAAGCAATCTATAGATTCAATGCAATGTCTATCAAGCTACCAATGGTATTTTTCACAGAACTAGAACAAATAGCTTCTCAGTTTGTATGGAAATACAGAAAACCTGGAATAGCCCAAAGCATCTTTACCAAAAAAGAATGGAACTGGAGGAATCAACCTACCTGACTTCAGGCTCTACTACAAAGCTACAGTCATCAAAACAGTATGGTACTGCCAAAGAGGAAGAAATACAGATCAAGAAAACAAAATAGAAAGCCCAGAGACAAACCCACTCGCCTATGGACACCTTATATTTGACAAAGGAGGCAAGTTTATACAATGGAGAAAAGACAACCTCTTTAAGAAGAGGTGCTGGGAAAAATGGTCAGCCACTTGTAAAAGAATGAAACTAGAACACTGTCTAATACCATACACAAAATAAATTCAAAATGGATGAAAGATCGAAACATAAGATCAGAAACTATAAAACTCCTAGAGGCAAACATAGGCAAAACACTCTCTGACATAAATCACAGCAGGATACTCTATGACCCACCTCCAAGTGTAATGGATATAAATGAACAGGAGCAAATTATATAGCAAAAAGCACAAGTAAATGAATAGGGCCAAATTAAATTCAAAAGCTTTTGCACAACAAAGGAAAGCATAAGCAAGGTGAAAAGACAGCCTTAAGAATGGGAGGAAGTAAGAGCAAACAAAGCAGCTGACCAAGAAATAATCTCAAAAATATAAAAGCTGCTCCCACAGCTCAATTGCAGACCAAGAGATGACGAATTCAAAAAACGGGCCGAAGAACTAAACAGACATTTCTCCAAAGAAGACATACAGATGGCTAACAAACACATGAAGAGATGATCAACATCACTCATTATCAGAGAAATTCAAATCCAATCGACCTTGGGGTACCCTCTCACGCTGGTCAGAATGGCTGTTACCCAAAAGTCTACAAACAATAAATGCTGGAGAGGGTGGTGAGAAAAGGGAAACCTCTCACGTTGTTGGTGGGAATGCAATTGAGTACAGCCACTACGAAGAATAGTGTGGAGACTCCTTAAAAAACTGAAATTAGAACTGCCATATGACCCAGGAATCCCACTGCTGGGCATGCACACCGAGGACACCAGAATTGAAAGAATCACGTGTACCCCAATGTTCATCGCAGCACTGTGAATAATAGCCAGGACATGGAAGCAACCTAGAAGTCCATCAGCTGACTAAAGGATAAGAAAGCTGGTGTACATATACACAATGGAATGTAACTCATCCATTACAAAGAATACGTTTGAATCAGTTCGAATGAGGTGGATGAAACTGGAGCCTCTTATACAGAGTGAAGGACGTCAGGAAGAAACACACCAATACAGTACACTAACACATATGTATGGAATTTAGAAAGATGGCAATGATGACCCTATATGCGAGAGAGCAAAAGAGACACAGATGTATAGAAGAGTCTTTTGGACTCCGTGAGAGAAGGCGAGGGTAGGATGATTTGAGAGAAGAGCCTTGAAACATGTATATTATTCTATGTGAACCAGATCACCAGTCCAGGTTTGATGCATGAGACTAGGTGCTCAGGGCTGGTGCACTGGGATGACCCTGAGGCATGGGATGGGGAGGGAGGTGGGAGGGGGGATTCAGGATGGGGAACCCATGGACACCCAGGGCTGATTCATGTCCATGTATGGCAAAAACCACTACAATATTGCAACGTAATTAGCCTCAAATCAAAACAAATGAATTTAGAAAAAAGAACTCAAAAAAAGAAAAACGGAAAGAAAGGACAGCACACCCAGGGGGTCTTTCACTTTTATTGATTTTAAATCACATTCAGTGACTGACTGTGAATCATCACTGGGGTCTCCCAGGAGTTAGAGTGCCAGAAAGACTTAATTAGGGAGCTGCAGTCCAGATAAAAGATAACATATAGTTGAGTTAAAATGTGAACTCAACTCGTTTGATGCCTATGGTGAAACTCTGTGTTTTAGTTCTGTCTAAAAAGCTTTCTGAAGACACGCAGGATTCTTATGTCCAGAGACTGCCTTATGCAGCTCCATAATTGTTTGACTATTCCTTGGACCTTTTAAAACATTTCAAAATGAAAGTTCACACCAACTTAAATATCTCGTACTCTTCTTTTTAAACCATGATAAACTTGTAGAATTTGGACTAACAAAAGACTTTATTGGGGAAGAATGTTTTACGAGTGTAGTTATTTTGAAATCTTAGGGTATGGTGATAATTAAAAGACCAGCTTTTACTCAGTCTTATGTTAGTACTTATGTAAAATTTCACTGTACAGACTTCCATGACTGTCAACTGGTTAGGACTCCGTACTTTCTCTAGAAGGGCACGGGGTTCAATCGCTGATCAGGGAACCATGCTTCCACAACCTGCATATTGCCCCAAGGGGGGAAAGAAAAATTCTCTGTGAGTGGTGATCCTGTTTGTAACGTGCACTGGGATTGGGCCACCACCACTGCTCTTCCTTTGGGAATACATTGCTCCCAAAATTTTCTTAGCAAAAAGGTGTCATAATCATTATTTGGTTTTTTCCCTCCAAACATTATTCTACTCTCTGGGAGTGCTATTTGTGGGTTTTAAATGTATCAGCACTTCGTGCCTTCTGAGCACCTTTAGCCGACAGCATAGGCGAGGGATGCAACAATCCCTTTTATGATGTAGGTGGCCAGGAGGTCATTTCTGCCTACCTTTCTCGGGGGGACTTTCCGATTCACCACCCATATGTGACAACCTCTTCCTTTCTGGGTCTGGCAATCTAGAACTTAATGTCATTCCACACCCCAAGCAAAGGCTGTAACACCATAGCACTACTCCTTGCTCTTGAAATCAAGTGTTAAGCAGGGTTATCCATCTTCAGGGCAGACTCCTGACCCAATCCAGACCACTACTCTCTGACTAATTGGGGACCCGTGGGTCTGTTCCCCAACCTCTCGGGACCCCATATTCCCCCCATCTCCAGTGCCCACCTCTTCTCTTCTTTCCCTCCCTTCCATCAGAAAATTCACACACACGCAAATATCTTTTCACCATTTGATGTGTATTGTAATTGCAGCCATCGGTTTACTATGTTAGTGTGAGAGTCTTCCCTTGGTTGGCCATTTCTACAAAAGCAGACCTCTGGAGGCACAGTTCTACACTGTCTGACTTTTTCGAGTCAGTTACTGGCTGCCCAGCTTGTACTTCTCCAGGGTCTCTTATACTGGGGTGGCTGAGCTTATCTTCTCTTTTGATTCTGCCTCCTTCTTTGATCCCGCCTCAAATTTTGGTACCTTTTAGGGCTTTGATTCAGTTTCTTACGTGCACAGGAACAGAGAAAACATTTGGGCTTTCTGGTTGTCTTCAACTTCTTCGACTGAGTGGCATATGGTCGGATTTTCTTTCTCAAGGTTCCTTGAAGAGGTCTTCTGACCCTCATGGTCATATTTCGTGCCTGGAAAGACAAGACAAGGGTATGAGACTTTAGGAAAGAAAAAAGCGGAGTTGGAAGGGAGATTTCATGAAAAAGGGATGTGGGCTCATGAGGGCTTTTGTGACAGGCAAGGGTGGGGAGAGGTTTGGGGCAGCCAAGTCAATGGAGAACATGGGGAGCTTAGTTGGAATCATCTTACTTTCACACTGCCTCGGTACCTCCGTTGACACAGGGTCTTCTTTTGTCCATTCATCCTTGAGGCAAACCGCCTTGTAACTCTTCTTGACTGCCGTGGGTTCCTGATTCCCTTAGTCAGGATGATGCCAAGAAGTGGCCTAACCTAGAATCTCTGCCTCTGGTCTCCCAAGTAATACCCTTTCAGGACAATGAGGAGCCAAACCCTTCAATCTGATTGGTCAGTTAGGCACCACCCCAGCCAATAGCATCTTGGGGGGCTTAGACATCATAATGTACCCCTGTGCCCATCAACACGGGCTAGTGGATGCTGAGGGAGGCCATTTTATAACTTCTCCACTGCTGACACCTCTGTGTGTCTGATTCTGGGCAGTGGTGATTCAGGGCCATGTGTTTCTCCTCATGACCTTCAAACTTCCTTTCAGTTCCATTTATCCTTTGACTTATATGTGCCACTTCAACACTCCTGCCTCCTTCATCCCTCTGTAAACATCTGCCAAACCCTTTCTGTCCCACTTCAGCCTTTCAGAGTAATCACTTCATCTCTAGCCCACCTTCTGCCTGTTGGGGTTTCCTGAGGGGCTTAAGGAACTTAAGAGCAAGCACTTAAGGTGGAAAAGGGTAATTAAGAACAGGTTGGGTGTTTGATCTCCTGTGATGAGCTTTAACGACCCCCAGACTTGGTGAATGCTCAGTCTGTTGCCCAAAGTTTAATACACAGTCTCCCTCAGAGTACACATCAGAACAAAAACACTTCTACATGTCTCCTCCAATAAGTTTGTTGGGACACTTCAACTCTCATATTGAGCCAGGAAACTCAACTTGCCCCATGTACCAGAAATACATTCCTGATTATTATTATTATTATTAGATTTGAAGGAAGGTGCTCAAAGTCAAATTCAGTTCACCACTGTAACCCTGAATCTTGACTAAATCATTTCCACATTCATTCCTCCTTGTCAGTTATCAGTAGGTAAATCCCATTGCAGGGCTGACCAAGAGCTGAGCAGGACAAGTACCTGCAGGTAGCTCAGTGATAGCTGGTTGCTTGTGGGTGGGGCCAGTGAGGCACTGACCAATGGCTGACAATCCTGTTGCCTAGTAACAGGATGCAGAATAATAAGGCACAGCAATGGCTACCCGCCAAGGGCTGTGCTCTGTTACATAAGGACACTTTGTTTCCAGTGTGCTGGAATCTTTTTGATTGACTCCTTTCCGACCTCAGATTTGATTTCACATAATTAGTTAACTTTGCATATCATACTTTTCATTATATTCCCAGGCATAGCTGTCACCAGTGCTGTCATCTCTATGCCCCTCCAACAGCTGCCACTTGATCACATGCTCAGAATATAGTATAAATATTTCAAAGCCAACAAGAATGTGAAGTCCAGCCAACCCTGAAAACTCCTTTGACAAACCTTAAATTCACAGTGATTCTTATACTCTTTGCAGTGTAACAGAGCAGGAGGAGCACAGCCCTTAACAGGAAGCCATTGGTGTGCTTCATTTCAAGCCATCCTGTCCCTAGGCAACAGGTGCTGCTCAAACATTGCTTGGTGCCTCAGAGGGCCCCATTCACAAGCAGCCAACTGTCAATGAGTGACCATTAGTTGGCCTGCTTAGGTGATGGTCAGCACCACAGTGGGCCCTGCCCACAGGTTACTTACTATCAATGAGGGGGCCATTGGGAAAGTGATTAAATCAAGGGTGGTGTGGCGGTCATCAGGAGGAGACTGAGATAAGAGGCAGATTCAGGCCTCATTCTGGAGGCCCTGGAGCTCACGCAGACTTGGGCCAGTGGGTGAGCTGGAGGGCCTAGGGAATACACTGGGGACTAGATGTTGTAGCCCTCCAAAGCCCTCACTAAGGCCCTCCACTAGCCTTGGCCAAAGCCTTGAGGAGCAGTGAACCTCTCCCGCATCCCTGTCGCTGCGACCTACTAGCAGTGGATTTCTTTCTGGGTCTCAGTCTGTGAGAACTGGTCTCCCCATTTGGGTGCCCTAAGGACGGACAATGAGGACCTATTATGTTGGATGCCTGTCTCCGTCAGGGATGACGGCTGGGCAGAGTGTGGGAACCTGGCACTGAAGGAGCTGCTGGCTGAGATCTGCTTCCCCTTAACCAGCACTGGGACATTGCAGGGTGAAAGCTGTGCCTTGAGACTGCCCTTTATTGTCAGGACAGAGAATAACATTCATCTAGTAGAGGTTTATAGGAACCTCATTTCCTGACCATGACCTAACCTTAAGCACAAAGGGTATGACACCAAGAAGTCTGCAGCAACTTACCACCACTCTCCCTAACATTTAATTGTACATGCACTTACTGAAAACTTTTACTCACTTTGGGGTCTTAGGGCATGAACCACCCATCTCCTTGTATGAATCTTTAATCAACCTTTCTCTGTTCCAAACTTTAAGGTTAAGTTTTGATGGGCCTCCTTCTGCGTCAGGCACATGGACTTGCAATTTGAATAACAACGCTATTGTCTAAGGATAGACTTTGCCTCTCTTAAACAACGGCAGAGACTGGCCAAGTGCTCACAATTATCCATAAAATACACGCTGACTCGGCTTGGCTAAACTTTAGCCAAGCTTCTCTCCTCTGAACTTCAGCTTTCGCCCAAACTTGAGCAAGCGCTGATATTCAAACATTTCTGTCTCCCTTATCAGCTCATTCTGAGAGTCTGCTCACTATCAGAGAGAATCAATTCCTGATAAACTGCCCCATCATGCTGTCTGCTCATCCATCCCCACCTGGCCCCATCACACACCTACACACACACACACACACACACACACACACACACACACAGAGTTCCTGCTGACCCTACTCATCCTTCCATGTTAAAGAAACTTCTTTTTCTGTTCTGGTTTCAGACATGTCAGGATCTGTGCTCAAAACACTTTCCCAATTGCAATCAGTTCCGTTCAATGGCTCAGGCAATTCTGACTCTCTGAGACCCTATTGTCTGCAGCACATCAGGCTTCACTGTCCATCACCAACTCCCAGAGCTTGCTTAAAATTCAAGCCCATCAAGATGGTGATGCCATCCAACCATCTCATCCTTTGTCGTCCCCTTCTCCTCTGGCCTTCAATCTTTCCCTGCATCAGGGTCTTTTCCATTGAGCCAGTCTTTGCCTCAGATGGCCAAAGTATTGGAGCTTCAGCATTAGTCCTTCCAATGAATATTCAGGACTGATTTCCTCTAGCATTGACTGCATTGATTTCCTTGCAATCCAATGGACTCTCGAGAGTCTTCCCCAACACCACAGTTCAAAACAATCAGTTCTTCAGTGCTCAGCTTTCTTTATGGTCCAACTCTCCCATGCATACATGATGACTGTTGGGAAAACTTAGCTTTACATATGGACCTTTGTCGGTAAAGTAATGTCTCTTCCTTTTAATACACTGTCTAGGTGGGTCATAGCTTTTCTTCCAAGGAGTAAGCGTCTTTCCCTTTCATGGCTGCAGTCACCATCTGCAGTGGTTTTGGAGCCCCAAAAAGAAAGCCTGACACTGGTTCCACTGTTTCCCCGTCTATTTCTCATGAAGTGATGGGACCAGATGCCATGATCTGCGTTTTCTGAATGTTGAGTTTTAAGCCAACATTTTCACTCTCCTCTTTCACTTTCATACAGAGGCCTTTTTTTTTTCCTCTTCACTTTCTGCCATAAGGAGTGGTGTCATCTGCATATCTAAGGTTATTGATATTTCTCCTGGCAATCTTGAGTCCAGCGTGTGCTTCTTCCAGCCCAGAGTTTCTCATGTTGTACTCTGCATAGAAGTTAAATGAGTCGGGGCATAATATACAGCCTTGACATACTCCTTTTCCTATTTGGAACCAGGCTGTTATTCCATGTCCACCTCTAACTGTTGCTTCCTGACCTGCATACAAGTTTCTCAACAGGCAGGTCAGGTGGTCTGGTATACCCGTCTCTTCCAGTATTTTCCACAGTTTATTGTGGTCCACACACTAAAATGCTTGGGCATAGTCAATAAACAGAAATAGATGTTTTTCTGAACTCTCTTGCTGTTTTGATGATCCAAAAAAAGACCAATACATAGAAAACTGTAAAGCACTGATGAAAGAAATCAAAGATCACACAGATAGATGGAGAAATATACCATGTTCATGGATCAGAATGATCAATATAGTGAAAATGAGTAAACAACACAAAGCAATCTATAGATTCAATGCAATGTCTATCAAGCTACCAATGGTATTTTTCACAGAACTAGAACAAATAGCTTCTCAGTTTGTATGGAAATACAGAAAACCTGGAATAGCCCAAAGCATCTTTACCAAAGAAGAATGGAACTGGAGGAATCAACCTACCTGACTTCAGGCTCTACTACAAAGCTACAGTCATCAAAACAGTATGGTACTGCCAAAGAGGAAGAAATACAGATCAAGAAAACAAAATAGAAAGCCCAGAGACAAACCCACTCGCCTATGGACACCTTATATTTGACAAAGGAGGCAAGCTTATACAATGCAGAAAAGACAACCTCTTTAAGAAGAGGTGCTGGGAAAAATGGTCAGCCACTTGTAAAAGAATGAAACTAGAACACTGTCTAACACCATACACAAAATAAATTCAAAATGGATTAAAGATCGAAACATAAGATCAGAAACTATAAAACTCCTAGAGGCAAACATAGGCAAAACACTCTCTGACATAAATCACAGCAGGATACTCTATGACCCACCTCCAAGTGTAATGGATATAAATGAACAGGAGCAAATTATATAGCAAAAAGCACAAGTAAATGAATAGGGCCAAATTAAATTCAAAAGCTTTTGCACAACAAAGGAAAGCATAAGCAAGGTGAAAAGACAGCCTTAAGAATGGGAGGAAGTAAGAGCAAACAAAGCAGCTGACCAAGAAATAATCTCAAAAATATAAAAGCTGCTCCCACAGCTCAATTGCAGACCAAGAGATGACGAATTCAAAAAACGGGCCGAAGAACTAAACAGACATTTCTCCAAAGAAGACATACAGATGGCTAACAAACACATGAAGAGATGCTCAACATCGCTCATTATCAGAGAAATTCAAATCCAATCGACCTTGAGGTACCCTCTCACGCTGGTCAGAATGGCTGTTACCCAAAAGTCTACAAACAATAAATGCTGGAGAGGGTGGTGAGAAAAGGGAAACCTCTCACGTTGTTGGTGGGAATGCAATTGAGTACAGCCACTACGAAGAATAGTGTGGAGACTCCTTAAAAAACTGAAATTAGAACTGCCATATGACCCAGGAATCCCACTGCTGGGCATGCACACCGAGGACACCAGAATTGAAAGAATCACGTGTACCCCAATGTTCATCGCAGCACTGTGAATAATAGCCAGCACATGGAAGCAACCTAGAAGTCCATCAGCTGACTAAAGGATAAGAAAGCTGGTGTACATATACACAATGGAATGTAACTCATCCATTACAAAGAATACGTTTGAATCAGTTCGAATGAGGTGGATGAAACTGGAGCCTCTTATACAGAGTGAAGGACGTCAGGAAGAAACACACCAATACAGTACACTAACACATATGTATGGAATTTAGAAAGATGGCAATGATGACCCTATATGCGAGAGAGCAAAAGAGACACAGATGTATAGAAGAGTCTTTTGGACTCCGTGGGAGAAGGCGAGGGTAGGATGATTTGAGAGAAGAGCCTTGAAACATGTATATTATTCTATGTGAACCAGATCACCAGTCCAGGTTTGATGCATGAGACTAGGTGCTCAGGGCTGGTGCACTGGGATGACCCTGAGGCATGGGATGGGGAGGGAGGTGGGAGGGGGGATTCAGGATGGGGAACCCATGGACACCCAGGGCTGATTCATGTCCATGTATGGCAAAAACCACTACAATATTGCAACGTAATTAGCCTCAAATCAAAACAAATGAATTTAGAAAAAAGAACTCAAAAAAAGAAAAACGGAAAGAAAGGACAGCACACCCAGGGGGTCTTTCACTTTTATTGATTTTAAATCACATTCAGTGACTGACTGTGAATCATCACTGGGGTCTCCCAGGAGTTAGAGTGCCAGAAAGACTTAATTAGGGAGCTGCAGTCCAGATAAAAGATAACATATCGTTGAGTTAAAATGTGAACTCAACTCGTTTGATGCCTATGGTGAAACTCTGTGTTTTAGTTCTGTCTAAAAAGCTTTCTGAAGACACGCAGGATTCTTATGTCCAGAGACTGCCTTATGCAGCTCCATAATTGTTTGACTATTCCTTGGACCTTTTAAAACATTTCAAAATGAAAGTTCACACCAACTTAAATATCTCGTACTCTTCTTTTTAAACCATGATAAACTTGTAGAATTTGGACTAACAAAAGACTTTATTGGGGAAGAATGTTTTACGAGTGTAGTTATTTTGAAATCTTAGGGTATGGTGATAATTAAAAGACCAGCTTTTACTCAGTCTTATGTTAGTACTTATGTAAAATTTCACTGTACAGACTTCCATGACTGTCAACTGGTTAGGACTCCGTACTATCTCTAGAAGGGCACGGGGTTCAATCGCTGATCAGGGAACCATGCTTCCACAACCTGCATATTGCCCCAAGGGGGGAAAGAAAAATTCTCTGTGAGTGGTGATCCTGTTTGTAACGTGCACTGGGATTGGGCCACCACCACTGCTCTTCCTTTGGGAATACATTGCTCCCAAAATTTTCTTAGCAAAAAGGTGTCATAATCATTATTTGGTTTTTTCCCTCCAAACATTATTCTACTCTCTGGGAGTGCTATTTGTGGGTTTTAAATGTATCAGCACTTCGTGCCTTCTGAGCACCTTTAGCCGACAGCATAGGCGAGGGATGCAACAATCCCTTTTATGAGGTAGGTGGCCAGGAGGTCATTTCTGCCTACCTTTCTCGGGGGGACTTTCCGATTCACCACCCATATGTGACAACCGCTTCCTTTCTGGGTCTGGCAATCTAGACCTTAATGTCATTCCACACCCCAAGCAAAGGCTGTAACACCATAGCACTACTCCTTGCTCTTGAAATCAAGTGTTAAGCAGGGTTATCCATCTTCAGGGCAGACTCCTGACCCAATCCAGACCACTACTCTCTGACTAATTGGGGACCCGTGGGTCTGTTCCCCAACCTCTCGGGACCCCATATTCCCCCCATCTCCAGTGCCCACCTCTTCTCTTCTTTCCCTCCCTTCCATCAGAAAATTCACACACACGCAAATATCTTTTCACCATTTGATGTGTATTGTAATTGCAGCCATCGGTTTACTATGTTAGTGTGAGAGTCTTCCCTTGGTTGGCCATTTCTACAAAAGCAGACCTCTGGAGGCACAGTTCTACACTGTCTGACTTTTTCGAGTCAGTTACTGGCTGCCCAGCTTGTACTTCTCCAGGGTCTCTTATACTGGGGTGGCTGAGCTTATCTTCTCTTTTGATTCTGCCTCCTTCTTTGATCCCGCCTCAAATTTTGGTACCTTTTAGGGCTTTGATTCAGTTTCTTACGTGCACAGGAACAGAGAAAACATTTGGGCTTTCTGGTTGTCTTCAACTTCTTCGACTGAGTGGCATATGGTCGGATTTTCTTTCTCAAGGTTCCTTGAAGAGGTCTTCTGACCCTCATGGTCATATTTCGTGCCTGGAAAGACAAGACAAGGGTATGAGACTTTAGGAAAGAAAAAAGCGGAGTTGGAAGGGAGATTTCATGAAAAAGGGATGTGGGCTCATGAGGGCTTTTGTGCCAGGCAAGGGTGGGGAGAGGTTTGGGGCAGCCAAGTCAATGGAGAACATGGGGAGCTTAGTTGGAATCATCTTACTTTCACACTGCCTCGGTACCTCCGTTGACAAAGGGTCTTCTTTTGTCCATTCATCCTTGAGGCAAACCGCCTTGTAACTCTTCTTGACTGCCGTGGGTTCCTGATTCCCTTAGTCAGGATGATGCCAAGAAGTGGCCTAACCTAGAATCTCTGCCTCTGGTCTCCCTATTTATACCCTTTCAGGACAATGAGGAGCCACACCCTTCAATCTGATTGGTCAGTTAGGCACCACCCCAGCCAATAGCATCTTGGGGGGCTTAGACATCATAATGTACCCCTGTGCCCATCAACACGGGCTAGTGGATGCTGAGGGAGGCCATTTTATAACTTCTCCACTGCTGACACCTCTGTGTGTCTGATTCTGGGCAGTGGTGATTCAGGGCCATGTGTTTCTCCTCATGACCTTCAAACTTCCTTTCAGTTCCATTTATCCTTTGACTTATATGTGCCACTTCAACACTCCTGCCTCCTTCATCCCTCTGTAAACATCTGCCAAACCCTTTCTGTCCCACTTCAGCCTTTCAGAGTAATCACTTCATCTCTAGCCCACCTTCTGCCTGTTGGGGTTTCCTGAGGGGCTTAAGGAACTTAAGAGCAAGCACTTAAGGTGGAAAAGGGTAATTAAGAACAGGTTGGGTGTTTGATCTCCTGTCATGAGCTTTAACGACCCCCAGACTTGGTGAATGCTCAGTCTGTTGCCCAAAGTTTAATACACAGTCTCCCTCAGAGTACACATCAGAACAAAAACACTTCTACATGTCTCCTCCAATAAGTTTGTTGGGACACTTCAACTCTCATATTGAGCCAGGAAACTCAACTTGCCCCATGTACCAGAAATACATTCCTGATTATTATTATTATTATTAGATTTGAAGGAAGGTGCTCAAAGTCAAATTCAGTTCACCACTGTAACCCTGAATCTTGACTAAATCATTTCCACATTCATTCCTCCTTGTCAGTTATCAGTAGGTAAATCCCATTGCAGGGCTGACCAAGAGCTGAGCAGGACAAGTACCTGCAGGTAGCTCAGTGATAGCTGGTTGCTTGTGGGTGGGGCCAGTGAGGCACTGACCAATGGCTGACAATCCTGTTGCCTAGTAACAGGATGCAGAATAATAAGGCACAGCAATGGCTACCCGCCAAGGGCTGTGCTCTGTTACATAAGGACACTTTGTTTCCAGTGTGCTGGAATCTTTTTGATTGACTCCTTTCCGACCTCAGATTTGATTTCACATAATTAGTTAACTTTGCATATCATACTTTTCATTATATTCCCAGGCATAGCTGTCACCAGTGCTGTCATCTCTATGCCCCTCCAACAGCTGCCACTTGATCACATGCTCAGAATATAGTATAAATATTTCAAAGCCAACAAGAATGTGAAGTCCAGCCAACCCTGAAAACTCCTTTGACAAACCTTAAATTCACAGTGATTCTTATACTCTTTGCAGTGTAACAGAGCAGGAGGAGCACAGCCCTTAACAGGAAGCCATTGGTGTGCTTCATTTCAAGCCATCCTGTCCCTAGGCAACAGGTGCTGCTCAAACATTGCTTGGTGCCTCAGAGGGCCCCATTCACAAGCAGCCAACTGTCAATGAGTGACCATTAGTTGGCCTGCTTAGGTGATGGTCAGCACCACAGTGGGCCCTGCCCACAGGTTACTTACTATCAATGAGGGGGCCATTGGGAAAGTGATTAAATCAAGGGTGGTGTGGCGGTCATCAGGAGGAGACTGAGATAAGAGGCAGATTCAGGCCTCATTCTGGAGGCCCTGGAGCTCACGCAGACTTGGGCCAGTGGGTGAGCTGGAGGGCCTAGGGAATACACTGGGGACTAGATGTTGTAGCCCTCCAAAGCCCTCACTAAGGCCCTCCACTAGCCTTGGCCAAAGCCTTGAGGAGCAGTGAACCTCTCCCGCATCCCTGTCGCTGCGACCTACTAGCAGTGGATTTCTTTCTGGGTCTCAGTCTGTGAGAACTGGTCTCCCCATTTGGGTGCCCTAAGGACGGACAATGAGGACCTATTATGTTGGATGCCTGTCTCCGTCAGGGATGACGGCTGGGCAGAGTGTGGGAACCTGGCACTGAAGGAGCTGCTGGCTGAGATCTGCTTCCCCTTAACCAGCACTGGGACATTGCAGGGTGAAAGCTGTGCCTTGAGACTGCCCTTTATTGTCAGGACAGAGAATAACATTCATCTAGTAGAGGTTTATAGGAACCTCATTTCCTGACCATGACCTAACCTTAAGCACAAAGGGTATGACACCAAGAAGTCTGCAGCAACTTACCACCACTCTCCCTAACATTTAATTGTACATGCACTTACTGAAAACTTTTACTCACTTTGGGGTCTTAGGGCATGAACCACCCATCTCCTTGTATGAATCTTTAATCAACCTTTCTCTGTTCCAAACTTTAAGGTTAAGTTTTGATGGGCCTCCTTCTGCGTCAGGCACATGGACTTGCAATTTGAATAACAACGCTATTGTCTAAGGATAGACTTTGCCTCTCTTAAACAACGGCAGAGACTGGCCAAGTGCTCACAATTATCCATAAAATACACGCTGACTCGGCTTGGCTAAACTTTAGCCAAGCTTCTCTCCTCTGAACTTCAGCTTTCGCCCAAACTTGAGCAAGCGCTGATATTCAAACATTTCTGTCTCCCTTATCAGCTCATTCTGAGAGTCTGCTCACTATCAGAGAGAATCAATTCCTGATAAACTGCCCCATCATGCTGTCTGCTCATCCATCCCCACCTGGCCCCATCACACACCTACACACACACACACACACACACACACACACACACACAGAGTTCCTGCTGACCCTACTCATCCTTCCATGTTAAAGAAACTTCTTTTTCTGTTCTGGTTTCAGACATGTCAGGATCTGTGCTCAAAACACTTTCCCAATTGCAATCAGTTCCGTTCAATGGCTCAGGCAATTCTGACTCTCTGAGACCCTATTGTCTGCAGCACATCAGGCTTCACTGTCCATCACCAACTCCCAGAGCTTGCTTAAAATTCAAGCCCATCAAGATGGTGATGCCATCCAACCATCTCATCCTTTGTCGTCCCCTTCTCCTCTGGCCTTCAATCTTTCCCTGCATCAGGGTCTTTTCCATTGAGCCAGTCTTTGCCTCAGATGGCCAAAGTATTGGAGCTTCAGCATTAGTCCTTCCAATGAATATTCAGGACTGATTTCCTCTAGCATTGACTGCATTGATTTCCTTGCAATCCAATGGACTCTCGAGAGTCTTCCCCAACACCACAGTTCAAAACAATCAGTTCTTCAGTGCTCAGCTTTCTTTATGGTCCAACTCTCCCATGCATACATGATGACTGTTGGGAAAACTTAGCTTTACATATGGACCTTTGTCGGTAAAGTAATGTCTCTTCCTTTTAATACACTGTCTAGGTGGGTCATAGCTTTTCTTCCAAGGAGTAAGCGTCTTTCCCTTTCATGGCTGCAGTCACCATCTGCAGTGGTTTTGGAGCCCCAAAAAGAAAGCCTGACACTGGTTCCACTGTTTCCCCGTCTATTTCTCATGAAGTGATGGGACCAGATGCCATGATCTGCGTTTTCTGAATGTTGAGTTTTAAGCCAACATTTTCACTCTCCTCTTTCACTTTCATACAGAGGCCTTTTTTTTTTCCTCTTCACTTTCTGCCATAAGGAGTGGTGTCATCTGCATATCTAAGGTTATTGATATTTCTCCTGGCAATCTTGAGTCCAGCGTGTGCTTCTTCCAGCCCAGAGTTTCTCATGTTGTACTCTGCATAGAAGTTAAATGAGTCGGGGCATAATATACAGCCTTGACATACTCCTTTTCCTATTTGGAACCAGGCTGTTATTCCATGTCCACCTCTAACTGTTGCTTCCTGACCTGCATACAAGTTTCTCAACAGGCAGGTCAGGTGGTCTGGTATACCCGTCTCTTCCAGTATTTTCCACAGTTTATTGTGGTCCACACACTAAAATGCTTGGGCATAGTCAATAAACAGAAATAGATGTTTTTCTGAACTCTCTTGCTGTTTTGATGATCCAAAAAAAGACCAATACATAGAAAACTGTAAAGCACTGATGAAAGAAATCAAAGATCACACAGATAGATGGAGAAATATACCATGTTCATGGATCAGAATGATCAATATAGTGAAAATGAGTAAACAACACAAAGCAATCTATAGATTCAATGCAATGTCTATCAAGCTACCAATGGTATTTTTCACAGAACTAGAACAAATAGCTTCTCAGTTTGTATGGAAATACAGAAAACCTGGAATAGCCCAAAGCATCTTTACCAAAGAAGAATGGAACTGGAGGAATCAACCTACCTGACTTCAGGCTCTACTACAAAGCTACAGTCATCAAAACAGTATGGTACTGCCAAAGAGGAAGAAATACAGATCAAGAAAACAAAATAGAAAGCCCAGAGACAAACCCACTCGCCTATGGACACCTTATATTTGACAAAGGAGGCAAGCTTATACAATGCAGAAAAGACAACCTCTTTAAGAAGAGGTGCTGGGAAAAATGGTCAGCCACTTGTAAAAGAATGAAACTAGAACACTGTCTAACACCATACACAAAATAAATTCAAAATGGATTAAAGATCGAAACATAAGATCAGAAACTATAAAACTCCTAGAGGCAAACATAGGCAAAACACTCTCTGACATAAATCACAGCAGGATACTCTATGACCCACCTCCAAGTGTAATGGATATAAATGAACAGGAGCAAATTATATAGCAAAAAGCACAAGTAAATGAATAGGGCCAAATTAAATTCAAAAGCTTTTGCACAACAAAGGAAAGCATAAGCAAGGTGAAAAGACAGCCTTCAGAATGGGAGGAAGTAAGAGCAAACAAAGCAGCTGACCAAGAAATAATCTCAAAAATATAAAAGCTGCTCCCACAGCTCAATTGCAGACCAAGAGATGACGAAATCAAAAAACGGGCCGAAGAACTAAACAGACATTTCTCCAAAGAAGACATACAGATGGCTAACAAACACATGAAGAGATGCTCAACATCGCTCATTATCAGAGAAATTCAAATCCAATCGACCTTGAGGTACCCTCTCACGCTGGTCAGAATGGCTGTTACCCAAAAGTCTACAAACAATAAATGCTGGAGAGGGTGGTGAGAAAAGGGAAACCTCTCACGTTGTTGGTGGGAATGCAATTGAGTACAGCCACTACGAAGAATAGTGTGGAGACTCCTTAAAAAACTGAAATTAGAACTGCCATATGACCCAGGAATCCCACTGCTGGGCATGCACACCGAGGACACCAGAATTGAAAGAATCACGTGTACCCCAATGTTCATCGCAGCACTGTGAATAATAGCCAGCACATGGAAGCAACCTAGAAGTCCATCAGCTGACTAAAGGATAAGAAAGCTGGTGTACATATACACAATGGAATGTAACTCATCCATTACAAAGAATACGTTTGAATCAGTTCGAATGAGGTGGATGAAACTGGAGCCTCTTATACAGAGTGAAGGACGTCAGGAAGAAACACACCAATACAGTACACTAACACATATGTATGGAATTTAGAAAGATGGCAATGATGACCCTATATGCGAGAGAGCAAAAGAGACACAGATGTATAGAAGAGTCTTTTGGACTCCGTGGGAGAAGGCGAGGGTAGGATGATTTGAGAGAAGAGCCTTGAAACATGTATATTATTCTATGTGAACCAGATCACCAGTCCAGGTTTGATGCATGAGACTAGGTGCTCAGGGCTGGTGCACTGGGATGACCCTGAGGCATGGGATGGGGAGGGAGGTGGGAGGGGGGATTCAGGATGGGGAACCCATGGACACCCAGGGCTGATTCATGTCCATGTATGGCAAAAACCACTACAATATTGCAACGTAATTAGCCTCAAATCAAAACAAATGAATTTAGAAAAAAGAACTCAAAAAAAGAAAAACGGAAAGAAAGGACAGCACACCCAGGGGGTCTTTCACTTTTATTGATTTTAAATCACATTCAGTGACTGACTGTGAATCATCACTGGGGTCTCCCAGGAGTTAGAGTGCCAGAAAGACTTAATTAGGGAGCTGCAGTCCAGATAAAAGATAACATATCGTTGAGTTAAAATGTGAACTCAACTCGTTTGATGCCTATGGTGAAACTCTGTGTTTTAGTTCTGTCTAAAAAGCTTTCTGAAGACACGCAGGATTCTTATGTCCAGAGACTGCCTTATGCAGCTCCATAATTGTTTGACTATTCCTTGGACCTTTTAAAACATTTCAAAATGAAAGTTCACACCAACTTAAATATCTCGTACTCTTCTTTTTAAACCATGATAAACTTGTAGAATTTGGACTAACAAAAGACTTTATTGGGGAAGAATGTTTTACGAGTGTAGTTATTTTGAAATCTTAGGGTATGGTGATAATTAAAAGACCAGCTTTTACTCAGTCTTATGTTAGTACTTATGTAAAATTTCACTGTACAGACTTCCATGACTGTCAACTGGTTAGGACTCCGTACTATCTCTAGAAGGGCACGGGGTTCAATCGCTGATCAGGGAACCATGCTTCCACAACCTGCATATTGCCCCAAGGGGGGAAAGAAAAATTCTCTGTGAGTGGTGATCCTGTTTGTAACGTGCACTGGGATTGGGCCACCACCACTGCTCTTCCTTTGGGAATACATTGCTCCCAAAATTTTCTTAGCAAAAAGGTGTCATAATCATTATTTGGTTTTTTCCCTCCAAACATTATTCTACTCTCTGGGAGTGCTATTTGTGGGTTTTAAATGTATCAGCACTTCGTGCCTTCTGAGCACCTTTAGCCGACAGCATAGGCGAGGGATGCAACAATCCCTTTTATGAGGTAGGTGGCCAGGAGGTCATTTCTGCCTACCTTTCTCGGGGGGACTTTCCGATTCACCACCCATATGTGACAACCGCTTCCTTTCTGGGACTGGCAATCTAGACCTTAATGTCATTCCACACCCCAAGCAAAGGCTGTAACACCATAGCACTACTCCTTGCTCTTGAAATCAAGTGTTAAGCAGGGTTATCCATCTTCAGGGCAGACTCCTGACCCAATCCAGACCACTACTCTCTGACTAATTGGGGACCCGTGGGTCTGTTCCCCAACCTCTCGGGACCCCATATTCCCCCCATCTCCAGTGCCTACCTCTTCTCTTCTTTCCCTCCCTTCCATCAGAAAATTCACACACACGCAAATATCTTTTCACCATTTGATGTGTATTGTAATTGCAGCCATCGGTTTACTATGTTAGTGTGAGAGTCTTCCCTTGGTTGGCCATTTCTACAAAAGCAGACCTCTAGAGGCACAGTTCTACACTGTCTGACTTTTTCGAGTCAGTTACTGGCTGCCCAGCTTGTACTTCTCCAGGGTCTCTTATACTGGGGTGGCTGAGCTTATCTTCTCTTTTGATT
Organism: Bubalus kerabau; assembly: GCF_029407905.1. Taxonomy (NCBI): domain Eukaryota; kingdom Metazoa; phylum Chordata; class Mammalia; order Artiodactyla; family Bovidae; genus Bubalus; species Bubalus kerabau. The sequence continues at coordinate 37,691,782 of NC_073647.1, read as the reverse complement.
CTGCCTCCTTCTTTGATCCCGCCTCAAATTTTGGTACCTTTTAGGGCTTTGATTCAGTTTCTTACGTGCACAGGAACAGAGAAAACATTTGGGCTTTCTGGTTGTCTTCAACTTCTTCGACTGAGTGGCATATGGTCGGATTTTCTTTCTCAAGGTTCCTTGAAGAGGTCTTCTGACCCTCATGGTCATATTTCGTGCCTGGAAAGACAAGACAAGGGTATGAGACTTTAGGAAAGAAAAAAGCGGAGTTGGAAGGGAGATTTCATGAAAAAGGGATGTGGGCTCATGAGGGCTTTTGTGACAGGCAAGGGTGGGGAGAGGTTTGGGGCAGCCAAGTCAATGGAGAACATGGGGAGCTTAGTTGGAATCATCTTACTTTCACACTGCCTCGGTACCTCCGTTGACAAAGGGTCTTCTTTTGTCCATTCATCCTTGAGGCAAACCGCCTTGTAACTCTTCTTGACTGCCGTGGGTTCCTGATTCCCTTAGTCAGGATGATGCCAAGAAGTGGCCTAACCTAGAATCTCTGCCTCTGGTCTCCCTATTTATACCCTTTCAGGACAATGAGGAGCCACACCCTTCAATCTGATTGGTCAGTTAGGCACCACCCCAGCCAATAGCATCTTGGGGGGCTTAGACATCATAATGTACCCCTGTGCCCATCAACACGGGCTAGTGGATGCTGAGGGAGGCCATTTTATAACTTCTCCACTGCTGACACCTCTGTGTGTCTGATTCTGGGCAGTGGTGATTCAGGGCCATGGTGTTTCTCCTCATGACCTTCAAACTTCCTTTCAGTTCCATTTATCCTTTGACTTATATGTGCCACTTCAACACTCCTGCCTCCTTCATCCCTCTGTAAACATCTGCCAAACCCTTTCTGTCCCACTTCAGCCTTTCAGAGTAATCACTTCATCTCTAGCCCACCTTCTGCCTGTTGGGGTTTCCTGAGGGGCTTAAGGAACTTAAGAGCAAGCACTTAAGGTGGAAAAGGGTAATTAAGAACAGGTTGGGTGTTTGATCTCCTGTCATGAGCTTTAACGACCCCCAGACTTGGTGAATGCTCAGTCTGTTGCCCAAAGTTTAATACACAGTCTCCCTCAGAGTACACATCAGAACAAAAACACTTCTACATGTCTCCTCCAATAAGTTTGTTGGGACACTTCAACTCTCATATTGAGCCAGGAAACTCAACTTGCCCCATGTACCAGAAATACATTCCTGATTATTATTATTATTATTAGATTTGAAGGAAGGTGCTCAAAGTCAAATTCAGTTCACCACTGTAACCCTGAATCTTGACTAAATCATTTCCACATTCATTCCTCCTTGTCAGTTATCAGTAGGTAAATCCCATTGCAGGGCTGACCAAGAGCTGAGCAGGACAAGTACCTGCAGGTAGCTCAGTGATAGCTGGTTGCTTGTGGGTGGGGCCAGTGAGGCACTGACCAATGGCTGACAATCCTGTTGCCTAGTAACAGGATGCAGAATAATAAGGCACAGCAATGGCTACCCGCCAAGGGCTGTGCTCTGTTACATAAGGACACTTTGTTTCCAGTGTGCTGGAATCTTTTTGATTGACTCCTTTCCGACCTCAGATTTGATTTCACATAATTAGTTAACTTTGCATATCATACTTTTCATTATATTCCCAGGCATAGCTGTCACCAGTGCTGTCATCTCTATGCCCCTCCAACAGCTGCCACTTGATCACATGCTCAGAATATAGTATAAATATTTCAAAGCCAACAAGAATGTGAAGTCCAGCCAACCCTGAAAACTCCTTTGACAAACCTTAAATTCACAGTGATTCTTATACTCTTTGCAGTGTAACAGAGCAGGAGGAGCACAGCCCTTAACAGGAAGCCATTGGTGTGCTTCATTTCAAGCCATCCTGTCCCTAGGCAACAGGTGCTGCTCAAACATTGCTTGGTGCCTCAGAGGGCCCCATTCACAAGCAGCCAACTGTCAATGAGTGACCATTAGTTGGCCTGCTTAGGTGATGGTCAGCACCACAGTGGGCCCTGCCCACAGGTTACTTACTATCAATGAGGGGGCCATTGGGAAAGTGATTAAATCAAGGGTGGTGTGGCGGTCATCAGGAGGAGACTGAGATAAGAGGCAGATTCAGGCCTCATTCTGGAGGCCCTGGAGCTCACGCAGACTTGGGCCAGTGGGTGAGCTGGAGGGCCTAGGGAATACACTGGGGACTAGATGTTGTAGCCCTCCAAAGCCCTCACTAAGGCCCTCCACTAGCCTTGGCCAAAGCCTTGAGGAGCAGTGTACCTCTCCCGCATCCCTGTCGCTGCGACCTACTAGCAGTGGATTTCTTTCTGGGTCTCAGTCTGTGAGAACTGGTCTCCCCATTTGGGTGCCCTAAGGACGGACAATGAGGACCTATTATGTTGGATGCCTGTCTCCGTCAGGGATGACGGCTGGGCAGAGTGTGGGAACCTGGCACTGAAGGAGCTGCTGGCTGAGATCTGCTTCCCCTTAACCAGCACTGGGACATTGCAGGGTGAAAGCTGTGCCTTGAGACTGCCCTTTCTTGTCAGGACAGAGAATAACATTCATCTAGTAGAGGTTTATAGGAACCTCATTTCCTGACCATGACCTAACCTTAAGCACAAAGGGTATGACACCAAGAAGTCTGCAGCAACTTACCACCACTCTCCCTAACATTTAATTGTACATGCACTTACTGAAAACTTTTACTCACTTTGGGGTCTTAGGGCATGAACCACCCATCTCCTTGTATGAATCTTTAATCAACCTTTCTCTGTTCCAAACTTTAAGGTTAAGTTTTGATGGGCCTCCTTCTGCGTCAGGCACATGGACTTGCAATTTGAATAACAACGCTATTGTCTAAGGATAGACTTTGCCTCTCTTAAACAACGGCAGAGACTGGCCAAGTGCTCACAATTATCCATAAAATACACGCTGACTCGGCTTGGCTAAACTTTAGCCAAGCTTCTCTCCTCTGAACTTCAGCTTTCGCCCAAACTTGAGCAAGCGCTGATATTCAAACATTTCTGTCTCCCTTATCAGCTCATTCTGAGAGTCTGCTCACTATCAGAGAGAATCAATTCCTGATAAACTGCCCCATCATGCTGTCTGCTCATCCATCCCCACCTGGCCCCATCACACACCTACACACACACACACACACACACACACACACAGAGTTCCTGCTGACCCTACTCATCCTTCCATGTTAAAGAAACTTCTTTTTCTGTTCTGGTTTCAGACATGTCAGGATCTGTGCTCAAAACACTTTCCCAATTGCAATCAGTTCCGTTCAATGGCTCAGGCAATTCTGACTCTCTGAGACCCTATTGTCTGCAGCACATCAGGCTTCACTGTCCATCACCAACTCCCAGAGCTTGCTTAAAATTCAAGCCCATCAAGATGGTGATGCCATCCAACCATCTCATCCTTTGTCGTCCCCTTCTCCTCTGGCCTTCAATCTTTCCCTGCATCAGGGTCTTTTCCATTGAGCCAGTCTTTGCCTCAGATGGCCAAAGTATTGGAGCTTCAGCATTAGTCCTTCCAATGAATATTCAGGACTGATTTCCTCTAGCATTGACTGCATTGATTTCCTTGCAATCCAAGGGACTCTCGAGAGTCTTCCCCAACACCACAGTTCAAAACAATCAGTTCTTCAGTGCTCAGCTTTCTTTATGGTCCAACTCTCCCATGCATACATGATGACTGTTGGGAAAACTTAGCTTTACATATGGACCTTTGTCGGTAAAGTAATGTCTCTTCCTTTTAATACACTGTCTAGGTGGGTCATAGCTTTTCTTCCAAGGAGTAAGCGTCTTTCCCTTTCATGGCTGCAGTCACCATCTGCAGTGGTTTTGGAGCCCCAAAAAGAAAGCCTGACACTGGTTCCACTGTTTCCCCGTCTATTTCTCATGAAGTGATGGGACCAGATGCCATGATCTGCGTTTTCTGAATGTTGAGTTTTAAGCCAACATTTTCACTCTCCTCTTTCACTTTCATACATAGGCCTTTTTTTTTCCTCTTCACTTTCTGCCATAAGGAGTGGTGTCATCTGCATATCTAAGGTTATTGATATTTCTCCTGGCAATCTTGAGTCCAGCGTGTGCTTCTTCCAGCCCAGAGTTTCTCATGTTGTACTCTGCATAGAAGTTAAATGAGTCGGGGCATAATATACAGCCTTGACATACTCCTTTTCCTATTTGGAACCAGGCTGTTATTCCATGTCCACCTCTAACTGTTGCTTCCTGACCTGCATACAAGTTTCTCAACAGGCAGGTCAGGTGGTCTGGTATACCCGTCTCTTCCAGTATTTTCCACAGTTTATTGTGGTCCACACACTAAAATGCTTGGGCATAGTCAATAAAGCAGAAATAGATGTTTTTCTGAACTCTCTTGCTGTTTTGATGATCCAAAAAAAGACCAATGCATAGAAAACTGTAAAGCACTGATGAAAGAAATCAAAGATCACACAGATAGATGGAGAAATATACCATGTTCATGGATCAGAATGATCAATATAGTGAAAATGAGTAAACAACACAAAGCAATCTATAGATTCAATGCAATGTCTATCAAGCTACCAATGGTATTTTTCACAGAACTAGAACAAATAGCTTCTCAGTTTGTATGGAAATACAGAAAACCTGGAATAGCCCAAAGCATCTTTACCAAAGAAGAATGGAACTGGAGGAATCAACCTACCTGACTTCAGGCTCTACTACAAAGCTACAGTCATCAAAACAGTATGGTACTGCCAAAGAGGAAGAAATACAGATCAAGAAAACAAAATAGAAAGCCCAGAGACAAACCCACTCGCCTATGGACACCTTATATTTGACAAAGGAGGCAAGTTTATACAATGCAGAAAAGACAACCTCTTTAAGAAGAGGTGCTGGGAAAAATGGTCAGCCACTTGTAAAAGAATGAAACTAGAACACTGTCTAACACCATACACAAAATAAATTCAAAATGGATTAAAGATCGAAACATAATATCAGAAACTATAAAACTCCTAGAGGCAAACATAGGCAAAACACTCTCTGACATAAATCACAGCAGGATACTCTATGACCCACCTCCAAGTGTAATGGATATAAATGAACAGGAGCAAATTATATAGCAAAAAGCACAAGTAAATGAATAGGGCCAAATTAAATTCAAAAGCTTTTGCACAACAAAGGAAAGCATAAGCAAGGTGAAAAGACAGCCTTAAGAATGGGAGGAAGTAAGAGCAAACAAAGCAGCTGACCAAGAAATAATCTCAAAAATATAAAAGCTGCTCCCACAGCTCAATTGCAGACCAAGAGATGACGAATTCAAAAAACGGGCCGAAGAACTAAACAGACATTTCTCCAAAGAAGACATACAGATGGCTAACAAACACATGAAGAGATGCTCAACATCACTCATTATCAGAGAAATTCAAACCCAATCGACCTTGAGGTACCCTCTCACGCTGGTCAGAATGGCTGTTACCCAAAAGTCTACAAACAATAAATGCTGGAGAGGGTGGTGAGAAAAGGGAAACCTCTCACGTTGTTGGTGGGAATGCAATTGAGTACAGCCACTACGAAGAATAGTGTGGAGACTCCTTAAAAAACTGAAATTAGAACTGCCATATGACCCAGGAATCCCACTGCTGGGCATGCACACCGAGGACACCAGAATTGAAAGAATCACGTGTACCCCAATGTTCATCGCAGCACTGTGAATAATAGCCAGGACATGGAAGCAACCTAGAAGTCCATCAGCTGACTAAAGGATAAGAAAGCTGGTGTACATATACACAATGGAATGTAACTCATCCATTACAAAGAATACGTTTGAATCAGTTCGAATGAGGAGGATGAAACTGGAGCCTCTTATACAGAGTGAAGGACGTCAGGAAGAAACACACCAATACAGTACACTAACACATATGTATGGAATTTAGAAAGATGGCAATGATGACCCTATATGCGAGAGAGCAAAAGAGACACAGATGTATAGAAGAGTCTTTTGGACTCCGTGGGAGAAGGCGAGGGTAGGATGATTTGAGAGAAGAGCCTTGAAACATGTATATTATTCTATGTGAACCAGATCACCAGTCCAGGTTTGATGCATGAGACTAGGTGCTCAGGGCTGGTGCACTGGGATGACCCTGAGGCATGGGATGGGGAGGGAGGTGGGAGGGGGGATTCAGGATGGGGAACCCATGGACACCCAGGGCTGATTCATGTCCATGTATGGCAAAAACCACTACAATATTGCAACGTAATTAGCCTCAAATCAAAACAAATGAATTTAGAAAAAAGAACTCAAAAAAAGAAAAACGGAAAGAAAGGACAGCACACCCAGGGGGTCTTTCACTTTTATTGATTTTAAATCACATTCAGTGACTGACTGTGAATCATCACTGGGGTCTCCCAGGAGTTAGAGTGCCAGAAAGACTTAATTAGGGAGCTGCAGTCCAGATAAAAGATAACATATCGTTGAGTTAAAATGTGAACTCAACTCGTTTGATGCCTATGGTGAAACTCTGTGTTTTAGTTCTGTCTAAAAAGCTTTCTGAAGACACGCAGGATTCTTATGTCCAGAGACTGCCTGATGTATCTCCATAATTGTTTGACTATTCCTTGGACCTTTTAAAACATTTCAAAATGAAAGTTCACACCAACTTAAATATCTCGTACTCTTCTTTTTAAACCATGATAAACTTGTAGAATTTGGACTAACAAAAGACTTTATTGGGGAAGAATGTTTTACGAGTGTAGTTATTTTGAAATCTTAGGGTATGGTGATAATTAAAAGACCAGCTTTTACTCAGTCTTATGTTAGTACTTATGTAAAAGTTCACTGTACAGACTTCCATGACTGTCAACTGGTTAGGACTCCGTACTTTCTCTAGAAGGGCACGGGGTTCAATCGCTGATCAGGGAACCATGCTTCCACAACCTGCATATTGCCCCAAGGGGGGAAAGAAAAATTATCTGTGAGTGGTGATCCTGTTTGTAACGTGCACTGGGATTGGGCCACCACCACTGCTCTTCCTTTGGGAATACATTGCTCCCAAAATTTTCTTAGCAAAAAGGTGTCGTAATCATTATTTGGTTTTTTCCCTCCAAACATTATTCTACTCTCTGGGAGTGCTATTTGTGGGTTTTAAATGTATCAGCACTTCGTGCCTTCTGAGCACCTTTAGCCGACAGCATAGGCGAGGGATGCAACAATCCCTTTTATGAGGTAGGTGGCCAGGAGGTCATTTCTGCCTACCTTTCTCGGGGGGACTTTCCGATTCACCACCCATATGTGACAACCTCTTCCTTTCTGGGTCTGGCAATCTAGACCTTAATGTCATTCCACACCCCAAGCAAAGGCTGTAACACCATAGCACTACTCCTTGCTCTTGAAATCAAGTGTTAAGCAGGGTTATCCATCTTCAGGGCAGACTCCTGACCCAATCCAGACCACTACTCTCTGACTAATTGGGGACCCGTGGGTCTGTTCCCAAACCTCTCGGGACCCCATATTCCTCCCATCTCCAGTGCCCACCTCTTCTCTTCTTTCCCTCCCTTCCATCAGAAAATTCACACACACGCAAATATCTTTTCACCATTTGATGTGTATTGTAATTGCAGCCATCGGTTTACTATGTTAGTGTGAGAGTCTTCCCTTGGTTGGCCATTTCTACAAAAGCAGACCTCTGGAGGCACAGTTCTACACTGTCTGACTTTTTCGAGTCAGTTACTGGCTGCCCAGCTTGTACTTCTCCAGGGTCTCTTATTCTGGGGTGGCTGAGCTTATCTTCTCTTTTGATTCTGCCTCCTTCTTTGATCCCGCCTCAAATTTTGGTACCTTTTAGGGCTTTGATTCAGTTTCTTACGTGCACAGGAACAGAGAAAACATTTGGGCTTTCTGGTTGTCTTCAACTTCTTCGACTGAGTGGCATATGGTCGGATTTTCTTTCTCAAGGTTCCTTGAAGAGGTCTTCTGACCCTCATGGTCATATTTCGTGCCTGGAAAGACAAGACAAGGGTATGAGACTTTAGGAAAGAAAAAAGCGGAGTTGATAGGGAGATTTCATGAAAAAGGGATGTGGGCTCATGAGGGCTTTTGTGACAGGCAAGGGTGGGGAGAGGTTTGGGGCAGCCAAGTCAATGGAGAACATGGGGAGCTTAGTTGGAATCATCTTACTTTCACACTGCCTCGGTACCTCCGTTGACAAAGGGTCTTCTTTTGTCCATTCATCCTTGAGGCAAACCGCCTTGTAACTCTTCTTGACTGCCGTGGGTTCCTGATTCCCTTAGTCAGGATGATGGCAAGAAGTGGCCTAACCTAGAATCTCTGCCTCTGGTCTCCCAAGTAATACCCTTTCAGGACAATGAGGAGCCAAACCCTTCAATCTGATTGGTCAGTTAGGCACCACCCCAGCCAATAGCATCTTGGGGGGCTAAGACTTCACAATGTACCCCTGTGCCCATCAACATGGGCTAATGGATGCTGAGGGAGGCCATTTTATAACTTCTCCACTGCTGACACCTCTGTGTGTCTGATTCTGGGGAGTGGTGATTCAGGGCCATGGTGTTTCTCCTCATGACCTTCAAACTTCCTTTCAGTTCATTTATCCTTTGACTTATATGTGCCACTTCAACACTCCTGCCTCCTTCATCCCTCTGTAACATCTGCCAAACCCTTTCTGTCCCACTTCAGCCTTTCAGAGTAATCACTTCATCTCTAGCCCACCTTCTGCCTGTTGGGGGTTCCTGAGGAGCTTAAGGAACTTAAGAGCAAGCACTTAAGGTGGAAAAGGGTAATTAAGAACAGGTTGGGTGTTTGATCTCCTGTCATGAGCTTTAAAGACCCCCAGACTTGGTGAATGCTCAGTCTGTTGCCCAAAGTTTAATACACAGTCTCCCTCAGAGTACACATCAGAACAAAGACATTTCTACATTTCTCCTCCACTAAATTTTTTGGGACACTTCAACTCTCAAATTGAGCCAGGAAACTCAACTTGCCCCATCTATCAGAAATACATTCCTGATTATTATTATTATTATTAATTTTTTAAGGAAAGTGCTCAAAGTCAAAATCAGTTCACCACTCTACCACTGAGTCTTAACTAAATTTTTTCCCCAGTCATCCCTCCTTGTCAGTTGTCAGTAGGTAGGGCCCATTGCAGGCCTGACCAAGAGCTGAGCAGGACAAGTACCTGCAGGTAGCTCAGTGATAGTTGGTTGTTTGTGGGTGGGGCCATTGAGGCAGTGACCAATGGCTGAGCAAGCCCCGTTGCCTAGGAACAGGATGCAGAGTAATAAGGCACAGCAATGGCTACCTGCGAAGGGCTGTGCTCTGTTACATAAGGACACTTTGGGTCCAGTGTGCTGGAATCTTTTTGATTGACTCATTTCCGACCTCAGATTTGATGTCACATAATTAGTTAACTTTTGCATATCATACTTTTCATTATATTCCCAGGCCTAGCTGTCACCAGTGCTGTCATCTCTATGCCCCTCCAACAGCTGCTACTTGATCACATGCTCAGCATATAGTATAAATAGTTCAAAGCCAACAAGAATTTGAAGTCCAGCCCACCCTGAAAACTCCTTTGACAAACCTTAAATTCACAGTGATTCTTATACTCTTTGCAGTGGAACAGAGCAGGAGGAGCACAGCCCTTTACAGGAAGCCATTGGTGTGCTTCATTTCAAGACATCCTGTCCCTAGGCAACAGGTGCTGTTCAAACATTGCTTTGTGCCTCAGAGGGCCCCATTCACAAGCAGCCAACTGTCAATGAGTGACCGTTAGTTGTCCTGCTTAGATGTTGGTCAGCACCACAGTGGGCCCTGCCCACAGGTTACTTACTATCAATGAGGGGGCCATTGGGAAAGTGATTAAGTCAAGGGTGGTGTGGCGGTCATCAGGAGGAGACTGAGATAAGAGGCAGATTCAGGCCTCATTCTGGAGGCACTGGAGCTCACGCAGACTTGGGCCAGTGGGTGAGCTGGAGGGCCCAAGGAATACCCTGGGGACTAGATGTTGTAGCCCTCCATAGCCCTCACTATGGCCCTCCACTAGCCTTGGCCAAAGCCTTGAGGTGCAGTGTACCTCTCCCACATGCCTGTCGCTGCGACCTACTAGCAGTGGTTTTCTTTCTGGGTCTCAGTCTGTGAGAACTGGTCTCCCCATATGGGTGCCCTGATGATGGACACTGAGGACCTACTATGTTGGATGCCTGTATCCGTCAGGGATGAGGGCTGGGCAGAGTGTGGGAACCTGGCACTGAAGGAGCTGCTGGCTGAGATCTGCTTCCCCTTAACCAGCACTGGGACACTGCAGGGTGAAAGCTGTGCCTTGAGACTGCCCTTTCTTGTCAGGACAGAGAATAACATTCATCTAGTAGATGTTTATAGGAACATCATTACCTGACCATGACCTAACCTTAAGCACAAAGGGTATGACACCAAGAAGTCTGCAGCAACTTACCACCACTCTCCCTAACATTTAATTTTACATGCAGTTTCTGAAAAATTTTACTAACTTTGGGGTCTTAGGGCATGAACCACCCATCTCCTTGTATGAATCTTTAATCAACATTTCTCTGTTCCAAACTTTAAGGTTAAGTTTTGATGGGCCTCCTTCTGCGTCAGGCACATGGCCTTGCAATTTGAATAACAACGGTATTGTCTAAGGACAGACTTTGCCTCTCTTAAACAACGGCAGAGACTGACCAAGTGCTCACAATTATCCATGAAATACACGCTGACTCGGCTTGGCTAAACTTTAGCCAAGCTTCTCTCCTCTGAACTTCAGCTTTCGCCCAAACTTGAGCAAGCGCTAAGATTCAAAGTTTTCTGTCTCCCTTAAGAGCTCATTCTGAGAATCAGCTCACTATCAGAGAGAAAAATTGCTGTAAAACAGCCCCATCATGCTGTCTGCTCATCCATCCCCCTACTGTCCCCATCACAGACACACACACACACACACACACACACACACACACACACAAACACACAGACTTCCTGCTGACCCTACTCGTACTTCCATGTTAAAGAAACTTCTTTTTCTGTTCTACTTTCAGACATGTCAGGATCTGTGCTCAAAACACTTTCCCAATTGCAATCAGTTCCGTTCAATGGCTCAGTCAATTCTGACTCTCTGAGACCCTATTGTCTGCAGCACATCAGGCTTCACTGTCCATCACCAACTCCCAGAGCTTGCTTAAAATTCAAGCCCATCAAGATGGTGATGCCATCCAACCATCTCATACTCTGGCGTCCCCTTCTCCTCTGGCCTTCAATCTTTCCCTGCATCAGGGTCTTTTCCAATGAGCCAGTCTTTGCCTCAGATGGCCAAAGTATTGGAGCTTCAGCATTAGTCCTTCCAATGAATATTCAGGACTGATTTCCTCTAGCATTGACTGCATTGATTTCCTTGCAATCCAAGGGACTCTCGAGAGTCTTCCCCAACACCACAGTTCAAAACCATCAGGTCTTCAGTGCTCAGCTTTCTTTATGGTACAACTCTCCCATGCATACATGATGACTGTTGGGAAAAATTACCTTTGACATATGGATCTTTGTCGGTAAAGTAATGTCTCTTCCTTTTAATACACTGTCTACGTGGGTCATAGCTTTTCTTCTAAGGAGTAAGCGTCTTTCCCTTTCATGGCTGCAGTCACCATCTGCAGTGGTTTTGGAGCCCCAAAAAGAAAGCCTTACACTGGTTCCACTGCTTCACCGTCTATTTCCCATGAAGTGATGGGACCAGATGCCATGACCTGCGATTTCTGAATGTTGAGTTTTAAGCCAACTTTTTCACTCTCCTCTTTCACTTTCATGCAGAGGCTTTTTAGTGCCTCTTCACTTTCTGCCATAAGGGTGGTGTCATCTGCATATCTGAGGTTATTGATATTTATCCCGGCAATCTTGAGTCCAGCGTGTGCTTCTTCCAGCCCAGCGTTTCTCATGTTGTACTCTGCATAGAAGTTAAGTGAGTCGGGGCACAATATACAGCCTTGACATACTCCTTTTGCTATTTGGAACCAGGCTTTTGTTCCATGTCCACCTCTAACTGTTGCTTCCTGACCTGCATACAAGTTTCTCAAGAGGCAGTTCAGGTGGTCTGGTATTCCCGTCTCTTCCAGAATTTTCCACAAATTATTGTGGTCCATGCAGTTAAAGGCTTAGGCATAGTCAATAAAGCAGTAATAGATGTTTTTTCTGAACTATCTTGCTGTTTGGATGATCCAAGAAAAGACCAATACACAGAAAACTGTAAAGCACTGACGAAAGAAATCAAACATCACACAGATAGATGAAGAAATATACCATGTTCATGGATCAGAATGATCAATATAGTGAAAATGAGTTCACAACACAAAGCAATCTATAGATTCAATGCAATCCCTATCAAGCTACCAATGGTATTTTTCACAGAACTAGAGCAAATAGCTTCACAGTTTGTATGGAAATACAGAAAAGCTGGAATAGCCCAAAGCAACCTTGCCAAAGAAGAATGGAAATGGAAGAATCAACCTACCTGACTTCAGGCTCTAATACAAAGCTACAGTCATCAAAACAGTATGGTACTGGCACAGAGGAAGAAATACAGATCAAGGAAACAAAATAGAAAGCCCAGAGATAAACCCACGTGCCTAAGGACACCTTATATTTGACAAAGGAGGCAAGAATATACAATGGAGTATAGACAACCTCTTTAAGAAGAGGTGCTGGGAAAAATGGTCAACCACTTGTAAAAGAATGAAAGTAGAACACTGTATAACAGCATACACAAAATAAATACAAAATGAATTACAGATCTAAACATAAGACCAGAAACTATTAAACTCCTAGAGGCAAACATAGGCAAAACCCTCTCTGACATAAATCACAGCAGGATACTCTATGACCCACCTCCCAGAGTAATGGATATAAATGAACAGGACCAAATTATATAGCAAAATACCCAAGTAAATGAATAGGGCCAAATTAAATTCAAATGCTTTTTTACAAAAAAGGAAAGTATAAGCAAGGTGAAAAGTCAGCCTTCAGAATGGGAGTAACTAAGAGCAAACAAAGCAGCTGACCAAGAAATAATCTCAAAAATATAAAAGCTGCTCCCACAGCTCAATTGCAGAGCAAGAAATGACGAATTCAAAAAACGGGCCGAAGAACTAAACAGACATTTCTCCAAAGAAGACATACAGTTGGCTAACAAACATATGAAGAGATGCTCAACATCACTCATTAACAGAGAAATGCAAATCCAGACGACCTTGAGGTACCCTCTCACGCTGGTCAGAATGGCTGTTACCCACAAGTCTACAAACAGTAAATGCTGGATAGGGTGCGGAGTAAAGGGAACACTCTCACGTTGTTGGTGGGAATGCAATCAAGTACAGCCACTACCGAGAAGAGTGTGGAGACTCCTTAAAAAACTGAAAATAGAACTGCCATATGAACCAGGAATCCCACTGCTGGGCAAGCACACCGAGGACACCAGTATTGAAAGAATCACATGTACCCCAATGTTCATCGCAGCACTGTTAATAATAGCCAGGACATGGAAGCAACCTAGAAGTCCATCAGCTGACTAAAGGATAAGAAAGCTGGTGTACATATACACAATGGAATGTAACTCATCCATTACAAAGAATACGTTTGAATCAGTTCGAATGAGGTGGATGAAACTGGATCCTATTATACAGAGTGTAGGACGTCAGAAAGAAACACACCAATACAGTACACTAACATATATATATGGAATTTAGAAAGATGGCAATGATGACTCTATATGCGAGCGAGCAAAAGAGACACAGATGTATAGAAGAGTCTTTTGGACTCCGTGGGAGAAGGCGAGGGAAGGATGATTTGAGAGAAGAGCTTTGAAACATGTATATTATTCTATGTGAACCAGATCACCAGTCCAGGTTTGATGCATGAGACTAGGTGCTCAGGGCTGGTGCACTGGGATGACCCTGAGGCATGGGATGGGGAGGGAGGTGGGAGGGGGGATTCAGGATGGGGAACCCATGGACACCCAGGGCTGATTCATGTCAATGTATGGCAAAAACCACTACAATATTGCAACGTAATTAGCCTCAAATCAAAGTAAATGAATTTAGAAAAAAGAACTCAAAAAAAGAAAAACGGAAAGAAAGGACAGCACACCCAGGGGGTCTTTCACTTTTATTGATTTTAAATCACATTCAGTGACTGACTGTGAATCATCACTGGGGTCTCCCAGGAGTTAGAGTGCCAGAAAGATGTAATTAGGGAGCTGCAGTCCAGATAAAAGATAACATATCGTTGAGTTAAAATCTGAACTCAACTCGTTTGATGCCTATGGTGAAACCCTGTGTTTTAGTTCTGTCTACAAAGCTTTCTGAAGACACGCAATATTCTTTTGGTCAGAGACTGCCTCATGTATCTCCATAATTGTTTGACTCTTCCTTGGACCTTTTAAAACATTTCAAAATGAAAGTTAACACCAACTTAAGGATCTCGTACTCTTCCTTTTAAACCATGATCAATTTGGAGAATTTGGACTAACAAAAGACTGTATTGGGGAAGAATGTTTTACGAGTGTAGTTATTTTGAAATCCTAGGGTATGGTGATAATTAAAAGACCAGCTTTTACTCAGTCTCATGTTAGTTCTTATGTAAAATTTCACTGTACAGACTTCCATGACTGCCCAGTGGTTAGGACTCCGTGCTTTCCCTAGAAGGGCACGGGTTCAATCGCTGTTCAGGGAACCATGCTTCCACAACCTGCATAGTGCACCCCGGGGGAAACAAAAAATTCTCTGTGACTGGTGATTCTGTTTGTAACGTGCACTGGGATTGGGCCACCACCACTGCTCTTCCTTTGGGAATATATTGCTCCCAAAATTTTCTTAGCAAAAAGGTGTCCTAATCATTATTTGGTTTGTTCCCTCCAAACAGTATTGTACTCCCTGGGAGTGCTATTTGTGGGTTTTAGATGTATCAGCACTTCGTGCCTTCTGAGCACCTTTAGCCGACAGCATAGGCGAGTGATGCAACAATCCCTTTTATGAGGTAGGTGGCCAGGAGGTGATTTCTGCCTACCTTTCTCGGGGGCACTTTCCCATTCACCACCCCTATGTGACAACCTCTTCCTTTCTGGGTAAGGCAATCTAGACCCTAATGTCATTCCACACCCCAAACAAAGGCTGTAACACCATACCACTACTCCTTGCCCTTGAAATCAAGTGTTAAGCAGGGTTATCCATCTTCAGTGCAGACTCCTGACCCAATCCAGACCTCTACTCTCTGGCTAACTGGGGACCCGAGGGTCTGTTCACCAACCTCTCGGGACCCCATATTCCTCCCATCTCCAGTGCCCACCTCTTCTCTTCTTTCCCTCCCTTCCATCAGAAAATTCACACACACGCAAATATCTTTTCCCCATTTGATGTGTATTGTAATTGCAGCCATCAGTTTACTATGTTAGTGTGAGAGTCTTTCCTTGGTTGGCCATTTCTACGAAAGCAGACCTCTGGAGGCACAGTTCTACACTGTCTGACCTTTTCAAGTCTGTTACTGGCTGCCCAGCTTGTACTTCTCCAGGGTCTCTTATTCTGGGGTGGCTGAGCTTATCTTCTCTTTGGATTCTGCCTCCTTCTTTGATCCCGCCTCATATTTTGGTACCTTTTACGGCTTTGATTCAGTTTCTTACGTGCACAGGAACGGAGAAAACAGTTGGGTTTTCTGCTTGATTTCACCTTCTTCAACTGAGTGGCATATGGTCGGATTTTCTTTCTCAAGGTTCCTTGAAGAGGTCTTCTGACCCTCATGGTCATATTTCGTGCCTGGAAAGACAAGACAAGGGTATGAGATTTTAGGAAAAAAAAAAGCGGAGTTGGAAGGGAGATTTCATGAAAAAGGGATGTGGGCTAATGAGGGCTTTTGTGCCAGGCAAGGGTGGGTAGAGGTTTGGGGCAGCAAAGTCAATGGAGAACATGGGGAGCTTAGTTGGAATCATCTTACTTTCACACTGCCTCGGTACCTCCGTTGACAAAGGGTCTTCTTTTGTCCATTCATCCTTGAGGCAAACCGCCTTGTAACTCTTCTTGACTGCCGTGGGTTCCTGATTCCCTTAGTCCGGATGATGCCAAGAAGTGGCCTAACCTAGAATCTCTGCCTCTGGTCTCCCTATTTATACCCTTTCAGGACAATGAGGAGCCACACCCTTCAATCTGATTGGTCAGTTAGGCACCACCCCAGCCAATAGCATCTTGGGGGGCTTAGACATCACAATGTACCACTGTGCCCATCAACATGGGCTAGTGGATGCTGAGGGAGGCCATTTTATAACTTCTCCACTGCTGACACCTCTGTGTGTCTGATTCTGGGCAGTGGTGATTCAGGGCTATGGTGTTTCTCCTCATGACCTTCAAACTTCCTTTCAGTTCCCTTTATCCTTTGACTTATATGTGCCACTTCAACACTCCTGCCTCCTTCATCCCTCTGTAAACATCTGCCAAACCCTTTCTGTCCCACTTCAGCCTCTCAGAGTAATCACTTCATCTCTAGCCCACCTTCTGCCTGTTGGGGGTTTCTGAGGGGCTTAAGGAACTTAAGAGCAAGCACTTAAGGTGGAAAAGGGTTATTAAGAACAGGTTGGGTGTTTGATCTCCTGTCATGAGCTTTAACGACCCCCAGACTTGGTGAATGCTCAGTCTGTTGCCCAAAGTTTAATACACAGTCTCCCTCAGAGTACACATCAGAACAAAGACACTTCTACATGTCTCCTACACTAAATTTTGTTGGGACACGTCAACACTCATATTGAGCCAGGAAACTCAACTTGCCCCATTTATCAGAAATACATTCCTGATTATTATTATTATTATTAATATTATTATTATTATTTTTTTAAGGAAAGTGCTCAAAGTCAAAATCAGTTCACCACTCTACCACTGAATCTTGACTAAATCATTTCCCCAGTCATTCCTCCTTGTCAGTTATCAGTAGGTAGGGCCCATTGCAGGCCTGACCAAGAGCTGAGCAGGACAAGTACCTGCAGGTAGCTCAGTGATAGTTGTTTGCTTGTGGGTGGGGACAATGAGGCACTGACCAATGGCTGAGCAAGTCCCGTTGCCTAGTAACAGGATGCAGAGTAATAAGGCACAGCAATGGCTACCTGCGAAGGGCTGTGCTCTGTTACATAAGGACACTTTGGGTCCACTGTGCTGGAATCTTTTTGATTGACTCATTTCCGACCTCAGATTGGATTTCACATAATTAGTTAACTTTTGCATATCATACTTTTCATTATATTCCCAGGCAAAGCTGTCACCAGTACTGTCATCTCTATGCCTCTCCAACAGCTGCCACTTGATCACATGCTCAGCATATAGTATAAATAGTTCAAAGCCAACAAGAATGTGAAGTCCAGCCCACCCTGAAAACTCCTTTGACAAACCTTAAATTCACAGTGATTCTTATACTCTTTGCAGTGTAACAGAGCAGGAGGAGCACAGCCCTTAACAGGAAGCCATTGGTGTGCTTCATTTCAAGCCATCCTGTCCCTAGGCAACAGGTGCTGTTCAAACATTGCTTGGTGCCTCAGAGGGCCCCATTCACAAGCAGCCAACTGTCAATGAGTGACCATTAGTTGTCCTGCTTAGCTGTTGGTCAGCACCACAGTGGGCCCTGCCCACAGGTTACTTACTATCAATGAGGGGGCCATTGGGAAAGTGATTAATTCTAGGAAGGTGTGGAGGTCATCAGGAGGAGACTGAGATAAGAGGCAGATTCAGGCCTCATTCTGGAGGCCCTGCAGCTCACGCAGACTTGGGCCAGTGGGTGAGCTGGAGGGCCCAGGGAATACACTGGGGACTAGATGTTGTAGCCCTCCATAGCCCTCACTAAGGCCCTCCACTAGACTTGGCCAAAGCCTTGAGGAGCAGTGTACCTCTCCCGCATCCCTGTCACTGCGACCTACTAGCAGTGGTTTTCTTTCTGGGTCTCAGTCTGTGAGAACTGGTCTCCCCCTATGGGTGCCCTGAGGACGGACCCTGAGGACCTATTATGTTGGATGCCTGTCTCCGTCAGGGATGACGGCTGGGCAGAGTGTGGGAACCTGGCACTGAAGGAGCTGCTGGCTGAGATCTGCTTCCCCTTAACCAGCACTGGGACATTGCAGGGTGAAAGCTGTGCCTTGAGACTGCCCTTTCTTGTCAGGACAGAGAATAACATTCATCTACTAGAGGTTTATAGGAACCTCATTACCTGACCATGACCTAACCTTAAGCACAAAGTGTATGACACCAAGAAGTCTGCAGCAACTTACCACCACACTTCCTAACATTTAATTCTACATGCACTTACTGAAAACTTTTACTAACTTTGGGGTCTTGGGGCATGAAGCACCCATCTCCTTGTATGAATCTTTAATCAACCTTTCTCTGTTCCAAACTTTAAGGTTAAGTTTTGATGGGCCTCCTTCTGCGTCAGGTACATGGACTTGCAATTTGAATAACAACGGTATTGTCTAAGGACAGACTTTGCCTCTCTTAAACAACGGCAGAGACTGGCCAAGTGCTCACAATTATCCATAAAATACACGCTGGCTCGGCTTGGCTAAACTTTAGCCAAGCTTCTCTCCTCTGAACTTCAGCTTTCGCCCAAACTTGAGCAAGCGCTAAGATTCAAACTTTTCTGTCTCCTTTAACAGCTCATTCTGAGAATCAGCTCACTATCAGAGAGAAACAATTGCTGTAAAACAGCCCCATCATGCTGTCTGCTCATCCATCCCCCTACTGGCCCCATCACACACACACACACACACACACACACACACACACACAGAGTTCCTGCTGACCCTACTCGTACTTCCATGTTAAAGAAACTTCTTTTTCTGTTCTACTTTCAGACATGTCAGGATCTGTGCTCAAAACACTTTCCCAATTGCAAACAGTTCCGTTCAATGGCTCAGTCAATTCTGACTCTCTGAGACCCTATTGTCTGCAGCACATCAGGCTTCACTGTCCATCACCAACTCCCAGAGCTTGCTTAAAATTCAAGCCCATCAAGATGGTGATGCCAAGAGCATTCTTCACAGAGCTAGAACAAATAATTTCACAATTTGTATGGAAAAACAAAAAACCTCGAATAGCCAAAGCGATCTTGAGAAAGAAGATTGGAACTGGAGGAATCAACCTCCCTGACTTCAGGCTCTACTACAAAGCCACAATTATCAAGACAGTAGAGTACTGGCACAAAGATGAAATATAGATCAATGGAACAAAATAGAAAGCCCAGAGATAAATCTACGCACATATGGACACCTTATCTTCGAAAAAGGAGGCAAGAATATACAATGGATTAAAGACTATCTCTTTAACAAGTGGTGCTGGGAACTCTGGTCAACCACTTGTAAAAGAATGAAACTAGAACACTTTCTAACACCATACACAGAAATAAACTCAAAATGGATTAAAGATCTAAACGTAAGACCAGAAACTATAAAACTCCTAGAGGAGAACCTAGGCAAAACACACTCTGACATACATCACAGCAGGATCCTCTATGACCCACCTCCCAGAATATTGGAAATAAAAGCAAAAATAAACAAATGGGACCTAATTAACCTTAAAAGCTTCTGCACATCAAAGGAAGCTATTAGCAAGGTGAAAAGACAGCCTTCAGAATGGGAGAAGATAATAGCAAATGAAGCAACTGACAAACAACTAATCTCGAGAATATACAAGCAACTCCTACAGCTCAACTCCAGAAAAATAAATGACCCAATCAAAAAATGGGCCAAAGAACTAAATAGACATTTCTCCAAAGAAGACATCCAGATGGCTAACAAACACATGAAAAGATGGTCAACATCTCTCATTATCAGAGAAATGCAAATCAAAACCACTATGAGGTACCATTTCACACCAGTCAGAATGGCTGCGATCCAAAAGTCTACAAGTAATAAATGCTGGAGAGGGTGTGGAGAAAAGGGAACCCTCTTCCACTGTTGGTGGGAATGCAAACTAGTACAGCCACTATGGAGAACAGTGTGGAGATTCCTTAAAAAACTGGAAATAGACCTGCCTTATGATCCAGCAATCCCACTGCTGGGCATACACACTGAGGAAACCAGAAGGGAAAGAGACACGTGTACCCCAATGTTCATCGCAGCACTGTTTATAATAGCCAGGACATGGAAGCAACCTAGATGTCCATCAGCAGATGAATGGATAAGAAAGCTATGGTACATATACACAATGGAGTATTATTCAGCCATTAAAAAGAATACATTTGAATCAGTTCTAATGAGGTGGATGTAACTGGAGCCTATTATACAGAGTGAAGAAAGCCAGAAAGAAAAACACCAATACAGTATACTAACGCATATATATGGAATTTATTAAGATGGTAACAATAACCCTGTGTACGAGAAAGCAAAAGACACACTGATGTATAGAACAGTCTTATGGACTCTGTGGGAGAGGGAGAGGGTGGGAAGATTGGGCAGAATGGCATTGAAACATGTAAAATATCATGTATGAAATGAGTTGCCAGTCCAGGTTCGATGCACGATACTGGATGCTTGGGGCTGGTGCACTGGGACGACCCAGAGGGATGGAATGCGGAGGGAGGAGGGAGGAGGGTTCAGGATGGGGAACACATGTATACCTGTGGCGGATTAATTTTGATAAAAATAAAAATAAAATAAAATAAAATAAAATTATTATAAATTATACAGTAAAAAAAAAAAAAAAATGGTGATGCCATCCAACCATCTCATCCTTTGTCGTCCCCTTCTCCTCTGGCCTTCAATCTTTCCCTGCATCAGGGTCTTTTCCAATGAGCCAGTCTTTGCCTCAGATGGCCAAAGTATTGGAGCTTCAGCATTACCCCTTCCAATGAATATTCAGGACAGATTTCCTCTAGCATTGACTGCATCGATTTCCTTGCAATCCAAGGGACTCTCGAGAGTCTTCCCCAACACCACAGTTCAAAACCATCAGGTCTTCAGTGCTCAGCTTTCTTTATGGTCCAACTCTCCCATGCATACATGATGACTATTGGGAAAACTTAGCTTTGACATATGGACCTTTGTCGGTAAAGTAATGTCTCTTCCTTTTAATACACTGTCTAGGTGGGTCATAGCTTTTCTTCTAAGGGGTAAGCGTCTTTCTCTTTCATGGCTGCAGTCAACATCTGCAGTGGTTTTGGAGCCCCAAAAAGAAAGCCTGACACTGGTTCCAATGTTTCCCCATCTATTTCCCATGAAGTGATGGGACCAGATGCCAGGATCTGCGATTTCTGAATGTTGAGTTTTAAGCCAACTTTTTCACTCTCCTCTTTCACTTTCATCCAGAGGCTTTTTAGTTCCTCTTCACTTTCTGCCATAAGGGTGGTGTCATCTGCATAACTTAGGTTATTGATATTTCTCCTGGCAAACTTGAGTTCAGCGTGTGCTTCTTCCAGCCCAGCGTTTCTCATGTTGTACTCTGCATAGAAGTTAAGTGAGTCGGGGCACAATATACAGCCTTGACATACTCCTTTTGCTATTTGGAACCAGGCTGTTGTTCCATGTCCACTTCTAAATGTTGCTTCCTGATCTGCATACAAGTTTCTCAAGAGGCAGGTCAGGTGGTCTGGTATTCCCATCTCTTCCAGAATTTTCCACAGTTTATTGTGGTGCCCGCAGTCAAAGGCTTCGGCATAGTCAATAAAGCAGAAATAGATGATTTTTTCTGAACTCTCTTGCTGTTTGGATGATCCAAGAAAAGACCAATACATAGAAAACTGTAAAGCACTGATGAAAGAAATCAAAGATCACACAGATAGATGGAGAAATATACCATGTTCATGGATCAGAATGATCAATATAGTGAAAATGAGTACACAACACAAAGTAATCTATAGATTCAGTGCAATCCCTATCAAGCTACCAATGGTATTTTTCACAGAACTAGAACAAATAGCTTCACAGTTTGTATGGAAATACAGAAAAGCTGGAATAGCCCAAAGCAACCTTGCCAAAGAAGAATGGAACTGGAGGAATCAACCTACCTGACTTCAGGCTCTACTACAAAGCTACAGTCATCAAAACAGCATAAACTGGATCATAGATAAATCAAAGGAATTACAGAAAACATCTACTTCTGCTTCATTGACTACACTAAACCTTTGACTGTGTGGCTCACAGCAAACTGGAAAATTCTTCAAGAGATGGGAATACCAGTTCACCTTACCTGCCTCCTGAGAAACCTCTATGCAGGTCAAGAAGCAACAGTTAAAACTGGACATGGAATAACAAACTGTTCCCAATTGGGGAAGAAGTATGTCAAGGCTGTATATTGTCACCCTGCTTATTTAACTTATATGCAGCATTCATCATGCAAAAAGCCAGGCTGGATGAATCACAAGCTGGAATCAAGATTGTCAGGAGACATACCAACAACCTTAGATGTGCAGATGAAACCACTCTAATGGCAGAAAGTGAAGAGGAACTAAAGAGCCTCATGATGAAGGTGAAACGGCAGAGTGAAAAGGCTGGCTTAAAACTCAACATTCAAAAAACTAAGATCATGGCATCTGGTCCCATCACTTCATGGCAAATAGAGGAGAAAAAGTGGAAACAGTGACAGATTTTCTTTTCTTGGGCTCTAAAATCACTGCGGACAGTGACTGCAGCCATGAAATTGAAAGATGCTGCTCCTTGGAAGAAAAGTTATGACAAACCTAGACAATGAATTAAAAAGCAGAGACATCACTTGCCAACAAAGTTTCATATAGTTAAAGCTATGGTTTTTCCAGTAGCTATGTATGGATCTGAGAGTTGAACCATAAAGAATACTGAGCACTGAAGAATGGATGCTTTCAAGTTGTGGAGATGGAGAAGATTCTTGAGACTCCCTTGGACAGCAAGGAGATCAAACCAGTCAATTCTAAAGGAAATGAACACTGAATATTCATTGGAAGGAATGATGCCGAAGTTGAAGCTGCGATACTTTGGCCACCTGATGCGAAGAACTGACTCATTAGCAAAAAGTCTCATGCTGGGAAAGATTGAAGGCAAGAGGACAAGGGGATTATAGAGGATGAGATGATCAGATGGCATTACCGACTCAATGGACATGAGTTTGAGCAAAATTAGGGAAATAGTGAAGGACAGGGAAGCCTGGTGAATTGCAGTCCACGAGGTCACAAAGACTCAGACACAACTTAAGTGACTGAAAAACAAACATATTAAGTCAATAGGGAAGGGATGGGTCCTTTAATAAATGGTACTAGGACAACTGAAAAAAAAAAAAAAAACAAAAAACAAACAAACAAACAAAAAAAAAACAGTATGTTATTGGCACAGAGGCAGAAATACAGATCAAGGGAACAAAATAGAAAGCCCAGAGATAAATCCACGTGCCTATGGACACATTATATTTGACAAAGGAGGCAAGAATATACAATGGAGAAAAGACAACCTCTTTAAGAAGAGGTGCTGGGAAAAATGGTCAACCACTTGTAAAAGAATGAAACTAGAACACTGTCTAACACCATACACAAAATAAATTCAAAATGGATTAAAGATCGAAACATAAGACCAGAAACTATAAAACTCCTAGAGGCAAACATAGGCAAAACACTCTCTGACATAAATCGCAGCAGGATACTGTATGACCCACCTCCCAGAGTAATGGAAGTAAATGAACAGGACTAAATTATATAGCAAAATAGCACAAGTAAATGAATAGGGCAAAATTAAATTCATAAGCTTTTGCACAGCAAAGGAAAGTATAAGCAAGGTGAAAAGACAGCCTTCAGAATGGGAGGAAGTAAGAGCAAACAAAGCAGCTGACGAAGAAATAATCAGAAAAATATAAAAGCTGCTCCCACAGCTCAATTGCAGACCAAGAGATGACGAATTCAAAAAACGGGCCGATGAACTAAACAGACATTTCTCCAAAGAAGTCATACAGATGGCTAACAAACACATGAAGAGATGCTCAACATCACTCATTATCAGAGAAATGCAAATCCAGACGACCTTGAGGTACCCTCTCACGCTGGCCAGAATGGCTGTTACCCAAAAGTCTACAAACAATAAATGCTGGAGAGGGTGTCGAGAAAAGGGAACCCTCTCACGTTGTTGGTGGGAATGCAATCGAGTACAGCCACTACGGAGAATAGTGTGGAAACTCCTTAAAAAACTGAAAATAGAACTGCCATATGACCCAGGAATCCCACTGCTGGGCATGCACACCGAGGACACCAGAATTGAAAGAATCACGGGTACCCGAATGTTGATCGCAGCACTGTTAATAATAGCCAGGACATGGAAGCAACCTAGAAGTCCATCAGCTGACTAAAGGATAAGAAAGCTGGTGTACATATACACAATGGAATGTAACTCATCCATTACAAAGAATACGTTTGAATCAGTTCGAAAGAGGTGGATGAAACTGGAGCCTATTATACTGAATGAAGGATGTCAGAAAGAAACACGCCAATACAATACACAAACACATATATATGGAATTTAGAAAGATGGCAATGATGACCCTATATGCGAGAGAGCAAAAGAGACACAGATGTGTAGAAGAGTCTTTTGGACTCCTTGGGGAAGGCGAGGGTAGGATGATTTGAGAGAAGAGCAATGAAACATGTATATTA
Organism: Bubalus kerabau; assembly: GCF_029407905.1. Classification (NCBI taxonomy): domain Eukaryota; kingdom Metazoa; phylum Chordata; class Mammalia; order Artiodactyla; family Bovidae; genus Bubalus; species Bubalus kerabau. The sequence continues at coordinate 37,667,149 of NC_073647.1, read as the reverse complement.
TTCTATGTGAACCAGATCACCAATCCAGGTTTGATGCATGAGACTAGGTGCTCCGGGCTGGTGCACTGGGATGAACCTGAGGCATGGGATGGGGAGGGAGGTGGGAGGGGGGATTCAGGATGGGGAACCCATGGACACCCATGGCTGATTCATGTCAATGTATGGCAATAAACCCTACAGTATTGCAACGTAATTAGCTTCTAATCAAAATAAATGAATTTAGAAAAAAAGAACTCAAAAAAAGAAAAACAGAAAGGAAGGACAGCACACCCAAGGGGTCTTTCACTTTTATTGATTTTAAATCACATTCAGTGACTGACTGTGAATCATCACTGGGGTCTCCCAGGAGTTAGAGTGCCGGAAACATTTAATTAGGGAGCTGCAGTCCAGATAAAAGATAACATATCTTGAGTTAAAATCTGAACTCAACTCGTTTGATGCCTATGGTGAAACTGTGTGTTTTAGTTGTGTCTAAAAAGATTTCTGAAGACACGCAGGATTCTTATGGTCAGAGACTGCCTTATGTATCTCCATAATTGTTTGGCTATTCCTTGGACCTTTTTTAAACATTTCAAAATGAAAGTTCACACCAACTTAAATATCTCGTACTCTTCCTTTTAAACCATGATAAACTTGTAGAATTTGGACTAACAAAAGACTTTATTGGGGAAGAATGTTTTACGAGTGTATTTATTTTGAAATCTTAGGGTATGGTGATAATTAAAAGACCAGCTTTTACTCAGTCTTATGTTAGTACTTATGCAAAATTTCACTGCACAGACTTCCATGACTGTCCATTGGTTAGGACTCCATGCTTTCCCTAGAAGGGCACGGGTTCAATCGCTGTTCAGGGAACCATGCTTCCACAACCTGCATAGTGCCCCACGGGGGAAAAGAAAAATTCTCTGTGAGTGGTGATCCTATTTGTAACGTGCACTGGGATTGGGCCACCACCACTGCTCTTCCTTTGGGAATACATTACTCCCAAAATTTTCTTAGCAAAAAGGTGTCCTAATCATTATTTGGTTTGTTCCCTCCAAACATTATGGTACTCCCTGGGAGTGCTATTTGTGGGTTTTAGATGTATCAGCACTTCGTGCCTTCTGAGCACCTTTAGCCGACAGCATAGGCGAGTGATGCAACAATCCCTTTTATGAGGTAGGTGGCCAGGAGGTGATTTCTGCCTAATTTTCTCGAGGGGACTTTCCCATTCACCAACTCTATGTGACAACCTCTTCCTTTCTGAGTCTGGCAATCTAGACCCTAATGTCATTCCACACCCCAAACAAAGGCTGTAACACAATACCACTACTCCTTGCCCTTGAAATCAAGTGTTAAGCAGGGTTATCCATCTTCAGTGCAGACTCCTGACCCAATCCAAGCCTCCAGTCTCTGGCTACCTGGGGACCCGAAGGTCTGTTCCCCAACCTTTTGGGACCCCATATTCCTCCCATCTCCAGTGCCCACCTCTTCTCTTCTTTCCCTCCCTTCCATCAGAAAATTCACACACACGCAAATATCTTTTCACCATTTGATGTTTATTGTAATTGCAGCCATCAGTTTACTATGTTAGTGTGAGAGTCTTTCCTTGGTTGGCCATTTCTACGAAAGCAGACCACTGGAGGCACAGTTCTACACTGTCTGACCTTTTGGGGTCAGTTACTGGCTGCCCAGCTTGAACTTCTCCAGGGTCTCTTATTCTGGGGCGGCTGAGCTTATCTTCTCTTTTGATTCTGCCTCCTTCTTTGATCCCGCCTCATATTTTGGTACCTTTTATGGCTTTGATTCAGTTTCTTACGTGCACAGGAACGGAGAAAACAGTTGGGTTTTCTGGTTTTCTTCACCTTCTTCGACTGAGTGACATATGGTCGGATTTTCTTTCTCAAGGTTCCTTGAAGAGGTCTTCTGACCCTCATTGTCATATTTTGTGCCTGGAAAGACAAGACAAGGGTATGAGACTTTAGGAAAGAAAAAAGCGGAGTTGGAAGTGAGATTTCATGAAAAAGGGATGTGGGCTAATGAGGGCTTTTGTGCCAGGCAAGGGTGGGTAGAGGTTTGGGGCAGCAAAGTCAATGGAGAACATGGGGAGCTTAGTTGGAATCATCTTACATTCACACTGCCTCGGTACCTCCGTTGACAAATGGTCTTCTTCTGTCCATTCATCCTTGAGGCAAACCGCCTTGTAACTCTTCTTGACTGCCGTGGTTTCCTGATTCCCTTAGTCAGGATGATGCCAAGAAGAGGCCTAACCTAGAATCTCTGCCTCTGGTCTCCCTATTTATACCCTTTCAGGACAATGAGGAGCCACACCCTTCAATCTGATTGGTCAGTTAGGCACCACCCCAGCCAATAGCATCTTGGGGGGCTTAGACATCACAATGTACCACTGTGCCCATCAACATGGGCTAGTGGATGCTGAGGGAGGCCATTTTATAACTTCTCCACTGCTGACACCTCTGTGTGTCTGATTCTGGGCAGTGGTGATTCAGGGCCATGTTATTTATCCTCATGACCTTCAAACTTCCTTTCAGTTCCCTTTATCCTTTGATTTATATGTGCCACTTCAACACTCCTGCCTCCTTCTTCCCTCTGTAAACATCTGCCAAACCCTTTCTGTCCCACTTCAGCCTCTCAGAGTAATCACTTCATCTCTAGCCCACCTTCTGCCTGTTGGGGGTTCCTGAGGGGCTTAAGGAACTTAAGAGCAAGCACTTAAGGGGGAAAAGGGTAATTAAGAACAGGTTGGGTGTTTGATCTCCTGTCATGAGCTTTAACAACCCCCAGACTTGGTGAATGCTCAGTCTGTTGCGCAAAGTTTAATGCACAGTCTCCCTCAGAGTACACATCAGAACAAAGACACTTCTACATGTCTCCTCCAATAAATTTTGTTGGGACACTTCAACTCTCATATTGAGCCAGGAAACTCAACTTGCCCCATCTATCAGAAATACATTCCTAATAGTTATTATTAATTATTATTATTATTATTAATTTTTTAATGAAAGTGCTCAAAGTCAAAATCTGTTCACCACTCTACCACTGTGTCTTGACTAAATCATTTCCCCAGTCATCCCTCCTTGTAAGTTTTCAGTAGGTAGGGCCCATTGCAGGGCTGACCAATAGCTGAGCAGTACAAGTACCTGCAGGTAGCTCAGTGATAGTTGGTTACTTGTGGGTGGGGCAAATGAGACACTGACCAATGGATGAGCAAGCCCTGTTGCCTAGGAACAGGATGCAGAGTAATAAGGCACAGGAATGGCTACCTGCGAAGTGCTGTGCTCTGTTACATAAGGACACTTTGGGTCCAGTGTGCTGGAATCTTTTTGATTGACTCATTTCCGACCTCAGATTTGATTTCACATAATTAGTTAACTTTTGCAATCATACTTTTCATTATATTCCCGTGCATAGCTGTCACGAATGCTGTCATCTCTATGCCTCTCCAACAGCTGCCACTTGATCACATGCTCAGCATATAGTATAAATAGTTCAAAGCCAAGAAGAATGTGAAGTCCAGCCCACCCTGAAAACTCCTTTGACAAATCTTAAATTCACAGTGATTCTTATACTCTTTGCAGTGGAACCGAGTAGGATGAGCACAGCCCTTAACAGGAAGCCATTTGTGTGCTTCATTTCAAGCCATCCTGTCCCTAGGCAACAGGTGCTGCTCAAACATTGCTTGGTGCCTCTGAGGGCCCCATTCACAAGCAGCCAACTGTCAATGAGTGACCATTAGTTGTCCTGCTTAGCTGTTGGTCAGCACCACAGTGGGCCCTGCCCACAGGTTACTTACTATCAATGAGGGGGCCATTGGGAAAGTGATTAAGGCAAGGGTGGTGTGGCGGTCATCAGGAGGAGACTGAGATAAGAGGAATATTCAGACCTCATTCTGGAGGCCCTGTAGCTCACCAGACTTGGGCCAGTGGGTGACCTGTAGGGCCCAGGTAATACACTGGGACTAGATGTTGTAGCCTTCCATAGCCCTCACTAAGGCCCTCCACTATCCTTGGCCAAAGCCTTGAGTTGCAGTGTACCTCTCCCGCATCCCTGTCGCTGCGACCTACTAGCAGTGGTTTTCTTTCTGGGTCTCAGTCTGTGAGAACCGGTCTCCCCATATGGATGCCCTAAGGACGGACCCTGAGGACCTATTATGTTGGATGCCTGTCTCCGTCAGGGATGACGGCTGGGAAGAGTGTGGGAACCTGGCACTGAAGGAGCTGCTGGCTGAGATCTGCTTCCCCTTAACCAGCACTGGGACATTGCAGGGTGAAAGCTGTGCCTTGAGACTGCTCTTTCTTGTCAGGACAGAGAATAACATTCATCTGGTAGAGGTTTATAGGAACATCATTACCTGACCATGACCTAACCTTAAGCACAAAGCGTATGCCACCAAGAAGTCTGCAGCAACTTACCACCACTCTCCCTAACATTTAATTTTATATGCACTTACTGAAAACTTTTACTAACTTTGGGTCTTAGGGCATGAACCACCCATCTCCTTGTATGAATCTTTAATCAACCTTTCTCTGTTCCAAACTTTAAGGTTAAGTTTTGATGGGCCTCCTTCTGCGTCAGGCACATGGACTTGCAATTTGAATAACAACGGTATTGTCTAAGGACAGACTTTGCCTCTCGTAAACAATGGCAGAGACTGGCCAAGTGCTCACAATTATCCATTAAATACACTCTGACTCGGCTTGGCTAAACTTTAGCCAAGCTTCTCTCCTCTGAACTTCAGCTTTCGACCAAACTTGAGCAAGCGCTAATATTCAAATATTTCTATCTCCCTTAACAGCTTATTCTGAGAGTCAGCTCACTATCAGAAAGAAACAATTTCTGTTAAACTGCCCCATCATGCTGTATGCTCATCCATCCCCCCACTGACCCCATCACCCACACACACACACACACACACACACACACACACACACAGAGTTCCTGTTGGCCCTACTCATCCTTCCATGTTAAAGAAACTTCTTTTTTTGTTCTACTTTCAGACATGTCAGGATCTGTGCTCAAAACATTTTCCCAATTGCAATCAGTTCCGTTCAATGGCTCAGTCAATTCTGACTCTCTGAGACCCTATTGTCTGCAGCACATCAGGCTTCACTGTCCATCACCAACTCCCAGAGCTTGCTTAAAATTCAAGCCCATCAAGAGGGTGATGCCATCCAACCATCTCATCCTTTGTCGTCCCCTTCTCCTCTGGCCTTCAATCTTTCCCTTCCTCAGGGTCTTTTCCAATGAGTCAGTCTTCGCCTCAGATGGCCAAAGTATTGGAGCTTCAGCATGAGTCCTTCCAATGAATATTCAGGACTGATTTCCTCTTGCATTGACTGCATTGATTCCCTTGCAATGCAAGGGACTCTCGAGAGTCTTCCCCAACACCACAGTTCAAAACAATCAGTTCTTCAGTGCTCAGCTTTCTTTATGGTCCAACTCTCCCATGCATACATGATGACTGTTGGGAAAACTTAGCTTTGACATATGGACCTTTGTCGGTAAAGTAATGTCTCTTCCTTTTAATACACTGTCTAGGTGGGTCATAGCTTTTTTTCCAAGGAGTAAGCGTCTTTCCCTTTCATGGCTGCAGTCACCATCTGCAGTGGTTTTCGAGCCCAAAAAAGAAAGCCTGACACTGGTTCCACTGTTTCCCCGTCTATTTCCCATGAAGTGATGGGACCAGATGCCATGATCTGCGTTTTCTGAATGTTGAGTTTTAAGCCAACTTTTTCACTCTCCTCTTTCACTTTCATCCAGAGGCCTTTTATTTCCTCTTCACTTTCTGCCATAAGGTGGTGTCATCTGCATATCTGAGGTTATGGATATTTCTCCCGGCAAATTTGAGTCCTGCTTGTGCTTCTTCCAGCCCAGCGTTTCTCATGTTGTACTCTGCTTAGGAGGTAAATGAGCAGGGGCACAATATACAGCCTTGACATACTCCTTTTCCTATTTGGAACCAGGCTGTGGTTCCATGTCCACCTCTAACTGTTGCTTCCTCACCTGCGTACAAGTTTCTCAAGAGGCAGGTCAGGTTGTCTGGTATTACCGTCTCTTCCAGAATTTTCCACAGTTTATTGTGGTCCACACAGTGAAAGGCTTCGTCATAGTCAATAAAGCAGAAATAGATGTTTTTCTGGAACTCTCTTGCTGTTTTGATGATCCAAGAAAAGACCAATACATAGAAAACTGTAAAGCACTGATGAAAGAAATCAAAGATCACACAGATAGATGGAGAAATATACCATGTTCATGGATCAGAATGATCAATATAGTGAAAATGAGTACACAACCCAAAGCAATCTATAGATTCAATGCAATCCCTATCAAGCTACCAATGGTATTTTTCACAGAACTAGAACAAATAGCTTCACAGTTTGTATGGAAATTTAGAAAACCTGGAGTAGCCCAAAGCAACCTTGCCAAAGAAGAATGGAACTGGAGGAATCAACCTTCCTGACTTCAGGCTCTATTAAAAAGCTACAGTCATCAAAACAGTATAAACTGGCTCATAGATAAAGCAAAGGAATTACAGAAAAACATCTACTTCTGCTTCATTGACTACACTAAACCTTTGACTGTGTGGCTCACAGAAAACTGGAAAATTCTTCAAGAGATGGGAATACCAGACCACCTTACCTGCCTCCTGAGAAACCTCTATGCAGGTCAAGAAGCAACAGTTAAAAGTATACATGGAATAACAAACTGGTTCCAAATTGGGGAAGAAGTATGTCAAGGCAGTATATTGTCACCCTGCTTATTTAACTTATATGCAGAATACATCATGCAAAAAGCCAGGCTGGATGAATCACAAGCTGGAATCAAGATTGTCAGGAGACGTACCATCAACCTTAGATGTGCAGATGAAACCACTCTAATGGCAGAAAGTGAAGAGGAACTAAAGAGTCTCATGATGATGGTGAAAGGGGAGAGTCAAAAGGCTGCCTTAAAACTCAACATTCAAAAAACTAAGATCATGGCATCTGGTCCCATCACTTCATGGCAAATAGACTAGAAAAAGTGGAAACAGTGACAGATTTTCTTTTCTTGGGCTCTAAAATCACTGCAGACAGTGACTGCAGCCATGAAATTAAAAGATGCTGCTCCTTGGAAGAAAAGTTATGACAAACCTAGACAATGAATTAAAAAGCAGAGACATCACTTGCCAACAAAGATTCATATAGTTAAAGCTACGGTTTTTCCAGTAGCTATGTATGGATCTGAGAGTTGGACCATAAAGAATACTGAGCACTGAAGAATGGATGCTTTCAAGTTGTGGAGATGGAGAAGATTCTTGAGACTCCCTTGGACCTCAAGGAGATCAAACCAGTCAATTCTAAAGGAAATGAACACTGAATATTCATTGGAAGGAATGATGCTGAAGTTGAAGCTGCAATACTTTGGCCACCTGATGCGAAGAACTGACTCATTAGCAAAAAGTCTCATGCTGGGAAACTTTAAAGGCAAGAGGACAAGGGGACAATAGCGGATGAGATGATCAGATGGCATTACCGACTCAAGGGACATGAGTTTGAGCAAAATTAGGGAAATAGTGAAGGACAGGGAAGCCTGGTGAATTGCAGTCCACGAGGTCAAAAAGACTCAGACACAACTTAAGTGACTGAACAACAAACATATTAGGTCCATAGGGAAGGGATGGGTCCTTTAATAAATGGCACTAGGAAAATTGAAAAAAACAAAAACAAAAACAAAAACAAAAACAAAATAAACAGTATGGTACTGGCACAGAGGCAGAAATACAGATCAAGGGAACAAAATAGAAAGCCCAGAGATAAATCCACGCACCTATGGACACCTTATATTTGACAAAGGATGCAAGAATATACAATGGAGAAAAGACAACCTCTTTAAGAAGAGGTGCTGGGAAGAATGGTCAACCACTTGTAAAAGAATGAAACTAGAACACTGTCTAATACCATACACAGAAGAACTTCAAAATGGATTAAAGATCTAAACATAAGACCAGAAACTATAAAACTCCTAGAGGCAAACATAGGCAAAACACACTCTGACCTAAATCACAGCAGGATACTCTATGACCCACGTCCCAGAGTAATGGAAATAAATGAACAGGACCAAATTATATAGCAAAATAGCACAAGTAAAAGAATAGGGCCAAATTAAATTCAAAAGCTTTTGCACAGCAAAGGAAAGTATAAGCAAGGTGAAAAGACAGCCTTCAGAATGGGAGGAAGTAAGACCAAACAAAGCAGCTGACAAAGACATAATCACAAACATATAAAAGCTGCTCCCACAGCTCAATTGCAGAGCAAGAAATTATGAATTCAAAAAACGGGCCGAAGAACTAAACAGACATTTCTCCAAAGAAGACATACAGATGGCTATCAAACACATAAAGAGACGCTCAACATCACTCATTATCAGAGAAATGCAAATCCAGACGACCTTGAGGTACCCTCTCACGCTGGTCAGAATGGCTGTTACCCAAAAGTCTACAAACAATAAATGCTGGAGTGGGTGTGGAGAAAAGGGAACCCTCTCACGTTGTTGGTGGGAATGCAATCGAGTACAGCCACTACGGAGAATAGTGTGGAGACTCCTTAAAAAACTGAAAATAGAACTGCCATATGACCCAGGAATCCCACTGCTGGGCATGCACACCGAGGACACCAGCATTGAAAGAATCACGTGTACCTCAATGTTCATCGCAGCACTGTGAATAATAGCCAGGACATGGAAGCAACCTAGAAGTCCATCAGCTGACTAAAGGATAAGAAAGCTGGTGTACATATACACAATGGAATGTAACTCATCCATTACAAAGAATACGTTTGAATCAGTTCGAATGAGGTGGATGAAACTGGAGCCTCTTATACAGAGTGAAGGGCGTCAGAAAGAAACACACCAATACAGTACACTAACACATATATATGGAATTTAGAAAGATGGCAATGATGACCCTATGTGTGAGAGAGCAAAAGAGACACAGATGTATAGAAGGGTCTTTGGGACTCCATGGGAGAAGGCGAGGGTAGGATGATTTGAGAGAAGAGCATTGACATATGTTTATTATACTATGTGAACCAGATCACCAGTCCAGGTTTGATGCATGAGACTAGGTGCTCAGGGCTGGTGCACTGGAATGACCCTGAGGCATGGGATGGGGAGGGAGGTGGGAGGGGGGATTCAGGATGGGGAACCCATGGACACCCAGGGCTGATTCATGTCAATGTATGGCAAAAAGCACTACAATATTGCAACGTAATTAGCCTCAAATCAAAACAAATGAATTTAGAAAAAAGAACTCAAAAAAAGAAAAACGGAAAGAAAGGACAGCACACCCAGGGGGTCTTTCACTTTTATTGATTTTAAATCACATTCAGTGACTGACTGTGAATCATCGCTGGGGTCTCCCAGGAGTTAGAGAGCCAGAAAGATTTAGTTAGGGAGCTGCAGTCCAGATAAAAGATAACATATCGTTGAGTTAAAATCTGAACTCAACTCGTTTGATGCCTATGGGGAAACTCTGTGTTTTAGTTCTGTTTAAAAAGCTTTCTGAAGACACGCAGGATTCTTACGGTCAGAGACTGCCTTATGTATCTCCATATTTGTTTGACTATTCCTTGGACCTTTTAAAACATTTCAAAATGAAAGTTAACACCAAATTAAATATCTCGTACTCTTCCTTTTAAACTATGATAAACTTGTAGAATTTGGACTAACAAAAGACTTTATTGGGGAAGAATGTTTTACGAGTGTAGTTATTTTGAATTCTTAGGTTATGGTGATAATTAAAAGACCAGCTTTTACTCAGTCTTATGTTAGTACTTATGTAAAACTTCACTATACACACTTCTATGACTGTCCAGTGGTTAGGACTCCGTGCTTTCCCTAGAAGGGCACGGGTTCAATCGCTGTTCAGGGAACCATGCTTCCACAACCTTCATAGTGCCCCCCGGGGGGGAATAAAAATTCTCTGTGAGTGGTGATCCTGTTTGTAACGTGCACAGTGATTGGGCCACCACCACTGCTCTTCCTTTGGGAATATATTGCTCCCAAAATTTTCTTAGCAAAAAGTTGTCCTAATCATTATTTGGTTTGTTCCCTCCAAACATTATGGTACTCCCTGGGAGTGCTATTTGTGGGTTTTAGATGTATCAGCACTTCGTGCCTTCTGAGCACCTTTAGCCGACAGCATAGGCGAGTGATGCAAAAATCCCTTTTATGAGGTAGGTGGCCAGGAGGTGATTTCTGCCTACCTTTCTTGGGGGGACTTTCCCATTCACCACCCCTATGTGACAACCTCTTCCTTTCTGGGTCTGGCAATCTAGACCCTAATGTCATTCCACACCCCAAACAAAGGCTGTAACACCATACCACTACTCCTTGCCCTTGAAATCAAGTGTTAAGCAGGGTTATCCATCTTCAGTGCAGACTCCTGACCCAATCCAGACCTCTACTCTCTGGCTAACTGGGGAGCCGAGGGTCTGTTCCCCAACCTCTCGGGACCCCATATCCCTCCCATCTCCAGTGCCCACCTCTTCTATTCTTTCCCTCCCTTCCATCAGAAAATTCACACACACGAAAATATCTTTTCACCATTTGAGGTTTGTTGTAATTGCAGCCATCAGTTTACTATGTTAGTGTGAGAGTCTTTCCTTGGCTGGCCATTTCTACGAAAGCAGACCTCTGGAGGCACAGTTCTACACTGTCTGACCTTTTCGAGTCAGTTACTGGCTGCCCAGCTTGTACTTCTCCAGGGTCTCTTATTCTGGGGCGGCTGAGCTTATCTTCTCTTTGGATTCTGCCTCCTTCTTTGATCCCGCCTCATATTTTGGTACCTTTTACGGCTTTGATTCAGTTTCTTACGTGCACAGGAACGGAGAAAATAGTTAGGTTTTCTGCTTGACTTCACCTTCTTCGACTGAGTGGCATATGGTCGGATTTTCTTTCTCAAGGTTCCTTGCAGAGGTCTTCTGACCCTCATGGTCATATTTCGTGCCTGGAAAGACAAGACAAGGGTATGAGATTTTAGGAAAGAAAAAAGCAGTGTTGGAAGGAAGATTTCATGAAAAAGGGATGAGGGCTAATGAGGGCTTTTGTGCCAGGCAAGGGTGGGTAGAGGATTGGGGCAGCAAAGTCAATGGAGAACATGGGGAGCTTAGTTGGAATCATCTTACTTTCACACTGCCTCGGTACCTCCGTTGACAAATGGTCTTCTTTTGTCCATTCATCCTTGAGGCAAACCGCCTTGTAACTCTTTTTGACTGCCGTGGGTTCCTGATTCCCTTAGTCAGGATGATGCCAAGAAGTGGCCTAACCTAGAATCTCTACCTCTGGTCTCCCTATTTATACCCTTTCAGGACAATGAGGAACCACACCCTTCAATCTGATTGGTCAGTTAGGCACCACCCCAGCCAATAGCATCTTGGGGGGCTTAGACATCACAATGTACCCCTGTGCCCATCAACATGGGCTAGTGGATACTGAGGGAGGCCATTTTATAACTTCTCCACTGTTGACACCTCTGTGTGTCTGATTCTGGGCAGTGGTGATTCAGGGCCATGGTGTTTCTCCTCATGACCTTCAAACTTCCTTTCAGTTCCCTTTATCCTTTGACTTATATGTGCCACTTCAGCACTCCTGCCTCCTTCATCCCTCTGAAAACATCTGCCAAACACTTTCTGTCCCACTTCAGCCTTTCCGAGTAATCACTTCATCTCTAGCCCACCTTCTGCCTGTTGGGGGTTCCTGACGGGCTTAAGGAACTTAAGAGCAAGCACTTAAAGTGGAAAAGGGTAATTAAGAACAGGTTGGGTGTTTGATCTCCTGTGATGAGCGTTAATGACCCTCAGACTTGGTGAATGCTCAGTCTGTTGCCCAAAGTTTAACACACAGTCTCCCTCAGAGTACACATCAGAACAAAGACACTTCTACATCGCTCCTCCAGTAAATTTTGTTGGGACACTTCAACACTCATATTGAGCCAGGAAACTCAACTTGCCCCATCTATCAGAAATACATTCCTGATTATTATTATTATTAATTTTTTAAGGAAAGTGTTCAAAGTCAAAATCAATTCACCACTCTAGCACTGAGTCTTGACTAAATCATTTCTCCAGTCATCCCTCCTTTTCAGTTATCAGTTGGTAGGGCCCATTGCAGGCCTGACCAATATCTGAGCAGGACAAGTACCTGCAGGTAGCTCAGTGATAGTTGGTTGCTTGTGGGTAGGGACAATGAGGCACTGACCAATGGCTGAGCAAGCCCTGTTGCCTAGGAACAGGATGCAGAGTAATAAGGCACAGCAATGGCTACCTGCGAAGGGCTGTGCTCTGTTACATAAGGACACTTTGTGTCCAGTGTGCTGGAATCTTTTTGATTGACGCATTTCCGACCTCAGATTTGATTTCTCATAATTAGTTAACTTTTGCATATCATACTTTTCATTATATCCCCAGGCATAGCTGTCACCAGTGCTGTCATCTCTATTCCTCTCCAACAGCTGCCACTTGATCACATGCTCAGCATATAGTATAAATACTTCAAAGCCAACAAGAATGTGAAGTCCATCCCACCCTGAAAACTCCTTTCACAAACCTTAAATTCACAGTGATTCTTATAATCTTTGCAGTGTAACAGAGCAGGATGAGCACAGCCCTTAACAGGAAGCCATTGGTGTGCTTCATTTCAAGCCATCCTGTCCCTAGGCAACAGGTGCTGCTCAAACATTGCTTGGTGCCTCTGAGGGCCCCATTCACAAGCAGCCAACTGTCAATGAGTGACCGTTAGTTGTCCTGCTTAGCTGTTGGTCAGCACCACAGTGTGCCCTGCCCACAGGTTACTTACTATCAATGAGGGGGCCATTGGGAAAGTAATTAAGTCAAGGGTGGTGTGGCGGTCATCAGGAGGAGACTGAGATAAGAGGCAGATTCAGGCCTCATTCTGGAGGCCCTGGAGCTCACGCAGACTTGGGCCAGTGGGTGAGCTGGAGGGCCCAGGGAATACACTGGGGACTAGATGTTGTAGCCCTCCATAGCCCTCACTAAGGCCCTCCACTAGCCTTGGCCAAAGCCTTGAGGAGCAGTGTACCTCTCCCGCATGCCTGTCGCTGCGACCAGTAGCAGTGGTTTTCTTTCTGGGTCTAAGTCTGTGAGAACTGGTCTCCCCAAATGGATGCCCTGAGGACGGACTCTGAGGACCTATTATGTTGGATGCCTGTCTCCGTCGGGGATGACGGCTGGGCAGAGTGTTGGAACCTGGCACTGAAGGAGCTGCTTTCTGAGATCTGCTTCCACTTAACCAGCACTGGGACATTGCAGGGTGAAAGCTTTGCCTTGAGACTGCCCTTTCTTGTCAGGACAGAGAATAACATTCATCTAGTAGAGGTTTATAGGAACCTCATTACCTGACCATGACCTAACCTTAAGCACAAAGGGTATGACACCAAGAAGTCTGCAGCTACTTACCACCACTCTCCCTAACATTTAATTTTACATGCACTTACTGAAAACTTTTACTAACTTTGGGGTCTTAGGGCATGAACCACCCATCTCCTTGTATGAATCTTTAATCAACCTTTCTCTGTTCCAAACTTTAAAGTTAAGTTTTGATGGGCCTCCTTCTGCCTCAGGCACATGGACTTGCAATTTGAATAACAACGGTATTGTCTAAGGACAGACTTTGCCTCTCTTAAACAACGGCAGAGACTGGCCAAGTGCTCACAATTATCCATGAAACACACGCTGACTCGGCTTGGCCTAACTTTAGCCAAGCTTCTCTCCTCTGAACTTCAGCTTTCGCCCAAACTTGAGCAAGCGCTAAGATTCAAACTTTTCTGTCTCCCTTAACAGCTCATTCTGAGAATCAGGTCACTATCAGAGAGAAACAATTGCTGTAAAACAGCCCCATCATGCTGTCTGCTCATCCATCCTCCTACTGGCCCCATCACACACACACACACACACACACACACACACAAACACACACACACACAGAGTTCCTGCTGACCCTACTCATCCTTCCAAGTTAAAGAAACTTCTTTTTCTGTTCTATTTTCAGACATGTCAGGATATGTGCTCAAAACACTTTCCCAATTGCAATCAGTTCCGTTCAATGGTCAGTCAATTCTGACTCTCTGAGACCCTATTGTCTGCAGCACATCAGGCTTCACTGTCCATCACCAACTCCCAGAGCTTGCTTAAAATTCAAGCCCATCAAGATGGTGATGCCATCCAACCATCTCATCCTTTGTCGTCCCCTTCTCCTCTGGCCTTCAATCTTTCCCTGCATCAGGGTCTTTTCCAATGAGCCAGTCTTTGCCTCAGATGGCCAAAGTATTGGAGCTTCAGCATGAGTCCTTCCAATGAATATTCAGGACTGATTTCCTCTAGCATTGATTGCATTGATTTCCTTGCAATCCAAGGCACTCTCGAGAGTCTTCCCCAACACCACAGATCAAACAATCAGTTCTTCAGTGCTCAGCTTTCTTTATGGTCCAACTCTCCCATGCATACATGATGACTGTTGGGAAAACTTAGCTTTGACATATGGACCTATGTCGGTAAAGTAATGTCTCTTCCTTTTAATACACTGTCTAGGTGGTTCATAGCTTTTCTTCTAAGAAGTATGCGTCTTTCCCTTTCATGGCTGCAGTCACCATCTGCAGTGGGTTTGGAGCCCAAAAAAGAAAGCCTGACACTGTTTCCACTGTTTCCCCGTCTATTTCCCATGAAGTGATGGGACCAGATGCCAGGATCTGCGTTTTCTGAATGTTGAGTTTTAAGCCAACTTTTTCACTCTCCTCTTTCACTTTCATGCAGAGGCTTTTTAGTTCCTCTTCACTTTCTGCCATAAGGGTGGTGTCATCTGCATATCTGAGGTTATTGATATTTCTCCCGGCAATCTTGAGTCCAGCATGTGCTTCTTTCAGCCCAGCGTTTCTCATGTTGTACTCTGCATAGAAGTGAAATGAGTCGGGGCACAATATACAGCCTTGACATACTCCTTTTGCTATTTGGAACCAGGTTGTTTTTCCATGTCCACCTCTAACTGTTTCTTCCTGAAATGCATACAAGTTTCTCAAGAGGCAGGTCAGGTGGTCTGGTATTCCCGTCTCTTCCAGAATTTTCCACAGTTTATTGTGGTCCACACAGTCAAAGGCTTCGGCATAGTCAATAAAGCAGAATTAGATGATTTTTCTGAACTCCTTGCTGTTTGGATGATCCAAGAAAAGACCAATACATAGAAAACTGTAAAGCACTGATGAAAGAAATCAAAGATCACACAGACAGATGGAGAAATATACCATGTTCATGGATCAGAATGATCAATATAGTGAAAATGAGTACACAACACAAAGCAATCTATAGATTCATTGCAATCCCTATCAAGCTACCAATGGTATTTTTCACAGAACTGGAACAAATAGCTTCACAGTTTGTATGGAAATACAGAAAACCTGGAATAGCCCAAAGCAACCTTGCCAAAGAAGAATGGAACTGGAGGAATCAAACTACCTGACTTCAGGCTCTACTACAAAGCTACAGTCATCAAAACAGTATGGTACTGGCACAGAGGCAGAAATACAGATCAAAGAAACAAAATAGAAAGCCCAGAGATAAACCCTCGAGCCTATGGACACCTTATATTTGACAAAGGAGGCAAGAATAGACAATGGAGTATAGACAACCTCTTTAAGAACAGGTGCTGTGAAAAATGGTCAACCACTTGTAAAAGAATGAAACTAGAACACTGTCTAACACCATACACAAAATAAATTCAAAATGGATTAAAGATCGAAACTTAAGACCAGAAACTATAAAACTCCTAGAGGCAAACATAGGC
The DNA here is from genome assembly GCF_029407905.1 of Bubalus kerabau. Taxonomy (NCBI): domain Eukaryota; kingdom Metazoa; phylum Chordata; class Mammalia; order Artiodactyla; family Bovidae; genus Bubalus; species Bubalus kerabau. The sequence goes on along the minus strand of NC_073647.1, from coordinate 37,651,321 downwards.
AAAACACTCTCTGACATAAATCACAGCAGGATACTCTATGACCCACCTCCCAGAGTAATGGATATAAATGAACAGGACCAAATGATATAGCAAAATAGCACAAGTAAAAGAATAGGGCCAAATTAAATTCAAAAGCTTTTGCACAGCAAGGGAAAGTATAAGCAAGGTGAAAAGACAGCCTTCAGAATGGGAGGAAGTAAGAGCAAACAAAGCCGCTGACCAAGAAATAATCTCAAAAATATAAAAGCTGCTCCCACAGCTCAATTGCAGAGCAAGAAATGACGAATTCAAAAAACGGGCCGAAGAACTAAACAGACATTTCTCCAAAGAAGACATACAGATGGCTAACAAACACATGAAGAGATGCTCAACATCACTCATTATCAGAGAAATGCAAATCCAGACGACCTTGAGGTACCCTCTCACGCTGGTCAGAATGGCTGTTACCCAAAAGTCTACAAACAATAAATGCTGGAGAGGGTGTGGAGAAAAGGGAACCCTCTCACGTTGTTGGTGGGAATGCAATTGAGTACAGCCACTACGGAGAATAGTGTGGAGGCTCCTTAAAAAACTGAAAATAGAACTGCCATATGACCCAGGAATCCCACTGCTGGGCATGCACACTGAGGACAGAAGAATTGAAAGAATCACGTGTACCCCAATGTTCCTCGCAGCACTGTGAATAATAGCCAGGACATGGAAGCAACATAGGAGTCCATCAGCTGACTAAAGGATAAGAAAGCTGGTGTACATATACACAATGGAATGTAACTCATCCATTACAAAAAATACGTTTGAATCAGATCGAATGAGGTGGATGAAACTGGAGCCTCTTATACAGAGTGAAGGACGTCAGAAAGAAACACAACAGTACAGTACACTAACATATATATATATGGAAATTAGAAAGATGGCAATGATGAACCTATATGCGAGAGAGCAAAAGAGACACAGATGTATAGAAGAGTCTTTTGGACTCCGTTGGAGAAGGCAAGGGAAGGATGATTTGAGAGAAGAGCATTGAAATATGTTTATTATACTATGTGAACCAGATCACCAGTCCAGGTTTGATGCATGAGACTAGGTGCTCAGGGCTGTTGCACTGGGATGACCCTGAGGCATGGGATGGGGAGGGAGGTGGGAGGGGGGATTCAGGATGGGGAACCCATGGACACCCAGGGCTGATTCATGTCAATGTATGGCAAAAAGCACTACAATATTGCAACGTAATTAGCCTCAAATCAAAACAAATGAATTTAGAAAAAAGAACTCAAAAAAAGAAAAACCGAAAGAAAGGACAGCACACCCAGGGGGTCTTTCACTTTTATTGATTTTAAATCACATTCAGTGACTGACTGTGAATCATCACTGGGGTCTCCCAGGAGTTAGAGTGCCAGAAAGATTTAATTAGGGAGCTGCAGTCCAGATAAAAGATAACATATCGTTGAGTTAAAATCTGAACTCAACTCGTTTGATGCCTATGGTGAAACTCTGTGGTTTAGTTCTGTCTAAAAAGCTTTCTGAAGACACGCAGGATTCTTATGGTCAGAGACTGCCTTATGTATCTCCATAATTGTTTGACTATTCCTTGGACCTTTTAAAACATTTCAAAATGAAAGTTCACACAAACTTATATATCTCGTACTCTTCCTTTTAAACCATGATAAACTTGTAGAATTTGGACTAACGAAAGACTATATTGGGGAAGAATGTTCTACGAGTGTAGATATTTTGAAATCTTAGGGTATGGTGATAATTAAAAGACCAGCTTTTACTAAGTCTTATGTTAGTACTTATGCAAAATTTCACTGTACAGACTTCCATGACTGTCCATTGGTTAGGACTCCATGCTTTCCCTAGAAGGGCACGGGTTCAATCGCTGTTCACGGAACCATGCTTCCACAACCTGCATAGTACCCCACGGGGGGAAAGAAAAATTCTCTGTGAGTGGTGATCCTGTTTGTAACGTGCACTGGGATTGGGCCACCACCACTGCTCTTCCTTTGGGAATACATTACTCCCAAAATTTTCTTAGCAAAAAGGTGTCCTAATCATTATTTGGTTTGTTCCCTCCAAACATTATGGTACTCCCTGGGAGTGCTATTTGTGGGTTTTAGATGTATCAGCACTTCGTGCCTTCTGAGCACCTTTAGCCGACAGCATAGGCGAGTGATGCAACCATCCCTTTTATGAGGTAGGTGGCCAGGAGGTGATTTCTGCCTAATTTTCTCGAGGGGACTTTCCCATTCACCAACTCTATGTGACAACCTCTTCCTTTCTGGGTCTGGCAATCTAGACCCTAATGTCATTCCACACCCCAAACAAAGGCTGTAACACCATACCACTACTCCTTGCCCTTGAAATCAAGTGTTAAGCAGGGTTATCCATCTTCAGTGCATACTCCTGACCCAATCCAAGCCTCCAGTCTCTGGCTACCTGGGGACCCGAAGGTCTGTTCCCCAACCTTTTGGGACCCCATATTCCTCCCATCTCCAGTGCCCACCTCTTCTCTTCTTTCCCTCCCTTCCATCAGAAAATTCACACACACGCAAATATCTTTTCACCATTTGATGTTTATTGTAATTGCAGCCATCAGTTTACTATGTTAGTGTGAGAGTCTTTCCTTGGTTGGCCATTTCTACGAAAGCAGACCACTGGAGGCACAGTTCTACACTGTCTGACCTTTTGGGGTCAGTTACTGGCTGCCCAGCTTGAACTTCTCCAGGGTCTCTTATTCTGGGGCGGCTGAGCTTATCTTCTCTTTTGATTCTGCCTCCTTCTTTGATCCCGCCTCATATTTTGGTACCTTTTATGGCTTTGATTCAGTTTCTTACGTGCACAGGAACGGAGAAAACAGTTGGGTTTTCTGGTTTTCTTCACCTTCTTCGACTGAGTGACATATGGTCGGATTTTCTTTCTCAAGGTTCCTTGAAGAAGTCTTCTGACCCTCATTGTCATATTTTGTGCCTGGAAAAACAAGACAAGGGTATGAGACTTTAGGAAAGAAAAAAGCGGAGTTGGAAGGGATATTTCATGAAAAACGGATGTGGGCTAATGAGGGCTTTTGTGCCAGGCAAGGGTGGGTAGAGGTTTGGGGCAGCAAAGTCAATGGAGAACATGGGGAGCTTAGTTGGAATCATCTTACATTCACACTGCCTCGGTACCTCCGTTGACAAATGGTCTTCTTCTGTCCATTCATCCTTGAGGCAAACCACCTTGTAACTCTTCTTGACTGCCGTGGGTTCCTGATTCCCTTAGTCAGGATGATGCCAAGAAGAGGCCTAACCTAGAATCTCTGCCTCTGGTCTCCCTATTTATACCCTTTCAGGACAATGAGGAGCCACACCCTTCAATCTGATTGGTCAGTTAGGCACCACCCCAGCCAATAGCATCTTGGGGGGCTTAGACATCACAATGTACCACTGTGCCCATCAACATGGGCTAGTGGATGCTGAGGGAGGCCATTTTATAACTTCTCCACTGCTGACACCTCTGTGTGTCTGATTCTGGGCAGTGGTGATTCAGGGCCATGGTGTTTAACCTCATGACCTTCAAACTTCCTTTCAGTTCCCTTTATCCTTTGATTTATATGTGCCACTTCAACACTCCTGCCTCCTTCATCCCTCTGTAAACATCTGCCAAACCCTTTCTGTCCCACTTCAGCCTCTCAGAGTAATCACTTCATCTCTAGCCCACCTTCTGCCTGTTGGGGTTTCCTGAGGGGCTTAAGGAACTTAAGAGCAAGCACTTAAGGGGGAAAAGGGTAATTAAGAACTGGTTGGGTGTTTGATCTCCTGTCATGAGCTTTAACGTCCCCCAGACTTGATGAATGCTCAGTCTGTTGCGCAAAGTTTAATACACAGTCTCCCTCAGAGTACACATCAGAACAAAGACACTTCTACATGTCTCCTCCAATAAATTTTGTTGGGACACTTCAACTCTTATATTGAGCCAGGAAACTCAACTTGCCCCATCTATGAGAAATACATTCCTGATAGTTATTATTAATTATTATTATTATTATTAATTTTTTAATGAAAGTGCTCAAAGTCAAAATATGTTCACCACTCTACCACTGTGTCTTGACTAAATCATTTCCCCAGTCATCCCTCCTTGTAAGTTTTCAGTAGGTAGGGCCCATTGCAGGGCTGACCAATAGCTGAGCAGGACAAGTACCTGCAGGTAGCTCAGTGATAGTTGGTTACTTGTGGGTGGGGCAAATGAGACACTGACCAATGGCTGAGCAAGCCCTGTTGACTAGGAACAGGATGCAGAGTAATAAGGCACAGGAATGGCTACCTGCGAAGTGCTGTGCTCTGTTACATAAGGACACTTTGGGTCCAGTGTGCTGGAATCTTTTTGATTGACTCATTTCCGACCTCAGATTTGATTTCACATAATTAGTTAACTTTTGCATATCATACTTTTCATTATATTCCCGTGCATAGCTGTCACGAATGCTGTCATCTCTATGCCTCTCCAACAGCTGCCACTTGATCACATGCTCAGCATATAGTATAAATAGTTCAAAGCCAAGAAGAATGTGAAGTCCAGCCCACCCTGAAAACTCCTTTGACAAATCTTAAATTCACAGTGATTCTTATACTCTTTGCAGTGGAACCGAGTAGGATGAGCACAGCCCTTAACAGGAAGCCATTTGTGTGCTTCATTTCAAGCCATCCTGTCCCTAGGCAACAGGTGCTGCTCAAACATTGCTTGGTGCCTCTGAGGGCCCCATTCACAAGCAGCCAACTGTCAATGAGTGACCATTAGTTGTCCTGCTTAGCTGTTGGTCAGCACCACAGTGGGCCCTGCCCACAGGTTACTTACTATCAATGAGGGGGCCATTGGGAAAGTGATTAAGGCAAGGGTGGTGTGGCGGTCATCAGGAGGAGACTGAGATAAGAGGAATATTCAGACCTCATTCTGGAGGCCCTGTAGCTCACCAGACTTGGGCCAGTGGGTGACCTGTAGGGCCCAGGTAATACACTGGGACTAGATGTTGTAGCCTTCCATAGCCCTCACTAAGGCCCTCCACTATCCTTGGCCAAAGCCTTGAGTTGCAGTGTACCTCTCCCGCATCCCTGTCGCTGCGACCTACTAGCAGTGGTTTTCTTTCTGGGTCTCAGTCTGTGAGAACCGGTCTCCCCATATGGATGCCCTAAGGACGGACCCTGAGGACCTATTATGTTGGATGCCTGTCTCCGTCAGGGATGACGGCTGGGAAGAGTGTGGGAACCTGGCACTGAAGGAGCTGCTGGCTGAGATCTGCTTCCCCTTAACCAGCACTGGGACATTGCAGGGTGAAAGCTGTGCCTTGAGACTGCTCTTTCTTGTCAGGACAGAGAATAACATTCATCTGGTAGAGGTTTATAGGAACATCATTACCTGACCATGACCTAACCTTAAGCACAAAGCGTATGCCACCAAGAAGTCTGCAGCAACTTACCACCACTCTCCCTAACATTTAATTTTATATGCACTTACTGAAAACTTTTACTAACTTTGGGTCTTAGGGCATGAACCACCCATCTCCTTGTATGAATCTTTAATCAACCTTTCTCTGTTCCAAACTTTAAGGTTAAGTTTTGATGGGCCTCCTTCTGCGTCAGGCACATGGACTTGCAATTTGAATAACAACGGTATTGTCTAAGGACAGACTTTGCCTCTCGTAAACAATGGCAGAGACTGGCCAAGTGCTCACAATTATCCATTAAATACACTCTGACTCGGCTTGGCTAAACTTTAGCCAAGCTTCTCTCCTCTGAACTTCAGCTTTCGACCAAACTTGAGCAAGCGCTAATATTCAAATATTTCTATCTCCCTTAACAGCTTATTCTGAGAGTCAGCTCACTATCAGAAAGAAACAATTTCTGTTAAACTGCCCCATCATGCTGTATGCTCATCCATCCCCCCACTGACCCCATCACCCACACACACACACACACACACACACACACACACACACACAGAGTTCCTGTTGGCCCTACTCATCCTTCCATGTTAAAGAAACTTCTTTTTTTGTTCTACTTTCAGACATGTCAGGATCTGTGCTCAAAACATTTTCCCAATTGCAATCAGTTCCGTTCAATGGCTCAGTCAATTCTGACTCTCTGAGACCCTATTGTCTGCAGCACATCAGGCTTCACTGTCCATCACCAACTCCCAGAGCTTGCTTAAAATTCAAGCCCATCAAGAGGGTGATGCCATCCAACCATCTCATCCTTTGTCGTCCCCTTCTCCTCTGGCCTTCAATCTTTCCCTTCCTCAGGGTCTTTTCCAATGAGTCAGTCTTCGCCTCAGATGGCCAAAGTATTGGAGCTTCAGCATGAGTCCTTCCAATGAATATTCAGGACTGATTTCCTCTTGCATTGACTGCATTGATTCCCTTGCAATGCAAGGGACTCTCGAGAGTCTTCCCCAACACCACAGTTCAAAACAATCAGTTCTTCAGTGCTCAGCTTTCTTTATGGTCCAACTCTCCCATGCATACATGATGACTGTTGGGAAAACTTAGCTTTGACATATGGACCTTTGTCGGTAAAGTAATGTCTCTTCCTTTTAATACACTGTCTAGGTGGGTCATAGCTTTTTTTCCAAGGAGTAAGCGTCTTTCCCTTTCATGGCTGCAGTCACCATCTGCAGTGGTTTTCGAGCCCAAAAAAGAAAGCCTGACACTGGTTCCACTGTTTCCCCGTCTATTTCCCATGAAGTGATGGGACCAGATGCCATGATCTGCGTTTTCTGAATGTTGAGTTTTAAGCCAACTTTTTCACTCTCCTCTTTCACTTTCATCCAGAGGCCTTTTATTTCCTCTTCACTTTCTGCCATAAGGTGGTGTCATCTGCATATCTGAGGTTATGGATATTTCTCCCGGCAAATTTGAGTCCTGCTTGTGCTTCTTCCAGCCCAGCGTTTCTCATGTTGTACTCTGCTTAGGAGGTAAATGAGCAGGGGCACAATATACAGCCTTGACATACTCCTTTTCCTATTTGGAACCAGGCTGTGGTTCCATGTCCACCTCTAACTGTTGCTTCCTCACCTGCGTACAAGTTTCTCAAGAGGCAGGTCAGGTTGTCTGGTATTACCGTCTCTTCCAGAATTTTCCACAGTTTATTGTGGTCCACACAGTGAAAGGCTTCGTCATAGTCAATAAAGCAGAAATAGATGTTTTTCTGGAACTCTCTTGCTGTTTTGATGATCCAAGAAAAGACCAATACATAGAAAACTGTAAAGCACTGATGAAAGAAATCAAAGATCACACAGATAGATGGAGAAATATACCATGTTCATGGATCAGAATGATCAATATAGTGAAAATGAGTACACAACCCAAAGCAATCTATAGATTCAATGCAATCCCTATCAAGCTACCAATGGTATTTTTCACAGAACTAGAACAAATAGCTTCACAGTTTGTATGGAAATTTAGAAAACCTGGAGTAGCCCAAAGCAACCTTGCCAAAGAAGAATGGAACTGGAGGAATCAACCTTCCTGACTTCAGGCTCTATTAAAAAGCTACAGTCATCAAAACAGTATAAACTGGCTCATAGATAAAGCAAAGGAATTACAGAAAAACATCTACTTCTGCTTCATTGACTACACTAAACCTTTGACTGTGTGGCTCACAGAAAACTGGAAAATTCTTCAAGAGATGGGAATACCAGTTCACCTTACCTGCCTCCTGAGAAACCTCTATGCAGGTCAAGAAGCAACAGTTAAAACTATACATGGAATAAAAAACTGGTTCCAAATTGGGGAAGAAGTATGTCAAGGCAGTATATTGTCACCCTGCTTATTTAACTTATATGCAGAATACATCATGCAAAAAGCCAGGCTGGATGAATCACAAGCTGGAATCAAGATTGTCAGGAGACGTACCATCAACCTTAGATGTGCAGATGAAACCACTCTAATGGCAGAAAGTGAAGAGGAACTAAAGAGTCTCATGATGATGGTGAAAGGGGAGAGTCAAAAGGCTGCCTTAAAACTCAACATTCAAAAAACTAAGATCATGGCATCTGGTCCCATCACTTCATGGCAAATAGACTAGAAAAAGTGGAAACAGTGACAGATTTTCTTTTCTTGGGCTCTAAAATCACTGCAGACAGTGACTGCAGCCATGAAATTAAAAGATGCTGCTCCTTGGAAGAAAAGTTATGACAAACCTAGACAATGAATTAAAAAGCAGAGACATCATTGCCAACAAAGATTCATATAGTTAAAGCTATGGTTTTTCCAGTAGCTATGTATGGATCTGAGAGTTGGACCATAAGGAATACTGAGCACTGAAGAATGGATGCTTTCAAGTTGTGGAGATGGAGAAGATTCTTGAGACTCCCTTGGACCTCAAGGAGATCAAACCAGTCAATTCTAAAGGAAATGAACACTGAATATTCATTGGAAGGAATGATGCTGAAGTTGAAGCTGCAATACTTTGGCCACCTGATGCGAAGAACTGACTCATTAGCAAAAAGTCTCATGCTGGGAAATTTTAAAGGCAAGAGGACAAGGGGACAATAGCGGATGAGATGATCAGATGGCATTACCGACTCAATGGACATGAGTTTGAGCAAAATTAGGGAAATAGTGAAGGACAGGGAAGCCTGGTGAATTGCAGTCCACGAGGTCAAAAAGACTCAGACACAACTTAAGTGACTGAACAACAAACATATTAAGTCCATAGGGAAGGGATGGGTCCTTTAATAAATGGCACTAGGACAATTGAAAAAAAAAAAACAAACAAACAAAAACAAAAACAAAATAAACAGTATGGTACTGGCACAGAGGCAGAAATACAGATCAAGGGAACAAAATAGAAAGCCCAGAGATAAATCCACGCGCCTATGGACACCTTATATTTGACAAAGGATGCAAGAATATACAATGGAGAAAAGACAACCTCTTTAAGAAGAGGTGCTGGGAAGAATGGTCAACCACTTGTAAAAGAATGAAATTAGAACACTGTCTAACACCATACACAGAATAACTTCAAAATGGATAAAAGATCTAAACATAAGACCAGAAACTATAAAACTCCTAGAGGCAAACATAGGCAAAACACACTCTGACCTAAATCACAGCAGGATACTCTATGACCCACGTCCCAGAGTAATGGAAATAAATGAACAGGACCAAATTATATAGCAAAATAGCACAAGTAAAAGAATAGGGCCAAATTAAATTCAAAAGCTTTTGCACAGCAAAGGAAAGTATAAGCAAGGTGAAAAGACAGCCTTCAGAATGGGAGGAAGTAAGACCAAACAAAGCAGCTGACAAAGACATAATCACAAACATATAAAAGCTGCTCCCACAGCTCAATTGCAGAGCAAGAAATGACGAATTCAAAAAACGGGCCGAAGAACTAAACAGACATTTCTCCAAAGAAGACATACAGATGGCTATCAAACACATAAAGAGACGCTCAACATCACTCATTATCAGAGAAATGCTAATCCAGACGACCTTGAGGTATCCTCTCACGCTGGTCAGAATGGCTGTTACCCAAAAGTCTACAAACAATAAATGCTGGAGTGGGTGTGGAGAAAAGGGAACCCTCTCACGTTGTTGGTGGGAATGCAATCGAGTACAGCCACTACGGAGAATAGTGTGGAGACTCCTTAAAAAACTGAAAATAGAACTGCCATATGACCCAGGAATCCCACTGCTGGGCATGCACACCGAGGACACCAGCATTGAAAGAATCACGTGTACCCCAAATTTCAGCGCAGCACTGTGAATAATAGCCAGGACATGGAAGCAACCTAGAAGTCCATCAGCTGACTAAAGGATAAGAAAGCTGGTGTACATATACACAATGGAATGTAACTCATCCATTACAAAGAATACGTTTGAATCAGTTCGAATGAGGTGGATGAAACTGGAGCCTCTTATACAGAGTGAAGGACGTCAGAAAGAAACACACCAATACAGTACACTAACACATATATATGGAATTTAGAAAGATGGCAATGATGACCCTATGTGTGAGAGAGCAAAAGAGACACAGATGTATAGAAGGGTCTTTGGGACTCCATGGGAGAAGGCGAGGGTAGGATGATTTGAGAGAAGAGCATTGAAATATGTTTATTATACTATGTGAACCAGATCACCAGTCCAGGTTTGATGCATGAGACTAGGTGCTCAGGGCTGGTGCACTGGAATGACCCTGAGGCATGGGATGGGGAGGGAGGTGGGAGGGGGGATTCAGGATGGGGAACCCATGGACACCCAGGGCTGATTCATGTCAATGTATGGCAAAAAGCACTACAATATTGCAACGTAATTAGCCTCAAATCAAAATAAATGAATTTAGAAAAAAGAACTCAAAAAAAGAAAAAAACGGAAAGAAAGGACAGCACACCCAGGGGGTCTTTCACTTTTAATGATTTTAAATCACATTCAGTGACTGACTGTGAATCATCGCTGGGGTCTCCCAGGAGTTAGAGTGCCAGAAAGATTTAGTTAGGGAGCTGCAGTCCAGATAAAAGATAACATATCGTTGAGTTAAAATCTGAACTCAACTCGTTTGATGCCTATGGGGAAACTCTGTGTTTTAGTTCTGTTTAAAAAGCTTTCTGAAGACACGCAGGATTCTTACGGTCAGAGACTGCCTTATGTATCTCCATATTTGTTTGACTATTCCTTGGACCTTTTAAAACATTTCAAAATGAAAGTTAACACCAAATTAAATATCTCGTACTCTTCCTTTTAAACTATGATAAACTTGTAGAATTTGGACTAACAAAAGACTTTATTGGGGAAGAATGTTTTACAAGTGTAGTTATTTTGAATTCTTAGGTTATGGTGATAATTAAAAGACCAGCTTTTACTCAGTCTTATGTTAGTACTTATGTAAAACTTCACTATACACACTTCTATGACTGTCCAGTGGTTAGGACTCCGTGTTTTCCCTAGAAGGGCACGGGTTCAATCGCTGTTCAGGGAACCATGCTTCCACAACCTGCATAGTGCCCCCGGGGGGGAAAAGAAAATGTTCTGTGAGTGGTGATCCTGTTTGTAACGTGCACTGGGATTGGGCCACCACCACTGATCTTCCTTTGGGAATATATTGCTCCCAAAATTTTCTTAGCAAAAAGGTGTCCTAGTCATTATTTGGTTTGTTCCCTCCAAACAGTATTGTACTACCTGGGAGTGCTATTTGTGGGTTTTAGATGTATCAGTACTTCGTGCCTTCTGAGCACCTTTAGCCGACAGCATAGGCGAGTGATGAAACAATCCCTTTTATGTGGTAGGTGGCCAGGAGGTCATTTCTGCCTACCTTTCTCGGGGGCACTTTCCCATTCACCACCCCTATGTGACAACCTCTTCCTTTCTGGGACTGGCAATCTAGAACCTAATGTCATTCCACACCCCAAACAAAGGCTGTAACACCATACCACTACTCCTTGCCCTTGAAATCAAGTGGTAAGCAGGGTTATCCATCTTCAGTGCAGACTCCTGACCCAATCCAGACCTCTACTCTCTGGCTAACTGGGGACCCGAGGGTCTATTCCCCAACCTCTCGGGACCCCATATTCCTCCCATCTCCAGTGCCCACCTCTTCTCTTCTTTCCTTCCGTTCCATCAGAAAATTCACAAACACGCAAATATCTTTTCACCATTTGATGTTTATTGTAATTGCACCCATCAGTTTACTATGTTAGTGTGAGAGTCTTTCCTTGGTTGGCCATTTCTACGAAAGCAGACCTCTGGAGGCACAGTTCTACACTGTCTGACCTTTTCGAGTCAGTTACTGGCTGCCCAGCTTGTACTTCTCCAGGGTCTCTTATTCTGGGGCGGCTGAGCTTATCTTCTCTTTGGATTCTGCCTCCTTCTTTGATCCCGCCTCATATTTTGGTACCTTTTACGGCTTTGATTCAGTTTCTTACGTGCACAGGAACGGAGAAAACAGTTGGGTTTTCTGGTTGTCTTCACCTTCTTCGACTGAGTGACATATGGTCGGATTTTCTTTCTCAAGGTTCCTTGAAGAGGTCCTCTGACCCTCATGGTCATATTTCGTGCCTGGAAAGACAAGACAAGGGTATGAGATTTTAGGAAAGAAAAAAGCGGAGTTGGAAGGGAGATTTCATGAAAAAGGGATGTGGGCTAATGAGGGCTTTTGTGCCAGGCAAGGGTGGGTAGAGGTTTGGGGCAGCCAAGTCAATGGAGACCATGGGGAGCTTAGTTGGAATCATCTTACTTTCACACTGCCTCGGTACCTCCGTGGACAAACGGTCTTCTTTTGTCCATTCATCCTTGAGGCAAACCGCCTTGTAACTCTTCTTGACTGCCGTGGGTTCCTGATTCCTTGGTCAGGATGATGCCAAGAAGTGGCCTAACCTAGAATCTCTGCCTCTGGTCTCCCTATTTATACCCTTTCAGGACAATGAGGAGCCACACCCTTCAATCTGATTGGTCAGTTAGGCACCACCCCAGCCAACAGCATCTTGGGGGGCTTAGACATCACAATGTACCCCTGTGCCCATCAACATGGGCTAGTGGATGCTGAGGGAGGCCATTTTATAACTTCTCCACTGATGACACCTCTGTGTGTCTGATTCTGGGCAGTGGTGTTTCAGGGCCATGGTGTTTCTCCTCATGACCTTCAAACTTCCTTTCAGTTCCCTTTATCCTTTGACTTATATGTGCCACTTCAGCACTCCTGCCTCCTTCATCCCTCTGTAAACATATGCCAAACCCTTTCTGTCCCACTTCAGCCTTTCCGAGTAATCACTTCATCTCTAGCCCACCTTCTGCTAGATGGGGGTTCCTGAGGGGCTTAAGGAACTTAAGAGCAAGCACTTAAGGTGGAAAAAGGTAATTAAGAACAGGTTAGGTGTTTGATCTCCTGTCATGAGCTTTAACGACCCCCAGACTTGGTGAATGCTCAGTCTGTTGCCCAAAGTTTAATACACAGTCTCCCTCAGAGTACACATCAGAACAAAGACACTTCTACATGTCTCCTCCACTAAATTTTGTTGGGACACTTCAACTCTCATATTGAGCCAGGAAATTCAACTTGCCCCATCTATCAGAAATACATTCCTGATTATTATTATTATTATTATTATTATTATTAATTTTTTAAGGAAAGTGCTCAAAGTCAAAATCAGTTCACCACTCTACCACTGAGTCTTGACTAAATCATTTCCCCAGTCATTCCTCCTTGTTCAGTTATCAGTAGGTAGGGCCCATTGCAGGCCTGACCAAGAGCTGAGCAGGACAAGTACCTGCAGGAAGCTCAGTGATAGTTGGTTGCTTGTGGGTGGGGACAATGAGGCACTGACCAATGGCTGAGCAAGCCCTGTTGCCTAGGAACAGGATGCAGAGTAATAAGGCACAGCAATGGCTACCTGCGAAGGGCTGTGCTCTGTTACATAAGGACACTTTTGGTCCAGTGTGCTGGAATCTTTTTGATTGACTCATTTCCGACCTCAGATTTGATTTCACATAATTAGTTAACTTTTGCATATCATACTTTTCATTATATTGCCAGGCATAGCTGTCACCAGTGCTGTCATCTCTATGCCTCTCCAACAGCTGCCACTTGATCACATGCTCAGCATATAGTATAAATAGTTCAAAGCCAACAAGAATGTGAAGTCCAGCCCACCCTGAAAACTCCTTTGACAAACCTTAAATTCACAGTGATTCTTATACTCTTTGCAGTGTAACAGAGCAGGATGAGCACAGCCCTTAACAGGAAGCCATTGGTGTGCTTCATTTCAAGCCATCCTGTCCCTAGGCAACAGGTGCTGGTCAAACATTGCTTGGTGCCTCAGAGGGCCCCATTCACAAGCAGCCAACTGTCAATGAGTGACCATTAGTTGTCCTGCTTAGCTGTTGGTAAGAACCACAGTGGGCCCTGCCCACAGGTTACTTACTATCAATGAGGGGGCCATTGGGAAAGTGATTAAGTCAAGGGTGTTGTGGCGGTCATCAGGAGGAGACTGAGATAAGAGGCAGATTCAGGCCTCATTCTGGAGGCCCTGGAGCTCACGCAGACTTGGGCCAGTGGGCGAACTGGAGGGCCCAGGGAATACACTGGGGACTAGATGTTGTAGCCCTCCATAGCCCTCACTAAGGCCCTCCACTAGCCTTGGCCAAAGCCTTGAGGAGCAGTGTACCTCTCCTGCATCCCTGTCGCTGCGACCTACTAGCAGTGGTTTTCTTTCTGGGTCTCAGTCTGTGAGAACTGGTCTCCCCCTATGGGTGCCCTGAGGACCGACACTGAGGACCTATTATGTTGGATGCCTGTCTCCGTCAGAAATGACGGCTGGGCAGAGTGTGGGAACCTGGCACTGAAGGAGCTGCTGGCTGAGATCTGCTTCCCGTTAACCAGCACTGGGACATTGAAAGGTGAAAGCTGTGCCTTGAGACTGCCCTTTCTTGTCAGGACAGAAAATAACATTCATCTAGTAGAGGTTTATGGGAACCTCATTACCTGACCATGACCTAACCTTAAGCACAAAGTGTATGACACCAAGAAGTCTGCAGCAACTTACCACCACTCTTCCTAACATTTAATTCTACATGCACTTACTGAAAACTTTTACTAACTTTGGGGTCTTAGGGCATGAACCACCCATCTCCTTGTATGAATCTTTAATCAACCTTTCTCTGTTCCAAACTTTAAGTTTAAGTTTTGATGGGCCTCCTTCTGCGTCAGGCACATGGACTTGCGATTTGAATAACAACGGTATTGTCTAAGGACAGACTTTGCCTCTCATAAACAACGGCAGAGACTGGCCAACTGCTCACAATTATCCATAAAATACACGCTGACTCGGCTTGGCTAAACTTTAGCCAAGCTTCTCTCCTCTGAACTTCAGCTTTCGCCTAAACTTGAGCAAGCGCTAAGATTCAAAGTTTTCTGTCTCCCTTAACAGCTCATTCTGAGAATCAGGTCACTATCAGAGAGAAACAGTTGCTGTAAAACATCCCCATCATGCTGTCTGCTCATCCATCCCCCTACTGGCCCCATCACACACACACACACACACACACACACACACACACACACCCAGAGTTCCTGCTGACCCTACTCGTACTTCCATGTTAAAGAAACTTCTTTTTCTGTTCTACTTTCAGACATGTCAGGATCTGTGCTCAAAATACTTTCCCAGTTGCAATCAGTTCCGTTCAATGGCTCAGTCAATTCTGACTCTCTGAGACCCTATTATCTGCAGCACATCAGGCTTCACTCTCCATCACCAACTCCCAGAGCTTACTTAAAATTCAAGCCCATCAAGATGGTGATGCCATCCAACCATCTCATCCTTTTTCGTCCCCTTCTCTTCTGGCCTTCAATCTTTCCCTGCCTCAGGGTCTTTTCCAATGAGCCAGTCTTTGCTTCAGATGGCCAAAGTATTGGAGCTTCAGCATTAGTCCTTTCAATGAATATTCAGGACTGATTTCCTCTAGCATTGACTGCATTGATTTCCTTGCAATCCAAGGGACTCTCGAGAGTCTTCCCCAACACCACAGTTCAAAACAATCAGTTCTTCAGGGCTCAGCTTTCTTTATGGTCCAACTCTCCCATGCATACATGATGACTGTTGGGAAATCTTAGCTTTGACTTATGGAACTTGTCGGTAAAGTAATGTCTCTTCCTTTTAATACTCTGTCTAGGTGGGTCATAGCTTTTCTTCCAAGGAGTAAGTGTCTTTCCCTTTCATGGCGACAGTCACCATCTCTAGTGGTTTTGGAGCCCCAAAAAGAAAGCCTGACACAGGTTCCACTGTTTCCCCATCTATTTCCCATGAAGTGATGGGACCAGATGCCATGATCTGCGTTTTCTGAATGTTGAGTTTTAAGCCAACTTTTTCACTCTCCTCTTTCACTTTCATGCAGAGGCTTTTTAGTTCCTCTTCACTTTCTGCCATAAGGGTGGTGTCATCTGCATATCTGAGGTTTTAGATATTTCTCCCGGCAATCTTGAGTCCAGTGCGTGCTTCTTCCAGCCCAGCGTTTCTCATGTTGTACTCTGCATAGAAGTTAAATGAGTCAGGACACAATATACAGCCTTGACATACTCCTTTTCCTATTTGGAACCAGGCTGTTGTTCCATGTCCACCTCTAACTGTTGCTTCCTGACCTGCATACAAGTTTCTCAAGAGGCAGGTCAAGTGGTCTGGTATTCCCGTCTCTTCCAGAATTTTCCACAGTTTATTGTGGTCCACGCAGTCAAAGGCTTCGGCATAGTCAATAAAGCAGAAATAGATGATTTTTTCTGAAGTCTCTTGCTGTTTGGATGATCCAAGAAAAGACCAATACATAGAAAACTGTAAAGCACTGAAGAAAGAAATCAAAGATCACACAGATAGATGGAGAAATATACCATGTTCATGGATCAGAATGATCAATATAGTGAAAATGAGTACACAACACAAAGCAATCTATAGATTCAGTGCAATCCCTATAAAGCTACCAATGGTATTTTTCCCAGAACTAGAACAATTAGCTTCACAGTTTGTATGGAAATACAGAAAAGCTGGAATAGCCCAAAGCAAACTTGCCAAAGAAGAATGGAACTGGAGGAATCAACCTACCTGACTTCAGGCTCTACTACAAAGCTTCAGTCATCAAAACAGTATGGTACTGGCACAGAGGCAGAAATACAGATCAAGGGAACAAAAGAGAAAGCCCAGAGATAAACCCACGTGCCTATGGACACCTTATATTTGACAAAGGAGGGAAGAATAGACAATGGAGAAAAGACAACCTCTTTAAGAAGAGGTGCTGGGAAAAATGGTCAACCACTTGTAAAAGAAAGAATCTAGAACACTGTCTAACACCATACACAAAATAAATTCAAAATGGATTAAAGATCGAAACATAAGACCAGAAACTATTAAACTCCTAGAGGCAAACATAGGCAAAACACACTCTGACATAAATCACAGCAGGATACTCTATGACCCACCTCCCAGAGTAATGGATATAAATGAACAGGACCAAATTATATAGCAAAATAGCACAAGTAAATGAATAGGGCCAAATTAAATTTAAAAGCTTTTGCACAAAAAAGAAAAGTATAAGCAAGGTGAAAAGACAGCCTTCAGAATGGGAGGAAGTAAGAGCAAACAAAGCGGCTGACCAAGAAATAATCTCAAAAATATAAAAGCTGCTCCCACAGCTCAATTGCAGAGCAAGAAATGACGAATTCAAAAAACGGGCCGAAGAACTAAACAAACATTTCTGGAAAAGAAGACATACAGATGGCTAACGAACACATGAAGAGATGCTCAACATCACTCATTGTCAGAGAAATGCAAATCCAGACGACCTTGAGGTACCCTCTCACGCTGGTCAGAATGGGTGTTACCCAAAAGTCTACAAACAATAAATGCTGGAGAGGGTGTGGAAAAAAGGGAACCCTCTCAAGTTGTTGGTGGGAATGCAATTGAGTACAGCCACTAAGGAGAATAGTGTGGAGACTCCTTAAAAAACTGAAAATAGAACTGCCATACGACCAAGGAATCCCACTGCTGGGCATGCACACCGAGGACACCATAACTGAAAGAATCACGTGTACCCCAATGTTCATCGCAGCACTGTTAATAATAGCCAGGACATGGAAGCAACCTAGAAGTCCATCAGCTGACTAAAGGATAAGAAAGCTGGTGTACATATACACAATGGAATGTAACTCGTCCATTACAAAGAATACGTTTGAATCAGTTCGAATGAGGTGGATGAAACTGGAGCCTCTTATACAGAGTGAAGGACGTCAGAAAGAAACACACCAATACAGTACACTAACACATATATATGGAATTTAGAAAGATGGCAATGATGACCCTATGTGTGAGAAAGCAAAAGAGACACAGATGTATAGAAGAGTCTTTTGGACTCCGTGGGAGAAGGCGAGGGTAGGATGATTGGAGAGAAGAGCATTGAACCATGTATATTATTCTATGTGAACCAGATCACCAGTCCAGGTTTGATGCATGAGACTAGCTGCTCAGGTCTGGTGCACTGGGATGACCCTGAGGCATGGCATGGGGAGGGAGGTGGGAGGGGGGATTCAGGATGGGGAACCCATGGACACCCAGGGCTGATTCATGTCAATGTATGGCAAAAACCACTACAATATTGCAACGTAATTAGCCTCAGATCAAAATAAATGAATTTAGAAAAAAGAACTCAAAAAAAGAAAATCGGAAAGAAAGGACAGCACACCCAGGGGGTCTTTCAATTTTATTGATTTTAAATCACATTCAGTGACTGACTGTGAATCATCACTGGGGTCTCCCAGTAGGTAGAGTGCCAGAAAGATTTAATTAGGGAGCTGCAGTCGAGATAAAAGATAACATATCTTTGAGTTAAAATCTGAACTCAACTCGTTTGATGCCTATGGTCGAACTCTGTGATTTAGTTCTGTCTAAAAAGGTTTCTGAAGACACGCAGGATTCTTATGGTCAGAGACTGCCTCATGTATCTCCTTAATTGTTTGACTATTCCTTGGACCTTTTAAAACATTTCAAAATGAAAGTTCACCCCAACTTAAATATCTCATACTCTTCCTTTTAAACCATGATAAACTTGTAGAATTTGGACTAACAAAAGACTTTATTGGGGAAGAATGTTTTACGAGTGTAGTTATTTTGAAATCTTAGGGTATGGTGATAATTAAAAGACCAGCTTTTACTCAGTCTTATGTTAGTACTTATGTAAAATTTCACTGTACACACTTCCATGACTGTCCAGTGGTTAGGACTCTGTGCTTTCCCTAGAAGGGCACGGGTTCAATCGCTGTTCAGGGAACCATGCTTCCACAACCTGCATAGTGCCCCCCAGGGGGGGAAAAATTCTCTGTGAGTGGTGATCCTGTTTGTAACGTGCACTGGGATTGGGCCACCACCACTGCTCTTCCTTTGGGAATACATTGCTCCCAAAATTTTCTTAGCAAAAAGGTGTCCTAATCATTATTTGGTTTGTTCCCTCCAAACTTTATTGTACTCCCTGGGAGTGCTATTTGTGGGTTTTAGATGTATCAGCACTTCGTGCCTTCGGAGCACCTTTAGCCGACAGCATAGGCGAGTGATGCAACAATCCCTTTTATGAGGTAGGTGGCCAGGAGGTGATTTCTGCCTACCTTCCTCGGGGGGACTTTTCCATTCACCACCCCTATGTGACAACCTCTTCTTCTCTGGGTCTGGCAATCTAGACCCTAATGTTATTCCACACCCCAAACAAAGGCTGTAACACCATACCACTACTCCTTGCCCTTGAAATCAAGTGTTAAGCAGGGTTATCCATCTTCAGTGCAGACTCCTGACCCAATCCAGACCTCTACTCTCTGGCTAACTGGGGACCCGAGGGTCTGTTCCCCAACCTCTCGGGACCCCATATCCCTCCCATCTCCAGTGCCCACCTCTTCTCTTCTTTCCCTCCCTTCCATCTGAAAATTCACACACACACAAATATCTTTTCACCATTTGATGTTTATTGTAATTGCACCCATCAGTTTACTATGTTAGTGTGAGAGTCTTTCCTTGGTTGGCCATTTCTACGAAAGCAGACCTCTGGAGGCACAGTTCTACACTGTCTGACCTTTTCGAGTCAGTTACTGGCTGCCCAGCTTGTACTTCTCCAGGGTCTCTTATTCTGGGGCGGCTGAGCTTATCTTCTCTTTGGATTCTGCCTCCTTCTTTGATCCCGCCTCATATTTTGGTACCTTTTACGGCATTGATTCAGTTTCTTACGTGCACAGGAACAGAGAAAACAGTTGGGTTTTCTGGTTGTCTTCACCTTCTTCGACTGAGTGGCATACGGTCGGATTTTCTTTCTCAAGGTTCCTTGAAGAGGTCTTCTGACCCTCATGGTCATATTTCGTGCCTGGGAAGACAGGACAAGGGTATGAGATTTTAGGAAAGAAAAAAGCGGAGTTGGAAGGGAGATTTCATGAAAAAGGGATGTGGGCTAATGAGGGCTTTTGTGCCAGGCAAGTGTGGGTAGAGGTTTGGGGCAGCAAAGTCAATGGAGAACATGGGGAGCTTAGTTGGAATCATCTTACTTTCACACTGCCTAGGTACCTCCGTTGACAAAGGGTCTTCTTTTGTCCATTCATCCTTGAGGCAAACCGCCTTGTAACTCTTCTTGACTGCCGTGGGTTCCTGATTCCCTTAGTCAGGATGATGCCAAGAAGTGGCCTAACCTAGAATCTCTGCCTCTGGTCTCCCTATTTATACCCTTTCAGGACAATGAGGAGCCACACCCTTCAATCTGATTGGTCAGTTAGGCACCACCCCAGCCAATAGCATCTTGGGGGGCTTAGACATCACAATGTACCACTGTGCCCATCAACATGGGCTAGTGGATGCTGAGGGAGGCCATTTTATAACTTCTCCACTGCTGACACCTCTGTGTGTCTGATTCTGGGCAGTGGTGATTCAGGGCCATGGTGTTTCTCCTCATGACCTTCAAACTTCCTTTCAGTTCCCTTTATCCTTTGACCTATATGTGCCACTTCAGCACTCCTGCCTCCTTCATCCCTCTGTAAACATCTTCCAAACCCTTTCTGTCCCACTTCAGCCTTTCAGAGTAATCACTTCATCTCTAGCCCACCTTCTGCCTGTTGGGGGTTCCTGAGGGGCTTAAGGAACTTAAGAGCAAGCACTTAAGGTGGCAAAGGGTAATTAAGAACAGGTTGGGTGTTTGATCTCCTGTGATGAGCGTTAACGACCCCCAGACTTGGTGAATGCTCAGTCTGTTGCCCAAAGTTTAACACACAGTCTCCCTCAGAGTACACATCAGAACAAAGACACTTCTATATCGCTCTTCCAGTAAATTTTGTTGGGACACTTCAACTCTCATATTGATCCAGGAAACTCAACTTGCCCCATCTATCAGAAATACATTCCTGATAATTATTATTAATTATTATTATTATTTTTTTAAGGAAAGTGCTCAAAGTAAAAATCAATTCACCACTCTACCACTGAGTCTTGACTAAATCATTTCCCCAGTCATCCCTCCTTGTCAGTTATCAGTAGGTAGTGCCCATTGCAGTGCTGACCAATAGCTGAGCAGGACAAGTACCTGCAGGTAGCTCAGTGATAGTTGGTTGCTTGTGGGTGGGGCCAATGAGGCACTGACCAATGGCTGAGCAAGCCCCGTTGCCTAGGAACCGGATGCAGAGTAATAAGGCACAGCAATGGCTACCTGCGAAGGGCTGTGCTCTGTTACATAAGGACACTTTGGGTCCAGTGTGCTGGAATCTTTTTGATTGACTCATTTAAGACCTCAATTTTGATTTCACATAATTAGTTAACTTTTGCATATCATACTTTTCATTATATTCCCAGGCAAAGCTGTCACCAGTGCTGTCATCTCTATGCCTCTCCAACAGCTGCCACTTGATCACATGCTCAGCATATAGTATAAATAGTTCAAAGCCAACAAGAATGTGAAGTCCAGCCCACCCTGAAAACTTCTTTGACAAACGTTAAATTCACAGTGATTCTTATACTCTTTGCAGTGTAACAGAGCAGGATGAGCACAGCCCTTAACAGGAAGCCATTGGTGTGCTTCATTTCAAGCCATCCTGTCCCTAGGCAACAGGTGCTGTTCAAACATTGCTTGGTGCCTCAGAGGGCCCCATTCACAAGCAGCCAACTGTCAATGAGTGACCATTAGTTGTCCTGCTTAGCTGTTGGTCAGCACCACAGTGGGTCCTGCCCACAGGTTACTTACTATCAATGAGAGGGCCATTGGGAAAGTGATTAAGTCAAGGGTGGTGTGGCGGTCATCAGGAGGAGACTGAGATAAGAGGCAGATTCAGGCCTCATTCTGGAGGCCCTGGAGCTCACGCAGATTTGGGCCAGTGGGTGAGCTGGAGGGCCCAGGGAATACACTGGGGACTAGATGTTGTAGCCCTCCATAGCCCTCACTAAGGCCCTCCACTAGCCTTGGCCAAAGCCTTGAGGAGCAGTGTACCTCTCCCGCATCCCTGTCGCTGCGACCTACTAGCAGTGGTTTTCTTTCTGGGTCTCAGTCTGTGAGAACTGGTCTCCCCATATGGATGTCCTGAGGACGGACTCTGAGGAACTATTATGTTGGATGCCTGTCTCCGTCGGGAATGACGGCTGGGCAGAGTGTGGGAACCTGGCACTGAAGGAGCTGCTGGCTGAGATCTGCTTCCCCTTAACCAGCACTGGGACATTGCAGGGTGAAAGCTGTGCCTTGAGACAGCTCTTTCTTGTCAGGACAGAGAATAACATTCATCTAGTAGAGGTTTATAGGAACATCATTACCTGACCATGACCTAACCTAAGCACAAAGGGTATGACCCCAAGAAGTCTGCAGCAACTTACCACGACTCTCTCTAACATTTGATTTTACATGCACTTACTGAAAACTTTTACTAACTTTGGGGTCTTAGGGCATGAACCACCCATCTCCTTGTATGAAGCTTTAATCAATCTTTCTCTGTTCCAAACTTTAAGGTTAAGTTTTGATAGGCCTCCTTCTGCTTCAGGCACATGGTCTTGCAATTTGAATAACAACGGTATTGTCTAAGGACAGACTTTGCCTCTCTTACACAATGGCAGAGACTGGCCAAGTGCTCACTATTATCCATGAAATACATGCTGACTCGGCTTGGCCTAACTTTGGCCAAGCTTCTCTCCTCTGAACTTCAGCTTTCGCCCAAACTTGAGCAAGCGCTGGGATTCAAACTTTTCTGTCTCCATTAACAGCTCATTCTGAGAATCAGATCACTATCAGAGAGAAACAATTGCTGTAAAACAGCCCCATCATGCTGTCTGCTCATCCATCCCCCTACTGGCAGCATCAAACACACACACACTCACACACACACACACACAAACACACACACACACAGAGTTCCTATTGACCCTACTCATACTTCCATGTTACAGAAACTTCTTTTTCTGTTCTGGTTTCAGACATATCACGATCTGTGCTCAAAACACTTTCCCCATTGCAGTTAGTTCCGTTCAATGGCTCAGTCAATTCTGACTCTCTGAGACCCTATTGTCTGCAGCACATCAGGCTTCACTGTCCATCACCAACTCCCAGAGCTTGCTTAAAATTCAAGCCCATCAAGATGGTATGCCATCCAAAAATCTCATCCTTTTTCGTTCCCTTCTCCTCTGGCCTTCAATCTTTCCCTTCATCAGGGTCTTTTCCATTGAGCCAGTCTTTGCCTCAGATGGCCAAAGTATTGGAGCTTCAGCATTAGTCCTTCCAATGAATATTCAGGACTGATTTCCTCTAGCATTGACTGCATTGATTTCCTTGCAATCCAAGGGACTCTCGAGAGTCTTCCCCAAAACCACAGTTCAAAACAATCAGTTCTTCAGTGCTCAGCTTTCTTTATGGTCCAACTCTCCCATTCATACATGATGACTGTTGGGAAAACTTAGCTTTGACATATGGACCTTTGTCGGTAAAATAATGTCTCTTCCTTTTAATACACTGTCTAGGTGGGTCATAGCTTTTCTTCCAAGGAGTAAGCGTCTTTCGCTTTCATGGCTGCAGTCACCATCTGCAGTGGTTTTGGAGCCCCAAAAAGAAAGCCTGAGACTGGATCCACTGTTTCCCCGTCTATTTCCCATTAAGTGATGGGACCAGATGCCAGGATCTGCGTTTTCTGAATGTTGAGTTTTAAGCCAACTTTTTCACTCTCCTCTTTCACTTTCATGCAGAGGCTTTTTAGTTCCTCTTCACTTTCTGCCATAAGGGTGGTGTCATCTGCATATCTGAGGTTATTGATATTTCTCCCGGCTATCTTGAGTACATCGTGTGTTTCTTCCAGCCCAGCGTTTCTCATGTTGTACTCTGCATAGAAGTTAAATGAGTCGGGGCACAATATACAGCCTTTACATACTCCTTTTGCTATTTGGAACCAGGTTGTTGTTCCATGTCCACCTCTAACTGTTGCTTCCTGACCTGCATACAAGTTTTTCAAGAGGCAGGTCAGGTGGTCTGGTATTCCCATCTCTTAAAGAATTTTCCACAGTTTATTGTGTTCCACGCAGTCAAAGACTTCGGCATAGTCAATAAAGCAGAAATAGATGTTTTTTCTGAACTCTCTTGCTGTTTGGATGATCCAAGAAAAGACCAATACATAGAAAACTGTAAAGCACTGATGAAAGAAATCAAAGATCACACAGATAGACGGAGAAATATACCATGTTCATGGATCAGAATGATCAATATAGTGAAAATTAGTACACAACACAAAGCAATCTATAGATTCAATGCAATCCCTATCAAGCTACCAATGGTATTTTTCACAGAACTTGAACAAATAGCTTCACAGTTTGTATGGAAATACAGAAAACCTGGAATAGCCCAAAGCAACCTTGCCAAAGAAGAATGGAACTGGAGGAATCAACCTACCTGACTTCAGGCTCTACTACAAAGCTGCAGTCATCAAAAGAGTATGGTACTGGCACAGAGGCAGAAATAAAGATCAAGGAAACAAAATAGAAAGCCCAAAGATAAACCCACGAGCCTATGGACAACTTATATTTGACAAAAAAGGCAAGAATATACAATGGAGTATAGACAACCTCTTTAAGAAGAGGTGCTGGGAAAAATGGTCAACCACTAGTAAAAGAATGAAACTAGAACACTGTCGAACACCATACACAAAATAAATTCAAAATGGATTAAAGATCGAAACATAAGACCAGAAACTATAAAACTCCTAGATGCAAACATAGGCAAAACACTCACTGACATAAATCACAGCAGGATACTCTATGACCCACCTCCCAGAGTAATGGATATAAATGAACAGGACCAAATTATATAGCAAAATAGCACAAGTAAATGAATAGGGCCAAATTAAATTCAAAAGCTTTTGCACAACAAAGGAAAGTATAAGCAAGGTAAAAAGACAGCCTTCAGAATGGGAGGAAGTAAGAGCAAACAAAGCAGCTGACTAAGAAATAATCTCAAAAATATAAAAGCTGCTCCCACAGCTCAATTGCAGAGCAAGAAATGACGAATTCAAAAAAGGGCCGAAGAACTAAACAGACATTTCTCCAAAGAAGACATACAGATGGCTAACGAACACATGAAGAGTTGCTGAACATCACTCATTATCAGAGAAATGCAAATCCAGACGACCTTGAGGTTCCCTCTCACGCTGGTCAGAATGGCTGTTACCCAAAAGTCTACAAACAATAAATGCTGGAGAGGGTGTGGAGAAAAGGGAACCCTCTCACTTTGTTGGTGGGAATGCAATCGAGTACAGCCACAACGGAGAATAATGTGGAGACTCCTTACAAAACTAAAAATAGAACTGCCATATGACCCAGGAATCCCACTGCTGGGCATGCACACCGAGGACACCAGCATTGAAAGAATCACGTGTACCCCAATGTTCATCGCAGCACTTTGAATAATAGCCAGGACATGGAAGCAATCTAGAAGTCCATCAGCTGACTAAAGGATAAGAAATCTGGTGTACATATACACAATGGAATGTACCTCATCCATTACAAAGAATACGTTTGAATCAGTTCGAATGAGGTGAATGAAACTGGAGCCTCTTCTACAGAGTGAAGTACGTCAGAAAGAAACACACCAATACAGTACACTAACACATATATATGGAATTTAGAAAGATGGCAATGATGACCCTATATGCGAGAGAGCAAAAGAGACACAGATGTATAGAAGAGTCTTTTGGACTCCGTGGGAAAAGGCGAGGGTAGAATGATTGGAGAGAAGAGCATCGAACCATGTATATTATTCTATGTGAACCAGATCACCAGTCCAGGTTTGATGCATGAGACTAGGTGCTCAGGGCTGGTGCACTGGGATGACCCTGAGGCATGGGATGGGGAGGGAGGTGGGAGGGGGGATTCAGGATGGGGAACCCATGGACACCCATGGCTGATTCATGTCAATGTATTGCAATAAACCCTACAATATTGCAACGTAATTAGCTTAAAATCAAAATAAATGACTTTAGAAAAAAAGAACTCAAAAAAAAAAAAAAAAAAAATGAAACGAAGGACAGCACACCCAGTTGGTCTTTCACTTTTACTGATTTTAAATCACATTCAGTGACTGACTGTGAATCATCACTGGTGTCTCCCAGGAGTTAGAGTGCCAGAAAGATTTAATTAGGGAGCTGCAATCCAGATAAAAGATAAGATATCGTTGAGTTAAAATCTGAACTCAACTCGTTTGATGCCGATGGTGTAACTTTGTGTTTTAGTTGTTTCTAAATAGCTTTCTGAAGACATGCAGGATTCTTATGGTCAGAGACTGCCTTATGTATCTCCATAATTGTTTGACTATTCCTTGGACCTTTTAAAACATTTCAAAATGAAATTTAACACCAAATTAAATATCTCGTACTCTTTCTTTAAACCATGATAAATTTGTAGAATTTGGACTAACAAAAGATTTATTGGGGAAGAATGTTTTATGAGTGTAGTTATTTTGAAATCCTAGGGTATGGTGATCATTAAAAAACCAGCTTTTACTCAGTCTTATGTTAGTTCTTATGTAAAAATTCACTGTACAGACTTCCATGACTGTCCAGTGGTTAGGACTCTGTGCTTTCCCTAGAAGGGCACGGGTTCAATTGCTGTTCAGGGAACCATGCTTCCACAACCTGCCTAGTGCCCCCCGGGGGGAAAGAAAAATTCTCTGTGAGTGGTGATCCTGTTTGTAACGTGCACTGGGATTGGGCCACCATCACTGCTCTTCCTTTGGGAATACATTGCTCCCAAAATTTTCTTAGCAAAAGGTGTCCAAGTCATTATTTGGTTTTTTTCCTCCAAACATTATTGTACTCCCTGGGAGTGCTAATTGTGGGTTTTAGGTGTATCAGCACTTCGTTCCTTCTGAGCACCTTTAGCCGAAAGCATAGGCGAGTGATGCAACAATCCCTTTTATGAGGTAGGTGGCCAGGAGGTGATTTCTGCCTACCTTTCTCGGGGGGACTTTCACTTTCACCACCCCTATGTGACAACCTCTTCCTTTCTGGGTCTGGCAATCTAGACCCTAATGTCATTCCACACCCCAAACAAAGGCTGTAACACCATACCACTACTCCTTGCCCTTGAAATCAAGTGTTAGGCAAGGTTATCCATTTTCAGTGCAGACTCCTGACGCATTCCAGACCTCTACTCTCTGGCTAACTGGGGACCCGAGGGTCTGTTCCCCAACCTCTCGGGACCCCATATCCCTCCAATCTCCAGTGCCCACCTCTTCTCTTCTTTCCCTCCCTTCCATCAGAAAATACACACACAAGCAAATATCTTTTCCCCATTTGATGTTTATTGTAATAGCAGCCATCAGTTTACTATGTTAGTGTGATAGTCTTTCCTTGGTTGTCCATTTCTACGAAAGCAGACCTCTGGAGGCACAGTTCTACACTGTCTGACCTTTTCGAGTCAGTTACTGGCTGCCCAGCTTGTACTTCTCCAGGGTCTCTTATTCTGGGGCGGCTGAGCTTATCTTCTGTTTTGACTCTGCCTCCTTCTTTGATGCTGCCTCATATTTTGGTACCTTTTACGGCTTTGATTCAGTTTCTTACGTGCACAGGAACGGAGAAAACAGTTGGGTTTTCTGGTTGTCTTCACCTTCTTCGACTGAGTGGCATATGGTCGGATTTTCTTTCTCAAGGTTCCTTGAAGAGGTCTTCTGACCCTCATGGTCATATTTCGTGCCTGGAAAGACAAGACAAGGGTATGAGACTTTAGGAAAGAAAAAAGCGGAGTTGGAAGGTAGAATTCATGAAAAAGAGATGTGGGCTCATGAGGGCTTTTGTGCCAGGGAATGGTGTGTAGAGGTTTGGGGCAGCAATGTCAATGGAGAACATGGGGAGCTTAGTTGGAATCATCTTACTTTCACACTGCCTCGGTACCTTCGTTGACAAAAGGTCTTCTTTTGTCCATTCATCCTTGAGGCAAAACGCCTTGTAACTCTTCTTGACTTCCGTGGGTTCCTGATTCCCTTAGTCAGGATGATGCCAAGAAGTGGCCTAACCTAGAATCTCTGCCTCTGGTCTCCCTATTTATACCCTTTCAGGACAATGAGGAGCCACACCCTTCAATCTGATTGGTCAGTTAGGCACCACCCCAGCCAATAGCATCTTGGGGTCTTAGAGATCACAATGTAACACTGTGCCCATCAACATGGGCTAGTGGATGCTGAGGGAGGCCATTTTATAACTTCTCCACTGCTGACAACTCTGTGTGTCTGATTCTGGGCAATGGTGATTCAGGGCCATGGTGTTTCTCCTCATGACCTTCAAACTTCCTTTCAGTTCCCTTTATCCTTTGACTTATATGTGCCACTTCAACACTCCTGCCTCCTTCATCCCTCTGAAAACATCTGCCAAACCCTTTCTGTCCCTCTTCAGCCTCTCAGAGTAATCACTTCATCTCTAGCCCACCTTCTGCTAGTTGGGGGTTCCTGAGGGGCTTAAGGAACTTAAGAGCAAGCACTTAAGGTGGAAAAGGGTAATTAAGAACAGGTTGGGTATTTGATCTCCTGTGATGAGCTTTAACGTCCCCCAGACTTGGTGAATGCTCAGTCTGTTGCCCAAAGTTTAATACAGTCTACCTCAGAGGACACATCAGAACAAATACACTTCTACATGTCTCCTCCACTAAATTTTGTTGGGACACTTCAACTCTCATATTGAGCCAGGAAACTCAACGTGCCCCATCTATCAGAAATACATTCCTGGTTATTATTATTATTATTAATTTTTTAAGGAAAGTGCTAAAAGTCAAAATCAGTTCACCACTCTACCACTGAGTCTTGACTAAATCATTTCCCCAGTCATCCCTCCTTGTCAGTTATCAGTAGGTAGGGACCATTGCAGGCCTGACCAATAGCTGAGCAGGACAAGTACCTGCAGGTAGCTCAGTGATAGTTGGTTGCTTGTGGGTGGGGCCAATGAGGCACTGACCAATGGCTGAGCAAGCCCTGTTGCCTAGGAACAGGATGCAGAGTAATAAGGCACAGCAATGGCTACCTGGGAAGGGCTGTGCTCTGTTACATAAGGACACTTTGGGTCCAGTGTGCTGGAATCATTTGATTGACTCATTTCCGACCTCAGATTTGATTTCTCATAATTAGTTAACTTTTGCATATCATACTTTTCATTATATTCCCAGGCATAGCTGTCACCAGTGCTGTCATCTCTATGCCTCTCCAACAGCTGCCACTTGATCACATGCTCAGCATAGAGTATAAATAGTTCAAAGCCAACAGGAATGTGAAGTCCAACCCACCCTGAAAACTCCTTTGACAAACCTTAAATTCACAGTGATTCTTATACTCTTTGCAGTGTAACAGAGAAGGAGGAGCACTGCCCTTAACAGGAAGACTTTGGTGTGCTTCATTTCAAGCCGTCCTGTCCCAAGGAAACAGGAGCTGTTCAAACATTACTTGGTGCCTCAGAGGGCCCAATTCAAAAGCAGCCAACTGTCAATGAGTTACCATTAGTTGTCCTGCTTAGCTGTTGGTCAGCACCACAGTGGGCCCTGCCTACAGGTTACTTACTATCAATGAGGGGGCCATTGGTAAAGTGATTAAGTCAAGGGTGTTGTGGCGGTCATCAGGAGGAGATTGACATAAGAGGCAGATTCAGGCTTTCTTCTGGAGGCCCTGGAGCTCACGCAGATTTGGGCCAGTGGGTGAGCTGGAGGGCCCAGGGAATACACTGGGGACTAGATGTTGTAGCCCTCCATAGCCCTCAGTAAGGCCCTCCACTAGCCTTGGCCAAAGCCTTGAGGAGCAGTGTACCTCTCCCGCATCCCTGTCGCTGCGACCTACTAGCAGTGGTTTTCTTTCTGGGTCTCAGTCTGTGAGAACTGGTCTCCCCATATGGATGCCCTGAGGACGGACACTGAGGACCTATTATCTTGGATGCCTGTCTCCGTCAGGGATGACGGCTGGGCAGAGTGTGGGAACCTGGCACTGAAGGAGCTGCTGGCTGAGATCTGCTTCCCCTTAACCAGCACTGGGACATTGCAGGGTGAAAGCTGTGCCTTGAGACTGCCCTTTCTTGTCAGGACAGAGAATAACATTCATCTAGGAGAGGTTTATAGGAACCTCATTACCTGACCATGACCTAACCTTAAGCACAAAGGGTATGACACCAAGAAGTCTGCAGCAACTTACCACCACTCTCCCTAACATTTAATTTTACATGCACTTACTCAAAACTTTTACTAACTTTGGGGTCTTAGGGCATGAACCACCCATCTCCTTGTATGAAGCTTTAATCAACCTTTCTCTGTTCCAAACTTTAAAGTTAAGTTTTGATGGGCCTCCTTCTTCGTCAGGCACATGGACTTGCAATTTGAATAACAACGGTATTGTCTAAGGACAGACTTTGCCTCTCTTAAACAACAGCAGAGACTGGCCAAGTGCTCACAATTATCCATAAAATACATGCTGACTCAGCTTGGCCAAACTTTAGCCAAGCTTCTCTCCTCTGAACTTCAGCTTTGGCCCAAACTTGAGCAAGCGCTAAGATTCAAACTTTTCTGTCTCCCTTAACAGCTCATTCTGAGAATCAGCTCACTATCAGAGAGAAACAATTGCTGTAAAACAGCCCCATCATGCTGTCTGCTCATCCATCCCCCTACTGGCCCCATCACACACACACACTCACACAAACACACACACACAAACACACAGAGTTGCTGCTGAACCTACTCATCCTTCCAAGTTAAAGAAACTTTTTTTTCTGTTCTAATTTCAGACATGTCAGGATCTGTGCTCAAAACACTTTCCCAATTGCAATCAGTTCCGTTCAATGGCTCAGTCAATTCTGACTCTCTGAGACCGTATTGTCTGCAGCACATCAGGCTTCACTGTCCATCACCAACTCCCAGAGCTTGCTTAAAATTCAAGCCCATCAAGATGGTGATGCCAAGAGCATTCTTCACAGAGCTAGAACAAATAATTTCACAATTTGTATGGAAAAACAAAAAACCTCGAATAGAAAAAGCGATCTTGAGAAAGAAGAATGGAACTGGAGGAATCAACCTACCTGACTTCAGGCTCTACTACAAAGCCACAGTTATCAAGACAGTATCGTACTGGCACAAAGATGAAATATAGATCAATGGAACAAAATAGAAAGCCCAGAGATAAATCCACGCACATATGGACACCTTATCTTCGACAAAGGAGGCAAGAATATACAATGGATTAAAGACAATCTCTTTAACAAGTGGTGCTGGGAACTCTGGTCAACCACTTGTAAAAGAATGAAACTAGAACACTTTCTAACACCATACACAGAAATAAACTCAAAATGGATTAAAGATCTAAACGTAAGACCAGAAACTATAAAACTCCTAGAGGAGAACCTAGGCAAAACACTCTCTGACATACATCACAGCAGGATCCTCTATGACCCACCTCCCAGAATATTGGAAATAAAAGCAAAAATAAACAAATGGGACCTAATTAACCTTAAAAGCTTCTGCACATCAAAGGAAACTATTAGCAAGGTGAAAAGACAGCCTTCAGAATGGGAGAAGATAATAGCAAATGAAGCAACTGAAAAACAACTAATCTCGAGAATATACAAGCAACTCCTACAGCTCAACTCCAGAAGAATAAATGACCCAATCAAAAAATGGGCCAAAGAACTAAATAGACATTTCTCCAAAGAAGACATCCAGATGGCTAACAAACACATGAAAAGATGCTCAACATCACTCATTATCAGAGAAATGAAAATCAAAACCACTATGAGGTACCATTTCACACCAGTCAGAATGGCTGCGATCCAAAAGTCTACAAGTAATAAATGCTGGAGAGGGTGTGGAGAAAAGGGAACCCTCTTCCACTGTTGGTGGGAATGCAAACTAGTACAGCCACTATGGAGAACAGTGTGGAGATTCCTTAAAAAACTGGAAATAGACATGCCTTATGATCCAGCAATCCCACTGCTGGGCATACACACTGAGGAAACCAGAAGGGAAAGAGACACGTGTACCCCAATGTTCTTCGCAGCACTGTTTATAATAGCCAGGACATGGAAGCAACCTAGATGTCCATCAGCAGATGAATGGATAAGAAAGCTATGGTACATATACACAATGGAGTATTATTCAGCCATTAAAAAGAATACATTTGAATCAGTTCTAATGAGGTGGATGAAACTGGAGCCTATTATACAGAGTGAAGAAAGCCAGAAAGAAAAACACCAATACAGTATACTAACGCATATATATGGAATTTAGAAAGATGGTAACAATAACCCTGTGTACGAGACAGCAAAAGACACACTGATGTATAGAACAGTCTTATGGACTCTGTGGGAGAGGGAGAGGGTGGGAAGATTGGGGAGAATGGCATTGAAACATGTAAAATATCATGTATGAAATGAGTTGCCAGTCCAGGTTCGATGCACGATACTGGATGCTTGGGGCTGGTGCACTGGGACGACCCAGAGGGATGGAATGGGGAGGGAGGAGGGAGGAGGGTTCAGGATGGGGAACACATGTATACCTGTGGCGGATTAATTTTGATAAAAATAAAAATAAAATAAAATAAAATAAAATAAAATAAAATTATTATAAATTATACAGTAAAAAAAAAAAAAAAAAGATGGTGATGCCATCCAACCATCTCATCCTTTGTCGTCCCCTTCTCCTCTGGCCTTCAATCTTTCCCTGCATCAGGGTCTTTTCCAATGAGCCAGTCTTTGCCTCAGATGGCCAAAGTATTGGAGCTTCAGCATTACCCCTTTCAATGAATATTCAGGACTGATTTCCTCTAGCATTGACTGCATCGATTTCCTTGCAATCCAAGGGACTCTCGAGAGTCTTCCCCAACACCACAGTTCAAAACCATCAGGTCTTCAGGGCTCAGCTTTCTTTATGGTCCAACTCTCCCATGCATACATGATGACTGTTGGGAAAACTTAGCTTTGACATATGGACCTTTGTCGGTAAAGTAATGTCTCTTCCTTTTAATACACTGTCTAGGTGGGTCATAGCTTTTCTTCCAAGGAGTAAGCGTCTTTCCCTTTCATGGCTGCAGTCACTATCTGCAGTGGTTTTGGAGCCCAAAAAAGAAAGCCTGACACTGCTTCCACTGTTTCCCCATCTCTTTCCCATGAAGTGATGGGACCAGATGCCATGATCTGAGTTTTCTGAATGTTGAGTTTTAAGCCAACTTTTTCACTCTCCTCTTTCACTTTCATGCAGAGGCTTTTTAGTTCCTCTTCACTTTCTGCCATAAGGGTGGTGTCATCTGCATAACTTAGGTTATTGATATTTCTCCCTGCAAACTTGAGTTCAGCGTGTGCTTCTTCCAGCCCAGCGATTCTCATGTTGTACTCTGCATAGAAGTTAAGTGAGTCGGGGCACAATATACAGCCTTGACATACTCCTTTTGCTATTTGGAACCAGGCTGTTGTTCCATGTCCACCTCTAAATGTTGCTTCCTCATCTGCATACAAGTTTCTCAAGAGGCAGGTCAGGTGGTCTGGTATTCCCGTCTCTTCCAGAATTTTCCACAGTTTATTGTGGTGCACGCAGTCAAAGGCTTCGGCATAGTCAATAAAGCAGAAATAGATGATTTTCTGGAACTCTCTTGCTGTTTGGATGATCCAAGAAAAGACCAATACATAGAAAAGTGTAAAGCACTGATGAAAGAAATCAAAGATCACACAGATAAATGGAGAAATATACCATGTTCATGGATCAGAATGATCAATATAGTGAAAATGAGTCCACAACACAAAGCAATCTATAGATTCAGTGCAATCCCTATCAAGCTACCAATGGTATTTTTCACAGAACTAGAACTAATAGCTTCACAGTTTGTATGGAAATACAGAAAAGTTGGAATAGCCCAAAGCAACCTTGCCAAAGAAGAATGGAACTGGAGGAATCAATCTACCTGACTTCAGGCTCTACTACAAAGCTACAGTCATCAAAACAGTATAAACTGGATCATAGATAAATCAAAGGAATTACAGAAAAACATCTACTTCTGCTTCATTGACTACACTAAACCTTTGACTGTGTGCCTCACAGTAAACTGGAAAATTCTTCAAGAGATGGGAATACCAGTTCACCTTACTTGCCTCCTGAGAAACCTCTATGCAGGTCAAGAAGCAACAGTTAAAACTGGACATGGAATAACAAACTGGTTCCCAATTGGGGAAGAAGTATGTCAAGGCTGTATATTGTCACCCTGCTTATTTAACTTATATGCAGCATTCATCATGCAAAAAGCCAGGCTGGATGAATCACAAGCTGGAATCAAGATTGTCAGGAGACATACCAACAACCTTAGATGTGCAGATGAAACCACTCTAATGGCAGAAAGTGAAGAGGAACTAAAGAGCCTCATGATGAAGGTGAAAGGGGAGAGTCAAAAGGCTGGCTTAAAACTCAACATTCAAAAAACTAAGATCATGGCATCTGGTCCCATCACTTCATGGCAAATAGAGGAGAAAAAGTGGAAACAGTGACAGATTTTCTTTTCTTGGGCTCTAAAATCACTGCAGACAGTGACTGAAGCCATGAAATTAAAAGATGCTGCTCCTTGGAAGAAAAGTTATGACAGACCTAGACAATGGATTAAAAAGCAGAGACATCACTTGCCAACAAAGTTTCATATAGGTAAAGCTATGGTTTTTCCAGTAGCTATGTATGGATCTGAGAGTTGGACCATAAAGAATACTGAGCACTGAAGAATGGATGCTTTCAAGTTGTGGAGATGGAGAAGATTCTTGAGACTCCCTTGGACAGCAAGGAGATCAAACCAGTCAATTCTAAAGGAAATGAACACTGAATATTCATTGGAAGGAATGATGCTGAAGTTGAAGCTGCGATACTTTGGCCACCTGATGCGAAGAACTGACTCATTAGCAAAAAGTCTCATGCTGGGAAAGATTGAAGGCAAGAGGACAAGGGGACAATAGAGGATGAGATGATCAGATGGCATTACCGACTCAATGGACATGAGTTTGAGCAAAATTAGGGAAATAGTGAAGGACAGGGAAGCCTGGTGAATTGCAGTCCACGAGGTCACAAAGACTCAGACACAACTTAAGTGACTGAAAAACAAACATATTAAGTCAATAGGGAAGGGATGGGTCCTTTAATAAATGGTACTAGGACAACTGAAAAAAAAAACAAAAAAAAACAAAAAACAAAACAAACAAACAAACAAAAAAAAACAGAATGGTATTGGCACAGAGGCAGAAATACAGATCAAGGGAACAAAATAGAAAGCCCAGAGATAAATCCACGCGCCTATGGACACCTTATATTTGACAAAGGAGGCAAGAATAGACAATGGAGAAAAGACAACCTCTTTAAGAAGAGGTGCTGGGAAAAATGGTCAACCACTAGTAAAAGAATGAAACTAGAACACTGTCTAACACCATACACAAAATAAATTCAAAATGGATTAAAGATCGAAACTTAAGACCAGAAACTATAAAACTCCTAGAGGCAAACATAGGCAAAACACACTCTGACATAAATCACAGCAGGATACTCTATGACCCACCTCTCAGAGTAATGGAAATAAATGAACAGGACCAAATTGTATAGCAAAATAGCACAAGTAAATGAATAGGGCCAAATTAAATTCAAAAGCTTTTGCACAACAAAGGAAAGTATAAGCAAGGTGAAAAGACAGCCTTCAGAATGGGAGGAAGTAAGAGCAAACAAAGCAGCTGACGAAGAAATAATCTCAAAAATATAAAAGCTGCTCCCACAGCTCAATTGCAGACCAAGAAATGACCAATTCAAAAAACGGGCCGATGAACTAAACAGACATTTCTCCAAAGAAGTCATACAGATGGCTAACAAACACATGAAGAGATGCTCAACATCACTCATTATCAGAGAAATGCAAATCCAGACGACCTTGAGGTACCCTTTCACGCTGGTCAGAATGGCTGTTACCCAAAAGTCTACAAACAATAAATGCTGGAGAGGGTGTGGAGAAAAGGGAACCCTCTCACTTTGTTGGTGGGAATGCAATCGAGTACAGCCACTACGGAGAATAGTGTGGAGACTCCTTAAAAAACTGAAAATAGAACTGCCATATGACCCAGGAATCCCACTGCTGGGCATGCACACAGAGGACACCAGAATTGAAAGAGTCACGGGTACCCCAATGTTCATCGCAGCACTGTTAATAATAGCCAGGACACGGAAGCAACCTAGAAGTCCATCAGCTGACTAAAGGATAAGAAAGCTGGTGTACATATACACAATGGAATGTACCTCATCCATTACAAAGAATACGTTTGAATCAGTTCGAAAGAGGTGGATGAAACGGGAGCCTATTATACTGAGAGAAGGACGTCAGAAAGAAACACGCCAATACAGTACACAAACACATATATATGGAATTTAGAAAGATGGCAATGATGACCCTATATGCGAGAGAGCAAAAGAGACACAGATGTATAGAAGAGTCTTTTGGACTCCGTGGGAGAAGGGGAGGGTAGGATGATTTGAGAGAAGAGCATTGAAACATGTATATTATTCTATGTGAACCAGATCACCAGTCCAGGTTTGATGCATGAGACTAGGTGCTCAGGGCTGGTGCACTGGGATGACCCTGAGGCATGGGATGGGGAGGGAGGTGGGAGGGGGGATTCAGGATGGGGAACCCATGGACACCCAGGGCTGATTCATGTCAATGTATGGCAAAAACCACTACAATATTGCAACGTAATTAGCCTCAAATCAAAATAAATGAATTTAGAAAAAAAGAACTCAAAAAAAGAAAAAACGGAAAGAAAGGACAGCACACCCAGGGGGTCTTTCACTTTTATTGATTTTAAATCACATTCAGTGACTGACTGTGAATCATCACTGGGGTCTCCCAGGAGTTAGAGTGCAAGAAAGATGTAATTAGGGAGCTGCAGTCCAGATAAAAGATAACATATCGTTGAGTTAAAATCTGAACTCAACTCGTTTGATGCCTATGGTGAAACTCTGTGTTTTAGTTGTTTCTAAAAAGCTTTCTGAAGACACGCAGGATTCTTATGGTCAGAGACTGCCTTATGTACCTCCATAATTGTTTGACTATTCCTTGGCCCTTTTGAAACATTTCAAAATGAAATTTAACACCAAATTAAATATCTCGTACTCTTTCTTTAAACCATGATAAATTTGTAGAATTTGGACTAACAAAAGACTTTATTGGGGAAGAATGTTTTAGGAGTGTAGTTATTTTGAAATCCTAGGGTATGGTGATCATTAAAAGACCAGCTTTTACTCAGTCTTTTGTTAGTTCTTATGTAAAAATTCACTGTACAGACTTCCATGACTGTCCAGTGGTTAGGACTCTGTGCTTTCCCTAGAAGGGCACGGGTTCAATCGCTGTTCAGGGAACCATGCTTCCACAACCTGCATATTGCCCCCCGGGGGGAAAGAAAAATTCTCTGTGAGTGGTGATCCTGTTTGTAACGTGCACTGGGATTGGGCCACCATCACTGCTCTTCCTTTGGGAATACATTGCTCCCAAAATTTTCTTAGCAAAAAGGTGTCCTAGTCATTATTTGGTTTGTTCCCTCCAAACATTATTGTACTCCCTGGGAGTGCTATTTTTGGGTTTTAGGTGTATCAGCACTTCGTGCCTTCTGAGCACCTTTAGCCGACAGCATAGGTGAGTGATGCAACAATCCCTTTTATGAGGTAGGTGGCCAGGAGGTGATTCCTGCCTACCTTTCTCGGGGGGACTTTCACATTCACCACCCCTATGTGACAACCTCTTCCTTTCTGGGTCTGGCAATCTAGACCCTAATGTCATTCCACACCCCAAACAAAGGCTGTAACACCATACCACTACTCCTTGCCCTTGAAAGCAAATGTTAATCAGGGTTATCCATCTTCAGTGCAGACTCCTGACCCAATCCAGACCACTACTCTCTGGCTAACTGGGGACCCGAGGGTCTGTTCCCCAACCTCTCGGGACCCCATATCCCTCCCATCTCCAGTGCCCACCTCTTCTCTTCTTTCCCTCCCTTCCATCAGAAAATTCACACACACGCAAATATCTTTTCCCCATTTGATGTTTATTGTAATTGCAGCCATCAGTTTACTATGTTAGTGTGAGAGTCTTTCCTTGGTTGGCCATTTCTACGAAAGCAGACCTCTGGAGGCACAGTTCTACACTGTCTGACCTTTTCGAGTCAGTTACTGGCTGCCCAGCTTGTACTTCTCCAGGGTCTCTTATTCTGGGGCGGCTGAGCTTATCTTCTCTTTGGATTCTGCCTCCTTCTTTGATCCCGCCTCATATTTTGGTACCTTTTACGGCTTTGATTCAGTTTCTTACGTGCACAGGAACGGAGAAAACAGTTGGGTTTTCTGGTTGTCTTCACCTTCTTCGACTGAGTGGCATATGGTCGGATTTTCTTTCTCAAGGTTCCTTGAACAGGTCTTCTGACCCTCATGGTCATAGTTCGTGCCTGGAAAAACAAGACAAGGGTATGAGACTTTAGGAAAGAAAAAAGCGGAGTTGGAAGGGAGATTTCATGAAAAAGGGATGTGGGCTCATGAGGGCTTTTGTGCCAGGCAAGGGTGGGTAGAGGTTTGGGGCAGCCAAGTCAATGGAGAACATGGGGAGCTTAGTTGGAATCATCTTACTTTCACACTGCCTCGGTACCTCCGTTGACAAAGGGTCTTCTTTTGTCCATTCATCCTTGAGGCAAACCGCCTTGTAACTCTTCTTGACTGCCGTGGGTTCCTGATTCCCTTAGTCAGGATGATGCCAAGAAGTGGCCTAACCTAGAATCTCTGCCTCTGGTCTCCCTATTTATACCCTTTCAGGACAATGAGGAGCCACACCCTTCAACCTGATTGGTCAGTTAGGCACCACCCCAGCCAAGAGCATCTTGGGGGGCTTAGACATCACAATGTACCACTGTGCCCATCAACATGGGCTAGTGGATGCTGAGGGAGGCCATTTTATATCTTCTCCACTGATGACACCTCTGTGTGTCTGATTCTGGGCAGTGGTGATTCAGGGCCATGGTGTTTCTCCTCATGACCTTCAAACTTCCTTTCAGTTCCCTTTATCCTTTGACTTATATGTGCCACTTCAACACTCCTGCCTCCTTCGTCCCTCTGAAAACATCTGCCAAACCCTTTCTGTCCCACTTCAGCCTTTCAGAGTAATCACTTCATCTCTAGCCCACCTTCTGCCTGTTGGGGGTTCCTGAGGGGCTTAAGGAACTTAAGAGCAAGCACTTAAGGTGGCAAAGGGTAATTAAGAACAGGTTGGGTGTTTGATCTCCTGTCATGAGCTTTAACGACCCCCAGACTTGGTGAATGCTCAGTCTGTTGCCCAAAGTTTAATACACAGTCTTCCTCAGAGTACACATCAGAACAAAGACACTTCTACATGTCTCCTCCACTAAATTTTGTTGGGACACTTCAACTCTCATATTCAGCAAGGAAACTCAACTTGCTCCATCTATCAGAAATACATTCCTGATTATTATTATTATTATTATTTTTTTTTAAGGAAAGTGCTCAAAGTCAAAATCAGTTCACCACTCTTCCACTGAGTCTTGACTAAATCATTTCCCCAGTCATCCCTCCTTGTCAGTTATCAGTAGGTAGGGCCCATTGCAGGCCTGACCAAGAGCTGAGCAGGACAAGTACCTGCAGGTAGCTCAGTGATAGTTGGTTGCTTGTGGGTGGGGTCCATGAGGCACTGACCAATGGAAGAGCAAGCCCTGTTGCCTAGTAACAGGATGCAGAGTAATAAGGCACAGCAATGGCTACCTGCGAAGGGCTGTGCTCTGTTACATAAGGACACTTTGGGTCCAGTGTGCTGGAATCTTTTTGATTGACTCATTTCCGACCTCAGATTTGATTTCACATAATTAGTTGACTTTTGCATATCATACTTTTCATTATATTCCCAGGCCTAGCTGTCACCAGTGCTGTCACCTCTATGCCTCTCCAACAGCTGCCACTTGATCACATGCTCAGCATATAGTATAAATAGTTCAAAGCCCACAAGATTGTGAAGTCCAGCCCACCCTGAAAACTCCTTTGACAAACATTAAATTCACAGTGATTCTTCTACTCCTTGCAGTGTAACAGAGCAGGATGAGCACAGCCCTTAACAGGAAGCCATTGGTGTGCTTCATTTCAAGCCATCCTGTCCCTAGGCAACAGGTGCTGTTCAAACATTGCTTTGTGCCTCAGAGGGCCCCATTCACAAGCAGCCAACTGTCAATGAGTGACCATTAGTTGTCCTGCTTAGCTGTTGGTCAGCACCACAGTGGGCCCTGCCCACAGGTTACTTACTATCAATGAGGGGGCCATAGGGAAAGTGATTAAGTCAAGGGTGGTGTGGCGGTCATCAGGAGGAGACTGAGATAAGAGGCAGATTCAGGCCTCATTCTGGAGGCCCTGGAGCTCACGCAGATTTGGGCCAGTGGGTGAGCTGGAGGGCCCAGGGAATACACTGGGGACTAGATGTTGTAGCCCTCCATAGCCCTCACTAAGGCCCTCCACTAGCCTTGGCCAAAGCCTTGAGGAGCAGTGTACCTCTCCCGCATCCCTGTCGCTGCGACCTACTAGCAGTGGTTTTCTATCTGGGTCTCAGACTGTGAGAACTGGTCTCCCCATATGGATGCCCTGAGGACGGAAACTGAGGACCTATTATGTTGGATGCCTGTCTCCGTCAGGGATGAGGGCTGGCCAGAGTGTGGGAACCTGGCACTGAAGGAGCTGCTGGCTGAGATCTGCTTCCCGTTAACCAGCACTGGGACATTGCAGGGTGAAAGCTGTGCCTTGAGACTGCCCTTTCTTGTCAGGACAGAGAATAACATTCATCTAGTACAGGTTTATAGGAACCTCATTACCTGACCATGACCTAACCTTAAGCACAAAGGGTATGACACCAAGAAGTCTGCAGCAACTTACCACCACTCTCCCTAACATTTAATTGTACATGCACTTACTGAAAACTTTTACTAACTTTGGGGTCTTAGGGCATGAACCACCCATCTCCTTGTATGAATCTTTAATCAACTTTCTCTGTTCCAAACTTTAAGGTTAAGTTTTGATGGGCCTCCTTCTGCGTCAGGCACATGGACTTGCAATTTGAAGAACAACGGTATTGTCTAAGGACAGACTTTGCCTCTCTTAAACAACGGCAGAGACTGGCCAACTGCTCACAATTATCCATAAAATACACGATGACTCGGCTTGGCTAAACTTTAGCCAAGCTTCTCTCCTCTGAACTTCAGCTTTCGCCCAAACTTGAGCAAGCGCTAAGATTCAAAGTTTTCTGTCTCCCTTAAGAGCTCATTCTGAGAATCAGCTCACTATCAGAGAGAAACAATTGCTGTAAAACAGCCCCATCATGCTGTCTGCTCATCCATCCTCCTACCTGCCCCATCACACACACACACACACACACACACACACACACACACACACACACACACACACACACAGAGTTCCTGCTGACCCTACTCATACTTCCATGGTAAACAAACTTCTTTTTCTGTTCTACTTCAGACATGTCAGGATCTGTGCTCAAAATACTTTCCCAATTGCAATCAGTTCCGTTCAATGGCTCAGTCAATTCTGACTCTCTGAGACCCTATTGTGTGCAGCACATCAGGCTTCACTGTCCATCACCAACTCCCAGAGCTTGCTTAAAATTCAAGCCCATCAAGATGGTGATGCCATCCAACCATCTCATCCTTTGACGTCCCCTTCTCCTCTGGCCTTCAATCTTTCCCTGCATCAGGGTCTTTTCCAATGAGCCAGTCTTTGCCTCAGATGGCCAAAGTATTGGAGCTTCAGCATTAGTCCTTTCAATGAATATTCAGGACTGATTTCCTCTAGCATTGACTGCATTGATTTCCTTGCAATCCAAAGGACTCTCGAGAGTCTTCCCCAACACCACAGTTCAAAACCATCAGTTCTTCAGTGCTCAGCTTTCTTTATGGTCCAACTCTCCCATGCATACCTGATGACTGTTGGGAAAACTTAGCTTTGACATATGGACCTTTGTCGGTAAAGTAATGTCTCTTCCTTTTAATACACTGTCTAGGTGGATCATAGTTTTCTTCCAAGGAGTAAGCGTCTTTCCCTTTCATGGCAGCAGTCACCATCTGCAGTGGTTTTGGAGCCCAAAGAAGAAAGCCTGACACTGGTTCCACTGTTTCCCCGTCTATGTCCCATGAAGTGATGGGACCAGATGCCATGATCTGCGTTTTCTGAATGTTGAGTTTTAAGCCAACTTTTTCACTCTCCTCTTTCACTTTCATGCAGAGCCTTTTTAGTTCCTCTTCACTTCCTGCCATAAGGGTGGTGTCATCTGCATATCTGAGGTTATTGATATTTCTCCCGGCAATCTTGAGTCCAGCGTGTGCTTCTTCCAGCCCAGCGTTTCTCATGTTGTACACTGCATAGAAGATAAATGAGTCGGGGCACAATATACGGCCTTGACATACTCCTTTTCCTATTTGGAACCAGGCTGTTGTTCCATGTCCACCTCTAACTGTTTCTTCCTGAAATGCATACAAGTTTCTCAAGAGGCAGGTCAGGTGGTCTGGTATTCCCGTCTCTTCCAGAATTTTCCACAGTTTATTGTGGTCCACGCAGTCAAAGGCTTCGGCATAGTCAATAAAGCAGAAATAGATGTTTTTTCTGAACTCTCTTGCTGTTTGGATGATCCAAGAAAAGACCAATACATAGAAAACTGTAAAGCACTGATGAAAGAAATCAAAGATCACACAGATAGATGGAGAAATATACCATGTTCATGGATCAGAATGATCAATATAGTGAAAATGAGTACACAGCACAAAGCAATCTATAGATTCAATGCAATCCCTATCAAGCTACCAATGGTATTTTTCACAGAACTAGAACAAATAGCTTCACAGTTTGTATGGAAATACAGAAAACCTGGAATAGCCCAAAGCAACCTTGCCAAAGAAGAATGGAACTGGAGGAATCAACCTACCTGACTTCAGGCTCTATTACAAAGCTACAGTCATCAAAACAGTATAAACTGGCTCATAGAAAAAGCAAAGGAATTACAGAAAAACATCTACTTCTGCTTCAT
Source organism: Bubalus kerabau (assembly GCF_029407905.1). Classification (NCBI taxonomy): domain Eukaryota; kingdom Metazoa; phylum Chordata; class Mammalia; order Artiodactyla; family Bovidae; genus Bubalus; species Bubalus kerabau. The sequence continues at coordinate 37,608,258 of NC_073647.1, read as the reverse complement.
TGACTACACTAAACCTTTGACTGTGTGGCTCACAGCAAACTGGAAAATTCTTCAAGAGATGGGAATACCAGTTCACCTTACCTGCCTCCTGAGAAACCTCTATGCAGGTCAAGAAGCAACAGTTAAAACTGAACATGGAATAACAAACTGGTTCCAAATTGGGGAAGAATTATGTCAAGGCTGTATATTGTCACCCTGCTTATTTAACTTATATGCAGCATACATCATGCAAAAAGCCAGGCTGGATGAATCACAAGCTGGAATCAAGATTGTCAGGAGACATACCAACAACCTTAGATGTGCAGATGAAACCACTCTAATGGCAGAAAGTGAAGAGGAACTAAAGAGCCTCATGATGAAGGTGAAAGGGGAGAGTCAAAAGGCTGGCTTAAAACTCAACATTCAAAAAACTAAGATCATGGCATCTGGTTCCATCACTTCATGGCAAATAGAGGAGAAAAAGTGGAAACAGTGACAGATTTTCTTTTCTTGGGCTCTAAAATCACTACAGACAGTGACTGCAGCCATGAAATTAAAAGATGCTGCTCCTTGGAAGAAAAGTTATGACAAACCTAGACAATGAATTAAAAAGCAGAGACATCACTTGCCAACAAAGATTCATATAGTTAAAGCTATGGTTTTTCCAGTAGCTATGTATGGATCTGAGAGTTGGACCATAAAGAATACTGAGCACTGAAGAATGGATGCTTTCAAGTTGTGGAGATGGAGAAGATTCTTGAGACTCCCTTGGACAGCAAGGAGATCAAACCAGTCAATTCTAAAGGAAATGAACACTGAATATTCATTGCAAGGAATGATGCTGAAGTTGAAGCTGCGATACTTTGGCCACCTGATGCGAAGAACTGACTCATTAGCAAAAAGTCTCATGCTGGGAAAGATTGAAGGCAAGAGGACAAGGGGACAATAGAGGATGAGATGATCAGATGGCATTACCGACTCAATGGACATGAGTTTGAGCAAAATTAGGGAAATAGTGAAGGACAGGGAAGCCTGGTGAATTGCAGTCCACGAGGTCACAAAGACTCAGACACAACTTAAGTGACTGAACAACAAACATATTAAGTCCATAGGGAAGGGATGGGTCCTTTAATAAATGGTACTAGGACAACTGAAAAAAAAAACAAAACAAAACAAAAAACAAACAAAAAAAAAAAAGCAAAAAAAAAAACAGTATGATACTGGCACAGAGGCAGAAATACAGATCAAGGGAACAAAATAGAAAGCCCAGAGATAAATCCACGCGCCTATGGACACCTTATATTTGACAAAGGAGGCAAGAATAGACAATGGAGAAAAGACAACCTCTTAAAGAAGAGGTGCTGGGAAAAATGGTCAACCACTAGTAAAAGAATGAAACTAGAACACTGTCTAACACCATACACAAAATAAATTCAAAATGGATTAAAGATCGAAACTTAAGACCAGAAACTATAAAACTCCTAGAGGCAAACATAGGCAAAACACACTCTGACATAAATCACAGCAGGATACTCTATGACCCACCTCTCAGAGTAATGGAAATAAATGAACAGGACCAAATTGTATAGCAAAATAGCACAAGTAAATGAATAGGGCCAAATTAAATTCAAAAGCTTTTGCACAACAAAGGAAAGTATAAGCAAGGTGAAAAGACAGCCTTCAGAATGGGAGGAAGTAAGAGCAAACAAAGCAGCTGACGAAGAAATAATCTCAAAAATATAAAAGCTGCTCCCACAGCTCAATTGCAGACCAAGAAATGACCAATTCAAAAAACGGGCCGATGAACTAAACAGACATTTCTCCAAAGAAGTCATACAGATGGCTAACAAACACATGAAGAGATGCTCAACATCACTCATTATCAGAGAAATGCAAATCCAGACGACCTTGAGGTACCCTTTCACGCTGGTCAGAATGGCTGTTACCCAAAAGTCTACAAACAATAAATGCTGGAGAGGGTGTGGAGAAAAGGGAACCCTCTCACTTTGTTGGTGGGAATGCAATCGAGTACAGCCACTACGGAGAATAGTGTGGAGACTCCTTAAAAAACTGAAAATAGAACTGCCATATGACCCAGGAATCCCACTGCTGGGCATGCACACAGAGGACACCAGAATTGAAAGAGTCACGGGTACCCCAATGTTCATCGCAGCACTGTTAATAATAGCCAGGACACGGAAGCAACCTAGAAGTCCATCAGCTGACTAAAGGATAAGAAAGCTGGTGTACATATACACAATGGAATGTACCTCATCCATTACAAAGAATACGTTTGAATCAGTTCGAAAGAGGTGGATGAAACGGGAGCCTATTATACTGAGTGAAGGACGTCAGAAAGAAACACGCCAATACAGTACACAAACACATATATATGGAATTTAGAAAGATGGCAATGATGACCCTATATGCGAGAGAGCAAAAGAGACACAGATGTATAGAAGAGTCTTTTGGACTCCGTGGGAGAAGGCGAGGGTAGGATGATTTGAGAGAAGAGCATTGAAACATGTATATTATTCTATGTGAACCAGATCACCAGTCCAGGTTTGATGCATGAGACTAGGTGCTCAGGGCTGGTGCACTGGGATGACCCTGAGGCATGGGATGGGGAGGGAGGTGGGAGGGGGGATTCAGGATGGGGAACCCATGGACACCCAGGGCTGATTCATGTCAATGTATGGCAAAAACCACTACAATATTGCAACGTAATTAGCCTCAAATCAAAATAAATGAATTTAGAAAAAAAGAACTCAAAAAAAGAAAAAACGGAAAGAAAGGACAGCACACCCAGGGGGTCTTTCACTTTTATTGATTTTAAATCACATTCAGTGACTGACTGTGAATCATCACTGGGGTCTCCCAGGAGTTAGAGTGCCAGAAAGATTTAATTAGGGAGCTGCAGTCCAGATAAAAGATAACATATCGTTGAGTTAAAATCTGAACTCAACTCGTTTGATGCCTATGGTGAAACTCTGTGTTTTAGTTGTTTCTAAAAAGCTTTCTGAAGACACGCAGGATTCTTATGGTCAGAGACTGCCTTATGTATCTCCATAATTGTTTGACTATTCCTTGGACCTTTTAAAACATTTCAAAATGAAAGTGAACACCAAATTATATATCTCGTACTCTTCCTTTTAAACCATGATAAACTTGTAGAATTTGGACTAACAAAAGACTTTATTGGGGAAGAATGTTTTAGGAGTGTAGTTATTTTGAAATCCTAGGGTATGGTGATCATTAAAAGACCAGCTTTTACTCAGTCTTTTGTTAGTTCTTATGTAAAAATTCACTGTACAGACTTCCATGACTGTCCAGTGGTTAGGACTCTGTGCTTTCCCTAGAAGGGCACGGGTTCAATCGCTGTTCAGGGAACCATGCTTCCACAACCTGCATATTGCCCCCCGGGCGGAAAGAAAAATTCTCTGTGAGTGGTGATCCTGTTTGTAACGTGCACTGGGATTGGGCCACCATCACTGCTCTTCCTTTGGGAATACATTGCTCCCAAAATTTTCTTAGCAAAAAGGTGTCCTAGTCATTATTTGATTTGTTCCCTCCAAACATTATTGTACTCCCTGGGAGTGCTATTTGTGGGTTTTAGGTGTATCAGCACTTCGTGCCTTCTGAGCACCTTTAGCCGACAGCATAGGTGAGTGATGCAACAATCCCTTTTATGAGGTAGGTGGCCAGGAGGTGATTCCTGCCTACCTTTCTCGGGGGGACTTTCACATTCACCACCCCTATGTGACAACCTCTTCCTTTCTGGGTCTGGCAATCTAGACCCTAATGTCATTCCACACCCCAAACAAAGGCTGTAACACCATACCACTACTCCTTGCCCTTGAAATCAAATGTTAATCAGGGTTATCCATCTTCAGTGCAGACTCCTGACCCAATCCAGACCACTACTCTCTGGCTAACTGGGGACCCGAGGGTCTGTTCCCCAACCTCTCGGGACCCCATATCCCTCCCATCTCCAGTGCCCACCTCCTCTCTTCTTTCCCTCCCTTCCATCAGAAAATTCACACACACGCAAATATCTTTTCCCCATTTGATGTTTATTGTAATTTCAGCCATCAGTTTACTATGATAGTGTGAGAGTCTTTCCTTGGTTGGCCATTTCTACGAAAGCAGACCTCTGGAGGCACAGTTCTACACTGTCTGACCTTTTCGAGTCAGTTACTGGCTGCCCAGCTTGTACTTCTCCAGGGTCTCTTATTCTGGGGCGGCTGAGCTTATCTTCTCTTTGGATTCTGCCTCCTTCTTTGATCCCGCCTCATATTTTGGTACCTTTTACGGCTTTGATTCAGTTTCTTACGTGCACAGGAACGGAGAAAACAGTTGGGTTTTCTGGTTGTCTTCACCTTCTTCGACTGAGTGGCATACGGTCGGATTTTCTTTCTCAAGGTTCCTTGAAGAGGTCTTCTGACCCTCATGGTCATATTTCGTGCCTGGAAAGACAAGACAAGGGTATGAGACTTTAGGAAAGAAAAAAGCGGAGTTGGAAGGGAGATTTCATGAAAAAGGGATGTGGGCTCATGAGGGCTTTTGTGCCAGGCAAGGGTGGGGAGAGGTTTGGGGCAGCCAAGTCAATGGAGAACATGGGGAGCTTAGTTGGAATCATCTTACTTTCACACTGCTTCGGTACCTCCGTTGACAAAGGGTCTTCTTTTGTCCATTCATCCTTGAGGCAAACCGCCTTGTAACTCTTCTTGACTGCCGTGGGTTCCTGATTCCCTTAGTCAGGATGATGCCAAGAAGTGGCCTAACCTAGAATCTCTGCCTCTGGTCTCCCTATTTATACCCTTTCAGGACAATGAGGAGCCACACCCTTCAACCTGATTGGTCAGTTAGGCACCACCCCAGCCAAGAGCATCTTGGGGGGCTTAGACATCACAATGTACCACTGTGCCCATCAACATGGGCTAGTGGATGCTGAGGGAGGCCATTTTATAACTTCTCCACTGATGACACCTCTGTGTGTCTGATTCTGGGCAGTGGTGATTCAGGGCCATGGTGTTTCTCCTCATGACCTTCCAACTTCCTTTCAGTTCCCTTTATCCTTTGACTTATATGTGCCACTTCAACACTCCTGCCTCCTTCATCCCTCTGAAAACATCTGCCAAACCCTTTCTGTCCCACTTCAGCCTTTCAGAGTAATCACTTCATCTCTAGCCCACCTTCTGCCTGTTGGGGGTTCCTGAGGGGCTTAAGGAACTTAAGAGCAAGCACTTAAGGTGGCAAAGGGTAATTAAGAACAGGTTGGGTGTTTGATCTCCTGTCATGAGCTTTAACGACCCCCAGACTTGGTGAATGCTCAGTCTGTTGCCCAAAGTTTAATACACAGTCTCCCTCAGAGTACACATCAGAACAAAGACACTTCTACATGTCTCCTCCACTAAATTTTGTTGGGACACTTCAACTCTCATATTCAGCAAGGAAACTCAACTTGCTCCATCTATCAGAAATACATTCCTGATTATTATTATTATTATTTTTTTTTTAAGGTAAGTGCTCAAATTCAAAATCAGTTCACCACTCTTCCACTGAGTCTTGACTAAATCATTTCCCCAGTCATCCCTCCTTGTCAGTTATCAGTAGGTAGGGCCCATTGCAGGCCTGACCAAGAGCTGAGCAGGACAAGTACCTGCAGGTAGCTCAGTGATAGTTGGTTGCTTTTGGGTGGGGTCCATGAGGCACTGACCAATGGAAGAGCAAGCCCTGTTGCCTAGTAACAGGATGCAGAGTAATAAGGCACAGCAATGGCTACCTGCGAAGGGCTGTGCTCTGTTACATAAGGACACTTTGGGTCCAGTGTGCTGGAATCTTTTTGATTGACTCATTTCCGACCTCAGATTTGATTTCACATAATTAGTTGACTTTTGCGTATCATACTTTTCATTATATTCCCAGGCCTAGCTGTCACCAGTGCTGTCATCTCTATGCCTCTCCAACAGCTGCCACTTGATCACATGCTCAGCATATAGTATAAATAGTTCAAAGCCCACAAGATTGTGAAGTCCAGCCCACCCTGAAAACTCCTTTGACAAACCTTAAATTCACAGTGATTCTTCTACTCTTTGCAGTGTAACAGAGCAGGATGAGCACAGCCCTTAACAGGAAGCCATTGGTGTGCTTCATTTCAAGCCATCCTGTCCCTAGGCAACAGGTGCTGTTCAAACATTGCTTGGTGCCTCAGAGGGCCCCATTCACAAGCAGCCAACTGTCAATGAGTGACCATTAGTTGTCCTGCTTAGCTGTTGGTCAGCACCACAGTGGGCCCTGCCCACAGGTTACTTACTAACAATGAGGGGGCCATAGGGAAAGTGATTAAGTCAAGGGTGGTGTGGCGGTCATCAGGAGGAGACTGAGATAAGAGGCAGATTCAGGCCTCATTCTGGAGGCCCTGGAGCTCACGCAGATTTGGGCCAGTGGGTGAGCTGGAGCGCCCAGGGAATACACTGGGGACTAGATGTTGTAGCCCTCCATAGCCCTCACTAAGGCCCTCCACTAGCCTTGGCCAAAGCCTTGAGGAGCAGTGTACCTCTCCCGCATCCCTGTCGCTGCGACCTACTAGCAGTGGTTTTCTATCTGGGTCTCAGACTGTGAGAACTGGTCTCCCCATATGGATGCCCTGAGGACGGAAACTGAGGACCTATTATGTTGGATGCCTGTCTCCGTCAGGGATGACGGCTGGGGAGAGTGTGGGAACCTGGCATTGAAGGAGCTGCTGGCTGAGATCTGCTTCCCCTTAACCAGCACTGGGACATTGCAGGGTGAAAGCTGTGCCTTGAGACTGCCCTTTCTTGTCAGGACAGAGAATAACATTCATCTAGTACAGGTTTATAGGAACCTCATTACCTGACCATGACCTAACCTTAAGCACAAAGGGTATGACACCAAGAAGTCTGCAGCAACTTACCACCACTCTCCCTAACATTTAATTGTACATGCACTTACTGAAAACTTTTACTAACTTTGGGGTCTTAGGGCATGAACCACCCATCTCCTTGTATGAATCTTTAATCAACTTTCTCTGTTCCAAACTTTAAGGTTAAGTTTTGATGGGCCTCCTTCTGCGTCAGGCACATGGACTTGCAATTTGAATAACAACGGTATTGTCTAAGGACAGACTTTGCCTCTCTTAAACAACGGCAGAGACTGGCCAACTGCTCACAATTATCCATAAAATACACGATGACTCGGCTTGGCTAAACTTTAGCCAAGCTTCTCTCCTCTGAACTTCAGCTTTCGCCCAAACTTGAGCAAGCGCTAAGATTCAAAGTTTTCTGTCTCCCTTAAGAGCTCATTCTGAGAATCAGCTCACTATCAGAGAGAAACAATTGCTGTAAAACAGCCCCATCATGCTGTCTGCTCATCCATCCTCCTACCTGCCCCATCACACACACACACACACACACACACACACACACACACACACACACACAGTTCCTGCTGACCCTACTCATATTTCCATGTTAAACAAACTTCTTTTTCTGTTCTACTTCAGACATGTCAGGATCTGTGCTCAAAATACTTTCCCAATTGCAATCAGTTCCGTTCAATGGCTCAGTCAATTCTGACTCTCTGAGACCCTATTGTGTGCAGCACATCAGGCTTCACTGTCCATCACCAACTCCCAGAGCTTGCTTAAAATTCAAGCCCATCAAGATGGTGATGCCATCCAACCATCTCATCCTTTGACGTCCCCTTCTCCTCTGGCCTTCAATCTTTCCCTGCATCAGGGTCTTTTCCAAGGAGCCAGTCTTTGCCTCAGATGGCCAAAGTATTGGAGCTTCAGCATTAGTCCTTCCAATGAATATTCAGGACTGATTTCCTCTAGCATTGACTGCATTGATTTCCTTGCAATCCAAGGGACTCTCGAGAGTCTTCCCCAACACCACAGTTCAAAACCATCAGTTCTTCAGTGCTCAGCTTTCTTTATGGTCCAACTCTCCCATGCATACCTGATGACGGTTGGGAAAACTTAGCTTTGACATATGGACCTTTGTCGGTAAAGTAATGTCTCTTCCTTTTAATACACTGTCTAGGTGGATCATAGTTTTCTTCCAAGGAGTAAGCGTCTTTCCCTTTCATGGCAGCAGTCACCATCTGCAGTGGTTTTGGAGCCCAAAGAAGAAAGCCTGACACTGGTTCCACTGTTTCCCCGTCTATGTCCCATGAAGTGATGGGACCAGATGCCATGATCTGCGTTTTCTGAATGTTGAGTTTTAAGCCAACTTTTTCACTCTCCTCTTTCACTTTCATGCAGAGCCTTTTTAGTTCCTCTTCACTTCCTGCCATAAGGGTGGTGTCATCTGCATATCTGAGGTTATTGATATTTCTCCCGGCAATCTTGAGTCCAGCGTGTGCTTCTTCCAGCCCAGCGTTTCTCATGTTGTACACTGCATAGAAGATAAATGAGTCGGGGCACAATATACGGCCTTGACATACTCCTTTTCCTATTTGGAACCAGGCTGTTGTTCCATGTCCACCTCTAACTGTTTCTTCCTGAAATGCATACAAGTTTCTCAAGAGGCAGGTCAGGTGGTCTGGTATTCCCGTCTCTTCCAGAATTTTCCACAGTTTATTGTGGTCCACACAGTAAAAGGCTTCGGCATAGTCAATAAAGCAGAAATAGATGTTTTTTCTGAACTCTCTTGCTGTTTGGATGATCCAAGAAAAGACCAATACATAGAAAACTGTAAAGCACTGATGAAAGAAATCAAAGATCACACAGATAGATGGAGAAATATACCATGTTCATGCATCAGAATGATCAATATAGTGAAAATGAGTACACAGCACAAAGCAATCTATAGATTCAATGCAATCCCTATCAAGCTACCAATGGTATTTTTCACAGAACTAGAACAAATAGCTTCACAGTTTGTATGGAAATACAGAAAACCTGGAATAGCCCAAAGCAACCTTGCCAAAGAAGAATGGAACTGGAGGAATCAACCTACCTGACTTCAGGCTCTATTACAAAGCTACAGTCATCAAAACAGTATAAACTGGCTCATAGAAAAAGCAAAGGAATTACAGAAAAACATCTACTTCTGCTTCATTGACTACACTAAACCTTTGACTGTGTGGCTCACAGCAAACTGGAAAATTCTTCAAGAGATGGGAATACCAGTTCACCTTACCTGCCTCCTGAGAAACCTCTATGCAGGTCAAGAAGCAACAGTTAAAACTGAACATGGAATAACAAACTGGTTCCAAATTGGGGAAGAATTATGTCAAGGCTGTATATTGTCACCCTGCTTGTTTAACTTATATGCAGCATACATCATGCAAAAAGCCAGGCTGGATGAATCACAAGCTGGAATCAAGATTGTCAGGAGACATACCAACAACCTTAGATGTGCAGATGAAACCACTCTAATGGCAGAAAGTGAAGAGGAACTAAAGAGCCTCATGATGAAGGTGAAAGGGGAGAGTCAAAAGGCTGGCTTAAAACTCAACATTCAAAAAAATAAGATCATGGCATCTGGTCCCATCACTTCATGGCAAATAGAGGAGAAAAAGTGGAAACAGTGACAGATTTTCTTTTCTTGGGCTCTAAAATCACTACAGACAGTGACTGCAGCCATGAAATTAAAAGATGCTGCTCCTTGGAAGAAAAGTTATGACAAACCTAGACAATGAATTAAAAAGCAGAGACATCACTTGCCAATAAAGATTCATATAGTTAAAGCTATGGTTTTTCCAGTAGCTATGTATGGATCTGAGAGTTGGACCATAAAGAATACTGAGCACTGAAGAATGGATGCTTTCAAGTTGTGGAGATGGAGAAGATTCTTGAGACTCCCTTGGACAGCAAGGAGATCAAACCAGTCAATTCTAAAGGAAATGAACACTGAATATTCATTGGAAGGAATGATGCTGAAGTTGAAGCTGCGATACTTTGGCCACCTGATGCGAAGAACTGACTCATTAGCAAAAAGTCTCATGCTGGGAAAGATTGATGGCAAGAGGACAAGGGGACAATAGAGGATGAGATGATCAGATGGCATTACCGACTCAATGGACATGAGTTTGAGCAAAATTAGGGAAATAGTGAAGGACAGGGAAGCCTGGTGAATTGCAGTCCACGAGGTCACAAAGACTCAGACACAACTTAAGTGACTGAACAACAAACATATTAAGTCCATAGGGAAGGGATGGGTCCTTTAATAAATGGTACTAGGACAACTGAAAAAAAAAAAAAAACAAAACAAAAAACAAACAAAAAAAAACCAGTATGATACTGGCACAGAGGCAGAAATAAAGATCAAGGGAACAAAATAGAAAGCCCAGAGATAAATCCGCGCGCCTATGGACACCTTATATTTGACAAAGGAGGCAAGAATAGACAATGGAGAAAAGACAACCTCTTTAAGAAGAGGTGCTGGGAAAAATGGTCAACCACTAGTAAAAGAATGAAACTAGAACACTGTCTAACACCATACACAAAATAAATTCAAAATGGATTCAAGATCGAAACTTAAGACCAGAAACTATAAAACTCCTAGAGGCAAACATAGGCAAAACACACTCTGACATAAATCACAGCAGGATACTCTATGACCCACCTCTCAGAGTAATGGAAATAAATGAACAGGACCAAATTGTATAGCAAAATAGCACAAGTAAATGAATAGGGCCAAATTAAATTCAAAAGCTTTTGCACAACAAAGGAAAGTATAAGCAAGGTGAAAAGACAGCCTTCAGAATGGGAGGAAGTAAGAGCAAACAAAGCAGCTGACGAAGAAATAATCTCAAAAATATAAAAGCTGCTCCCACAGCTCAATTGCAGACCAAGAAATGACCAATTCAAAAAACGGGCCGATTAACTAAACAGACATTTCTCCAAAGAAGTCATACAGATGGCTAACAAACACATGAAGAGATGCTCAACATCACTTATTATCAGAGAAATGCAAATCCAGACGACCTTGAGGTACCCTCTCACGCTGGTCAGAATGGCTGTTACCCAAAAGTCTACAAACAATAAATGCTGGAGAGGGTGTGGAGAAAAGGGAACCCTCTCACTTTGTTGGTGGGAATGCAATCGAGTACAGTCACTACGGAGAATAGTGTGGAGACTCCTTAAAAAACTGAAAATAGAACTGCCATATGACCCAGGAATCCCACTGCTGGGCATGCACACAGAGGACACCAGAATTGAAAGAGTCACGGGTACCCCAATGTTCATCACAGCACTGTTAATAATAGCCAGGACACGGAAGCAACCTAGAAGTCCATCAGCTGACTAAAGGATAAGAAAGCTGGTGTACATATACACAATGGAATGTAACTCATCCATTACAAAGAATACGTTTGAATCAGTTCGAAAGAGGTGGATGAAACGGGAGCCTATTATACAGAGTGAAGGACGTCAGAAAGAAACACGCCAATACAGTACACAAACACATATATATGGAATTTAGAAAGATGGCAATGATGACCCTATATGCGAGAGAGCAAAAGAGACACAGATGTATAGAAGAGTCTTTTGGACTCCGTGGGAGAAGGCGAGGGTAGGATGATTTGAGAGAAGAGCATTGAAACATGTATATTATTCTATGTGAACCAGATCACCAGTCCAGGTTTGATGCATGAGACTAGGTGCTCAGGGCTGGTGCACTGGGATGGCACTGAGGCATGGGATGGGGAGGGAAGTGGGAGGGGGGGCTCAGGATGGGGATCCCATGGACACCCATGGCTGATTCATGTCAATGTATGGCAAAAACCACTACAATATTGCAACTTAATTAGCCTCAAATCAAAATAAATGAATTTAGAAAAAATAACTCAAAAAAAGAAAACCGGAAAGAAAGAACAGCACACCCAGGGGGTCTTTCACTTTTATTGATTTCAAATCACATTCAGTGACTGACTGTGAATCATCACTGGGGTCTCCCAGGAGTTAGAGTGCCAGAAAGATTTAATTAGGGAGCTGCAGTCCAGATAAAAGATAACATATCGTTCAGTTAAAATCTGAACTCAACTCGTTTGATGCCTATGATGAAACTCTATGTTTTAGTTCTGTCTAAAAACCTTTCAGAGGACACGCAGGATTCTTATGGACAGAGAATGCCTTATGTATCTCCATAATTATTTGACTATTCCTTGGACCTTTTAAAACATTTCAAAATGAAAGTGAACACCAACTTAAATATCTCGTTCACTTCCTTTTAAACCATGATAAACTTGTAGAATTTGGACTAACAAAAGACTGTATTGGGGAAGAATGTTTTACGAGTGTAGTTATTTTGAAATCTTAGGGTATGGTGATAATTAAAAGACCAGCTTTTACTCAGTCTTATGTTAGTACTTATGTAAAAATTCACTGTACAGACTTCCATGACTGTCCAGTGTTTAGGACTCTGTGCTTTCCCTACAAGGGCACGGGTTCAATCGCTGTTCAGGGAACCATGCTTCCACAACCTGCATAGTGCCCCCCGGGGGGAAAGAAAAATTCTCTGTGAGTGGTGATCCTGTTTGTTACGTGCACTTGGATTGGGCCACCACCACTGCTCTTCCTTTGGTAATACATTGCTCCCAAAATTTTCTTAGCAAAAAGGTGTCCTAATCATTATTTGGTTTGTTCCCTCCAAACATAATTGTACTCCCTGGGAGTGCTATTTTTGGGTTTTAGATGTATCAGCACTTCGTGCCTTCTGAGCACCTTTAGCCGACAGCATAGGCGAGTGATGCAACAATCCCTTTTATGAGGTAGGTGGCCAGGAGGTGATTTCTGCCTACCTTTCTCGGGGGGACTTTCTCATTCACCAACCCTATGTGACAACCTCTTCCTTTCTGAGTCTGGCAATCTAGACCCTAATGTCATTCCACACCCCAAACAAAGGCTGTAACACCATACCACTACTCCTTGCCCTTGAAATCAAGTGTTAAGCAGGGTTATCCATCTTCAGTGCAGACTCCTGACCCAATCCAGACCTCTACTCTCTGGCTAACTGGGGACCCGAGGGTCTGTTCCCCAACCTCTCGGGACCCCATATCCCTCCCATCTCCAGTGCCCACCTCTTCTCTTCTTTCCCTCCCTTCCATCAGAAAATTCACACACACGCAAATATCTTTTCCCCATTTGATGTTTATTGTAATTGCAGCCATCAGTTTACTAAGTTAGTGTGATAGTCTTTCCTTGGTTGTCCATTTCTACGAAAGCAGACCTCTGGAGGCACAGTTCTACACTGTCTGGCCTTTTCGAGTCAGTTACTGGCTGCCCAGCTTGTACTTCTCCAGGGTCTCTTATTCTGGGGCGGCTGAGCTTATCTTCTCTTTTGACTCTGCCTCCTTCTTTGATGCTGCCTCATATTTTGGTACCTTTTACGGCTTTGATTCAGTTTCTTACGTGCACAGGAACGGAGAAAACAGTTGGGTTTTCTGGTTGTCTTCACCTTCTTCGACTGAGTGGCATATGGTCGGATTTTCTTTCTCAACGTTCCTTGAACAGGTCTTCTGACCCTCATGGTCATATTTCGTGCCTTGGAAGACAAGACAAGGGTATGAGACTTTAGGAAAGAAAAAAGCGGAGTTGGAAGTGAGATTTCATGAAAAAGGGATGTGGGCTCATGAGGGCTTTTGTGCCAGGCAAGGGTGGGTAGAGGTTTGGGGCAGCAAAGTCAATGGAGAACATGGGGAGCTTAGGTGGAATCATCTTACTTTCACACTGCCTCGGTACCTCCGTTGACAAAGGGTCTTCTTTTGTCCATTCATCCTTGAGGCAAACCGCCTTGTAACTCTTCTTGACTGCCGTGGTTTCCCGATTCCCTTAGTCAGGATGATGCCAAGAAGTGGCCTAACCTAGAATCTCTGCCTCTGGTCTCCCTATTTATACCCTTTCAGGACAATGAGGAGCCACACCCTTCAATCTGATTGGTCAGTTAGGCACAACCCCAGCCAATAGCATCTTGGGGGGCTTAGACATCACTATGTACCCCTGTGCCCATCAACATGGGCTAGTGGATGCTGAGGGAGGCCATTTTATAACTTCTCCACTGATGACACCTCTGTGGGTCTGATTCTGGGCAGTGGTGATTCAGGGCCATGGTGTTTCTCCTCATAACCTTCAAACTTCCTTTCAGTTCCCTTTATCCTTTGACTTATATGTGCCACTTCAACACTCCTGCCTCCTTCATCCCTCTGAAAACATCTGCCAAACCTTTCTGTCCCACTTCAGCCTTTCAGAGTAATCACTTCATCTCTAGCCCACCTTCTGCCTGTTGGGGGTTCCTGAGGGGCTTAAGGAATTTAAGAGCAAGCACTTAAGGTGGCAAAAGGTAATTAAGAACAGGTTGGGTGTTTGATCTCCTGTCATGAGCTTTAACGACCCCCAGACTTGGTGAATGCTCAGTCTGTTGCCCAAAGTTTAATACACAGCCTCCCTCAGAGTACACATCAGAACAAAGACACTTCTACATGTCTCCTCCACTAAATTTTGTTGGGACACTTCAACTCTCATATTGAGCAAGGAAACTCAACTTGCTCCATCTATCAGAAATACATTCCTGATTATTATTATTATTATTATTATTTTTTAAGGAAAGTGCTCAAAGTCAAAATCAGTTCACCACTCTTCCACTGAGTCTTGTCTAAATCATTTCCCCAGTCATCCCTCCTTGTCAATTATCAGTAGGTAGGGCCCATTGCAGGCCTGACCAAGAGCTGAGTAGGACAAGTACCTGCAGTTAGCTCAGTGATAGTTGGTTGCTTGTGGGTGGGACCAATGAGGCACTGACCAATGCCTGAGCAAGCCCTGTTGCCTAGGAACAGGATGCAGAGTAATAAGGCACAACAATGGCTACCTGCGAAGGGCTGTGCTCTGTTACATAAGGACACTTTTGGTCCAGTGTGCTGGAATCTTTTTGATTGACTCATTTCCGACCTCAGATTTGATTTCACATAATTAGTTAACTTTTGCATATCATACTTTTCATTATATTCCCAGGCCTAGCTGTCACCAGTGCTGTCATCTCTATGCCTCTCCAACAGCTGCCACTTGATCACATGCTCAGCATATAGTATAAATAGTTCAAAGCCCACAAGAATGTGAAGTCCAGCCCACCCTGAAAACTCCTTTGACAAACCTTAAATTCTCAGTGATTCTTATACTCTTTGCAGTGTAACAGAGCAGGATGAGGACAGCCCTTAACCGGAAGACATTGGTGTGCTTCATTTCAAGCCATCCTGTCCCTAGGCAACAGGTGCTGCTCAAACATTGCTTGGTGCCTCCGAGGGCCCCATTCACAAGCAGCCAACTGTCAATGAGTGTCCATTAGTTGTCCTGCTTAGCTGTTGGTCAGCACCACAGTGGGCCCTGCCCACAGGTTACTTACTATCAATGAGGGGGCCATTGGGAAAGTGAATAAGTCAAGGGTGGTGTGGCGGTCATCAGGAGGAGACTGAGATAAGAGGCAGATTCAGGGCTCATTCTGGAGGCCCTGGAGCTCACGCAGACTTGGGCCAGTGGGCGAACTGGAGGGCCCAGGGAATACACTGGGGACTAGATGTTGTAGCCCTCCATAGTCCTCACTAAGGCCCTCCACTAGCCTTGGCCAAAGCCTTGAGGAGCAGTGTACCTCTCCCGCATCCCTGTCGCTGCGACCTACTAGCAGTGGTTTTCTTTCTGGGTCTCAGTCTGTGAGAACTGGTCTCCCCCTATGGGTGCCCTGAGGACCGACACTGAGGACCTATTATGTTGGTTGCCTGTCTCCGTCAGGGATGACGGCTGGGCAGAGTGTGGGAACCTGGCACTGAAGGAGCTGCTGGCTGAGATCTGCTTCCCCTTAACCAGCACTGGGACATTGCAAGGTGAAAGCTGTGCCTTGAGACTGCCCTTTCTTGTCAGGACAGAAAATAACATTCATCTAGTAGAGGTTTATGGGAACCTCATTACCTGACCATTACCTAACCTTAAGCACAAAGGATATGACACCAAGAAGTCTGCAGCAACTTACCACCACTCTCCCTAACATTTAATTGTACATGCACTTACTGAAAACTTTTACTAACTTTGGGGTCTTAGGGCATGAACCACCCATCTCCTTGTATGAATCTTTAATCAACCTTTCTCTGTTCCAAACTTTAAGGTTAAGTTTTGATGGGCCTCCTTCTGCGTCAGGCACATGGACTTGCAATTTGAATAACAACGGTATTGTCTAAGGAAAGACTTTGCCTCTCTTAAACAACAGCAGAGACTGGCCAAGTGCTCACAATTATCCATAAAATACACGCTGACTCGGCTTGGCTGAACTTTAGCCAAGCTTCTCTCCTCTGAACTTCAGATTTCGCCCAAACTTGAGCAAGCGCTAAGATTCAAAGTTTTCTGTTTCCCTTAACAGCTCATTCTGAGAATCAGCTCACTATCAGAGAGAAACAATTCCTGTAAAACAGCCCCATCATGCTGTCTGCTCATCCATCTCACTACTGGGCCCATCACACACACACACACACACACACACACACACACACACACACACACACAGAGTTCCTGCTGACCCTACTCATACTTCCATGTTAAAGAAACTTCTTTTTCTGTTCTACTTTCAGACATGTCAGGATCTGTGCTCAAAACACTTTCCCAAATGCAATCAGTTCCGTTCAATGGCTCAGTCAATTCTGACTCTCTGAGACCCTATTGTCTGCAGCACATCAGGCTTCACTGTCCATCACCAACTCCCAGAGCTTGCTTAAAATTCAAGCCCATCAAGAGGGTGATGCCATCCAACCATCTCATCCTTTGTCGTCTCCTTCTCCTCTGGCCTTCAATCTTTCCCTGCCTCAGGGTCTTTTCCCATGAGTCAGTCTTTGTCTCAGATGGCCAAAGTATTAGAGTTTCAGCATTACCCCTTCCAATGAATATTCAGGACTGATTTCCTCTAGCATTGACTGCATTGATTTCCTTGCAATCCAAAGGACTCTCGAGAGTCTTTCCCAAAACCACAGTTCAAAACCATCAGTTCTTCAGTGCTCAGCTTTCTTTATGGTCAACTCTCCTATGCATACATGATGACTGTTGGGAAAACTTAGCTTTGACATATGGACCTTTGTTGGTAACGTAATGTCTCTTCCTTTAATACACTGTCTAGGTTGGTCATAGCTTTTCTTCCAAGGAGTAAGCGTCTTTCCCTTTCATGGCTGCAGTCACCATCTGCAGTGGTTTTGGAGCCCCAAAAAGAAAGCCTGACACTGGATCAACTGTTTCCCCATCTATTTCCCATGAAGTGTTGGGACCAGATGCCATGATCTGCGTTTTATGAATGTTGAGTTTTAAGCCAACATTTTCTCTCTCCTCTTTCACTTTCATCCAGAGCCTTTTTAGTTCCTCTTCACTATCTGCCATAAGGGTGGTGTCATCTGCATATCTGAGGTTATTGATATTTCTCCTGGCAATCTTGAGTCCAGCATGTGCTTCTTCCAGCCCAGCGTTTCTCATGGTGTACACTGCATAGAGTTTAAGTGCGTCGGGGCACAATATACAGCCTTGACATACACCTTTTCCTATTTGGAACCAGGCTGTTGTTCCATGTCCACCTCTAACTGTTGCTTCCACACCTGCATACAAGTTTCTCAAGAGGCAGGTCAGGTGGTCTGTTATTCCTGTCTCTTCCAGTATTTTCCACAGTTTATTGTGGTCCACACAGTCAAAGGCTTCGTCATAGTCAATAAAGCAGAAATAGATGTTTTTTCTGAACTCTCTTGCTGTTTGGATGATCCAAGAAAAGACCAATACATAGAAAACTGTAAAGCACTGAAGAAAGAAATCAAAGATCACACAGATAGATGGAGAAATATACCATGTTCATGGATCAGAATGATCAATATAGTGAAAATCAGTACACAACACAAAGCAATCTATTAATTCAATGCAATCCCTATCAAGCTACCAATGGTATTTTTCACAGAACTAGAACAAATAGCTTCACAGTTTGTATGGAAATACAGAAAACATGGAATAGCCCAAAGCAACCTTGCCAAAGAAGAATGGAACTGGAGGAAACAACCTACCTGACTTCAGGCTCTACTACAATGCTACCGTCATCAAAACAATATGGTACTGGTACAGAGGCAGAAATACAGTTCAAGGGAACAAAATTGAAAGCCCAGCGATAAATCCACGCACCTATGGACATTTTATATTTGAGAAAGGAGGCAAGAATATACAATGGAGAAAAGACAACCTCTTTAAGAAGAGGTGCTGGGAAAAATGGTCAACCACTTGTAAAAGAATGAAACTAGAACACTGTCTTACACCATACAGAGAATAACTTCAAAATGGATTAAAGATCGAAACATAAGAGCAGAAACTATAAAACTCCTAGAGGCAAACATAGCCAAAACACTCTCTGACATAAATCACAGCAGGATACTCTATGACCCACCTCCCAGATTAATGGATATAAATGAACAGGACCAAATTATATAGCAAAATAGCCCAAGTAAATGAATAGGGCCAAATTAAATTCAAAAGCTTTTGCACAACAAAGGAAAGTATAAGCAAGGTGAAAATACGGCCTTCAGAATGGGAGGAAGTAAGAGCAAACAAAGCATCTGACAAAGACATAATCTAAAAAAATTAAAAGTTGCTCCCACAGCTCAATTGCAGACCAAGGAATGACCAATTCAAAAAACGGGCCGACGAACTAAACAGACATTTCTCCCAAGAAGACATACAGATGGCGAACAAACACATGAAGAGATGCTCATCATCACTCATTATCAGAGAAATGCAAATCCAGACGACCTTGAGGTACCCTCTCACGCTGGTCAGAATGGCTGTTACCCAAAAGTCTACAAACAATAAATGCTGGAGAGGGTGTGGAGAAAAGGGAACCCTCTCACGTTGTTGGTGGGAATGCAATTGAGTACAGCCACTACCGAGAATAGTGTGGAGACTCCGTAAAAAACTGAAGATAGAACTGCCATATGACCCAGGAATCCCACTGCTGGGCATGCACACCGAGGACACCAGCATTGAAAGAATCACGTGTACCCCAAATTTCAGCGCAGCACTGTTAATAATATCCAGGACATGTAAGCAACCTAGAAGTCCATCAGCTGACTAAAGGATAAGAAAGCTGCTGTACATATACACTATGGAATGTAACTCATTCATTACAAAGAATACGTTTGAATCACTTCGAAGGAGGTGGATGAAACTGGAGCCTCTTATACAGAGTGAAGGACGTCAAAAAGAAACACACCAATACAGTACACTAACACATATATATGGAATTCAGAAAGATGGCAAGGATGACCCTATATGCGAGAGAGCAAAAGAGACACAGATATATAGAAGAGTCTTTTGGACTCCGTGGGAGAAGGCGAGGGTAGGATGATTCGAGAGAAGAGCATTGAAACATGTATATTATTCTATGAGAACCAGATCACCAGTCCAGGTTTGATGCATGAGACTAGGTGCTCAGGGCTGGTGCACTGGGATGACCCTGAGGCATGGGATGGGGAGGGAGGTGGGAGGGGGGATTCAGGATGGGAAACCCATGGACACCCATGGCTGATTCATGTCAATGTATGGCAAAAAGCACTACAATATTGCAACGTAATTAGCCTCAAATCAAAATAAATAAATTTAGAAAAAAGAACTCAAAAAAGAAAAACGGAAAGAAAGGACAGCACACCCAGGGGGTCTTTCACTTTTATTGATTTTAAATCACATTCAGTGACTGACTGTGAATCATCACTGGGGTCTCCCAGGAGTTAGAGTGCCAGAAAGATTTAATTAGGGAGCTGCAGTCCAGATAAAAGATAACATATCGTTGAGTTAAAATCTGAACTCAACTCGTTTGATGCCTATGGTGAAACTCTGTTTTAGTTCTGTCTAAAAAGCTTTCTGAAGACACGCAGGATTCTTATGGTCAGAGACTGCCTGATGTATCTCCATAATTGTTTGACTATTCCTTGGACCTTTTAAAACATTTCAAAATGAAAGTTAACACAAACTTAAATATCTCGTACTCTTCCTTTTAAACCATGATAAACTTGTAGAATTTGGACTAACAAAAGACTTTATTGGGGAAGAATGTTTTACGAGTTTAGTTATTTTGAAATCTTAGGGTATGGTGATAATTAAAAGACTAGCTTTTACTCAGTCTTATGTTAGTACTTATGTAAAATTTCACTGTACAGACTTCCATGACTGCCCAGTGCTTAGGACTCCGTGCTTTCCCTAAAAGGGCACGGGTTCAATGGAGGCTGAACAACACGCTGCTGAATAACCGACAAATCACAGAAAAAATCAAAAAAGAAATCAAAATTTGCATAGAAACGAATGAAAATGAAAACACAACAACCCAAAACCTGTGGGACACGGTAAAAGCAGTCCTAAGGGGAAAGTTCATAGCAATACAGGCACACCTCAAGAAACAAGAAAAAAGTCAAATAAATAACCTAACTCTACACCTAAAGCAACTAGAAAAGGAAGAAAGGAAGAACCCCAGGGTTCGTAGAAGGAAAGAAATCTTAAAAATTAGAGCAGAAATAAATGCAAAAGAAACAAAAGAGACCATAGCAAAAATCAACAAAACCAAAAGCTGGTTCTTTGAAAGGATAAATAAAATTGACAAACCATTAGCCAGACTCATCAAGAAACAAAAGGAGAAAAATCAAATCAATAAAATTAGAAATGAAAATGGAGAGATCACAACAGACAACACAGAAATACAAAGGATCATAAGAGAGTACTATCAACAATTATATGCCAATAAAATGGACAACGAGGAAGAAATGGACAAATTCTTAGAAAAGTACAACTTTCCAAAACTCGATCAGGAAGAAATAGAAAAGCATAACAGACCCATCACAAGCACGGAGATTGAAACTGTAATAAAAAATCTTCCAGCAAACAAAAGCCCAGGTCCAGACGGCTTCACAGCTGAATTCTACCAAAAATTTAGAGAAGAGCTAGCACCTATCCTGCTCAAACTCTTCCAGAAAATTGCAGAGGATGGTAAACTTCCAAACTCATTCTATGAGGCCACCATCACCCTAATACCAAAACCTGACAAAGATCCCACAAAAAAAGAAAACTAGAGGCCAATATCACTGATGAACATAGATGCAAAAATCCTTAACAAAATTCTAGCAATCAGAATCCAACAACACATTAAAAAGATCATACACCATGACCAAGTGGGCTTTATCCCAGGGATGCAAGGATTCTTCAATATCCGCAAATCAATCAATGTAATACACCACATTAACAAATTGAAAAATAAAAACCATATGATTATCTCAATAGATGCAGAGAAAGCCTTTGACAAAATTCAACATCCATTTATGATCAAAACTCTCCAGAAAGCAGGAATAGAAGGAACATACCTCAACATAATAAAAGCTATATATGACAAACCCACAGCAAACATTATCCTCAATGGTGAAAAATTGAAAGCATTTCCTCTAAAGTCAGGAACAAGACAAGGGTGCCCACTTTCACCATTACTATTCAACATAGTTTTGGAAGTTTTGGCCACAGCAATCAGAACAGAAAAAGAAATAAAAGGAATCCAAATTGGAAAAGAAGAAGTAAAGCTCTCACTGTTTGCAGATGACATGATCCTCTACATAGAAAACCCTAAAGACTCCACCAGAAAATTACTAGAACTAATCAATGACTATAGTAAAGTTGCAGGATATAAAATCAACACACAGAAATCCCTTGCATTCCTATACACTAATAATGAGCAAACAGAAAAAGAAATTAAGGAAACAATTCCATTCACCATTGCAACGGAAAGAATAAAATACTTAGGAATATATCTACCTAAAGAATCTAAAGACCTATATATAGAAAACTATAAAACACTAGTGAAAGAAATCAAAGAGGACACTAACAGATGGAGAAATATACCATGTTCATGGATTGGAAGAATCAATGTAGTGAAAATGAGTATACTACCCAAAGCAATCTATAGATTCAATGCAATCCCTATCAAGCTACCAACAGCATTCTTCACAGAGCTAGAACAAATAATTTCACAATTTGTATGGAAAAACAAAAAACCTCGAATAGCCAAAGCGATCTTGAGAAAGAAGAATGGAACTGGAGGAATCAACCTACCTGACTTCAGGCTCTACTACAAAGCCACAGTTATCAAGACAGTATGGTACTGGCACAAAGACAGAAATATAGATCAATGGAACAAAATAGAAAGCCCAGAGATAAATCCACGCACATATGGACACCTTATCTTCGACAAAGGAGGCAAGAATATACAATGGATTAAAGACAATCTCTTTAACAAGTGGTGCTGGGAACTCTGGTCAACCACTTGTAAAAGAATGAAACTAGAACACTTTCTAACACCATACACAAAAATAAACTCAAAATGGATTAAAGATCTAAACGTAAGACCAGAAACTATAAAACTCCTAGAGGAGAACCTAGGCAAAACACTCTCTGACATACATCACAGCAGGATCCTCTATGACCCACCTCCCAGAATATTGGAAATAAAAGCAAAAATAAACAAATGGGACCTAATTAACCTTAAAAGCTTCTGCACATCAAAGGAAACTATTAGCAAGGTGAAAAGACAGCCTTCAGAATGGGAGAAGATAATAGCAAATGAAGCAACTGACAAACAACTAATCTCGAGAATATACAAGCAACTCCTACAGCTCAACTCCAGAAAAATAAATGACCCAATCAAAAAATGGGCCAAAGAACTAAATAGACATTTCTCCAAAGAAGACATACAGATGGCTAACAAATACATGAAAAGATGCTCAACATCTCTCATTATCAGAGAAATGCAAATCAAAACCACTATGAGGTACCATTTCACACCAGTCAGAATGGCTGCGATCCAAAAGTCTACAAGTAATAAATGCTGGAGAGGGTGTGGAGAAAAGGGAACCCTCTTCCACTGTTGGTGGGAATGCAAACTAGTACAGCCACTATGGAGAACAGTGTGGAGATTCCTTAAAAAACTGGAAATAGACCTGCCTTATGATCCAGCAATCCCACTGCTGGGCATACACACTGAGGAAACCAGAAGGGAAAGAGACACGTGTACCCCAATGTTCATCGCAGCACTGTTTATAATAGCCAGGACATGGAAGCAACCTAGATGTCCATCAGCAGATGAATGGATAAGAAAGCTGTGGTACATATACACAATGGAGTATTACTCAGCCATTAAAAAGAATACATTTGAATCAGTTCTAATGAGGTGGATGAAACTGGAGCCTATTATACAGAGTGAAGTAAGCCAGAAAGAAAAACACCAATACAGTATACTAACGCATATATATGGAATTTAGAAAGATGGTAACAATAACCCTGTGTACGAGACAGCAAAAGAGACACTGATGTATAGAACAGTCTTATGGACTCTGTGGGAGAGGGAGAGGGTGGGAAGATTTGGGAGAATGGCATTGAAACATGTAAAATATCATGTATGAAATGAGTTGCCAGTCCAGGTTCGATGCACGATACTGGATGCTTGGGGCTGGTGCACTGGGACGACCCAGAGGGATGGAATGGGGAGGGAGGAGGGAGGAGGGTTCAGGATGGGGAACACATCTATACCTGTGGCGGATTCATTTTGATATTTGGCAAATTTAATACAGTTATGTAAAGTTTAAAAATAAAATAAAATTAAAAAAAAAAAAACAACAAAAAAAATAAAAATAAAAGTAAGTTGAAATATCATCAAAAAAAAAAAAAAAAAAAAAAGGGCACGGGTTCAATCGCTGTTAAGGGAACCATGCTTCCACAACCTGCATAGTGCCCCCCGGGGGGAAAGAAAAATTCTCTGTGAGTGGTGATCTTGTTTGTAACGTGCACTGGGATTGGGCCACCATCACTGCTCTTCCTTTGGGAATACATTGCTCCCAAAATTTTCTTAGCAAAAAGGTGTCCTAGTCATTATTTGGTTTTTTTTCCTCCAAACATTATTGTACTCCCTGGGAGTGCTATTTGTGGGTTTTAGGTGTATCAGCACTTCGTTCCTTCTGAGCACCTTTAGCCGACAGCATAGGCGAGTGATGCAACAATCCCTTTTATGAGGTAGGTGGCCAGGAGTTGATTCCTGCCTACCTTTCTCGGGGGGACTTTCACATTCACCAACCCTATGTGACAACCTCTTCCTTTCTGGGTCTGGCAATCTAGACCTTAATGTCATTCCACACCCCAAACAAAGGCTGTAACACCATACCACTACTCCTTGCCCTTGAAATCAAATGTTAATCAGGGTTATCCATCTTCAGTGCAGACTCCTGACCCAATCCAGACCACTACTCTCTGACTAACTGGGGACCAGAGGGTCTGTTCCCCAACCTCTCGGGACCCCATATCCCTCCCATCTCCAGTGCCCACCTCTTCTCTTCTTTCCCTACCTTCCACCAGAAAAGTCACACACCCGCAATTATCTTTTCCCCATTTGATGTTTATTGTAATTGCAGCTATCAGTTTACTACGTTAGTGTGAGAGTCTTTCCTTGGTTGGCCATTTCTACGAAAGCAGACCTCTGGAGGCACAGTTCTACAATGTCTGACCTTTTCAAGTCAATTACTGGCTGCCCAGCTTGTACTTCTCCAGGGTCTCTTATTCTGGGGCGGCTGAGCTTATCTTCTCTTTGGATTCTGCCTCCTTCTTTGATCCCGCCTCATATTTTGGCACCTTTTACGGCTTTGATTCAGTTTCTTACGTGCACAGGAACAGGGAAAACAGTTGAGTTTTCTGGTTGTCTTCACCTTCTTCGACTGAGTGGCATATGGTCGGATTTTCTTTCTCAAGTTTCCTTGAAGAGGTCTTCTGACCCTCATGGTCATATTTCGTGCCTGGAAAGACAAGACAAGGGTATGAGACTTTAGGAAAGAAAAAAGTGGAGTTGGAAGGGAGATTTCATGAAAAAGGGATGTGGGCTAATGAGGGCTTTTGTGCCAGGCAAGGGTGGGTAGAGGTTTGGGGCAGCAAAGTCAATGGAGAACATGGGGAGCTTAGTTGGAATCATCTTACTTTCACACTGCCTCGGTACCTCCATTGACAAAGGGTCTTCTTTTGTCCATTCATCCTTGAGGCAAACCGCCTTTTACTCTTCTTGACTGCCGTGGGTTCCTGATTCCCTTAGTCAGGATGATGCCAAGAAGTGGCCTAACCTAGAATCTCTGCCTCTGGTCTCCCTATTTATACCCTTTCAGGACAATGAGGAGCCACACCCTTCAATCTGATTGGTCAGTTAGGCACCACCCCAGCCAAGAACATCTTGGGGGGCTTAGACATCACAATGTACCACTGTGCCCATCAACATGGGCTAGTGGATGCTGAGGGAGGCCATTTTATAACTTCTCCACTGCTGACACCTCTGTGTGTCTGATTCTGGGGAATGGTGATTCAGGGCCATGGTGTTTCTCCTCATGACCTTCAAACTCCCTTTCAGTTCCCTTTATCCTTTGACTTATTTGTGGCACTTCAACACTCCTGCCTCCTTCATCCCTCTGTAAATATCTTCCAAACACTTTCTGTCCCACTTCAGCCTTTCAGAGTAATCACTTCATCTCTAGCCCACCTTCTGCCTGTTGGGGGTTCCTGAGGGGCTTAAGGAACTTAAGAGCAAGCACTTAAGGTGGAAAAGGGTAATTAAGAACAAGTTGGGTGTTTGATCTCCTGTGATGAGCTTTTACCACCCCCAGACTTGGTGAATGCTCAGTCTGTTGCCCAAAGTTTAATAAACAGTCTCCCTCAGAGGACACATCAGAACAAAGACACTTCTACATCTCTCATCCTCTAAATTTTGTTGGGACACTTCAACACTCATATTGAGCCAGGAAACTCAACTTGCCCCATCTATAAGAAACTCATTCCTGATTATTATTATTATTATTATTATTAATTTTTTTAAGGAAAGTGCTCAAAGTCAAAATCAGTTCACCACTCTAGCACTGAGTCTTGACTAAATCATTTCCCCAGTCATACCTACTTGTCAGTTATCAGAAGGTAGGGCCCATTGCAGGCCTGACCAATAGCTGAGCAGGACAAGTACCTGCAGGTAGCTCAGTGATAGTTGGTTGCTTGTGGGTGGGGCCAATGAGGCACTGACCAATGGCTGAGCAAGCCCTGTTGCCTAGGAACAGGATGCAGAGTAATAAGGCACAGTAATGGCTACCTGCGAAGGGCTGTGCTCTGTTACATAAGGACACTTTGGGTCCAGTGTGCTGGAATCTTTTTGATTGACTCATTTCCGACCTCAGATTTGATTTCACATAATTAGTTAACTTTTGCATATCATACTTTTCATTATATTCCCAGGCATAGCTGTCACCAGTGCTGTCATCTCTATGCCTCTCCAACAGCTGCCACTTGATCACATGCTCAGCCTATAGTATAAATAGTTCAAAGCCAACAAGAATGTGAAGTCCAGCCCAACCTGAAAACTTTGACAAACCTTAAATTCACAGTGATTCGTATACTCTTTGCAGTGTAACAGAGCAGGAGGAGCACAGCCCTTAACAGGAAGCCATTGGTGTGCTTCATTTCAAGCCATCCTGTCCCTAGGCAACAGGTGCTGTTCAAACATTGCTAGGTGCCTCAGAGGGCCCCATTCACAAGCAGCCAACTGTCAATGAGTGACCATTAGTTGTCCTGCTTAGATGTTGGTCAGCACCACAGTGGGACCTGCCCACAGGTTACTTACTATCAATGAGGGGGCCATTGGGAAAGTGATTAAGTCAAGGGTGGTGTGGCGGTCATCAGGAGGAGACTGAGATAAGAGGCAGATTCAGGCCTCATTCTGGAGGCACTGGAGCTCACGCAGACTTGGGCCAGTGGGTGAGCTGGAGGGCCCAGGGAATACCCTGGGGACTAGATGTTGTAGCCCTCCATAGCCCTCACTATGGCCCTCCACTAGCCTTGGCCAAAGCCTTGAGGTGCAGTGTACCTCTCCCGCATCCCTGTCGCTGCGACCAACTAGCAGTGGTTTTCTTTCTGGGTCTCAGTCTGTGAGAACTGGTCTCCCCATATGGATGCCCTGAGGACGGACACTGAGGACCTACTATGTTGGATGCCTGTATCCGTCAGGGATGAGGGCTGGGCAGAGTGTGGGAACCTGGCACTGAAGGAGCTGCTGGCTGAGATCTGCTTCCCCTTAACCAGCACTGGGACACTGCAGGGTGAAAGCTGTGCCTTGAGACTGCCCTTTCTTGTCAGGACAGAGAATAACATTCATCTAGTAGATGTTTATAGGAACATCATTACCTGACCATGACCTAACCTTAAGCACAAAGGGTATGACACCAAGAAGTCTGCAGCAACTTACCACCACTCTCCCTAACATTTAATTTTACATGCACTTTCTGAAAACTTTTACTAACTTTGGGGTCTTAGGGCATGAACCACCCATCTCCTTGTATGAATCTTTAATCAACATTTCTCTGTTCCAAACTTTAAGGTTAAGTTTTGATGGGCCTCCTTCTGCGTCAGGCACATGGACTTGCAATTTGAATAACAACGGTATTGTCTAAGGACAGACTTTGCCTCTCTTAAACAACGGCAGAGACTGGCCAAGTGCTCACAATTATCCATAAAATACACGCTGACTCGGCTTGGCTAAACTTTAGCCAAGCTTCTCTCCTCTGAACTTCAGCTATCGCCCAAACTTGAGCAAGCGCTAAGATTCAAAGTTTTCTGTTTCCCTTAACAGCTCATTCTGAGAATCAGCTCACTATCAGAGAGAAACAATTCCTGTAAAACAGCCCCATCATGCTGTCTGCTCATCCATCTCACTACTGGGCCCATCACACACACACACACACACACACACACACACACACACACACACACACAGAGTTCCTGCTGACCCTACTCATACTTCCATGTTAAAGAAACTTCTTTTTCTGTTCTACTTTCAGACATGTCAGGATCTGTGCTCAAAACACTTTCCCAAATGCAATCAGTTCCGTTCAATGGCTCAGTCAATTCTGACTCTCTGAGACCCTATTGTCTGCAGCACATCAGGCTTCACTGTCCATCACCAACTCCCAGAGCTTGCTTAAAATTCAAGCCCATCAAGAGGGTGATGCCATCCAACCATCTCATCCTTTGTCGTCTCCTTCTCCTCTGGCCTTCAATCTTTCCCTGCCTCAGGGTCTTTTCCCATGAGTCAGTCTTTGTCTCAGATGGCCAAAGTATTAGAGTTTCAGCATTACCCCTTCCAATGAATATTCAGGACTGATTTCCTCTAGCATTGACTGCATTGATTTCCTTGCAATCCAAAGGACTCTCGAGAGTCTTTCCCAAAACCACAGTTCAAAACCATCAGTTCTTCAGTGCTCAGCTTTCTTTATGGTCAACTCTCCTATGCATACATGATGACTGTTGGGAAAACTTAGCTTTGACATATGGACCTTTGTTGGTAACGTAATGTCTCTTCCTTTAATACACTGTCTAGGTTGGTCATAGCTTTTCTTCCAAGGAGTAAGCGTCTTTCCCTTTCATGGCTGCAGTCACCATCTGCAGTGGTTTTGGAGCCCCAAAAAGAAAGCCTGACACTGGATCAACTGTTTCCCCATCTATTTCCCATGAAGTGTTGGGACCAGATGCCATGATCTGCGTTTTATGAATGTTGAGTTTTAAGCCAACATTTTCTCTCTCCTCTTTCACTTTCATCCAGAGCCTTTTTAGTTCCTCTTCACTATCTGCCATAAGGGTGGTGTCATCTGCATATCTGAGGTTATTGATATTTCTCCTGGCAATCTTGAGTCCAGCATGTGCTTCTTCCAGCCCAGCGTTTCTCATGTTGTACACTGCATAGAGTTTAAGTGCGTCGGGGCACAATATACAGCCTTGACATACACCTTTTCCTATTTGGAACCAGGCTGTTGTTCCATGTCCACCTCTAACTGTTGCTTCCACACCTGCATACAAGTTTCTCAAGAGGCAGGTCAGGTGGTCTGTTATTCCTGTCTCTTCCAGTATTTTCCACAGTTTATTGTGGTCCACACAGTCAAAGGCTTCGTCATAGTCAATAAAGCAGAAATAGATGTTTTTTCTGAACTCTCTTGCTGTTTGGATGATCCAAGAAAAGACCAATACATAGAAAACTGTAAAGCACTGAAGAAAGAAATCAAAGATCACACAGATAGATGGAGAAATATACCATGTTCATGGATCAGAATGATCAATATAGTGAAAATCAGTACACAACACAAAGCAATCTATTAATTCAATGCAATCCCTATCAAGCTACCAATGGTATTTTTCACAGAACTAGAACAAATAGCTTCACAGTTTGTATGGAAATACAGAAAACATGGAATAGCCCAAAGCAACCTTGCCAAAGAAGAATGGAACTGGAGGAAACAACCTACCTGACTTCAGGCTCTACTACAATGCTACCGTCATCAAAACAATATGGTACTGGTACAGAGGCAGAAATACAGTTCAAGGGAACAAAATTGAAAGCCCAGCGATAAATCCACGCACCTATGGACATTTTATATTTGAGAAAGGAGGCAAGAATATACAATGGAGAAAAGACAACCTCTTTAAGAAGAGGTGCTGGGAAAAATGGTCAACCACTTGTAAAAGAATGAAACTAGAACACTGTCTTACACCATACAGAGAATAACTTCAAAATGGATTAAAGATCGAAACATAAGAGCAGAAACTATAAAACTCCTAGAGGCAAACATAGCCAAAACACTCTCTGACATAAATCACAGCAGGATACTCTATGACCCACCTCCCAGATTAATGGATATAAATGAACAGGACCAAATTATATAGCAAAATAGCCCAAGTAAATGAATAGGGCCAAATTAAATTCAAAAGCTTT
This sequence comes from Bubalus kerabau, assembly GCF_029407905.1. Taxonomy (NCBI): domain Eukaryota; kingdom Metazoa; phylum Chordata; class Mammalia; order Artiodactyla; family Bovidae; genus Bubalus; species Bubalus kerabau. Next base: position 37,578,457 of record NC_073647.1, on the reverse strand, counting down.
TGCACAACAAAGGAAAGTATAAGCAAGGTGAAAATACGGCCTTCAGAATGGGAGGAAGTAAGAGCAAACAAAGCATCTGACAAAGACATAATCTAAAAAAATTAAAAGTTGCTCCCACAGCTCAATTGCAGACCAAGGAATGACCAATTCAAAAAACGGGCCGACGAACTAAACAGACATTTCTCCCAAGAAGACATACAGATGGCGAACAAACACATGAAGAGATGCTCATCATCACTCATTATCAGAGAAATGCAAATCCAGACGACCTTGAGGTACCCTCTCACGCTGGTCAGAATGGCTGTTACCCAAAAGTCTACAAACAATAAATGCTGGAGAGGGTGTGGAGAAAAGGGAACCCTCTCACGTTGTTGGTGGGAATGCAATTGAGTACAGCCACTACCGAGAATAGTGTGGAGACTCCGTAAAAAACTGAAGATAGAACTGCCATATGACCCAGGAATCCCACTGCTGGGCATGCACACCGAGGACACCAGCATTGAAAGAATCACGTGTACCCCAAATTTCAGCGCAGCACTGTTAATAATATCCAGGACATGTAAGCAACCTAGAAGTCCATCAGCTGACTAAAGGATAAGAAAGCTGCTGTACATATACACTATGGAATGTAACTCATTCATTACAAAGAATACGTTTGAATCACTTCGAAGGAGGTGGATGAAACTGGAGCCTCTTATACAGAGTGAAGGACGTCAAAAAGAAACACACCAATACAGTACACTAACACATATATATGGAATTCAGAAAGATGGCAAGGATGACCCTATATGCGAGAGAGCAAAAGAGACACAGATATATAGAAGAGTCTTTTGGACTCCGTGGGAGAAGGCGAGGGTAGGATGATTCGAGAGAAGAGCATTGAAACATGTATATTATTCTATGAGAACCAGATCACCAGTCCAGGTTTGATGCATGAGACTAGGTGCTCAGGGCTGGTGCACTGGGATGACCCTGAGGCATGGGATGGGGAGGGAGGTGGGAGGGGGGATTCAGGATGGGAAACCCATGGACACCCATGGCTGATTCATGTCAATGTATGGCAAAAAGCACTACAATATTGCAACGTAATTAGCCTCAAATCAAAATAAATAAATTTAGAAAAAAGAACTCAAAAAAGAAAAACGGAAAGAAAGGACAGCACACCCAGGGGGTCTTTCACTTTTATTGATTTTAAATCACATTCAGTGACTGACTGTGAATCATCACTGGGGTCTCCCAGGAGTTAGAGTGCCAGAAAGATTTAATTAGGGAGCTGCAGTCCAGATAAAAGATAACATATCGTTGAGTTAAAATCTGAACTCAACTCGTTTGATGCCTATGGTGAAACTCTGTTTTAGTTCTGTCTAAAAAGCTTTCTGAAGACACGCAGGATTCTTATGGTCAGAGACTGCCTGATGTATCTCCATAATTGTTTGACTATTCCTTGGACCTTTTAAAACATTTCAAAATGAAAGTTAACACAAACTTAAATATCTCGTACTCTTCCTTTTAAACCATGATAAACTTGTAGAATTTGGACTAACAAAAGACTTTATTGGGGAAGAATGTTTTACGAGTTTAGTTATTTTGAAATCTTAGGGTATGGTGATAATTAAAAGACCAGCTTTTACTCAGTCTTATGTTAGTACTTATGTAAAATTTCACTGTACAGACTTCCATGACTGCCCAGTGCTTAGGACTCCGTGCTTTCCCTAAAAGGGCACGGGTTCAATGGAGGCTGAACAACACGCTGCTGAATAACCAACAAATCACAGAAAAAATCAAAAAAGAAATCAAAATTTGCATAGAAACGAATGAAAATGAAAACACAACAACCCAAAACCTGTGGGACACGGTAAAAGCAGTCCTAAGGGGAAAGTTCATAGCAATACAGGCACACCTCAAGAAACAAGAAAAAAGTCAAATAAATAACCTAACTCTACACCTAAAGCAACTAGAAAAGGAAGAAAGGAAGAACCCCAGGGTTCGTAGAAGGAAAGAAATCTTAAAAATTAGAGCAGAAATAAATGCAAAAGAAACAAAAGAGACCATAGCAAAAATCAACAAAACCAAAAGCTGGTTCTTTGAAAGGATAAATAAAATTGACAAACCATTAGCCAGACTCATCAAGAAACAAAAGGAGAAAAATCAAATCAATAAAATTAGAAATGAAAATGGAGAGATCACAACAGACAACACAGAAATACAAAGGATCATAAGAGAGTACTATCAACAATTATATGCCAATAAAATGGACAACGAGGAAGAAATGGACAAATTCTTAGAAAAGTACAACTTTCCAAAACTCGATCAGGAAGAAATAGAAAAGCATAACAGACCCATCACAAGCACGGAGATTGAAACTGTAATAAAAAATCTTCCAGCAAACAAAAGCCCAGGTCCAGACGGCTTCACAGCTGAATTCTACCAAAAATTTAGAGAAGAGCTAGCACCTATCCTGCTCAAACTCTTCCAGAAAATTGCAGAGGATGGTAAACTTCCAAACTCATTCTATGAGGCCACCATCACCCTAATACCAAAACCTGACAAAGATCCCACAAAAAAAGAAAACTAGAGGCCAATATCACTGATGAACATAGATGCAAAAATCCTTAACAAAATTCTAGCAATCAGAATCCAACAACACATTAAAAAGATCATACACCATGACCAAGTGGGCTTTATCCCAGGGATGCAAGGATTCTTCAATATCCGCAAATCAATCAATGTAATACACCACATTAACAAATTGAAAAATAAAAACCATATGATTATCTCAATAGATGCAGAGAAAGCCTTTGACAAAATTCAACATCCATTTATGATCAAAACTCTCCAGAAAGCAGGAATAGAAGGAACATACCTCAACATAATAAAAGCTATATATGACAAACCCACAGCAAACATTATCCTCAATGGTGAAAAATTGAAAGCATTTCCTCTAAAGTCAGGAACAAGACAAGGGTGCCCACTTTCACCATTACTATTCAACATAGTTTTGGAAGTTTTGGCCACAGCAATCAGAACAGAAAAAGAAATAAAAGGAATCCAAATTGGAAAAGAAGAAGTAAAGCTCTCACTGTTTGCAGATGACATGATCCTCTACATAGAAAACCCTAAAGACTCCACCAGAAAATTACTAGAACTAATCAATGACTATAGTAAAGTTGCAGGATATAAAATCAACACACAGAAATCCCTTGCATTCCTATACACTAATAATGAGCAAACAGAAAAAGAAATTAAGGAAACAATTCCATTCACCATTGCAACGGAAAGAATAAAATACTTAGGAATATATCTACCTAAAGAATCTAAAGACCTATATATAGAAAACTATAAAACACTAGTGAAAGAAATCAAAGAGGACACTAACAGATGGAGAAATATACCATGTTCATGGATTGGAAGAATCAATGTAGTGAAAATGAGTATACTACCCAAAGCAATCTATAGATTCAATGCAATCCCTATCAAGCTACCAACAGCATTCTTCACAGAGCTAGAACAAATAATTTCACAATTTGTATGGAAAAACAAAAAACCTCGAATAGCCAAAGCGATCTTGAGAAAGAAGAATGGAACTGGAGGAATCAACCTACCTGACTTCAGGCTCTACTACAAAGCCACAGTTATCAAGACAGTATGGTACTGGCACAAAGACAGAAATATAGATCAATGGAACAAAATAGAAAGCCCAGAGATAAATCCACGCACATATGGACACCTTATCTTCGACAAAGGAGGCAAGAATATACAATGGATTAAAGACAATCTCTTTAACAAGTGGTGCTGGGAACTCTGGTCAACCACTTGTAAAAGAATGAAACTAGAACACTTTCTAACACCATACACAAAAATAAACTCAAAATGGATTAAAGATCTAAACGTAAGACCAGAAACTATAAAACTCCTAGAGGAGAACCTAGGCAAAACACTCTCTGACATACATCACAGCAGGATCCTCTATGACCCACCTCCCAGAATATTGGAAATAAAAGCAAAAATAAACAAATGGGACCTAATTAACCTTAAAAGCTTCTGCACATCAAAGGAAACTATTAGCAAGGTGAAAAGACAGCCTTCAGAATGGGAGAAGATAATAGCAAATGAAGCAACTGACAAACAACTAATCTCGAGAATATACAAGCAACTCCTACAGCTCAACTCCAGAAAAATAAATGACCCAATCAAAAAATGGGCCAAAGAACTAAATAGACATTTCTCCAAAGAAGACATACAGATGGCTAACAAATACATGAAAAGATGCTCAACATCTCTCATTATCAGAGAAATGCAAATCAAAACCACTATGAGGTACCATTTCACACCAGTCAGAATGGCTGCGATCCAAAAGTCTACAAGTAATAAATGCTGGAGAGGGTGTGGAGAAAAGGGAACCCTCTTCCACTGTTGGTGGGAATGCAAACTAGTACAGCCACTATGGAGAACAGTGTGGAGATTCCTTAAAAAACTGGAAATAGACCTGCCTTATGATCCAGCAATCCCACTGCTGGGCATACACACTGAGGAAACCAGAAGGGAAAGAGACACGTGTACCCCAATGTTCATCGCAGCACTGTTTATAATAGCCAGGACATGGAAGCAACCTAGATGTCCATCAGCAGATGAATGGATAAGAAAGCTGTGGTACATATACACAATGGAGTATTACTCAGCCATTAAAAAGAATACATTTGAATCAGTTCTAATGAGGTGGATGAAACTGGAGCCTATTATACAGAGTGAAGTAAGCCAGAAAGAAAAACACCAATACAGTATACTAACGCATATATATGGAATTTAGAAAGATGGTAACAATAACCCTGTGTACGAGACAGCAAAAGAGACACTGATGTATAGAACAGTCTTATGGACTCTGTGGGAGAGGGAGAGGGTGGGAAGATTTGGGAGAATGGCATTGAAACATGTAAAATATCATGTATGAAATGAGTTGCCAGTCCAGGTTCGATGCACGATACTGGATGCTTGGGGCTGGTGCACTGGGACGACCCAGAGGGATGGAATGGGGAGGGAGGAGGGAGGAGGGTTCAGGATGGGGAACACATCTATACCTGTGGCGGATTCATTTTGATATTTGGCAAATTTAATACAGTTATGTAAAGTTTAAAAATAAAATAAAATTAAAAAAAAAAAAAACAACAAAAAAAATAAAAATAAAAGTAAGTTGAAATATCATCAAAAAAAAAAAAAAAAAAAAAAGGGCACGGGTTCAATCGCTGTTAAGGGAACCATGCTTCCACAACCTGCATAGTGCCCCCCGGGGGGAAAGAAAAATTCTCTGTGAGTGGTGATCTTGTTTGTAACGTGCACTGGGATTGGGCCACCATCACTGCTCTTCCTTTGGGAATACATTGCTCCCAAAATTTTCTTAGCAAAAAGGTGTCCTAGTCATTATTTGGTTTTTTTTCCTCCAAACATTATTGTACTCCCTGGGAGTGCTATTTGTGGGTTTTAGGTGTATCAGCACTTCGTTCCTTCTGAGCACCTTTAGCCGACAGCATAGGCGAGTGATGCAACAATCCCTTTTATGAGGTAGGTGGCCAGGAGTTGATTCCTGCCTACCTTTCTCGGGGGGACTTTCACATTCACCAACCCTATGTGACAACCTCTTCCTTTCTGGGTCTGGCAATCTAGACCTTAATGTCATTCCACACCCCAAACAAAGGCTGTAACACCATACCACTACTCCTTGCCCTTGAAATCAAATGTTAATCAGGGTTATCCATCTTCAGTGCAGACTCCTGACCCAATCCAGACCACTACTCTCTGACTAACTGGGGACCAGAGGGTCTGTTCCCCAACCTCTCGGGACCCCATATCCCTCCCATCTCCAGTGCCCACCTCTTCTCTTCTTTCCCTACCTTCCACCAGAAAAGTCACACACCCGCAATTATCTTTTCCCCATTTGATGTTTATTGTAATTGCAGCTATCAGTTTACTACGTTAGTGTGAGAGTCTTTCCTTGGTTGGCCATTTCTACGAAAGCAGACCTCTGGAGGCACAGTTCTACAATGTCTGACCTTTTCAAGTCAATTACTGGCTGCCCAGCTTGTACTTCTCCAGGGTCTCTTATTCTGGGGCGGCTGAGCTTATCTTCTCTTTGGATTCTGCCTCCTTCTTTGATCCCGCCTCATATTTTGGCACCTTTTACGGCTTTGATTCAGTTTCTTACGTGCACAGGAACAGGGAAAACAGTTGAGTTTTCTGGTTGTCTTCACCTTCTTCGACTGAGTGGCATATGGTCGGATTTTCTTTCTCAAGTTTCCTTGAAGAGGTCTTCTGACCCTCATGGTCATATTTCGTGCCTGGAAAGACAAGACAAGGGTATGAGACTTTAGGAAAGAAAAAAGTGGAGTTGGAAGGGAGATTTCATGAAAAAGGGATGTGGGCTAATGAGGGCTTTTGTGCCAGGCAAGGGTGGGTAGAGGTTTGGGGCAGCAAAGTCAATGGAGAACATGGGGAGCTTAGTTGGAATCATCTTACTTTCACACTGCCTCGGTACCTCCATTGACAAAGGGTCTTCTTTTGTCCATTCATCCTTGAGGCAAACCGCCTTTTACTCTTCTTGACTGCCGTGGGTTCCTGATTCCCTTAGTCAGGATGATGCCAAGAAGTGGCCTAACCTAGAATCTCTGCCTCTGGTCTCCCTATTTATACCCTTTCAGGACAATGAGGAGCCACACCCTTCAATCTGATTGGTCAGTTAGGCACCACCCCAGCCAAGAACATCTTGGGGGGCTTAGACATCACAATGTACCACTGTGCCCATCAACATGGGCTAGTGGATGCTGAGGGAGGCCATTTTATAACTTCTCCACTGCTGACACCTCTGTGTGTCTGATTCTGGGGAATGGTGATTCAGGGCCATGGTGTTTCTCCTCATGACCTTCAAACTCCCTTTCAGTTCCCTTTATCCTTTGACTTATTTGTGGCACTTCAACACTCCTGCCTCCTTCATCCCTCTGTAAATATCTTCCAAACACTTTCTGTCCCACTTCAGCCTTTCAGAGTAATCACTTCATCTCTAGCCCACCTTCTGCCTGTTGGGGGTTCCTGAGGGGCTTAAGGAACTTAAGAGCAAGCACTTAAGGTGGAAAAGGGTAATTAAGAACAAGTTGGGTGTTTGATCTCCTGTGATGAGCTTTTACCACCCCCAGACTTGGTGAATGCTCAGTCTGTTGCCCAAAGTTTAATAAACAGTCTCCCTCAGAGGACACATCAGAACAAAGACACTTCTACATCTCTCATCCTCTAAATTTTGTTGGGACACTTCAACACTCATATTGAGCCAGGAAACTCAACTTGCCCCATCTATAAGAAACTCATTCCTGATTATTATTATTATTATTATTATTAATTTTTTTAAGGAAAGTGCTCAAAGTCAAAATCAGTTCACCACTCTAGCACTGAGTCTTGACTAAATCATTTCCCCAGTCATACCTACTTGTCAGTTATCAGAAGGTAGGGCCCATTGCAGGCCTGACCAATAGCTGAGCAGGACAAGTACCTGCAGGTAGCTCAGTGATAGTTGGTTGCTTGTGGGTGGGGCCAATGAGGCACTGACCAATGGCTGAGCAAGCCCTGTTGCCTAGGAACAGGATGCAGAGTAATAAGGCACAGTAATGGCTACCTGCGAAGGGCTGTGCTCTGTTACATAAGGACACTTTGGGTCCAGTGTGCTGGAATCTTTTTGATTGACTCATTTCCGACCTCAGATTTGATTTCACATAATTAGTTAACTTTTGCATATCATACTTTTCATTATATTCCCAGGCATAGCTGTCACCAGTGCTGTCATCTCTATGCCTCTCCAACAGCTGCCACTTGATCACATGCTCAGCCTATAGTATAAATAGTTCAAAGCCAACAAGAATGTGAAGTCCAGCCCAACCTGAAAACTTTGACAAACCTTAAATTCACAGTGATTCGTATACTCTTTGCAGTGTAACAGAGCAGGAGGAGCACAGCCCTTAACAGGAAGCCATTGGTGTGCTTCATTTCAAGCCATCCTGTCCCTAGGCAACAGGTGCTGTTCAAACATTGCTAGGTGCCTCAGAGGGCCCCATTCACAAGCAGCCAACTGTCAATGAGTGACCATTAGTTGTCCTGCTTAGATGTTGGTCAGCACCACAGTGGGACCTGCCCACAGGTTACTTACTATCAATGAGGGGGCCATTGGGAAAGTGATTAAGTCAAGGGTGGTGTGGCGGTCATCAGGAGGAGACTGAGATAAGAGGCAGATTCAGGCCTCATTCTGGAGGCACTGGAGCTCACGCAGACTTGGGCCAGTGGGTGAGCTGGAGGGCCCAGGGAATACCCTGGGGACTAGATGTTGTAGCCCTCCATAGCCCTCACTATGGCCCTCCACTAGCCTTGGCCAAAGCCTTGAGGTGCAGTGTACCTCTCCCGCATCCCTGTCGCTGCGACCAACTAGCAGTGGTTTTCTTTCTGGGTCTCAGTCTGTGAGAACTGGTCTCCCCATATGGATGCCCTGAGGACGGACACTGAGGACCTACTATGTTGGATGCCTGTATCCGTCAGGGATGAGGGCTGGGCAGAGTGTGGGAACCTGGCACTGAAGGAGCTGCTGGCTGAGATCTGCTTCCCCTTAACCAGCACTGGGACACTGCAGGGTGAAAGCTGTGCCTTGAGACTGCCCTTTCTTGTCAGGACAGAGAATAACATTCATCTAGTAGATGTTTATAGGAACATCATTACCTGACCATGACCTAACCTTAAGCACAAAGGGTATGACACCAAGAAGTCTGCAGCAACTTACCACCACTCTCCCTAACATTTAATTTTACATGCACTTTCTGAAAACTTTTACTAACTTTGGGGTCTTAGGGCATGAACCACCCATCTCCTTGTATGAATCTTTAATCAACATTTCTCTGTTCCAAACTTTAAGGTTAAGTTTTGATGGGCCTCCTTCTGCGTCAGGCACATGGACTTGCAATTTGAATAACAACGGTATTGTCTAAGGACAGACTTTGCCTCTCTTAAACAACGGCAGAGACTGGCCAAGTGCTCACAATTATCCATAAAATACACGCTGACTCGGCTTGGCTAAACTTTAGCCAAGCTTCTCTCCTCTGAACTTCAGCTATCGCCCAAACTTGAGCAAGCGCTAAGATTCAAAGTTTTCTGTTTCCCTTAACAGCTCATTCTGAGAATCAGCTCACTATCAGAGAGAAACAATTCCTGTAAAACAGCCCCATCATGCTGTCTGCTCATCCATCTCACTACTGGGCCCATCACACACACACACACACACACACACACACACACACACACACACACAGAGTTCCTGCTGACCCTACTCATACTTCCATGTTAAAGAAACTTCTTTTTCTGTTCTACTTTCAGACATGTCAGGATCTGTGCTCAAAACACTTTCCCAAATGCAATCAGTTCCGTTCAATGGCTCAGTCAATTCTGACTCTCTGAGACCCTATTGTCTGCAGCACATCAGGCTTCACTGTCCATCACCAACTCCCAGAGCTTGCTTAAAATTCAAGCCCATCAAGAGGGTGATGCCATCCAACCATCTCATCCTTTGTCGTCTCCTTCTCCTCTGGCCTTCAATCTTTCCCTGCCTCAGGGTCTTTTCCCATGAGTCAGTCTTTGTCTCAGATGGCCAAAGTATTAGAGTTTCAGCATTACCCCTTCCAATGAATATTCAGGACTGATTTCCTCTAGCATTGACTGCATTGATTTCCTTGCAATCCAAAGGACTCTCGAGAGTCTTTCCCAAAACCACAGTTCAAAACCATCAGTTCTTCAGTGCTCAGCTTTCTTTATGGTCAACTCTCCTATGCATACATGATGACTGTTGGGAAAACTTAGCTTTGACATATGGACCTTTGTTGGTAACGTAATGTCTCTTCCTTTAATACACTGTCTAGGTTGGTCATAGCTTTTCTTCCAAGGAGTAAGCGTCTTTCCCTTTCATGGCTGCAGTCACCATCTGCAGTGGTTTTGGAGCCCCAAAAAGAAAGCCTGACACTGGATCAACTGTTTCCCCATCTATTTCCCATGAAGTGTTGGGACCAGATGCCATGATCTGCGTTTTATGAATGTTGAGTTTTAAGCCAACATTTTCTCTCTCCTCTTTCACTTTCATCCAGAGCCTTTTTAGTTCCTCTTCACTATCTGCCATAAGGGTGGTGTCATCTGCATATCTGAGGTTATTGATATTTCTCCTGGCAATCTTGAGTCCAGCATGTGCTTCTTCCAGCCCAGCGTTTCTCATGTTGTACACTGCATAGAGTTTAAGTGCGTCGGGGCACAATATACAGCCTTGACATACACCTTTTCCTATTTGGAACCAGGCTGTTGTTCCATGTCCACCTCTAACTGTTGCTTCCACACCTGCATACAAGTTTCTCAAGAGGCAGGTCAGGTGGTCTGTTATTCCTGTCTCTTCCAGTATTTTCCACAGTTTATTGTGGTCCACACAGTCAAAGGCTTCGTCATAGTCAATAAAGCAGAAATAGATGTTTTTTCTGAACTCTCTTGCTGTTTGGATGATCCAAGAAAAGACCAATACATAGAAAACTGTAAAGCACTGAAGAAAGAAATCAAAGATCACACAGATAGATGGAGAAATATACCATGTTCATGGATCAGAATGATCAATATAGTGAAAATCAGTACACAACACAAAGCAATCTATTAATTCAATGCAATCCCTATCAAGCTACCAATGGTATTTTTCACAGAACTAGAACAAATAGCTTCACAGTTTGTATGGAAATACAGAAAACATGGAATAGCCCAAAGCAACCTTGCCAAAGAAGAATGGAACTGGAGGAAACAACCTACCTGACTTCAGGCTCTACTACAATGCTACCGTCATCAAAACAATATGGTACTGGTACAGAGGCAGAAATACAGTTCAAGGGAACAAAATTGAAAGCCCAGCGATAAATCCACGCACCTATGGACATTTTATATTTGAGAAAGGAGGCAAGAATATACAATGGAGAAAAGACAACCTCTTTAAGAAGAGGTGCTGGGAAAAATGGTCAACCACTTGTAAAAGAATGAAACTAGAACACTGTCTTACACCATACAGAGAATAACTTCAAAATGGATTAAAGATCGAAACATAAGAGCAGAAACTATAAAACTCCTAGAGGCAAACATAGCCAAAACACTCTCTGACATAAATCACAGCAGGATACTCTATGACCCACCTCCCAGATTAATGGATATAAATGAACAGGACCAAATTATATAGCAAAATAGCCCAAGTAAATGAATAGGGCCAAATTAAATTCAAAAGCTTTTGCACAACAAAGGAAAGTATAAGCAAGGTGAAAATACGGCCTTCAGAATGGGAGGAAGTAAGAGCAAACAAAGCATCTGACAAAGACATAATCTAAAAAAATTAAAAGTTGCTCCCACAGCTCAATTGCAGACCAAGGAATGACCAATTCAAAAAACGGGCCGACGAACTAAACAGACATTTCTCCCAAGAAGACATACAGATGGCGAACAAACACATGAAGAGATGCTCATCATCACTCATTATCAGAGAAATGCAAATCCAGACGACCTTGAGGTACCCTCTCACGCTGGTCAGAATGGCTGTTACCCAAAAGTCTACAAACAATAAATGCTGGAGAGGGTGTGGAGAAAAGGGAACCCTCTCACGTTGTTGGTGGGAATGCAATTGAGTACAGCCACTACCGAGAATAGTGTGGAGACTCCGTAAAAAACTGAAGATAGAACTGCCATATGACCCAGGAATCCCACTGCTGGGCATGCACACCGAGGACACCAGCATTGAAAGAATCACGTGTACCCCAAATTTCAGCGCAGCACTGTTAATAATATCCAGGACATGTAAGCAACCTAGAAGTCCATCAGCTGACTAAAGGATAAGAAAGCTGCTGTACATATACACTATGGAATGTAACTCATTCATTACAAAGAATACGTTTGAATCACTTCGAAGGAGGTGGATGAAACTGGAGCCTCTTATACAGAGTGAAGGACGTCAAAAAGAAACACACCAATACAGTACACTAACACATATATATGGAATTCAGAAAGATGGCAAGGATGACCCTATATGCGAGAGAGCAAAAGAGACACAGATATATAGAAGAGTCTTTTGGACTCCGTGGGAGAAGGCGAGGGTAGGATGATTCGAGAGAAGAGCATTGAAACATGTATATTATTCTATGAGAACCAGATCACCAGTCCAGGTTTGATGCATGAGACTAGGTGCTCAGGGCTGGTGCACTGGGATGACCCTGAGGCATGGGATGGGGAGGGAGGTGGGAGGGGGGATTCAGGATGGGAAACCCATGGACACCCATGGCTGATTCATGTCAATGTATGGCAAAAAGCACTACAATATTGCAACGTAATTAGCCTCAAATCAAAATAAATAAATTTAGAAAAAAGAACTCAAAAAAGAAAAACGGAAAGAAAGGACAGCACACCCAGGGGGTCTTTCACTTTTATTGATTTTAAATCACATTCAGTGACTGACTGTGAATCATCACTGGGGTCTCCCAGGAGTTAGAGTGCCAGAAAGATTTAATTAGGGAGCTGCAGTCCAGATAAAAGATAACATATCGTTGAGTTAAAATCTGAACTCAACTCGTTTGATGCCTATGGTGAAACTCTGTTTTAGTTCTGTCTAAAAAGCTTTCTGAAGACACGCAGGATTCTTATGGTCAGAGACTGCCTGATGTATCTCCATAATTGTTTGACTATTCCTTGGACCTTTTAAAACATTTCAAAATGAAAGTTAACACAAACTTAAATATCTCGTACTCTTCCTTTTAAACCATGATAAACTTGTAGAATTTGGACTAACAAAAGACTTTATTGGGGAAGAATGTTTTACGAGTTTAGTTATTTTGAAATCTTAGGGTATGGTGATAATTAAAAGACCAGCTTTTACTCAGTCTTATGTTAGTACTTATGTAAAATTTCACTGTACAGACTTCCATGACTGCCCAGTGCTTAGGACTCCGTGCTTTCCCTAAAAGGGCACGGGTTCAATGGAGGCTGAACAACACGCTGCTGAATAACCAACAAATCACAGAAAAAATCAAAAAAGAAATCAAAATTTGCATAGAAACGAATGAAAATGAAAACACAACAACCCAAAACCTGTGGGACACGGTAAAAGCAGTCCTAAGGGGAAAGTTCATAGCAATACAGGCACACCTCAAGAAACAAGAAAAAAGTCAAATAAATAACCTAACTCTACACCTAAAGCAACTAGAAAAGGAAGAAAGGAAGAACCCCAGGGTTCGTAGAAGGAAAGAAATCTTAAAAATTAGAGCAGAAATAAATGCAAAAGAAACAAAAGAGACCATAGCAAAAATCAACAAAACCAAAAGCTGGTTCTTTGAAAGGATAAATAAAATTGACAAACCATTAGCCAGACTCATCAAGAAACAAAAGGAGAAAAATCAAATCAATAAAATTAGAAATGAAAATGGAGAGATCACAACAGACAACACAGAAATACAAAGGATCATAAGAGAGTACTATCAACAATTATATGCCAATAAAATGGACAACGAGGAAGAAATGGACAAATTCTTAGAAAAGTACAACTTTCCAAAACTCGATCAGGAAGAAATAGAAAAGCATAACAGACCCATCACAAGCACGGAGATTGAAACTGTAATAAAAAATCTTCCAGCAAACAAAAGCCCAGGTCCAGACGGCTTCACAGCTGAATTCTACCAAAAATTTAGAGAAGAGCTAGCACCTATCCTGCTCAAACTCTTCCAGAAAATTGCAGAGGATGGTAAACTTCCAAACTCATTCTATGAGGCCACCATCACCCTAATACCAAAACCTGACAAAGATCCCACAAAAAAAGAAAACTAGAGGCCAATATCACTGATGAACATAGATGCAAAAATCCTTAACAAAATTCTAGCAATCAGAATCCAACAACACATTAAAAAGATCATACACCATGACCAAGTGGGCTTTATCCCAGGGATGCAAGGATTCTTCAATATCCGCAAATCAATCAATGTAATACACCACATTAACAAATTGAAAAATAAAAACCATATGATTATCTCAATAGATGCAGAGAAAGCCTTTGACAAAATTCAACATCCATTTATGATCAAAACTCTCCAGAAAGCAGGAATAGAAGGAACATACCTCAACATAATAAAAGCTATATATGACAAACCCACAGCAAACATTATCCTCAATGGTGAAAAATTGAAAGCATTTCCTCTAAAGTCAGGAACAAGACAAGGGTGCCCACTTTCACCATTACTATTCAACATAGTTTTGGAAGTTTTGGCCACAGCAATCAGAACAGAAAAAGAAATAAAAGGAATCCAAATTGGAAAAGAAGAAGTAAAGCTCTCACTGTTTGCAGATGACATGATCCTCTACATAGAAAACCCTAAAGACTCCACCAGAAAATTACTAGAACTAATCAATGACTATAGTAAAGTTGCAGGATATAAAATCAACACACAGAAATCCCTTGCATTCCTATACACTAATAATGAGCAAACAGAAAAAGAAATTAAGGAAACAATTCCATTCACCATTGCAACGGAAAGAATAAAATACTTAGGAATATATCTACCTAAAGAATCTAAAGACCTATATATAGAAAACTATAAAACACTAGTGAAAGAAATCAAAGAGGACACTAACAGATGGAGAAATATACCATGTTCATGGATTGGAAGAATCAATGTAGTGAAAATGAGTATACTACCCAAAGCAATCTATAGATTCAATGCAATCCCTATCAAGCTACCAACAGCATTCTTCACAGAGCTAGAACAAATAATTTCACAATTTGTATGGAAAAACAAAAAACCTCGAATAGCCAAAGCGATCTTGAGAAAGAAGAATGGAACTGGAGGAATCAACCTACCTGACTTCAGGCTCTACTACAAAGCCACAGTTATCAAGACAGTATGGTACTGGCACAAAGACAGAAATATAGATCAATGGAACAAAATAGAAAGCCCAGAGATAAATCCACGCACATATGGACACCTTATCTTCGACAAAGGAGGCAAGAATATACAATGGATTAAAGACAATCTCTTTAACAAGTGGTGCTGGGAACTCTGGTCAACCACTTGTAAAAGAATGAAACTAGAACACTTTCTAACACCATACACAAAAATAAACTCAAAATGGATTAAAGATCTAAACGTAAGACCAGAAACTATAAAACTCCTAGAGGAGAACCTAGGCAAAACACTCTCTGACATACATCACAGCAGGATCCTCTATGACCCACCTCCCAGAATATTGGAAATAAAAGCAAAAATAAACAAATGGGACCTAATTAACCTTAAAAGCTTCTGCACATCAAAGGAAACTATTAGCAAGGTGAAAAGACAGCCTTCAGAATGGGAGAAGATAATAGCAAATGAAGCAACTGACAAACAACTAATCTCGAGAATATACAAGCAACTCCTACAGCTCAACTCCAGAAAAATAAATGACCCAATCAAAAAATGGGCCAAAGAACTAAATAGACATTTCTCCAAAGAAGACATACAGATGGCTAACAAATACATGAAAAGATGCTCAACATCTCTCATTATCAGAGAAATGCAAATCAAAACCACTATGAGGTACCATTTCACACCAGTCAGAATGGCTGCGATCCAAAAGTCTACAAGTAATAAATGCTGGAGAGGGTGTGGAGAAAAGGGAACCCTCTTCCACTGTTGGTGGGAATGCAAACTAGTACAGCCACTATGGAGAACAGTGTGGAGATTCCTTAAAAAACTGGAAATAGACCTGCCTTATGATCCAGCAATCCCACTGCTGGGCATACACACTGAGGAAACCAGAAGGGAAAGAGACACGTGTACCCCAATGTTCATCGCAGCACTGTTTATAATAGCCAGGACATGGAAGCAACCTAGATGTCCATCAGCAGATGAATGGATAAGAAAGCTGTGGTACATATACACAATGGAGTATTACTCAGCCATTAAAAAGAATACATTTGAATCAGTTCTAATGAGGTGGATGAAACTGGAGCCTATTATACAGAGTGAAGTAAGCCAGAAAGAAAAACACCAATACAGTATACTAACGCATATATATGGAATTTAGAAAGATGGTAACAATAACCCTGTGTACGAGACAGCAAAAGAGACACTGATGTATAGAACAGTCTTATGGACTCTGTGGGAGAGGGAGAGGGTGGGAAGATTTGGGAGAATGGCATTGAAACATGTAAAATATCATGTATGAAATGAGTTGCCAGTCCAGGTTCGATGCACGATACTGGATGCTTGGGGCTGGTGCACTGGGACGACCCAGAGGGATGGAATGGGGAGGGAGGAGGGAGGAGGGTTCAGGATGGGGAACACATCTATACCTGTGGCGGATTCATTTTGATATTTGGCAAATTTAATACAGTTATGTAAAGTTTAAAAATAAAATAAAATTAAAAAAAAAAAAAACAACAAAAAAAATAAAAATAAAAGTAAGTTGAAATATCATCAAAAAAAAAAAAAAAAAAAAAAGGGCACGGGTTCAATCGCTGTTAAGGGAACCATGCTTCCACAACCTGCATAGTGCCCCCCGGGGGGAAAGAAAAATTCTCTGTGAGTGGTGATCTTGTTTGTAACGTGCACTGGGATTGGGCCACCATCACTGCTCTTCCTTTGGGAATACATTGCTCCCAAAATTTTCTTAGCAAAAAGGTGTCCTAGTCATTATTTGGTTTTTTTTCCTCCAAACATTATTGTACTCCCTGGGAGTGCTATTTGTGGGTTTTAGGTGTATCAGCACTTCGTTCCTTCTGAGCACCTTTAGCCGACAGCATAGGCGAGTGATGCAACAATCCCTTTTATGAGGTAGGTGGCCAGGAGTTGATTCCTGCCTACCTTTCTCGGGGGGACTTTCACATTCACCAACCCTATGTGACAACCTCTTCCTTTCTGGGTCTGGCAATCTAGACCTTAATGTCATTCCACACCCCAAACAAAGGCTGTAACACCATACCACTACTCCTTGCCCTTGAAATCAAATGTTAATCAGGGTTATCCATCTTCAGTGCAGACTCCTGACCCAATCCAGACCACTACTCTCTGACTAACTGGGGACCAGAGGGTCTGTTCCCCAACCTCTCGGGACCCCATATCCCTCCCATCTCCAGTGCCCACCTCTTCTCTTCTTTCCCTACCTTCCACCAGAAAAGTCACACACCCGCAATTATCTTTTCCCCATTTGATGTTTATTGTAATTGCAGCTATCAGTTTACTACGTTAGTGTGAGAGTCTTTCCTTGGTTGGCCATTTCTACGAAAGCAGACCTCTGGAGGCACAGTTCTACAATGTCTGACCTTTTCAAGTCAATTACTGGCTGCCCAGCTTGTACTTCTCCAGGGTCTCTTATTCTGGGGCGGCTGAGCTTATCTTCTCTTTGGATTCTGCCTCCTTCTTTGATCCCGCCTCATATTTTGGCACCTTTTACGGCTTTGATTCAGTTTCTTACGTGCACAGGAACAGGGAAAACAGTTGAGTTTTCTGGTTGTCTTCACCTTCTTCGACTGAGTGGCATATGGTCGGATTTTCTTTCTCAAGTTTCCTTGAAGAGGTCTTCTGACCCTCATGGTCATATTTCGTGCCTGGAAAGACAAGACAAGGGTATGAGACTTTAGGAAAGAAAAAAGTGGAGTTGGAAGGGAGATTTCATGAAAAAGGGATGTGGGCTAATGAGGGCTTTTGTGCCAGGCAAGGGTGGGTAGAGGTTTGGGGCAGCAAAGTCAATGGAGAACATGGGGAGCTTAGTTGGAATCATCTTACTTTCACACTGCCTCGGTACCTCCATTGACAAAGGGTCTTCTTTTGTCCATTCATCCTTGAGGCAAACCGCCTTTTACTCTTCTTGACTGCCGTGGGTTCCTGATTCCCTTAGTCAGGATGATGCCAAGAAGTGGCCTAACCTAGAATCTCTGCCTCTGGTCTCCCTATTTATACCCTTTCAGGACAATGAGGAGCCACACCCTTCAATCTGATTGGTCAGTTAGGCACCACCCCAGCCAAGAACATCTTGGGGGGCTTAGACATCACAATGTACCACTGTGCCCATCAACATGGGCTAGTGGATGCTGAGGGAGGCCATTTTATAACTTCTCCACTGCTGACACCTCTGTGTGTCTGATTCTGGGGAATGGTGATTCAGGGCCATGGTGTTTCTCCTCATGACCTTCAAACTCCCTTTCAGTTCCCTTTATCCTTTGACTTATTTGTGGCACTTCAACACTCCTGCCTCCTTCATCCCTCTGTAAATATCTTCCAAACACTTTCTGTCCCACTTCAGCCTTTCAGAGTAATCACTTCATCTCTAGCCCACCTTCTGCCTGTTGGGGGTTCCTGAGGGGCTTAAGGAACTTAAGAGCAAGCACTTAAGGTGGAAAAGGGTAATTAAGAACAAGTTGGGTGTTTGATCTCCTGTGATGAGCTTTTACCACCCCCAGACTTGGTGAATGCTCAGTCTGTTGCCCAAAGTTTAATAAACAGTCTCCCTCAGAGGACACATCAGAACAAAGACACTTCTACATCTCTCATCCTCTAAATTTTGTTGGGACACTTCAACACTCATATTGAGCCAGGAAACTCAACTTGCCCCATCTATAAGAAACTCATTCCTGATTATTATTATTATTATTATTATTAATTTTTTTAAGGAAAGTGCTCAAAGTCAAAATCAGTTCACCACTCTAGCACTGAGTCTTGACTAAATCATTTCCCCAGTCATACCTACTTGTCAGTTATCAGAAGGTAGGGCCCATTGCAGGCCTGACCAATAGCTGAGCAGGACAAGTACCTGCAGGTAGCTCAGTGATAGTTGGTTGCTTGTGGGTGGGGCCAATGAGGCACTGACCAATGGCTGAGCAAGCCCTGTTGCCTAGGAACAGGATGCAGAGTAATAAGGCACAGTAATGGCTACCTGCGAAGGGCTGTGCTCTGTTACATAAGGACACTTTGGGTCCAGTGTGCTGGAATCTTTTTGATTGACTCATTTCCGACCTCAGATTTGATTTCACATAATTAGTTAACTTTTGCATATCATACTTTTCATTATATTCCCAGGCATAGCTGTCACCAGTGCTGTCATCTCTATGCCTCTCCAACAGCTGCCACTTGATCACATGCTCAGCCTATAGTATAAATAGTTCAAAGCCAACAAGAATGTGAAGTCCAGCCCAACCTGAAAACTTTGACAAACCTTAAATTCACAGTGATTCGTATACTCTTTGCAGTGTAACAGAGCAGGAGGAGCACAGCCCTTAACAGGAAGCCATTGGTGTGCTTCATTTCAAGCCATCCTGTCCCTAGGCAACAGGTGCTGTTCAAACATTGCTAGGTGCCTCAGAGGGCCCCATTCACAAGCAGCCAACTGTCAATGAGTGACCATTAGTTGTCCTGCTTAGATGTTGGTCAGCACCACAGTGGGACCTGCCCACAGGTTACTTACTATCAATGAGGGGGCCATTGGGAAAGTGATTAAGTCAAGGGTGGTGTGGCGGTCATCAGGAGGAGACTGAGATAAGAGGCAGATTCAGGCCTCATTCTGGAGGCACTGGAGCTCACGCAGACTTGGGCCAGTGGGTGAGCTGGAGGGCCCAGGGAATACCCTGGGGACTAGATGTTGTAGCCCTCCATAGCCCTCACTATGGCCCTCCACTAGCCTTGGCCAAAGCCTTGAGGTGCAGTGTACCTCTCCCGCATCCCTGTCGCTGCGACCAACTAGCAGTGGTTTTCTTTCTGGGTCTCAGTCTGTGAGAACTGGTCTCCCCATATGGATGCCCTGAGGACGGACACTGAGGACCTACTATGTTGGATGCCTGTATCCGTCAGGGATGAGGGCTGGGCAGAGTGTGGGAACCTGGCACTGAAGGAGCTGCTGGCTGAGATCTGCTTCCCCTTAACCAGCACTGGGACACTGCAGGGTGAAAGCTGTGCCTTGAGACTGCCCTTTCTTGTCAGGACAGAGAATAACATTCATCTAGTAGATGTTTATAGGAACATCATTACCTGACCATGACCTAACCTTAAGCACAAAGGGTATGACACCAAGAAGTCTGCAGCAACTTACCACCACTCTCCCTAACATTTAATTTTACATGCACTTTCTGAAAACTTTTACTAACTTTGGGGTCTTAGGGCATGAACCACCCATCTCCTTGTATGAATCTTTAATCAACATTTCTCTGTTCCAAACTTTAAGGTTAAGTTTTGATGGGCCTCCTTCTGCGTCAGGCACATGGACTTGCAATTTGAATAACAACGGTATTGTCTAAGGACAGACTTTGCCTCTCTTAAACAACGGCAGAGACTGGCCAAGTGCTCACAATTATCCATAAAATACACGCTGACTCGGCTTGGCTAAACTTTAGCCAAGCTTCTCTCCTCTGAACTTCAGCTATCGCCCAAACTTGAGCAAGCGCTAAGATTCAAACTTTTCTGTCTCCCTTAACAGCTCATTCTGAGAATCAGCTCACTATCAGAGAGAAACAGTTGCTGTAAAACATCCCCATCATGCTGTCTGCTCATCCATCCCCCTACTGGCCCCATCACACACACACACACACACACACACACACACACACACACACACACACACAGAGTTCCTGCTGACCCTACTCGTACTTCCATGTTAAAGAAACTTCTTTTTCTGTTCTACTTTCAGACATGTCAGGATCTGGGCTCAAAATACTTTCCCAATTGCAATCAGTTCCGTTCAATGGCTCAGTCAATTCTGACTCTCTGAGACCCTATTGTCTGCAGCACATCAGGCTTCACTCTCCATCACCAACTCCCAGAGCTTGCTTAAAATTCAAGCCCATCAAGATGGTGATGCCATCCAACCATCTCATCCTTTGTCGTCCCCTTCTCCTCTGGCCTTCAATCTTTCCCTGCATCAGGGTCTTTTCCAAGGAGCCAGTCTTTGCCTCAGATGGCCAAAGTATTGGAGCTTCAGCATTAGTCCTTCCAATGAATATTCAGGACTGATTTCCTCCAGCATTGACTGCATTGATTTCCTTGCAATCCAAGGGACTCTCGAGAGTCTTCCCCAACACCACAGTTCAAAACCATCAGTTCTTCAGTGCTCAGCTTTCTTTATGGTCCAACTCTCCCATGCATACCTGATGAATGTTGGGAAAACTTAGCTTTGACTTATGGACCTTTGTCGGTAAAGTAATGTCTCTTCCTTTTAATACACTGTCTAGGTGGGTCATAGCTTTTCTTCCAAGGAGTAAGCGTCTTTCCCTTTCATGGCTGCAGTCACCATCTGCAGTGGTTTTGGAGCCCCTAAAAGAAAGCCTGACACTGGTTCCACTGTTTCCCCATCTATTTCCCATGAAGTGATGGGACTAGATGCCATGATCTGCGTTTTCTGAATGTTGAGTTTTAAGCCAACTTTTTCACTCTCCTCTTTCACTTTCATCCAGAGGCTTTTTAGTTCCTCTTCACGTTCTGCCATAAGGGTGGTGTCATCTGCATATCTGAGGTTATTGATATTTCTCCCGGCAATCTTGAGTCCAGCGTGTGTTTCTTCCAGCCCAGCGATTCTCATGTTGTACTCTGCATAGAGGTTAAGTGAGTCGGGGCACAATATACAGCCTTGACATACTCCTTTTCCTATTTGGAACCAGGGTGTTGTTCCATGTCCACCTGTAACTGTTGCTTCCTGACCTGCATACAGGTTTCTCAACAGGCAGGTCAGGTGGTCTGGTATTCCCGTCTCTTCCAGAATTTTCCACAGTTTATTGTGGTCCACGCACTCAAAGGCTTCAGCATAGTCAATAAAGCAGAAATAGATGCTTTTTCTGAACTCTCTTGCTGTTTGGATGATCCAAGAAAAGACCAATACATAGAAAACTGTAAAGCACTGATGAAAGAAATCAAAGATCACACAGATAGATGGAGAAATATACCATGTTCATGGATCAGAATGATCAATATAGTGAAAATGAGTACACAACACAAAGCAATCTATTAATTCAATGCAATCCCTATCAAGCTACCAATGGTATTTTTCACAGAACTAGAACAAATAGCTTCACAGTTTGTATGGAAATACAGAAAAGCTGGAATAGCCCAAAGCAACCTTGCCAAAGAAGAATGGAACTGGAGGAATCAACCTACCTGACTTCAGGCTCTACTACAAAGCTACAGTCATCAAAACAGTATGGTACTGGCACAGAGGCAGAAATACAGATCAAGGGAACAAAAGAGAAAGCCCAGAGATAAACCCACGTGCCTTTGGACACCTTATATTTGACAAAGGAGGCAAGAATAGACAATGGAGTATAGACAACCTCTTTAAGAAGAGGTGCTGGGAAAAATGGTCAACCACTTGTAAAAGAATGAAATTAGAACACTGTCTAACACCATACAGAGAATGAATTCAAAATGGATTAAAGATCTAAACATAAGACCAGAAACTATAAAACTCCTAGAGGCAAACATACGCAAAACACTCTCTGACATAAATCACAGCAGGATACTCAATGACCCACCTCCCAGAGTAATGGATATAAATGAACAGGACCAAATTATATAGCAAAATAGCCCAAGTAAATGAATAGGGCCAAATTATATTCAAAAGCTTTTGCACAACAAAGGAAAAATATGAGCAAGGTGAAAAGACAGCCTTCAGAATGGGAGGGTGTAAGAGCAAACAAAGCCACTGACCAAGAAATAAACTCAAAAATATAAAAGCTGCTCCCACAGCTCAATTGCAGAGCAAGAAATGACGAATTCAAAAATCGGGCCGAAGAACTAAACAGACATTTCTCCAAAGAAGACATACAGATGGCTAACAAACACATGAAGAGATGCTGAACATCACTCATTATCAGAGAAATGCAAATCCAGACGACCTTGAGGTACCCTCTCACGCTGGTCAGAATGGCTGTTACCCAAAAGTCTACAAACAATAAATGCTGGAGAGGGTGTGGAGAAAAGGGAACCCTCTCATGTTGTTGGTGGGAATGCAATTGAGTACAGCCACTACGGAGAATAGTGTGGAGACTCCTTAAAAAACTGAAAATAGAACTGCCATACGACCCAGGAATCCCACTGCTGGGCATGCACACCGAGGACACCAGAACTGAAAGAATCACGTGTACCCCAATGTTCATCGCAGCATTGTTAATAATAGCCAGGACATGGAAGCAACCTAGAAGTCCATCAGCTGACTAAAGGATAAGAAAGCTGGTGTACATATACACAATGGAACGTAACTCATCCATTACAAAGAATACGTTTGAATCAGTTCGAATGAGGTGGATGAAACTGGAGCCTCTTCTACAGGGTGAAGGATGTCAGAAAGAAACACACCAATACAGTACACTAACACATATATATGGAATTTAGAAAGATGGCAATGATGACCCTATATGCGAGAGCGCAAAAGAGACACAGATGTATAGAAGAGTCTTTTGGACTCTGTGGGAGAAGACGAGGGTAGGATGATTGGAGAGAAGAGCATTGAAACATGTATATTATTCTATGAGAACCAGATCACCAGTCCAGGTTTGATGCATGAGACTAGGTGCTCAGGGCTGGTGCACTGGGATGACCCTGAGGCATGGGATGGGGAGGGAGGTGGGAGGGGGGATTCAGGATGGGGAACCCATGGTCACCCATGGCTGATTCATGTCAATGTATGGCAAAAAGCACTACAATATTGCAACGTAACTAGCCCCAAATCAAAATAAATGAATTTAGAAAAAAGAACTCAAAAAAAAGAAAAACGGAAAGGAAGCACAGCACACCCAGGGGGTCTTTCACTTTTATTGATTTTAAATCACATTCAGTGACTGACTGTGAATCATCACTGGGGTCTCCCAGGAGTTAGAGTGCCAGAAAGATTTAATTAGGGAGCTGCAGTCCAGATAAAAGATCACATATCGTTGAGTTCAAATCTGAACTCAACTCGTTTGATGCCTATTGGGAAAGTCTGTGTTTTAGTTCTGTCTAAAAAGCTTTCTGAAGACATGTAGGATTCTTATGGTCAGAGACTGCCTTATGTATCTCTATAATTGTTTGACTATTCCTTGGACCTTTTAAAACATTTCAAAATGAAAGTTAACACCAAATTAAATATCTCGTACTCTTTCTTTAAACCATGATAAATTTGTAGAATTTGGACTAACAAAAGACTGTGTTGGGGAAGAATGTTTTATGAGTGTAGTTATTTTGAAATCCTAGGGTATGGTGATAATTAAAAGACGAGCTTTTACTCAGTTTTATGTTAGATCTTATGTACAATTTCACTGTACAGACTTCCATGACTGTCCAGTGGTTAGGACTCTGTGCTTTCCCTAGAAGGGCACGGGTTCAATCGCTGTTCAGGGAACCATGCTTCCACAACCTGCATAGTGCCCCCCGCGGGGAAAGAAAAATTCTCTGTGAGTGGTGATCCTGTTTGTAAAGTGCACTGGGATTGGGCCACCATCACTGCTCTTCCTTTGGGAATACATTGCTCCCAAAATTTTCTTAGCAAAAAGGTGTCCTAGTCATTATTTGGTTTTTTTCCTCCAAACATTATTGTACTCCCTGGGAGTGCTAATTGTGGGTTTTAGGTGCATCAGCACTTCATTCCTTCTGAGCACCTTTAGCCGACAGCATAGGCGAGTGATGCAACAATCCCTTTTATGAGGTAGGTGGCCAGGAGGTGATTTCTGCCTACCTTACTCGGGGGAACTTTCACATTCACCACCCCTATGTGACAACCTCTTCCTTTCTGGGTCTGGCAATCTAGACCCTAATGTCATTCCACACCCCAAACAAAGGCTGTAACACCATACCAGTACTCCTTGCCCTTGAAATCAAATGTTAATCAGGGTTATCCATCTTCAGTGCAGACTCCTGAGCCAATCCAGACCACTACTCTCTGGCTAACTGGGGACCAGAGGGTCTGTTCCCCAACCTCTCGGGACCCCATCCATATTCCTCCCATCTCCAGTGCCCACCTCTTCTCTTCTTTCCCTCCCTTCCATCAGAAAATTCACACACACGCAAATATCTTTTCCCCATTTGATGTTTATTGTAATTGCAGCCATCAGTTTACTATGTTAGTGTGAGAGTCTTTCCCTGGTTGGCCATTTCTACGAAAGCAGACCTCTGGAGGCACAGTTCTACACTGTCTGACCTTTTCGAGTCAGTTACTGGCTGCCCAGCTTGTACTTCTCCAGGGTCTCTTATTCTGGGGCGGCTGAGCTTATCTTCTCTTTGGATTCTGCCTCCTTCTTTGATCCCGCCTCATATTTTGGCAACTTTTACGGCTTTGATTCAGTTTCTTACGTGCACAGGAACGGAGAAAACAGTTGGGTTTTCTGGTTGTCTTCACCTTCTTCGACTGAGTGGCATACGGTCGGATTTTCCTTCTCAAGGTTCCTTGAAGAGGTCTTCTGACCCTCATGGTCATATTTCGTGCCTGGAAAGACAAGACAAGGGTATGAGACTTTAGGAAAGAAAAAAGCGGAGTTGGAAGGGAGATTTCTTGAAAAAAGTGATGTGGGCTAATGAGGGCTTTTGTGCCAGGCAAGGGTGGGTAGAGGTTTGGGGCAGCAAAGTCAATGGAGAACATGGGGAGCTTAGTTGGAATCATCTTACTTTCACACTGCCTCGGTACCTCCGTTGACAAAGGGTCTTCTTTTGTCCATTCATCCTTGAGGCAAACCGCCTTGTAACTCTTCTTGACTGCCGTGGGTTCCTGATTCCCTTAGTCAGGATGATGCCAAGAAGTGGCCTAACCTAGAATCTCTGCCTCTGGTCTCCCTATTTATACCCTTTCAGGACAATGAGGAGCCACACCCTTCAATCTGATTGGTCAGTTAGGCACCACCCCAGCCAACATCATCTTGGGGGGCTTAGACATCACAATGTACCACTGTGCCCATCAACATGGGCTAGTGGATGCTGAGAGAGGCCATTTTATAACTTCTCCACTGCTGACACCTCTGGGTGTCTGATTCTGGGCAGTGGTGATTCAGGGCCATGGTGTTTCTCCTCATGACCTTCAAACTCCCTTTCAGTTCCCTATATCCTTTGACTTATTTGTGGCACTTAAACACTCCTGCCTCCTTCATCCCTCTGTAAACATCTGCCAAACCCTTTCTGTCCCACATCAGCCTTTCAGAGTAATCACTTCATCTCCTGTCCTCCTTCTGCCTGTTGGAAGTTCCTGAGGGGCTTAAGGAACTTAAGAGCAAACACTTAAGGTGGCAAAAGGGAATTAAGAACAAGTTGCGTGTTTGATCTCCTGTCATGAGCTTTAACGACCCCCAGACTTGGTGAATGCTCAGTGTGTTGCCCAAAGTTTAATACACAGTCTCCCTCAGAGTACACATCAGAACAAAGACACTTCTACATGTCTCCTCCACTAAATTTTGTTGGGACACTTCAACTCTCATATTGAGCCAGGAAACTCAACTTGCCCCATCTATCAGAAATACATTCCTGATTATTATTATTATTATTATTATTATTAATTTTTTAAGGAAAGTGCTCAAAGTCAAAATCAGTTCACCATTCTACCACTGAGTCTTGACTTAATCATTTCCCCAGTCATCCCTCCTTGTCAGTTATCAGTAGGTAGGGCCCATTTCAGGTCTGACCAAGAGCTGAGCAGGACAAGTACCTGCAGGTTGCTCAGTGCTAGTTGGTTGCTTGTGGGTGGGGCCAATGAGGCACTGACCAATGGCTGAGCAAGCCCTGTTGCCTAGGAACAGGATGCAGAGTAATAAGGCACAACAATGGCTACCTGCGAAGGGCTGTGCTCTGTTACATAAGGACACTTTGGGTCCAGTGTGCTGGAATCTTTTTGATTGACTCATTTCCGACCTCAGATTTGATTTCACATAATTAGTTAACTTTTGCATATCATACTTTTCATTATATTCCCAGGCCTAGCTGTCACCAGTGCTGTCATCTCTATGCCCCTCCAACGGCTGCCACTTGATCACATGCTCAGCATATAGTATAAATAGTTCAAAGCCAACAAGAATTTGATGTCCAGCCCACCCTGAAAACTCCTTTGACAAACCTTAAATTCACAGTGATTCTTATACTCTTTGCAGTGTAATGGAGCAGGATGAGCACAGCCCTTAACAGGAAGCCATTGGTGTGCTTCATTTCAAGCCATCCTGTCCCTAGGCAACAGGTGCTGCTCAAACATTGCTTGGTCCCTCAGAGGGCCCCATTCACAATCATCCAACTGTCAATGAGTGACCATTAGTTGTCCTGCTTAGCTGTTGGTCAGCACCACAGTGGGCCCTTCCCACAGGTTACTTACTATCAATGAGGGGGCCATTGGGAAAGTGATTAAGTCAAGGGTGGTGTGGCGGTCATCAGGAGGAGACTGAGATAAGAGGCAGATTCAGGCCTCATTCTGGAGGCCCTGGAGCTCACGCAGACTTGGGCCAGTGGGTGAGCTGGAGGGCCCAGGGAATACACTGGGGACGAGATGTTGTAGCCCTCCATAGCCCTCACTAAGGCCCTCCACTAGCCTTGGCGAAAGCCTTGAGGAGCAGTGTACCTCTCCCGCATCCCTGTCGCTGCGACCTACTAGCAGTGGTTTTCTTTCTGGGTCTCAGACTGTGAGACCTGGTCTCCCCATATGGATGCCCAGAGGACGGACCCTGAGGACCTATTATGTTGGATGCCTGCCTCCGTCAGTGATGACGGCTGGGCAGAGTGTGGGAACCTGGCACTGAAGGAGCTGCTGGCTGAGATCTGCTTCCCCTTAACCAGCACTGGGACATTGCAGGGTGAAAGCTGTGCCTTGAGACTGCCCTTTCTTGTCAGGACAGAGAATAACATTCATCTAGTAGAGGTTTAGAGGAACCTCATTTCCTGACCATGACCTAACCTTAAGCACAAAGGGTATGACACCAAGAAGTCTGCAGCAACTTACCACCACTCTCCCTAACATTTAATTGTACATGCACTTACTGAAAACTTTTACTAACTTTGGGGTCTTAGGGCATGAACCACCCATCTCCTTGTATGAATCTTTAATCAACCTTTCTCTGTTCCAAACTTTAAGGTTAAGTTTTGATGGGCCTCCTTCTGCGTCAGGCACATGGACTTGCAATTTGAATAACAACGCTATTGTCTAAGGATAGACTTTGCCTCTCTTAAACAACGGCAGAGAATGGCCAAGTGCTCACTATTATCCATAAAATACACGCTGACTCGGCTTGGCTAAACTTTAGCCAAGCTTCTCTCCTCTGAACTTCAGCTTTCGCCCAAACTTGAGCAAGCGCTGATATTCAAACATTTCTGTCTCCCTTCTCAGCTCATTCTGAGAGTCTGCTCACTATCAGAGAGAAACAATTCCTGATAAACTGCCCCATCATGCTGTCTGCTCATCCATCCCCTCCTGGCCCCATCACACACCTACACACACACACACACACACACACACAGAGTTCCTGCTGACCCTACTCATACTTCCATGTTAAAGAAACTTCTTTTTCTGTTCTGGTTTCAGACATGTCAGGATCTGTGCTCAAAACACTTTCCCAATTGCAATCAGTTCCGTTCAATGGCTCAGGCAATTCTGACTCTCTGAGACCCTATTGTCTGCAGCACATCAGGCTTCACTGTCCATCACCAACTCCCAGAGCTTGCTTAAAATTCAAGCCCATCAAGATGGTGATGCCATCCAACCATCTCATCCTTTGTCGTCCCCTTCTCCTCTGGCCTTCAATCTTTCCCTGCATCAGGGTCTTTTCCATTGAGCCAGGCTTTGCCTCAGATGGCCAAAGAATTGGAGCTTCAGCATTAGTCCTTCCAATGAATATTCAGGACTGATTTCCTCTAGCATTGACTGCATTGATTTCCTTGCAATCCAAGGGACTCTCGAGAGTCTTCCCCAACACCACAGTTCAAAACCATCAGTTCTTCAGTGCTCAGCTTTCTTTATGGTCCAACTCTCCCATGCATACCTGATGACTGTTGGGAAAATTTAGCTTTGACATATGGACCTTTGTCGGTAAAGTAATGTCTCTTCCTTTTAATACACTGTCTAGGTGGGTCATAGCTTTTCTTCCAAGGAGTAAGTGTCTTTCCCTTTCATGGCTGCAGTCACCATCTGCAGTGGTTTTGGAGCCCCAAAAAGAAAGCCTGAGACTGGTTCCACTGTTTCCTCGTCTATTTCTCATGAAGTGATGGGACCAGATGCCATGATCTGCGTTTTCTGAATGTTGAGTTTTAAGGCAACATTTTCACTCTCCTCTTTCACTTTCATACAGAGGCCTTTTTTTTTCCTCTTCACTTTCTGCCATAAGGAGTGGTGTCATCTGCATATCTAAGGTTATTGATATTTCTCCTGGCAATCTTGAGTCCAGCGTGTGCTTCTTCCAGCCCAGAGTTTCTCATGTTGTACTCTGCATAGAAGTTAAGTGAGTCGGGGCACAATATACAGCCTTGACATACTCCTTTTGCTATTTGGAACCAGGCTGTTGTTCCATGTCCACCTCTAAATGTTGCTTCCTGACCTGCATACAAGTTTCTCAAGAGGCAGGTCAGGTGGTCTGGTATACCCGTCTCTTCCAGTATTTTCCACAGTTTATTGTGGTCCACGCACTAAAAGGCTTGGGCATAGTCAATAAAGCAGAAATAGATGTTTTTTCTGAACTCTCTTGCTGTTTTGATGATCCAAAAAAAGACCAATACATAGAAAACTGTAAAGCACTGATGAAAGAAATCAAAGATCACTCAGATAGATGGAGAAATATACCATGTTCATGGATCAGAATGATCAATATAGTGAAAATGAGTAAACAACACAAAGCAATCTATAGATTCAATGCAATGTCTATCAAGCTACCAATGGTATTTTTCACAGAACTAGAACAAATAGCTTCACAGTTTGTATGGAAATACAGAAAACCTGGAATAGCCCAAAGCATCTTTACCAAAAAAGAATGGAACTGGAGGAATCAACCTACCTGACTTCAGACTCTACTGCAAAGCTACAGTCATCAAAACAGTATGGTACTGCCAAAGAGGAAGAAATACAGATCAAGAAAACAAAATAGAAAGCCCAGAGACAAACCCACTCACCTATGGACACCTTATATTTGACAAAGGAGGCAAGTTTATACAATGGAGAAAAGACAACCTCTTTAAGAGGAGGTGCTGGGAAAAATGGTCAGCCACTTGTAAAAGAATGAAACTAGAACACTGTCTAACACCATACACAAAATAAATTCAAAATGGATTAAAGATCGAAATATAAGACCAGAAACTATAAAACTCCTAGAGGCAAACATAGGCAAAACACTCTCTGACATAAATCACAGCAGGATACTCTATGACCCACCTCCAAGTGTAATGGATATAAATGAACAGGAGCAAATTATATAGCAAAAAGCACAAGTAAATGAATAGGGCCAAATTAAATTCAAAAGCTTTTGCACAACAAAGGAAAGCATAAGCAAGGTGAAAAGACAGCCTTCAGAATGGGAGGAAGTAAGAGCAAACAAAGCAGCTGACCAAGAAATAATCTCAAAAATATAAAAGCTGCTCCCACAGCTCAATTGCAGACCAAGAGATGACGAAATCAAAAAACGGGCCGAAGAACTAAACAGACATTTCTCCAAAGAAGACATACAGATGGCTAACAAACACATGAAGAGATGCTCAACATCACTCATTATCAGAGAAATTCAAATCCAGACGACCTTGAGGTACCCTCTCACGCTGGTCAGAATGGCTGTTACCCAAAAGTCTACAAACAATAAATGCTGGAGAGGGTGGTGAGAAAAGGGAACCCTCTCACGTTGTTGGTGGGAATGCAATTGAGTACAGCCACTACGAAGAATAGTGTGGAGAGTCCTTAAAAAACTGAAATTAGAACTGCCATATGACCCAGGAATCCCACTGCTGGGCATGCACACCGAGGACACCAGAATTGAAAGAATCACGTGTACCCCAATGTTAATCGCAGCACTGTGAATAATAGCCAGGACATGGAAGCAACCTAGAAGTCCATCAGCTGACTAAAGGATAAGAAAGCTGGTGTAAATATACACAATGGAATGTAACTCATCCATTACAAAGAATACGTTTGAATCAGTTCGAATGAGGTGGATGAAACTGGAGCCTCTTATACAGAGTGAAGGACGTCAGGAAGAAACACACCAATACAGTACACTAACACATATGTATGGAATTTAGAAAGATGGCAATGATGACCCTATATGCGAGAGAGCAAAAGAGACACAGATGTATAGAAGAGTCTTTTGGACTCCGTGGGAGAAGGCGAGGGTAGGATGATTTGAGAGAAGAGCCTTGAAACATGTATATTATTCTATGTGAACCAGATCACCTGTCCAGGTTTGATGCATGAGGCTAGGTGCTCAGGGCTGGTGCACTGGGATGACCCTGAGGCATGGGATGGGGAGGGAGGTGGGAGGGGGGATTCAGGATGGGGAACCCATGGACAACCAGGGCTGATTCATGTCAATGTATGGCAAAAACCACTACAATATTGCAACGTAATTAGCCTCAAATCAAAATAAATGAATTTAGAAAAAAGAACTCAAAAAAAGAAAAACGGAAAGAAAGGACAGCACACCCAGGGGGTCTTTCACTTTTATTGATTTTAAATCACATTCAGTGACTGACTGTGAATCATCACTGGGGTCTCCCAGGAGTTAGAGTGCCAGAAAGACTTAATTAGGGAGCTGCAGTCCAGATAAAAGATAACATATCGTTGAGTTAAAATGTGAACTCAACTCGTTTGATGCCTATGGTGAAACTCTGTGTTTTAGTTCAGTCTAAAAAGCTTTCTGAAGACACGCAGGATTCTTATGTCCAGAGACTGCCTTATGCAGCTCCACAATTGTTTGACTATTCCTTGGACCTTTTAAAACATTTCAAAATGAAAGTTCACACCAACTTAAATATCTCGTACTCTTCTTTTTAAAGCATGATAAACTTGTAGAATTTGGACTAACAAAAGACTTTATTGGGGAAGAATGTTTTACGAGTGTAGTTATTTTGAAATCTTAGGGTATGGTGATAATTAAAAGACCAGCTTTTACTCAGTCTTATGTTAGTACTTCTGTAAAATTTCACTGTACAGACTTCCATGACTGTCAAGTGGTTAGGACTCCGTACTTTCTCTAGAAGGGCAAGGGGTTCAATCGCTGATCAGGGAACCATGCTTCCAAAACCTGCATATTGCCCCAAGGGGGGAAAGAAAAATTCTCTGTGAGTGGTGATCCTGTTTGTAACGTGCACTGGGATTGGGCCACCACCACTGCTCTTCCTTTGGGAATACATTGCTCCCAAAATTTTCTTAGCAAAAAGGTGTCGTAATCATTATTTGTTTTTTTCCCTCCAAACATTATTCTACTCTCTGGGAGTGCTATTTGTGGGTTTTAAATGTATCAGCACTTCGTGCCTTCTGAGCACCTTTAGCCGACAGCATAGGCGAGGGATGCAACAATCCCTTTTATGAGGTAGGTGGCCAGGAGGTCATTTCTGCCTACCTTTCTCGGGGGGACTTTCCGATTCACCACCCATATGTGACAACCTCTTCCTTTCTGGGTCTGGCAATCTAGACCTTAATGTCATTCCACACCCCAAGCAAAGGCTGTAACACCATAGCACTACTCCTTGCCCTTGAAATCAAGTGTTAAGCAGGGTTATCCATCTTCAGGGCAGACTCCTGACCCAATCCAGACCACTACTCTCTGACTAATTGGGGACCCGTGGGTCTGTTCCCCAACCTCTCGGGACCCCATATTCCTCCCATCTCCAGTGCCCACCTCTTCTCTTCTTTCCCTCCCTTCCATCAGAAAATTCACACACACGCAAATATATTTTCCCCATTTGATGTGTATTGTAATTGCAGCCATCAGTTTACTATGTTAGTGTGAGAGTCTTTCCTTGGTTGGCCATTTCTACGAAAGCAGACCTCTGGAGGCACAGTTCTACACTGTCTGACCTTTTCGAGTCAGTTACTGGCTGCACAGCTTGTACTTCTCCAGGGTCTCTTATTCTGGGGCGGCTGAGCTTATCTTCTCTTTGGATTCTGCCTCCTTCTTTGATCCTGCCTCATATTTTGGTACCTTTTACGGCTTTGATTCAGTTTCTTACGTGCACAGGAACGGAGAAAATAGTTAGGTTTTCTGCTTGACTTCACCTTCTTCGACTGAGTGGCATATGGTCGGATTTTCTTTCTCAAGCTTCCTTGAAGAGGTCTTCTGACCCTCATGGTCATATTTCGTGCCTGGAAAGACAAGACAAGGGTATGAGATTTTAGGAAAGAAAAAAGCGGAGTTGGAAGGGAGATTTCTTGAAAAAAGTGATGTGGGCTAATGAGGGCTTTTGTGCCAGGCAAGGGTGGGTAGAGGTTTGGGGCAGCCAAGTCAATGGAGAACATGGGGAGCTTAGTTGGAATCATCTTACTTTCACACAGCCTCGGTACCTCCGTTGACAAATGGTCTTCTTTTGTCCATTCATCCTTGAGGCAAACCGCCTTGTAACTCTTTTTGACTGCCGTGGGTTCCTGATTCCCTTAGTCAGGATGATGCCAAGAAGTGGCCTAACCTAGAATCTCTGCCTCTGGTTTCCCTATTTATACCCTTTCAGGACAATGAGGAGCCACACCCTTCAATCTGATTGGTCAGTTAGGCACCACCCCAGCCAACATCATCTTGGGGGGCTTAGACATCACAATGTACCACTGTGCCCATCAACATGGGCTAGTGGATGCTGAGAGAGGCCATTTTATAACTTCTCCACTGCTGACACCTCTGGGTGTCTGATTCTGGGCAGTGGTGATTCAGGGCCATGGTGTTTCTCCTCATGACCTTCAAACTCCCTTTCAGTTCCCTATATCCTTTGACTTATTTGTGGCACTTAAACACTCCTGCCTCCTTCATCCCTCTGTAAACATCTGCCAAACCCTTTCTGTCCCACATCAGCCTTTCAGAGTAATCACTTCATCTCCTGTCCTCCTTCTGCCTGTTGGAAGTTCCTGAGGGGCTTAAGGAACTTAAGAGCAAACACTTAAGGTGGCAAAAGGGAATTAAGAACAAGTTGCGTGTTTGATCTCCTGTCATGAGCTTTAACGACCCCCAGACTTGGTGAATGCTCAGTGTGTTGCCCAAAGTTTAATACACAGTCTCCCTCAGAGTACACATCAGAACAAAGACACTTCTACATGTCTCCTCCACTAAATTTTGTTGGGACACTTCAACTCTCATATTGAGCCAGGAAACTCAACTTGCCCCATCTATCAGAAATACATTCCTGATTATTATTATTATTATTATTATTATTATTAATTTTTTAAGGAAAGTGCTCAAAGTCAAAATCAGTTCACCATTCTACCACTGAGTCTTGACTTAATCATTTCCCCAGTCATCCCTCCTTGTCAGTTATCAGTAGGTAGGGCCCATTTCAGGTCTGACCAAGAGCTGAGCAGGACAAGTACCTGCAGGTTGCTCAGTGCTAGTTGGTTGCTTGTGGGTGGGGCCAATGAGGCACTGACCAATGGCTGAGCAAGCCCTGTTGCCTAGGAACAGGATGCAGAGTAATAAGGCACAACAATGGCTACCTGCGAAGGGCTGTGCTCTGTTACATAAGGACACTTTGGGTCCAGTGTGCTGGAATCTTTTTGATTGACTCATTTCCGACCTCAGATTTGATTTCACATAATTAGTTAACTTTTGCATATCATACTTTTCATTATATTCCCAGGCCTAGCTGTCACCAGTGCTGTCATCTCTATGCCCCTCCAACAGCTGCCACTTGATCACATGCTCAGCATATAGTATAAATAGTTCAAAGCCAACAAGAATTTGATGTCCAGCCCACCCTGAAAACTCCTTTGACAAACCTTAAATTCACAGTGATTCTTATACTCTTTGCAGTGTAATGGAGCAGGATGAGCACAGCCCTTAACAGGAAGCCATTGGTGTGCTTCATTTCAAGCCATCCTGTCCCTAGGCAACAGGTGCTGCTCAAACATTGCTTGGTCCCTCAGAGGGCCCCATTCACAATCATCCAACTGTCAATGAGTGACCATTAGTTGTCCTGCTTAGCTGTTGGTCAGCACCACAGTGGGCCCTTCCCACAGGTTACTTACTATCAATGAGGGGGCCATTGGGAAAGTGATTAAGTCAAGGGTGGTGTGGCGGTCATCAGGAGGAGACTGAGATAAGAGGCAGATTCAGGCCTCATTCTGGAGGCCCTGGAGCTCACGCAGACTTGGGCCAGTGGGTGAGCTGGAGGGCCCAGGGAATACACTGGGGACGAGATGTTGTAGCCCTCCATAGCCCTCACTAAGGCCCTCCACTAGCCTTGGCCAAAGCCTTGAGGAGCAGTGTACCTCTCCCGCATCCCTGTCGCTGCGACCTACTAGCAGTGGTTTTCTTTCTGGGTCTCAGACTGTGAGAACTGGTCTCCCCATATGGATGCCCAGAGGACGGACCCTGAGGACCTATTATGTTGGATGCCTGCCTCCGTCAGTGATGACGGCTGGGCAGAGTGTGGGAACCTGGCACTGAAGGAGCTGCTGGCTGAGATCTGCTTCCCCTTAACCAGCACTGGGACATTGCAGGGTGAAAGCTGTGCCTTGAGACTGCCCTTTCTTGTCAGGACAGAGAATAACATTCATCTAGTAGAGGTTTAGAGGAACCTCATTTCCTGACCATGACCTAACCTTAAGCACAAAGGGTATGACACCAAGAAGTCTGCAGCAACTTACCACCACTCTCCCTAACATTTAATTGTACATGCACTTACTGAAAACTTTTACTAACTTTGGGGTCTTAGGGCATGAACCACCCATCTCCTTGTATGAATCTTTAATCAACCTTTCTCTGTTCCAAACTTTAAGGTTAAGTTTTGATGGGCCTCCTTCTCCGTCAGGCACATGGACTTGCAATTTGAATAACAACGCTATTGTCTAAGGATAGACTTTGCCTCTCTTAAACAACGGCAGAGAATGGCCAAGTGCTCACTATTATCCATAAAATACACGCTGACTCGGCTTGGCTAAACTTTAGCCAAGCTTCTCTCCTCTGAACTTCAGCTTTCGCCCAAACTTGAGCAAGCGCTGATATTCAAACATTTCTGTCTCCCTTCTCAGCTCATTCTGAGAGTCTGCTCACTATCAGAGAGAAACAATTCCTGATAAACTGCCCCATCATGCTGTCTGCTCATCCATCCCCTCCTGGCCCCATCACACACCTACACACACACACACA
The DNA here is from genome assembly GCF_029407905.1 of Bubalus kerabau. Lineage (NCBI taxonomy): Eukaryota > Metazoa > Chordata > Mammalia > Artiodactyla > Bovidae > Bubalus > Bubalus kerabau. The sequence goes on along the minus strand of NC_073647.1, from coordinate 37,542,183 downwards.
CACACACACACAGAGTTCCTGCTGACCCTACTCATACTTCCATGTTAAAGAAACTTCTTTTTCTGTTCTGGTTTCAGACATGTCAGGATCTGTGCTCAAAACACTTTCCCAATTGCAATCAGTTCCGTTCAATGGCTCAGGCAATTCTGACTCTCTGAGACCCTATTGTCTGCAGCACATCAGGCTTCACTGTCCATCACCAACTCCCAGAGCTTGCTTAAAATTCAAGCCCATCAAGATGGTGATGCCATCCAACCATCTCATCCTTTGTCGTCCCCTTCTCCTCTGGCCTTCAATCTTTCCCTGCATCAGGGTCTTTTCCATTGAGCCAGGCTTTGCCTCAGATGGCCAAAGAATTGGAGCTTCAGCATTAGTCCTTCCAATGAATATTCAGGACTGATTTCCTCTAGCATTGACTGCATTGATTTCCTTGCAATCCAAGGGACTCTCGAGAGTCTTCCCCAACACCACAGTTCAAAACCATCAGTTCTTCAGTGCTCAGCTTTCTTTATGGTCCAACTCTCCCATGCATACCTGATGACTGTTGGGAAAATTTAGCTTTGACATATGGACCTTTGTCGGTAAAGTAATGTCTCTTCCTTTTAATACACTGTCTAGGTGGGTCATAGCTTTTCTTCCAAGGAGTAAGTGTCTTTCCCTTTCATGGCTGCAGTCACCATCTGCAGTGGTTTTGGAGCCCCAAAAAGAAAGCCTGAGACTGGTTCCACTGTTTCCTCGTCTATTTCTCATGAAGTGATGGGACCAGATGCCATGATCTGCGTTTTCTGAATGTTGAGTTTTAAGGCAACATTTTCACTCTCCTCTTTCACTTTCATACAGAGGCCTTTTTTTTTCCTCTTCACTTTCTGCCATAAGGAGTGGTGTCATCTGCATATCTAAGGTTATTGATATTTCTCCTGGCAATCTTGAGTCCAGCGTGTGCTTCTTCCAGCCCAGAGTTTCTCATGTTGTACTCTGCATAGAAGTTAAGTGAGTCGGGGCACAATATACAGCCTTGACATACTCCTTTTGCTATTTGGAACCAGGCTGTTGTTCCATGTCCACCTCTAAATGTTGCTTCCTGACCTGCATACAAGTTTCTCAAGAGGCAGGTCAGGTGGTCTGGTATACCCGTCTCTTCCAGTATTTTCCACAGTTTATTGTGGTCCACGCACTAAAAGGCTTGGGCATAGTCAATAAAGCAGAAATAGATGTTTTTTCTGAACTCTCTTGCTGTTTTGATGATCCAAAAAAAGACCAATACATAGAAAACTGTAAAGCACTGATGAAAGAAATCAAAGATCACTCAGATAGATGGAGAAATATACCATGTTCATGGATCAGAATGATCAATATAGTGAAAATGAGTAAACAACACAAAGCAATCTATAGATTCAATGCAATGTCTATCAAGCTACCAATGGTATTTTTCACAGAACTAGAACAAATAGCTTCACAGTTTGTATGGAAATACAGAAAACCTGGAATAGCCCAAAGCATCTTTACCAAAAAAGAATGGAACTGGAGGAATCAACCTACCTGACTTCAGGCTCTACTGCAAAGCTACAGTCATCAAAACAGTATGGTACTGCCAAAGAGGAAGAAATACAGATCAAGAAAACAAAATAGAAAGCCCAGAGACAAACCCACTCACCTATGGACACCTTATATTTGACAAAGGAGGCAAGTTTATACAATGGAGAAAAGACAACCTCTTTAAGAAGAGGTGCTGGGAAAAATGGTCAGCCACTTGTAAAAGAATGAAACTAGAACACTGTCTAACACCATACACAAAATAAATTCAAAATGGATTAAAGATCGAAATATAAGACCAGAAACTATAAAACTCCTAGAGGCAAACATAGGCAAAACACTCTCTGACATAAATCACAGCAGGATACTCTATGACCCACCTCCAAGTGTAATGGATATAAATGAACAGGAGCAAATTATATAGCAAAAAGCACAAGTAAATGAATAGGGCCAAATTAAATTCAAAAGCTTTTGCACAACAAAGGAAAGCATAAGCAAGGTGAAAAGACAGCCTTCAGAATGGGAGGAAGTAAGAGCAAACAAAGCAGCTGACCAAGAAATAATCTCAAAAATATAAAAGCTGCTCCCACAGCTCAATTGCAGACCAAGAGATGACGAAATCAAAAAACGGGCCGAAGAACTAAACAGACATTTCTCCAAAGAAGACATACAGATGGCTAACAAACACATGAAGAGATGCTCAACATCACTCATTATCAGAGAAATTCAAATCCAGACGACCTTGAGGTACCCTCTCACGCTGGTCAGAATGGCTGTTACCCAAAAGTCTACAAACAATAAATGCTGGAGAGGGTGGTGAGAAAAGGGAACCCTCTCACGTTGTTGGTGGGAATGCAATTGAGTACAGCCACTACGAAGAATAGTGTGGAGAGTCCTTAAAAAACTGAAATTAGAACTGCCATATGACCCAGGAATCCCACTGCTGGGCATGCACACCGAGGACACCAGAATTGAAAGAATCACGTGTACCCCAATGTTAATCGCAGCACTGTGAATAATAGCCAGGACATGGAAGCAACCTAGAAGTCCATCAGCTGACTAAAGGATAAGAAAGCTGGTGTAAATATACACAATGGAATGTAACTCATCCATTACAAAGAATACGTTTGAATCAGTTCGAATGAGGTGGATGAAACTGGAGCCTCTTATACAGAGTGAAGGACGTCAGGAAGAAACACACCAATACAGTACACTAACACATATGTATGGAATTTAGAAAGATGGCAATGATGACCCTATATGCGAGAGAGCAAAAGAGACACAGATGTATAGAAGAGTCTTTTGGACTCCGTGGGAGAAGGCGAGGGTAGGATGATTTGAGAGAAGAGCCTTGAAACATGTATATTATTCTATGTGAACCAGATCACCTGTCCAGGTTTGATGCATGAGGCTAGGTGCTCAGGGCTGGTGCACTGGGATGACCCTGAGGCATGGGATGGGGAGGGAGGTGGGAGGGGGGATTCAGGATGGGGAACCCATGGACAACCAGGGCTGATTCATGTCAATGTATGGCAAAAACCACTACAATATTGCAACGTAATTAGCCTCAAATCAAAATAAATGAATTTAGAAAAAAGAACTCAAAAAAAGAAAAACGGAAAGAAAGGACAGCACACCCAGGGGGTCTTTCACTTTTATTGATTTTAAATCACATTCAGTGACTGACTGTGAATCATCACTGGGGTCTCCCAGGAGTTAGAGTGCCAGAAAGACTTAATTAGGGAGCTGCAGTCCAGATAAAAGATAACATATCGTTGAGTTAAAATGTGAACTCAACTCGTTTGATGCCTATGGTGAAACTCTGTGTTTTAGTTCAGTCTAAAAAGCTTTCTGAAGACACGCAGGATTCTTATGTCCAGAGACTGCCTTATGCAGCTCCACAATTGTTTGACCATTCCTTGGACCTTTTAAAACATTTCAAAATGAAAGTTCACACCAACTTAAATATCTCGTACTCTTCTTTTTAAAGCATGATAAACTTGTAGAATTTGGACTAACAAAAGACTTTATTGGGGAAGAATGTTTTACGAGTGTAGTTATTTTGAAATCTTAGGGTATGGTGATAATTAAAAGACCAGCTTTTACTCAGTCTTATGTTAGTACTTCTGTAAAATTTCACTGTACAGACTTCCATGACTGTCAAGTGGTTAGGACTCCGTACTTTCTCTAGAAGGGCAAGGGGTTCAATCGCTGATCAGGGAACCATGCTTCCAAAACCTGCATATTGCCCCAAGGGGGGAAAGAAAAATTCTCTGTGAGTGGTGATCCTGTTTGTAACGTGCACTGGGATTGGGCCACCACCACTGCTCTTCCTTTGGGAATACATTGCTCCCAAAATTTTCTTAGCAAAAAGGTGTCGTAATCATTATTTGGTTTTTTCCCTCCAAACATTATTCTACTCTCTGGGAGTGCTATTTGTGGGTTTTAAATGTATCAGCACTTCGTGCCTTCTGAGCACCTTTAGCCGACAGCATAGGCGAGGGATGCAACAATCCCTTTTATGAGGTAGGTGGCCAGGAGGTCATTTCTGCCTACCTTTCTCGGGGGGACTTTCCGATTCACCACCCATATGTGACAACCTCTTCCTTTCTGGGTCTGGCAATCTAGACCTTAATGTCATTCCACACCCCAAGCAAAGGCTGTAACACCATAGCACTACTCCTTGCCCTTGAAATCAAGTGTTAAGCAGGGTTATCCATCTTCAGGGCAGACTCCTGACCCAATCCAGACCACTACTCTCTGACTAATTGGGGACCCGTGGGTCTGTTCCCCAACCTCTCAGGACCCCATATTCCTCCCATCTCCAGTGCCCACCTCTTCTCTTCTTTCCCTCCCTTCCATCAGAAAATTCACACACACGCAAATATATTTTCCCCATTTGATGTGTATTGTAATTGCAGCCATCAGTTTACTATGTTAGTGTGAGAGTCTTTCCTTGGTTGGCCATTTCTACGAAAGCAGACCTCTGGAGGCACAGTTCTACACTGTCTGACCTTTTCGAGTCAGTTACTGGCTGCACAGCTTGTACTTCTCCAGGGTCTCTTATTCTGGGGCGGCTGAGCTTATCTTCTCTTTGGATTCTGCCTCCTTCTTTGATCCTGCCTCATATTTTGGTACCTTTTACGGCTTTGATTCAGTTTCTTACGTGCACAGGAACGGAGAAAATAGTTAGGTTTTCTGCTTGACTTCACCTTCTTCGACTGAGTGGCATATGGTCGGATTTTCTTTCTCAAGCTTCCTTGAAGAGGTCTTCTGACCCTCATGGTCATATTTCGTGCCTGGAAAGACAAGACAAGGGTATGAGATTTTAGGAAAGAAAAAAGCGGAGTTGGAAGGGAGATTTCTTGAAAAAAGTGATGTGGGCTAATGAGGGCTTTTGTGCCAGGCAAGGGTGGGTAGAGGTTTGGGGCAGCCAAGTCAATGGAGAACATGGGGAGCTTAGTTGGAATCATCTTACTTTCACACAGCCTCGGTACCTCCGTTGACAAATGGTCTTCTTTTGTCCATTCATCCTTGAGGCAAACCGCCTTGTAACTCTTTTTGACTGCCGTGGGTTCCTGATTCCCTTAGTCAGGATGATGCCAAGAAGTGGCCTAACCTAGAATCTCTGCCTCTGGTTTCCCTATTTATACCCTTTCAGGACAATGAGGAGCCACACCCTTCAATCTGATTGGTCAGTTAGGCACCACCCCAGCCAATAGCATCTTGGGGGGCTTAGACATCACAATGTACCCCTGTGCCCATCAACATGGGCTAGTGGATGCTGAGGGAGGCCATTTTATAACTTCTCCACTGCTGACACCTCTGTGTGTCTGATTCTGGGCAGTGGTGATTCAGGGCCATGGTGTTTCTCCTCATGACCTTCAAACTTCCTTTCAGTTCCCTTTTTCCTTTGACTTATATGTGCCACTTCAGCACTCCTGCCTCCTTCATGCCTCTGTAAACATCTGCCAAACCCTTTCTGTCCCACTTCAGCCTTTCCGAGTAATCACTTCATCTCTAGCCCACCTTCTGCCTGTTGAGGGTTCCTGAGGGGCTTAAGGAACTTAAGAGCAAGCACTTAAAGTGGAAAAGGGTAATTAAGAACAGGTTGGGTATTTGATCTCCTGTGATGAGCGTTAATGACCCCCAGACTTGGTGAATGCTCAGTCTGTTGCCCAAAGTTTAACACACAGTCTCCCTCAGAGTACACATCAGAACAAAGACACTTCTACATCGCTCCTCCAGTAAATTTTGTTGGGACACTTCAACACTCATATTGAGCCAGGAAACTCAACTTGCCCCATCTATCAGAAATACATTCCTGATTATTATTATTATTAATTTTTTAAGGAAAGTGTTCAAAGTCAAAATCAATTCACCACTCTAGCACTGAGTCTTGACTAAATCATTTCCCCAGTCATCCCTCCTTGTCAGTTATCAGTTGGTAGGGCCCATTGCAGGCCTGACCAATATCTGAGCAGGACAAGTACCTGCAGGTAGCTCAGTGATAGTTGGTTGCTAGTGGGTAGGGACAATGAGGCACTGACCAATGGCTGAGCAAGCCCTGTTGCCTAGGAACAGGATGCAGAGTAATAAGGCACAGCAATGGCTACCTGCGAAGGGCTGTGCTCTGTTACATAAGGACACTTTGGGTCCAGTGTGCTGGGATCTTTTTGATTGACTCATTTCCGACCTCAGATTTGATTTCACATAATTAGTTAACTTTTGCATATCATACTTTTCATTATATTGCCAGGCATAGCTGTCACCAGCGCTGTCATCTCTATGCCTCTCCAACAGCTGCCTCTTGATCACATGCTCAGCCTATAGTATAAATAGTTCAAAGACAACAAGAATGTGAAGTCCAGCGCACCCTGAAAACTCCTTTGGCAAACCTTAAATTCACAGTGATTCTTATACTCTTTGCAGTGTAACAGAGCAGGATGAGCACAGCCCTTAACAGGAAGCCATTGGTGTGCTTCATTTCAAGCCATCCTGTCCCTAGGCAACAGGTGCTGTTCAAACATTGCTAGGTGCCTCAGAGGGCCCCATTCACAAGCAGCCAACTGTCAATGAGTGACCATTAGTTGTCCTGCTTAGCTGTTGTTCAGCACCACAGTGGGCCCTGCCACAGGTTACTTACTATCAATGAGGGGGCCATTGGGAAAGTGATTAAGTCAAGGGTGTTGTGGCGGTCATCAGGAGGAGACTGAGATAAGAGGCAGATTCAGGCCTCATTCTGGAGGCCCTGGAGCTCACGCAGACTTGGGCCAGTGGGCGAACTGGAGGGCCCAGGGAATACACTGGGGACTAGATGTTGTAGCCCTCCATAGCCCTCACTAAGGCCCTCCACTAGCCTTGGCCAAAGCCTTGAGGAGCAGTGTACCTCTCCCGCATCCCTGTCGCTGCGACCTACTAGCAGTGGTTTTCTTTCTGGGTCTCAGTTTGTGAGAACTGGTCTCCCCCTATCGGTGCCCTGAGGACCGACACTGAGGACCTATTATGTTGGATGCCTGTCTCCGTCAGGGATGACGGCTGGGCAGAGTGTGGGAACCTGGCACTGAAGGAGCTGCTGGCTGAGATCTGCTTCCCCTTAACCAGCACTGGGACATTGCAGGGTGAAAGCTGTGACTTGAGACTGCCTTTTCTTGTCAGGACAGAGAAGAACATTCATCTACTAGAGGTTTATAGGAACCTCATTACCTGACCATGACCTAACCTTAAGCACAAGGGGTATGACACCAAGAAGTCTGCAGCAACTTACCACCACTCTCCCTAACATTTAATTGTACATGCACTTACTGAAAACTTTTACTAACTTTGGGGTCTTAGGGCATGAACCACCCATCTCCTTGTATGAATCTTTAATCAACATTTCTCTGTTCCAACTTTAAGGTTAAGTTTTGATGGGCCTCCTTCTGCTTCAGGCACATGGACTTGCAATTTGAATAACAACGGTATTGTCTAAGGAAAGACATTGCCTCTCTTAAACAACGGCAGAGACTGGCCAAGTGCTCAAAATTATCCATAAAATACACGATGACTCGGCTTGGCTAATCTTTAGCCAAGCTTCTCTCCTCTGAACTTCAGCTTTCGCCCAAACTTGAGCAAGCGCTAAGATTCAAACTTTTCTGTCTCCCTTAACAGCTCATTCTGAGAATCAGCTCACTATCAGAGAGAAACAGTTGCTGTAAAACATCCCCATCATGCTGTCTGCTCATCCATCCCCCTACTGGCCCCATCACACACACACACACACACACACACACACAGAGTTCCTGCTGACCCTACTCGTACTTCCATGTTAAAGAAACTTCTTTTTCTGTTCTACTTTCAGACATGTCAGGATGTGTGCTCAAAATACTTTCCCAATTGCAATCAGTTCCGTTCAATGGCTCAGTCAATTCTGACTCTCTGAGACCCTATTGTCTGCAGCACATCAGGCTTCAATCTCCATCTCCAACTCCCAGAGCTTGCTTAAAATTCAAGCCCATCAAGATGGTGATGCCATGCAACCATCTCATCCTTTGTCGTCCCCTTCTCCTCTGGCCTTCAATCTTTCCCTGCATCAGGGTCTTTTCCAATGAGCCAGTCTTTGCCTCAGATGGCCAAAGTATTGGAGCTTCAGCATTAGTCCTTCCAATGAATATTCAGGACTGATTTCCTCTAGCATTGACTGCATTGATTTCCTTGCAATCCAAGGGACTCTCGAGAGTCTTCCCCAACACCACAGATCAAAACAATCAGTTCTTCAGTGCTCAGCTTTCTTTATGGTCCAACTCTCCCATGCATACATGATGACTGTTGGGAAAACTTAGCTTTGACATATGGACCTTTGTCGGTAAAGTAATGTCTCTTCCTTTTAATACACTGTCTAGGTGGGTCATAGCTTTTCTTCCAAGGAGTAAGCGTCTTTCACTTTCATGGCTACAGTCACCATCTCTAGTGGTTTTGGAGCCCCAAAAAGAAAGCCCGACACAGGTTCCACTGTTTCCCCATCTATTTCCCATGAAGTGATGGGACCAGATGCCATGATCTGCGTTTTCTGAATGTTGAGTTTTAAGCCAACTTTTTCACTCTCGTCTTTCACTTTCATGCAGAGGCTTTTTAGTTCCTCTTCACTCTCTGCCATAAGGGTGGTGTCATCTGCATATCTGAGGTTATTGATAATTCTCCTGGCAATCTTGAGTCCAGCAAGTGCTTCTTCCAGCCCAGCGTTTCTCATGTTGTACTCTGCATAGAAGTTAAATGAGTCAGGACACAATATACATCCTTGACATACTCCTTTTCCTATTTGGAACCAGGCTGTTGTTCCATGTCCACCTCTAACTGTTGCTTCCTGACCTGCATACAAGTTTCTCAAGAGGCAGGTCAGGTGGTCTGGTATTCCCGTCTCTTCCAGAATTTTCCACAGTTTATTGTGGTCCACACAGTCAAAGGCTTCGGCATAGTCAATAAAGCAGAAATAGATGATTTTTTTCTGAACTCTCTTGCTGTTTGGATGATCCAAGAAAAGACCAATACATAGAAAACTGTAAAGCACTGATGAAAGAAATCAAAGATCACACAGATAGATGGAGAAATATACCATGTTCATGGATCAGAATGATCAATATAGTGAAAATGAGTACACAACACAAAGCAATCTATAGATTCAATGCAATCCCTATCAAGCTACCAATGGTATTTTTCCCAGAACTAGAACAAATAGCTTCACAGTTTGTATGGAAATACAGAAAACCTGGAATAGCCCAAAGCAACCTTGCCAAAGAAGAATGGAACTGGAGGAATCAACCTACCTGACTTCAGGCTCTACTACAAAGCTACAGTCATCAAAACAGTATGGTACTGGAACAGAGGCAGAAATGCACATCAAGGGAACAAAATAGAAAGCCCAGAGATAAACCCACGTGCCTATGGACACCTTATATTTGACAAAGGAGGGAAGAATAGACAATGGAGAAAAGACAACCTCTTTAAGAAGAGGTGCTGGGAAAAATGGTCAGCCACTTGTAAAAGAATGAAACTAGAGCACTGTCTAACACCATACACAAAATAAATTCAAAATGGATTAAAGATCGAAACATAAGTCCAGAAACTATTAAATTCCTAGAGGCAAACATAGGCAAAACACTCTCTGACATAAATCACAGAAGGATACTCTATGACCCACCTCCCAGAGTAATGGATATAAATGAACAGGACCAAATTATATAGCAAAATAGAACAAGTAAATGAATAGGGCCAAATTAAATTCAAAAGCTTTTGCACAACAAAGAAAAGTATAAGCAAGGTGAAAAGACAGCCTTCAGAATGGGAGGAAGTAAGAGCAAACAAAGCGGCTGACCAAGAAATAATCTCAAAAATATAAAAGCTGCTCCCACAGCTCAATTGCAGAGCAAGAAATGACGAATTCAAAAAATGGGCCGAAGAAAAAAACAGACATTTCTCCAAAGAAGACATACAGATGGCTAACGAACACATGAAGAGATGCTCAACATCACTCATTATCAGAGAAATGCAAATCCAGACGACCTTGAGGTACCCTCTCACGCTGGTCAGAATGGGTGTTACCCAAAAGTCTACAAACAATAAATGCTGGAGAGGGTGTGGAGAAAAGGGAACCCTCTCACGTTGTTGGTGGGAATGCAATTGAGTACAGCCACTACGGAGAATAGTGTGGAGACTCCTTAAAAAACTGAAAATAGAACTGCCATACGACCCAGGAATCCCACTGCTGGGCATGCACACCGAGGACACCAGAACTGAAAGAATCACGTGTACCCCAATGTTCATCGCAGCACTGTGAATAATAGCCAGGACATGGAAGCAACCTAGAGGTCCATCAGCTGACTAAAGAATAAGAAGCTGGTGTACATATACACAATGGAATGTAACTCATCCATTACAAAGAAAACGTTTGAATCAGTTCGAATGAGGTGGATGAAACTGGAGCCTCTTATACAGAGTGAAGGACGTCAGAAAGAAACACAACAGTACATTACACTAACATATATATATGGAATTTAAAAAGATGGCAATGATGATCCTATATGCGAGAGAGCAAAAGAGACACAGATGTATAGAAGAGTCTTTGGACTCCATGGGAGAAGGCGAGGGAAGGATGATTTGAGAGAAGAGCATTGAAACATGTATATTATTCTATGAGAACCAGATCACCAGTCCAGGTTTGATGCATGAGACTACGTGCTCAGGGCTGGTGCACTGGGATGACCCTGAGGCATGGGATGGGGAGGGAGGTGGGAGGGGGGATTCAGGATGGGGAACCCATGGACACCCAGGGCTGATTCATGTCAATGTATGGCAAAAAACCCTAAAATATTGCAACGTAATTAGCCTCAAATCAAAATAAATGAATTGAGAAAAAAAGAACTCAAAAAAAGAAAAACAGAAAGAAAGGACAGCACACCCAGGGGGTCTTTCACTTTTATTGATTTTAAATCACATTCAGTGACTGACTGTGAATCATCACTGGGGTCTTCCAGGAGTTAGAGTGCCAGAAAGATTTAATTAGGGAGCTGCAGTCCAGATAAATGATAACATATCGTTGAGTTAAAATCTGAACTCAACTCGTTTGATGCCTATGGTGAAACTCTGTGTTTTAGTTCTGTCTAAAAAGCTTTCTGAAGACACGCAGGATTCCTATGGTCAGAGACTGCCTGATGTATCTCCATAATTGTATGACTATTCCTCGAACCTTTTAAAACATTTCAAAATGAAAGATAACACCAAATTAAATATCTCGTACTCTTTCTTATAAACCATGATAAATTTGTAGAATTTGGACTAACAAAAGACTTTATTGGAGAAGAATGTTTTACGAGTGTAGTTATTTTGAAATCATAGGGTATGGTGATCATTAAAAGACCATCTTTTACTCAGTCTTATGTTAACTTATGTAAAAATACACTGTACAGACTTCCATGACTGTCCAGTGGTGAGGACTCCGTGCTTTCTTTAGAAGGGCACGGGTTCAATCGCTGTTCAGGGAACCATGCTTCCACAGCCTGCATAGTGCCCCCCGGGGGGGAAAAGAAAATTCTCTGTGAGTGGTGATCCTGTTTGTAACGTGCACTGGGATTGGGCCACCACCACTGCTCTTCCTTTGGGAATACATTGCTCCCAAAATTTTCTTAGCAAAAAGGTGTCCTAGTCATTATTTGCTTTGTTCCCTCCAAACATTATTGTACTCCCTGGGAGTGATATTTGTGGGTTTTAGATGTATCAGCACTTGGTGTCTTCTGAGCACCTTTAGCCGACAGCATAGGCGAGTGATGCAACAATCCCTTTTGTGAGGTAGGTGGCCAGAGGTGATTTCTGCCTACCTTTCTCAGGGGGACTTTCCCATTCACCACCCCTATGTGACAACCTCTTCCTTTCTGGGTCTGGCAATCTAGACCCTAATGTCATTCCACACCCCAAACAAAGGCTGTAACACCATACCACTACTCCTTGCCCTTGAAATCAAGTGTTAAGCTTGGTTATCCATCTTCAGTGCAGACTCCTGACCCAATCCAGACCTCTACTCTCTGGCTAACTGGGGACCCGAGGGTCTGTTCCCCAACCTCTCGCGACCCCATATACCTCCCATCTCCAGTGCCCACCTCTTTTCTTCTTTCCCTCCCTTCCATCAGAAAATTCACACACACGCAAATATCTTTTCACCATTTGATGTTTATTGTAATTGCAGCCATCAGTTTACTATGTTAGTGTGAGAGTCTTTCCTTGGTTGGCCATTTCTACGAAAGCAGACCTCTGGAGGCACAGTTCTACACTGTCTGACCTTTTCGAGTCAGTTACTGGCTGCCCAGCTTGTACTTCTCCAGGGTCTCTTATTCTGGGGCGGCTGAGCTTATCTTCTCTTTTGATTCTGCCTCCTTCTTTGATCCCGCCTCATATTTTGGTACATTTTACGGCTTTGATTCAGTTTCTTACGTGCACAGGAACGGAGAAAACAGTTGGGTTTTCTGGTTGTCTTCACCTTCTTCGACTGAGTGGCATATGGTCGGATTTTCTTTCTCAAGGTTCCTTGAAGAGGTCTTCTGACCCTCATGGTCATATTTCCTGCCTGGAAAGACAAGACAAGGGTATGAGACTTTAGGAAAGAAAAAAGCGGAGTTGGAAGGGAGATTTCATGAAAAAGGGATGTGGGTTAATGAGGGCTTTTGTGCCAGGCAAGGGTGGGTAGAGGTTTGGGGCAGCAAAGTCAATGGAGAACATGGGGAGCTTAGTTGGAATCATCTTACTTTCACACTGCCTCGGGACCTCCGTTGACAAAGGGTCTTCTTTTGCCCATTCATCCTTGAGGCAAACCGCCTTGTAACTCTTCTTGACTGCCGTGGGTTCCTGATTCCCTTAGTCAGGATGATGCCAAGAAGTGGCCTAACCTAGAATCTCTGCCTCTGGTCTCCCTATTTATACCCTTTCAGGACAATGAGGAGCCACACCCTTCAATCTGATTGGTCAGTTAGGCACCACCCCAGCCAACAGCATCTTGGGGGGCTTAGACATCACAATGTACCACTGTGCCCATCAACATGGGCTAGTGGATGCTGAGGGAGGCCATTTTATAACTTCTCCACTTCTGACACCTCTGTGTGTCTGATTCTGGGCAGTGGTGATTCAGGGCCATGGTGTTTCTCCTCATGACCTTCAAACTTCCTTTCAGTTCCCTTTATCCTTTGACTTATATGTGCCACTTCAGCACTCCTGCCTCCTTCATCCCTCTGTAAACATCTGCGAAACCCTTTCTGTCCCACTTCAGCCTTTCCGAGTAATCACTTCATCTCTAGCCCACCTTCTGCCTGTTGGGGGTTCCTGAGGGGCTTAAGGAACTTAAGAGCAAGCACTTAAGGTGGAAAAGGTTAATTAAGAACAGGTTGGGTGTTTGATCTCCTGTGATGAGCTTTAACGACCCCCAGACTAGGTGAATGCTCAGTCTGTTGCCCAAAGTTTAATACACAGTCTCCCTCAGAGTACACATCAGAACAAGGACACTTCTACATGTCTCCTCCACTAAATTTTTTTGAGAGACTTCAACTCTCATATTGAGCCAGGAAACTCAACTTGCCCCATCTATCGGAAATACATTCCTGATTATTATTGTTATTATTATTAATTTTTTAAGGAAAGTGCTCAAAGTAAAAATCAGTTCACCACTCTACCACTGAGTCTTGACTAAATCATTTCCCCAGTCATCCCTCCTTGTCAGTTATCAGCAGGTAGGGCCCATTGCAGAGCTGACCAATAGCTGAGCAGGACAAGTATCTGCAGGTAGCTCAGTGATCGCTGGTTGTTTGTGGGTGGGGCCAATGAGGCACTGACCAATGGCTGAGCAAGCCCTGTTGCCTAGGAACAGGATGCAGAGTAATAAGGCACAGCAATGGCTACCTGCGAAGGGCTGTGCTCTGTTACATAAGGATACTTTGGGTCCAGTGTGCTGGAATCTTTTTGATTGACTCATTTCCGACCTCAGATTTGATTTCACATAATTAGTTAACTTTTGCATATCATACTTTTCATTATATTCCCAGGCATAGCTGTCACCAGTGCTGTCATCTCTATGCCTCTCCAACAGCTGCCTCTTGATCACATGCTCAGCCTATAGTATAAATAGTTCAAAGACAACAAGAATGTGAAGTCCAGCCCATCCTGAAAACTCCTTTGACAAACCTTAAATTCACAGTGATTCTTATACTCTTTGCAGTGTAACAAAGCAGGGGGAGCACAGCCTTAACAGGAAGACATTGGTGTGCTTCATTTCAAGCCATCCTGTCCCTAGGCAACAGGTGCTGCTCAAACATTGCTTGGTGCATCAGAGGGCCCCATTCACAAGCAGCCAACTGTCAATGAGTGACCATTAGTTGTCCTGCTTAGCTGTTGGTCAGCACCACAGTGGGCCCTGCCCACAGGTTACTTACTATCAATGAGGGGGCCATTGGGAAAGTGATTAAGTCAAGGGTGGTGTGTAGGTCATCAGGAGGAGATTGAGATAAGAGGCAGATTCAGCCCTCATTCTGGAGGCCCTGGAGCTCACGCAGACTTGGGCCAGTGGGTGAGCTGGAGGGCCCAGGGAATACACTGGGGACTAGATATTGTAGCCCTCCATAGCCCTCACTAAGGCCCTCCACTAGCCTTTGCCAAAGCCTTGAGGAGCAGTGTACCTCTCCCGCATCCCTGTCGCTGCGACCTACTAGCAGTGGTTTTCTTTCTGGGTCTCAGTCTGTGAGAACTGGTCTCCCCATAAGGAAGCCCTGAAGACGGACGCTGAGGACCTATTATGTTGGATGCCTGTCTCCGTCAGGGATGACGGCTGGGCAGAGTGTGGGAACCTGGCACTGAAGGAGCTGCTGGCTGAGATCTGCTTCCCCTTAACCAGCACTGGGACATTGCAGGGTGAAAGCTGTGCCTTGAGACTGCCCTTTCTTGTCAGGACAGAGAATAACATTCATCTACTAGAGGTTTATAGGAACATCATTACCTTACCATGACCTAACCTTAAGCACAAAGTGTATGACACCACGAAGTCTGCAGCAAATTACCACCACTCTCCCTAACATTTAATTTTACATGCACTTACTGAAAACTTTTACTAACTTTGGGTTCTTAGGGCATGAACCACCCATCTCCTTGTATGAATCTTTAATCAACCTTTCTCTGTTCCAAACTTTAAGGTTAAGTTTTGATGGGCCTCCTTCTGCGTCAGGCACATGGACTTGCAATTTGAATAACAACGGTATTGTCTAAGGACAGACTTTGCCTCTCTTAAACAACGGCAGAGACTGGCCAAGTGCTCACAATTATCCATAAAATACACGCTGACTCGGCTTGGCTAAACTTTTGCAAAGCTTCTCTCGTCTGAACTTCAGCTTTCGCCCAAACTTGAGCAAGCGCTAAGATTCAAACTTTTCTGTCTCCCTTAACAGCTCATTCTGAGAATCAGCTCACTATCAGAGAGAAACAATTGCTGTAAAACAGCCCCATCATGCTGTCTGCTCATCCATCCCCCTACTGGCCCCATCACACACACACACACACACACACACACACACACGATTTCCTGCTGACCCTACTCGTACTTCCATGTTAAAGAAACTTCTTTTTCTGTTCTACTTTCAGACATGTCAGGATCTGTGCTCAAAACACTTTCCCAATTGCAATCAGTTCCGTTCAATGGCTCAGTCAATTCTGACTCTCTGAGACCCTATTGTCTGCAGCACATCAGGCTTCACTGTCCATCACCAACTCCCAGAACTTGCTTAAAATTCAAGCCCATCAAGATGGTGATGCCATCCAACCATCTCATCCTTTGTCATCCCCTTCTCCTCTGGCCTTCAATCGTTCCCTGCCTCAGGGTCTTTTCCAAAGAGTCAGTCTTTGTCTCAGATGGCCAAAGTATTGGAACTTCAGCATTACCCCTTCCAATGAATATTCAGGACTGATTTCCTCTAGCATTGACTGCATTGATTTCCTTGCAATCCAAAGGACTCTCGAGAGTCTTTTCCAATACCACAGTTCAAAACCATCAGTTATTCAGTGCTCAGCTTTTTTTATGTTCCAACTCTCCCATGCATACATGATGACTGTTGGGAAAACTTAGGTTTGACATATGGACCTTTGTTGGTAAAGTAATGTCTCTTCCTTTGAATACACTGTCTATGTGGGTCATAGCTTTTCTTGCAAGGAGTAAGCGTCTTTCCCTTTCATGGCTGCAGTCACCATCTGCAGTGGTTTTGGAGCCCCAAAAAGAAAGTCTGACACTGGTTCCACTGTTTCCCCATCTATTTCCCATGAAGTGATGTGAGCAGATGCCATGATCTGCGTTTTATGAATGTTGAGTTTTAAGCCAACATTTTCACTCTCCTCTTTCACTTTCATCCAGAGGCCTCTTATTTCCTCTTCACTTTCTGCCATAAGGGTGGTGTCATCTGCATATCTGAGGTTATTGATATTTCTCCCGGCAATCTTGAGTCCAGCGTGTGCTTCTTCCAGCCCAGCGTTTCTCATGTTGTACTCTGCATAGAAGTTAAGAGAGTCGGGGCACAATATACAGCCTTGACATACTCCTTTTGATATTTGAAACCAGGCTGTGGTTCCATGTCCACCTCTAACTGTTGCTTCCTGACCTGCATACAAGTTTCTCAAGAGGCAGGTCAGGTGGTCTGGTATTCCCGTCTCTTCCAGAATTTTCCAGAGTATATTGTGGTCCACGCAGTCAAAGGCTTCGGCATAGTCAAGAAAGCAGAAATACATGTTTTTTCTGAACTCTCTTGCTGTTTGGATGATCCAAGAAAAGACCAATACATAGAAAAGTGTAAAGCACTGATGAAAGAAATCAAAGATTCCACAGATAGATGGAGAAATATACCATGTTCATGGATCAGAATGATCAATATAGTGAAAATGAGTACACAACACAAAGCAATCTATAGATTCAATGCAATCCCTATCAAGCTACCAATGGTATTTTTCACAGAACTAGAACAAATAGCTTCACAGTTTGTATGGAAATACAGAAAACCTGGAATAGCCCAAAGCAACCTTGCAAAGAAGAATGAAACTGGAGGAATCAACCTACCTGACTTCAGGCTCTACTACAAAGCTACAGTCATCAAAACAGTATGGTACTGGCACAGAGGCAGAAATACAGATCAAGGAAACAAAATAGAAAGCCCAGAGTTAAACCCACGCGCCTATGGACACCTTATATTTGACAAAGGAGGCAAGAATATACAATGGAGTATAGACAACCTCTTTAAGAAGAGGTGCTGGGAAAAATGGTCAACCACT
Source organism: Bubalus kerabau (assembly GCF_029407905.1). Taxonomy (NCBI): domain Eukaryota; kingdom Metazoa; phylum Chordata; class Mammalia; order Artiodactyla; family Bovidae; genus Bubalus; species Bubalus kerabau. The sequence goes on along the minus strand of NC_073647.1, from coordinate 37,524,837 downwards.
TGTAAAAGAATGAAACTAGAACACTGTCTAACACCATACACAAAATAAATTCAAAATGGGTTAAAGATCGAAACATAAAACCAGAAACTATAAAACTCCTAGAGGCAAACATAGGCAAAACCCTCTCTGACATAAATCACAGCAGGATACTCTATGACCCACCTCCCAGAGTAATGGATATAAATGAACAGGACCAAATTATATAGCAAAATAGCACAAGTAAATGAATAGGGCCAAATTAAATTCAAAAGCTTTTGCACAACAAAGGAAAGTATAAGCAAGGTGAAAAGACAGCCTTCAGAACGGGAAGAAGTAAGAGCAAACAAAGCCGCTGACCAAGAAATAATCTCAAAAATTTAAAAGCTGCACACACAGCTCAATTGCAGAGCAAGAAATGACGAATTCAAAAAACGGGCCGAAGAACTAAACAGACATTTATCCAAAGAAGACATACAGATGGCTAACGAACACATGAAGAGATGCTCAACATCACTCATTATCAGAGAAATGCAAATCCAGACGACCTTGAGGTTCCCTCTCACGCTGGTCAGAATGGTTGTTACCCAAAAGTCTATAAACAATAAATGCTGGAGAGGGTGTGAGAAAAGGGAACCCTCTCACGTTGTTGGTGGGAATGCAATGGAATACAGCCACTACGGAGAATAGTGTGGAGACTCCTTACAAAACTGAAAATAGAACTGCCATATGACCCAGGAATCCCACTGCTGGGCATGCACACCGAGGACACCAGAATTGAAAGAATCACGTGTATCCCAATGTTCATCGCAGCACTGTGAATAATAGCCAGGACATGGAAGCAACCTAGAAGTCCATCAGCTGACTAAAGGATAAGAAAGCTGGTGTACATATACACAATGGAATGTAACTCATCCATCACAAAGAATACGTTTGAATCAGTTCAAATGAGGTGGATGAAACTGGAGCCTATTATACTGAGTGAAGGACCTCAGAAAGAAACACGCCAATACAGTACACAAACACATATATATGGAATTTAGAAAGATGGCAATGATGACCCTATATGCGAGAGAGAAAAAGAGACACAGATGTGTAGAAGAGTCTTTTGGACTCCTTGGGAGAAGACTAGGGTAGGATGATTTGAGAGAAGAGCAATGAAACATTTATATTATTATATGTGAACCAGATCACCAATCCAGTTTTGATGCATGAGGCTAGGTGCTCAGGGCTGGTGCACTGGGATGACCCTGAGGCATGGGATGGGGAAGGAAGTGGGAGGGGGGATTCAGGATGGGGAACCCATGGACACCCATGGCTGATTCATGTCAATGTACTGCAATAAACCCTACAATATTGCAACGTAATTAGCTTCAAATCAAAATAAAAGAATTTAGAGAAAAAGAACTCAAAAAAAGAAAAACAGAAAGGAAGGACAGCACAGCAAGTTGGTCTTTCACTTTTATTGATTTTAAATCACATTCAGTGACTGACTGTGAATCATCACTGGTGTCTCCCAGGAGTTAGAGTGCCAGAAAGATTTAATTAGGGAGCTGCAGTCCAGATAAAATATAACATATCGTTGAGTTAAAATCTGAACTCAACTCGTTTGATGCCGATGGTGTAACTCTGTGTTTTAGTTGTTTCTAAAAAGCTTTCTGAAGACACGCAGGATTCTTATGGTCAGAGACTGCCTCATGTATCTCCATAAATGTATGACTATTCCTTGGACCTTTTAAAACATTTCAAAATGAAAGTTAACACAAACTTAAATATCTCGTACTCTTCCTTTTAAACCATGAGAAACTTGTAGAATTTGGACTAACAAAAGACTGTGTTGGGGAAGAATGTTTTACGACTGTAGTTATTTTGAAATCTTAGGGTATGGTGATAATTAAAAGACCAGCTTTTACTCAGTCTTATGTTAGTACTTATGTAAAAATTCACTGTACAGACTTCCATGACTGTCCAGTGGTTAGGACTCCGTGCTTTCCCTAGAAGGGCACGGGTTCAATCGCTGTTCAGAGAACCATGCTTCCTCAACCTGCATAGTGCCCCCCGGGGGGGAAAAGAAAATTCTCTGTGAGTGGTGATCCTGTTTGTAACATGCACTTGGATTGGGCCACCACCACTGCTCTTCCTTTGGGAATACATTGCTCCCAAAATTTTCTTAGCAAAAAGGTGTCCTAGTCATTATTTGGTTTGTTCCCTCCAAACATTATTGTACTCCCTGGGAGTGCTATTTGTGGGTTTTAGATGTATCAGCACTTCGTGCCTTCTGAGCACCTTTAGCCGACAGCATAGGCGAGTGATGCAACAATCCCTTTTATGAGGTAGGTGGCCAGGAGATGATTTCTGCCTACCTTTCTCGGGGGGACTTTTCCATTCACCACCCCTATGTGACAACCTCTTCCTTTCTGGGTCTGGCAATCTAGACCCTAATGTCATTCCACACCCCAAACAAGGGCTGTAACACCATACCATTACTCCTTGCCCTTGAAATCAAATGTTAAGCAGGGTTATCCATCTTCAGTGCAGACTCCTGACCCAATCCAGACCTCTACTCTCTGGCTAACTGGGGACCCGAGGGTCTCTTCCCCAACCTCTCGGGACCCCATATCGCTCCCATCTCCAGTGCCCACCTCTTCTCTTCTTTCTCTCCCTTCCATCAGAAAATTCACACACACGCAAATATCTTTTCCCCATTTCATGTTTATTGTAATTGCAGCCATCAGTTTACTATGTTAGTGTGAGAGACTTTCCTTGGTTTGCCATTTCCATGAAAGCAGACCTCTGGAGGCACAGTTCTACACTGTCTGACCTTTTCGAGTCAGTTACTGGCTGCCCAGCTTGTACTTCTCCAGGGTCTCTTATTCTGGGGCGGCTGAGCTTATCTTCTCTTTTGATTCTGCCTCCTTCTTTGATCCCACCTCATATTTTGGTACCTTTTACGGCTTTGATTCAGTTTCTTACATGCACAGGATCAGAGAAAACAGTTGGGTTTTCTGGTTGTCTGCACCTTCTTCGACTGAGTGGCATATGGTCGGATTTTCTTTCTCAAGGTTCCTTGAAGAGGTCTTCTGACCCTCATGGTCATATTTTGTGCCTGGAAAGACAAGACAAAGGTATGAGACTTTAGGAAAGAAAAAAGCGGAGTTGGAAGGGAGATTTCATGAAAAAGGGATGTGGGCTAATGAGGGCTTTTGTGCCAGGCAAGGGTGGGTAGAGGTTTGGGGCAGCGAAGTCAATGGAGAACATGGGGAGCATAGTTGGAATCATCTTCCTTTCACACTGCCTCGGTACCTCCATTGACAAAGGGTCTTCTTTTGTCCATTCATCCTTGAGGCAAACCGCCTTGTAACTCTTCTTGACTGCCGTGGGTTCCTGATTCCCTTAGTCAGGATGATGCCAAGAAGTGGCCTAACCTAGAATCTCTGCCTCTGGTCTCCCTATTTATACCCTTTCAGGACAATGAGGAGCCACACCCTTCAATCTGATTGGTCAGTTAGACACCACCCCAGCCAATAGCATCTTGGGGGGCTTAGACATCACAATGTACCCCTGTGCCCATCAACATGGGCTAGTGGATGCTGAGGGAGGCCATTTTATAACTTCTCCACTGCTGACACCTCTGTGTGTCTGATTCTGGGGAGTGGTGATTCAGGGCCATGGTGTTTCTCCTCATGACCTTCAAACTTCCTTTCAGTTCCCTTTATCCTTTGACTTATATGTGCCACTTCAACACAACTGCCTCCTTCATCCCTCTGTAAACATCTGCCAAACCCTTTCTGTCCCACTTCAGCCTTTCCGAATAATCACTTCATCTCTAGCCCACCTTCTGCCTGTTGGGGGTTCCTGAGGGGCTTAAGGAACTTAAGTGCAAGCACTTAAGGTGGAAAAGGGTAATTAAGAACAGGTTGGGTGTTTGATCTCCTGTCATGAGCTTTAACGACCCCCAGACTTGGTGAATGCTCAGTCTGTTGCCCAAAGTTAAATACACAGTCTCCATCAGAGTACACATCAGAACAAAGACACTTCTACATGTCTCCTCCACTAAATTTTGTTGGGACACTTCAACTCTCATATTGAGCCAGGAAACTCAACTTGCTCCATCTATCAGAAATACATTCCTGATTATTATTATTTTTTTTTTTTTTAAGGAAAGTGCTCAAAGTCAAAATCAGTTCACCACTCTTCCACTGAGTCTTGACTAAATCATTTCCCCAGTCATCCCTCCTTGTCAGTTATCAGTAGGTAGGGCCCATTGCAGGCCTGACCAAGAGCTGAGCAGGACAAGTACCTGCAGGTAGCTCAGTGATAGTTGGTTGCTTGTGGGTGGGGTCCATGAGGCACTGACCAATGGAAGAGCAAGCCCTGTTGCCTAGTAACAGGATGCAGAGTAATAAGGCACAGCAATGGCTACCTGCGAAGGGCTGTGCTCTGTTACATAAGGACACTTTGGGTCCAGTGTGCTGGAATCTTTTTGATTGACTCCTTTCCGACCTCAGATTTGATTTCACATAATTAGTTAACTTTTGCATATCATACTTTTCATTATATTCCCAGGCCTAGCTCTCACCAGTGCTGTCACCTCTATGCCTCTCCAACAGCTGCCACTTGATCACATGCTCAGCATATAGTATAAATAGTTCAAAGCCCACAAGATTGTGAAGTCCAGCCCACCCTGAAAACTCCTTTGACAAACCTTAAATTCACAGTGATTCTTCTACTCTTTGCAGTGTAACAGAGCAGGATGAGCACAGCCCTTAACAGGAAGCCATTGGTGTGCTTCATTTCAAGCCATCCTGTCCCTAGGCAACAGGTGCTGTTCAAACATTGCTTGGTGCCTCAGAGGGCCCCATTCACAAGCAGCCAACTGTCAATGAGTGACCATTAGTTGTCCTGCTTAGCTGTTGGTCAGCACCACAGTGGGCCCTGCCCACAGGTTACTTACTATCAATGAGGGGGCCATAGGGAAAGAGATTAAGTCAAGGGTGGTGTGGCGGTCATCAGGAGGAGACTGAGATAAGAGGCAGATTCAGGCCTCATTCTGGAGGCCCTGGAGCTCACGCAGATTTGGGCCAGTGGGTGAGCTGGAGCGCCCAGGGAATACACTGGGGACTAGATGTTGTAGCCCTCCATAGCCCTCACTAAGGCCCTCCACTAGCCTTGGCCAAAGCCTTGAGGAGCAGTGTACCTCTCCCGCATCCCTGTCGCTGCGACCTACTGGCAGTGGTTTTCTATCTGGGTCTCAGACTGTGAGAACTGGTCTCCCCATATGGATGCCCTGAGGACGGAAACTGAGGACCTATTATGTTGGATGCCTGTCTCCGTCAGGGATGACGGCTGGGCAGAGTGTGGGAACCTGGCACTGAAGGAGCTGCTGGCTGAGATCTGCTTCCCCTTAACCAGCACTGGGACATTGCAGGGTGAAAGCTGTGCCTTGAGACTGCCCTTTCTTGTCAGGACAGAGAATAACATTTAACTAGTACAGGTTTATAGGAACCTCATTACCTGACCATGACCTAACCTTAAGCACAAAGGGTATGACACCAAGAAGTCTGCAGCAACTTACCACCACTCTCCCTAACATTTAATTGTACATGCACTTACTGAAAACTTTTACTAACTTTGGGGTCTTAGGGCATGAACCACCCATCTCCTTGTATGAATCTTTAATCAACTTTCTCTGTTCCAAACTTTAAGGTTAAGTTTTGATGGGCCTCCTTCTGCCTCAGGCACATGGACTTGCAATTTGAATAACAACGGTATTGTCTAAGGACAGACTTTGCCTCTCTTAAACAACGGCAGAGACTGGCCAACTGCTCACAATTATCCATAAAATACACGATGACTCGGCTTGGCTAAACTTTAGCCAAGCTTCTCTCCTCTGAACTTCAGCTTTCGCCCAAACTTGAGCAAGCGCTAAGATTCAAAGTTTTCTGTCTCCCTTAAGAGCTCATTCTGAGAATCAGCTCACTATCAGAGAGAAACAATTGCTGTAAAACAGCCCCATCATGCTGTCTGCTCATCCATCCTCCTACCTGCCCCATCACACACACACACACACACACACACACACACACACACACACACACAGAGTTCCTGCTGACCCTACTCATATTTCCATGTTAAACAAACTTCTTTTTCTGTTCTACTTCAGACATGTCAGGATCTGTGCTCAAAATACTTTCCCAATTGCAATCAGTTCCGTTCAATGGCTCAGTCAATTCTGACTCTCTGAGACCCTATTGTCTGCAGCACATCAGGCTTCACTGTCCATCACCAACTCCCAGAGCTTGCTTAAAATTCAAGCCCATCAAGATGGTGATGCCATCCAACCATCTCATCCTTTGACGTCCCCTTCTCCTCTGGCCTTCAATCTTTCCCTGCATCAGGGTCTTTTCCAAGGAGCCAGTCTTTGCCTCAGATGGCCAAAGTATTGGAGCTTCAGCATTAGTCCTTCCAATGAATATTCAGGACTGATTTCCTCCAGCATTGACTGCATTGATTTCCTTGCAATCCAAGGGACTCTCGAGAGTCTTCCCCAACACCACAGTTCAAAACCATCAGTTCTTCAGTGCTCAGCTTTCTTTATGGTCCAACTCTCCCATGCATACCTGATGACTGTTGGGAAAACTTAGCTTTGACATATGGACCTTTGTCGGTAAAGTAATGTCTCTTCCTTTTAATACACTGTCTAGGTGGATCATAGTTTTCTTCCAAGGAGTAAGCGTCTTTCCCTTTCATGGCAGCAGTCACCATCTGCAGTGGTTTTGGAGCCCAAAGAAGAAAGCCTGACACTGGTTCCACTGTTTCCCCGTCTATGTCCCATGAAGTGATGGGACCAGATGCCATGATCTGCGTTTTCTGAATGTTGAGTTTTAAGCCAACTTTTTCACTCTCCTCTTTCACTTTCATGCAGAGCCTTTTTAGTTCCTCTTCACTTTCTGCCATAAGGGTGGTGTCATCTGCATATCTGAGGTTATTGATATTTCTCCCGGCAATCTTGAGTCCAGCGTGTGCTTCTTCCAGCCCAGCGTTTCTCATGTTGTACACTGCATAGAAGATAAATGAGTCGGGGCACAATATACGGCCTTGACATACTCCTTTTCCTATTTGGAACCAGGCTGTTGTTCCATGTCCACCTCTAACTGTTTCTTCCTGAAATGCATACAAGTTTCTCAAGAGGCAGGTCAGGTGGTCTGGTATTCCCGTCTCTTCCAGAATTTTCCACAGTTTATTGTGGTCCACACAGTAAAAGACTTCGGCATAGTCAATAAAGCAGAAATAGATGTTTTTTTCTGAACTCTCTTGCTGTTTGGATGATCCAAGAAAAGACCAATACATAGAAAACTGTAAAGCACTGATGAAAGAAATCAAAGATCACACAGATAGATGGAGAAATATACCATGTTCATGGATCAGAATGATCAATATAGTGAAAATGAGTACACAGCACAAAGCAATCTATAGATTCAATGCAATCCCTATCAAGCTACCAATGGTATTTTTCACAGAACTAGAACAAATAGCTTCACAGTTTGTATGGAAATACAGAAAACCTGGAATAGCCCAAAGCAACCTTGCCAAAGAAGAATGGAACTGGAGGAATCAACCTACCTGACTTCAGGCTCTATTACAAAGCTACAGTCATCAAAACAGTATAAACTGGCTCATAGAAAAAGCAAAGGAATTACAGAAAAACATCTACTTCTGCTTCATTGACTACACTAAACCTTTGACTGTGTGGCTCACAGCAAACTGGAAAATTCTTCAAGAGATGGGAATACCAGTTCACCTTACCTGCCTCCTGAGAAACCTCTATGCAGGTCAAGAATCAACAGTTAAAACTGAACATGGAATAACAAACTGGTTCCAAATTGGGGAAGAATTATGTCAAGGCTGTATATTGTCACCCTGCTTGTTTAACTTATATGCAGCATACATCATGCAAAAAGCCAGGCTGGATGAATCACAAGCTGGAATCAAGATTGTCAGGAGACATACCAACAACCTTAGATGTGCAGATGAAACCACTCTAATGGCAGAAAGTGAAGAGGAACTAAAGAGCCTCATGATGAAGGTGAAAGGGGAGAGTCAAAAGGCTGGCTTAAAACTCAACATTCAAAAAACTAAGATCATGGCATCTGGTCCATCACTTCATGGCAAATAGAGGAGAAAAAGTGGAAACAGTGACAGATTTTCTTTTCTTGGGCTCTAAAATCACTACAGACAGTGACTGCAGCCATGAAATTAAAAGATGCTGCTCCTTGGAAGAAAAGTTATGACAAACCTAGACAATGAATTAAAAAGCAGAGACATCACTTGCCAACAAAGATTCATATAGTTAAAGCTATGGTTTTTCCAGTAGCTATGTATGGATCTGAGAGTTGGACCATAAAGAATACTGAGCACTGAAGAATGGATGCTTTCAAGTTGTGGAGATGGAGAAGATTCTTGAGACTCCCTTGGACAGCAAGGAGATCAAACCAGTCAATTCTAAAGGAAATGAACACTGAATATTCATTGGAAGGAATGATGCTGAAGTTGAAGCTGCGATACTTTGGCCACTGATGCGAAGAACTGACTCATAGCAAAAAGTCTCATGCTGGGAAAGATTGAAGGCAAGAGGACAAGGGGACAATAGAGGATGAGATGATCAGATGGCATTACCGACTCAATGGACATGAGTTTGAGCAAAATTAGGGAAATAGTGAAGGACAGGGAAGCCTAGTGAATTGCAGACCACGAGGTCACAAAGACTCAGACACAACTTAAGTGACTGAACAACAAACATATTAAGTCCTTAGGGAAGGGATGGGTCCTTTAATAAATGGTACTAGGACAACTGAAAAAAAAAAAAAAAAACAACAAAAAAAAAAAAAAAAAAAAAAACAGTATGATACTGGCACAGAGGCAGAAATACAGATCAAGGGAACAAAATAGAAGCCCAGAGATAAATCCACACGCCTATGGACACCTTATATTTGACAAAGGAGGCAAGAATAGACAATGGAGAAAAGACAACTCTTTAAGAAGAGGTGCTGGGAAAAATGGTCAACCACTAGTAAAAGAATGAAACTAGAACACTGTCTAACACCATACACAAAATAATTCAAAATGGATTAAAGATCGAAACTTAAGACCAGAAACTATAAAACTCCTAGAGGCAAACATAGGCAAAACACACTCTGACATAAATCACAGCAGGATACTCTATGACCCACCTCTCAGAGTAATGGAAATAAATGAACAGGACCAAATGTATAGCAAAATAGCACAAGTAAATGAATAGGGCCAATTAAATTCAAAAGCTTTTGCACAACAAAGGAAAGTATAAGCAAGGTGAAAAGACAGCCTTCAGAATGGGAGGAAGTAAGAGCAAAACAAAGCAGCTGACGAAGAAATAATCTCAAAAATATAAAAGCTGCTCCCACAGCTCAATTGCAGACCAAGAAATGACCAATTCAAAAACGGGCCGATGAACTAAACAGACATTTCTCCAAAGAAGCTATACAGATGGCTAACAAACACATGAAGAGATGCTCAACATCACTTATTATCAGAGAAATGCAAATCCAGACGACCTTGAGGTACCCTTTCACGCTGGTCAGAATGGCTGTTACCCAAAAGTCTACAACAATAAATGCTGGAGAGGGTGTGGAAAAAAGGGAACCCCTCTCACTTTGTTGGTGGGAATGCAATCGAGTACAGTCACTACGGAGAATAGTGTGGAGACTCCTTAAAAAACTGAAATAGAACTGCCATATGACCCAGGAATCCCACTGCTGGGCATGCACACAGAGGACACCAGAATTGAAAGAGTCACGGGTACCCCAATGTTCATCGAAGCACTGTTAATAATAGCCAGGACACGGAAGCAACCTAGAAGTCCATCAGCTGACTAAAGATAAGAAAGCTGGTGTACATATACACAATGGAATGTAACTCATCCATACAAAGAATACGTTTGAATCAGTTCGAAAGAGGTGGATGAAACGGGAGCCTATTACACTGAGTGAAGGACGTCAGAAAGAACACGCCAATACAGTACACAAACACATATATATGAATTTAGAAAGATGGCAATGATGACCTATATGCGAGAGAGCAAAAGAGACACAGATGTATAGAAGAGTCTTTTGGACTCCGTGGGAGAAGGCGAGGGTAGGATGATTTGAGAGAAGAGCATTGAAACATGTATATTATTCTAGGTGAACCAGATCACCAGTCCAGGTTTTGATGCATGAGACTAGGTGCTCAGGGCTGGTGCACTGGGATGACCCTGAGGCATGGGATGGGGAGGGAGGTGGGAGGGGGGATTCAGGATGGGGAACCCATGGACACCCAGGGCTGATTCATGTCAATGTATGGCAAAAACCACTACAATATTGCAACGTAATAGCCTCAAATCAAAATAAATGAATTTAGAAAAAAAAGAACTCAAAAAAGAAAAAAACAGAAAGAAAGGACAGCACACCCAGGGGGTCTTTCACTTTTATTGATTTTAAATCACATTCAGTGACTGACTGTGAATCATCACTGGGGTCTCCCAGGAGTTAGAGTGCCCGAAAGTTTTTAATTAGGGAGCTGCAGTCCAGGATAAAAGATAACATATCTTGAGTTAAAATCTGAACTCAACTCGTTTGATGCCTATGGTGAAACTGTGTGTTTTAGTGGTGTCTAAAAAGATTTCTGAAGACACGCAGGATTCTTATGGTCAGAGACTGCCTTATGTATCTCCATAATTGTTTGGCTATTCCTTGGACCTTTTTTAAACATTTCAAAATGAAAGTTCACACCAACTTAAATATCTTGTACTCTTCCTTTTAAACCATGATAAACTTGTAGAATTTGAACTAACAAAAGACTTTATTGGGGAAGAATGTTTTACGGTGTAGTTATTTGAAATCTTAGGGTATGGTGATAATTAAAAGACCAGCTTTTACTCAGTCTTATGTTAGTACTTATGTAAAATTTCACTGTACAGACTTCCATGACTGTCCAGTGGTTAGGACTCCGTGCTTTCCCTAGAAGGGCACGGGTTCAATCGCTGTTCAGGAAACCATGCTTCCACAACCTGCATAGTGCCACCCTGGGGGGAAAAATTCTCTGTGAGTGGTGATCCTGTTTGTAACGTGCACTGGGATTGGGCCACCACCACTGCTCTTCCTTTGGGAATATATTGCTCCCAAAATTTTCTTAGCAAAAAGGTGTCCTAATCATTATTTTTTTGTTCCCTCCAAACATTATTGTACTCCCTGGGAGTGCTATTTGTGCGTTTTAGATGTATCTGCACTTCGTGCCTTCTGAGCACCTTTAGCCGACAGCATAGGCGAGTGATGCAACAATCCTTTATTGAGGTAGGTGGCCAGGAGGTGATTTCTGCATACCTTTTCTCGGGGGACTTTCCCATTCACCACCCTTTTGTGACAACCCTCTTCCTTTCTGGGTCTGGCAATCTAGACCCTAATGTCATTCCACACCCCAAACAAAGGCTGTAACACCATACCACTACTCCTTGCCCTTGAAATCAAGTGTTAAGCAGGGTTATCCATCTTCAGTGCAGACTCCTGACCCAATCCAGACCTCTACTCTCTGCTACCTGGGGACCGAGGGTCTGTTCCCCAACCTCTCGGGACCCCATATCCCTCCCATCTCCAGTGCCCACCTCTTCTCTTCTTTCCCTCCCTTCCATCAGAAAATTCACACACACGCAAATATCTTTCCACCCTTTGATGTTTATTGTAATTGCAGCCATCAGCTTACTATGTTAGTGTGAGAGTCTTTCCTTGGTTGGCCATTTCTACGAAAGCAGACCTCTGGAGGCAACAGTTCTACACTGTCTGACCTTTTCGATTTAGTTACTGGCTGCCCAGCTTGTACTTCTCCAGGGTCTCTTATTCTGGGGCGGCTGAGCTTATCTTCTCTTTTGATTCTGCCTCCTTCTTTGATCCCGCCTCATAATTTGGTACCTTTTACGGCTTTGATTCAGTTCTTACGTGCACAGGAACGGAGAAAACAGTTGGGTTTTCTGGTTGTCTTCACCTTCTTCGACTGAGTGGCATACGGTCGGATTTTCTTTCTCAAGGTTCCTTGAAGAGGTCTTCTGACCCTCATGGTCATATATCGTGCCTGGAAATACAAGACAAGGGTATGAGATTTTAGGAAAGAAAAAAGCGGAGTTGGAAGGGAGATTTCATGAAAAAGGGATGTGGGCTAATGAGGGCTTTTCTGCCAGGCAAGGGTGGGTAGAGGTTTGGGGCAGCAAAGTCAATGGAGAACATGGGGAGCTTAGTTGGAATCATCTTACTTTCACACTGCCTCGGTACCTCCGTTGACAAAGGGTCTTCTTTTGTCCATTCATCCTTGAGGCAAACCGCCTTGTAACTCTTCTTGACTGCCGTGGGTTCCTGATTCCCTTAGTCAGGATGATGCCAAGAAGTGGCCTAACCTAGAATCTCTGCCTCTGGTCTCCCTATTTATACCCTTTCAGGACAATGAGGAGCCACACCCTTCAATCTGATTGGTCAGTTATGCACCACCCCAGCCAATAGCATCTTGGGGGGCTTAGACATCACAATGTACCACTGTGCCCATCAACATGGGCTAGTGGATGCTGAGGGAGGCCATTTTATAACTTCTCCACTGCTGACACCTCTGTGTGTCTGATTCTGGGCAGTGGTGATTCAGGGCCATGGTGTTTCTCCTCATGATCTTCAAACTTCCTTTCAGTTCCCTTTATCATTTGACTTATATGTGCCACTTCAGCACTCCTGCCTCCTTCATCCCTCTGTAAACATCTGCCAAACCCTTTCTGTCCCACTTCAGCCTTTCAGAGTAATCACTTCATCTCTAGCCCACCTTCTGCCTGTTGGGGGTTCCTGAGGGGCTTAAGGAACTTAAGAGCAAGCACTTAAGGTGGAAAAGGGTAATTAAGAACAGGTTGGGTATTTGATCTCCTGTGATGAGCGTTAACGACCCCCAGACTTGGTGAATGCTCAGTCTGTTGCCCAAAGTTTTACACACAGTCTCCCTCAGAGTACACATCAGAACAAAAACACTTCTACATGTCTCCTCCAATAAGTTTGTTGGGACACTTCAACTCTCATATTGAGCCAGGAAACTCAACTTGCCCCATGTACCAGAAATACATTCCTGATTATTATTATTATTATTAGATTTGAAGGAATGTGCTCAAAGTCAAATTCAGTTCACCACTGTAACCCTGAATCTTGACTAAATCATTTCCACATTCATTCCTCCTTGTCAGTTATCAGTAGGTAAATCCCATTGCAGGGCTGACCAAGAGCTGAGCAGGACAAGTACCTGCAGGTAGCTCAGTGATAGCTGGTTGCTTGTGGGTGGGGCCAGTGAGGCACTGACCAATGGCTGAGCAAGCCCTGTTGCCTAGGAACAGGATGCAGAGTAATAAGGCACAGCAATGGCTACCTGCGAAGGGCTGTGCTCTGTTACATAAGGACACTTTGGGTCCAGTGTGCTGGAATCATTTGATTGACTCATTTCCGACCTCAGATTTGATTTCTCATAATTAGTTAACTTTTGCATATCATACTTTTCATTATATTCCCAGGCATAGCTGTCACCAGTGCTGTCACCTCTATGCCTCTCCAACAGCTGCCACTTGATCACATGCTCAGCATAGAGTATAAATAGTTCAAAGCCAACAGGAATGTGAAGTCCAACCCACCCTGAAAACTCCTTTGACAAACCTTAAATTCACAGTGATTCTTATACTCTTTGCAGTGTAACAGAGAAGGAGGAGCACTGCCCTTAACAGGAAGACTTTGGTGTGCTTCATTTCAAGCCGTCCTGTCCCAAGGAAACAGGAGCTGTTCAAACATTACTTGGTGCCTCAGAGGGCCCAATTCACAAGCAGCCAACTGTCAATGAGTTACCATTAGTTGTCCTGCTTAGCTGTTGGTCAGCACCACAGTGGGCCCTGCCTACAGGTTACTTACTATCAATGAGGGGGCCATTGGTAAAGTGATTAAGTCAAGGGTGTTGTGGCGGTCATCAGGAGGAGATTGACATAAGAGGCAGATTCAGGCTTTCTTCTGGAGGCCCTGGAGCTCACGCAGACTTGGGCCAGTGGGTGATCTCGAGGGCCCAGGGAATACACTGGGGACTAGATGTTGTAGCCCTCCATAGCCCTCACTAAGGCCCTCCACTAGCCTTGGCCTAAGCCTTGAGGAGCAGTGTACCTCTCCCGCATCCCTGTCGCTGCGACCTACTAGCAGTGGTTTTCTTTCTGGGTCTCAGTCTGTGAGAACTGGTCTCCCCATATGGATGCCCTGAGGACGGACACTGAGGACCTATTATGTTGGATGCCTGTCTCCGTCGGGGATGACGGCTGGGCAGAGTGAGGGAACCTGGCACTGAAGGAGCTGCTGGCTGAGATCTGCTTCCCCTTAACCAGCACTGGGACATTGCAGGGTGAAAGCTGTGCCTTGAGACTGCCCTTTCTTGTCAGGACAGAGAATAACATTCATCTAGGAGAGGTTTATAGGAACATCATTACCTGACCATGACCTAACCTTAAGCACAAAGGGTATGACACCAAGAAGTCTGCAGCAACTTACCACCACTCTCCCTAACATTTAATTGTACATGCACTTACTGAAAACTTTTACTAACTTTGGGGTCTTAGGGCATGAACCACCCATCTCCTTGTATGAATCTTTAATCAACCTTTCTCTGTTCCAAACTTTAAGGTTAAGTTTTGATGGGCCTCCTTCTTCGTCAGGCACATGGACTTGCAATTTGAATAACAACGGTATTGTCTAAGGACAGACTTTGCCTCTCTTAAACAACAGCAGAGACTGGCCAAGTGCTCACAATTATCCATAAAATACATGCTGACTCAGCTTGGCCAAATTTTAGCCAAGCTTCTCTCCTCTGAACTTCAGCTTTCGCACAAACTTGAGCAAGCGCTAAGATTCAAACTTTTCTGTCTCCCTTAACAGCTCATTCTGAGAATCAGCTCACTATCAGAGAGAAACAATTGCTGTAAAACAGCCCCATCATGCTGTCTGCTCATCCATCCCCCTACTGGCCCCATCACACACACACACTCACACAAACACACACACACAAACACACAGAGTTGCTGCTGAACCTACTCATCCTTCCAAGTTAAAGAAACTTTTTTTTCTGTTCTAATTTCAGACATGTCAGGATCTGTGCTCAAAACACTTTCCCAATTGCAATCAGTTCCGTTCAATGGCTCAATCAATTCTGACTCTCTGAGACCCTATTGTCTGCAGCACATCAGGCTTCACTGTCCATCACCAACTCCCAGAGCTTGCTTAAAATTCAAGCCCATCAAGATGGTGATGCCAAGAGCATTCTTCACAGAGCTAGAACAAATAATTTCACAATTTGTATGGAAAAACAAAAAACCTCGAATAGAAAAAGCGATCTTGAGAAAGAAGAATGGAACTGGAGGAATCAACCTACCTGACTTCAGGCTCTACTACAAAGCCACAGTTATCAAGACAGTATCGTACTGGCACAAAGATGAAATATAGATCAATGGAACAAAATAGAAAGCCCAGAGATAAATCCACGCACATATGGACACCTTATCTTCGACAAAGGAGGCAAGAATATACAATGTATTAAAGACAATCTCTCTAACAAGTGGTGCTGGGAACTCTGGTCAACCACTTGTAAAAGAATGAAACTAGAACACTTTCTAACACCATACACAAAAATAAACTCAAAATGGATTAAAGATCTAAACGTAAGACCAGAAACTATAAAAGTCCTAGAGGAGAACCTAGGCAAAACACTCTCTGACATACATCACAGCAGGATCCTCTATGATCCACCTCCCAGAATATTGGAAATAAAAGCAAAAATAAACAAATGGGACCTAATTAACCTTAAAAGCTTCTGCACATCAAAGGAAACTATTAGCAAGGTGAAAAGACAGCCTTCAGAATGGGAGAAGATAATAGCAAATGAAGCAACTGACAAACAACTAATCTCGAGAATATACAAGCAACTCCTACAGCTCAACTCCAGAAGAATAAATGACCCAATCAAAAAATGGGCCAAAGAACTAAATAGACATTTCTCCAAAGAAGACATCCAGATGGCTAACAAACACATGAAAAGATGCTCAACATCACTCATTATCAGAGAAATGAAAATCAAAACCACTATGAGGTACCATTTCACACCAGTCAGAATGGCTGCGATCCAAAAGTCTACAAGTAATAAATGCTGGAGAGGGTGTGGAGAAAAGGGAACCCTCATCCACTGTTGGTGGGAATGCAAACTAGTACAGCCACTATGGAGAACAGTGTGGAGATTCCTTAAAAAACTGGAAATAGACCTGCCTTATGATCCAGCAATCCCACTGCTGGGCATACACACTGAGGAAACCAGAAGGGAAAGAGACACGTGTACCCCAATGTTCTTCGCAGCACTGTTTATAATAGCCAGGACATGGAAGCAACCTAGATGTCCATCAGCAGATGAATGGATAAGAAAGCTATGGTACATATACACAATGGAGTATTATTCAGCCATTAAAAAGAATACATTTGAATCAGTTCTAATGAGGTGGATGAAACTGGAGCCTATTATACAGAGTGAAGAAAGCCAGAAAGAAAAACACCAATACAGTATACTAACGCATATATATGGAATTTAGAAAGATGGTAACAATAACCCTGTGTACGAGACAGCAAAAGACACACTGATGTATAGAACAGTCTTATGGACTCTGTGGGAGAGGGAGAGGGTGGGAAGATTGGGGAGAATGGCATTGAAACATGTAAAATATCATGTATGAAATGAGTTGCCAGTCCAGGTTCGATGCACGATACTGGATGCTTGGGGCTGGTGCACTGGGACGACCCAGAGGGATGGAATGGGGAGGGAGGAGGGAGGAGGGTTCAGGATGGGGAACACATGTATACCTGTGGCGGATTAATTTTGATAAAAATAAAAATAAAATAAAATAAAATAAAATAAAATAAAATTATTATAAATTATACAGTAAAAAAAAAAAAAAAAAAAAGATGGTGATGCCATCCAACCATCTCATCCTTTGTCGTCCCCTTCTCCTCTGGCCTTCAATCTTTCCCTGCATCAGGGTCTTTTCCAATGAGCCAGTCTTTGCCTCAGATGGCCAAAGTATTGGAGCTTCAGCATTACCCCTTTCAATGAATATTCAGGACTGATTTCCTCTAGCATTGACTGCATCGATTTCCTTGCAATCCAAGGGACTCTCGAGAGTCTTCCCCAACACCACAGTTCAAAACCATCAGGTCTTCAGGGCTCAGCTTTCTTTATGGTCCAACTCTCCCATGCATACATGATGACTGTTGGGAAAACTTAGCTTTGACATATGGACCTTTGTCGGTAAAGTAATGTCTCTTCCTTTTAATACACTGTCTAGGTGGGTCATAGCTTTTCTTCCAAGGAGTAAGCGTCTTTCCCTTTCATGGCTGCAGTCACTATCTGCAGTGGTTTTGGAGCCCAAAAAAGAAAGCCTGACACTGCTTCCACTGTTTCCCCATCTCTTTCCCATGAAGTGATGGGACCAGATGCCATGATCTGCGTTTTCTGAATGTTGAGTTTTAAGCCAACTTTTTCACTCTCCTCTTTCACTTTCATGCAGAGGCTTTTTAGTTCCTCTTCACTTTCTGCCATAAGGGTGGTGTCATCTGCATAACTTAGGTTATTGATATTTCTCCCGGCAAACTTGAGTTCAGCGTGTGCTTCTTCCAGCCCAGCGTTTCTCATGTTGTACTCTGCATAGAAGTTAAGTGAGTCGGGGCACAATATACAGCCTTGACATACTCCTTTTGCTATTTGGAACCAGGCTGTTGTTCCATGTCCACCTCTAAATGTTGCTTCCTCATCTGCATACAAGTTTCTCAAGAGGCAGGTCAGGTGGTCTGGTATTCCCGTCTCTTCCAGAATTTTCCACAGTTTATTGTGGTGCACGCAGTCAAAGGCTTCGGCATAGTCAATAAAGCAGAAATAGATGTTTTTCTGGAACTCTCTTGCTGTTTGGATGATCCAAGAAAAGACCAATACATAGAAAAGTGTAAAGCACTGATGAAAGAAATCAAAGATCACACAGATAAATGGAGAAATATACCATGTTCATGGATCAGAATGATCAATATAGTGAAAATGAGTCCACAACACAAAGCAATCTATAGATTCAGTGCAATCCCTATCAAGCTACCAATGGTATTTTTCACAGAACTAGAACTAATAGCTTCACAGTTTGTATGGAAATACAGAAAAGTTGGAATAGCCCAAAGCAACCTTGCCAAAGAAGAATGGAACTGGAGGAATCAACCTACCTGACTTCAGGCTCTACTACAAAGCTACAGTCATCAAAACAGTATAAACTGGATCATAGATAAATCAAAGGAATTACAGAAAAACATCTACTTCTGCTTCATTGACTACACTAAACCTTTGACTGTGTGCCTCACAGTAAACTGGAAAATTCTTCAAGAGATGGGAATACCAGTTCACCTTACTTGCCTCCTGAGAAACCTCTATGCAGGTCAAGAAGCAACAGTTAAAACTGGACATGGAATAACAAACTGGTTCCCAATTGGGGAAGAAGTATGTCAAGGCTGTATATTGTCACCCTGCTTATTTAACTTATATGCAGCATTCATCATGAAAAAAGCCAGGCTGGATGAATCACAAGCTGGAATCAAGATTGTCAGGAGACATACCAACAACCTTAGATGTGCAGATGAAACCACTCTAATGGCAGAAAGTGAAGAGGAACTAAAGAGCCTCATGATGAAGGTGAAAGGGCAGAGTGAAAAGGCTGGCTTAAAACTCAACATTCAAAAAACTAAGATCATGGCATCTGGTCCCATCACTTCATGGCAAATAGAGGAGAAAAAGTGGAAACAGTGACAGATTTTCTTTTCTTGGGCTCTAAAATCACTGCAGACAGTGACTGCAGCCATGAAATTAAAAGATGCTGCTCCTTGGAAGAAAAGTTATGACAGACCTAGACAATGAATTAAAAAGCAGAGACATCACTTGCCAACAAAGTTTCATATAGGTAAAGCTATGGTTTTTCCAGTAGCTATGTATGGATCTGAGAGTTGGACTATAAAGAATACTGAGCACTGAAGAATGGATGCTTTCAAGTTGTGGAGATGGAGAAGATTCTTGAGACTCCCTTGGACAGCAAGGAGATCAAACCAGTCAATTCTAAAGGAAATGAACACTGAATATTCATTGCAAGGAATGATGCTGAAGTTGAAGCTGCGATACTTTGGCCACCTGATGCGAAGAACTGACTCATTAGCAAAAAGTCTCATGCTGGGAAAGATTGAAGGCAAGAGGACAAGGGGACAATAGAGGATGAGATGATCAGATGGCATTACCGACTCAATGGACATGAGTTTGAGCAAAATTAGGGAACTAGTGAAGGACAGGGAAGCCTGGTGAATTGCAGTCCACGAGGTCACAAAGACTCAGACACAACTTAAGTGACTGAAAAACAAACATATTAAGTCAATAGGGAAGGGATGGGTCCTTTAATAAATGGTACTAGGACAACTGAAAAAAAAAAAAAAAACAAAACAAACAAACAAACAAAAAAAAACAGAATGGTATTGGCACAGAGGCAGAAATACAGATCAAGGGAACAAAATAGAAAGCCCAGAGATAAATCCACGTGCCTATGGACACATTATATTTGACAAAGGAGGCAAGAATATACAATGGAGAAAAGACAACCTCTTTAAGAAGAGGTGCTGGGAAAAATGGTCAACCACTTGTAAAAGAATGAAACTAGAACACTGTCTAACACCATACACAAAATAAATTCAAAATGGATTAAAGATCGAAACATAAGACCAGAAACTATAAAACTCCTAGAGGCAAACATAGGCAAAACACTCTCTGACATAAATCACAGCAGGATACTGTATGACCCACCTCCCAGATTAATGGAAGTAAATGAACAGGACCAAATTATATAGCAAAATAGCACAAGTAAATGAATAGGGCCAAATTTAATTCAAAAGCTTTTGCACAACAAAGGAAAGTATAAGCAAGGTGAAAAGACAGCCTTCAGAATGGGAGGAAGTAAGAGCAAACAAAGCAGCTGACGAAGAAATAATCAGAAAAATATAAAAGCTGCTCCCACAGCTCAATTGCAGACCAAGAGATGACCAATTCAAAAAACGGGCTGATGAACTAAACAGACATTTCTCCAAGGAAGACATACAGATGGCTAACAAACACATGAAGAGATGCTCAACATCACTCATTATCAGAGAAATGCAAATCCAGACGACCTTGAGGTACCCTCTCACGCTGGTCAGAATGGCTGTTACCCAAAAGTCTACAAACAATAAATGCTGGAGAGGGTGTGGAGAAAAGGGAACCCTCTCACATTGTTGGTGGGAATGCAATCGAGTACAGCCACTACGGAGAATAGTGTGGAGAGTCCTTAAAAAACTGAAAATAGAACTGCCATATGACCCAGGAATCCCACTGCTGGGCATGAACACCGAGGACACCAGAATTGAAAGAATCACGGGTACCCGAATGTTGATCGCAGCACTGTTAATAATAGCCAGGACATGGAAGCAACCTAGAAGTCCATCAGCTGACTAAAGGATAAGAAAGCTGGTGTACATATACACAATGGAATGTAACTCATCCATTACAAAGAATACGTTTGAATCAGTTCGAAAGAGGTGGATGAAACTGGAGCCTATTATACTGAATGAAGGACGTCAGAAAGAAACACGCCAATACAGTACACAAACACATATACATGGAATTTTGAAAGATGGCAATGATGACCCTATATGCGATAGAGCAAAAGAGACAGAGATGTATAGAAGAGTCTTTTGGACTCCTTGGGGAAGGCGAGGGTAGGATGATTGGAGAGAAGAGCATTGAACCATGTATATTATTCTATGTGAACCAGATCACCATTCCAGGTTTGATGCATGAGACTAGGTGCTCAGGGCTGGTGCACTTGGATGACCCTGAGGCATGGGAAGGGGAGGGAGGTGGGAGGGGGGATTCAGGATGGGGAACCCATGGACACCCAGGGCTGATTCATGTCAATGTATGGCAAAAAACCCTAAAATATTGCAACGTAATTAGCCTCAAATCAAAATAAATGAATTGAGAAAAAAAGAACTCAAAAAAAGAAAAACGGAAAGAAAGGACAGCACACCCAGGGGGTCTTTCACTTTTATTGATTTTAAATCACATTCAGTGACTGACTGTGAATCATCACTGGGGTCTCCCAGGAGTTAGAGTGCCAGAAAGATTTAATTAGGGAGTTGCAGTCCAGATAAAAGATAACATATCGTTGAGTTAAAATCTGAACTCAACTCGTTTGATGCCTATGGGGAAACTCTGTGTTTTAGTTCTGTCTAAAAAGATTACTGAATACACGCAGGATTCTTATGGTCAGAGACTGCCTCATGTATCTCCATAATTGTTTGGCTATTCCTTGGACCTTTTAAAACATTTCAAAATGAAAGTTAACACCAACGTAAGTATCTTGTACTCTTCCTTTTAAACCATGATAAACTTGTAGAATTTGGACTAACAAAAGACTTTATTGGGGAAGAATGTTTTACGAGTGCAGTTATTTTGAAATCCTAGGGTATGGTGATAATTAAAAGATCAGCTTTTACTCAGTCTTATGTTAGTACTTATGTAAAATTTCACTGTACAGACTTCCATGACTGTCCAGTGGTTAGGACTCCGTGCTTTCCCTAGAAGGGCACGGGTTCAATCGCTGTTCAGGGAACCATGCTTCCACAACCTGCGTAGTGCCAACCGCGGGGAAAAAAAAAATTCTCTGTGAGTGGTGATTCTGTTTGTAACGTGCACTGGGATTGGGCCACCACCACTGCTCTTCCTTTGGGAATACATTGCTCTCAAAATTTTCTTAGCAAAAAGGTATCCTAATCATTATTTTTTTTTGTTCCCTCCAAACATTATTGTACTCCCTGGGAGTGCTATTTGTGGGTTTTAGATGTATCAGCACTTCGTGCCTTCAGAGCACCTTTAGCCGACAGCATAGGCGAGTGATGCAACAATCCCTTTTATGAGGTAGGTGGCCAGGAGGTCATTTCTGCCTACCTTTCTCGGGGGGACTTTCCCATTCACCACCGCTATGTGACAACCTATTCCTTTCTGGGTCTGGCAATCTAGACCCTAATGTCATTCCACACCCCAAACAAAGGCTGTAACACCATACCACTACTCCGTGCCCTTGAAATCAAGTGTTAAGCAGGGTTATCCATCTTCAGTGCAGACTCCTGACCCAATCCAGACCTCTACTCTCTGGCTAACTGGGGACCCTAGGGTCTGTTCCCCTCCCTCTCGGGACCCCATATCCCTCCCATCTCCAGTGCCCACCTCTTCTCTTCTTTCCCTCCCTTCCATCAGAAAATTCACACACATGCAAATATCTTTTCACCATTTGATGTTTATTGTAATTGCAGCCATCAGTTTACTATGTTAGAGTGAGAGTCTTTCCTTGGTTGGCCATTTCTACGAAAGCAGACCTCTGGAGGCACAGTTCTACACTGTCTGAACTTTTCGAGTCAGTTACTGGCTGCCCAGCTTGTACTTCTCCAGGGTCTCAATTCTGGGGCGGCTGAGCTTATCTTCTCTTGATTCTGCCTCCTTCTTTGATATTGCCTCATATTTTGGTACCTTTTACGGCTTTGATTCAGTTTCTTACGTGCACAGGAACAGGGAAAACAGTTGGGTTTTCTGGTTTCTTCACCTTCTTCGACTGAGTGGCATATTGTCGGATTTTCTTTCTCAAGGTTCCTTGAAGAGGTCTTCTGACCCTCATAGTCATATTTCGTGCCTGGAAAGACAAGACAAGGGGATGAGACTTTAGGAAAGAAAAAAGCGGAGTTGGAAGGGAGATTTCATGAGAAAGGGATGTGGGCTAATGAGGGCTTTTGTGCCAGGCAAGGGTGGGTAGAGGTTTGGGGCGGCAAAGTCAATGGAGAACATGGGGAGCTTAGTTAGAATCATCTTACTTTCACACTGCCTCGGTATATCCGTTGACAAAGGGTCTTCTTTTGTCCATTCATCCTTGAGGCAAGCCGCCTTGTAACTCTTCTTGACTGCCGTGGGTTCCTGATTCCCTTAGTCAGGATGATGCCAAGAAGTGGCCTAACCTAGAATCTCTGCCTCTGCTCTCCCTATTTATACCCTTTCAGGACAATGAGGAGCCATACCCTTCAATCTGATTGGTCAGTTAAGCACCACCCCAGCCAATAGCATCTTGGGGGGCTTAGACATCACAATGTACCCCTGTACCCATCAACATGGGCTAGTGGATGCTGAGGGAGGCGATTTTATAACTTCTCCACTGCTGACACCTCTGTGTGTCTGATTCTGGGCAGTGGTGATTCAGGGCCATGGTGTTTCTCCTCATGACCTTCAAACTTCCTTTCAGTTCCCTTTATCCTTTGACTTATATGTGCCACTTCAACACTCCTGCCTCCTTCATCCCTCTGTAAACATCTGCCAAACCCTTTCTGTCCCATTTCAGCCTCTCAGAGTAATCACTTCATCTCTTGCCCACCTTCTGCCTGTTGGGGGTTCCTGAGGGGCTTAAGGAACTTAAGAGCAAACACTTAAGGTGGAAAAAGGTAATTAAGGACAGGTTGGTTGTTTGATCTCCTGTGATGAGCTTTGGGACCCCCAGACTTGGTGAATGCTCAGTCTGTTGCCCAAAGTTTAATACACAGTCTCCTTCAGAGTACACATCAGAACAAAGATACTTCTACATGTCTCCTCCACTAAATTTTGTTGGGACACTTCAACTCTCATATTGAGCCAGGAAACTCAACATGCCCCATCTATCAGAAATACATTCCTGATTATTATTATTATTATTAAGTTTTTAAGGAAAGTGCTCAAAGTCAAAATCAGTTCACCACTCTACCACTGAGTCTTGACTAAATCATTTCCCCAGTCATCCCTCCTTCTCAGTTATCCGTATGTAGGGCCCAATGCAGGCCTGACCAAGAGCTGAGCAGGACAAGTACCTGCTGGTAGCTCAGTGATAGATTGTTGCTTGTGGGTGGGGCCAAGGAGGCACTGACCAATGGCTGAGCAAGTCCTGTTGCCTAGGAATAGGATGCAGAGTAATAAGGCACAGCAATGGCTACCTGGGAAGGGCTGTGCTCTGTTATATAAGGACACTTTTGGTCCAGTGTGCTGGAATCTTTTGATTGACTCATTTCCGACCTCAGATTTGATTTCACATAATTAGCTAACTTTTGCATATCATACTTTTCATTATATTCCCAGGCATAGTTGTCACCAGTGCTGTCATCTCTATGCCTCTCCAACAGCTGCCATTTGATCACATGCTCAGCATATAGTATAAATAGTTCAAAGCCAACAAGGATGTGAAATCCAGCCCACCCTGAAAACTCCTTTGACAAACCTTAAATTCACAGTGATTCTTATACTCTTTGCAGTGTATCAGAGCAGGATGAGCACAGCCCTTAACAGGAAGCCATTGGTGTGCTTCATTTCAAGCCATCCTGTCCCTAGGCAACAGGTGCTGCTCAAACATTGCTTGGTGCCTCAGAGGGCCCCATTCACAAGCAGCCAACTGTCAATGAGTGACCATTAGTTGTCCTTCTTAGCTGTTGGTCAGCACCACAGTGGGCCCTGCCCACAGGTTACTTACTTTCAATGAGGGGGCCATTGGGAAAGTGATTAAGTCAAGGGTGGTGTGGCGGTCATCAGGATGAGACAGAGATAAGAGGCAGATTCAGGCCTCATTCTAGAGGCCCTGGAGCTCACGCAGACTTGGGCCAGTGGGTGAGCTGGAGGGCCCAGGGAATACACTGGGGACTAGATGTTGTAGCCCTCCATAGCCCTCACTAAGGCCCTCCACTAGCCTTGGCCAAAGCCTTGAGGAGCAGTGTACCTCTCCCGCATCCCTGTCGCTGCGACCTACTAGCAGTGGTTTTCTTTCTGGGTCTCAGTCTGTGAGAACTGGTCTCCCAATATGGATGCCCTGAGGACGGACTCTGAGGACCTATTATGTTGGATGCCTGTCTCCGTCGGGGATGACGGCTGGGCAGAGTGTGGGAACCTGGCACTGAAGGAGCTGCTGGCTGAGATCTGCTTCCCCTTAACCAGCACTGGGACATTGCAGGGTGAAAGCTGTGCCTTGAGACTGCCCTTTCTTGTCAGGACAGAGAATAGCATTCATCTAGTAGAGGTTTACAGGAACCTCATTACCTGACCATGACCTAATCTTAAGCACAAAGGGTATGACCCTAAGAAGACTGCAGCAACTTACCACCACTCTCCCTAACATTTAATTTTACATGCACTTACTGAAAACTTTTACTAACTTTGGGGTCTTAGGGCATGAACCACCCATCTCCTTGTATGAATCTTTAATCAACCTTTCTTTGTTCCAAACTTTAAGGTTAAGTTTTGATGGGCCTCCTTCTGCCTCAGGCACATGGACTTGCAATTTGAATAACAACGGTATTGTCTAAGGACAGACTTTGCCTCTCTTAAACAACGGCAGAGACTGGCCAAGTGCTCACAATTATCCAAAAAATACACGCTGACTCGGCTTGGCTTAACTTTTGCCAAACTTCTCTCCTCTGAACTTCAGCTTTCGCCCAAACTTGAGCAAGAGCTGAGATTCAAACTTTTCTGTCTCCCTTAACAGCTCATTCTGAGAATCAGCTCACTATCAGAGAAAAACAATTGCTGTAAAACAGCCCCATCGTGCTGTCTGCTCATCCATCCCCCTACTGGCCCCATCACACACACACACACACACACATACACACATACACACACAGAGTTCCTGCTGACCCTGCTCATACTTCCATGTTAAAGAAATTTCTTTTTCTGTTCTACTTCAGACATGTCAGGATCTGTGCTCAAAACATTTTCTCAATTGCAATCAGTTCCGTTCAATGGCTCAGTCAATTCTGACTCTCTGAGACCCTATTGTCTGCAGCACATCAGGCTTCACTGTCCATCACCAACTCCCAGAGCTTGCTTAAAATTCAAGCCCATCAAGATGGTGATGCCAAGAGCATTCTTCACAGAGCTAGAACAAATAATTTCACAATTTGTATGGAAAAACAAAAAACCTCGAATAGCCAAAGCGATCTTGAGAAAGAAGAATGGAACTGGAGGAAACAACCTACCTGACTTCAGGCTCTACTACAAAGCCACAGTTATCAAGACAGTATGGTACTGGCACAAAGACAGAAATATAGATCAATGGAACAAAATAGAAAGCCCGGAGATAAATCCACGCACATATGGACACCTTATCTTCGACAAAGGAGGCAAGAATATACAATGGATTAAAGACAATCTCTTTAACAAGTGGTGCTGGGAACTCTGGCCAACCACTTGTAAAAGAATGAAACTAGAACACTTTCTAACACCATACACAGAAATAAACTCAAAATGGATTAAAGATCTAAACGTAAGACCAGAAACTATAAAAGTCCTAGAGGAGAACCTAGGCAAAACACTCTCTGACATACATCACAGCAGGATCCTCTATGACCCACCTCCCAGAATATTGGAAATAAAAGCAAAAATAAACAAATGGGACCTAATAAACCTTAAAAGCTTCTGCACATCAAAGGAAACTATTAGCAAGGTGAAAAGACAGCCTTCAGAATGGGAGAAGATAATAGCAAATGAAGCAACTGACAAACAACTAATCTCGAGAATATACAAGCAACTCCTACAACTCAACTCCAGAAAAATAAATGACCCAATCAAAAAATGGGCCAAAGAACTAAATAGACATTTCTCCAAAGAAGACATCCAGATGGCTAACAAACACATGAAAAGATGGTCAACATCACTCATTATCAGAGAAATGCAAATCAAAACCACTATGAGGTACCATTTCACACCAGTCAGAATGGCTGCGATCCAAAAGTCTACAAGTAATAAATGCTGGAGAGGGTGTGGAGAAAAGGGAACCCTCTTCCACTGTTGGTGGGAATGCAAACTAGTACAGCCACTATGGAGAACAGTGTGGAGATTCCTTAAAAAACTGGAAATAGACCTGCCTTATGATCCAGCAATCCCACTGCTGGGCATACACACTGAGGAAACCAGAAGGGAAAGAGACACGTGTACCCCAATGTTCATCGCAGCACTGTTTATAATAGCCAGGACATGGAAGCAACCTAGATGTCCATCAGCAGATGAATGGATAAGAAAGCTATGGTACATATACACAATGGAGTATTATTCAGCCATTAAAAAGAATACATTTGAATCAGTTCTAATGAGGTGGATGAAACTGGAGCCTATTATACAGAGTGAAGTAAGCCAGAAAGAAAAACACCAATACAGTATACTAAGGCATATATATGGAATTTAGAAAGATGGTAACAATAACCCTGTGTACGAGACAGCAAAAGACACACTGATGTATAGAACAGTCTTATGGACTCTGTGGGAGAGGGAGAGGGTGGGAAGATTTGGGAGAATGGCATTGAAACATATAAAATATCATATATGAAATGAGTTGCCAGTCCAGGTTCGATGCACGATACTGGATGCTTGGGGCTGGTGCACTGGGACGACCCAGAGGGATGGAATGGGGAGGGAGGAGGGAGGAGGGATCAGGATGGGGAACACATGTATACCTGTGGCGGATTCATTTTGATATTTGGCAAATCTAATAGAGTTATGTAAAGTTTAAAAATAAAATAAAATTAAAAAAAAAAAAACAAAAAAACAAACAAAAAAAATAAAATAAAAGTAAGTTGAAATATCATCAAAAAAAAAAAAAAAGGGCACGGGTTCAATCGCTGTTCAGGGAACCATGCTTCCACAACCTGCATAGTGCCCCCTGGGGGGGAAAAGAAAATGTTCTGTGAGTGGTGATCCTGTTTGTAACGTGCACTGGGATTGGGCCACCACCACTGCTCTTCCTTTGGGAATACATTGCTCCCAAAATTTTCTTAGCTAAAAGGTGTCCTAGTCATTATTTGGTTTGTTCCCTCCAAACATTATTGTACTCCCTGGGAGTGCTATTTGTGGGTTTTAGATGTATCAGTACTTCGTGCCTTCTGAGCACCTTTAGCCGACAGCATAGGCGAGTGATGCAACAATCCCTTTTATGTGGTAGGTGGCCAGGAGGTCATTTCTGCCTACCTTTCTCGGGGGAACTTTCCCATTCACCACCCCTATGTGACAACCTCTTCCTTTCTGGGTCTGGCAATCTAGACCCTAATGTCATTCCACACCCCAAACAAAGGCTGTAACACCATACCACTACTCCTTGCCCTTGAAATCAAGTGTTAAGCAGGGTTATCCATCTTCAGTGCAGACTCCTGACCCAATCCAGACCTCTACTCTCTGGCTAACTGGGGACCCGAGGGTCTGTTCCCCAACCTCTCGGGACCCCATATTCCTCCCATCTCCTGTGCCCACATCTTCTCTTCTTTCCTTCCCTTCCATCAGAAAATTCACACACACGCAAATATCTTTTCACCATTTGATGTGTATTGTAATTGCAGCCATCAGTTTACTATGTTAGTGTGAGAGTCTTTCCTTTGTTGGCCATTTCTATGAAAGCAGACCTCTGGAGGCACAGTTCTACACTGTCTGACCTTTTCGAGTCAGTTACTGGCTGCCCAGCTTGTACTTCTCCAGGGTCTCTTATTATGGGGCCGCTGAGCTTCTCTTCTCTTTTGATTCTGCCTCCTTCTTTGATCCCGCCTCATATTTTGGTACCTTTTACGGCTTTGATTCAGTTTCTTACGTGCACAGGAACGGAGAAAACAGTTGGGTTTTCTGGTTTTCTTCACCTTCTTCGACTGAGTGATATATGGTCGGATTTTCTTTCTCAAGGTTCCTAGAAGAGGTCTTCTGACACTCATGGTCATATTTCATGCCTGGAAAGACAAGACAAGGGTATGAGATTTTAGGAAAGAAAAAAGCGGAGTTGGAAGGGAGATTTCATGAAAAAGGGATGTGGGCTAATGAGGGCTTTTGTGACAGGCAAGGGTGGGTAGAGGTTTGGGGCAGCAAAGTCAATGGAGAACATGGGGAGCTTAGTTGGAATCATCTTACTTTCACACTGCCTCGGTACCTCCGTTGACAAATGGTCTTCTTTTGTTCATTCATCCTTGAGGCAAACCGCCTTGTAACTCTTCTTGACTGCCGTGGGTTCCTGATTCCTTGGTCAGGATGATGCCAAGAAGTGGCCTAACCTAGAATCTCTGCCTCTGGTCTCCCTATTTATACCCTTTCAGGACAATGAGGAGCCACACCCTTCAATCTGATTGGTCAGTTAGGCACCACCCCAGCCAATAGCATCTTGGGGGGCTTAGATATCACAATGTACCACTGTGCCAATCAACATGGGCTAGTGGATGCTGAGGGAGGCCATTTTATAAATTCTCCACTGCTGACACCTCTGTGTGTCTGATTCTGGGCAGTGGTGTTTCAGGGCCATGGTGTTTCTCCTCATGACCTTCAAACTTCCTTTCAGTTCCCTTTATCCTTTGACTTATATGTGCCACTTCAACACTCCTGCCTCCTTCATCCCTCTGTAAACATCTGCCAAACCCTTTCTGTCCCACTTCAGCCTCTCAGAGTAATCACTTCATCTCTAGCCCACCTTCTGCCTGTTGGGGGTTCCTGAGGGGCTTAAGGAACTTAAGATCAAGCACTTAAGGTGGAAAAAGGTAATTAAGAACAGGTTGGGTGTTTGATCTCCTGTCATGAGCTTTAACGACCCCCAGACTTGGTGAATGCTCAGTCTGTTGCCCAAAGTTTAATACACAGTCTCCCTCAGAGTACACATCAGAACAAAGACACTTCTACATGTCTCCTCCACTAAATTTTGTTGGGACACTTCAACGCTCATATTGAGCCAGGAAACTCAACTTGCCCCATCTATCAGAAACACATTCCTGATTATTATTATTATTATTAATTTTTTAAGGAAAGTGCTCAAAGTCAAAATCAGTTCACCACTCTACCACTGAGTCTTGACTAAATCATTACCACAGTCATTCCTCCTTATTCAGTTATCAGTAGGTAGGGCCCATTGCAGGCCTGACCAAGAGCTGAGCAGGACAAGTACCTGCAGGAAGCTCAGTGATAGTTGGTTGCTTGTGAGTGGGGCCAATGAGGCAGTGACCAATGGCTGAGCAAGCCCTGTTGCCTACTAACAGGATGCAGAGTAATAAGGCACAGCAATGGCTACCTGCGAAGGGCTGTGCATTGTTACATAAGGACACTTTGGGTCCAGTGTGCTGGAATCTTTTTGATTGACTCATTTCCGACCTCAGATTTGATTTCTCATAATTAGTTAACTTTTGCATATCATACTTTTCATTATATTCCCAGGCATAGCTGTCACCAGTGCTGTCATTTCTATGCCTCTCCAACAGCTGCCACTTAATCACATGCTCAGCATAGAGTATGAATAGTTCAAAGCCAACAAGAATGTGAAGTCCAGCCCACCCTGAAACTCCTTTGACAAACCTTAAATTCACAGTGATTCTTATACTCTTTGCAGTGGAAGAGAGCAGGAGGAGCACAGCCCTTAACAGGAAGCCAAAGGTGTGCTTCATTTCAAGCCATCCTGTCCCTAGGCAACAGGTGCTGTTCAAACATTGCTTGCTGCCTCAGAGGGCCCCATTCACAAGCAGCCAACTGTCAATGAGTGACCATTAGTTGTCCTGCTTAGCTGTTAGTCAGCACCACAGTGGGCTCTGCCCACAGGTTACTTACTATCAATGAGGGGGCCATTGGGAAAGTGATTAAGTCAAGGGTGGTGTGGCGGTCATCAGAAGGAGACTGAGATAAGAGGCAGATTCAGGCCTCATTCTGGAGGCCCTGGAGCTCACGCAGACTTGGGCCAGTGGGTGAGCTGGAGGGCCCAGGGAATACACTGGGGACTAGATGTTGTAGCCCTCCATAGCCCTCACTAAGGCCCTCCACAAGCCTTGGCCAAAGCCTTGAGGAGCAGTGTACCACTCCCGCATCCCTGTCGCTGCGACCTACTAGCAGTGGTTTTCTTTCTGGGTCTCAGTCTGTGAGAACTGGTCTCCCCCTATGGGTGCCCTGAGGACGGACCCTGAGGACCTATTATGTTGGATGCCTGTCTCCGTCAGGGATGACGGCTGGGCAGAGTGTGGGAACCTGGCACTGAAGGAGCTGCTGGCTGAGATCTGCTTCCCGTTAACCAGCACTGGGACATTGCAGGGTGAAAGCTGTGCCTTGAGACTGCCCTTTCTTGTCAGGACAGAGAATAACATTCATCTAATAGAGGTTTATAGCAACATCATTACCTGACCATAACCTAACCTTAAGCACAAAGTGTATGACACCAAGAAGTCTGCAGCAACTTACCACCACTCTCCCTAACATTTAATTCTACATGCACTTACTGAAAACTTTTACTAACTTTGGGGTCTTAGGGCATGAACCACCCATCTCCTTGTATGAATCTTTAATCAACCTTTCTCTGTTCCAAACTTTAAGGTTAAGTTTTGATGGGCCTCCTTCTGCGTCAGGCACATGGACTTGCAATTTGAATAACAATGGTATTGTCTAAGGACAGACTTTGCCTCTCTTAAACAACTGCAGAGACTGGCCAAGTGCTCACAATTATCCATAAAATACACGCTGGCTCGGCTTGGCTAAACTTTAGCCAAGCTTCTCTCCTCTGAACTTCAGCTTTCGCCCAAACTTGAGCAAGCGCTAAGATTCAAACTTTTCTGTCTCCCTTAACAGCTCATTCTGAGAATCAGCTCACTATCAGAGAGAAACAATTGCTGTAAAACAGCCCCATCATGCTGTCTGCTCATCCATCCCCCTACTGGCCCCATCACACACACACACACACACACACACACAGAGTTCCTGCTGACCCTACTCGTACTTCCATGTTAAAGAAACTTCTTTTTCTGTTCTACTTTCAGACATGTCAGGATCTGTGCTCAAAACACTTTCCCAATTGCAATCAGTTCCGTTCAATGGCTCAGTCAATTCTGACTCTCTGAGACCCTATTGTCTGCAGCACATCAGGCTTCAATGTCCATCACCAACTCCGAGAGCTTGCTTAAAATTCAAGCCCATCAAGAGGGTGATGCCATCCAACCATCTCATCCTTTGTCGTCCCCTTCTCCTCTGGCCTTCAATCTTTCCCTGCATCAGGGTCTTTTCCAATGAGCCAGTCTTTGCCTCAGATGGCCAAAGTATTGGAGCTTCAGCATTAGTCCTTCCAATGAATATTCAGGACTGATTTCCTCTAGCATTGACTGCATTGATTTCCTTGCAATCCAAGGGACTCTCGAGAGTCTTCCCCAACACCACAGTTCAAAACAATCAGTTCTTCAGTGCTCAGCTTTGTTTATTGTCCAACTCTCCCATGCATACATGATGACTGTTGGGAAAACTTAGGTTTGACATATGGACCTTTGTCGGTAAAGTAATGTCTCTTCCATTCATAGCTTTTCTTTCAAGGAGTAAGCTTCTTTCCCTTTCATGGCTGCAGTCACCATCTGCAGTGGTTTTGGAGCCCCAAAAAGAAAGCCTGACACTGGTTGCACTGTTTCCCCATCTATTTTCCATGAAGTGATGGGACCAGATGCCATGATCTGCGTTTTCTGAATGTTGAGTTTTAAGCCAACTTTTTCACTCTCGTCTTTCACTTTCATGCAGAGGCTTTTTAGTTCCTCTTCACTTTCTGCCATAAGGGTGGTGTCATCTGCATATCTGAGGTTATTGATATTTCTCCCGGCAATCTTGTGTCCAGCGTGTGCTTCTTTCAGCCCAGCGCTTCTCATGTTGTACTCTGCATAGAAGTTAAATGAGTCGGGGCACAATATACAGCCTTGACGTACTCCTTTTGCTATTTGGAACCAGGCTGTTGTTCCATGTCCACCTCTAACTGTGGCTTCCTGACCTGCATACAAGTTTGTCAAGAGGCAGGTCAGGTGGTCTGGTATTCCCGTCTCTTCCAGAATTTTCCACAGTTTATTGTGGTCCACGCAGTCAAAGGCTTCGGCATAGTCAATAAAGCAGAAATAGATGTTCTTTCTGAACTCTCTTGCTGTTTGGATGATCCAAGAAAAGACCAATACATAGAAAACTGTAAAGCACTGAAGAAAGAAATCAAAGATCACACAGACAGATGGAGAAATATACCATGTTCATGGATCAGAATGATGAATATAGTGAAAATGAGTTCACAACACAAAGCAATCTATAGATTCAGTGCAATCCCTATAAAGCTACCAATGGTATTTTTCCCAGAACTAGAACAATTAGCTTCACAGTTTGTATGGAAATACAGAAAAGCTTTAATAGCCCAAAGCAACCTTGCCAAAGAAGAATGGAACTGGAGGAATCAACCTACCTGACTTCAGGCTCTACTACAAAGCTACAGTCACCAAAACAGTATGGTACTGGCACAGAGGCAGAAATACACATCAAGGAAACAAAATAGAAAGCCCAGAGATAAACCCCCGCACCTACGGGCACCTTATATTTGACAAAGGAGGCAAGAATAGACAATGGAGTATAGACAACCTGTTTAACAAGAGGTGCTGGGAAAAATGGTCAACCACTTGTAAAAGAATGAAACTAGAACACTGTCTAACACCATACACAAAATAAATTCAAAATGGATTAAAGATCGAAACATAAGACCAGAAACTATAAAACTCCTAGAGGCAAACATAGGCAAAACCCTCTCTGACATAAATCACAGCAGGATACTCTATGACCCACCTCACAGAGTAATGGATATAAATGAACTGGACCAAATTATATAGCAAAATAGCACAAGTAAATGAATAGGGCCAAATTAAATTCAAAAGCTTTTGCACAACAAAGGAAAGTATAAGCAAGGTGAAAAGACAGCCTTCAGAATGGGAGGAAGTAAGAGCAAACAAAGCCGCTGACCAAGAAATAATCTCAAAAATATAAAAGCTGCTGCCACAGCTCAATTGCAGAGCAAGAAATGACAAATTCAAAAAACGGGCTGAAGAACTAAACAGACATTTCTCCAAAGAAGACATACAGATGGCTAACAAACACATGAAGAGATGCTCAACATCACTCATTATCAGAGAAATGCAAATCCAGACGACCTTGAGGTACCCTCTCACGCTGGTCAGAATGGCTGTTACCCAAAAGTCTACAAACAATAAATGCTGGAGAGGGTGTGGAGAAAAGGGAACCCTCTCAAGTTGTTGTTGGGAATGCAATTGAGTACAGCCACTACGGAGAATAGTTTGGAGACTCCTTAAAAAACTGAAAATAGAACTGCCATATGACCCAGGAATCCCATTGCTGGGCATGCACAACGAGGACACCAGAATTGAAAGAATCACGTGTACCCCAATGTTCATCGCAGCACTGTGAATAATAGCCAGGACATGGAAGCAACCAAGAAGTCCATCAGCTGACTAAAGGATAAGAAAGCTGGTGTACATATACACAATGGAACGTAACTCATCCATTACAAAGAATACGTTTGAATCAGTTCGAAAGAGGTGGATGAAACGGGAGCCTCTTATACAGAGTGAAGGACGTCAGAAAGAAACACAACAGTACATTACACTAACACATATATATGGAATTTAAAAAGATGGCAATGATGATCCTATATGCGAGAGAGCAAAAGAGACACAGATGTATAGAAGAGTCTTTGGACTCCGTGGGAGAAGGCGAGGGAAGGATGATTTGAGAGAAGAGCATTGAAACATGTATATTATTCTATGTGAACCAGATCACCAGTCCAGGTTTGATGCATGAGACTAGGTGCTCAGTGCTGCTGCACTGGGAAGACCCTGAGGCATGGGATGGGGAGGGAGGTGGGAGGGGGGATTCAGGATGGGGAACCCATGGACACCCAGGGCTGATTCATGTCAATGTATGGCAAAAAGCACTACAATATTGCAACGTAATTAGCCTCAAATCAAAATAAATGAATTTAGAAAAAAGAACTCAAAAAAAGAAAAACGGAAAGAAAGGACAGCACACCTAGGGGGTCTTTCACTTTTATTGATTTTAAATCACATTCAGTGACTGACTGTGAATCATCACTGGGGTCTCCCAGGAGTTAGAGTGCTAGAAAGATTTAATTAGGGAGCTGAAGTCCAGATAAAAGATAACATATCGTTGAGTTAAAATCTGAACTCAACTCGTTTGATGCCTATGGTGAAACTCTGTGTTTTAGTTCTGTCTAAAATGCTTTCAGAGGACACGCAGGATTCTTATGGTCAGAGACTGCCTGATGTATCTCCATAAATGTTTGACTATTCCTTGGACCTTTTAAAACATTTGAAAATGAAAGTGAACACCAACTTAAATGTCTCGTACTCTTCCTTTTAAACCATGATAAACTTGTAGAATTTGGACTAACAAAAGACTTTATTGGGGAAGAATGTTTTACGAGTGTAGTTATTTTGAAATCTTAGGGTATGGTGATAATTAAAAGACCAGCTTTTACTCAGTCTTAAGTTAGTACTTATGTAAAATTTCACTGTACAGACTTCCATGACCGCCCAGTGGATAGGACTCCGTGCTTTCCCTAGAAGGGCACGGGTTCAATCGCTGTTCAGGGAACCATGCTTCCACAACCTGCGTAGTGCCCCCCGGGGGGGAAAAGAAAATTCTCTGTGAGTGGTGATCCTGTTTTTAACGTGCACTGGGATTGGGCCACCACCACTGCTCTTCCTTTGGGAATACATTGCTCCCAAAATTTTCTTAGCAAAAAGGTGTCCTAGTCATTATTTGGTTTGTTCCATCCAAACAGTATTGTACTCCCTGGGAGTGCTATTTGTGGGTTTTAGATGTATCAGCACTTCGTGCCTTCTGAGCACCTTTAGCCGACAGCATAGGCGAGTGATGCAACAATCCCTTTTATGAGGTAGGTGGCCAGGAGATGATTTCTGCCTACCTTTCTCAGGGGGACTTTCCCATTCACCACCCCTATGTGACAACCTCTTCCTTTCTGGGTCTGGCAATCTAGACCCTAATGTCATTCTACACCCGAAACAAAGGCTGTAACACCATACCACTACTCCTTGCCCTTGAAATCAAGTGTTAAGCAGGGTTATCCATCTTCAGTGCAGACTCCTGACCCAATCCAGACCTCTACTCTCTGGCTAACTGGGGACCCGAGGGTCTGTTCCCCAACCTCTCGGGACCCCATATCCCTCCCATCTCCAGTGCCCACCTCTTCTCTTCTTTCCCTCCCTTCCATCAGAAAATTCACACACACGCAAATATCTTTTCCCCATTTGATGTTTATTGTAATTGCAGCCATCAGTTTACTCTGTTAGTGTGAGAGTCTTTCCTTGGTTGGCCATTTCTACGAAAGCAGACCTCTGGAGGCACAGTTCTACACTGTCTGACCTTTTCGAGTCAGTTACTGGCTGCCCAGCTTGTACTTCTCCAGGGTCTCTTATTCTGGGGTGGCTGAGCTTATCTTATCTTTGGATTCTGCCTCATTCTTTGATCCCGCCTCATATTTTGGTACCTTTTACGGCTTTGATTCAGTTTCTTACGTGCACAGGAACAGAGAAAATAGTTAGGTTTTCTGCTTGACTTCACCTTATTCGACTGAGTGGCATATGGTCGGATTTTCTTTCTCAAGGTTCCTTGAAGAGGTCTTCTGACCCTCATGGTCATATTTCGTGCCTGGAAAGACAAGACAAGGGTATGAGATTTTAGGAAAGAAAAAAGCGGAGTTGGAAGGGAGATTTCATGAAAAAGGGATGTGGGCTAATGAGGGCTTTTGTGCCAGGCAAGGGTGGGTAGAGGTTTGGGGCAGCAAAGTCAATGGAGAACATGGGGAGCTTAGTTGGAATCATCTTACTTTCACAATGCCTCGGTACATCCGTTGACAAATGGTCTTCTTTTGTCCATTCATCCTTTTTTTTTTTTTTTAATTTTATTTTATTTTTAAACTTTACATAACTGTATTAGATTTGCCAAATATCAAAATGAATCCGCCACAGGTATACATGTGTTCCCCATCCTGAACCCTCCTCCCTCCTCCCTCCCCATTCCATCCCTCTGGGTCGTCCCAGTGCACCAGCCCCAAGCATCCAGTATCGTGCATCGAACCTTGACTGGCATCTCATTTCATACATGATATTTTACATGTTTAAATGCCATTCTCCCAAATCTTCCCACCCTCTCCCTCTCCCACAGAGTCCATAAGACTGTTCTATACATCAGTGTCTCTTTTGCTGTCTCGTACACAGGGTTATTGTTACCATCTTTCTAAATTCCATATATATGCGTTAGTATACTGTATTGGTGTTTTTCTTTCTGGCTTACTTCACTCTGTATAATAGGCTCCAGTTTCATCCACCTCACTAGAACTGATTCATATGTATTCTTTTTAATGGCTGAATAATACTCCATTGTGTATATGTACCACAGCTTTCTTATCCATTCATCTGCTGATGGACATCTAGGTTGCTTCCATGTCCTGGCTATTATAAACAGTGCTGCGATGAACATTGGGGTACTCGTGTCTCTTTCCCTTCTGGTTTTCTCAGTGTGTATGCCCAGCAGTGGGATTGCTGGATCATAAGGCATGTCTATTTCCAGTTTTTTAAGGAATCTCCACACTGTTCTCCATAGTGGCTGTATTAGTTTGCATTCCCACCAACAGTGGAAGAGGGTTCCCTTTTCTCCACACCCTCTCCAGCATTTATTACTTGTAGACTTTTGAATCGCAGCCATTCTGACTCGTGTGAAATGGTACCTCATAGTAGTTTCGATTTGCATTTCTCTGATAATGAGTGATGTTGAGCATCTTTTCATGTGTTTGTTAGCCATCTGGATGTCTTCTCTGGAGAAATGTCTATTTAGTTCTTTGGCCCATTTTTTGATTGGGTCATTTATTTTTCTGGAGTTGAGCTGTAGGTGTTGCTTGTATATTCTCGAGATTAGTTGTTTGTCAGTTGCTTCATTTGCTATTATCTTCTCCCATTCTGAAGGCTGTCTTTTCACCTTGCTAATAGTTTCCTTTGATGTGCAGAAGCTTTTAAGGTTAATTAGGTCCCATTTGTTTATTTTTGCTTTTATTTCCAATATTCTGGGAGGTGGGTCATAGAGGATCCTGCTGTGATGTATGTCAGAGAGTTTTTTGCCTATGTTCTCCTCTAGGACCAAGTGGGCTTTATCCCAGGGATGCAAGGATACTTCAATATCCGCAAATCAATCAATGTAATACACCACATTAACAAATTGAAAAATAAAAACCATATGATTATCTCAATAGATGCAGAGAAAGCCTTTGACAAAATTCAACATCCATTTATGATCAAAACTCTCCAGAAAGCAGGAATAGAAGGAACATACCTAAACATAATCAAAGCTATATATGACAAACCCACAGCAAACATTATCCTCAATGGTGAAAAATTGAAAGCATTTCCTCTAAAGTCAGGAACAAGACAAGGGTGCCCACTTTCACCATTACTATTCAACATAGTTTTGGAAGTTTTGGCCACAGCAATCAGAGCAGAAAAAGAAATAAAAGGGATCCAAATTGGAAAAGAAGAAGTAAAGCTCTCACTGTTTGCAGATGACATGATCCTCTACATAGAAAACCCTAAAGACTCCACCAGAAAATTACTAGAACTAATCAATGACTATAGTAAAGTTGCAGGATATAAAATCAACACCCAGAAATCCCTTGCATTCCTATACACTAATAATGAGAAAACAGAAAGAGAAATTAAGGAAACAATTACATTCACCATTGCAACGGAAAGAATAAAATACTTAGGAATATATCTACCTAAAGAATCTAAAGACCTATATATAGAAAACTATAAAACACTGGTGAAAGAAATCAAAGAGGACACTAACAGATGGAGAAATATACCATGTTCATGGATTGGAAGAATCAATATAGTGAAAATGAGTATACTACCCAAAGCAATCTATAGATTCAATGCAATCCCTATCAAGCTACCAACAGCATTCTTCACAGAGCTAGAACAAATAATTTCACAATTTGTATGGAAAAACAAAAAACCTCGAATAGCCAAAGCGATCTTGAGAAAGAAGAATGGAACTGGAGGAATCAACCTACCTGACTTCAGGCTCTACTACAAAGCCACAGTTATCAAGAGAGTATGGTACTGGCACAAAGACAGAAATATAGATCAATGGAACAAAATAGAAAGCCCAGAGATAAATCCATGCACATATGGACACCTTATCTTCGACAAAGGAGGCAAGAATATACAATGGATTAAAGACAATCTCTTTAACAAGTGGTGCTGGGAACTCTGGTCAACCACTTGTAAAAGAATGAAACTAGAACACTTTCTAACACCATACACAAAAATAAACTGTCCATTCATCCTTGAGGCAAACCGCCTTGTAACTCTTTTTGACTGCTGTGGGTTCCTGATTCCCTTAGTCAGGATGATGCCAAGAAGTGGCCTAACCTAGAATCTCTGCCTCTGGTCTCCCTATTTGTACCCTTTCAGGACAATGAGGAGCCACACCCTTCAATCTGATTGGTCAGTTAGGCACCACCCCAGCCAATAGCATCTTGGGGGGCTTAGACATCACATTGTACCCCTGTGCCCATCAACATGGGCTAGTGGATGCTGAGGGAGGCCATTTTATAACTTCTCCACTGATGACACCTCTGTGTGTCTGATTCTGGGGAGTGGTGATTCAGGGCCATGGTGTTTCTCCTCATGACCTTCAAACTTCCTTTCAGTTCCCTTTATCCTTTGACTTATATGTGCCACTTCAGCACTCCTGCCTCCTTCATCCCTCTGTAAACATCTGCCAAACACTTTCTGTCCCACTTCAGCCTTTCCGAGTAATCACTTCATCTCTAGCCCACCTTCTGCCTGTTGGGGGTTCCTGAGGGGCTTAAGGAACTTAAGAGCAAGCACTTAAGGTGGAAAAGGGTAATTAAGAACAGGTTGGGTATTTGATCTCCTATGATGAGCGTTAACGACCCCCAGACTTGGTGAATGCTCAGTCTGTTGCCCAAAGTTTAACACACAGTCTCCCTCAGTGTACACATCAGAACAAAGACACTTCTACATCTCTTCTCCAATAAATTTTGTTGGGACACTTCAACACTCATATTGAGCCAGGAAACTCAACTTGCCCCATCTATCAGAAATACATTCCTGATTATTATTATTATTAATTTTTTAAGGAAAGTGTTCAAAGTCAAAATCAATTCACCACTCTAGCACTGAGTCTTGACTAAATCATTTCCCCAGTCATCCCTCCTTGTCAGTTATCAGTTGGTAGGGCCCATTGCAGGACTGACCAATAGCTGAGCAGGACAAGTACCTGCAGGTAGCTCAGTGATAGTTGGTTGCTTGTGGGTGGGGCCAATGAGGCACTGACCAATGGCTCAGCAAGCCCTGTTGCCTAGGAACAGGATGCAGAGTAATAAGGCACAGCAATGGCTACCTGCGAAGGGCTGTGCTCTGTTACATGAGGACACTTTGGGTCCAGTGTGCTGGAATCTTTTTGATTGACTCATTTCCGACCTCAGATTTGATTTCACATAATTAGTTAACTTTTGCATATCATACTTTTCATTATATTCCCAGGCCTAGCTGTCACCAGTGCTGTCACCTCTATGCCTCTCCAACAGCTGCCACTTGATCACATGCTCAGCCTATAGTATAAATAGTTCAAAGCCCACAAGAATGTGAAGTCCAGCGCACCCTGAAAACTCCTTTGACAAACCTTAAATTCACAGTGATTCTTCTACTCTTTGCAGTGTAACAGAGCAGGATGAGCACAGCCCTTAACAGGAAGCCATTGGTGTGCTTCATTTCAAGCCATCCTGTCCCTAGGCAACAGGTGCTGTTCAAACATTGCTTGGTGCCTCAGAGGGCCCCATTCACAAGCAGCCAACTGTCAATGAGTGACCATTAGTTGTCCTGCTTAGCTGTTGGTCAGCACCACAGTGGGCCCTGCCCACAGGTTACTTACTATCAATGAGGGGGCCATTGGGAAAGTGATTAAGTCAAGGGTGGTGTGGCGGTCATCAGGAGGAGACTGAGATAAGAGGCAGATTCAGGCCTCATTCTGGAGGCCCTGGAGCTCATGCAGACTTGGGCCAGTGGACGAACTGGAGGGCCCAGGGAATACACTGGGGACTAGATGTTGTAGCCCTCCATAGCCCTCACTAAGGCCCTCCACTAGCCTTGGCCAAAGCCTTGAGGAGCAGTGTACCTCTCCCACATCCCTGTCGCTGCGACCTACTAGCAGTGGTTTTCTTTCTGGGTCTCAGTCTGTGAGAACTGGTCTCCCCCTATGGGTGCCCTGAGGACCGACACTGAGGACCTATTATGTTGGATGCCTGTCTCCATCAGGGATGACGGCTGGGCAGAGTGTGGGAACCTGGCACTGAAGGAGCTGCTGGCTGAGATCTGCTTCCCCTTAACCAGCACTGGGACATTGCAAGGTGAAAGCTGTGCCTTGAGACTGCCCTTTATGTCAGGACAGAAAATAACATTCATCTAGTAGAGGTTTATGGGAACCTCATTACCTGACCATGACCTAACCTTAAGCACAAAGGTTATGACACCAAGAAGTCTGCAGCAACTTACCACCACTCTCCTTAACATTTAATTGTACATGCACTTACTGAAAACTTTTACTAACTTTGGGGTCTTAGGGCATGAACCACCCATCTCCTTGTATGAATCTTTAATCAACCTTTCTCTGTTCCAAACTTTAAGGTTAAGTTTTGATGGGCCTCCTTCTGCGTCAGGCACATGGACTTGCAATTTGAAGAACAACGGTATTGTCTAAGGAAAGACTTTGCCTCTCTTAAACAACAGCAGAGACTGGCCAAGTGCTCACAATTATCCATAAAATACACGCTGACTCGGCTTGGCTAAACTTTAGCCAAGCTTCTCTCCTCTGAACTTCAGCTTTCGCCCAAACTTGAGCAAGCGCTAAGATTCAAACTTTTCTGTCTCCCTTAACAGCTCATTCTGAGAATCAGCTCACTATCAGAGAGAAACAGTTGCTGTAAAACATCCCCATCATGCTGTCTGCTCATCCATCCTCCTACCTGCCCCATCACACACACACACACACACACACACACACACACACACACACAGAGTTCCTGCTGACCCTACTCGTACTTCCATGTTAAAGAAACTTCTTTTTCTGTTCTACTTTCAGACATGTCAGGATCTGTGCTCAAAACACTTTCCCAATTGCAATCAGTTCCGTTCAATGGCTCAGTCAATTCTGACTCTCTGAGACCCTATTGTCTGCAGCACATCAGGCTTCACTGTCCATCACCAACTCCCAGAGCTTGCTTAAAATTCAAGCCCATCAAGATGGTGATGCCATCCAACCATCTCATCCTTTGTCGTCCCCTTCTCCTCTGGCCTTCAATCTTTCCCTGCATCAGGGTCTTTTCCAAGGAGCCAGTCTTTGCCTCAGATGGCCAAAGTATTGGAGCTTCAGCATTAGTCCTTCCAATGAATATTCAGGACTGATTTCCTCTAGCATTGACTGCATTGATTTCCTTGCAATCCAAGGCATTCTCGAGAGTCTTCCCCAACACCACAGATCAAACAATCAGTTCTTCAGTGCTCAGCTTTCTTTATGGTCCAACTCTCCCATGCATACCTGATGACTGTTGGGAAAACTTGGCTTTGACATATGGACCTTTGTCGGTAAACTAATGTCTCTTCCTTTTAATACACTGTTTAGGTGGATCATAGCTTTTCTTCCAAGGAGTAAGCGTCTTTCCCTTTCATGGCTGCAGTCACCATCTGCAGTGGTTTTGGAGCCCCTAAAAGAAAGCCTGACACTGGTTCCACTGTTTCCCCGTCTATTTCCCATGAAGTGATGGGATCAGATGCCATGATCTGCGTTTTCTGAATGTTGAGTTTTAACCCAACTTTTTCACTCTCCTCTTTCACTTTCATGCAGAGGCCTTTTAGTTCCTCTTCACTTTCTGCCATAAGGGTGGTGTCATCTGCATATCTGAGGTTATTGATATTTCTCCCGGCAATCTTGAGTCCAGCGTGTGCTTCTTCCAGCCCAGCGTTTCTCATGTTGTACACTGCATAGAAGATAAATGAGTCGGGGCACAATATACGGCCTTGACATACTCCTTTTCCTATTTGGAACCATGCTGTTGTTCCATGTCCACCTCTAACTGTTTCTTCCTGACCTGCATACAAGTTTCTCAAGTGGCAGGTCAGGTGGTCTGGTATTCCCGTCTCTTCCAGAATTTTCCACAGTTTATTGTGGTCCACGCAGTCAAAGGCTTCGTCATAGTCAATAAAGCAGAAATAGATGTTTTTTTCTGAACTCTCTTGCTGTTTGGATGATCCAAGGAAAGACCAATACATAGAAAACTGCAAAGCACTGATGACAGAAATCAAAGATCGCACAGATAGATGGAGAAATATACCATGTTCATGGATCAGAATGATCAATATAGTGAAAATGAGTACACAACCCAAAGCAATCTATAGATTC
Source organism: Bubalus kerabau (assembly GCF_029407905.1). Taxonomy (NCBI): domain Eukaryota; kingdom Metazoa; phylum Chordata; class Mammalia; order Artiodactyla; family Bovidae; genus Bubalus; species Bubalus kerabau. The sequence continues at coordinate 37,481,304 of NC_073647.1, read as the reverse complement.
AATGCAATCCCTATCAAGCTACCAATGGTATTTTTCACAGAACTAGAAGAAATAGCTTCACAGTTTGTATGGAAATACAGAAAACATGGAATAGCCCAAAATAACCTTGCCAAAGAAGAATGGAACTGGAGGAATCAACCTACCTGACTTTAGGCTCTACTACAAAGCTACAGTCATCAAAACAGTATGGTACTGGCACAGAGGCAGAAATACAGATCAAGGAAACAAAATAGAAAGCCCAGAGATGAACCCACATGCCTATGGACACCTTATATTTGACAAAGGAGGGAAGAATAGACAATGGAATATAGACAACCTCTTTAAGAACAGGTGCAGGGAAAATGGTCAAACAATTGTCAAAGAAAGAAACTAGAACACTGTCTAACACCATACACAAAATAAATGCAAAATGGATTAAAGACAGAAACATAAGACCAGAAACTATAAAACTCCTAGAGGCAAACATAGGCAAAACACTCTCTGACATAAATCACAGCAGGATACTCTATGACCCACCTCCCAGAGTAATGGAAATAAATGAACAGGACCAAATTGTATAGCAAAATAGCACAAGTAAATGAATAGGGCCAAATTAAATTCAAAAGCTTTTGCACAACAAAGGAAAGTATAAGCAAGGTGAAAAGACAGCCTTCAGAATGGGAGGAAGTAAGAGCAAACAAAGCAGCTGACCAAGAAATAATCTCAAAAATATAAAAGCTGCTCCCACAGCTCAATTGCAGAGCAAGAAATGACGAATTCAAAAAACGGGCCGAAGAACTAAACAGACATTTCTCCAAAGAAGACATACAGATGGCTAACAAACACATGAAGAGATGCTCAACATCACTCATTATCAGAGAAATGCAAATCCAGACGACCTTGAGGTACCCTCTCACGCTGGTCAGAATGGCTGTTACCCAAAAGTCTACAAACAATAAATGCTGGAGAGGGTGTGGAGAAAAGAGAACCCTCTCACGTTGTTTGTGGGAATGCAATTAAGTACAGCCACTACGGAGAAAAGTGTGGAGACACCTTAAAATACTGAAAATAGAACTGCCATATGACCCAGGAATCCCACTGCCAGGCATGCACACCGAGGACACCAGAACTGAAAGAATCACGTGTACCACAATGTTCATCGCAGCACTGTGAATAATAGCCAGGACATGGAAGCAACCTAGAAGTCCATCAGCTGACTAAAGGATAAAAAAGCTGGTGTACATATACACAATGGAATGTAACTCATCCATTACAAAGAATACGTTTGAATCAGTTCGAATGAGGTGGATGAAACTGGAGCCTCTTATACACAGTGAAGGACGTCAGAAAGAGATACACCAATAAAGTACACTAAAACATATATATGGAATTTAGAAAGATTGCAATGATGACCGTATATGCGAGAGAGCAAAAGAGACACAGATGTATAGAAGAGTCTTTTGGACTCCGTGGGAGAAGGCGAGGGTAGGATGATTGGAGAGAAGAGCATTGAAACATGTATATTATTCTATGAGAACCAGATCACCAGTCCAGGTTTGATGCATGAGACTAGGTGCTCAGGGCTGGTGCACTGGGATGACCCTGAGGCATGGGATGGGGAGGGAGGTGGGAGGGGGGATTCAGGATGGGGAACGCATGGACACCCTTGGCTGATTCATGTCAATGTATGGCAAAAAGCACTACAATATTGCAACGTAATTAGCCTCAAAGCAAAACAAATGAATTTAGAAAAAAGAACTCAGAAAAAGAAAAACGGAAAGAAAGGACAGCACAACCAGGGGGTCTTTCACTTTTATTGATTTTAAATCACATTCAGTGACTGACTGTGAATCATCACTGGGGTCTCCCAGGAGTTAGAGTTCCAGAAAGATTTAATTAGGGAGCTGCAGTCCAGATAAAAGATAACATATCCTTGAGTTAAAATCTGAACTCAACTCGTTTGATGCCGATGGTGTAACTCTGTGCTTTAGTTGTTTCTAAAAAGCTTTCTGAAGACACGCAGGATTCTTATGTTCAGAGACTGCCTCATGTATCTCCATAATTGTTTGACTATTCCTTGGACCTTTTAAAACATTTCAAAATGAAAGTTAACACCAAATTAAATATCTCATACTCTTTCTTTTAAACCATGAAAATTTGTAGAATTTGGACTAACAAAAGACTTTATTGGGGAAGAAAGTTTTACGAGTGTAATTATTTTGAAATCCTAGGGTATGGTGATAATTAAAAGACCAGCTTTTACTCAGTCTTATGTTAGTTCTTATGTAAAAATTCACTGTACAGACTTCCATGACTGTCCAGAGGTTAGGACTCCGTGTTTTCCCTAGAAGGGCATGGGTTCAATCGCTGTTCAGGGAACCATGCTTCCCCAACCTGCATAGTGCCCCACGGGGGGAAAGAAAAATTCTCTGTGAGTGGTGATCCTGTTTGTAACGTGCACTGGAATTGGGCCACCACCACTGCTCTTCCTTTGGGAATACATTGCTCCCAAAATTTTCTTAGCAAAAAGGTGTCCTAGTCATTATTTGCTTTGTTCCCTCCAAACATTATTGTACTCCCTGGGAGTGCTATTTGTGGGTTTTAGGTGTATCAGCACTTCGTGCCTCCTGAGCAACTTTAGCCTACAGCATAGGCGAGTGATGCAACAATCCCTTTTATGAGGTAGGTGGCCAGGAGGTGATTTCTGCCTACCTTTCTCGGGGGGACTTTTCCATTCACCACCCCTATGTGACAACCTCTTCCTTTCTGGGTCTGGCAATCTAGACCCTAATGTCATTCCACACCCCAAACAAAGGCTGTAACACCATACCACTACTCCTTGCCCTTGAAATCAAGTGTTAAGCAGGGTTATCCATCTTCAGTGCAGACTCCTGACCCAATCCAGACCTCTACTCTCTGGCTAACTGGGGACCCGAGGGTCTGTTCCCCAACCTCTCGGGACCCCATATCCCTCTCATCTCCAGTGCCCACCTCTTCTCTTCTTTCACTCCCTTCCATCAGAAAATTCACACACACGCAAATATCTTTTCACCATTTGATGTTTAATGTAATTGCAGCCATCAGTTTACTATGTTAGTGTGAGAGTCTTTCCTTGGTTGGCCATTTCTACAAAAGCAGACCTCTGGAGGCACAGTTCTACACTGTCTGACCTTTTCGAGTCAGTTAACGGCTGCCCAGCTTGTACTTCTCCAGGGTCTCTTATTCTGGGGCGGCTGAGCTTATCTTCTCTTTTGATTCTGCCTCCTTCTTTGATCCCGCCTCATATTTTGGTACCTTTTAGGGCTTTGCTTCAGTTTCTTACATGCACAGGAACAGAGAAAACATTTGGGCTTTCTGGTTGTCTTCACTTTCTTCGACTGAGTGGCATATGGTCGGATTTTTTTCTCAAGGTTCCTTGAAGAGGTCTTCTGACCCTCATGGTCATATTTTGTGCCTGGAAAGACAAGACAAAGGTATGAGACTTTAGGAAAGAAAAAAGCGGAGTTGGAAGGGAGATTCCATGAAAAAGGGATGTGGGCTCATGAGGGCTTTTGTGCCAGGCAAGGGTGGGTAGAGGTTTGGGGCAGCAAAGTCAATGGAGAACATGGGGAGCTTAGTTGGAATCATCTTACTTTCACACTGCCTCGGTACCTCCGTTGACAAAGGGTCTTCTTTTGTCCATTCATCCTTGAGGCAAACCGCCTTGTAACTCTTCTTGACTGCCGTGGGTTCCTGATTCCCTTAGTCAGGATGATGCCAAGAAGTGGCCTAACCTAGAATCTCTGCCTCTGGTCTCCCTATTTATACCCTTTCAGGACAATGAGGAGCCACACCCTTCAATCTGATTGGTCAGTTAGGCACCACCCCAGCCAATAGCATCTTGGGGGCTTAGACATCAGAATGTACCCCTGTGCCCATCAACATGGGCTAGTGGATGCTGAGGGAGGCCATTTTATAACTTCTCCACTGATGACACCTCTGTGTGTCTGATTCTGGGCAGTGGTGATTCAGGGCCATGGTGTTTCTCCTCATGACCTTCAAACTTCCTTTCAGTTCCCTTTATCCTTTGACTTATATGTGCCACTTCAACACTCCTGCCTCCTTCATCCCTCTGTAAACATCTGCCAAACCCTTTCTGTCCCACTTCAGCCTTTCCGAGTAATCACTTCATCTCTAGCCCACCTTCTGCCTGTTGGGGGTTCGTGAGGGGCTTAAGGAACTTAAGAGCAAGCACTTAAGGTGGCAAAGGGTAATTAAGAACAGGTTGGGTGTTTGATCTCCTGTCATGAGCTTTAACGACCCCCAGACTTGGTGAATGCTCAGTCTGTTGCCAAGGTTTAATACACAGTCTCCCTCAGAGTACACATCAGAACAAAGACACTTCTACATGTCTCCTCCACTAAATTTTGTTGGGACACTTCAACTCTCATATTGAGCCAGGAAACTCAACTTGCCCCATCTATCAGAAATACATTCCTGATGATGATGATTATTATTATTATTACTATTAATTTTATAAGGAAAGTGCTCAAAGTCAAAATCAGTTCACCACTCTACCACAGAGTCTTGACTAAATCATTTCCCCAGTCATCCCTCCTTGTCAGTTATCAGTAGGTAGGGCCCATTGCAGGCCTGACCAAGAGCTGAGCAGGACAAGTACCTTCAGGTAGCTCAGTGATAGTTGGTTGCTTGTGGGTGGGGCCAATGAGGTACTGACCAATGGCTGAGCAAGCCCTGCTGCATAGAAACAGGATGCAGACTACTAAGGCGCAGCAATGGCTACCTGCGAAGGGCTGTGCTCTGTTACATAAGGACACTTTGGGTCCAGTGTGCTGGAATCTTTTTGATTGACTCATTTCCGACCTCAGATTTGATTTCACATAATTAGTTAACTTTTGCATATCATACTTTTCATTATATTCCCAGGCATAGCTGTCACCAGTGCTGTCTTCTCTATCCCTCTCCAACAGCTGCCACATGTTCACATGCTCAGCATATAGTATAAATAGTTCAAAGCCAACAAGAATGTGAAGTCCAGCCCACCCTGAAAACTCCTTTGACAAACCTTAAATTCACAGTGATTCTTATACTCTTTGCAGTGTAACAGAGCAGGACGAGCACAGCCCTTAACAGGAAGCCATTGGTGTGCTTCATTTCAAGCCATCCTGTCCCTAGGCAACAGGTGCTGTTCAAACACTGCTTGGTGCCTCAGAGGGCCCCATTCACAAGCAGCCAACTGTCAATGAGTGACCATTAGTTGTCCTGCTTAGCTGTTGGTCAGCACCACAGTGGGCCCTGCCCACAGGTTACTTACTATCAATGAGGGGGCCATTGGGAAAGTGATTAAGTCTAGGGTGGTGTGGAGGTCATCAGGAGGAGACTGAGATAAGAGGCAGATTCAGGCCTCATTCTGGAGCCCCTGGAGCTCACGCAGACTTGGGCCAGTGGGTGAGCTGGAGGGCCCAGGGAATACACTGGGGACTAGATGTTGTAGCCCTCCATAGCCCTCACTAAGGCCCTCCACTAGCCTTGGCCAAAGCCTTGAGGAGCAGTGTACCTCTCCCGCATACCTATCGCTGCGACCTACTAGCAGTGGTTTTCTTTCTTGGTCTCAGTCTGTGAGAACTGGTCTCCCCTTATGGATGCCCTGAGGACGGACACTGAGGACCTATTATGTTGGAAGCCTGTTTCTGTCAGGGATGAAGGCTGGGCAGAGTGTGGGAAACTGGCACCGAAGGAGCTGCTGGCTGAGATCTGCTTCCCCTTAACCAGCACTGGGACATTGCAGGGTGAAAGCTGTGCCTTGAGACTGCCCTTTATTGTCAGGACAGAGAATAACATTCATCTAGGAGAGGATTATAGGAACATCGTTACTTGACCATGACCTAACCTTAAGCACATAGGGTATGACACCAAGAAGTCTGCAGCAACTTACCACCACTCTCCCTAACATTTAATTTTACATGCACTTACTTAAAAGTTTTACTAACTTTGGGGTCTTAGGGCATGAACCACCCAGCTCCTTGTATGAATCTTTAATCAACCTTTCTGTGTTCCAAACGTTTAGGTTAAGTTTTGATAGGCCTCCTTCTGCGTCAGGCACATGCACTTGCAATTTGAATAACAACGGTATTGTCTAAGGACAGACTTTGCCTCTCTTAAACAACGGCAGAGACTGGCCAAGTGCTCACAATTATCCATAAAATACACGCTGACTCGGCTTGGCTAAACTTTAGCCAAGCTTCTCTCCTCTGAACTTCAGCTTTCGCCCAAACTTGAGCAAGCGCTAAGATTCAAACTTTTCTGTCTCCCTTAACAGCTCATTCTGAGAATCAGCTCACTATCAGAGAGAAACAATTGCTGTAAAACAGCCCCATCATGCTGTCTGCTCATCCATCCACCTACTGGCCCCATCACACACACACACACACACACACACATGCACACACACACACAGAGTTCCTGCTGACCCTACTCATACTTTCATGTTAAAGAAACTTCTTTTCCTGTTCTACTTTCAGACATGTCAGGATCTGTGCTCAAAACACTTTCCCAATTGCAATCAGTTCTGTTCAATGGCTCAGTCAATTCTGGCTCTCTGAGACCCTATTGTCTGCAGCACATCAGGCTTCACTGTCCATCACCAACTCCCAGAACTTGCTTAACATTCAAGCCCATGAAGATGGTGATGCCATCCAACCATCTCATCCTTTGTCGTCCCCTTCTCCTCTGGCCTTCAATCTTTCCCTGCATCAGGGTCTTTTCCAAGGAGCCAGTCTTTGCCTCAGATGGCCAAAGAATTGGAGCTTCAGCTTTAGTCCTTCCAATGAATATCCAGGACTGATTTCCTCTAGCATTGACGGCATTGATTTCCTTGCAATCCAAGGGACTCTCGAGAGTCTTCCCCAACACCACAGTTCAAAACAATCAGTTCTTCAGTGCTCAGCTTTCTTTATGGTCCAACTCTCCCATTCATACATGATGACTGTTGGGAAAACTTAGCTTTGACATATGGAACTTTGTCGGTAAAGTAATGTCTCTTCCTTGTAATACACTGTCTAGGTGGGTCATAGCTTTTCTTCCAAGGAGTAAGCGTCTTTCGCTTTCATGGCTTCAGTCACCATCTGCAGTGGTTTTGAAGCCCCAAAAATAAAGCCTGACGCTGGTTCCACTGTTTCCCCTTCTATTTCCAATGAAGTGATGGGACCAGATGCCATGATCTGCGTTTTCTGAATGTTGAGTTTTAAGCCAACTTTTTCACTCTCCTCTTTCTCTTTCATCAAGAGGCTTTTTAGTTCCTCTTCACTTTGTGCCATAAGGGTGGTGTCATCTGCATATCTGAGGTTATTGATATTTCTCCCGGCAATCTTTAGTCCGGCGTGTGCTTCTTCCAGCCCAGCGTTTCTCATGTTGTACTCTGCATAGAAGTTAAATTATTTGGGGCACAATATACAGCCTTGATATACTCATTTTCCTATTTGTAACCAGGATGTGGTTCCATGTCCACCTCTAACTGTTGCTTCCTGACCTGCATACAAGTTTCTCAAGAGGCAGGTCAGGTGGTCTGGTATTCCTGTCTCTTCCAGAATTTTCCACAGTTTATTGTTGTCCACGCAGTCAAAGGCTTCGGCATAGTCAATAAAGCAGAAATAGATGTTTTTTTCTGAACTCTCTTACTCTTTTGATGATCCAAGAAAAGACCAATACATAGAAAACTGTAAAGCACTGATGAAAGAAATCAAAGTTCACACAGATAGATGGAGAAATATTCCATGTTCATGAATCAGAATGATCAATATAGTGAAAATGAGTACACAACACAAAGCAATCTATAGATTCAATGCAATCCCTATTAAGCTATCAATGGTATTTTTCACAGAACTAGAACAAATAGCTTCACAGTTTGTATGGAAATACAGAAAACCTGGAATAGCCCAAAGCAACCTTGCCAAAAAAGAATGGAACTGGAGGAATCAACCTACCTGACTTCAGGCTCTACTACAAAGCTACAGTCATCAAAACAGTATGGTACTGGCACAGAGGCAGAAATACACATCAAGGGAACAAAATAGAAAGCCCAGAGATAAACCCACGCGCCTATGGACACCTTATATTTGACAAAGGAAGGAAGAGTAGACAATGGAGCATAGACAACCACTTTAAGAAGAGGTGCTGGGAAAAATGGTCAACAACTTGTAAAAGAAAGAAACTAGAACACTGTCTAACACCATACACAAAATAAATGCAAAATGGATTAAAGATCTAAACATAAGACCAGAAATTATAAAACTCCAAGAGGCAAACATAGCCAAAACACTCTCTGACATAAATCACAGGAGGATACTCTATGACCCACCTCCCAGAGTAATGGATATAAATGAACAGGACCAAATGATATAGCAAAATAGCCCAAGTAAATGAATAGGGCCAAATTAAATTCAAAAGCTTTTGCACAGCAAAGAAAGTATAAGCAAGGTGAAAAGACAGCCTTCAGAATGGGAGGAAGTAAGAGCAAACAAAGCAGCTGACCAAGAAATAATCTCAAAAATATAAAAGCTGCTCCCACAGCTCAATTGCAGAGCAAGAAATGACGAATTCGAAAAACGGTCTGAAGAACTAAACAGACATTTCTCCCAAGAAGACATACAGATTGCTAACAAACACATCAAGAGATGCTCAACATCACTCATTATCAGGGAAATGCAAATCCAGACGACCTTGAGGTACCCTCTCACGCTGGTCAGAATGGCTGTTACCCAAAAATCTACAAACAATAAATGCTGGAGAGGGTGTCGAGAAAAGGGAACCCTCTCACGTTGTTGGTGGGAATGCAATTGAGTACAGCCACTACGGAGAATATTGTGGAGGCTCCTTAAAAAACTGAAAATAGAACTGCCATATGACCCAGGAATCCCACTGCTGGGCATGCACACCGAGGACACTAGAATTGAAAGAATCACGTGTACCCCAATGTTCATTGCAGCACTGTTAATAATAGCCAGGACATGGAAGCAACCTAGAAGTCCATCAGCTGACTAAAGGATAAGAAAGCTGGTGTACATATACACAATGGAATGTAACTCATCCATTTCAAAGAATACGTTTGAATCAGTTCGAATGAGGTGGATGAAACGGGAGCCTCTTAAACAGAGTGAAGGACGTCAGAAAGAAACACAACAGTACAGTACACTAACATATATATATGGAATTTAGAAAGATGGCAATGATGACCCTATATGCGAGAGAGCAAAAGAGACACAGATGTATAGAAGAGTCTTTTGGACTCTGTGGGAGAAGGCGAGGGAAGGATGATTTGAGAGAAGAGCATTGAAACATGTATATTATTCTATGTGAACCAGATCACCAGTCCAGGTTTGATGCATGAGACTAGGTGCTCAGTGCTGGTGCACTGGGATGACCCTGAGGCATGGGATGGGGAGGGAGGTGGGAGGGGGGATTCAGGATGGGGAACCCATGGACACCCAGGGCTGATTCATGTCAATGTATGGCAAAAAGCACTACAATATTGCAACGTAATTAGCCTCAAAGCAAAACAAATGAATTTAGGAAAAAGAACTCAAAGAAAAACGGAAAGAAAGGACAGCACACCCAGGGGGTCTTTCACTTTTATTGATTTAAATCGCATTCAGTGACTGACTGTGAATCATCACTGGGGTCTCCCAGGAGTTAGAGTGCCAGAAAGATGTAATTAGGAAGCTGCAGTCCAGATAAAAGATAACATACCGTTGAGTTAAAATCTGAACCCAACTCGTTTGATGCCTATGGTGAAACTCCGTGTTTTAGTTCTGTGTAAAAAGCTTTTTGAAGACACGCAGGATTCTTATGGTCAGAGACTGCCTGATGTATCTCCATAATTGTTTGACTATTCCTTGGACCTTTGAAAATATTTCAAAATGAAAGTTAACACCAAATTAAATATCTCATACTCTTTCTTTTAAACCATGATAAACTTGTAGAATTTGGACTAACAAAAGACTTTATTGGGGAAGAAAGTTTTACGAGTGTAATTATTTTGAAATCCTAGGGTATGGTGATAATTAAAAGACCAGCTTTTAGTCAGTCTTATGTTAGTTCTTATGTAAAAATTCACTGTACAGACTTCCATGAGTGTCCAGTGGTTAGGACTCTGTGCTTTCCCTAGAAGGGCACGGGTTCAATCGCTGTTCAGGGAACCATGCTCCAACAACCTGAATAGTGCCCCACAGGGGGAAAGAAAAATTCTCTGTGAGTGGTGATCCTGTTTGTAACGTGCACTGGGATTGGGCCACCACCACTGCTCTTCCTTTGGGAAAACATTGCTCCCAAAATTTTCTTAGCAAAAAGGTGTCCTAGTCATTATTTGGTTTGTTCCCTCAAACATTATTGTACTCCCTGGGAGTGCTATTTTTGGGTTTTAGGTGTATCAGCACTTCGTGCCTCCTGAGCACCTTTAGCCTACAGCATAGGCGAGTGACGCAACAATCCCTTTTATGAGGTAGGTGGCCAGGAGGTGATTTCTGCCTACCTTTCTCGGGGGCACTTTCCCATTCACCACCCCTATGTGACAACCTCTTCCTTTCTGGGTCTGGCAATCTAGACCCTAATGTCATTCCACACCCCAAACAAAGGCTGTAACACCATACCACTACTCCTTGCCCTTGACATCAAGTGTTAAACAGGGTTATCCATCTTCAGTGCAGACTCCTGACCCAATCCAGACGTCTACTCTCTGGCTAACTGGGGACCCGAGGGTCTGTTCCCCAACCTCTCGGGACCCCATATCCCTCCCATCTCCAGTGCCCACCTCTTCTCTTCTTTCCCTCCCTTCCATCAGAAAATTCACACACACGCAAATATCTTTTCCCCATTTGATGTTTATTGCAATTGCAGCCATCAGTTTACTATGTTAGTGTGAGAGTCTTTCCTTGGCTGGCCATTTCTACGAAAGCAGACCTCTGGAGGCACAGTTCTACACTGTCTGATCTTTTCGAGTCAGTTACTGGCTGCCAAGCTTGTACTTCTCCAGGGTCTCTTATTCTGGGGCGGCTGAGCTTTTCTTCTCTTTTGATTCTGCCTCCTTCTTTGATATTGCCTCATATTTTGGTAACTTTTACGGCTTTGATTCAGTTTCTTACGTGCACAGGAACAGGGAAAACAGTTGGGTTTTCTGGTTTTCTTCAACTTCTTTGACTGAGTGGCATATGGTCGGATTTTCTTTCTCAAGGTTCCTTGAAGAGGTCTTCTGACCCTCATGGTCATATTTCGTGCCTGGAAAGAAAAGACAAGGGTATGAGACTTTAGGAAAGAGAAAAGCGTAGTTGGAAGGGAGATTTCATGAGAAAGGGATGTGGGCTAATGAGGGCTTTTGTGCCAGGCAAGGGTGGGTAGAGGTTTGGGGCAGCAAAGTCAATGAAGAACATGGGGAGCTTAGTTGGAATCATCTTACTTTCACACTGCCTCGGTATATCCGTTGACAAAGGGTCTTCTTTTGTCCATTCATCCTTGAGGCAAGCCGCCTTGTAACTCTCCTTGACTGCCGTGGGTTCCTGATTCCCTTAGTCAGGATGATGCCAAGAAGTGGCCTAACCTAGAATCTCTGCCTCTGGTCTCCCTATTTATACCCTTTCAGGACAATGAGGAGCCACACCCTTCAATCTGATTGGTCAGTTAGGCACCACCCCAGCCAATAGCATCTTGGGGGGCTTAGACCTCACAATGTACCCCTGTGCCCATCAACATGGGCTAGTGGATGCTGAGGGAGGCCATTTTATAACTCTCCACTGTTGACACCTCTGTGTGTCTGATTCTGGGGAGTGGTGATTCAGGGCCATGGTGTTTCTCCTCATGACCTTCAAACTTCCTTTCAGTTCCCTTTATCCTTTGACTTATATGTGCCATTTCAACACTCCTGCCTCCTTCATCCCTCTGTAAACATCTGCCAAACCCTTTCTGTCCCACTTCAGCCTTTCAGAGTAATCACTTCATCTCTAGCCCACCTTCTGCCTGTTGGGGGTTCCTGAGGGGCTTAAGGAAATTAAGAGCAAGCACTTAAGTTGGAAAAAGGGAATTAAGAACAGGTTGGGTGTTTGATCTCCTGTGATGAGCTTTAACGACCCCCAGACTTGGTAAATGCTAAGTCTGTTGCCCAAAGTTTAATACACAGTCTCCTTCAGTGTACACATCAGAACAAAGACACTTCTACATGTCTCCTCCACTAAATTTTGTTGGGACACTTCAACTCTCATATTGAGCCAGGAAATTCAACTTGCCCCATCTATAAGAAATACATTGCAGATTATTATTATTATTATAATTAATTTTTTAAGGAAAGTGCTCAAAGTCAAAATCAGTTCACCACTCTCCCACTGAGTCTTGACTAAATCATTTCCCCAGTCATCCCTCCTTGTCAGTTGTCAGTAGGTAGGGCAAATTGCAGGCCTGACCAATAGCTGAGCAGGACAAGTACCTGCAGGTAGCTCAGTGATAGTTGGTTGCTTGTGGGTGGGGCCAATGAGGCACTGACCAATGGAAGAGCAAGCCCTGTTGCCTAGTAACAGGATGCAGAGTAATAAGGCACAGCAATGGCTACCTGCGAAGGGCTGTGCTCTGTTACATAAGGACACTTTGGGTCCAGTGTGCTGGAATCTTTTTGATTGACTCATTTCCGACCTCAGATTTGATTTCACATAATTAGTTAACTTTTGCATATCATACTTTTCATTATATTCCCAGGCCTAGCTGTCACCAGTGCTGTCATCTCTATGCCTCTCCAACAGCTGCCACTTGATCACATGCTCAGCATATAGTATAAATAGTTCAAAGCCAACAAGAATGTGAAGTCCAGCCCACCCTGAAAACTCCTTTGACAAACCTTAAATTTACAGTGATTCTTATACTCTTTGCAGTGTAACAGAGCAGGATGAGCACAGCCCTTAACAGGAAGCCATTGGTGTGCTTCATTTCAAGCCATCCTGTCCCTAGGCAACAGGTGCTGTTCAAACATTGCTTGGTGCCTCAGAGGGCCCCATTCACAAGCAGCCAACTGTCAATGAGTGACCATTAGTTGTCCTGCTTAGCTGTTGGTCAGCACCACAGTGGTCCCAGCCCACAGGTTACTTACTCTCAATGAGGGGGCCATTGTAAAATGATTAAGTCAAGGGTAGTATGGCGGTCATCAAGAGGAGACTGAGATAAGACGCAGATTCAGGACTTCTTCTGGGGGCCCTGGAGCTCACGCAGACTTGGGCCAGTGGGTGAGCTGGAGGGCCCAGGGAATACACTGGGGACTAGATGTTGTAGCCCTCCATAGCCCTCACTAAGGCCCTGCACTAGCCTTGGCCAAAGCCTTGAGGAGCAGTGTACCTCTCCCGCATCCCTGTCGCTGCGACCGACTAGCAGTGGTTTTCTTTCTGGGTCTCAGTCTGTGAGAACTAGTCTCCCCATATGGATGCCCTGAGGATGGACACTGAGGACTTATTATATTGGATGCCTGTCTCCGTTAGGGATGACGGCTGGAAAGAGTGTGGGAACCTGGCACTGAAGGAGCTGCTGGCTGAGATCTGCTTGCCCTTAAGCAGCATTGGGACATTGCAGGGTTAAAGCTGTGCCTTGAGAGTGCCCTTACTTGTCAGGACAGAGAATAACATTCATCTAGTAGAGGTTTATAGGAACCTCATTACCTGACCATGAACTAACCTTAAGCACAAAGAGTATGACAAAAAGAAGTCTGCATCAACTTACCACCACTCTCCCTAACATTTAATTTTACATGCACTTACTGAAAACTTTTACTAACTTTGGGGTCTTAGGGCATGAACCACCCATCTCCTTGTATGAAACTTTAATCAACCTTTCTCTGTTCCAAACTTTAAGGTTAAGTTTTGATGGGCCTCCTTCTGCGTCAGGCACATGGACTTGCAATTTGAATAACAACGGTATTGTCTAAGGACAGACTTTGCCTCTCTTAAACAACGGCAGAGACTGGCCAACTGCTCACAATTATCCATAAAATACACGCTGACTCGGCTTGGCTAAACTTTAGCCAAGCTTCTCTCCTCTGAACTTCAGCTTTCGCCCAAACTTGAGCAAGCGCTAAGATTCAATCTTTTCTGTCTCCCTTAACAGCTCATTCTGAGAATCAGCTCACTATCAGAGAAAAACAATTGCTGTAAAACAGCCCCATCATGCTGTCTGCTCATCCATCCTCCTACCTGCCCCATCACACACACACACACACACACACACACACACACACACACACACACACACACAGAGTTCCTGCTGACCCTACTCATACTTCCATGTTAAAGAAACTTCTTTTTCTGTTCTACTTTCAGACATGTCAGGATCTGTGCTCAAAATCCTTTCCCAATTGCAATCAGTTCCGTTCAATGGCTCAGTCAATTCTGACTCTCTGAGACCCTATTGTGTGCAGCACATCAGGCTTCACTGTCCATCACCAACTCCCAGAGCTTGCTTAAAATTCAAGCCCATCAAGATGGTGATGCCATCCAACCATCTCATCCTTTGACGTCCCCTTCTCCTCTGGCCTTCAATCTTTCCCTGCATCAGGGTCTTTTCCAATGAGCCAGTCTTTGCCTCAGATGGCCAAAGTATTGGAGCTTCAGCATTAGTCCTTCCAATGAATATTCAGGACTGATTTCCTCTAGCATTGACTGCATTGATTTCCTTGCAATCCAAGGGACTCTCGAGAGTCTTCCCCAACACCACAGTTCAAAACCATCAGTTCTTCAGTGCTCAGCTTTCTTTATGGTCCAACTCTCCCATGCATACCTGATGACTGTTGGGAAAACTTAGCTTTGACATATGGACCTTTGTCGGTAAAGTAATGTCTCTTCCTTTTAATACACTGTCTAGGTGGATCACAGCTTTTCTTCCAAGGTAAGCGTCTTTCCCTTTCATGGCAGCAGTCACCATCTGCAGTGGTTTTGGAGCCCAAAGAAGAAAGCCTGACACTGGTTCCACTGTTTCCCCGTCTATGTCCCATGAAGTGATGGGACCAGATGCCATGATCTGCGTTTTCTGAATGTTGAGTTTTAAGCCAACTTTTTCACTCTCCTCTTTCACTTTCATGCAGAGCCTTTTTAGTTCCTCTTCACTTTCTGCCATAAGGGTGGTGTCATCTGCATATCTGAGGTTATTGATATTTCTCCCGGCAATCTTGAGTCCAGCGTGTGCTTCTTCCAGCCCAGCGTTTCTCATGTTGTACACTGCATAGAAGATAAATGAGTCGGGGCACAATATACGGCCTTGACATACTCCTTTTCCTATTTGGAACCAGGCTGTTGTTCCATGTCCACCTCTAACTGTTTCTTCCTGAAATGCATACAAGTTTCTCAAGAGGCAGGTCAGGTGGTCTGGTATTCCCGTCTCTTCCAGAATTTTCCACAGTTTATTGTGGTCCACGCAGTCAAAGGCTTCGGCATAGTCAATAAAGCAGAAATAGATGTTTTTTCTGAACTCTCTTGCTGTTTGGATGATCCAAGAAAAGACCAATACATAGAAAACTGTAAAGCACTGATGAAAGAAATCAAAGATCACACAGATAGATGGAGAAATATACCATGTTCATGGATCAGTCTGATCAATATAGTGAAAATGAGTACACAGCACAAAGCAATCTATAGATTCAATGCAATCCCTATCAAGCTACCAATGGTATTTTTCACAGAACTAGAACAAATAGCTTCACAGTTTGTATGGAGATACAGAAAACCTGGAATAGCCCAAAGCAACCTTGCCAAAGAAGAATGGAACTGGAGGAATCAACCTACCTGACTTCAGGCTCTATTACAAAGCTACAGTCATCAAAACAGTATAAACTGGCTCATAGAAAAAGCAAAGGAATTACAGAAAAACATCTACTTCTGCTTCATTGACTACACTAAACCTTTGACTGTGTGGCTCACAGCAAACTGGAAAATTCTTCAAGAGATGGGAATACCAGTTCACCTTACCTGCCTCCTGAGAAACCTCTATGCAGGTCAAGAAGCAACAGTTAAAACTGAACATGGAATAACAAACTGGTTCCAAATTGGGGAAGAATTATGTCAAGGCTGTATATTGTCACCCTGCTTATTTAACTTATATGCAGCATACATCATGCAAAAAGCCAGGCTGGATGAATCACAAGCTGGAATCAAGATTGTCAGGAGACATACCAACAACCTTAGATGTGCAGATGAAACCACTCTAATGGCAGAAAGTGAAGAGGAACTAAAGAGCCTCATGATGAAGGTGAAAGGGGAGAGTCAAAAGGCTGGCTTAAAACTCAACATTCAAAAAACTAAGATCATGGCATCTGGTCCCATCACTTCATGGCAAATAGAGGAGAAAAAGTGGAAACAGTGACAGATTTTCTTTTCTTGGGCTCTAAAATCACTACAGACAGTGACTGCAGCCATGAAATTAAAAGATGCTGCTCCTTGGAAGAAAAGTTATGACAAACCTAGACAATGAATTAAAAAGCAGAGACATCACTTGCCAACAAAGATTCATATAGTTAAAGCTATGGTTTTTCCAGTAGCTATGTATGGATCTGAGAGTTGGACCATAAAGAATACTGAGCACTGAAGAATGGATGCTTTCAAGTTGTGGAGATGGAGAAGATTCTTGAGACTCCCTTGGACAGCAAGGAGATCAAACCAGTCAATTCTAAAGGAAATGAACACTGAATATTCATTGGAAGGAATGATGCTGAAGTTGAAGCTGCGATACTTTGGCCACCTGATGCGAAGAACTGACTCATTAGCAAAAAGTCTCATGCTGGGAAAGATTGAAGGCAAGAGGACAAGGGGACAATAGAGGATGAGATGATCAGATGGCATTACCGACTCAATGGACATGAGTTTGAGCAAAATTAGGGAAATAGTGAAGGACAGGGAAGCCTGGTGAATTGCAGTCCACGAGGTCACAAAGACTCAGACACAACTTAAGTGACTGAACAACAAACATATTAAGTCCATAGGGAAGGGATGGGTCCTTTAATAAATGGTACTAGGACAACTGAAAAAAAAAAAAAAAAAAAAAAAAAAAACAAAAAACAAACAAACAAAAAAAAAAACAGTATGATACTGGCACAGAGGCAGAAATACAGACCAAGGGTCAAAATGGAAAGCCCAGAGATAAATCCACGTGCCTATGGACACCTTATATTTGACAAAGGAGGCAAGAATAGACAATGGAGAAAAGACAACCTCTTTAAGAAGAGGTGCTGGGAAAAATGGTCAACCACTAGTAAAAGAATGAAACTAGAACACTGTCTAACACCATACACAAAATAAATTCAAAATGGATTAAAGATCGAAACTTAAGACCAGAAACTATAAAACTCCTAGAGCCAAACATAGGCAAAACACACTCTGACATAAATCACAGCAGGATACTCTATGACCCACCTCTCAGAGTAATGGAAATAAATGAACAGGACCAAATTGTATAGCAAAATAGCACAAGTAAATGAATAGGCCAAATTAAATTCAAAAGCTTTTGCACAACAAAGGAAAGTATAAGCAAGGTGAAAAGACAGCCTTCAGAATGGGAGGAAGTAAGAGCAAACAAAGCAGCTGACGAAGAAATAATCTCAAAAATATAAAAGCTGCTCCCACAGCTCAATTGCAGACCAAGAAATGACCAATTCAAAAAACGGGCCGAAGAACTAAACAGACATTTCTCCAAAGAAGTCATACAGATGGCTAACAAACACATGAAGAGATGCTCAACATCACTTATTATCAGAGAAATGCAAATCCAGACGACCTTGAGGTACCCTTTCACGCAGGTCAGAATGGTTGTTACCCAAAAGTCTACAAACAATAAATGCTGGAGTGGTTCTGGAAAAAAGGGAACCCTCTCACTTTGTTGGTGGGAATGCAATCGAGTACAGTCACTACGGAGAATAGTGTGGAGACTCCTTAAAAAACTGAAAATAGAACTGCCATATGACCCAGGAATCCCACTGCTGGGCATGCACACAGAGGACACCAGAATTGAAAGAATCACGTGTACCCCAATGTTCATCGCAGCACTGTTAACAATAGCCAGGACATGGAAGCAACCTAGAAGTCCATCAGCTGACTAAAGGATAAGAAAGCTGGTGTACATATACACAATGGAATGTAACTCATCCATTACAAAGAATACGTTTGAATCAGTTCGAAAGAAGTGGATGAAACGGGAGCCTATTATACTGAGTGAAGGACGTCAGAAAGAAACACGCCAATACAGTACACAAACACATATATATGGAATTTAGAAAGATGGCAATGATGACCCTATATGCGAGAGAGCAAAAGAGACACAGATGTATAGAAGAGTCTTTTGGACTCCGTGGGAGAAGGCGAGGGTAGGATGATTTGAGAGAAGAGCATTGAAACATGTATATTATTCTATGTGAACCAGATCACCATTCCAGGTTTGATGCATGAGACTAGGTGCTCAGGGCTGGTGCACTGGGATGACCCTGAGGCATGGGATGGGGAGGGAGGTGGGAGGGGGGATTTAGGATGGGGAACCCATGGACACCCATGGCTGATTCATGTCAATGTATGGCAAAAACCATTACAATATTGGAACGTAATTAGCCTCAAATCAAAATAAATGAATTTAGAAAAAAAGAACTCAAAAAAAGAAAAAACGGAAAGAAAGGACAGCACACCCAGGGGGTCTTTCATTTTATTGATTTTAAATCACATTCAGTGACTGACTGTGAATCATCACTGGGGTCTCCCAGGAGTTAGAGTGCCAGAAAGATTTAATTAGGGAGCTGCAGTCCAGATAAAAGATAACATATCGTTGAGTTAAAATCTGAACTCAACTCGTTTGATGCCTATGGTGAAACTCTGTGTTTTAGTTGTTTCTAAAAAGCTTTCTGAAGACACGCAGGATTCTTATGGTCAGAGACTGCCTTATGTACCTCCAAAATTGTTTTACTATTCCTTGGACCTTTTACAACATTTCAAAATGAAAGTTAACACCAAATTAAATATCTCGTACTCTTTCTTTAAACCATAAATTTGTAGAATTTGGACTAACAAAAGACTTTATTGGGGAAGAATGTTTTAAGAGTGTAGTTATTTTGAAATGCTAGGGTATGGTGATCATTAAAAGACCAGCTTTTACTCAGTCTTATGTTAGTTCTTATGTAAAAATTCACTGTACAGACTTCCATGACTGTCCAGTGGTTAGGACTCTGTGCTTTCCCTAGAAGGGCACGGGTTCAATTGCTGTTCAGGGAACCATGCTTCCACAACCTGCGTAGTGCTCCCCAGGGGGAAAGAAAAATTCTCTGTGAGTGGTGATCCTGTTTGTAACGTGCACTGGGATTGGGCCACCATCACTGCTCTTCCTTTGGGAATACATTGCTCCCAAAATTTTCTTAGCAAAAAGGTGTCCTAGTCATTATTTGATTTGTTCCCTCCACACATTATTGTACTCCCTGGGAGTGCTATTTGTGGGTTTTAGGTGTATCAGCACTTCGTGCCTTCTGAGCACCTTTAGCCGACAGCATAGGTGAGTGATGCAACAATCCCTTTTATGAGGTAGGTGGCCAGGAGGTGATTCCTGCCTACCTTTCTCGGGGGGACTTTCACATTCACCACTCCTATGTGACAACCTCTTCCTTTCTGGGTCTGGCAATCTAGACCCTAATGTCATTCCACACCCCAAACAAAGGCTGTAACACCATACCACTACTCCTTGCCCTTGAAATCAAATGTTAATCAGGGTTATCCATCTTCAGTGCAGACTCCTGACCCAATCCAGACCACTACTCTCTGGCTAACTGGGGACCCGAGGGTCTGTTCCCCAACCTCTCGGGACCCCATATCCCTCCCATCTCCAGTGCCCACCTCTTCTCTTCTTTCCCTCCCTTCCATCAGAAAGTTCACACACACGCAAATATCTTTTCCCCATTTAATGTTTATTGTAATTGCAGCCATCAGTTTACTATGTTAGTGTGAGAGTCTTTCCTTGGTTGGCCATTTCTACGAAAGCAGACCTCTGGAGGCACAGTTCTACACTGTCTGACCTTTTCGAGTCAGTTACTGGCTGCCCAGCTTGTACTTCTCCAGGGTCTCTTATTCTGGGGCGGCTGAGCTTATCTTCTCTTTGGATTCTGCCTCCTTCTTTGATGCTGCCTCATATTTTGGTACCTTTTACGGCTTTGATTCAGTTTCTTACGTGCACAGGAACGGAGAAAACAGTTGGGTTTTCTGGTTGTCTTCACCTTCTTCGACTGAGTGGCATATGGTCGGATTTTCTTTCTCAAGGTTCCTTGAACAGGTCTTCTGACCCTCATGGTCATATTTCGTGCCTGGAAAGACAAGACAAGGGTATGAGACTTTAGGAAAGAAAAAAGCGGAGTTGGAAGGGAGATTTCATGAAAAAGGGATGTGTGCTAATGAGGGCTTTTGTGCCAGGCAAGGGTGGGTAGAGGTTTGGGGCAGCAAGGTCAATGGAGAACGTGGGGAGCTTAGTTGGAATCATCTTACTTTCACACTGCCTCGGTACCTCCGTTGACAAAGGGTCTTCTTTTGTCCATTCATCCTTGAGGCAAACCGCCTTGTAACTCTTCTTGACTGCCGTGGGTTCCTGATTCCCTTAGTCAGGATGATGCCAAGAAGTGGCCTAACCTAGAATCTCTGCCTCTGGTCTCCCTATTTATACACTTTCAGGACAATGAGGAGCCACACCCTTCAATCTGATTGGTCAGTTAGGCACCACCCCAGCCAATAGCATCTTGGGGGGCTTAGACATCACAATGTACCCCTGTGCCCATCAACATGGGCTAGTGGATGCTGAGGGAGGCCATTTTATAACTTCTCCACTGATGACACCTCTGTGTGTCTGATTCTGGGCAGTGGTGATTCAGGGCCATGGTGTTTCTCCTCATGACCTTCAAACTTCCTTTCAGTTCCCTTTATCCTTTGACTTATATGTGCCACTTCAACACTCCTGCCTCCTTCATCCCTCTGAAAACATCTGCCAAACCCTTTCTGTCCCACTTCAGCCTTTCAGAGTAATCACTTCATCTCTAGCCCACCTTCTGCCTGTTGGGGGTTCCTGAGGGGCTTAAGGAACTTAAGAGTAAGCACTTAAGGTGGCAAAGGGTAATTAAGAACAGGTTGGGTGTTTGATCTCCTGTCATGAGCTTTAACGACCCCCAGACATGGTGAATGCTCAGTCTGTTGCCCAAAGTTTAATACACAGTCTCCCTCAGAGTACACATCAGAACAAAGACACTGCTACATGTCTCCTCCACTAAATTTTGTTGGGACACTTCAACTCTCATATTGAGCAAGGAAACTCAACTTGCTCCATCTATCAGAAATACATTCCTGATTATTATTATTATTTTTTTTTTTTAAGGAAAGTGCTCAAAGTCAAAATCAGTTCACCACTCTTCCACTGAGTCTTGACTAAATCATTTCCCCAGTCATCCCCCTTGTCAGTTATCAGTAGGTAGGGCCCATTGCAGGCCTGACCAAGAGCTGAGCAGGACAAGTACCTGCAGGTAGCTCAGTGATAGTTGGTTGCCTGTGGGTGGGGCCAATGAGGCCCTGACCAATGGCTCAGCAAGCCCTGTTGCGTAGGAACAGGATGCAGAGTAATAAGGCACAGCAATGGCTACCTGCGAAGGGCTGTGCTCTGTTACATAAGGACACTTTGGGTCCAGTGTGCTGGAATCTTTTTGATTGACTCATTTCCGACCTCAGATTTGATTTCACATAATTAGTTAACTTTTGCATATCATACTTTTCATTATAATCCCAGGCCTAGCTGTCACCAGTGCTGTCATCTCTATGCCTCTCCAACAGCTGCCACTTGATCACATGCTCAGCATATAGTATAAATAGTTCAAAGCCAACAAGAATGTGAAGTCCAGCCCACCCTGAAAACTCCTTTGACAAACATTAAATTCACAGTGATTCTTCTACTCTTTTCAGTGTAACAGAGCAGGACGAGCACAGCCCTTAACAGGAAGCCATTGGTGTGTTTCATTTCAAGCCATCCTGTCCCTAGGCAACAGGGGCTGTTCAAACATTGCTTGGTGCCTCAGAGGGCCCCATTCACAAGCAGCCAACTGTCAATAAGTGACCATTAGTTGTCCTGCTTAGCTGTTGGTCAGCACCACAGTGGGCCCTGCCCACAGGTTACTTACTATCAATGAGGGGGCCATAGGGAAAGTGATTAAGTCAAGGGTGGTGTGGCGGTCATCAGGAGGAGACTGAGATAAGAGGCAGATTCAGGCCTCATTCTGGAGGCCCTGGAGCTCACGCAGATTTGGGCCAGTGGGTGAGCTGGAGGGCCCAGGGAATACACTGGGGACTAGATGTTGTAGCCCTCCCTAGACCTCACTAAGGCCCTCCACTAGCCTTGGCCAAAGCCTTGAGGAGCAGTGTACCTCCCCCGCATCCCTGTCGCTGCGGCCTACTAGCAGTGGTTTTCTATCTGGGTCTCAGACTGTGAGAACTGGTCTCCCCATATGGATGCCCTGAGGACGGAAACTGAGGACCTATTATGTTGGATGCCTGTCTCCGTCAGGGATGACGGCTGGGCAGAGTGTGGGAACCTGGCACTGAAGGAGCTGCTGGCTGAGATCTGCTTCCCCTTAACCAGCACTGGGACATTGCAGGGTGAAAGCTGTGCCTTGAGACTGCCCTTTCTTGTCAGGACAGAGAATAACATTCATCTAGTACAGGTTTATAGGAACCTCATTACCTGACCATGACCTAACCTTAAGCACAAATGGTATGACACCAAGAAGTCTGCAGCAACTTACCACCACTCTCCCTAACATTTAATTGTACATGCACTTACTGAAAACTTTTACTAACTTTGGGGTCTTAGGGCATGAACCACCCATCTCCTTGTATGAATCTTTAATCAACTTTCTCTTTTCCAAACTTTAAGGTTAAGTTTTGATGGGCCTCCTTCTGCGTCAGGCACATGGACTTGCAATTTGAATAACAACGGTATTGTCTAAGGACAGACTTTGCCTCTCTTAAACAACGGCAGAGACTGGCCAACTGCTCACAATTATCCATAAAATACACGCTGACTCGGCTTGGCTAAACTTTAGCCAAGCTTCTCTCCTCTGAACTTCAGCTTTCGCCCAAACTTGAGCAAGCGCTAAGATTCAAAGTTTTCTGTCTCCCTTAACAGCTCATTCTGAGAATCAGCTCACTATCAGAGAGAAACAATTGCTGTAAAACAGCCCCATCATGCTGTCTGCTCATCCTTCCTCCTACCTGCCCCATCACACACACACACACACACACACACACACACACACACACACACACAGAGTTCCTGCTGACCCTTCTCATACTTCCATGTTAAACAAACTTCTTTTTTCTGTTCTACTTTCAGACATTTCAGGATCTGTGCTCAAAATCCTTTCCCAATTGCAATCAGTTCCGTTCAATGGCTCAGTCAATTCTGACTCTCTGAGACCCTATTGTGTGCAGCACATCAGGCTTCACTGTCCATCACCAACTCCCAGAGCTTGCTTAAAATTCAAGCCCATCAAGATGGTGATGCCATCCAACCATCTCATCCTTTGACGTCCCCTTCTCCTCTGGCCTTCAGTCTTTCCCTGCATCAGGGTCTTTTCCAAGGAGCCAGTCTTTGCCTCAGATGGCCAAAGTATTGGAGCTTCAGCATTAGTCCTTCCAATGAATATTCAGGACTGATTTCCTCTAGCATTGACTGCATTGATTTCCTTGCAATCCAAGGGACTCTCGAGAGTCTTCCCCAACACCACAGTTCAAAACCATCAGTTCTTCAGTGCTCAGCTTTCTTTATGATCCAACTCTCCCATGCATACCTGATGACTGTTGGGAAAACTTAGCTTTGACATATGGACCTTTGTCGGTAAAGTAATGTCTCTTCCTTTTAATACACTGTCTAGGTGGATCACAGCTTTTCTTCCAAGGTAAGCGTCTTTCCCTTTCATGGCAGCAGTCACCATCTGCAGTGGTTTTGGAGCCCAAAGAAGAAAGCCTGACACTGGTTCCACTGTTTCCCCGTCTATGTCCCATGAAGTGATGGGACCAGATGCCATGATCTGCGTTTTCTGAATGTTGAGTTTTAAGCCAACTTTTTCACTCTCCTCTTTCACTTTCATGCAGAGCCTTTTTAGTTCCTCTTCACTTTCTGCCATAAGGGTGGTGTCATCTGCATATCTGAGGTTATTGATATTTCTCCCGGCAATCTTGAGTCCAGCGTGTGCTTCTTCCAGCCCAGCATTTCTCATGTTGTACACTGCATAGAAGATAAATGAGTCGGGGCACAATATACGGCCTTGACATACTCCTTTTCCTATTTGGAACCAGGCTGTTGTTCCATGTCCACCTCTAACTGTTGCTTCCTGAAATGCATACAAGTTTCTCAAGAGGCAGGTCAGGTGGTCTGGTATTCCCGTCTCTTCCAGAATTTTCCACAGTTTATTGTGGTCCACACAGTAAAAGGCTTCGGCATAGTCAATAAAGCAGAAATAGATGTTTTTTCTGAACTCTCTTGCTGTTTGGATGATCCAAGAAAAGACCAATACATAGAAAACTGTAAAGCACTGATGAAAGAAATCAAAGATCACACAGATAGATGGAGAAATATACCATGTTCATGGATCAGAATGATCAATATAGTGAAAATGAGTACACAGCACAAAGCAATCTATAGATTCAATGCAATCCCTATCAAGCTACCAATGGTATTTTTCACAGAACTAGAACAAATAGCTTCACAGTTTGTATGGAAATACAGAAAACCTGGAATAGCCCAAAGCAACCTTGCCAAAGAAGAATGGAACTGGAGGAATCAACCTACCTGACTTCAGGCTCTATTACAAAGCTACAGTCATCAAAACAGTACAAACTGGCTCATAGAAAAAGCAAAGGAATTACAGAAAAACATCTACTTCTTCTTCATTGACTACACTAAACCTTTGACTGTGTGGCTCACAGCAAACTGGAAAATTCTTCAAGAGATGGGAATACCAGTTCACCTTACCTGCCTCCTGAGAAACCTCTATGCAGGTCAAGAAGCAACAGTTAAAACTGAACATGGAATAACAAACTGGTTCCAAATTGGGGAAGAATTATGTCAAGGCTGTATATTGTCACCCTGCTTATTTAACTTATATGCAGCATACATCATGCAAAAAGCCAGGCTGGATGAATCACAAGCTGGAATCAAGATTGTCAGGAGACATACCAACAACCTTAGATGTGCAGATGAAACCACTCTAATGGCAGAAAGTGAAGAAGAACTAAAGAGCCTCATGATGAAGGTGAAAGGGGAGAATCAAAAGGCTGGCTTAAAACTCAACATTCAAAAAACTAAGATCATGGCATCTGGTCCCATCACTTCATGGCAAATAGAGGAGAAAAAGTGGAAACAGTGACAGATTTTCTTTTCTTGGGCTCTAAAATCACTACAGACAGTGACTGCAGCCATGAAATTAAAAGATGCTGCTCCTTGGAAGAAAAGTTATGACAAACCTAGACAATGAATTAAAAAGCAGAGACATCACTTGCCAACAAAGATTCACATAGTTAAAGCTATGGTTTTTCCAGTAGCTATGTATGGATCTGAGAGTTGGACCATAAAGAATACTGAGCACTGAAGAATGGATGCTTTCAAGTTGTGGAGATGGAGAAGATTCTTGAGACTCCCTTGGACAGCAAGGAGATCAAACCAGTCAATTCTAAAGGAAATGAACACTGAATATTCATTGCAAGGAATGATGCTGAAGTTGAAGCTGCGATACTTTGGCCACCTGATGCGAAGAACTGACTCATTAGCAAAAAGTCTCATGCTGGGAAAGATTGAAGGCAAGAGGACAAGGGGACAATAGAGGATGAGATGATCAGATGGCATTACCGACTCAATGGACATGAGTTTGAGCAAAATTAGGGAAATAGTGAAGGACAGGGAAGCCTGGTGAATTGCAGTCCACGAGGTCACAAAGACTCAGACACAACTTAAGTGACTGAACAACAAACATATTAAGTCCATAGGGAAGGGATGGGTCCTTTAATAAATGGTACTAGGACAACTGAAAAAAAAAAAAAAAACAAAACAAAAAACAAAAAAAAAAAAAAAACAGTATGATACTGGCACAGAGGCAGAAATACAGATCAAGGGAACAAAATAGAAAGCCCAGAGATAAATCCACGCGCCTATGGACACCTTATATTTGACAAAGGAGGCAAGAATAGACAATGGAGAAAAGACAACCTCTTTAAGAAGAGGTGCTGGGAAAAATGGTCAACCACTAGTAAAAGAATGAAACTAGAACACTGTCTAACACCATACACAAAATAAATTCAAAATGGATTAAAGATCGAAACTTAAGACCAGAAACTATAAAACTCCTAGAGGCAAACATAGGCAAAACACACTCTGACATAAATCACAGCAGGATACTCTATGACCCACCTCTCAGAGTAATGGAAATAAATGAACAGGACCAAATTGTATAGCAAAATAGCACAAGTAAATGAATAGGGCCAAATTAAATTCAAAAGCTTTTGCACAACAAAGGAAAGTATAAGCAAGGTGAAAAGACAGCCTTCAGAATGGGAGGAAGTAAGAGCAAACAAAGCAGCTGACGAAGAAATAATCTCAAAAATATAAAAGCTGCTCCCACAGCTCAATTGCAGACCAAGAAATGACCAATTCAAAAAACGGGCCGATGAACTAAACAGACATTTCTCCAAAGAAGTCATACAGATGGCTAACAAACACATGAAGAGATGCTCAACATCACTTATTATCAGAGAAATGCAAATCCAGACGACCTTGAGGTACCCTTTCACGCTGGTCAGAATGGCTGTTACCCAAAAGTCTACAAACAATAAATGCTGGAGAGGGTGTGGAAAAAAGGGAACCCTCTCACTTTGTTGGTGGGAATGCAATCGAGTACAGCCACTACGGAGAATAGTGTGGAGACTCCTTAAAAAACTGAAAATAGAACTGCCATATGACCCAGGAATCCCACTGCTGGGCATGCACACAGAGGACACCAGAATTGAAAGAGTCACGGGTACCCTAATGTTCATCACAGCACTGTTAATAATAGCCAGGACACGGAAGCAACCTAGAAGTCCATCAGCTGACTAAAGGATAAGAAAGCTGGTGTACATATACACAATGGAATGTAACTCATCCATTACAAAGAATACGTTTGAATCAGTTCGAAAGAGGTGGATGAAACGGGAGCCTATTATACTGAGTGAAGGACGTCAGAAAGAAACACGCCAATACAGTACACAAACACATATATATGGAATTTAGAAAGATGGCAATGATGACCCTATATGCGAGAGAGCAAAAGAGACACAGATGTATAGAAGAGTCTTTTGGACTCCGTGGGAGAAGGCGAGGGTAGGATGATTTGAGAGAAGAGCATTGAAACATGTATATTATTCTATGTGAACCAGATCACCAGTCCAGGTTTGATGCATGAGACTAGGTGCTCAGGGCTGGTGCACTGGGATGACCCTGAGGCATGGGATGGGGAGGGAGGTGGGAGGGGGGATTCAGGATGGGGAACCCATGGACACCCAGGGCTGATTCATGTCAATGTATGGCAAAAACCACTACAATATTGCAAGGTAATTAGCCTCAAATCAAAATAAATGAATTTAGAAAAAAAGAACTCAAAAAAAGAAAAAACGGAAAGAAAGGACAGCACACCCAGGGGGTCTTTCACTTTTATTGATTTTAAATCACATTCAGTGACTGACTGTGAATCATCACTGGGGTCTCCCAGGAGTTAGAGTGCCCGAAAGATTTAATTAGGGAGCTGCAGTCCAGATAAAAGATAACATATCGTTGAGTTAAAATCTGAACTCAACTCGTTTGATGCCTATGGTGAAACTCTGTGTTTTAGTTGTTTCTAAAAAGCTTTCTGAAGACACGCAGGATTCTTATGGTCAGAGACTGCCTTATGTACCTCCATAATTGACTATTCCTTGGCCCTTTTGAAACATTTCAAAATGAAATTTAACACCAAATTAAATATCTCGTACTCTTTCTTTAAACCATGATAAATTTGTAGAATTTGGACTAACAAAAGACTTTATTGGGGAAGAATGTTTTAGGAGTGTAGTTATTTTGAAATCCTAGGGTATGGTGATCATTAAAAGACCAGCTTTTACTCAGTCTTTTGTTAGTTCTTATGTAAATTTTCACTGTACAGACTTCCATGACTGTCCAGTGGTTAGGACTCTGTGCTTTCCCTAGAAGGGCACGGGTTCAATCGCTGTTCAGGGAACCATGCTTCCACAACCTGCATATTGCCCCCCGGGGGGAAAGAAAAATTCTCTGTGAGTGGTGATCCTGTTTGTAACGTGCACTGGGATTGGGCCACCATCACTGCTCTTCCTTTGGGAATACATTGCTCCCAAAATTTTCTTAGCAAAAAGGTGTCCTAGTCATTATTTGATTTGTTCCCTCCACACATTATTGTACTCCCTGGGAGTGCTATTTGTGGGTTTTAGGTGTATCAGCACTTCGTGCCTTCTGAGCACCTTTAGCCGACAGCATAGGTGAGTGATGCAACAATCCCTTTTATGAGGTAGGTGGCCAGGAGGTGATTCCTGCCTACCTTTCTCGGGGGGACTTTCACATTCACCACCCCTATGTGACAACCTCTTCCTTTCTGGATCTGGCAATCTAGACCCTAATGTCATTCCACACCCCAAACAAAGGCTGTAACACCATACCACTACTCCTTGCCCTTGAAATCAAATGTTAATCAGGGTTATCCATCTTCAGTGCAGACTCCTGACCCAATCCAGACCACTACTCTCTGGCTAACTGGGGACCCGAGGGTCTGTTCCCCAACCTCTCGGGACCCCATATCCCTCCCATCTCCAGTGCCCACCTCTTCTCTTCTTTCCCTCCCTTCCATCAGAAAATTCACACACACGCAAATATCTTTTCCCCATTTGATGTTTATTGTAATTGCAGCCATCAGTTTACTATGTTAGTGTGAGAGTCTTTCCTTGGTTGGCCATTTCTACGAAAGCAGACCTCTGGAGGCACAGTTCTACACTGTCTGACCTTTTCGAGTCAGTTACTGGCTGCCCAGCTTGTACTTCTCCAGGGTCTCTTATTCTGGGGCGGCTGAGCTTATCTTCTCTTTGGATTCTGCCTCCTTCTTTGATCCCGCCTCATATTTTGGTACCTTTTACGGCTTTGATTCAGTTTCTTACGTGCACAGGAACGGAGAAAACAGTTGGGTTTTCTGGTTGTCTTCACCTTCTTCGACTGAGTGGCATATGGTCGGATTTTCTTTCTCAAGGTTCCTTGAACAGGTCTTCTGACCCTCATGGTCATAGTTCGTGCCTGGAAAGACAAGACAAGGGTATGAGACTTTAGGAAAGAAAAAAGCGGAGTTGGAAGGGAGATTTCATGAAAAAGGGATGTGGGCTCATGAGGGCTTTTGTGCCAGGCAAGGGTGGGTAGAGGTTTGGGGCAGCCAAGTCAATGGAGAACATGGGGAGCTTAGTTGGAATCATCTTACTTTCACACTGCCTCGGTACCTCCGTTGACAAAGGGTCTTCTTTTGTCCATTCATCCTTGAGGCAAACCGCCTTGTAACTCTTCTTGACTGCCGTGGGTTCCTGATTCCCTTAGTCAGGATGATGCCAAGAAGTGGCCTAACCTAGAATCTCTGCCTCTGGTCTCCCTATTTATACCCTTTCAGGACAATGAGGAGCCACACCCTTCAACCTGATTGGTCAGTTAGGCACCACCCCAGCCAAGAGCATCTTGGGGGGCTTAGACATCACAATGTACCACTGTGCCCATCAACATGGGCTAGTGGATGCTGAGGGAGGCCATTTTATAACTTCTCCACTGATGACACCTCTGTGTGTCTGATTCTGGGCAGTGGTGATTCAGGGCCATGGTGTTTCTCCTCATGACCTTCAAACTTCCTTTCAGTTCCCTTTATCCTTTGACTTATATGTGCCACTTCAACACTCCTGCCTCCTTCGTCCCTCTGAAAACATCTGCCAAACCCTTTCTGTCCCACTTCAGCCTTTCAGAGTAATCACTTCATCTCTAGCCCACCTTCTGCCTGTTGGGGTTTCCTGAGGGGCTTAAGGAACTTAAGAGCAAGCACTTAAGGTGGCAAAGGGTAATTAAGAACAGGTTGGGTGTTTGATCTCCTGTCATGAGCTTTAACGACCCCCAGACTTGGTGAATGCTCAGTCTGTTGCCCAAAGTTTAATACACAGTCTCCCTCAGAGTACACATCAGAACAAAGACACTTCTACATGTCTCCTCCACTAAATTTTGTTGGGACACTTCAACTCTCATATTCAGCAAGGAAACTCAACTTGCTCCATCTATCAGAAATACATTCCTGATTATTATTATTATTATTTTTTTTTTTAAGGAAAGTGCTCAAAGTCAAAATCAGTTCACCACTCTTCCACTGAGTCTTGACTAAATCATTTCCCCAGTCATCCCTCCTTGTCAGTTATCAGTAGGTAGGGCCC
The DNA here is from genome assembly GCF_029407905.1 of Bubalus kerabau. Classification (NCBI taxonomy): domain Eukaryota; kingdom Metazoa; phylum Chordata; class Mammalia; order Artiodactyla; family Bovidae; genus Bubalus; species Bubalus kerabau. The sequence goes on along the minus strand of NC_073647.1, from coordinate 37,450,786 downwards.
ATTGCAGGCCTGACCAAGAGCTGAGCAGGACAAGTACCTGCAGGTAGCTCAGTGATAGTTGGTTGCTTGTGGGTGGGGTCCATGAGGCACTGACCAATGGAAGAGCAAGCCCTGTTGCCTAGTAACAGGATGCAGAGTAATAAGGCACAGCAATGGCTACCTGCGAAGGGCTGTGCTCTGTTACTACATAAGGACACTTTGGGTCCAGTGTGCTGGAATCTTTTTGATTGACTCATTTCCGACTTCAGATTTGATTTCACATAATTAGTTGACTTTTGCATATCATACTTTTCATTATATTCCCAGGCCTAGCTGTCACCAGTGCTGTCACCTCTATGCCTCTCCAACAGCTGCCACTTGATCACATGCTCAGCATATAGTATAAATAGTTCAAAGCCCACAAGATTGTGAAGTCCAGCCCACCCTGAAAACTCCTTTGACAAACCTTAAATTCACAGTTATTCTTCTACTCTTTGCAGTGTAACAGAGCAGGATGAGCACAGCCCTTAACAGGAAGCCATTGGTGTGCTTCATTTCAAGCCATCCTGTCCCTAGGCAACAGGTGCTGTTCAAACACTGCTTGGTGCCTCAGAGGGCCCCATTCACAAGCAGCCAACTGTCAATGAGTGACCATTAGTTGTCCTGCTTAGCTGTTGGTCAGCACCACAGTGGGCCCTGCCCACAGGTTACTTACTATCAATGAGGGGGCCATAGGGAAAGTGATTAAGTCAAGGGTGGTGTGGAGGTCATCAGGAGGAGACTGAGATAAGAGGCAGATTCAGGCCTCATTCTGGAGGCCCTGGAGCTCACGCAGATTTGGGCCAGTGGGTGAGCTGGAGGGCCCAGGGAATACACTGGGGACTAGATGTTGTAGCCCTCCATAGCCCTCACTAAGGCCCTCCACTAGCCTTGGCCAAAGCCTTGAGGAGCAGTGTACCTCTCCCGCATCCCTGTCGCTGCGACCTACTAGCAGTGGTTTTCTATCTGGGTCTCAGACTGTGAGAACTGGTCTCCCCATATGGATGCCCTGAGGACGGAAACTGAGGACCTATTATGTTGGATGCCTGTCTCCGTCAGGGATGACGGCTGGGCAGAGTGTGGGAACCTGGCACTGAAGGAGCTGCTGGCTGAGATCTGCTTCCCCTTAACCAGCACTGGGACATTGCAGGGTGAAAGCTGTGCCTTGAGACTGCCCTTTCTTGTCAGGACAGAGAATAACATTCATCTAGTACAGGTTTATAGGAACCTCATTACCTGACCATGACCTAACCTTAAGCACAAAGGGTATGACACCAAGAAGTCTGCAGCAACTTACCACCACTCTCCCTAACATTTAATTGTACATGCACTTACTGAAAACTTTTACTAACTTTGGGGTCTTAGGGCATGAAAAACCCATCTCCTTGTATGAATCTTTAATCAACTTTCTCTGTTCCAAACTTTAAGGTTAAGTTTTGATGGGCCTCCTTCTGCGTCAGGCACATGGACTTGCAATTTGAATAACAACGGTATTGTCTAAGGACAGACTTTGCCTCTCTTAAACAACGGCAGAGACTGGCCAACTGCTCACAATTATCCATAAAATACACGATGACTCGGCTTGGCTAAACTTTAGCCAAGCTTCTCTCCTCTGAACTTCACCTTTCGATCAAAATTGAGCAAGCGCTAAGATTCAAACTTTTCTGTCTCCCTTAAGAGCTCATTCTGAGAATCAGCTCACTATCAGAGAGAAACAATTGCTGTAAAACAGCCCCATCATGCTGTCTGCTCATCCATCCTCCTACCTGCCCCATCACACACACACACACACACACACACACACACACACACACACACACACAGAGTTCCTGCTGACCCTACTCATATTTCCATGTTAAACAAACTTCTTTTTGTGTTCTACTTCAGACATGTCAGGATCTGTGCTCAAAATACTTTCCCAATTGCAATCAGTTCCGTTCAATGGCTCAGTCAATTCTGACTCTCTGAGACCCTATTGTGTGCAGCACATCAGGCTTCACTGTCCATCACCAACTCCCAGAGCTTGCTTAAAATTCAAGCCCATCAAGATGGTGATGCCATCCAACCATCTCATCCTTTGACGTCCCCTTCTCCTCTGGCCTTCAATCTTTCCCTGCATCAGGGTCTTTTCTAAGGAGCCAGTCTTTGCCTCAGATGGCCAAAGTATTGGAGCTTCAGCATTAGTCCTTCCAATGAATATTCAGGACTGATTTCCTCTAGCATTGACTGCATTGATTTCCTTGCAATCCAAGGGACTCTCGAGAGTCTTCCCCAACACCACAGTTCAAAACCATCAGTTCTTCAGTGCTCAGCTTTCTTTATGGTCCAACTCTCCCATGCATACCTGATGACTGTTGGGAAAACTTAGCTTTGACATATGGACCTTTGTCGGTAAAGTAATGTCTCTTCCTTTTAATACACTGTCTAGGTGGATCATAGTTTTCTTCCAAGGAGTAAGCGTCTTTCCCTTTCATGGCAGCAGTCACCATCTGCAGTGGTTTTGGAGCCCAAAGAAGAAAGCCTGACACTGGTTCCACTGTTTCCCCGTCTATGTCCCATGAAGTGATGGGACCAGATGCCATGATCTGCGTTTTCTGAATGTTGAGTTTTAAGCCAACTTTTTCACTCTCCTCTTTCACTTTCATGCAGAGCCTTTTTAGTTCCTCTTCACTTTCTGCCATAAGGGTGGTGTCATCTGCATATCTGAGGTTATTGATATTTCTCCCGGCAATCTTGAGTCCAGCGTGTGCTTCTTCCAGCCCAGCGTTTCTCATGTTGTACACTGCATAGAAGATAAATGAGTCGGGGCACAATATACGGCCTTGACATACTCCTTTTCCTATTTGGAACCAGGCTGTTGTTCCATGTCCACCTCTAACTGTTTCTTCCTGAAATGCATACAAGTTTCTCAAGAGGCAGGTCAGGTGGTCTGGTATTCCCGTCTCTTCCAGAATTTTCCACAGTTTATTGTGGTCCACACAGTAAAAGGCTTCGGCATAGTCAATAAAGCAGAAATAGATGTTTTTTCTGAACTCTCTTGCTGTTTGGATGATCCAAGAAAAGACCAATACATAGAAAACTGTAAAGCACTGATGAAAGAAATCAAAGATCACACAGATAGATGGAGAAATATACCATGTTCATGGATCAGAATGATCAATATAGTGAAAATGAGTACACAGCACAAAGCAATCTATAGATTCAATGCAATCCCTATCAAGCTACCAATGGTATTTTTCACAGAACTAGAACAAATAGCTTCACAGTTTGTATGGAAATACAGAAAACCTGGAATAGCCCAAAGCAACCTTGCCAAAGAAGAATGGAACTGGAGGAATCAACCTACCTGACTTCAGGCACTATTAAAAAGCTACAGTCATCAAAACAGTATAAACTGGCTCATAGAAAAAGCAAAGGAATTACAGAAAAACATCTACTTCTGCTTCATTGACTACACTAAACCTTTGACTGTGTGGCTCACAGCAAACTGGAAAATTCTTCAAGAGATGGGAATACCAGTTCACCTTACCTGCCTCCTGAGAAACCTCTATGCAGGTCAAGAAGCAACAGTTAAAACTGAACATGGAATAACAAACTGGTTCCAAATTGGGGAAGAATTATGTCAAGGCTGTATATTGTCACCCTGCTTGTTTAACTTATATGCAGCATACATCATGCAAAAAGCCAGGCTGGATGAATCACAAGCTGGAATCAAGATTGTCAGGAGACATACCAACAACCTTAGATGTGCAGATGAAACCACTCTAATGGCAGAAAGTGAAGAGGAACTAAAGAGCCTCATGATGAAGGTGAAAGGGGAGAGTCAAAAGGCTGGCTTAAAACTCAACATTCAAAAAACTAAGATCATGGCATCTGGTCCCATCACTTCATGGCAAATAGAGGAGAAAAAGTGGAAACAGTGACAGATTTTCTTTTCTTGGGCTCTAAAATCACTACAGACAGTGACTGCAGCCATGAAATTAAAAGATGCTGCTCCTTGGAAGAAAAGTTATGACAAACCTAGACAATGAATTAAAAAGCAGAGACATCACTTGCCAACAAAGATTCATATAGTTAAAGCTATGGTTTTTCCAGTAGCTATGTATGGATCTGAGAGTTGGACCATAAAGAATACTGAGCACTGAAGAATGGATGCTTTCAAGTTGTGGAGATGGAGAAGATTCTTGAGACTCCCTTGGACAGCAAGGAGATCAAACCAGTCAATTCTAAAGGAAATGAACACTGAATATTCATTGCAAGGAATGATGCTGAAGTTGAAGCTGCGATACTTTGGCCACCTGATGCGAAGAACTGACTCATTAGCAAAAAGTCTCATGCTGGGAAAGATTGAAGGCAAGAGGACAAGGGGACAATAGAGGATGAGATGATCAGATGGCATTACCGACTCAATGGACATGAGTTTGAGCAAAATTAGGGAAATAGTGAAGGACAGGGAAGCCTGGTGAATTGCAGTCCACGAGGTCACAAAGACTCAGACACAACTTAAGTGACTGAACAACAAACATATTAAGTCCATAGGGAAGGGATGGGTCCTTTAATAAATGGTACTAGGACAACTGAAAAAAAAAAACAAAACAAAAAACAAACAAAAAAAAAAAACAAAAAAAAAAAAATATGATACTGGCACAGAGGCAGAAATACAGATCAAGGGAACAAAATAGAAAGCCCAGAGATAAATCCACGCGCCTATGGACACCTTATATTTGACAAAGGAGGCAAGAATAGACAATGGAGAAAAGACAACCTCTTTAAGAAGAGGTGCTGGGAAAAATGGTCAACCACTAGTAAAAGAATGAAACTAGAACACTGTCTAACACCATACACAAAATAAATTCAAAATGGATTAAAGATCGAAACTTAAGACCAGAAACTATAAAACTCCTAGAGGCAAACATAGGCAAAACACACTCTGACATAAATCACAGCAGGATACTCTATGACCCACCTCTCAGAGTAATGGAAATAAATGAACAGGACCAAATTGTATAGCAAAATAGCACAAGTAAATGAATAGGGCCAAATTAAATTCAAAAGCTTTTGCACAACAAAGGAAAGTATAAGCAAGGTGAAAAGACGGCCTTCAGAATGGGAGGAAGTAAGAGCAAACAAAGCAGCTGACGAAGAAATAATCTCAAAAATATAAAAGCTGCTCCCACAGCTCAATTGCAGTCCAAGAGATGACCAATTCAAAAAACGGGCCGATGAACTAAACAGACATTTCTCCAAAGAAGTCATACAGATGGCTAACAAACACATGAAGAGATGCTCAACATCACTTATTATCAGAGAAATGCAAATCCAGACGACCTTGAGGTACCCTTTCACGCTGGTCAGAATGGCTGTTACCCAAAAGTCTACAAACAATAAATGCTGGAGAGGGTGTGGAAAAAAGGGAACCCTCTCACTTTGTTGGTGGGAATGCAATCGAGTACAGTCACTACGGAGAATAGTGTGGAGACTCCTTAAAAAACTGAAAATAGAACTGCCATATGACCCAGGAATCCCACTGCTGGGCATGCACACAGAGGACACCAGAATTGAAAGAGTCACGGGTACCACAATGTTCATCGCAGCACTGTTAATAATAGCCAGGACACGGAAGCAACCTAGAAGTCCATCAGCTGACTAAAGGATAAGAAAGCTGGTGTACATATACACAATGGAATGTAACTCATCCATTACAAAGAATACGTTTGAATCAGTTCGAAAGAGGTGGATGAAACGGGAGCCTATTATACTGAGTGAAGGACGTCAGAAAGAAACACGCCAATACAGTACACAAACACATATATATGGAATTTAGAAAGATGGCAATGATGACCCTATATGCGAGAGAGCAAAAGAGACACAGATGTATAGAAGAGTCTTTTGGACTTCGTGGGAGAAGGCGAGGGTAGGATGATTTGAGAGAAGAGCATTGAAACATGTATATTATTCTATGTGAACCAGATCACCAGTCCAGGTTTGATGCATGAGACTAGGTGCTCAGGGCTGGTGCACTGGGATGACCCTGAGGCATGGGATGGGGAGGGAGGTGGGAGGGGGGATTCAGGATGGGGAACCCATGGACACCCAGGGCTGATTCATGTCAATGTATGGCAAAAACCACTACAATATTGCAAAGTAATTAGCCTCAAATCAAAATAAATGAATTTAGAAAAAAAGAACTCAAAAAAAGAAAAAACGGAAAGAAAGGACAGCACACCCAGGGGGTCTTTCACTTTTATTGATTTTAAATCACATTCAGTGACTGACTGTGAATCATCACTGGGGTCTCCCAGGAGTTAGAGTGCCAGAAAGATTTAATTAGGGAGCTGCAGTCCAGATAAAAGATAACATATCGTTGAGTTAAAATCTGGACTCAACTCGTTTGATGCCTATGGTGAAACTCTGTGTTTTAGTTGTTTCTAAAAAGCTTTCTGAAGACACGCAGGATTCTTATGGTCAGAGACTGCCTTATGTATCTCCATAATTGTTTGACTATTCCTTGGACCTTTTAAAACATTTCAAAATGAAAGTTCACACCAACTTATATATCTCGTACTCTTCCTTTTAAACCATGATAAACTTGTAGAATTTGGACTAACAAAAGACTTTATTGGGGAAGAATGTTTTAGGAGTGTAGTTATTTTGAAATCCTAGGGTATGGTGATCATTAAAAGACCAGCTTTTACTCAGTCTTTTGTTAGTTCTTATGTAAAAATTCACTGTACAGACTTCCATGACTGTCCAGTGGTTAGGACTCTGTGCTTTCCCTAGAAGGGCACGGGTTCAATCGCTGTTCAGGGAACCATGCTTCCACAACCTGCATATTGCCCCCCGGGGGGAAAGAAAAATTCTCTGTGAGTGGTGATCCTGTTTGTAACGTGCACTGGGATTGGGCCACCATCACTGCTCTTCCTTTGGGAATACATTGCTCCCAAAATTTTCTTAGCAAAAAGGTGTCCTAGTCATTATTTGATTTGTTCCCTCCAAACATTATTGTACTCCCTGGGAGTGCTATTTGTGGGTTTTAGGTGTATCAGCACTTCGTGCCTTCTGAGCACCTTTAGCCGACAGCATAGGTGAGTGATGCAACAATCCCTTTTATGAGGTAGGTGGCCAGGAGGTGATTCCTGCCTACCTTTCTCGGGGGGACTTTCACATTCACCACCCCTATGTGACAACCTCTTCCTTTCTGGGTCTGGCAATCTAGACCCTAATGTCATTCCACACCCCAAACAAAGGCTGTAACACCATACCACTACTCCTTGCCCTTGAAATCAAATGTTAATCAGGGTTATCCATCTTCAGTGCAGACTCCTGACCCAATCCAGACCACTACTCTCTGGCTAACTGGGGACCCGAGGGTCTGTTCCCCAACCTCTCGGGACCCCATATCCCTCCCATCTCCAGTGCCCACCTCTTCTCTTCTTTCCCTCCCTTCCATCAGAAAATTCACACACACGCAAATATCTTTTCCCCATTTGATGTTTATTGTAATTGCAGCCATCAGTTTACTATGTTAGTGTGAGAGTCTTTCCTTGGTTGGCCATTTCTACGAAAGCAGACCTCTGGAGGCACAGTTCTACACTGTCTGACCTTTTCGAGTCAGTTACTGGCTGCCCAGCTTGTACTTCTCCAGGGTCTCTTATTCTGGGGCGGCTGAGCTTATCTTCTCTTTGGATTCTGCCTCCTTCTTTGATCCTGCCTCATATTTTGGTACCTTTTACGGCTTTGATTCAGTTTCTTACGTGCACAGGAACGGAGAAAACAGTTGGGTTTTCTGGTTGTCTTCACCTTCTTCGACTGAGTGGCATATGGTCGGATTTTCTTTCTCAAGGTTCCTTGAAGAGGTCTTCTGACCCTCATGGTCATAGTTCGTGCCTGGAAAGAAAAGACAAGGGTATGAGATTTTAGAAAAGAAAAAAGCGGAGTTGGAAGGGAGATTTCATGAAAAAGGGATGTGGGCTCATGAGGGCTTTTGTGCCAGGCAAGGGTGGGTAGAGGTTTGGGGCAGCCAAGTCAATGGAGAACATGGGGAGCTTAGTTGAAATCATCTTACTTTCACACTGCCTCGGTACCTCCGTTGACAAAGGGTCTTCTTTTGTCCATTCATCCTTGAGGCAAACCGCCTTGTAACTCTTCTTGACTGCCGTGGGTTCCTGATTCCCTTAGTCAGGATGATGCCAAGAAGTGGCCTAACCTAGAATCTCTGCCTCTGGTCTCCCTATTTATACCCTTTCAGGACAATGAGGAGCCACACCCTTCAATCTGATTGGTCAGTTAGGCACCACCCCAGCCAAGAGCATCTTGGGGGGCTTAGACATCACAATGTACCACTGTGCCCATCAACATGGGCTAGTGGATGCTGAGGGAGGCCATTTTATAACTTCTCCACTGATGACACCTCTGTGTGTCTGATTCTGGGCAGTGGTGATTCAGGGCCATGGTGTTTCTCCTCATGACCTTCAAACTTCCTTTCAGTTCCCTTTATCCTTTGACTTATATGTGCCACTTCAACACTCCTGCCTCCTTCATCCCTCTGAAAACATCTGCCAAACCCTTTCTGTCCCACTTCAGCCTTTCAGAGTAATCACTTCATCTCTAGCCCACCTTCTGCCTGTTGGGGGTTCCTGAGGGGCTTAAGGAACTTAAGAGCAAGCACTTAAGGTGGCAAAGGGTAATTAAGAACAGGTTGGGTGTTTCATCTCCTGTCATGAGCTTTAACGACCCCCAGACTTGGTGAATGCTCAGTCTGTTGCCCAAAGTTTAATACACAGTCTCCCTCAGAGTACACATCAGAACAAAGACACTTCTACATGTCTCCTCCACTAAATTTTGTTGGGACACTTCAACTCTCATATTCAGCAAGGAAACTCAACTTGCTCCACCTATCAGAAATACATTCCTGATTATTATTATTATTTTTTTTTTTTTAAGGAAAGTGCTCAAAGTCAAAATCAGTTCACCACTCTTCCACTGAGTCTTGACTAAATCATTTCCCCAGTCATCCCTCCTTGTCAGTTATCAGTAGGTAGGGCCCATTGCAGGCCTGACCAAGAGCTGAGCAGGACAAGTACCTGCAGGTAGCTCAGTGATAGTTGGTTGCTTGTGGGTGGGGTCCATGAGGCACTGACCAATGGAAGAGCAAGCCCTGTTGCCTAGGAACAGGATGCAGAGTAATAAGGCACAGCAATGGCTACCTGCGAAGGGCTGTGCTCTGTTACATAAGGACACTTTGGGTCCAGTGTGCTGGAATCTTTTTGATTGACTCATTTCCGACTTCAGATTTGATTTCACATAATTAGTTAACTTTTGCATATCATACTTTTCATTATATTCCCAGGCCTAGCTGTCACCAGTGCTGTCACCTCTATGCCTCTCCAACAGCTGCCACTTGATCACATGCTCAGCATATAGTATAAATAGTTCAAAGCCCACAAGATTGTGAAGTCCAGCCCACCCTGAAAACTCCTTTGACAAACCTTAAATTCACAGTGATTCTTCTACTCTTTGCAGTGTAACAGAGCAGGATGAGCACAGCCCTTAACAGGAAGCCATTGGTGTGCTTCATTTCAAGCCATCCTGTCCCTAGGCAACAGGTGATGCTCAAACATTGCTTGGTGCCTCAGAGGGCCCCATTCACAAGCAGCCAACTGTCAATGAGTGACCATTAGTTGTCCTGCTTAGCTGTTGGTCAGCACCACAGTGGGCCCTGCCCACAGGTTACTTACTATCAATGAGGGGGCCATAGGGAAAGTGATTAAGTCAAGGGTGGTGTGGCGGTCATCAGGAGGAGACTGAGATAAGAGGCAGATTCAGGCCTCATTCTGGAGGCCCTGGAGCTCACGCAGATTTGGGCCAGTGGGTGAGCTGGAGGGCCCAGGGAATACACTGGGGACTAGATATTGTAGCCCTCCATAGCCTCACTAAGGCCCGCCACTAGCCTTGGCCAAAGCCTTGAGGAGCAGTGTACCTCTCCCGCATCCCTCTCGCTGCGACCTACTAGCAGTGGTTTTCTATCTGGGTCTCAGACTGTGAGAACTGGTCTCCCCATATGGATGCCCTGAGGACGGAAACTGAGGACCTATTATGTTGGATGCCTGTCTCCGTCAGGGATGACGGCTGGCCAGAGTGTGGGAACCTGGCACTGAAGGAGCTGCTGGCTGAGATCTGCTTCCCCTTAACCAGCACTGGGACATTGCAGGGTGAAAGCTGTGCCTTGAGACTGCCCTTTCTTGTCAGGACAGAGAATAACATTCATCTAGTACAGGTTTATAGGAACCTCATTACCTGACCATGACCTAACCTTAAGCACAAAGGGTATGACACCAAGAAGTCTGCAGCAACTTACCACCACTCTCCCTAACATTTAATTGTACATGCACTTACTGAAAACTTTTACTAACTTTGGGGTCTTAGGGCATGAACCACCCATCTCCTTGTATGAATCTTTAATCAACTTTCTCTGTTCCAAACTTTAAGGTTAAGTTTTGATGGGCCTCCTTCTGTGTCAGGCACATGGACTTGCAATTTGAATAACAACGGTATTGTCTAAGGACAGACTTTGCCTCTCTTAAACAACGGCAGAGACTGGCCAACTGCTCACAATTATCCATAAAATACACGATGACTCGGCTTGGCTAAACTTTAGCCAAGCTTCTCTCCTCTGAACTTCAGCTTTCGCCCAACCTTGAGCAAGCGCTAAGATTCAAAGTTTTCTGTCTCCCTTAACAGCTCATTCTGAGAATCAGCTCACTATCAGAGAGAAACAATTGCTGTAAAACAGCCCCATCATGCTGTCTGCTCATCCATCCTCCTACCTGCCCCATCACACACACACACACACACACACACACACACACACACACACACAGAGTTCCTGCTGACCCTACTCATACTTCCATGTTAAAGAAACTTCTTTTTCTGTTCTACTTCAGACATGTCAGGATCTGTGCTCAAAATACTTTCCCAATTGCAATCAGTTCCGTTCAATGGCTCAGTCAATTCTGACTCTCTGAGACCCTATTGTGTGCAGCACATCAGGCTTCACTGTCCATCACCAACTCCCAGAGCTTGCTTAAAATGCAAGCCCATCAAGACGGTGATGCCATCCAACCATCTCATCCTTTGACGTCCCCTTCTCCTCTGGCCTTCAATCTTTCCCTGCATCAGGGTCTTTTCCAATGAGCCAGTCTTTGCCTCAGATGGCCAAAGTATTGGAGCTTCAGCATTAGTCCTTCCAATGAATATTCAGGACTGATTTCCTCTAGCATTGACTGCATTGATTTCCTTGCAATCCAAGGGACTCTCGAGAGTCTTCCCCAACACCACAGTTCAAAACCATCAGTTCTTCAGTGCTCAGCTTTCTTTATGGTCCAACTCTCCCATGCATACCTGATGACTGTTGGGAAAACTTAGCTTTGACATATGGACCTTTGTCGGTAAAGTAATGTCTCTTCCTTTTAATACACTGTCTAGGTGGATCATAGTTTTCTTCCAAGGAGTAAGCGTCTTTCCCTTTCATGGCAGCAGTCACCATCTGCAGTGGTTTTGGAGCCCAAAGAAGAAAGCCTGACACTGGTTCCACTGTTTCCCCGTCTATGTCCCATGAAGTGATGGGACCAGATGCCATGATCTGTGTTTTCTGAATGTTGAGTTTTAAGCCAACTTTTTCACTCTCCTCTTTCACTTTCATGCAGAGCCTTTTTAGTTCCTCTTCACTTTCTGCCATAAGGGTGGTGTCATCTGCATATCTGAGGTTATTGATATTTCTCCCGGCAATCTTGAGTCCAGCGTGTGCTTCTTCCAGCCCAGCGTTTCTCATGTTGTACACTGCATAGAAGATAAATGAGTCGGGGCACAATATACGGCCTTGACATACTCCTTTTCCTATTTGGAACCAGGCTGTTGTTCCATGTCCACCTCTAACTGTTTCTTCCTGAAATGCATACAAGTTTCTCAAGAGGCAGGTCAGGTGGTCTGGTATTCCCGTCTCTTCCAGAATTTTCCACAGTTTATTGTGGTCCACACAGTAAAAGGCTTCGGCATAGTCAATAAAGCAGAAATAGATGTTTTTTCTGAACTCTCTTGCTGTTTTGATGATCCAAGAAAAGACCAATACATAGAAAACTGTAAAGCACTGATGAAAGAAATCAAAGATCACACAGATAGATGGAGAAATATACCATGTTCATGGATCAGAATGATCAATATAGTGAAAATGAGTACACAGCACAAAGCAATCTATAGATTCAATGCAATCCCTATCAAGCTACCAATGGTATTTTTCACAGAACTAGAACAAATTGCTTCACAGTTTGTATGGAAATACAGAAAACCTGGAATAGCCCAAAGCAACCTTGCCAAAGAAGAATGGAACTGGAGGAATCAACCTACCTGACTTCAGGCTCTATTACAAAGCTACAGCCATCAAAACAGTATAAACTGGCTCATAGAAAAAGCAAAGGAATTACAGAAAAACATCTACTTCTGCTTCATTGACTACACTAAACCTTTGACTGTGTGGCTCACAGCAAACTGGAAAATTCTTCAAGAGATGGGAATACCAGTTCACCTTACCTGCCTCCTGAGAAACCTCTATGCAGGTCAAGAAGCAACAGTTAAAACTGAACATGGAATAACAAACTGGTTCCAAATTGGGGAAGAATTATGTCAAGGCTGTATATTGTCACCCTGCTTGTTTAACTTATATGCAGCATACATCATGCAAAAAGCCAGGCTGGATGAATCACAAGCTGGAATCAAGATTGTCAGGAGACATACCAACAACCTTAGATGTGCAGATGAAACCACTCTAATGGCAGAAAGTGAAGAGGAACTAAAGAGCCTCATGATGAAGGTGAAAGGGGAGAGTCAAAAGGCTGGCTTAAAACTCAACATTCAAAAAACTAAGATCATGGCATCTGGTCCCATCACTTCATGGCAAATAGAGGAGAAAAAGTGGAAACAGTGACAGATTTTCTTTTCTTGGGCTCTAAAATCACTACAGACAGTGACTGCAGCCATGAAATTAAAAGATGCTGCTCCTTGGAAGAAAAGTTATGACAAACCTAGACAATGAATTAAAAAGCAGAGACATCACTTGCCAACAAAGATTCATATAGTTAAAGCTATGGTTTTTCCAGTAGCTATGTATGGATCTGAGAGTTGGACCATAAAGAATACTGAGCACTGAAGAATGGATGCTTTCAAGTTGTGGAGATGGAGAAGATTCTTGAGACTCCCTTGGACAGCAAGGAGATCAAACCAGTCAATTCTAAAGGAAATGAACACTGAATATTCATTGGAAGGAATGATGCTGAAGTTGAAGCTGCGATACTTTGGCCACCTGATGCGAAGAACTGACTCATTAGCAAAAAGTCTCATGCTGGGAAAGATTGAAGGCAAGAGGACAAGGGGACAATAGAGGATGAGATGATCAGATGGCATTACCGACTCAATGGACATGAGTTTGAGCAAAATTAGGGAAATAGTGAAGGACAGGGAAGCCTGGTGAATTGCAGTCCACGAGGTCACAAAGACTCAGACACAACTTAAGTGACTGAACAACAAACATATTAAGTCCATAGGGAAGGGATGGGTCCTTTAATAAATGGTACTAGGACAACTGAAAAAAAAAAAAAAAACAAAACAAAAAACAAAAAAAAAAAAAAAACAGTATGATACTGGCACAGAGGCAGAAATACAGATCAAGGGAACAAAATAGAAACCCCAGAGATAAATCCACGCGCCTATGGACACCTTATATTTGACAAAGGAGGCAAGAATAGACAATGGAGAAAAGACAACCTCTTTAAGAAGAGGTGCTGGGAAAAATGGTCAACCACTAGTAAAAGAATGAAACTAGAACACTGTCTAACACCATACACAAAATAAATTCAAAATGGATTAAAGATCGAAACTTAAGACCAGAAACTATAAAACTCCTAGAGGCAAACATAGGCAAAACACACTCTGACATAAATCACAGCAGGATACTCTATGACCCACCTCTCAGAGTAATGGAAATAAATGAACAGGACCAAATTGTATAGCAAAATAGCACAAGTAAATGAATAGGGCCAAATTAAATTCAAAAGCTTTTGCACAACAAAGGAAAGTATAAGCAAGGTGAAAAGACAGCCTTCAGAATGGGAGGAAGTAAGAGCAAACAAAGCAGCTGACGAAGAAATAATCTCAAAAATATAAAAGCTGCTCCCACAGCTCAATTGCAGACCAAGAAATGACCAATTCAAAAAACGGGCCGATGAACTAAACAGACATTTCTCCAAAGAAGTCATACAGATGGCTAACAAACACATGAAGAGATGCTCAACATCACTTATTATCAGAGAAATGCAAATCCAGACGACCTTGAGGTACCCTTTCACGCTGGTCAGAATGGCTGTTACCCAAAAGTCTACAAACAATAAATGCTGGAGAGGGTGTGGAAAAAAGGGAACCCTCTCACTTTGTTGGTGGGAATGCAATCGAGTACAGTCACTACGGAGAATAGTGTGGAGACTCCTTAAAAAACTGAAAATAGAACTGCCATATGACCCAGGAATCCCACTGCTGGGCATGCACACAGAGGACACCAGAATTGAAAGAGTCACGGGTACCCCAATGTTCATCGCAGCACTGTTAATAATAGCCAGGACACGGAAGCAACCTAGAAGTCCATCAGCTGACTAAAGGATAAGAAAGCTGGTGTTCATATACACAATGGAATGTACCTCATCCATTACAAAGAATACGTTTGAATCAGTTCGAAAGAGGTGGATGAAACGGGAGCCTATTATACTGAGTGAAGGACGTCAGAAAGAAACACGCCAATACAGTACACAAACACATATATATGGAATTTAGAAAGATGGCAATGATGACCCTATATGCGAGAGAGCAAAAGAGACACAGATGTATAGAAGAGTCTTTTGGACTCCGTGGGAGAAGGCGAGGGTAGGATGATTTGAGAGAAGAGCATTGAAACATGTATATTATTCTATGTGAACCAGATCACCAGTCCAGGTTTGATGCATGAGACTAGGTGCTCAGGGCTGGTGCACTGGGATGACCCTGAGGCATGGGATGGGGAGGGAGGTGGGAGGGGGGATTCAGGATGGGGAACCCATGGACACCCAAGGCTGATTCATGTCAATGTATGGCAAAAACCACTACAATATTGCAACGTAATTAGCCTCAAATCAAAATAAATGAATTTAGAAAAAAAGAACTCAAAAAAAGAAAAAACGGAAAGAAAGGACAACACACCCAGGGGGTCTTTCACTTTTATTGATTTTAAATCACATTCAGTGACTGACTGTGAATCATCACTGGGGTCTCCCAGGAGTTAGAGTGCCAGAAAGATGTAATTAGGGAGCTGCAGTCCAGATAAAAGATAACATATCGTTGAGTTAAAATCTGAACTCAACTCGTTTGATGCCTATGGTGAAACTCTGTGTTTTAGTTGTTTCTAAAAAGCTTTCTGAAGACACGCAGGATTCTTATGGTCAGAGACTGCCTTATGTACCTCCATAATTGTTTGACTATTCCTTGGCCCTTTTGAAACATTTCAAAATGAAATTTAACACCAAATTAAATATCTCGTACTCTTTCTTTAAACCATGATAAATTTGTAGAATTTGGACTAACAAAAGACTTTATTGGGGAAGAATGTTTTAGGAGTGTAGTTATTTTGAAATCCTAGGGTATGGTGATCATTAAAAGACCAGCTTTTACTCAGTCTTTTGTTAGTTCTTATGTAAAAATTCACTGTACAGACTTCCATGACTGTCCAGTGGTTAGGACTCTGTGCTTTCCCTAGAAGGGCACGGGTTCAATCGCTGTTCAGGGAACCATGCTTCCACAACCTGCATATTGCCCCCCGGGGGGAAAGAAAAATTCTCTGTGAGTGGTGATCCTGTTTGTAACGTGCACTGGGATTGGGCCACCATCACTGCTCTTCCTTTGGGAATACATTGCTCCCAAAATTTTCTTAGCAAAAAGGTGTCCTAGTCATTATTTGATTTGTTCCCTCCAAACATTATTGTACTCCCTGGGAGTGCTATTTGTGGGTTTTAGGTGTATCAGCACTTCGTGCCTTCTGAGCACCTTTAGCCGACAGCATAGGTGAGTGATGCAACAATCCCTTTTATGAGGTAGGTGGCCAGGAGGTGATTCCTGCCTACCTTTCTCGGGGGGACTTTCACATTCACCACCCCTATGTGACAACCTCTTCCTTTCTGGGTCTGGCAATCTAGACCCTAATGTCATTCCACACCCCAAACAAAGGCTGTAACACCATACCACTACTCCTTGCCCTTGAAATCAAATGTTAATCAGGGTTATCCATCTTCAGTGCAGACTCCTGACCCAATCCAGACCACTACTCTCTGGCTAACTGGGGACCCGAGGGTCTGTTCCCCAACCTCTCGGGACCCCATATCCCTCCCATCTCCAGTGCCCACCTCTTCTCTTCTTTCCCTCCCTTCCATCAGAAAATTCACACACACGCAAATATCTTTTCCCCATTTGATGTTTATTGTAATTGCAGCCATCAGTTTACTCTGTTAGTGTGAGAGTCTTTCCTTGGTTGGCCATTTCTACGAAAGCAGACCTCTGGAGGCACAGTTCTACACTGTCTGACCTTTTCGAGTCAGTTACTGGCTGCCCAGCTTGTACTTCTCCAGGGTCTCTTATTCTGGGGCGGCTGAGCTTATCTTCTCTTTGGATTCTGCCTCCTTCTTTGATCCCGCCTCATATTTTGGTACCTTTTACGGCTTTGATTCAGTTTCTTACGAGCACAGGAACGGAGAAAACAGTTGGGTTTTCTGCTTGACTTCACCTTCTTCGACTGAGTGGCATATGGTCGGATTTTCTTTCTCAAGGTTCCTTGAAGAGGTCTTCTGACCCTCATGGTCATATTTCGTGCCTGGAAAGACAAGACAAGTGTATGAGACTTTAGGAAAGAAAAAAGTGGAGTTGGAAGGGAGATTTCATGAAAAAGGGATGTGGGCTCATGAGGGCTTTTGTGCCAGGCAAGGGTGGGTAGAGGTTTGGGGCAGCCAAGTCAATGGAGAACATGGGGAGCTTAATTGGAATCATCTTACTTTCACACTGCCTCGGTACCTCCGTTGACAAAGGGTCTTCTTTTGTCCATTCATCCTTGAGGCAAACCGCCTTGTAACTCTTCTTGACTGCCGTGGGTTCCTGATTCCCTTAGTCAGGATGATGCCAAGAAGTGGCCTAACCTAGAATCTCTGCCTCTGGTCTCCCTATTTATACCCTTTCAGGACAATGAGGAGCCACACCCTTCAACCTGATTGGTCAGTTAGGCACCACCCCAGCCAAGAGCATCTTGGGGGGCTTAGACATCACAATGTACCACTGTGCCCATCAACATGGGCTAGTGGATGCTGAGGGAGGCCATTTTATAACTTCTCCACTGATGACACCTCTGTGTGTCTGATTCTGGGCAGTGGTGATTCAGGGCCATGGTGTTTCTCCTCATGACCTTCAAACTTCCTTTCAGTTCCCTTTATCCTTTGACTTATATGTGCCACTTCAACACTCCTGCCTCCTTCGTCCCTCTGAAAACATCTGCCAAACCCTTTCTGTCCCACTTCAGCCTTTCAGAGTAATCACTTCATCTCTAGCCCACCTTCTGCCTGTTGGGGGTTCCTGAGGGGCTTAAGGAACTTAAGAGCAAGCACTTAAGGTGGCAAAGGGTAATTAAGAACAGGTTGGGTGTTTCATCTCCTGTCATGAGCTTTAACGACCCCCAGACTTGGTGAATGCTCAGTCTGTTGCCCAAAGTTTAATACACAGTCTCCCTCAGAGTACACATCAGAACAAAGACACTTCTACATGTCTCCTCCACTAAATTTTGTTGGGACACTTCAACTCTCATATTCAGCAAGGAAACTCAACTTGCTCCATCTATCAGAAATACATTCCTGATTATTATTATTATTATTTTTTTTTTTTAAGGAAAGTGCTCAAAGTCAAAATCAGTTCACCACTCTTCCACTGAGTCTTGACTAAATCATTTCCCCAGTCATCCCTCCTTGTCAGTTATCAGTAGGTAGGGCCCATTGCAGGCCTGACCAAGAGCTGAGCAGGACAAGTACCTGCAGGTAGCTCAGTGATAGTTGGTTGCTTGTGGGTGGGGTCCATGAGGCACTGACCAATGGAAGAGCAAGCCCTGTTGCCTAGTAACAGGATGCAGAGTAATAAGGCACAGCAATGGCTACCTGCGAAGGGCTGTGCTCTGTTACTACATAAGGACACTTTGGGTCCAGTGTGCTGGAATCTTTTTGATTGACTCATTTCCGACCTCAGATTTGATTTCACATAATTAGTTGACTTTTGCATATCATACTTTTCATTATATTCCCAGGCCTAGCTGTCACCAGTGCTGTCACCTCTATGCCTCTCCAACAGCTGCCACTTGATCACATGCTCAGCATATAGTATAAATAGTTCAAAGCCCACAAGATTGTGAAGTCCAGCCCACCCTGAAAACTCCTTTGACAAACCTTAAATTCACAGTGATTCTTCTACTCCTTGCAGTGTAACAGAGCAGGATGAGCACAGCCCTTAACAGGAAGCCATTGGTGTGCTTCATTTCAAGCCATCCTGTCCCTAGGCAACAGGTGCTGTTCAAACATTGCTTGGTGCCTCAGAGGGCCCCATTCACAAGCAGCCAACTGTCAATGAGTGACCATTAGTTGTCCTGCTTAGCTGTTGGTCAGCACCACAGTGGGCCCTGCCCACAGGTTACTTACTATCAATGAGGGGGCCATTGGGAAAGTGATTAAGTCAAGGGTGGTGTGGCGGTCATCAGGAGGAGACTGAGATAAGAGGCAGATTCAGGCCTCATTCTGGAGGCCCTGGAGCTCACGCAGATTTGGGCCAGTGGGTGAGCTGGAGGGCCCAGGGAATACACTGGGGACTAGATGTTGTAGCCCTCCATAGCCCTCACTAAGGCCCTCCACTAGCCTTGGCCAAAGCCTTGAGGAGCAGTGTACCTCTCCCGCATCCCTTTCGCTGCGACCTACTAGCAGTGGTTTTCTATCTGGGTCTCAGACTGTGAGAACTGGTCTCCCCATATGGATGCCCTGAGGACGGAAACTGAGGACCTATTATGTTGGATGCCTGTCTCCGTCAGGGATGACGGCTGGGCAGAGTGTGGGAACCTGGCACTGAAGGAGCTGCTGGCTGAGATCTGCTTCCCCTTAACCAGCACTGGGACATTGCAGGGTGAAAGCTGTGCCTTGAGACTGCCCTTTCTTGTCAGGACAGAGAATAACATTCATCTAGTACAGGTTTATAGGAACCTCATTACCTGACCATGACCTAACCTTAAGCACAAAGGGTATGACACCAAGAAGTCTGCAGCAACTTACCACCACTCTCCCTAACATTTAATTGTACATGCACTTACTGAAAACTTTTACTAACTTTGGGGTCTTAGGGCATGAACCACCCATCTCCTTGTATGAATCTTTAATCAACTTTCTCTGTTCCAAACTTTAAGGTTAAGTTTTGATGGGCCTCCTTCTGCGTCAGGCACATGGACTTGCAATTTGTATAACAACGGTATTGTCTAAGGACAGACTTTGCCTCTCTTAAACAACGGCAGAGACTGGCCAACTGCTCACAATTATCCATAAAATACACGATGACTCGGCTTGGCTAAACTTTAGCCAAGCTTCTCTCCTCTGAACTTCAGCTTTCGCCCAAACTTGAGCAAGCGCTAAGATTCAAAGTTTTCTGTCTCCCTTAACAGCTCATTCTGAGAATCAGCTCACTATCAGAGAGAAACAATTGCTGTAAAACAGCCCCATCATGCTGTCTGCTCATCCATCCTCCTACCTGCCCCATCACACACACACACACACACACACACACACACACACACAGAGTTCCTGCTGACCCTTCTCATATTTCCATGTTAAAAAAACTTCTTTTTCTGTTCTACTTCAGACATGTCAGGATCTGTGCTCAAAATACTTTCCCAATTGCAATCAGTTCCGTTCAATGGCTCAGTCAATTCTGACTCTCTGAGACCCTATTGTGTGCAGCACATCAGGCTTCACTGTCCATCACCAACTCCCAGAGCTTGCTTAAAATTCAAGCCCATCAAGATGGTGATGCCATCCTACCATCTCATCCTTTGACGTCCCCTTCTCCTCTGGCCTTCAATCTTTCCCTGCATCAGGGTCTTTTCCAAGGAGCCAGTCTTTGCCTCAGATGGCCAAAGTATTGGAGCTTCAGCATTAGTCCTTCCAATGAATATTCAGGACTGATTTCCTCTAGCATTGACTGCATTGATTTCCTTGCAATCCAAGGGACTCTCGAGAGTCTTCCCCAACACCACAGTTCAAAACCATCAGTTCTTCAGTGCTCAGCTTTCTTTATGGTCCAACTCTCCCATGCATACCTGATGACTGTTGGGAAAACTTAGCTTTGACATATGGACCTTTGTCGGTAAAGTAATGTCTCTTCCTTTTAATACACTGTCTAGGTGGATCATAGTTTTCTTCCAAGGAGTAAGCGTCTTTCCCTTTCATGGCAGCAGTCACCATCTGCAGTGGTTTTGGAGCCCAAAGAAGAAAGCCTGACACTGGTTCTACTGTTTCCCCGTCTATGTCCCATGAAGTGATGGGACCAGATGCCATGATCTGCGTTTTCTGAATGTTGAGTTTTAAGCCAACTTTTTCACTCTCCTCTTTCACTTTCATGCAGAGCCTTTTTAGTTCCTCTTCACTTCCTGCCATAAGGGTGGTGTCATCTGCATATCTGAGGTTATTGATATTTCTCCCGGCAATCTTGAGTCCAGCGTGTGCTTCTTCCAGCCCAGCGTTTCTCATGTTGTACACTGCATAGAAGATAAATGAGTCGGGGCACAATATACGGCCTTGACATACTCCTTTTGCTATTTGGAACCAGGCTGTTGTTCCATGTCCACCTCTAACTGTTTCTTCCTGAAATGCATACAAGTTTCTCAAGAGGCAGGTCAGGTGGTCTGGTATTCCCGTCTCTTCCAGAATTTTCCACAGTTTATTGTGGTCCACACAGTAAAAGGCTTCGGCATAGTCAATAAAGCAGAAATAGATGTTTTTTCTGAACTCTCTTGCTGTTTGGATGATCCAAGAAAAGACCAATACATAGAAAACTGTAAAGCACTGATGAAAGAAATCAACGATCACACAGATAGATGGAGAAATATACCATGTTCATGGATCAGAATGATCAATATAGTGAAAATGAGTACACAGCACAAAGCAATCTATAGATTCAATGCAATCCCTATCAAGCTACCAATGGTATTTTTCACAGAACTAGAACAAATAGCTTCACAGTTTGTATGGAAATACAGAAAACCTGGAATAGCCCAAAGCAACCTTGCCAAAGAAGAATGGAACTGGAGGAATCAACCTACCTGACTTCAGGCTCTATTACAAAGCTACAGTCATCAAAACAGTATAAACTGGCTCATAGAAAAAGCAAAGGAATTACAGAAAAACATCTACTTCTGCTTCATTGACTACACTAAACCTTTGACTGTGTGGCTCACAGCAAACTGGAAAATTCTTCAAGAGATGGGAATACCAGTTCACCTTACCTGCCTCCTGAGAAACCTCTATGCAGGTCAAGAAGCAACAGTTAAAACTGAACATGGAATAACAAACTGGTTCCAAATTGGGGAAGAATTATGTCAAGGCTGTATATTGTCACCCTGCTTATTTAACTTATATGCAGCATACATCATGCAAAAAGCCAGGCTGGATGAATCACAAGCTGGAATCAAGATTGTCAGGAGACATACCAACAACCTTAGATGTGCAGATGAAACCACTCTAATGGCAGAAAGTGAAGAGGAACTAAAGAGCCTCATGATGAAGGTGAAAGGGGAGAGTCAAAAGGCTGGCTTAAAACTCAACATTCAAAAAACTAAGATCATGGCATCTGGTCCCATCACTTCATGGCAAATAGAGGAGAAAAAGTGGAAACAGTGACAGATTTTCTTTTCTTGGGCTCTAAAATCACTACAGACAGTGACTGCAGCCATGAAATTAAAAGATGCTGCTCCTTGGAAGAAAAGTTATGACAAACCTAGACAATGAATTAAAAAGCAGAGACATCACTTGCCAACAAAGATTCATATAGTTAAAGCTATGGTTTTTCCAGTAGCTATGTATGGATCTGAGAGTTGGACCATAAAGAATACTGAGCACTGAAGAATGGATGCTTTCAAGTTGTGGAGATGGAGAAGATTCTTGAGACTCCCTTGGACAGCAAGGAGATCAAACCAGTCAATTCTAAAGGAAATGAACACTGAATATTCATTGGAAGGAATGATGCTGAAGTTGAAGCTGCGATACTTTGGCCACCTGATGCGAAGAACTGACTCATTAGCAAAAAGTCTCAAGCTGGGAAAGATTGAAGGCAAGAGGACAAGGGGACAATAGAGGATGAGATGATCAGATGGCATTACCGACTCAATGGACATGAGTTTGAGCAAAATTAGGGAAATAGTGAAGGACAGGGAAGCCTGGTGAATTGCAGTCCACGAGGTCACAAAGACTCAGACACAACTTAAGTGACTGAACAACAAACATATTAAGTCCATAGGGAAGGGATGGGTCCTTTAATAAATGGTACTAGGACAACTGAAAAAAAAAAAAAAAAAAAACAAAAAAAAACAAAAAAAAAAAAACAAAAAAAAAACAGTATGATACTGGCACAGAGGCAGAAATACAGATCAAGGGAACAAAATAGAAAGCCCAGAGATAAATCCACGCGCCTATGGACACCTTATATTTGACAAAGGAGGCAAGAATAGACAATGGAGAAAAGACAACCTCTTTAAGAAGAGGTGCTGGGAAAAATGGTCAACCACTAGTAAAAGAATGAAACTAGAACACTGTCTAACACCATACACAAAATAAATTCAAAATGGATTAAAGATCGAAACTTAAGACCAGAAACTATAAAACTCCTAGAGGCAAACATAGGCAAAACACACTCTGACATAAATCACAGCAGGATACTCTATGACCCACCTCTCAGAGTAATGGAAATAAATGAACAGGACCAAATTGTATAGCAAAATAGCACAAGTAAATGAATAGGGCCAAATTAAATTCAAAAGCTTTTGCACAACAAAGGAAAGTATAAGCAAGGTGAAAAGACAGCCTTCAGAATGGGAGGAAGTAAGAGCAAACAAAGCAGCTGACGAAGAAATAATCTCAAAAATATAAAAGCTGCTCCCACAGCTCAATTGCAGACCAAGAGATGACCAATTCAAAAAACGGGCTGATGAACTAAACAGACATTTCTCCAAAGAAGTCATACAGATGGCTAACAAACACATGAAGAGATGCTCAACATCACTTATTATCAGAGAAATGCAAATCCAGACGACCTTGAGGTACCCTTTCACGCTGGTCAGAATGGCTGTTACCCAAAAGTCTACAAACAATAAATGCTGGAGAGGGTGTGGAAAAAAGGGAACCCTCTCACTTTGTTGGTGGGAATGCAATCGAGTACAGTCACTACGGAGAATAGTGTGGAGACTCCTTAAAAAACTGAAAATAGAACTGCCATATGACCCAGGAATCCCACTGCTAGGCATGCACACAGAGGACACCAGAATTGAAAGAGTCACGGGTACCCCAATGTTCATCGCAGCACTGTTAATAATAGCCAGGACACGGAAGCAACCTAGAAGTCCATCAGCTGACTAAAGGATAAGAAAGCTGGTGTACATATACACAATGGAATGTACCTCATCCATTACAAAGAATACGTTTGAATCAGTTCGAAAGAGGTGGATGAAACGGGAGCCTATTATACTGAGTGAAGGACGTCAGAAAGAAACACGCCAATACAGTACACAAACACATATATATGGAATTTAGAAAGATGGCAATGATGACCCTATATGCGAGAGAGCAAAAGAGACACAGATGTATAGAAGAGTCTTTTGGACTCCGTGGGAGAAGGCGAGGGTAGGATGATTTGAGAGAAGAGCATTGAAACATGTATATTATTCTATGTGAACCAGATCACCAGTCCAGGTTTGATGCATGAGACTAGGTGCTCAGGGCTGGTGCACTGGGATGACCCTGAGGCATGGGATGGGGAGGGAGGTGGGAGGGGGGATTCAGGATGGGGAACCCATGGACACCCAGGGCTGATTCATGTCAATGTATGGCAAAAACCACTACAATATTGCAACGTAATTAGCCTCAAATCAAAATAAATGAATTTAGAAAAAAAGAACTCAAAAAAAGAAAAAACGGAAAGAAAGGACAGCACACCCAGGGGGTCTTTCACTTTTATTGATTTTAAATCACATTCAGTGACTGACTGTGAATCATCACTGGGGTCTCCCAGGAGTTAGAGTGCCAGAAAGATTTAATTAGGGAGCTGCAGTCCAGATAAAAGATAACATATCGTTGAGTTAAAATCTGAACTCAACTCGTTTGATGCCTATGGTGAAACTCTGTGTTTTAGTTGTTTCTAAAAAGCTTTCTGAAGACACGCAGGATTCTTATGGTCAGAGACTGCCTTATGTACCTCCATAATTGTTTGACTATTCCTTGGCCCTTTTGAAACATTTCAAAATGAAATTTAACACCAAATTAAATATCTCGTACTCTTTCTTTAAACCATGATAAATTTGTAGAATTTGGACTAACAAAAGACTTTATTGGGGAAGAATGTTTTAGGAGTGTAGTTATTTTGAAATCCTAGGGTATGGTGATCATTAAAAGACCAGCTTTTACTCAGTCTTTTGTTAGTTCTTATGTAAAAATTCACTGTACAGACTTCCATGACGGTCCAGTGGTTAGGACTCTGTGCTTTCCCTAGAAGGGCACGGGTTCAATCGCTGTTCAGGGAACCATGCTTCCACAACCTGCATATTGCCCCCCGGGGGGAAAGAAAAATTCTCTGTGAGTGGTGATCCTGTTTGTAACGTGCACTGGGATTGGGCCACCATCACTGCTCTTCCTTTGGGAATACATTGCTCCCAAAATTTTCTTAGCAAAAAGGTGTCCTAGTCATTATTTGATTTGTTCCCTCCAAACATTATTGTACTCCCTGGGAGTGCTATTTGTGGGTTTTAGGTGTATCAGCACTTCGTGCCTTCTGAGCACCTTTAGCCGACAGCATAGGTGAGTGATGCAACAATCCCTTTTATGAGGTAGGTGGCCAGGAGGTGATTCCTGCCTACCTTTCTCGGGGGGACTTTCACATTCACCACCCCTATGTGACAACCTCTTCCTTTCTGGGTCTGGCAATCTAGACCCTAATGTCATTCCACACCCCAAACAAAGGCTGTAACACCATACCACTACTCCTTGCCCTTGAAATCAAATGTTAATCAGGGTTATCCATCTTCAGTGCAGACTCCTGACCCAATCCAGACAACTACTCTCTGGCTAACTGGGGACCCGAGGGTCTGTTCCCCAACCTCTCGGGACCCCATATCCCTCCCATCTCCAGTGCCCACCTCTTCTCTTCTTTCCCTCCCTTCCATCAGAAAATTCACACACACGCAAATATCTTTTCCCCATTTGATGTTTATTGTAATTGCAGCCATCAGTTTACTATGTTAGTGTGAGAGTCTTTCCTTGGTTGGCCATTTCTACGAAAGCAGACCTCTGGAGGCACAGTTCTACACTGTCTGACCTTTTCGAGTCAGTTACTGGCTGCCCAGCTTGTACTTCTCCAGGGTCTCTTATTCTGGGGCGGCTGAGCTTATCTTCTCTTTGGATTCTGCCTCCTTCTTTGATGCTGCCTCATATTTTGGTACCTTTTACGGCTTTGATTCAGTTTCTTACGTGCACAGGAACGGAGAAAACAGTTGGGTTTTCTGGTTGTCTTCACCTTCTTCGACTGAGTGGCATATGGTCGGATTTTCTTTCTCAAGGTTCCTTGAAGAGGTCTTCTGACCCTCATGGTCATATTTCGTGCCTGGAAAGAGAAGACAAGGGTATGAGACTTTAGGAAAGAAAAAAGCGGAGTTGGAAGGGAGATTTCATGAAAAAGGGATGTGGGCTCATGAGGGCTTTTGTGCCAGGCAAGGGTGGGTAGAGGTTTGGGGCAGCCAAGTCAATGGAGAACCTGGGGAACTTAGTTGGAATCATCTTACGTTCACACTGCCTCGGTACCTCCATTGACAAAGGGTCTTCTTTTGTCCATTCATCCTTGAGGCAAACCGCCTTGTAACTCTTCTTGACTGCCGTGGGTTCCTGATTCCCTTAGTCAGGATGATGCCAAGAAGTGGCCTAACCTAGAATCTCTGCCTCTGGTCTCCCTATTTATACCCTTTCAGGACAATGAGGAGCCACACCCTTCAACCTGATTGGTCAGTTAGGCACCACCCCAGCCAAGAGCATCTTGGGGGGCTTAGACATCACAATGTACCACTGTGCCCATCAACATGGGCTAGTGGATGCTGAGGGAGGCCATTTTATAACTTCTCCACTGATGACACCTCTGTGTGTCTGATTCTGGGCAGTGGTGATTCAGGGCCATGGTGTTTCTCCTCATGACCTTCAAACTTCCTTTCAGTTCCCTTTATCCTTTGACTTATATGTGCCACTTCAACACTCCTGCCTCCTTCGTCCCTCTGAAAACATCTGCCAAACCCTTTCTGTCCCACTTCAGCCTTTCAGAGTAATCACTTCATCTCTAGCCCACCTTCTGCCTGTTGGGGGTTCCTGAGGGGCTTAAGGAACTTAAGAGCAAGCACTTAAGGTGGCAAAGGGTAATTAAGAACAGGTTGGGTGTTTGATCTCCTGTCATGAGCTTTAACGACCCCCAGACTTGGTGAATGCTCAGTCTGTTGCCCAAAGTTTAATACAGAGTCTCCCTCAGAGTACACATCAGAACAAAGACACTTCTACATGTCTCCTCCACTAAATTTTGTTGGGACACTTCAACTCTCATATTCAGCAAGGAAACTCAACTTCCCCATCTATCAGAAATACATTCCTGATTATTATTATTAATTATTATTATTATTAATTTTTTAAGGAAAGTGCTCAAAGTCAAAATCAGTTCACCACTCTACCACTGAGTCATGACTAAATCATTTCCCCAGTCATCCCTCCGTGTCAGTTATCAGTAGGTAGGGCCCATTGCAGGCCTGACCAATAGCTGAGCAGGACAAGTACCTGCAGGTAGCTCAGAGATAGTTGGTTGCTTGTGGGTGGGGCCAATGAGGCACTCACCAATGGCTGAGCAAGCCCTGTTGCCTAGGAACAGGATGCAGAGTAATAAGGCACAGCAATGGCTACCTGCGAAGGGCTGTGCTCTGTTACATAAGGACACTTTGGGTCCAGTGTGCTGGAATCTTTTTGATTGACTCATTTCCGACCTCAGATTTGATTTCTCATAATTAGTTAACTTTTGCATATCATACTTTTCATTATATTCCCAGGCATAGCTGTCACCAGTGCTGTCATCTCTATTCCTCTCCAACAGCTGCCACTTGATCACATGCTCAGCATATAGTATAAATAGTTCAAAGCCAACAAGAATGTGAAGTCCATCCCACCCTGAATACTCCTTTCACAAACCTTAAATTCACAGTGATTCTTATAATCTTTGCAGTGTAACAGAGCAGGATGAGCACAGCCCTTAACAGGAAGCCATTGGTGTGCTTCATTTCAAGCCATCCTGTCCCTAGGCAACAGGTGCTGCTCAAACATTGCTTGGTGCCTCTGAGGGCCCCATTCACAAGCAGCCAACTGTCAATGAGTGACCGTTAGTTGTCCTGCTTAGCTGTTGGTCAGCACCACAGTGGGCCCTGCCCACAGGTTACTTACTATCAATGAGGGGGCCATTGGGAAAGTAATTAAGTCAAGGGTGGTGTGGCGGTCATCAGGAGGAGACTGAGATAAGAGGCAGATTCAGGCCTCATTCTGGAGGCCCTGGAGCTCACGCAGACTTGGGCCATTGGGTGAGCTGGAGGGCCCAGGGAATACACTGGGGACTAGATGTTGTAGCCCTCCATAGCCCTCACTAAGGCCCTCCACTAGCCTTGGCCAAAGCCTTGAGGAGCAGTGTACCTCTCCCGCATGCCTGTCGCTGCGACCTACTAGCAGTGGTTTTCTTTCTGGGTCTAAGTCTGTGAGAACTGGTCTCCCCATATGGATGCCCTGAGGACGGACTCTGAGGACCTATTATGTTGGATGCCTGTCTCCGTCGGGGATGACGGCTGGGCAGAGTGTTGGAACCTGGCACTGAAGGAGCTGCTGGCTGAGATCTGCTTCCACTTAACCAGCACTGGGACATTGCAGGGTGAAAGCTTTGCCTTGAGACTGCCCTTTCTTGTCAGGACAGAGAATAACATTCATCTAGTACAGGTTTATAGGAACCTCATTACCTGACCATGACCTAACCTTAAGCACAAAGGGTATGACACCAAGAAGTCTGCAGCAACTTACTACCACTCTCCCTAACATTTAATTTTACATGCACTTACTGAAAACTTTTACTAACTTTGGGGTCTTAGGGCATGAACCACCCATCTCCTTGTATGAATCTTTAATCAACCTTTCTCTGTTCCAAACTTTAAGGTTAAGTTTTGATGGGCCTCCTTCTGCCTCAGGCACATGGACTTGCAATTTGAATAACAACGGTATTGTCTAAGGACAGCCTCTCTTAAACAACGGCAGAGACTGGCCAAGTGCTCACAATTATCCATGAAATACACGCTGACTCGGCTTGGCCTAACTTTAGCCAAGCTTCTCTCCTCTGAACTTCAGCTTTCGCCCAAACTTGAGCAAGCGCTAAGATTCAAACTTTTCTGTCTCCCTTAACAGCTCATTCTGAGAATCAGCTCACTATCAGAGAGAAACAATTGCTGTAAAACAGCCCCATCATGCTGTCTGCTCATCCATCCTCCTACTGGCCCCATCACACACACACACACACACACACACACACACACACACAGAGTTCCTGTTGGCCCTACTCATCCTTCCATGTTAAAGAAACTTCTTTTTTTGTTCTACTTTCAGACATGTCAGGATCTGTGCTCAAAACATTTTCCCAATTGCAATCAGTTCCGTTCAATGGCTCAGTCAATTCTGACTCTCTGAGACCCTATTGTCTGCAGCACATCAGGCTTCACTGTCCATCACCAACTCCCAGAGCTTGCTTAAAATTCAAGCCCATCAAGAGGGTGATGCCATCCAACCATCTCATCCTTTGTCGTCCCCTTCTCCTCTGGCCTTCAATCTTTCCCTTCCTCAGGGTCTTTTCCAATGAGTCAGTCTTCGCCTCAGATGGCCAAAGTATTGGAGCTTCAGCATTAGTCCTTCCAATGAATATTCAGGACTGATTTCCTCTTGCATTGACTGCATTGATTCCCTTGCAATGCAAGGGACTCTCGAGAGTCTTCCCCAACACCACAGTTCAAAACAATCAGTTCTTCAGTGCTCAGCTTTCTTTATGGTCCAACTCTCCCATGCATACATGATGACTGTTGGGAAAACTTAGCTTTGACATATGGACCTATGTCGGTAAAGTAATGTCTCTTCCTTTTAATACACTGTCTAGGTGGGTCATAGCTTTTTTTCCAAGGAGTAAGCGTCTTTCCCTTTCATGGCTGCAGTCACCATCTGCAGTGGTTTTCGAGCCCAAAAAAGAAAGCCTGACACTGCTTCCACTGTTTCCCCGTCTATTTCCCATGAAGTGATGGGACCAGATGCCATGATCTGCGTTTTCTGAATGTTGAGTTTTAAGCCAACTTTTTCAATCTCCTCTTTCACTTTCATCCAGAGGCCTTTTATTTCCTCTTCACTTTCTGCCATAAGGTGGTGTCATCTGCATATCTGAGGGTATGGATATTTCTCCCGGCAAATTTGAGTCCTGCTTGTGCTTCTTCCAGCCCAGCGTTTCTCATGTTGTACTCTGCTTAGGAGGTAAATGAGCAGGGGCTCAATATACAGCCTTGACATACTCCTTTTCCTATTTGGAACCAGGCTGTGGTTCCATGTCCACCTCTAACTGTTGCTTCCTCACCTGCGTACAAGTTTCTCAAGAGGCAGGTCAGGTTGTCTGGTATTACCGTCTCTTCCAGAATTTTCCACAGTTTATTGTGGTCCACGCAGTCAAAGGCTTCGTCATAGTCAATAAAGCACAAATAGATGTTTTTCTGGAAATCTCTTGCTGTTTTGATGATCCAAGAAAAGACCAATACATAGAAAACTGTAAAGCACTGATGAAAGAAATCAAAGATCACACAGATAGATGGAGAAATATACCATGTTCATGGATCAGAATGATCAATATAGTGAAAATGAGTACACAACCCAAAGCAATCTATAGATTCAATGCAATCCCTATCAAGCTACCAATGGTATTTTTCACAGAACTAGAACAAATAGCTTCACAGTTTGTATGGAAATTTAGAAAACCTGGAGTAGCCCAAAGCAACCTTGCCAAAGAAGAATGGAACTGGAGGAATCAACCTTCCTGACTTCAGGCTCTATTACAAAGCTACAGTCATCAAAACAGTATAAACTGGCTCATAGATAAAGCAAAGGAATTACAGAAAAACATCTACTTCTGCTTCATTGACTACACTAAACCTTTGACTGTGTGGCTCACAGAAAACTGGAAAATTCTTCAAGAGATGGGAATACCAGATCACCTTACCTGCCTCCTGAGAAACCTCTATGCAGGTCAAGAAGCAACAGTTAAAACTATACATGGAATAACAAACTGGTTCCAAATTGGGGAAGAAGTATGTCAAGGCAGTATATTGTCACCCTGCTTATTTAACTTATATGCAGAATACATCATGCAAAAAGCCAGGCTGGATGAATCACAAGCTGGAATCAAGATTGTCAGGAGACGTACCATCAACCTTAGATGTGCAGATGAAACCACTCTAATGGCAGAAAGTGAAGAGGAACTAAAGAGTCTCATGATGATGGTGAAAGGGGAGAGTCAAAAGGCTGGCTTAAAACTCAACATTCAAAAAACTAAGATCATGGCATCTGGTCCCATCACTTCATGGCAAATAGACTAGAAAAAGTGGAAACAGTGACAGATTTTCTTTTCTTGGGCTCTAAAATCACTGCAGACAGTGACTGCAGCCATGAAATTAAAAGATGCTGCTCCTTGGAAGAAAAGTTATGACAAACCTAGACAATGAATTAAAAAGCAGAGACATCACTTGCCAACAAAGATTCATATAGTTAAAGCTACGGTTTTTCCAGTAGCTATGTATGGATCTGAGAGTTGGACCATAAAGAATACTGAGCACTGAAGAATGGATGCTTTCAAGTTGTGGAGATGGAGAAGATTCTTGAGACTCCCTTGGACCTCAAGGAGATCAAACCAGTCAATTCTAAAGGAAATGAACACTGAATATTCATTGGAAGGAATGATGCTGAAGTTGAAGCTGCAATAGTTTGGCCACCTGATGCGAAGAACTGACTCATTAGCAAAAAGTCTCATGCTGGGAAACTTTAAAGGCAAGAGGACAAGGGGACAATAGCGGATGAG
Organism: Bubalus kerabau; assembly: GCF_029407905.1. NCBI lineage: Eukaryota > Metazoa > Chordata > Mammalia > Artiodactyla > Bovidae > Bubalus > Bubalus kerabau. Next base: position 37,419,220 of record NC_073647.1, on the reverse strand, counting down.
ATGATCAGATGGCATTACCGACTCAATGGACATGAGTTTGAGCAAAATTAGGGAAATAGTGAAGGACAGGGAAGCCTGGTGAATTGCAGTCCACGAGGTCAAAAAGACTCAGACAAAACTTAAGTGACTGAACAACAAACATATTAAGTCCATAGGGAAGGGATGGGTCCTTTAATAAATGGCACTAGGACAATTGAAAAAAAAAAAAACAAAAACAAAAACAAAATAAACAGTATGGTACTGGCACAGAGGCAGAAATACAGATCAAGGGAACAAAATAGAAAGCCCAGAGATAAATCCACGCACCTATGGACACCTTATATTTGACAAAGGATGCAAGAATATACAATGGAGAAAAGACAACCTCTTTAAGAAGAGGTGCTGGGAAGAATGGTCAACCACTTGTAAAAGAATGAAACTAGAACACTGTCTAATACCATACACAGAAGAACTTCAAAATGGATTAAAGATCTAAACATAAGACCAGAAACTATAAAACTCCTAGAGGCAAACATAGGCAAAACACACTCTGACCTAAATCACAGCAGGATACTCTATGACCCACGTCCCAGAGTAATGGAAATAAATGAACAGGACCAAATTATATAGCAAAATAGCACAAGTAAAAGAATAGGGCCAAATTAAATTCAAAAGCTTTTGCACAGCAAAGGAAAGTATAAGCAAGGTGAAAAGACAGCCTTCAGAATGGGAGGAAGTAAGACCAAACAAAGCAGCTGACAAAGACATAATCACAAACATATAAAAGCTGCTCCCACAGCTCAATTGCAGAGCAAGAAATGACGAATTCAAAAAACGGGCCGAAGAACTAAACAGACATTTCTCCAAAGAAGACATACAGATGGCTATCAAACACATAAAGAGATGCTGAACATCACTCATTATCAGAGAAATGCAAATCCAGACGACCTTGAGGTACCCTCTCACGCTGGTCAGAATGGCTGTTACCCAAAAGTCTACAAACAATAAATGCTGGAGTGGGTGTGGAGAAAAGGGAACCCTCTCACGTTGTTGGTGGGAATGCAATCGAGTACAGCCACTACGGAGAATAGTGTGGAGACTCCTTAAAAAACTGAAAATAGAACTGCCATATGACCCAGGAATCCCACTGCTGGGCATGCACATCGAGGACACCAGCATTGAAAGAATCACGTGTACCCCAATGTTCATCGCAGCACTGTGAATAATAGCCAGGACATGGAAGCAACCTAGAAGTCCATCAGCTGACTAAAGGATAAGAAAGCTGGTGTACATATACACAATGGAATGTACCTCATCCATTACAAAGAATACGTTTGAATCAGTTCGAATGAGGTGAATGAAACTGGAGCCTCTTCTACAGAGTGAAGTACGTCAGAAAGAAACACACCAATACAGTACACTAACACATATATATGGAATTTAGAAAGATGGCAATGATGACCCTATATGCGAGAGAGCAAAAGAGACACAGATGTATAGAAGAGTCTTTTGGACTCCGTGGGAGAAGGCGAGGGTAGGATGATTGGAGAGAAGAGCATTGAACCATGTATATTATTCTATGTGAACCAGATCACCAGTCCAGGTTTGATGCATGAGACTAGGTGCTCAGGGCTGGTGCACTGGGATGACCCTGAGGCATGGGATGGGGAGGGAGGTTGGAGGGGGGATTCAGGATGGGGAACCCATGGACACCCAGGGCTGATTCATGTCAATGTATGGCAAAAAGCACTACAATATTGCAACGTAATTAGCCTCAAATCAAAACAAATGAATTTAGAAAAAAGAACTCAAAAAAAGAAAAACGGAAAGAAAGGACAGCACACCCAGGGGGTCTTTCACTTTTAATGATTTTAAATCACATTCAGTGACTGACTGTGAATCATCACTGGGGTCTCCCAGGAGTTAGAGTGCCAGAAAGATTTAGTTAGGGAGCTGCAGTCCAGATAAAAGATAACATATCGTTGAGTTAATATCTGAACTCAACTCGTTTGATGCCTATGGGGAAACTCTGTGTTTTAGTTCTGTTTAAAAAGCTTTCTGAAGACACGCAGGATTCTTACGGTCAGAGACTGCCTTATGTATCTCCATATTTGTTTGACTATTCCTTGGACCTTTTAAAACATTTCAAAATGAAAGTTAACACCAAATTAAATATCTCGTACTCTTCCTTTTAAACTATGATAAACTTGTAGAATTTGGACTAACAAAAGACTTTATTGGGGAAGAATGTTTTACGAGTGTAGTTATTTTGAATTCTTAGGTTATGGTGATAATTAAAAGACCAGCTTTTACTCAGTCTTTTGTTAGTTCTTATGTAAAACTTCACTATACACACTTCTATGACTGTCCAGTGGTTAGGACTCCGTGCTTTCCCTAGAAGGGCACGGGTTCAATCGCTGTTCAGGGAACCATGCTTCCACAACCTTCATAGTGCCCCCCGGGGGGGAATAAAAATTCTCTGTGAGTGGTGATCCTGTTTGTAACGTGCACAGTGATTGGGCCACCACCACTGCTCTTCCTTTGGGAATATATTGCTCCCAAAATTTTCTTAGCAAAAAGTTGTCCTAATCATTATTTGGTTTGTTCCCTCCAAACATTATGGTACTCCCTCGGAGTGCTATTTGTGGGTTTTAGATGTATCAGCACTTCGTGCCTTCTGAGCACCTTTAGCCGACAGCATAGGCGAGTGATGCAAAAATCCCTTTTATGAGGTAGGTGGCCAGGAGGTGATTTCTGCCTACCTTTCTTGCGGGGACTTTCCCATTCACCACCTCTATGTGACAACCTCTTCCTTTCTGGGTCTGGCAATCTAGACCCTAATGTCATTCCACACCCCAAACAAAGGCTGTAACACCATACCACTACTCCTTGCCCTTGAAATCAAGTGTTAAGCAGGGTTATCCATCTTCAGTGCAGACTCCTGACCCAATCCAGACCTCTACTCTCTGGCTAAATGGGGAGCCGAGGGTCTGTTCCCCAACCTCTCGGGACCCCATATCCCTCCCATCTCCAGTGCCCACCTCTTCTATTCTTTCCCTCCCTTCCATCAGAAAATTCACACACACGCAAATATCTTTTCACCATTTGATGTTTGTTGTAATTGCAGCCATCAGTTTACTATGTTAGTGTGAGAGTCTTTCCTTGGCTGGCCATTTCTACGAAAGCAGACCTCTGGAGGCACAGTTCTACACTGTCTGACCTTTTCGAGTCAGTTACTGGCTGCCCAGCTTGTACTTCTCCAGGGTCTCTTATTCTGGGGCGGCTGAGCTTATCTTCTCTTTGGATTCTGCCTCCTTCTTTGATCCCGCCTCATATTTTGGTACCTTTTACGGCTTTGATTCAGTTTCTTACGTGCACAGGAACGGAGAAAATAGTTAGGTTTTCTGCTTGACTTCACCTTCTTCGACTGAGTGGCATATGGTCGGATTTTCTTTCTCAAGGTTCCTTGCAGAGGTCTTCTGACCCTCATGGTCATATTTCGTGCCTGGAAAGACAAGACAAGGGTATGAGATTTTAGGAAAGAAAAAAGCGGAGTTGGAAGGAAGATTTCATGAAAAAGGGATGAGGGCTAATGAGGGCTTTTGTGCCAGGCAAGGGTGGGTAGAGGATTGGGGCAGCAAAGTCAATGGAGAACATGGGGAGCTTAGTTGGAATCATCTTACTTTCACACTGCCTCGGTACCTCCGTTGACAAATGGTCTTCTTTTGTCCATTCATCCTTGAGGCAAACCGCCTTGTAACTCTTTTTGACTGCCGTGGGTTCCTGATTCCCTTAGTCAGGATGATGCCAAGAAGTGGCCTAACCTAGAATCTCTACCTCTGGTCTCCCTATTTATACCCTTTCAGGACAATGAGGAACCACACCCTTCAATCTGATTGGTCAGTTAGGCACCACCCCAGCCAATAGCATCTTGGGGGGCTTAGACATCACAATGTACCCCTGTGCCCATCAACATGGGCTAGTGGATACTGAGGGAGGCCATTTTATAACTTCTCCACTGCTGACACCTCTGTGTGTCTGATTCTGGGCAGTGGTGATTCAGGGCCATGGTGTTTCTCCTCATGACCTTCAAACTTCCTTTCAGTTCCCTTTATCCTTTGACTTATATGTGCCACTTCAGCACTCCTGCCTCCTTCATCCCTCTGAAAACATCTGCCAAACACTTTCTGTCCCACTTCAGCCTTTCTGAGTAATCACTTCATCTCTAGCCCACCTTCTGCCTGTTGGGGGTTCCTGAGGGGCTTAAGGAACTTAAGAGCAAGCACTTAAAGTGGAAAAGGGTAATTAAGAACAGGTTGGGTATTTGATCTCCTGTGATGAGCGTTAATGACCCCCAGACTTGGTGAATGCTCAGTCTGTTGCCCAAAGTTTAACACACAGTCTCCCTCAGAGTACACATCAGAACAAAGACACTTCTACATCGCTCCTCCAGTAAATTTTGTTGGGACACTTCAACACTCATATTGAGCCAGGAAACTCAACTTGCCCCATCTATCAGAAATACATTCCTGATTATTATTATTATTATTATTTTAAGGAAAGTGCTCAAAGTAAAAATCAATTCACCACTCTACCACTGAGTCTTGACTAAATCATTTCCCCAGTCATCCCTCCTTGTCAGTTATCAGTAGGTAGTGCCCATTGCAGTGCTGACCAAGAGCTGAGCAGGACAAGTACCTGCAGGTAGCTCAGTGATAGTTGTTTGCTTGTGGGTGGGGCCAATGAGGCACTGACCAATGGCTGAGCAAGCCCCGTTGCCTAGGAACAGGTTGCACAGTAATAAGGCACAGCAATGGCTACCTGCGAAGGGCTGTGCTCTGTTACATAAGGACACTTTGGGTCCAGTGTGCTGGAATCTTTTTGATTGACTCATTTCCGACCTCAATTTTGATTTCACATAATTAGTTAACTTTTGCATATCATACTTTTCATTATATTCCCAGGCAAAGCTGTCACCAGTGCTGTCATCTCTATGCCTCTCCAACAGCTTCCACTTGATCACATGCTCAGCATATAGTATAAATAGTTCAAAGCCAACAAGAATGTGAAGTCCAGCCCACCCTGAAAACTCCTTTGACAAACCTTAAATTCACAGTGATTCTTATACTCTTTGCAGTGTAACAGAGCAGGATGAGCACAGCCCTTAACAGGAAGCCATTGGTGTGCTTCATTTCAAGCCATCCTGTCCCTAGGCAACAGGTGCTGTTCAAACATTGCTTGGTGCCTCAGAGGGCCCCATTCACAAGCAGCCAACTGTCAATGAGTGACCATTAGTTGTCCTGCTTAGCTGTTGGTCAGCACCACAGTGGGTCCTGCCCACAGGTTACTTACTATCAATGAGTGGGCCATTGGGAAAGTTATTAAGTCAAGGGTGGTGTGGCGGTCATCAGGAGGAGACTGAGATAAGAGGCAGATTCAGGCCTCATTCTGGAGGCCCTGGAGCTCATGTAGACTTGGGCCAGTGGGTGAGCTCGAGGGCCCAGGGAATACACTGGGGACTAGATGTTGTAGCCCTCCATAGCCCTCACTAAGGCCCTCCACTAGCCTTGGCCAAAGCCTTGAGGAGCAGTGTACCTCTCCCGCATCCCTGTCGCTGCGACCTACTAGCAGTGGTTTTCTTTCTGGGTCTCAGTCTGTGAGAACTGGTCTCCCCATATGGATGTATTGAGGACGGACTCTGAGGAACTATTATGTTGGATGCCTGTCTCCGTCGGGAATGACGGCTGGGCAGAGTGTGGGAACCTGGCACTGAAGGAGCTGCTGGCTGAGATCTGCTTCCCCTTAACCAGCACTGGGACATTGCAGGGTGAAAGCTGTGCCTTGAGACAGCTCTTTCTTGTCAGGACAGAGAATAACATTCATCTAGTAGAGGTTTATAGGAACATCATTACCTGACCATGACCTAACCTAAGCACAAAGTGTATGACCCCAAGAAGTCTGCAGCAACTTACCACGACTCTCTCTAACATTTGATTTTACATGCACTTACTGAAAACTTTTACTAACTTTGGGGTCTTAGGGCATGAACCACCCATCTCCTTGTATGAAGCTTTAATCAATCTTTCTCTGTTCCAAACTTTAAGGTTAAGTTTTGATAGGCCTCCTTCTGCTTCAGGCACATGGTCTTGCAATTTGAATAACAACGGTATTGTCTAAGGACAGACTTTGCCTCTCTTACACAATGGCAGAGACTGGCCAAGTGCTCACTATTATCCATGAAATACATGCTGACTCGGCTTGGCCTAACTTTGGCCAAGCTTCTCTCCTCTGAACTTCAGCTTTCGCCCAAACTTGAGCAAGCGCTGGGATTCAAACTTTTCTGTCTCCATTAACAGCTCATTCTGAGAATCAGATCACTATCAGAGAGAAACAATTGCTGTAAAACAGCCCCATCATGCTGTCTGCTCATCCATCCCCCTACTGGCAGCATCAAACACACACACACTCACACACACATGCACACAAACACACACACACACAGAGTTCCTATTGACCCTACTCATACTTCCATGTTACAGAAACTTCTTTTTCTGTTCTGGTTTCAGACATATCACGATCTGTGCTCAAAACACTTTCCCCATTGCAGTTAGTTCCGTTCAATGGCTCAGTCAATTCTGACTCTCTGAGACCCTATTGTCTGCAGCACATCAGGCTTCACTGTCCATCACCAACTCCCAGAGCTTGCTTAAAATTCAAGCCCATCAAGATGGTATGCCATCCAAAAATCTCATCCATTTTCGTTCCCTTCTCCTCTGGCCTTCAATCTTTCCCTTCATCAGGGTCTTTTCCATTGAGCCAGTCTTTGCCTCAGATGGCCAAAGTATTGGAGCTTCAGCATTAGTCCTTCCAATGAATATTCAGGACTGATTTCCTCTAGCATTGACTGCATTGATTTCCTTGCAATCCAAGGGACTCTCGAGAGTCTTCCCCAACACCACAGTTCAAAACAATCAGTTCTTCAGTGCTCAGCTTTCTTTATGGTCCAACTCTCCCATTCATACATGATGACTGTTGGGAAAACTTAGCTTTGACATATGGACCTTCTTCGGTAAAATAATGTCTCTTCCTTTTAATACACTGTCTAGGTGGGTCATAGCTTTTCTTCCAAGGAGTAAGCGTCTTTCACTTTCATGGCTGCAGTCACCATCTGCAGTGGTTTTGGAGCCCCAAAAAGAAAGCCTGAGACTGGATCCACTGTTTCCCCGTCTATTTCCCATTAAGTGATGGGACCAGATGCCAGGATCTGCGTTTTCTGAATGTTGAGTTTTAAGCCAACTTTTTCACTCTCCTCTTTCACTTTCATGCAGAGGCTTTTTAGTTCCTCTTCACTTTCTGCCATAAGGGTGGTGTCATCTGCATATCTGAGGTTATTGATATTTCTCCCGGCTATCTTGAGTACATCGTGTGTTTCTTCCAGCCCAGCGTTTCTCATGTTGTACTCTGCATAGAAGTTAAATGAGTCGGGGCACAATATACAGCCTTTACATACTCCTTTTGCTATTTGGAACCAGGTTGTTGTTCCATGTCCACCTCTAACTGTTGCTTCCTGACCTGCATACAAGTTTCTCAAGAGGCAGGTCAGGTGGTCTGGTATTCCCATCTCTTAAAGAATTTTCCACAGTTTATTGTGTTCCACGCAGTCAAAGACTTCGTCATAGTCAATAAAGCAGAAATAGATGTTTTTTCTGAACTCTCTTGCTGTTTTGATGATCCAAGACAAGACCAATACATAGAAAACTGTAAAGCACTGATGAAAGAAATCAAAGATCACACAGATAGATGGAGAAATATACCATGTTCATGGATCAGAATGATCAATATAGTGAAAATGAGTACACAACACAAAGCAATCTATAGATTCAATGCAATCCCTATCAAGCTACCAATGGTATTTTTCACAGAACTAGAACAAATAGCTTCACAGTTTGTATGGAAATACAGAAAACCTGGAATAGCCCAAAGCAACCTTGCCAAAGAAGAATGGAACTGGAGGAATCAACCTACCTGACTTCAGGCTCTACTACAAAGCTGCAGTCATCAAAACAGTATGGTACTGGCACAGAGGCAGAAATAAAGATCAAGGAAACAAAATAGAAAGCCCAAAGATAAACCCACGAGCCTATGGACAACTTATATTTGACAAAAAAGGCAAGAATATACAATGGAGTATAGACAACCTCTTTAAGAAGAGGTGCTGGGAAAAATGGTCAACCACTAGTAAAAGAATGAAACTAGAACACTGTCGAACACCATACACAAAATAAATTCAAAATGGATTAAAGATCGAAACATAAGACCAGAAACTATAAAACTCCTAGATGCAAACATAGGCTAAACACTCACTGACATAAATCACAGCAGGATACTCTATGACCCACCTCCCAGAGTAATGGATATAAATGAACAGGACCAAATTATATAGCAAAATAGCACAAGTAAATGAATAGAGCCAAATTAAATTCAAAAGCTTTTGCACAACAAAGGAAAGTATAAGCAAGGTGAAAAGACAGCCTTCAGAATGGGAGGAAGTAAGAGCAAACAAAGCAGCTGACCAAGAAATAATCTCAAAAATATAAAAGCTGCTCCCACAGCTCAATTGCAGAGCAAGAAATGACGAATTCAAAAAAGGGCCGAAGAACTAAACAGACATTTCTCCAAAGAAGACATACAGATGGCTAACGAACACATGAAGAGATGCTGAACATCACTCATTATCAGAGAAATGCAAATCCAGACGACCTTGAGGTTCCCTCTCACGCTGGTCAGAATGGCTGTTACCCAAAAGTCTACAAACAATAAATGCTGGAGAGGGTGTGAGAAAAGGGAACCCTCTCACGTTGTTGGTGGGAATGCAATGGAGTACAGCCACAACGGAGAATAATGTGGAGACTCCTTACAAAACTAAAAATAGAACTGCCATATGACCCAGGAATCCCACTGCTGGGCATGCACACCGAGGACACCAGCATTGAAAGAATCACGTGTCCCCAATGTTCATCGCAGCACTTTGAATAATAGCCAGGACATGGCAGCAACCTAGAAGTCCATCAGCTGACTAAAGGATAAGAAATCTGGTGTACATATACACAATGGAATGTACCTCATCCATTACAAAGAATACGTTTGAATCAGTTCGAATGAGGTGAATGAAACTGGAGCCTCTTCTACAGAGTGAAGTACGTCAGAAAGAAACACACCAATACAGTACACTAACACATATATATGGAATTTAGAAAGATGGCAATGATGACCCTATATGCGAGAGAGCAAAAGAGACACAGATGTATAGAAGAGTCTTTTGGACTCCGTGGGAGAAGGCGAGGGTAGGATGATTGGAGAGAAGAGCATTGAACCATGTATATTATTCTATGTGAACCAGATCACCAGTCCAGGTTTGATGCATGAGACTAGGTGCTCAGGGCTGGTGCACTGGGATGACCCTGAGGAATGGGATGGGGAAGGAGGTGGGAGGGGGGATTCAGGATGGGGAACCCATGGACACCCATGGCTGATTCATGTCAATGTATTGCAATAAACCCTACAATATTGCAACGTAATTAGCTTAAAATCAAAATAAATGACTTTAGAAAAAAAGAACTCAAAAAAAAAAAAAAAAAAAAAGGAACGAAGGACAGCACACCCAGTTGGTCTTTCACTTTTACTGATTTTAAATCACATTCAGTGACTGACTGTGAATCATCACTGGTGTTTCCCAGGAGTTAGAGTGCCAGAAAGATTTAATTAGGGAGCTGCAATCCAGATAAAAGATAAGATATCGTTGAGTTAAAATCTGAACTCAACTCGTTTGATGCCGATGGTGTAACTTTGTGTTTTAGTTGTTTCTAAATAGCTTTCTGAAGACATGCAGGATTCTTATGGTCAGAGACTGCCTTATGTATCTCCATAATTGTTTGACTATTCCTTGGACCTTTTAAAACATTTGAAAATGAAAGTTAACACCAAATTAAATATCTCGTACTCTTTCTTTAAACCATGATAAATTTGTAGAATTTGGACTAACAAAAGATTTATTGGGGAAGAATGTTTTATGAGTGTAGTTATTTTGAAATCCTAGGGTATGGTGATAATTAAAAAACCAGCTTTTACTCAGTCTTATGTTAGTTCTTATGTAAAAATTCACTGTACAGACTTCCATGACTGTCCAGTGGTTAGGACTCTGTGCTTTCCCTAGAAGGGCACGGGTTCAATTGCTGTTCAGGGAACCATGCTTCCACAACCTGCCTAGTGCCCCCCGGGGGGAAAGAAAAATTCTCTGTGAGTGGTGATCCTGTTTGTAACGTGCACTGGGATTGGGCCACCATCACTGCTCTTCCTTTGGGAATACATTGCTCCCAAAATTTTCTTAGCAAAAGGTGTCCAAGTCATTATTTGTTTTTTTTCCTCCAAACATTATTGTACTCCCTGGGAGTGCTAATTGTGGGTTTTAGGTGTATCAGCACTTCGTTCCTTCTGAGCACCTTTAGCCGAAAGCATAGGCGATTGATGCAACAATCCCTTTTATGAGGTAGGTGGCCAGGAGGTGATTTCTGCCTACCTTTCTCGGGGGGACTTTCACTTTCACCACCCCTATGTGACAACCTCTTCCTTTCTGGGTCTGGCAATCTAGACCCTAATGTCATTCCACACCCCAAACAAAGGCTGTAACACCATACCACTACTCCTTGCCCTTGAAATCAAGTGTTAGGCAGGGTTATCCATTTTCAGTGCAGACTCCTGACGCAATCCAGACCTCTACTCTCTGGCTAACTGGGGACCCGAGGGTCTGTTCCCTAACCTCTCGGGACCCCATATCCCTCCAATCTCCAGTGCCCACCTCTTCTCTTCTTTCCCTCCCTTCCATCAGAAAATACACACACAAGCAAATATCTTTTCCCCATTTGATGTTTATTGTAATAGCAGCCATCAGTTTACTATGTTAGTGTGAGAGTCTTTCCTTGGTTGGCCATTTCTACGAAAGCATACCTCTGGAGGCACAGTTCTACACTGTCTGACCTTTTCGAGTCAGTTACTGGCTGCCCAGCTTGTACTTCTCCAGGGTCTCTATTCTGGGGCGGCTGAGCTTATCTTCTCTTTTGATTCTGCCTCCTTCTTTGATCCCGCCTCATATTTTGGTACCTTTTACGTCTTTGATTCAGTTTCTTACGTGCACAGGAACGGAGAAAACAGTTGGGATTTCTGGTTGTCTTCACCTTCTTCGACTGAGTGGCATATGGTCGGATTTTCTTTCTCAAGGTTCCTTGAAGAGGTCTTCTGACCCTCATGATCATATTTCGTGCCTGGAAAGACAAGACAAGGGTATGAGACTTTAGGAAAGAAAAAAGCGGAGTTGGAAGGTAGAATTCATGAAAAAGAGATGTGGGCTCATGAGGGCTTTTGTGCCAGGCAATGGTGTGTAGAGGTTTGGGGCAGCAATGTCAATGGAGAACATGGGGAGCTTAGTTGGAATCATCTTACTTTCACACTGCCTCGGTACCTTCGTTGACAAAAGGTCATCTTTTGTCCATTCATCCTTGAGGCAAACCGCCTTGTAACTCTTCTTGACTTCCGTGGGTTCCTGATTCCCTTAGTCAGGATGATGCCAAGAAGTGGCCTAACCTAGAATCTCTGCCTCTGGTCTCCCTATTTATACCCTTTCAGGACAATGAGGAGCCACACCCTTCAATCTGATTGATCAGTTAGGCACCACCCCAGCCAATAGCATCTTGGGGTCTTAGAGATCACAATGTACCACTGTGCCCATCAACATGGGCTAGTGGATGCTAAGGGAGGCCATGTTATAACTTCTCCACTGCTGACACCTCTGTGTGTCTGATTCTGGGCAATGGTGATTCAGGGCCATGGTGTTTCTCCTCATGACCTTCAAACTTACTTTCAGTTCCCTTTATCCTTTGACTTATATGTGCCACTTCAACACTCCTGCCTCCTTCATCCCTCTGTAAACATCTGCCAAACCCTTTCTGTCCCTCTTCAGCCTCTCAGAGTAATCACTTCATCTCTAGCCCACCTTCTGCTAGTTGGGGGTTCCTGAGGGGCTTAAGGAACTTAAGAGCAAGCACTTAAGGTGGCAAAGGGTAATTAAGAACAGGTTGGGTGTTTCATCTCCTGTCATGAGCTTTAACGACCCCCAGACTTGGTGAATGCTCAGTCTGTTGCCCAAAGTTTAATACACAGTCTCCCTCAGAGTACACATCAGAACAAAGACACTTCTACATGTCTCCTCCACTAAATTTTGTTGGGACACTTCAACTCTCATATTCAGCAAGGAAACTCAACTTGCTCCATCTATCAGAAATACATTCCTGATTATTATTATTATTATTTTTTTTTTTTAAGGAAAGTGCTCAAAGTCAAAATCAGTTCACCACTCTTCCACTGAGTCTTGACTAAATCATTTCCCCAGTCATCCCTCCTTGTCAGTTATCAGTAGGTAGGGCGCATTGCAGGCCTGACCAAGAGCTGAGCAGGACAAGTACCTGCAGGTAGCTCAGTGATAGTTGGTTGCTTGTGGGTGGGGTCCATGAGGCACTGACCAATGGAAGAGCAAGCCCTGTTGCCTAGTAACAGGATGCAGAGTAATAAGGCACAGCAATGGCTACCTGCGAAGGGCTGTGCTCTGTTACATAAGGACACTTTGGGTCCAGTGTGCTGGAATCTTTTTGATTGACTCATTTCCGACCTCAGATTTGATTTCACATAATTAGTTGACTTTTGCATATCATACTTTTCATTATATTCCCAGGCCTAGCTGTCACCAGTGCTGTCACCTCTATGCCTCTCCAAGAGCTGCCACTTGATCACATGCTCAGCATATAGTATAAATAGTTCAAAGCCCACAAGATTGTGAAGTCCAGCCCACCCTGAAAACTCCTTTGACAAACCTTAAATTCACAGTGATTCTTCTACTCTTTGCAGTGTAACAGAGCAGGATGAGCACAGCCCTTAACAGGAAGCCATTGGTGTGCTTCATTTCAAGCCATCCTGTCCCTAGGCAACAGGTGCTGTTCAAACATTGCTTGGTGCCTCAGAGGGCCCCATTCACAAGCAGCCAACTGTCAATGAGTGACCATTAGTTGTCCTGCTTAGCTGTTGGTCAGCACCACAGTGGGCCCTGCCCACAGGTTACTTACTATCAATGAGGGGGCCATAGGGAAAGTGATTAAGTCAAGGGTGGTGTGGCGGTCATCAGGAGGAGACTGAGATAAGAGGCAGATTCAGGCCTCATTCTGGAGGCCCTGGAGCTCACGCAGATTTGGGCCAGTGGGTGAGCTGGAGCGCCCAGGGAATACACTGGGGACTAGATGTTGTAGCCCTCCATAGCCCTCACTAAGGCCCTCCACTAGCCTTGGCCAAAGCCTTGAGGAGCAGTGTACCTCTCCCGCATCCCTGTCGCTGCGACCTACTAGCAGTGGTTTTCTATCTGGGTCTCAGACTGTGAGAACTGGTCTCCCCATATGGATGCCCTGAGGACGGAAACTGAGGACCTATTATGTTGGATGCCTGTCTCCGTCAGGGATGACGGCTGGGCAGAGTGTGGGAACCTGGCACTGAAGGAGCTGCTGGCTGAGATCTGCTTCCCCTTAACCAGCACTGGGACATTGCAGGGTGAAAGCTGTGCCTTGAGACTGCCCTTTCTTGTCAGGACAGAGAATAACATTCATCTAGTACAGGTTTATAGGAACCTCATTACCTGACCATGACCTAACCTTAAGCACAAAGGGTATGACACCAAGAAGTCTGCAGCAACTTACCACCACTTTCCCTAACATTTAATTGTACATGCACTTACTGAAAACTTTTACTAACTTTGGGGTCTTAGGGCATGAACCACCCATCTCCTTGTATGAATCTTTAATCAACTTTCTCTGTTCCAAACTTTAAGGTTAAGTTTTGATGGGCCTCCTTCTGCGTCAGGCACATGGACTTGCAATTTGAATAACAACGGTATTGTCTAAGGACAGACTTTGCCTCTCTTAAACAACGGCAGAGACTGGCCAACTGCTCACAATTATCCATAAAATACACGATGACTCGGCTTGGCTAAACTTTAGCCAAGCTTCTCTCCTCTGAACTTCAGCTTTCGCCCAAACTTGAGCAAGCGCTAAGATTCAAAGTTTTCTGTCTCCCTTAAGAGCTCATTCTGAGAATCAGCTCACTATCAGAGAGAAACAATTGCTGTAAAACAGCCCCATCATGCTGTCTGCTCATCCATCCTCCTACCTGCCCCATCACACACACACACACACACACACACACACATACACACACACACACACACACAGAGTTCCTGCTGACCCTACTCATACTTCCATGTTAAACAAACTTCTTTTTCTGTTCTACTTCAGACATGTCAGGATCTGTGCTCAAAATACTTTCCCAATTGCAATCAGTTCCGTTCAATGGCTCAGTCAATTCTGACTCTCTGAGACCCTATTGTGTGCAGCACATCAGGCTTCACTGTCCATCACCAACTCCCAGAGCTTGCTTAAAATTCAAGCCCATCAAGATGGTGATGCCATCCAACCATCTCATCCTTTGACGTCCCCTTCTCCTCTGGCCTTCAATCTTTCCCTGCATCAGGGTCTTTTCCAAGGAGCCAGTCTTTGCCTCAGATGGCCAAAGTATTGGAGCTTCAGCATTAGTCCTTCCAATGAATATTCAGGACTGATTTCCTCTAGCATTGACTGCATTGATTTCCTTGCAATCCAAGGGACTCTCGAGAGTCTTCCCCAACACCACAGTTCAAAACCACCAGTTCTTCAGTGCTCAGCTTTCTTTATGGTCCAACTCTCCCATGCATACCTGATGACTGTTGGGAAAACTTAGCTTTGACATATGGACCTTTGTCGGTAAAGTAATGTCTCTTCCTTTTAATACACTGTCTAGGTGGATCATAGTTTTCTTCCAAGGAGTAAGCGTCTTTCCCTTTCATGGCAGCAGTCACCATCTGCAGTGGTTTTGGAGCCCAAAGAAGAAAGCCTGACACTGGTTCCACTGTTTCCCCGTCTATGTCCCATGAAGTGATGGGACCAGATGCCATGATCTGCGTTTTCTGAATGTTGAGTTTTAAGCTAACTTTTTCACTCTCCTCTTTCACTTTCATGCAGAGCCTTTTTAGTTCCTCTTCACTTCCTGCCATAAGGGTGGTGTCATCTGCATATCTGAGGTTATTGATATTTCTCCCGGCAATCTTGAGTCCAGCGTGTGCTTCTTCCAGCCCAGCGTTTCTCATGTTGTACACTGCATAGAAGATAAATGAGTCGGGGCACAATATACGGCCTTGACATACTCCTTTTCCTATTTGGAACCAGGCTGTTGTTCCATGTCCACCTCTAACTGTTTCTTCCTGAAATGCATACAAGTTTCTCAAGAGGCAGGTCAGGTGGTCTGGTATTCCCGTCTCTTCCAGAATTTTCCACAGTTTATTGTGGTCCACACAGTAAAAGGCTTCGGCATAGTCAATAAAGCAGAAATAGATGTTTTTTCTGAACTCTCTTGCTGTTTGGATGATCCAAGAAAAGACCAATACATAGAAAACTGTAAAGCACTGATGAAAGAAATCAAAGATCACACAGATAGATGGAGAAATATACCATGTTCATGGATCAGAATGATCAATATAGTGAAAATGAGTACACAGCACAAAGCAATCTATAGATTCAATGCAATCCCTATCAAGCTACCAATGGTATTTTTCACAGAACTAGAACAAATAGCTTCACAGTTTGTATGGAAATACAGAAAACCTGGAATAGCCCAAAGCAACCTTGCCAAAGAAGAATGGAACTGGAGGAATCAACCTACCTGACTTCAGGCTCTATTACAAAGCTACAGTCATCAAAACAGTATAAACTGGCTCATAGAAAAAGCAAAGGAATTACAGAAAAACATCTACTTCTGCTTCATTGACTACACTAAACCTTTGACTGTGTGGCTCACAGCAAACTGGAAAATTCTTCAAGAGATGGGAATACCAGTTCACCTTACCTGCCTCCTGAGAAACCTCTATGCAGGTCAAGAAGCAACAGTTAAAACTGAACATGGAATAACAAACTGGTTCCAAATTGGGGAAGAATTATGTCAAGGCTGTATATTGTCACCCTGCTTATTTAACTTATATGCAGCATACATCATGCAAAAAGCCAGGCTGGATGAATCACAAGCTGGAATCAAGATTGTCAGGAGACATACCAACAACCTTAGATGTGCAGATGAAACCACTCTAATGGCAGAAAGTGAAGAGGAACTAAAGAGCCTCATGATGAAGGTGAAAGGGGAGAGTCAAAAGGCTGGCTTAAAACTCAACATTCAAAAAACTAAGATCATGGCATCTGGTCCCATCACTTCATGGCAAATAGAGGAGAAAAAGTGGAAACAGTGACAGATTTTCTTTTCTTGGGCTCTAAAATCACTACAGACAGTGACTGCAGCCATGAAATTAAAAGATGCTGCTCCTTGGAAGAAAAGTTATGACAAACCTAGACAATGAATTAAAAAGCAGAGACATCACTTGCCAACAAAGATTCATATAGTTAAAGCTATGGTTTTTCCAGTAGCTATGTATGGATCTGAGAGTTGGACCATAAAGAATACTGAGCACTGAAGAATGGATGCTTTCAAGTTGTGGAGATGGAGAAGATTCTTGAGACTCCCTTGGACAGCAAGGAGATCAAACCAGTCAATTCTAAAGGAAATGAACACTGAATATTCATTGCAAGGAATGATGCTGAAGTTGAAGCTGCGATACTTTGGCCACCTGATGCGAAGAACTGACTCATTAGCAAAAAGTCTCATGCTGGGAAAGATTGAAGGCAAGAGGACAAGGGGACAATAGAGGATGAGATGATCAGATGGCATTACCGACTCAATGGACATGAGTTTGAGCAAAATTAGGGAAATAGTGAAGGACAGGGAAGCCTGGTGAATTGCAGTCCACGAGGTCACAAAGACTCAGACACAACTTAAGTGACTGAACAACAAACATATTAAGTCCATAGGGAAGGGATGGGTCCTTTAATAAATGGTACTAGGACAACTGAAAAAAAAAAAAAAAAAACAACAAAAACAAAAAAAAAAACAAAAAAAAAACAGTATGATACTGGCACAGAGGCAGAAATACAGATCAAGGGAACAAAATAGAAAGCCCAGAGATAAATCCACGCGCCTATGGACACCTTATATTTGACAAAGGAGGCAAGAATAGACAATGGAGAAAAGACAACCTCTTTAAGAAGAGGTGCTGGGAAAAATGGTCAACCACTAGTAAAAGAATGAAACTAGAACACTGTCTAACACCATACACAAAATAAATTCAAAATGGATTAAAGATCGAAACTTAAGACCAGAAACTATAAAACTCCTAGAGGCAAACATAGGCAAAACACACTCTGACATAAATCACAGCAGGATACTCTATGACCCACCTCTCAGAGTAATGGAAATAAATGAACAGGACCAAATTGTATAGCAAAATAGCACAAGTAAATGAATAGGGCCAAATTAAATTCAAAAGCTTTTGCACAACAAAGGAAAGTATAAGCAAGGTGAAAAGACGGCCTTCAGAATGGGAGGAAGTAAGAGCAAACAAAGCAGCTGACGAAGAAATAATCTCAAAAATATAAAAGCTGCTCCCACAGCTCAATTGCAGACCAAGAAATGACCAATTCAAAAAACGGGCCGATGAACTAAACAGACATTTCTCCAAAGAAGTCATACAGATGGCTAACAAACACATGAAGAGATGCTCAACATCACTTATTATCAGAGAAATGCAAATCCAGACGACCTTGAGGTACCCTTTCACGCTGGTCAGAATGGCTGTTACCCAAAAGTCTACAAACAATAAATGCTGGAGAGGGTGTGGAAAAAAGGGAACCCTCTCACTTTGTTGGTGGGAATGCAATCGAGTACAGCCACTACGGAGAATAGTGTGGAGACTCCTTAAAAAACTGAAAATAGAACTGCCATATGACCCAGGAATCCCACTGCTGGGCATGCACACAGAGGACACCAGAATTGAAAGAGTCACGGGTACCCCAATGTTCATCGCAGCACTGTTAATAATAGCCAGGACACGGAAGCAACCTAGAAGTCCATCAGCTGACTAAAGGATAAGAAAGCTGGTGTACATATACACAATGGAATGTACCTCATCCATTACAAAGAATACGTTTGAATCAGTTCGAAAGAGGTGGATGAAACGGGAGCCTATTATACTGAGTGAAGGACGTCAGAAAGAAACACGCCAATACAGTACACAAACACATATATATGGAATTTAGAAAGATGGCAATGATGACCCTATATGCGAGAGAGCAAAAGAGACACAGATGTATAGAAGAGTCTTTTGGACTCCGTGGGAGAAGGCGAGGGTAGGATGATTTGAGAGAAGAGCATTGAAACATGTATATTATTCTATGTGAACCAGATCACCAGTCCAGGTTTGATGCATGAGACTAGGTGCTCAGGGCTGGTGCACTGGGATGACCCTGAGGCATGGGATGGGGAGGGAGGTGGGAGGGGGGATTCAGGATGGGGAACCCATGGACACCCAGGGCTGATTCATGTCAATGTATGGCAAAAACCACTACAATATTGCAAAGTAATTAGCCTCAAATCAAAATAAATGAATTTAGAAAAAAAGAACTCAAAAAAAGAAAAAACGGAAAGAAAGGACAGCACACCCAGGGGGTCTTTCACTTTTATTGATTTTAAATCACATTCAGTGACTGACTGTGAATCATCACTGGGGTCTCCCAGGAGTTAGAGTGCCAGAAAGATTTAATTAGGGAGCTGCAGTCCAGATAAAAGATAACATATCGTTGAGTTAAAATCTGAACTCAACTCGTTTGATGCCTATGGTGAAACTCTGTGTTTTAGTTGTTTCTAAAAAGCTTTCTGAAGACACGCAGGATTCTTATGGTCAGAGACTGCCTTATGTATCTCCATAATTGTTTGACTATTCCTTGGACCTTTTAAAACATTTCAAAATGAAAGTTCACACCAACTTATATATCTCGTACTCTTCCTTTTAAACCATGATAAACTTGTAGAATTTGGACTAACAAAAGACTTTATTGGGGAAGAATGTTTTAGGAGTGTAGTTATTTTGAAATCCTAGGGTATGGTGATCATTAAAAGACCAGCTTTTACTCAGTCTTTTGTTAGTTCTTATGTAAAAATTCACTGTACAGACTTCCATGACTGTCCAGTGGTTAGGACTCTGTGCTTTCCCTAGAAGGGCACGGGTTCAATCGCTGTTCAGGGAACCATGCTTCCACAACCTGCATATTGCCCCCCGGGGGGAAAGAAAAATTCTCTGTGAGTGGTGATCCTGTTTGTAACGTGCACTGGGATTGGGCCACCATCACTGCTCTTCCTTTGGGAATACATTGCTCCCAAAATTTTCTTAGCAAAAAGGTGTCCTAGTCATTATTTGATTTGTTCCCTCCAAACATTATTGTACTCCCTGGGAGTGCTATTTGTGGGTTTTAGGTGTATCAGCACTTCGTGCCTTCTGAGCACCTTTAGCCGACAGCATAGGTGAGTGATGCAACAATCCCTTTTATGAGGTAGGTGGCCAGGAGGTGATTCCTGCCTACCTTTCTCGGGGGGACTTTCACATTCACCACCCCTATGTGACAACCTCTTCCTTTCTGGGTCTGGCAATCTAGACCCTAATGTCATTCCACACCCCAAACAAAGGCTGTAACACCATACCACTACTCCTTGCCCTTGAAATCAAATGTTAATCAGGGTTATCCATCTTCAGTGCAGACTCCTGACCCAATCCAGACCACTACTCTCTGGCTAACTGGGGACCCGAGGGTCTGTTCCCCAACCTCTCGGGACCCCATATCCCTCCCATCTCCAGTGCCCACCTCTTCTCTTCTTTCCCTCCCTTCCATCAGAAAATTCACACACACGCAAATATCTTTTCCCCATTTGATGTTTATTGTAATTGCAGCCATCAGTTTACTATGTTAGTGTGAGAGTCTTTCCTTGGTTGGCCATTTCTACGAAAGCAGACCTCTGGAGGCACAGTTCTACACTGTCTGACCTTTTCGAGTCAGTTACTGGCTGCCCAGCTTGTACTTCTCCAGGGTCTCTTATTCTGGGGCGGCTGAGCTTATCTTCTCTTTGGATTCTGCCTCCTTCTTTGATCCCGCCTCATATTTTGGTACCTTTTACGGCTTTGATTCAGTTTCTTACGTGCACAGGAACGGAGAAAACAGTTGGGTTTTCTGGCTGTCTTCACCTTCTTCGACTGAGTGGCATATGGTCGGATTTTCTTTCTCAAGGTTCCTTGAAGAGGTCTTCTGACCCTCATGGTCATAGTTCGTGCCTGGAAAGACAAGACAAGGGTATGAGACTTTAGGAAAGAAAAAAGCGGAGTTGGAAGGGAGATTTCATGAAAAAGGGATGTGGGCTCATGAGGGCTTTTGTGCCAGGCAAGGGTGGGTAGAGGTTTGGGGCAGCCAAGTCAATGGAGAACATGGGGAGCTTAGTTGGAATCATCTTACTTTCACACTGCCTCGGTACCTCCGTTGACAAAGGGTCTTCTTTTGTCCATTCATCCTTGAGGCAAACCGCCTTGTAACTCTTCTTGACTGCCGTGGGTTCCTGATTCCCTTAGTCAGGATGATGCCAAGAAGTGGCCTAACCTAGAATCTCTGCCTCTGGTCTCCCTATTTATACCCTTTCAGGACAATGAGGAGCCACACCCTTCAATCTGATTGGTCAGTTAGGCACCACCCCAGCCAATAGCATCTTGGGGGGCTTAGACATCACAATGTACCACTGTGCCCATCAACATGGGCTAGTGGATGCTGAGGGAGGCCATTTTATAACTTCTCCACTGATGACACCTCTGTGTGTCTGATTCTGGGCAGTGGTGATTCAGGGCCATGGTGTTTCTCCTCATGACCTTCAAACTTCCTTTCAGTTCCCTTTATCCTTTGACTTATATGTGCCACTTCAACACTCCTGCCTCCTTCGTCCCTCTGAAAACATCTGCCAAACCCTTTCTGTCCCACTTCAGCCTTTCAGAGTAATCACTTCATCTCTAGCCCACCTTCTGCCTGTTGGGGGTTCCTGAGGGGCTTAAGGAACTTAAGAGCAAGCACTTAAGGTGGCAAAGGGTAATTAAGAACAGGTTGGGTGTTTCATCTCCTGTCATGAGCTTTAACGACCCCCAGACTTGGTGAATGCTCAGTCTGTTGCCCAAAGTTTAATACACAGTCTCCCTCAGAGTACACATCAGAACAAAGACACTTCTACATGTCTCCTCCACTAAATTTGGTTGGGACACTTCAACTCTCATATTCAGCAAGGAAACTCAACTTGCTCCATCTATCAGAAATACATTCCTGATTATTATTATTATTATTTTTTTTTTTTAAGGAAAGTGCTCAAAGTCAAAATCAGTTCACCACTCTTCCACTGAGTCTTGACTAAATCATTTCCCCAGTCATCCCTCCTTGTCAGTTATCAGTAGGTAGGGCCCATTGCAGGCCTGACCAAGAGCTGAGCAGGACAAGTACCTGCAGGTAACTCAGTGATAGTTGGTTGCTTGTGGGTGGGGTCCATGAGGCACTGACCAATGGAAGAGCAAGCCCTGTTGCCTAGTAACAGGATGCAGAGTAATAAGGCACAGCAATGGCTACCTGCGAAGGGCTGTGCTCTGTTACATAAGGACACTTTGGGTCCAGTGTGCTGGAATCTTTTTGATTGACTCATTTCCGACCTCAGATTTGATTTCACATAATTAGTTGACTTTTGCATATCATACTTTTCATTATATTCCCAGGCCTAGCTGTCACCAGTGCTGTCACCTCTATGCCTCTCCAACAGCTGCCACTTGATCACATGCTCAGCATATAGTATAAATAGTTCAAAGCCCACAAGATTGTGAAGTCCAGCCCACCCTGAAAACTCCTTTGACAAACCTTAAATTCACAGTGATTCTTCTATTCCTTGCAGTGTAACAGAGCAGGATGAGCACAGCCCTTAACAGGAAGCCATTGGTGTGCTTCATTTCAAGCCATCCTGTCCCTCGGCAACAGGTGCTGTTCAAACATTGCTTGGTGCCTCAGAGGGCCCCATTCACAAGCAGCCAACTGTCAATGAGTGACCATTAGTTGTCCTGCTTAGCTGTTGGTCAGCACCACAGTGGGCCCTGCCCACAGGTTACTTACTATCAATGAGGGGGCCATAGGGAAAGTGATTAAGTCAAGGGTGGTGTGGCGGTCATCAGGAGGAGACTGAGATAAGAGGCAGATTCAGGCCTCATTCTGGAGGCCCTGGAGCTCACGCAGATTTGGGCCAGTGGGTGAGCTGGAGGGCCCAGGGAATACACTGGGGACTAGATGTTGTAGCCCTCCATAGCCCTCACTAAGGCCCTCCACTAGCCTTGGCCAAAGCCTTGAGGAGCAGTGTACCTCTCCCGCATCCCTGTCGCTGCGACCTACTAGCAGTGGTTTTCTATCTGGGTCTCAGACTGTGAGAACTGGTCTCCCCATATGCATGCCCTGAGGACGGAAACTGAGGACCTATTATGTTGGATGCCTGTCTCCGTCAGGGATGACGGCTGGGCAGAGTGTGGGAACCTGGCACTGAAGGAGCTGCTGGCTGAGAACTGCTTCCCCTTAACCAGCACTGGGACATTGCAGGGTGAAAGCTGTGCCTTGAGACTGCCCTTTCTTGTCAGGACAGAGAATAACATTCATCTAGTACAGGTTTATAGGAACCTCATTACCTGACCATGACCTAACCTTAAGCACAAAGGGTATGACACCAAGAAGTCTGCAGCAACTTACCACCACTCTCCCTAACATTTAATTGTACATGCACTTACTGAAAACTTTTACTAACTTTGGGGTCTTAGGGCATGAACCACCCATCTCCTTGTATGAATCTTTAATCAACTTTCTCTGTTCCAAACTTTAAGGTTAAGTTTTGATGGGCCTCCTTCTGCGTCAGGCACATGGACTTGCAATTTGAAGAACAACGGTATTGTCTAAGGACAGACTTTGCCTCTCTTAAACAACGGCAGAGACTGGCCAAGTGCTCACAATTATCCATAAAATACACGCTGACTCGGCTTGGCTAAACTTTAGCCAAGCTTCTCTCCTCTGAACTTCAGCTTTCGCCCAAACTTGAGCAAGCGCTAAGATTCAAACTTTTCTGTCTCCCTTAACAGCTCATTCTGAGAATCAGCTCACTATCAGAGAGAAACAATTGCTGTAAAACAGCCCCATCATGCTGTCTGCTCATCCATCCTCCTACCTGCCCCATCACACACACACACACACACACACACACACACACACACACAGAGTTCCTGCTGACCCTACTCATATTTCCATGTTAAACAAACTTCTTTTTCTGTTCTACTTCAGACATGTCAGGATCTGTGCTCAAAATACTTTCCCAATTGCAATCAGTTCCGTTCAATGGCTCAGTCAATTCTGACTCTCTGAGACCCTATTGTGTGCAGCACATCAGGCTTCACTGTCCATCACCAACTCCCAGAGCTTGCTTAAAATTCAAGCCCATCAAGATGGTGATGCCATCCAACCATCTCAACTTTGACGTCCCCTTCTCCTCTGGCCTTTAATCTTTCCCTGCATCAGGGTCTTTTCCAAGGAGCCAGTCTTTGCCTCAGATGGCCAAAGTATTGGAGCTTCAGCATTAGTCCTTTCAATGAATATTCAGGACTGATTTCCTCTAGCATTGACTGCATTGATTTCCTTGCAATCCAAGGGACTCTCGAGAGTCTTCCCCAACACCACACTTCAAAACCATCAGTTCTTCAGTGCTCAGCTTTCTTTATGGTCCAACTCTCCCATGCATACCTGATGACTGTTGGGAAAACTTAGCTTTGACATATGGACCTTTGTCGGTAAAGTAATGTCTCTTCCTTTTAATACACTGTCTAGGTGGATCATAGTTTTCTTCCAAGGAGTAAGCGTCTTTCCCTTTCATGGCAGCAGTCACCATCTGCAGTGGTTTTGGAGCCCAAAGAAGAAAGCCTGACACTGGTTCCACTGTTTCCCCGTCTATGTCCCATGAAGTGATGGGACCAGATGCCATGATCTGCGTTTTCTGAATGTTGAGTTTTAAGCCAACTTTTTCACTCTCCTCTTTCACTTTCATGCAGAGCCTTTTTAGTTCCTCTTCACTTCCTGCCATAAGGGTGGTGTCATCTGCATATCTGAGGTTATTGATATTTCTCCCGGCAATCTTGAGTCCAGCGTGTGCTTCTTCCAGCCCAGCGTTTCTCATGTTGTACACTGCATAGAAGATAAATGAGTCGGGGCACAATATACGGCCTTGACATACTCCTTTTCCTATTTGGAACCAGGCTGTTGTTCCATGTCCACCTCTAACTGTTTCTTCCTGAAATGCATACAAGTTTCTCAAGAGGCAGGTCAGGTGGTCTGGTATTCCCGTCTCTTCCAGAATTTTCCACAGTTTATTGTGGTCCACACAGTAAAAGGCTTCGGCATAGTCAATAAAGCAGAAATAGATGTTTTTTCTGAACTCTCTTGCTGTTTGGATGATCCAAGAAAAGACCAATACATAGAAAACTGTAAAGCACTGATGAAAGAAATCAAAGATCACACAGATAGATGGAGAAATATACCATGTTCATGGATCAGAATGATCAATATAGTGAAAATGAGTACACAGCACAAAGCAATCTATAGATTCAATGCAATCCCTATCAAGCTACCAATGGTATTTTTCACAGAACTAGAACAAATAGCTTCACAGTTTGTATGGAAATACAGAAAACCTGGAATAGCCCAAAGCAACCTTGCCAAAGAAGAATGGAACTGGAGGAATCAACCTACCTGACTTCAGGCTCTATTACAAAGCTACAGTCATCAAAACAGTATAAACTGGCTCATAGAAAAAGCAAAGGAATTACAGAAAAACATCTACTTCTGCTTCATTGACTACACTAAACCTTTGACTGTGTGGCTCACAGCAAACTGGAAAATTCTTCAAGAGATGGGAATACCAGTTCACCTTACCTGCCTCCTGAGAAACCTCTATGCAGGTCAAGAAGCAACAGTTAAAACTGAACATGGAATAACAAACTGGTTCCAAATTGGGGAAGAATTATGTCAAGGCTGTATATTGTCACCCTGCTTATTTAACTTATATGCAGCATACATCATGCAAAAAGCCAGGCTGGATGAATCACAAGCTGGAATCAAGATTGTCAGGAGACATACCAACAACCTTAGATGTGCAGATGAAACCACTCTAATGGCAGAAAGTGAAGAGGAACTAAAGAGCCTCATGATGAAGGTGAAAGGGGAGAGTCAAAAGGCTGGCTTAAAACTCAACATTCAAAAAACTAAGATCATGGCATCTGGTCCCATCACTTCATGGCAAATAGAGGAGAAAAAGTGGAAACAGTGACAGATTTTCTTTTCTTGGGCTCTAAAATCACTACAGACAGTGACTGCAGCCATGAAATTAAAAGATGCTGCTCCTTGGAAGAAAAGTTATGACAAACCTAGACAATGAATTAAAAAGCAGAGACATCACTTGCCAACAAAGATTCATATAGTTAAAGCTATGGTTTTTCCAGTAGCTATGTATGGATCTGAGAGTTGGACCATAAAGAATACTGAGCACTGAAGAATGGATGCTTTCAAGTTGTGGAGATGGAGAAGATTCTTGAGACTCCCTTGGACAGCAAGGAGATCAAACCAGTCAATTCTAAAGGAAATGAACACTGAATATTCATTGGAAGGAATGATGCTGAAGTTGAAGCTGCGATACTTTGGCCACCTGATGCGAAGAACTGACTCATTAGCAAAAAGTCTCATGCTGGGAAAGATTGAAGGCAAGAGGACAAGGGGACAATAGAGGATGAGATGATCAGATGGCATTACCGACTCAATGGACATGAGTTTGAGCAAAATTAGGGAAATAGTGAAGGACAGGGAAGCCTGGTGAATTGCAGTCCACGAGGTCACAAAGACTCAGACACAACTTAAGTGACTGAACAACAAACATATTAAGTCCATAGGGAAGGGATGGGTCCTTTAATAAATGGTACTAGGACAACTGAAAAAAAAACAACAACAACAAAAAAAAAAAAAACAAAAAAAAAAACAGTATGATACTGGCACAGAGGCAGAAATACAGATCAAGGGAACAAAATAGAAAGCCCAGAGATAAATCCACGTGCCTATGGACACCTTATATTTGACAAAGGAGGCAAGAATAGACAATGGAGAAAAGACAACCTCTTTAAGAAGAGGTGCTGGGAAAAATGGTCAACCACTAGTAAAAGAATGAAACTAGAACACTGTCTAACACCATACACAAAATAAATTCAAAATGGATTAAAGATCGAAACTTAAGACCAGAAACTATAAAACTCCTAGAGGCAAACATAGGCAAAACACACTCTGACATAAATCACAGCAGGATACTCTATGACCCACCTCTCAGAGTAATGGAAATAAATGAACAGGACCAAATTGTATAGCAAAATAGCACAAGTAAATGAATAGGGCCAAATTAAATTCAAAAGCTTTTGCACAACAAAGGAAAGTATAAGCAAGGTGAAAAGACAGCCTTCAGAATGGGAGGAAGTAAGAGCAAACAAAGCAGCTGACGAAGAAATAATCTCAAAAATATAAAAGCTGCTCCCACAGCTCAATTGCAGACCAAGAAATGACCAATTCAAAAAACGGGCCGATGAACTAAACAGACATTTCTCCAAAGAAGTCATACAGATGGCTAACAAACAAATGAATAGATGCTCAACATCACTCATTATCAGAGAAATGCAAATCCAGACGACCTTGAGGTACCCTATCACGCTGGTCAGAATGGCTGTTACCCAAAAGTCTACAAACAATAAATGCTGGAGAGGGTGTGGAGAAAAGGGAACCCTCTCACTTTGTTGGTGGGAATGCAATCGAGTACAGCCACTACGGAGAATAGTGTGGAGACTCCTTAAAAAACTGAAAATAGAACTGCCATATGACCCAGGAATCCCACTGCTGGGCATGCACACAGAGGACACCAGAATTGAAAGAGTCACGGGTACCCCAATGTTCATCGCAGCACTGTTAATAATAGCCAGGACACGGAAGCAACCTAGAAGTCCATCAGCTGACTAAAGGATAAGAAAGCTGGTGTACATATACACAATGGAATGTACCTCATCCATTACAAAGAATACGTTTGAATCAGTTCGAAAGAGGTGGATGAAACGGGAGCCTATTATACTGAGTGAAGGACGTCAGAAAGAAACACGCCAATACAGTACACAAACACATATATATGGAATTTAGAAAGATGGCAATGATGACCCTATATGCGAGAGAGCAAAAGAGACACAGATGTATAGAAGAGTCTTTTGGACTCCGTGGGAGAAGGCGAGGGTAGGATGATTTGAGAGAAGAGCATTGAAACATGTATATTATTCTATGTGAACCAGATCACCAGTCCAGGTTTGATGCATGAGACTAGGTGCTCAGGGCTGGTGCACTGGGATGACCCTGAGGCATGGGATGGGGAGGGAGGTGGGAGGGGGGATTCAGGATGGGGAACCCATGGACACCCAGGGCTGATTCATGTCAATGTATGGCAAAAACCACTACAATATTGCAAAGTAATTAGCCTAAAATCAAAATAAATGAATTTAGAAAAAAAGAACTCAAAAAAAGAAAAAACGGAAAGAAAGGACAGCACACCCAGGGGGTCTTTCACTTTTATTGATTTTAAATCACATTCAGTGACTGACTGTGAATCATCACTGGGGTCTCCCAGGAGTTAGAGTGCCAGAAAGATTTAATTAGGGAGCTGCAGTCCAGATAAAAGATAACATATCGTTGAGTTAAAATCTGAACTCAACTCGTTTGATGCCTATGGTGAAACTCTGTGTTTTAGTTGTTTCTAAAAAGCTTTCTGAAGACACGCAGGATTCTTATGGTCAGAGACTGCCTTATGTATCTCCATAATTGTTTGACTATTCCTTGGACCTTTTAAAACATTTCAAAATGAAAGTGAACACCAACTTATATATCTCGTACTCTTCCTTTTAAACCATGATAAACTTGTAGAATTTGGACTAACAAAAGACTTTATTGGGGAAGAATGTTTTAGGAGTGTAGTTATTTTGAAATCCTAGGGTATGGTGATCATTAGAAGACCAGCTTTTACTCAGTCTTTTGTTAGTTCGTATGTAAAAATTCACTGTACAGACTTCCATGACTGTCCAGTGGTTAGGACTCTGTGCTTTCCCTAGAAGGGCACGGGTTCAATCGCTGTTCAGGGAACCATGCTTCCACAACCTGCATATTGCCCCCCGGGGGGAAAGAAAAATTCTCTGTGAGTGGTGATCCTGTTTGTAACGTGCACTGGGATTGGGCCACCATCACTGCTCTTCCTTTGGGAATACATTGCTCCCAAAATTTTCTTAGCAAAAAGGTGTCCTAGTCATTATTTGATTTGTTCCCTCCAAACATTATTGTACTCCCTGGGAGTGCTATTTGTGGGTTTTAGGTGTATCAGCACTTCGTGCCTTCTGAGCACCTTTAGCCGACAGCATAGGTGAGTGATGCAACAATCCCTTTTATGAGGTAGGTGGCCAGGAGGTGATTCCTGCCTACCTTTCTCGGGGGGACTTTCACATTCACCACCCCTATGTGACAACCTCTTCCTTTCTGGGTCTGGCAATCTAGACCCTAATGTCATTCCACACCCCAAACAAAGGCTGTAACACCATACCACTACTCCTTGCCCTTGAAATCAAATGTTAATCAGGGTTATCCATCTTCAGTGCAGACTCCTGACCCAATCCAGACCACTACTCTCTGGCTAACTGGGGACCCGAGGGTCTGTTCCCCAACCTCTCGGGACCCCATATCCCTCCCATCTCCAGTGCCCACCTCCTCTCTTCTTTCCCTCCCTTCCATCAGAAAATTCACACACACGCAAATATCTTTTCCCCATTTGATGTTTATTGTAATTGCAGCCATCAGTTTACTATGTTAGTGTGAGAGTCTTTCCTTGGTTGGCCATTTCTACGAAACAGACCTCTGGAGGCACAGTTCTACACTGTCTGACCTTTTCGAGTCAGTTACTGGCTGCCCAGCTTGTACTTCTCCAGGGTCTCTTATTCTGGGGCGGCTGAGCTTATCTTCTCTTTGGATTCTGCCTCCTTCTTTGATCCCGCCTCATATTTTGGTACCTTTTACGGCTTTGATTCAGTTTCTTACGTGCACAGGAACGGAGAAAACAGTTGGGTTTTCTGGTTGTCTTCACCTTCTTCGACTGAGTGGCATACGGTCGGATTTTCTTTCTCAAGGTTCCTTGAAGAGGTCTTCTGACCCTCATGGTCATATTTCGTGCCTGGAAAGACAAGACAAGGGTATGAGACTTTAGGAAAGAAAAAAGCGGAGTTGGAAGGGAGATTTCATGAAAAAGGGATGTGGGCTCATGAGGGCTTTTGTGCCAGGCAAGGGTGGGTAGAGGTTTGGGGCAGCCAAGTCAATGGAGAACATGGGGAGCTTAGTTGGAATCATCTTACTTTCACACTGCCTCGGTACCTCCGTTGACAAAGGGTCTTCTTTTGTCCATTCATCCTTGAGGCAAACCGCCTTGTAACTCTTCTTGACTGCCGTGGGTTCCTGATTCCCTTAGTCAGGATGATGCCAAGAAGTGGCCTAACCTAGAATCTCTGCCTCTGGTCTCCCTATTTATACCCTTTCAGGACAATGAGGAGCCACACCCTTCAACCTGATTGGTCAGTTAGGCACCACCCCAGCCAATAGCATCTTGGGGGGCTTAGACATCACAATGTACCACTGTGCCCATCAACATGGGCTAGTGGATGCTGAGGGAGGCCATTTTATAACTTCTCCACTGATGACACCTCTGTGTGTCTGATTCTGGGCAGTGGTGATTCAGGGCCATGGTGTTTCTCCTCATGACCTTCAAACTTCCTTTCAGTTCCCTTTATCCTTTGACTTATATGTGCCACTTCAACACTCCTGCCTCCTTCGTCCCTCTGAAAACATCTGCCAAACCCTTTCTGTCCCACTTCAGCCTTTCAGAGTAATCACTTCATCTCTAGCCCACCTTCTGCCTGTTGGGGGTTCCTGAGGGGCTTAAGGAACTTAAGAGCAAGCACTTAAGGTGGCAAAGGGTAATTAAGAACAGGTTGGGTGTTTCATCTCCTGTCATGAGCTTTAACGACCCCCAGACTTGGTGAATGCTCAGTCTGTTGCCCAAAGTTTAATACACAGTCTCCCTCAGAGTACACATCAGAACAAAGACACTTCTACATGTCTCCTCCACTAAATTTGGTTGGGACACTTCAACTCTCATATTCAGCAAGGAAACTCAACTTGCTCCATCTATCAGAAATACATTCCTGATTATTATTATTATTATTTTTTTTTTTAAGGAAAGTGCTC
Source organism: Bubalus kerabau (assembly GCF_029407905.1). Lineage (NCBI taxonomy): Eukaryota > Metazoa > Chordata > Mammalia > Artiodactyla > Bovidae > Bubalus > Bubalus kerabau. The sequence continues at coordinate 37,388,744 of NC_073647.1, read as the reverse complement.
AAAGTCAAAATCAGTTCACCACTCTTCCACTGAGTCTTGACTAAATCATTTCCCCAGTCATCCCTCCTTGTCAGTTATCAGTAGGTAGGGCCCATTGCAGGCCTGACCAAGAGCTGAGCAGGACAAGTACCTGCAGGTAGCTCAGTGATAGTTGGTTGCTTGTGGGTGGGGTCCATGAGGCACTGACCAATGGAAGAGCAAGCCCTGTTGCCTAGTAACAGGATGCAGAGTAATAAGGCACAGCAATGGCTACCTGCGAAGGGCTGTGCTCTGTTACATAAGGACACTTTGGGTCCAGTGTGCTGGAATCTTTTTGATTGACTCATTTCCGACCTCAGATTTGATTTCACATAATTAGTTAACTTTTGCATATCATACTTTTCATTATATTCCCAGGCCTAGCTGTCACCAGTGCTGTCACCTCTATGCCTCTCCAACAGCTGCCACTTGATCACATGCTCAGCATATAGTATAAATAGTTCAAAGCCCACAAGATTGTGAAGTCCAGCCCACCCTGAAAACTCCTTTGACAAACCTTAAATTCACAGTGATTCTTCTACTCTTTGCAGTGTAACAGAGCAGGATGAGCACAGCCCTTAACAGGAAGCCATTGGTGTGCTTCATTTCAAGCCATCCTGTCCCTAGGCAACAGGTGCTGTTCAAACATTGCTTGGTGCCTCAGAGGGCCCCATTCACAAGCAGCCAACTGTCAATGAGTGACCATTAGTTGTCCTGCTTAGCTGTTGGTCAGCACCACAGTGGGCCCTGCCCACAGGTTACTTACTATCAATGAGGGGGCCATAGGGAAAGTGATTAAGTCAAGGGTGGTGTGGCGGTCATCAGGAGGAGACTGAGATAAGAGGCAGATTCAGGCCTCATTCTGGAGGCCCTGGAGCTCACGCAGATTTGGGCCAGTGGGTGAGCTGGAGGGCCCAGGGAATACACTGGGGACTAGATGTTGTAGCCCTCCATAGCCCTCACTAAGGCCCTCCACTAGCCTTGGCCAAAGCCTTGAGGAGCAGTGTACCTCTCCCGCATCCCTGTCGCTGCGACCTACTAGCAGTGGTTTTCTATCTGGGTCTCAGACTGTGAGAACTGGTCTCCCCATATGCATGCCCTGAGGACGGAAACTGAGGACCTATTATGTTGGATGCCTGTCTCCGTCAGGGATGACGGCTGGGCAGAGTGTGGGAACCTGGCACTGAAGGAGCTGCTGGCTGAGATCTGCTTCCCCTTAACCAGCACTGGGACATTGCAGGGTGAAAGCTGTGCCTTGAGACTGCCCTTTCTTGTCAGGACAGAGAATAACATTCATCTAGTACAGGTTTATAGGAACCTCATTACCTGACCATGACCTAACCTTAAGCACAAAGGGTATGACACCAAGAAGTCTGCAGCAACTTACCACCACTCTCCCTAACATTTAATTGTACATGCACTTACTGAAAACTTTTACTAACTTTGGGGTCTTAGGGCATGAACCACCCATCTCCTTGTATGAATCTTTAATCAACTTTCTCTGTTCCAAACTTTAAGGTTAAGTTTTGATGGGCCTCCTTCTGCGTCAGGCACATGGACTTGCAATTTGAAGAACAACGGTATTGTCTAAGGACAGACTTTGCCTCTCTTAAACAACGGCAGAGACTGGCCAAGTGCTCACAATTATCCATAAAATACACGCTGACTCGGCTTGGCTAAACTTTAGCCAAGCTTCTCTCCTCTGAACTTCAGCTTTCGCCCAAACTTGAGCAAGCGCTAAGATTCAAACTTTTCTGTCTCCCTTAACAGCTCATTCTGAGAATCAGCTCACTATCAGAGAGAAACAATTGCTGTAAAACAGCCCCATCATGCTGTCTGCTCATCCATCCTCCTACCTGCCCCATCACACACACACACACACACACACACACACACACACACAGAGTTCCTGCTGACCCTACTCATATTTCCATGTTAAACAAACTTCTTTTTCTGTTCTACTTCAGACATGTCAGGATCTGTGCTCAAAATACTTTCCCAATTGCAATCAGTTCCGTTCAATGGCTCAGTCAATTCTGACTCTCTGAGACCCTATTGTGTGCAGCACATCAGGCTTCACTGTCCATCACCAACTCCCAGAGCTTGCTTAAAATTCAAGCCCATCAAGATGGTGATGCCATCCAACCATCTCAACTTTGACGTCCCCTTCTCCTCTGGCCTTTAATCTTTCCCTGCATCAGGGTCTTTTCCAAGGAGCCAGTCTTTGCCTCAGATGGCCAAAGTATTGGAGCTTCAGCATTAGTCCTTCCAATGAATATTCAGGACTGATTTCCTCTAGCATTGACTGCATTGATTTCCTTGCAATCCAAGGGACTCTCGAGAGTCTTCCCCAACACCACACTTCAAAACCATCAGTTCTTCAGTGCTCAGCTTTCTTTATGGTCCAACTCTCCCATGCATACCTGATGACTGTTGGGAAAACTTAGCTTTGACATATGGACCTTTGTCGGTAAAGTAATGTCTCTTCCTTTTAATACACTGTCTAGGTGGATCATAGTTTTCTTCCAAGGAGTAAGCGTCTTTCCCTTTCATGGCAGCAGTCACCATCTGCAGTGGTTTTGGAGCCCAAAGAAGAAAGCCTGACACTGGTTCCACTGTTTCCCCGTCTATGTCCCATGAAGTGATGGGACCAGATGCCATGATCTGCGTTTTCTGAATGTTGAGTTTTAAGCCAACTTTTTCACTCTCCTCTTTCACTTTCATGCAGAGCCTTTTTAGTTCCTCTTCACTTCCTGCCATAAGGGTGGTGTCATCTGCATATCTGAGGTTATTGATATTTCTCCCGGCAATCTTGAGTCCAGCGTGTGCTTCTTCCAGCCCAGCGTTTCTCATGTTGTACACTGCATAGAAGATAAATGAGTCGGGGCACAATATACGGCCTTGACATACTCCTTTTCCTATTTGGAACCAGGCTGTTGTTCCATGTCCACCTCTAACTGTTTCTTCCTGAAATGCATACAAGTTTCTCAAGAGGCAGGTCAGGTGGTCTGGTATTCCCGTCTCTTCCAGAATTTTCCACAGTTTATTGTGGTCCACACAGTAAAAGGCTTCGGCATAGTCAATAAAGCAGAAATAGATGTTTTTTCTGAACTCTCTTGCTGTTTGGATGATCCAAGAAAAGACCAATACATAGAAAACTGTAAAGCACTGATGAAAGAAATCAAAGATCACACAGATAGATGGAGAAATATACCATGTTCATGGATCAGAATGATCAATATAGTGAAAATGAGTACACAGCACAAAGCAATCTATAGATTCAATGCAATCCCTATCAAGCTACCAATGGTATTTTTCACAGAACTAGAACAAATAGCTTCACAGTTTGTATGGAAATACAGAAAACCTGGAATAGCCCAAAGCAACCTTGCCAAAGAAGAATGGAACTGGAGGAATCAACCTACCTGACTTCAGGCTCTATTACAAAGCTACAGTCATCAAAACAGTATAAACTGGCTCATAGAAAAAGCAAAGGAATTACAGAAAAACATCTACTTCTGCTTCATTGACTACACTAAACCTTTGACTGTGTGGCTCACAGCAAACTGGAAAATTCTTCAAGAGATGGGAATACCAGTTCACCTTACCTGCCTCCTGAGAAACCTCTATGCAGGTCAAGAAGCAACAGTTAAAACTGAACATGGAATAACAAACTGGTTCCAAATTGGGGAAGAATTATGTCAAGGCTGTATATTGTCACCCTGCTTATTTAACTTATATGCAGCATACATCATGCAAAAAGCCAGGCTGGATGAATCACAAGCTGGAATCAAGATTGTCAGGAGACATACCAACAACCTTAGATGTGCAGATGAAACCACTCTAATGGCAGAAAGTGAAGAGGAACTAAAGAGCCTCATGATGAAGGTGAAAGGGGAGAGTCAAAAGGCTGGCTTAAAACTCAACATTCAAAAAACTAAGATCATGGCATCTGGTCCCATCACTTCATGGCAAATAGAGGAGAAAAAGTGGAAACAGTGACAGATTTTCTTTTCTTGGGCTCTAAAATCACTACAGACAGTGACTGCAGCCATGAAATTAAAAGATGCTGCTCCTTGGAAGAAAAGTTATGACAAACCTAGACAATGAATTAAAAAGCAGAGACATCACTTGCCAACAAAGATTCATATAGTTAAAGCTATGGTTTTTCCAGTAGCTATGTATGGATCTGAGAGTTGGACCATAAAGAATACTGAGCACTGAAGAATGGATGCTTTCAAGTTGTGGAGATGGAGAAGATTCTTGAGACTCCCTTGGACAGCAAGGAGATCAAACCAGTCAATTCTAAAGGAAATGAACACTGAATATTCATTGGAAGGAATGATGCTGAAGTTGAAGCTGCGATACTTTGGCCACCTGATGCGAAGAACTGACTCATTAGCAAAAAGTCTCATGCTGGGAAAGATTGAAGGCAAGAGGACAAGGGGACAATAGAGGATGAGATGATCAGATGGCATTACCGACTCAATGGACATGAGTTTGAGCAAAATTAGGGAAATAGTGAAGGACAGGGAAGCCTGGTGAATTGCAGTCCACGAGGTCACAAAGACTCAGACACAACTTAAGTGACTGAACAACAAACATATTAAGTCCATAGGGAAGGGATGGGTCCTTTAATAAATGGTACTAGGACAACTGAAAAAAAAAAAAAAAAAACAACAACAAAAAAAAAAAAACGCAAAAAAAAAACAGTATGATACTGGCACAGAGGCAGAAATACAGATCAAGGGAACAAAATAGAAAGCCCAGAGATAAATCCACGCGCCTATGGACACCTTATATTTGACAAAGGAGGCAAGAATAGACAATGGAGAAAAGACAACCTCTTTAAGAAGAGGTGCTGGGAAAAATGGTCAACCACTAGTAAAAGAATGAAACTAGAACACTGTCTAACACCATACACAAAATAAATTCAAAATGGATTAAAGATCGAAACTTAAGACCAGAAACTATAAAACTCCTAGAGGCAAACATAGGCAAAACACACTCTGACATAAATCACAGCAGGATACTCTATGACCCACCTCTCAGAGTAATGGAAATAAATGAACAGGACCAAATTGTATAGCAAAATAGCACAAGTAAATGAATAGGGCCAAATTAAATTCAAAAGCTTTTGCACAACAAAGGAAAGTATAAGCAAGGTGAAAAGACAGCCTTCAGAATGGGAGGAAGTAAGAGCAAACAAAGCAGCTGACGAAGAAATAATCTCAAAAATATAAAAGCTGCTCCCACAGCTCAATTGCAGACCAAGAAATGACCAATTCAAAAAACGGGCCGATGAACTAAACAGACATTTCTCCAAAGAAGTCATACAGATGGCTAACAAACAAATGAATAGATGCTCAACATCACTCATTATCAGAGAAATGCAAATCCAGACGACCTTGAGGTACCCTATCACGCTGGTCAGAATGGCTGTTACCCAAAAGTCTACAAACAATAAATGCTGGAGAGGGTGTGGAGAAAAGGGAACCCTCTCACTTTGTTGGTGGGAATGCAATCGAGTACAGCCACTACGGAGAATAGTGTGGAGACTCCTTAAAAAACTGAAAATAGAACTGCCATATGACCCAGGAATCCCACTGCTGGGCATGCACACAGAGGACACCAGAATTGAAAGAGTCACGGGTACCCCAATGTTCATCGCAGCACTGTTAATAATAGCCAGGACACGGAAGCAACCTAGAAGTCCATCAGCTGACTAAAGGATAAGAAAGCTGGTGTACATATACACAATGGAATGTACCTCATCCATTACAAAGAATACGTTTGAATCAGTTCGAAAGAGGTGGATGAAACGGGAGCCTATTATACTGAGTGAAGGACGTCAGAAAGAAACACGCCAATACAGTACACAAACACATATATATGGAATTTAGAAAGATGGCAATGATGACCCTATATGCGAGAGAGCAAAAGAGACACAGATGTATAGAAGAGTCTTTTGGACTCCGTGGGAGAAGGCGAGGGTAGGATGATTTGAGAGAAGAGCATTGAAACATGTATATTATTCTATGTGAACCAGATCACCAGTCCAGGTTTGATGCATGAGACTAGGTGCTCAGGGCTGGTGCACTGGGATGACCCTGAGGCATGGGATGGGGAGGGAGGTGGGAGGGGGGATTCAGGATGGGGAACCCATGGACACCCAGGGCTGATTCATGTCAATGTATGGCAAAAACCACTACAATATTGCAAAGTAATTAGCCTAAAATCAAAATAAATGAATTTAGAAAAAAAGAACTCAAAAAAAGAAAAAACGGAAAGAAAGGACAGCACACCCAGGGGGTCTTTCACTTTTATTGATTTTAAATCACATTCAGTGACTGACTGTGAATCATCACTGGGGTCTCCCAGGAGTTAGAGTGCCAGAAAGATTTAATTAGGGAGCTGCAGTCCAGATAAAAGATAACATATCGTTGAGTTAAAATCTGAACTCAACTCGTTTGATGCCTATGGTGAAACTCTGTGTTTTAGTTGTTTCTAAAAAGCTTTCTGAAGACACGCAGGATTCTTATGGTCAGAGACTGCCTTATGTATCTCCATAATTGTTTGACTATTCCTTGGACCTTTTAAAACATTTCAAAATGAAAGTGAACACCAACTTATATATCTCGTACTCTTCCTTTTAAACCATGATAAACTTGTAGAATTTGGACTAACAAAAGACTTTATTGGGGAAGAATGTTTTAGGAGTGTAGTTATTTTGAAATCCTAGGGTATGGTGATCATTAGAAGACCAGCTTTTACTCAGTCTTTTGTTAGTTCTTATGTAAAAATTCACTGTACAGACTTCCATGACTGTCCAGTGGTTAGGACTCTGTGCTTTCCCTAGAAGGGCACGGGTTCAATCGCTGTTCAGGGAACCATGCTTCCACAACCTGCATATTGCCCCCCGGGGGGAAAGAAAAATTCTCTGTGAGTGGTGATCCTGTTTGTAACGTGCACTGGGATTGGGCCAACATCACTGCTCTTCCTTTGGGAATACATTGCTCCCAAAATTTTCTTAGCAAAAAGGTGTCCTAGTCATTATTTGATTTGTTCCCTCCAAACATTATTGTACTCCCTGGGAGTGCTATTTGTGGGTTTTAGGTGTATCAGCACTTCGTGCCTTCTGAGCACCTTTAGCCGACAGCATAGGTGAGTGATGCAACAATCCCTTTTATGAGGTAGGTGGCCAGGAGGTGATTCCTGCCTACCTTTCTCGGGGGGACTTTCACATTCACCACCCCTATGTGACAACCTCTTCCTTTCTGGGTCTGGCAATCTAGACCCTAATGTCATTCCACACCCCAAACAAAGGCTGTAACACCATACCACTACTCCTTGCCCTTGAAATCAAATGTTAATCAGGGTTATCCATCTTCAGTGCAGACTCCTGACCCAATCCAGACCACTACTCTCTGGCTAACTGGGGACCCGAGGGTCTGTTCCCCAACCTCTCGGGACCCCATATCCCTCCCATCTCCAGTGCCCACCTCCTCTCTTCTTTCCCTCCCTTCCATCAGAAAATTCACACACACGCAAATATCTTTTCCCCATTTGATGTTTATTGTAATTGCAGCCATCAGTTTACTATGTTAGTGTGAGAGTCTTTCCTTGGTTGGCCATTTCTACGAAAGCAGACCTCTGGAGGCACAGTTCTACACTGTCTGACCTTTTCGAGTCAGTTACTGGCTGCCCAGCTTGTACTTCTCCAGGGTCTCTTATTCTGGGGCGGCTGAGCTTATCTTCTCTTTGGATTCTGCCTCCTTCTTTGATCCCGCCTCATATTTTGGTACCTTTTACGGCTTTGATTCAGTTTCTTACGTGCACAGGAACGGAGAAAACAGTTGGGTTTTCTGGTTGTCTTCACCTTCTTCGACTGAGTGGCATACGGTCGGATTTTCTTTCTCAAGGTTCCTTGAAGAGGTCTTCTGACCCTCATGGTCATATTTCGTGCCTGGAAAGACAAGACAAGGGTATGAGACTTTAGGAAAGAAAAAAGCGGAGTTGGAAGGGAGATTTCATGAAAAAGGGATGTGGGCTCATGAGGGCTTTTGTGCCAGGCAAGGGTGGGTAGAGGTTTGGGGCAGCCAAGTCAATGGAGAACATGGGGAGCTTAGTTGGAATCATCTTACTTTCACACTGCCTCGGTACCTCCGTTGACAAAGGGTCTTCTTTTGTCCATTCATCCTTGAGGCAAACCGCCTTGTAACTCTTCTTGACTGCCGTGGGTTCCTGATTCCCTTAGTCAGGATGATGCCAAGAAGTGGCCTAACCTAGAATCTCTGCCTCTGGTCTCCCTATTTATACCCTTTCAGGACAATGAGGAGCCACACCCTTCAATCTGATTGGTCAGTTAGGCACCACCCCAGCCAATAGCATCTTGGGGGGCTTAGACATCACAATGTACCACTGTGCCCATCAACATGGGCTAGTGGATGCTGAGGGAGGCCATTTTATAACTTCTCCACTGATGACACCTCTGTGTGTCTGATTCTGGGCAGTGGTGATTCAGGGCCATGGTGTTTCTCCTCATGACCTTCAAACTTCCTTTCAGTTCCCTTTATCCTTTGACTTATATGTGCCACTTCAACACTCCTGCCTCCTTCGTCCCTCTGAAAACATCTGCCAAACCCTTTCTGTCCCACTTCAGCCTTTCAGAGTAATCACTTCATCTCTAGCCCACCTTCTGCCTGTTGGGGGTTCCTGAGGGGCTTAAGGAACTTAAGAGCAAGCACTTAAGGTGGCAAAGGGTAATTAAGAACAGGTTGGGTGTTTCATCTCCTGTCATGAGCTTTAACGACCCCCAGACTTGGTGAATGCTCAGTCTGTTGCCCAAAGTTTAATACACAGTCTCCCTCAGAGTACACATCAGAACAAAGACACTTCTACATGTCTCCTCCACTAAATTTGGTTGGGACACTTCAACTCTCATATTCAGCAAGGAAACTCAACTTGCTCCATCTATCAGAAATACATTCCTGATTATTATTATTATTATTTTTTTTTTTAAGGAAAGTGCTCAAAGTCAAAATCAGTTCACCACTCTTCCACTGAGTCTTGACTAAATCATTTCCCCAGTCATCCCTCCTTGTCAGTTATCAGTTGGTAGGGCCCATTGCAGGCCTGACCAAGAGCTGAGCAGGACAAGTACCTGCAGGTAGCTCAGTGATAGTTGGTTGCTTGTGGGTGGGGTCCATGAGGCACTGACCAATGGAAGAGCAAGCCCTGTTGCCTAGTAACAGGATGCAGAGTAATAAGGCACAGCAATGGCTACCTGCGAAGGGCTGTGCTCTGTTACATAAGGACACTTTGGGTCCAGTGTGCTGGAATCTTTTTGATTGACTCATTTCCGACCTCAGATTTGATTTCACATAATTAGTTGACTTTTGCATATCATACTTTTCATTATATTCCCAGGCCTAGCTGTCACCAGTGCTGTCACCTCTATGCCTCTCCAACAGCTGCCACTTGATCACATGCTCAGCATATAGTATAAATAGTTCAAAGCCCACAAGATTGTGAAGTCCAGCCCACCCTGAAAACTCCTTTGACAAACCTTAAATTCACAGTGATTCTTCTACTCTTTGCAGTGTAACAGAGCAGGATGAGCACAGCCCTTAACAGGAAGCCATTGGTGTGCTTCATTTCAAGCCATCCTGTCCCTAGGCAACAGGTGCTGTTCAAACATTGCTTGGTGCCTCAGAGGGCCCCATTCACAAGCAGCCAACTGTCAATGAGTGACCATTAGTTGTCCTGCTTAGCTGTTGGTCAGCACCACAGTGGGCCCTGCCCACAGGTTACTTACTATCAATGAGGGGGCCATAGGGAAAGTGATTAAGTCAAGGGTGGTGTGGCGGTCATCAGGAGGAGACTGAGATAAGAGGCAGATTCAGGCCTCATTCTGGAGGCCCTGGAGCTCACGCAGATTTGGGCCAGTGGGTGAGCTGGAGGGCCCAGGGAATACACTGGGGACTAGATGTTGTAGCCCTCCATAGCCCTCACTAAGGCCCTCCACTAGCCTTGGCCAAAGCCTTGAGGAGCAGTGTACCTCTCCCGCATCCCTGTCGCTGCGACCTACTAGCAGTGGTTTTCTATCTGGGTCTCAGACTGTGAGAACTGGTCTCCCCATATGGATGCCCTGAGGACGGAAACTGAGGACCTATTATGTTGGATGCCTGTCTCCGTCAGGGATGACGGCTGGGCAGAGTGTGGGAACCTGGCACTGAAGGAGCTGCTGGCTGAGATCTGCTTCCCGTTAACCAGCACTGGGACATTGCAGGGTGAAAGCTGTGCCTTGAGACTGCCCTTTCTTGTCAGGACAGAGAATAACATTCATCTAGTACAGGTTTATAGGAACCTCATTACCTGACCATGACCTAACCTTAAGCACAAAGGGTATGACACCAAGAAGTCTGCAGCAACTTACCACCACTCTCCCTAACATTTAATTGTACATGCACTTACTGAAAACTTTTACTAACTTTGGGGTCTTAGGGCATGAACCACCCATCTCCTTGTATGAATCTTTAATCAACTTTCTCTGTTCCAAACTTTAAGGTTAAGTTTTGATGGGCCTCCTTCTGCGTCAGGCACATGGACTTGCAATTTGAAGAACAACGGTATTGTCTAAGGACAGACTTTGCCTCTCTTAAACAACGGCAGAGACTGGCCAACTGCTCACAATTATCCATAAAATACACGATGACTCGGCTTGGCTAAACTTTAGCCAAGCTTCTCTCCTCTGAACTTCAGCTTTCGCCCAAACTTGAGCAAGCGCTAAGATTCAAAGTTTTCTGTCTCCCTTAAGAGCTCATTCTGAGAATCAGCTCACTATCAGAGAGAAACAATTGCTGTAAAACAGCCCCATCATGCTGTCTGCTCATCCATCCTCCTACCTGCCCCATCACACACACACACACACACACACACACAGAGTTCCTGCTGACCCTACTCATATTTCCATGTTAAACAAACTTCTTTTTCTGTTCTACTTCAGACATGTCAGGATCTGTGCTCAAAATACTTTCCCAATTGCAATCAGTTCCGTTCAAAGGCTCAGTCAATTCTGACTCTCTGAGACCCTATTGTGTGCAGCGCATCAGGCTTCACTGTCCATCACCAACTCCCAGAGCTTGCTTAAAATTCAAGCCCATCAAGATGGTGATGCCATCCAACCATCTCATCCTTTGACGTCCCCTTCTCCTCTGGCCTTCAATCTTTCCCTGCATCAGGGTCTTTTCCAATGAGCCAGTCTTTGCCTCAGATGGCCAAAGTATTGGAGCTTCAGCATTAGTCCTTCCAATGAATATTCAGGACTGATTTCCTCTAGCATTGACTGCATTGATTTTCTTGCAATCCAAGGGACTCTCGAGAGTCTTCCCCAACACCACAGTTCAAAACCATCAGTTCTTCAGTGCTCAGCTTTCTTTAGGGTCCAACTCTCCCATGCATACCTGATGACTGTTGGGAAAACTTAGCTTTGACATATGGACCTTTGTCGGTAAAGTAATGTCTCTTCCTTTTAATACACTGTCTAGGTGGATCATAGTTTTCTTCCAAGGAGTAAGCGTCTTTCCCTTTCATGGCAGCAGTCACCATCTGCAGTGGTTTTGGAGCCCAAAGAAGAAAGCCTGACACTGGTTCCACTGTTTCCCCGTCTATGTCCCATGAAGTGATGGGACCAGATGCCATGATCTGCGTTTTCTGAATGTTGAGTTTTAAGCCAACTTTTTCACTCTCCTCTTTCACTTTCATGCAGAGCCTTTTTAGTTCCTCTTCACTTCCTGCCATAAGGGTGGTGTCATCTGCATATCTGAGGTTATTGATATTTCTCCCGGCAATCTTGAGTCCAGCGTGTGCTTCTTCCAGCCCAGCGTTTCTCATGTTGTACACTGCATAGAAGATAAATGAGTCGGGGCACAATATACGGCCTTGACATACTCCTTTTCCTATTTGGAACCAGGCTGTTGTTCCATGTCCACCTCTAACTGTTTCTTCCTGAAATGCATACAAGTTTCTCAAGAGGCAGGTCAGGTGGTCTGGTATTCCCGTCTCTTCCAGAATTTTCCACAGTTTATTGTGGTCCACACAGTAAAAGGCTTCGGCATAGTCAATAAAGCAGAAATAGATGTTTTTTCTGAACTCTCTTGCTGTTTGGATGATCCAAGAAAAGACCAATACATAGAAAACTGTAAAGCACTGATGAAAGAAATCAAAGATCACACAGATAGATGGAGAAATATACCATGTTCATGGATCAGAATGATCAATATAGTGAAAATGAGTACACAGCACATAGCAATCTATAGATTCAATGCAATCCCTATCAAGCTACCAATGGTATTTTTCACAGAACTAGAACAAATAGCTTCACAGTTTGTATGGAAATACAGAAAACCTGGAATAGCCCAAAGCAACCTTGCCAAAGAAGAATGGAACTGGAGGAATCAACCTACCTGACTTCAGGCACTATTACAAAGCTACAGTCATCAAAACAGTATAAACTGGCTCATAGAAAAAGCAAAGGAATTACAGAAAAACATCTACTTCTGCTTCATTGACTACACTAAACCTTTGACTGTGTGGCTCACAGCAAACTGGAAAATTCTTCAAGAGATGGGAATACCAGTTCACCTTACCTGCCTCCTGAGAAACCTCTATGCAGGTCAAGAAGCAACAGTTAAAACTGAACATGGAATAACAAACTGGTTCCAAATTGGGGAAGAATTATGTCAAGGCTGTATATTGTCACCCTGCTTATTTAACTTATATGCAGCATACATCATGCAAAAAGCCAGGCTGGATGAATCACAAGCTGGAATCAAGATTGTCAGGAGACATACCAACAACCTTAGATGTGCAGATGAAACCACTCTAATGGCAGAAAGTGAAGAGGAACTAAAGAGCCTCATGGTGAAGGTGAAAGGGGAGAGTCAAAAGGCTGGCTTAAAACTCAACATTCAAAAAACTAAGATCATGGCATCTGGTCCCATCACTTCATGGCAAATAGAGGAGAAAAAGTGGAAACAGTGACAGATTTTCTTTTCTTGGGCTCTAAAATCACTACAGACAGTGACTGCAGCCATGAAATTAAAAGATGCTGCTCCTGGGAAGAAAAGTTATGACAAACCTAGACAATGAATTAAAAAGCAGAGACATCACTTGCCAACAAAGATTCATATAGTTAAAGCTATGGTTTTTCCAGTAGCTATGTATGGATCTGAGAGTTGGACCATAAAGAATACTGAGCACTGAAGAATGGATGCTTTCAAGTTGTGGAGATGGAGAAGATTCTTGAGACTCCCTTGGACAGCAAGGAGATCAAACCAGTCAATTCTAAAGGAAATGAACACTGAATATTCATTGCAAGGAATGATGCTGAAGTTGAAGCTGCGATACTTTGGCCACCTGATGCGAAGAACTGACTCATTAGCAAAAAGTCTCATGCTGGGAAAGATTGAAGGCAAGAGGACAAGGGGACAATAGAGGATGAGATGATCAGATGGCATTACCGACTCAATGGACATGAGTTTGAGCAAAATTAGGGAAATAGTGAAGGACAGGGAAGCCTGGTGAATTGCAGTCCACGAGGTCACAAAGACTCAGACACAACTTAAGTGACTGAACAACAAACATATTAAGTCCATAGGGAAGGGATGGGTCCTTTAATAAATGGTACTAGGACAACTGAAAAAAAAAAAAAAAACAACCAAAAAAAAAAAACAAAAAAAAACCAGTATGATACTGGCACAGAGGCAGAAATACAGATCAAGGGAACAAATTAGAAAGCCCAGAGATAAATCCACGCGCCTATGGACACCTTATATTTGACAAAGGAGGCAAGAATAGACAATGGAGAAAAGACAACCTCTTTAAGAAGAGGTGCTGGGAAAAATGGTCAACCACTAGTAAAAGAATGAAACTAGAACACTGTCTAACACCATACACAAAATAAATTCAAAATGGATTAAAGATCGAAACTTAAGACCAGAAACTATAAAACTCCTAGAGGCAAACATAGGCAAAACACACTCTGACATAAATCACAGCAGGATACTCTATGACCCACCTCTCAGAGTAATGGAAATAAATGAACAGGACCAAATTGTATAGCAAAATAGCACAAGTAAATGAATAGGGCCAAATTAAATTCAAAAGCTTTTGCACAACAAAGGAAAGTATAAGCAAGGTGAAAAGACAGCCTTCAGAATGGGAGGAAGTAAGAGCAAACAAAGCAGCTGACGAAGAAATAATCTCAAAAATATAAAAGCTGCTCCCACAGCTCAATTGCAGACCAAGAAATGACCAATTCAAAAAACGGGCTGATGAACTAAACAGACATTTCTCCAAAGAAGTCATACAGATGGCTAACAAACACATGAAGAGATGCTCAACATCACTCATTATCAGAGAAATGCAAATCCAGACGACCTTGAGGTACCCTTTCACGCTGGTCAGAATGGCTGTTACCCAAAAGTCTACAAACAATAAATGCTGGAGAGGGTGTGGAGAAAAGGGAACCCTCTCACTTTGTTGGTGGGAATGCAATCGAGTACAGCCACTACGGAGAATAGTGTGGAGACTCCTTAAAAAACTGAAAATAGAACTGCCATATGACCCAGGAATCCCACTGCTGGGCATGCACACAGAGGACACCAGAATTGAAAGAGTCACGGGTACCCCAATGTTCATCGCAGCACTGTTAATAATAGCCAGGACACGGAAGCAACCTAGAAGTCCATCAGCTGACTAAAGGATAAGAAAGCTGGTGTACATATACACAATGGAATGTACCTCATCCATTACAAAGAATACGTTTGAATCAGTTCGAAAGAGGTGGATGAAACGGGAGCCTATTATACTGAGTGAAGGACGTCAGAAAGAAACACGCCAATACAGTACACAAACACATATATATGGAATTTAGAAAGATGGCAATGATGACCCTATATGCGAGAGAGCAAAAGAGACACAGATGTATAGAAGAGTCTTTTGGACTCCGTGGGAGAAGGGGAGGGTAGGATGATTTGAGAGAAGAGCATTGAAACATGTATATTATTCTATGTGAACCAGATCACCAGTCCAGGTTTGATGCATGAGACTAGGTGCTCAGGGCTGGTGCACTGGGATGACCCTGAGGCATGGGATGGGGAGGGAGGTGGGAGGGGGGATTCAGGATGGGGAACCCATGGACACCCAAGGCTGATTCATGTCAATGTATGGCAAAAACCACTACAATATTGCAACGTAATTAGCCTCAAAGCAAAATAAATGAATTTAGAAAAAAAGAACTCAAAAAAAGAAAAAACGGAAAGAAAGGACAGCACACCCAGGGGGTCTTTCACTTTTATTGATTTTAAATCACATTCAGTGACTGACTGTGAATCATCACTGGGGTCTCCCAGGAGTTAGAGTGCCAGAAAGATGTAATTAGGGAGCTGCAGTCCAGATAAAAGATAACATATCGTTGAGTTAAAATCTGAACTCAACTCGTTTGATGCCTATGGTGAAACTCTGTGTTTTAGTTGTTTCTAAAAAGCTTTCTGAAGACACGCAGGATTCTTATGGTCAGAGACTGCCTTATGTACCTCCATAATTGTTTGACTATTCCTTGGCCCTTTTGAAACATTTCAAAATGAAATTTAACACCAAATTAAATATCTCGTACTCTTTCTTTAAACCATGATAAATTTGTAGAATTTGGACTAACAAAAGACTTTATTGGGGAAGAATGTTTTAGGAGTGTAGTTATTTTGAAATCCTAGGGTATGGTGATCATTAAAAGACCAGCTTTTACTCAGTCTTTTGTTAGTTCTTATGTAAAAATTCACTGTACAGACTTCCATGACTGTCCAGTGGTTAGGACTCTGTGCTTTCCCTAGAAGGGCACGGGTTCAATCGCTGTTCAGGGAACCATGCTTCCACAACCTGCATAGTGCCCCCCGGGGGGAAAGAAAAATTCTCTGTGAGTGGTGATCCTGTTTGTAACGTGCACTGGGATTGGGCCACCATCACTGCTCTTCCTTTGGGAATACATTGCTCCCAAAATTTTCTTAGCAAAAAGGTGTCCTAGTCATTATTTGATTTGTTCCCTCCAAACATTATTGTACTCCCTGGGAGTGCTATTTGTGGGTTTTAGGTGTATCAGCACTTCGTGCCTTCTGAGCACCTTTAGCCGACAGCATAGGTGAGTGATGCAACAATCCCTTTTATGAGGTAGGTGGCCAGGAGGTGATTCCTGCCTACCTTTCTCGGGGGGACTTTCACATTCACCACCCCTATGTGACAACCTCTTCCTTTCTGGGTCTGGCAATCTAGACCCTAATGTCATTCCACACCCCAAACAAAGGCTGTAACACCATACCACTACTCCTTGCCCTTGAAATCAAATGTTAATCAGGGTTATCCATCTTCAGTGCAGACTCCTGACCCAATCCAGACCACTACTCTCTGGCTAACTGGGGACCCGAGGGTCTGTTCCCCAACCTCTCGGGACCCCATATCCCTCCCATCTCCAGTGCCCACCTCTTCTCTTCTTTCCCTCCCTTCCATCAGAAAATTCACACACACGCAAATATCTTTTCCCTATTTGATGTTTATTGTAATTGCAGCCATCAGTTTACTATGTTAGTGTGAGAGTCTTTCCTTGGTTGGCCATTTCTACGAAAGCAGACCTCTGGAGGCACAGTTCTACACTGTCTGACCTTTTCGAGTCAGTTACTGGCTGCCCAGCTTGTACTTCTCCAGGGTCTCTTATTCTGGGGCGGCTGAGCTTATCTTCTCTTTGGATTCTGCCTCCATCTTTGATCCCGCCTCATATTTTGGTACCTTTTACGGCTTTGATTCAGTTTCTTACGTGCACAGGAACGGAGAAAACAGTTGGGTTTTCTGGTTGTCTTCACCTTCTTCGACTGAGTGGCATATGGTCGGATTTTCTTTCTCAAGGTTCCTTGAAGAGGTCTTCTGACCCTCATGGTCATATTTCGTGCCTGGAAAGACAAGACAAGGGTATGAGACTTTAGGAAAGAAAAAAGCGGAGTTGGAAGGGAGATTTCATGAAAAAGGGATGTGGGCTCATGAGGGCTTTTGTGCCAGGCAAGGGTGGGTAGAGGTTTGGGGCAGCCAAGTCAATGGAGAACATGGGGAGCTTAGTTGGAATCATCTTACTTTCACACTGCCTCGGTACCTCCGTTGACAAAGGGTCTTCTTTTGTCCATTCATCCTTGAGGCAAACCGCCTTGTAACTCTTCTTGACTGCCGTGGGTTCCTGATTCCCTTAGTCAGGATGATGCCAAGAAGTGGCCTAACCTAGAATCTCTGCCTCTGGTCTCCCTATTTATACCCTTTCAGGACAATGAGGAGCCACACCCTTCAACCTGATTGGTCAGTTAGGCACCACCCCAGCCAAGAGCATCTTGGGGGGCTTAGACATCACAATGTACCACTGTGCCCATCAACATGGGCTAGTGGATGCTGAGGGAGGCCATTTTATAACTTCTCCACTGATGACACCTCTGTGTGTCTGATTCTGGGCAGTGGTGATTCAGGGCCATGGTGTTTCTCCTCATGACCTTCAAACTTCCTTTCAGTTCCCTTTATCCTTTGACTTATATGTGCCACTTCAACACTCCTGCCTCCTTCGTCCCTCTGAAAACATCTGCCAAACCCTTTCTGTCCCACTTCAGCCTTTCAGAGTAATCACTTCATCTCTAGCCCACCTTCTGCCTGTTGGGGGTTCCTGAGGGGCTTAAGGAACTTAAGAGCAAGCACTTAAGGTGGCAAAGGGTAATTAAGAACAGGTTGGGTGTTTGATCTCCTGTCATGAGCTTTAACGACCCCCAGACTTGGTGAATGCTCAGTCTGTTGCCCAAAGTTTAATACACAGTCTCCCTCAGAGTACACATCAGAACAAAGACACTTCTACATGTCTCCTCCACTAAATTTTGTTGGGACACTTCAACTCTCATATTCAGCAAGGAAACACAACTTGCTCCATCTATCAGAAATACTTTCCTGATTATTATTATTATTATTTTTTTTTTTTAAGGAAAGTGCTCAAAGTCAAAATCAGTTCACCACTCTTCCACTGAGTCTTGACTAAATCATTTCCCCAGTCATCCCTCCTTGTCAGTTATCAGTAGGTAGGGCCCATTGCAGGCCTGACCAAGAGTTGAGCAGGACAAGTACCTGCAGGTAGCTCAGTGATAGTTGGTTGCTTGTGGGTGGGGTCCATGAGGCACTGACCAATGGAAGAGCAAGCCCTGTTGCCTAGTAACAGGATGCAGAGTAATAAGGCACAGCAATGGCTACCTGCGAAGGGCTGTGCTCTGTTACTACATAAGGACACTTTGGGTCCAGTGTGCTGGAATCTTTTTGATTGACTCATTTCCGACCTCAGATTTGATTTCACATAATTAGTTGACTTTTGCATATCATACTTTTCATTATATTCCCAGGCCTAGCTGTCACCAGTGCTGTCACCTCTATGCCTCTCCAACAGCTGCCACTTGATCACATGCTCAGCATATAGTATAAATAGTTCAAAGCCCACAAGATTGTGAAGTCCAGCCCACCCTGAAAACTCCTTTGACAAACCTTAAATTCACAGTGATTCTTCTACTCTTTGCAGTGTAACAGAGCAGGATGAGCACAGCCCTTAACAGGAAGCCATTGGTGTGCTTCATTTCAAGCCATCCTGTCCCTAGGCAACAGGTGCTGTTCAAACATTGCTTGGTGCCTCAGAGGGCCCCATTCACAAGCAGCCAACTGTCAATGAGTGACCATTAGTTGTCCTGCTTAGCTGTTGGTCAGCACCACAGTGGGCCCTGCCCACAGGTTACTTACTATCAATGAGGGGGCCATAGGGAAAGTGATTAAGTCAAGGGTGGTGTGGCGGTCATCAGGAGGAGACTGAGATAAGAGGCAGATTCAGGCCTCATTCTGGAGGCCCTGGAGCTCACGCAGATTTGGGCCAGTGGGTGAGCTGGAGGGCCCAGGGAATACACTGGGGACTAGATGTTGTAGCCCTCCATAGCCCTCACTAAGGCCCTCCACTAGCCTTGGCCAAAGCCTTGAGGAGCAGTGTACCTCTCCCGCATCCCTGTCGCTGCGACCTACTAGCAGTGGTTTTCTATCTGGGTCTCAGACTGTGAGAACTGGTCTCCCCATATGCATGCCCTGAGGACGGAAACTGAGGACCTATTATGTTGGATGCCTGTCTCCGTCAGGGATGACGGCTGGGCAGAGTGTGGGAACCTGGCACTGAAGGAGCTGCTGGCTGAGATCTGCTTCCCCTTAACCAGCACTGGGACATTGCAGGGTGAAAGCTGTGCCTTGAGACTGCCCTTTCTTGTGAGGACAGAGAATAACATTCATCTAGTACAGGTTTATAGGAACCTCATTACCTGACCATGACCTAACCTTAAGCACAAAGGGTATGACACCAAGAAGTCTGCAGCAACTTACCACCACTCTCCCTAACATTTAATTGTACATGCACTTACTGAAAACTTTTACTAACTTTGGGGTCTTAGGGCATGAACCACCCATCTCCTTGTATGAATCTTTAATCAACTTTCTCTGTTCCAAACTTTAAGGTTAAGTTTTGATGGGCCTCCTTCTGCGTCAGGCACATGGACTTGCAATTTGAATAACAATGGTATTGTCTAAGGACAGACTTTGCCTCTCTTAAACAACGGCAGAGACTGGCCAACTGCTCACAATTATCCATAAAATACACGATGACTCGGCTTGGCTAAACTTTAGCCAAGCTTCTCTCCTCTGAACTTCAGCTTTCGCCCAAACTTGAGCAAGCGCTAAGATTCAAAGTTTTCTGTCTCCCTTAAGAGCTCATTCTGAGAATCAGCTCACTATCAGAGAGAAACAATTGCTGTAAAACAGCCCCATCATGCTGTCTGCTCATCCATCCTCCTACCTGCCCCATCACACACACACACACACACACACACACACACACACACACAGAGTTCCTGCTGACCCTACTCATATTTCCATGTTAAACAAACTTCTTTTTCTGTTCTACTTCAGACATGTCAGGATCTGTGCTCAAAATACTTTCCCAATTGCAATCAGTTCCGTTCAATGGCTCAGTCAATTCTGACTCTCTGAGACCCTATTGTGTGCAGCACATCAGGCTTCACTGTCCATCACCAACTCCCAGAGCTTGCTTAAAATTCAAGCCCATCAAGATGGTGATGCCATCCAACCATCTCATCCTTTGACGTCCCCTTCTCCTCTGGCCTTCAATCTTTCCCTGCATCAGGGTCTTTTCCAATGAGCCAGTCTTTGCCTCAGATGGCCAAAGTATTGGAGCTTCAGCATTAGTCCTTTCAATGAATATTCAGGACTGATTTCCTCTAGCATTGACTGCATTGATTTCCTTGCAATCCAAGGGACTCTCGAGAGTCTTCCCCAACACCACAGTTCAAAACCATCAGTTCTTCAGTGCTCAGCTTTCTTTATGGTCCAACTCTCCCATGCATACCTGATGACTGTTGGGAAAACTTAGCTTTGACATATGGACCTTTGTCGGTAAAGTAATGTCTCTTCCTTTTAATACACTGTCTAGGTGGATCATAGTTTTCTTCCAAGGAGTAAGCGTCTTTCCCTTTCATGGCAGCAGTCACCATCTGCAGTGGTTTTGGAGCCCAAAGAAGAAAGCCTGACACTGGTTCCACTGTTTCCCCGTCTATGTCCCATGAAGTGATGGGACCAGATGCCATGATCTGCGTTTTCTGAATGTTGAGTTTTAAGCCAACTTTTTCACTCTCCTCTTTCACTTTCATGCAGAGCCTTTTTAGTTCCTCTTCACTTTCTGCCATAAGGGTGGTGTCATCTGCATATCTGAGGTTATTGATATTTCTCCCGGCAATCTTGAGTCCAGCGTGTGCTTCTTCCAGCCCAGCGTTTCTCATGTTGTACACTGCATAGAAGATAAATGAGTCGGGGCACAATATACGGCCTTGACATACTCCTTTTTCTATTTGGAACCAGGCTGTTGTTCCATGTCCACCTCTAACTGTTTCTTCCTGAAATGCATACAAGTTTCTCAAGAGGCAGGTCAGGTGGTCTGGTATTCCCGTCTCTTCCAGAATTTTCCACAGTTTATTGTGGTCCACACAGTAAAAGGCTTCGGCATAGTCAATAAAGCAGAAATAGATGTTTTTTCTGAACTCTCTTGCTGTTTGGATGATCCAAGAAAAGACCAATACATAGAAAACTGTAAAGCACTGATGAAAGAAATCAAAGATCACACAGATAGATGGAGAAATATACCATGTTCATGGATCAGAATGATCAATATAGTGAAAATGAGTACACAGCACAAAGCAATCTATAGATTCAATGCAATCCCTATCAAGCTACCAATGGTATTTTTCACAGAACTAGAACAAATAGCTTCACAGTTTGTATGGAAATACAGAAAACCTGGAATAGCCCAAAGCAACCTTGCCAAAGAAGAATGGAACTGGAGGAATCAACCTACCTGACTTCAGGCTCTATTACAAAGCTGCAGTCATCAAAACAGTATAAACTGGCTCATAGAAAAAGCAAAGGAATTACAGAAAAACATCTACTTCTGCTTCATTGACTACACTAAACCTTTGACTGTGTGGCTCACAGCAAACTGGAAAATTCTTCAAGAGATGGGAATACCAGTTCACCTTACCTGCCTCCTGAGAAACCTCTATGCAGGTCAAGAAGCAACAGTTAAAACTGAACATGGAATAACAAACTGGTTCCAAATTGGGGAAGAATTATGTCAAGGCTGTATATTGTCACCCTGCTTATTTAACTTATATGCAGCATACATCATGCAAAAAGCCAGGCTGGAGGAATCACAAGCTGGAATCAAGATTGTCAGGAGACATACCAACAACCTTAGATGTGCAGATGAAACCACTCTAATGGCAGAAAGTGAAGAGGAACTAAAGAGCCTCATGATGAAGGTGAAAGGGGAGAGTCAAAAGGCTGGCTTAAAACTCAACATTCAAAAAACTAAGATCATGGCATCTGGTCCCATCACTTCATGGCAAATAGAGGAGAAAAAGTGGAAACAGTGACAGATTTTCTTTTCTTGGGCTCTAAAATCACTACAGACAGTGACTGCAGCCATGAAATTAAAAGATGCTGCTCCTTGGAAGAAAAGTTATGACAAACCTAGACAATGAATTAAAAAGCAGAGACATCACTTGCCAACAAAGATTCATATAGTTAAAGCTATGGTTTTTCCAGTAGCTATGTATGGATCTGAGAGTTGGACCATAAAGAATACTGAGCACTGAAGAATGGATGCTTTCAAGTTGTGGAGATGGAGAAGATTCTTGAGACTCCCTTGGACAGCAAGGAGATCAAACCAGTCAATTCTAAAGGAAATGAACACTGAATATTCATTGCAAGGAATGATGCTGAAGTTGAAGCTGCGATACTTTGGCCACCTGATGCGAAGAACTGACTCATTAGCAAAAAGTCTCATGCTGGGAAAGATTGAAGGCAAGAGGACAAGGGGACAATAGAGGATGAGATGATCAGATGGCATTACCGACTCAATGGACATGAGTTTGAGCAAAATTAGGGAAATAGTGAAGGACAGGGAAGCCTGGTGAATTGCAGTCCACGAGGTCACAAAGACTCAGACACAACTTAAGTGACTGAACAACAAACATATTAAGTCCATAGGGAAGGGATGGGTCCTTTAATAAATGGTACTAGGACAACTGAAAAAAAAAAAAAAAAACAACAAAAAAAAAAAAACAAAAAAAAAACAGTATGATACTGGCACAGAGGCAGAAATACAGATCAAGGGAACAAAATAGAAAGCCCAGAGATAAATCCACGCGCCTATGGACACCTTATATTTGACAAAGGAGGCAAGAATAGACAATGGAGAAAAGACAACCTCTTTAAGAAGAGGTGCTGGGAAAAATGGTCAACCACTAGTAAAAGAATGAAACTAGAACACTGTCTAACACCATACACAAAATAAATTCAAAATGGATTAAAGATCGAAACTTAAGACCAGAAACTATAAAACTCCTAGAGGCAAACATAGGCAAAACACACTCTGACATAAATCACAGCAGGATACTCTATGACCCACCTCTCAGAGTAATGGAAATAAATGAACAGGACCAAATTGTATAGCAAAATAGCACAAGTAAATGAATAGGGCCAAATTAAATTCAAAAGCTTTTGCACAACAAAGGAAAGTATAAGCAAGGTGAAAAGACAGCCTTCAGAATGGGAGGAAGTAAGAGCAAACAAAGCAGCTGACGAAGAAATAATCTCAAAAATATAAAAGCTGCTCCCACAGCTCAATTGCAGACCAAGAAATGACCAATTCAAAAAACGGGCTGATGAACTAAACAGACATTTCTCCAAAGAAGTCATACAGATGGCTAACAAACACATGAAGAGATGCTCAACATCACTCATTATCAGAGAAATGCAAATCCAGACGACCTTGAGGTACCCTTTCACGCTGGTCAGAATGGCTGTTACCCAAAAGTCTACAAACAATAAATGCTGGAGAGGGTGTGGAGAAAAGGGAACCCTCTCACTTTGTTGGTGGGAATGCAATCGAGTACAGTCACTACGGAGAATAGTGTGGAGACTCCTTAAAAAACTGAAAATAGAACTGCCATATGACCCAGGAATCCCACTGCTGGGCATGCACACAGAGGACACCAGAATTGAAAGAGTCACGGGTACCCCAATGTTCATCGCAGCACTGTTAATAATAGCCAGGACACGGAAGCAACCTAGAAGTCCATCAGCTGACTAAAGGATAAGAAAGCTGGTGTACATATACACAATGGAATGTACCTCATCCATTACAAAGAATACGTTTGAATCAGTTCGAAAGAGGTGGATGAAACGGGAGCCTATTACACTGAGTGAAGGACGTCAGAAAGAAACACGCCAATACAGTACACAAACACATATATATGGAATTTAGAAAGATGGCAATGATGACCCTATATGCGAGAGAGCAAAAGAGACACAGATGTATAGAAGAGTCTTTTGGACTCCGTGGGAGAAGGGGAGGGTAGGATGATTTGAGAGAAGAGCATTGAAACATGTATATTATTCTATGTGAACCAGATCACCAGTCCAGGTTTGATGCATGAGACTAGGTGCTCAGGGCTGGTGCACTGGGATGACCCTGAGGCATGGGATGGGGAGGGAGGTGGGAGGGGGGATTCAGGATGGGGAACCCATGGACACCCAAGGCTGATTCATGTCAATGTATGGCAAAAACCACTACAATATTGCAACGTAATTAGCCTCAAAGCAAAATAAATGAATTTAGAAAAAAAGAACTCAAAAAAAGAAAAAACGGAAAGAAAGGACAGCACACCCAGGGGGTCTTTCACTTTTATTGATTTTAAATCACATTCAGTGACTGACTGTGAATCATCACTGGGGTCTCCCAGGAGTTAGAGTGCCAGAAAGATGTAATTAGGGAGCTGCAGTCCAGATAAAAGATAACATATCGTTGAGTTAAAATCTGAACTCAACTCGTTTGATGCCTATGGTGAAACTCTGTGTTTTAGTTGTTTCTAAAAAGCTTTCTGAAGACACGCAGGATTCTTATGGTCAGAGACTGCCTTATGTACCTCCATAATTGTTTGACTATTCCTTGGCCCTTTTGAAACATTTCAAAATGAAATTTAACACCAAATTAAATATCTCGTACTCTTTCTTTAAACCATGATAAATTTGTAGAATTTGGACTAACAAAAGACTTTATTGGGGAAGAATGTTTTAGGAGTGTAGTTATTTTGAAATCCTAGGGTATGGTGATCATTAAAAGACCAGCTTTTACTCAGTCTTTTGTTAGTTCTTATGTAAAAATTCACTGTACAGACTTCCATGACTGTCCAGTGGTTAGGACTCTGGGCTTTCCCTAGAAGGGCACGGGTTCAATCGCTGTTCAGGGAACCATGCTTCCACAACCTGCATATTGCCCCCCGGGGGGAAAGAAAAATTCTCTGTGAGTGGTGATCCTGTTTGTAACGTGCACTGGGATTGGGCCACCATCACTGCTCTTCCTTTGGGAATACATTGCTCCCAAAATTTTCTTAGCAAAAAGGTGTCCTAGTCATTATTTGATTTGTTCCCTCCAAACATTATTGTACTCCCTGGGAGTGCTATTTGTGGGTTTTAGGTGTATCAGCACTTCGTGCCTTCTGAGCACCTTTAGCCGACAGCATAGGTGAGTGATGCAACAATCCCTTTTATGAGGTAGGTGGCCAGGAGGTGATTCCTGCCTACCTTTCTCGGGGGGACTTTCACATTCACCACCCCTATGTGACAACCTCTTCCTTTCTGGGTCTGGCAATCTAGACCCTAATGTCATTCCACACCCCAAACAAAGGCTGTAACACCATACCACTACTCCTTGCCCTTGAAATCAAATGTTAATCAGGGTTATCCATCTTCAGTGCAGACTCCTGACCCAATCCAGACCACTACTCTCTGGCTAACTGGGGACCCGAGGGTCTGTTCCCCAACCTCTCGGGACCCCATATCCCTCCCATCTCCAGTGCCCACCTCTTCTCTTCTTTCCCTCCCTTCCATCAGAAAATTCACACACACGCAAATATCTTTTCCCCATTTGATGTTTATTGTAATTGCAGCCATCAGTTTACTATGTTAGTGTGAGAGTCTTTCCTTGGTTGGCCATTTCTACGAAAGCAGACCTCTGGAGGCACAGTTCTACACTGTCTGACCTTTTCGAGTCAGTTACTGGCTGCCCAGCTTGTACTTCTCCAGGGTCTCTTATTCTGGGGCGGCTGAGCTTATCTTCTCTTTGGATTCTGCCTCCTTCTTTGATCCCGCCTCATATTTTGGTACCTTTTACGGCTTTGATTCAGTTTCTTACGTGCACAGGAACGGAGAAAACAGTTGGGTTTTCTGGTTGTCTTCACCTTCTTCGACTGAGTGGCATATGGTCGGATTTTCTTTCTCACGGTTCCTTGAACAGGTCTTCTGACCCTCATGGTCATATTTCGTGCCTGGAAAGACAAGACAAGGGTATGAGACTTTAGGAAAGAAAAAAGCGGAGTTGGAAGGGAGATTTCATGAAAAAGGGATGTGGGCTCATGAGGGCTTTTGTGCCAGGCAAGGGTGGGTAGAGGTTTGGGGCAGCCAAGTCAATGGAGAACCTGGGGAGCTTAGTTGGAATCATCTTACTTTCACACTGCCTCGGTACCTCCGTTGACAAAGGGTCTTCTTTTGTCCATTCATCCTTGAGGCAAACCGCCTTGTAACTCTTCTTGACTGCCGTGGGTTCCTGATTCCCTTAGTCAAGATGATGCCAAGAAGTGGCCTAACCTAGAATCTCTGCCTCTGGTCTCCCTATTTATACCCTTTCAGGACAATGAGGAGCCACACCCTTCAATCTGATTGGTCAGTTAGGCACCAGCCCAGCCAATAGCATCTTGGGGGGCTAAGACTTCACAATGTACCCCTGTGCCCATCAACATGGGCTAATGGATGCTGAGGGAGGCCATTTTATAACTTCTCCACTGATGACACCTCTGTGTGTCTGATTCTGGGGAGTGGTGATTCAGGGCCATGGTGTTTCTCCTCATGACCTTCAAACTTCCTTTCAGTTCCTTTATCCTTTGACTTATATATGCCACTTCAACACTCCTGCCTCCTTCATCCCTCTGTAACATCTGCCAAACCCTTTCTGTCCCACTTCAGCCTTTCAGAGTAATCACTTCATCTCTAGCCCACCTTCTGCCTGTTGGGGGTTCCTGAGGAGCTTAAGGAACTTAAGAGCAAGCACTTAAGGTGGAAAAGGGTAATTAAGAACAGGTTGGGTGTTTGATCCCCTGTCATGAGCTTTAAAGACCCCCAGACTTGGTGAATGCTCAGTCTGTTGCCCAAAGTTTAATACACAGTCTCCCTCAGAGTACACATCAGAACAAAGACATTTCTACATTTCTTCTCCACTAAATTTTTTGGGACACTTCAACTCTCAAATTGAGCCAGGAAACTCAACTTGCCCCATCTATCAGAAATACATTCCTGATTATTATTATTATTATTAATTTTTTAAGGAAAGTGCTCAAAGTCAAAATCAGTTCACCACTCTACCACTGAGTCTTAACTAAATTTTTTCCCCAGTCATCCCTCCTTGTCAGTTGTCAGTAGGTAGGGCCCATTGCAGGCCTGACCAAGAGCTGAGCAGGACAAGTACCTGCAGGTAGCTCAGTGATAGTTGGTTGTTTGTGGGTGGGGCCAATGAGGCAGTGACCAATGGCTGAGCAAGCCCCGTTGCCTAGGAACAGGATGCAGAGTAATAAGGCACAGCAATGGCTACCTGCGAAGGGCTGTGCTCTGTTACATAAGAACACTTTGGGTCCAGTGTGCTGGAATCTTTTTGATTGACTCATTTCCGACCTCAGATTTGATTTCACATAATTAGTTAACTTTTGCATATCATACTTTTCATTATATTCACAGGCATATCTGTCACCAGTGCTGTCACCTCTATGCCTCTCCAACAGCTGCCACTTAATCACATGCTCAGCATATAGTATAAATAGTTCAAAGCCAACAAGAATGTGAAGTCCAGCTCACCCTGAAAACTCCTTTGACAAACCTTAAATTCACAGTGATTCTTATACTCTTTGCAGTGGAACAGAGCAGGAGGAGCACAGCCCTTTACAGGAAGCCATTGGTGTGCTTCATTTCAAGACATCCTGTCCCTAGGCAACAGGTGCTGTTCAAGCATTGCTTGGTGCCTCAGAGGGCCCCATTCACAAGCAGCCAACTGTCAATGAGTGACCATTAGTTGTCCTGCTTAGATGTTGGTCAGCACCACAGTGGGCCCTGCCCACAGGTTACTTACTATCAATGAGGGGGCCATAGGGAAAGTGATTAAGTCAAGGGTGGTGTGGCGGTCATCAGGAGGAGACTGAGATAAGAGGCAGATTCAGGCCTCATTCTGGAGGCACTGGAGCTCACGCAGACTTGGGCCAGTGGGTGAGCTGGAGGGCCCATGGAATACCCTGGGGACTAGATGTTGTAGCCCTCCATAGCCCTCACTATGGCCCTCCACTAGCCTTGGATAAAGCCTTGAGGTGCAGTGTACCTCTCCCGCATCCCTGTCGCTGCGACCTACTAGCAGTGGTTTTCTTTCTGGGTCTCAGTCTGTGAGAACTGGTCTCCCCATATGGATGCCCTGAGGACGGACACTGAGGACCTACTGTGTTGGAAGCCTGTATCCGTCAGGGATGAGGGCTGGGCAGAGTGTGGGAACCTGGCACTGAAGGAGCTGCTGGCTGAGATCTGCTTCCCCTTAACCAGCACTGGGACACTGCACGGTGAAAGCTGTGCCTTGAGACTGCCCTTTCTTGTCAGGACAGAGAATAACATTCATCTAGTAGATGTTTATAGGAACATCATTACCTGACCATGACCTAACCTTAAGCACAAAGGGTATGACACCAAGAAGTCTGCAGCAACTTACCACCACTCTCCCTAACATTTAATTTTACATGCAGTTTCTGAAAACTTTTACTAACTTTGGGGTCTTAGGGCATGAACCACCCATCTCCTTGTATGAATCTTTAATCAACATTTCTCTGTTCCAAACTTTAAGGTTAAGTTTTGATGGGCCTCCTTCTGCGTCAGGCACATGGACTTGCAATTTGAATAACAACGGTATTGTCTAAGGACAGATTTTGCCTCTCTTAAACAACGGCAGAGACTGGCCAACTGCTCACAATTATCCATAAAATACACGATGACTCGGCTTGGCTAAACTTTAGCCAAGCTTCTCTCCTCTGAACTTCAGCTTTCGCCCAAACTTGAGCAAGCGCTAAGATTCAAACTTTTCTGTCTCCCTTAACAGCTCATTCTGAGAATCAGCTCACTATCAGAGAGAAAAATTGCTGTAAAACAGCCCCATCATGCTGTCTGCTCATCCATCCCCCTACTGTCCCCATCACAGACACACACACACACACACACACACACACACACACACACACACACAAACACACAGACTTCCTGCTGACCCTACTCGTACTTCCATGTTAAAGAAACTTCTTTTTCTGTTCTACTTTCAGACATGTCAGGATCTGTGCTCAAAACACTTTCCCAATTGCAATCAGTTCCGTTCAATGGCTCAGTCAATTCTGACTCTCTGAGACCCTATTATCTGCAGCACATCAGGCTTCACTGTCCATCACCAACTCCCAGAGCTTGCTTAAAATTCAAGCCCATCAAGATGGTGATGCCATCCAACCATCTCATACTCTGGCGTCCCCTTCTCCTCTGGCCTTCAATCTTTCCCTGCATCAGGGTCTTTTCCAATGAGCCAGTCTTTGCCTCAGATGGCCAAAGTATTGGAGCTTCAGCATTAGTCCTTCCAATGAATATTCAGGACTGATTTCCTCTAGCATTGACTGCATTGATTTCCTTGCAATCCAAGGGACTCTCGAGAGTCTTCCCCAACACCACAGTTCAAAACCATCAGGTCTTCAGTGCTCAGCTTTCTTTATGGTCCAACTCTCCCATGCATACATGATGACTGTTGGGAAAACTTACCTTTGACATATGGATCTTTGTCGGTAAAGTAATGTCTCTTCCTTTTAATACACTGTCTACGTGGGTCATAGCTTTTCTTCTAAGGAGTAAGCGTCTTTCCCTTTCATGGCTGCAGTCACCATCTGCAGTGGTTTTGGAGCCCCAAAAAGAAAGCCTTACACTGGTTCCACTGCTTCACCGTCTATTTCCCATGAAGTGATGGGACCAGATGCCATGACCTGCGATTTCTGAATGTTGAGTTTTAAGCCAACTTTTTCACTCTCCTCTTTCACTTTCATGCAGAGGCTTTTTAGTGCCTCTTCACTTTCTGCCATAAGGGTGGTGTCATCTGCATATCTGAGGTTATTGATATTTCTCCCGGCAATCTTGAGTCCAGCGTGTGCTTCTTCCAGCCCAGC
Source organism: Bubalus kerabau (assembly GCF_029407905.1). Classification (NCBI taxonomy): domain Eukaryota; kingdom Metazoa; phylum Chordata; class Mammalia; order Artiodactyla; family Bovidae; genus Bubalus; species Bubalus kerabau. The sequence continues at coordinate 37,358,727 of NC_073647.1, read as the reverse complement.
GTTTCTCATGTTGTACTCTGCATAGAAGTTAAGTGAGTCGGGGCACAATATACAGCCTTGACATACTCCTTTTGCTATTTAGAACCAGGCTGTTGTTCCATGTCCACCTCTAACTGTTGCTTCCTGACCTGCATACAAGTTTCTCAAGAGGCAGGTCAGGTGGTCTGGTATTCCCGTCTCTTCCAGAATTTTCCACAAAATATTGTGGTCCATGCAGTTAAAGGCTTAGGCATAGTCAGTAAAGCAGTAATAGATGTTTTTTCTGAACTATCTTGCTGTTTGGATGATCCAAGAAAAGACCAATACACAGAAAACTGTAAAGCACTGACGAAAGAAATCAAACATCACACAGATAGATGGAGAAATATACCATGTTCATGGATCAGAATGATCAATATAGTGAAAATGAGTTCACAACACAAAGCAATCTATAGATTCAATGCAATCCCTATCAAGCTACCAATGGTATTTTTCACAGAACTAGAGCAAATAGCTTCACAGTTTGTATGGAAATACAGAAAACCTGGAATAGCCCAAAGCAACCTGGCCAAAGAAGAATGGAAATGGAAGAATCAACCTACCTGACTTCAGGCTCTAATACAAAGCTACAGTCATCAAAACAGTATGGAACTGGCACAGAGGAAGAAATACAGATCAAGGAAACAAAATAGAAAGCCCAGAGATAAACCCACGTGCCTAAGGACACCTTATATTTGACAAAGGAGGCAAGAATATACAATGGAGTATAGACAACCTCTTTAAGAAGAGGTGCTGGGAAAAATGGTCAACCACTTGTAAAAGAATGAAAGTAGAACACTGTATAACAGCATACACAAAATAAATACAAAATGAATTACAGATCTAAACATAAGACCAGAAACTATTAAACTCATAGAGGCAAACATAGGCAAAACCCTCTCTGACATAAATCACAGCAGGATACTCTATGACCCACCTCCCAGAGTAATGGATATAAATGAACAGGACCAAATTATATAGCAAAATAGCCCAAGTAAATGAATAGGGCCAAATTAAATTCAAATGCTTTTTTACAAAAAAGGAAAGTATAAGCAAGGTGAAAAGACAGCCTTCAGGATGGGAGTAACTAAGAGCAAATAAAGCAGCTGACCAAGAAATAATCTCAAAAATATAAAAGCTGCTCCCACAGCTCAATTGCAGAGCAAGAAATGACGAATTCGAAAAACGGGCCGAAGAACTAAACAGACATTTCTCCAAAGAAGACATACAGTTGGCTAACAAACATATGAAGAGATGCTCAACATCACTCATTAACAGAGAAATGCAAATCCAGACGACCTTGAGGTACCCTCTCACGCTGGTCAGAATGGCTGTTACCCAAAAGTCTACAAACAGTAAATGCTGGATAGGGTGCGGAGTAAAGGGAACACTCTCACGTTGTTGGTGGGAATGCAATCGAGTACAGCCACTACCGAGAAGAGTGTGGAGACTCCTTAAAAAACTGAAAATAGAACTGCCATATGAACCAGGAATCCCACTGCTGGGCATGCACACCGAGGACACCAGTATTGAAAGAATCACGTGTACCCCAATGTTCATCGCAGCACTGTTAATAATAGCCAGGACATGGAAGCAACCTAGAAGTCCATCAGCTGACTAAAGGATAAGAAAGCTGGTGTACATATACACAATGGAATGTAACTCATCCATTACAAAGAATACGTTTGAATCAGTTCGAATGAGGTGGATGAAACTGGATCCTATTATACAGAGTGTAGGACGTCAGAAAGAAACACACCAATACAGTACACTAACATATATATATATGGAATTTAGAAAGATGGCAATGATGACTCTATATGCGAGCGAGCAAAAGAGACACAGATGTATAGAAGAGTCTTTTGGACTCCGTGGGAGAAGGCGAGGGAAGGATGATTTGAGAGAAGAGCTTTGAAACATGTATATTATTCTATGTGAGCCAGATCACCAGTCCAGGTTTGATGCATGAGACTAGGTGCTCAGGGCTGGTGCACTGGGATGACCCTGAGGCATGGGATGGGGAGGGAGGTGGGAGGGGGGATTCAGGATGGGGAACCCATGGACACCCAGGGCTGATTCATGTCAATGTATGGCAAAAACCACTACAATATTGCAACGTAATTAGCCTCAAATCAAAGTAAATGAATTTAGAAAAAAGAACTCAAAAAAAGAAAAACGGAAAGAAAGGACAGCACACCCAGGGGGTATTTCACTTTTATTGATTTTAAATCACATTCAGTGACTGACTGTGAATCATCACTGGGGTCTCCCAGGAGTTAGAGTGCCAGAAAGATGTAATTAGGGAGCTGCAGTCCAGATAAAAGATAACATATCGTTGAGTTAAAATCTGAACTCAACTCGTTTGATGCCTATGGTGAAACCCTGTGTTTTAGTTCTGTCTACAAAGCTTTCTGAAGACACGCAATATACTTTTGGTCAGAGACTTCCTCATGTATCTCCATAATTGTTTGACTCTTCCTTGGACCTTTTAAAACATTTCAAAATGAAAGTTAACACCAACTTAAGGATCTCGTACTCTTCCTTTTAAACCATGATCAATTTGGAGAATTTGGACTAACAAAAGACTGTATTGGGGAAGAATGTTTTACGAGTGTAGTTATTTTGAAATCCTAGGGTATGGTGATAATTAAAAGACCAGCTTTTACTCAGTCTTATGTTAGTACTTATGTAAAATTTCACTGTACAGACTTCCATGACTGCCCAGTGGTTAGGACTCCGTGCTTTCCCTAGAAGGGCACGGGTTCAATCGCTGTTCAGGGAACCATGCTTCCACAACCTGCATAGTGCACCCCGAGGGAAACAAAAAATTCTCTGTGACTGGTGATTCTGTTTGTAACGTGCACTGGGATTGGGCCACCACCACTGCTCTTCCTTTGGGAATATATTGCTCCCAAAATTTTCTTAGCAAAAAGGTGTCCTAATCATTATTTGATTTGTTCCCTCCAAACAGTATTGTACTCCCTGGGAGTGCTATTTTTGGGTTTTAGATGTATCAGCACTTCGTGCCTTCTGAGCACCTTTAGCCGACAGCATAGGTGAGTGATGCAACAATCCCTTTTATGAGGTAGGTGGCCAGGAGGTCATTTCTGCCTACCTTTCTCGGGGGGACTTTCCCATTCACCACCCCTATGTGACAACCTCTTCCTTTCTGGGTCTGGCAATCTAGACCCTAATGTCATTCCACACCCCAAACAAAGGCTGTAACACCATACCACTACTCCTTGCCCTTGAAATCAAGTGTTAAGCAGGGTTATCCATCTTCAGTGCAGACTCCTGACCCAATCCAGACCTCTACTCTCTGGCTAACTGGGGACCCGATGGTCTGTTCCCCAACCTCTCGGGACCCCATATTCCTCCCATCTCCAGTGCCCACCTCTTCTCTTCTTTCCCTCCCTTCCATCAGAAAATTCACACACACGCAAATATCTTTTCACCATTTGATGTGTATTGTAATTGCAGCCATCAGTTTACTATGTTAGTGTGAGAGTCTTTCCTTGGTTGGCCATTTCTACGAAAGCAGACCTCTGGAGGCACAGTTCTACACTGTCTGAACTTTTCGAGGCTGTTACTGGCTGCCCAGCTTGTACTTCTCCAGGGTCTCTTATTCTGGGGCGGCTGAACTTATCTTCTCTTTGGATTCTGCCTCCTTCTTTGATCCCGCCTCATATTTTGGTGCCTTTTTCGGCTTTGATTCAGTTTCTTACGTGCACAGGAACGGAGAAAACAGTTGGGTTTTCTGCTTGACTTCACCTTCTTCGACTGAGTGGCATATGGTCGGATTTTCTTTCTCAAGGTTCCTTGAAGAGGTCTTCTGACCCTCATGGTCATATTTCGTGCCTGGAAAGACAAGACAAGGGTATGAGATTTTAGGAAAGAAAAAAGCGGAGTTGGAAGGGAGATTTCATGAAAAAGGGATGTGGGCTCATGAGGGCTTTTGTGCCAGGCAAGGGTGGGTAGAGGTTTGGGGCAGCAAAGTCAATGGAGAACATGGGGATCTTAGTTGGAATCATCTTACTTTCACACTGCCTCGGTACCTCCGTTGACAAAGGGTCTTCTTTTGTCCATTCATCCTTGAGGCAAACCGCCTTGTAACTCTTCTTGACTGCCGTGGGTTCCTGATTCCCTTAGTCAGGATGATGCCAAGAAGTGGCCTAACCTAGAATCTCTGCCTCTGGTCTCCCTATTTATACCCTTTCAGGACAATGAGGAGCCACACCCTTCAATCTGATTGGTCAGTTAGGCACCACCCCAGCCAATAGCATCTTGGGGGGCTTAGACATCACAATGTACCACTGTGCCCATCAACATGGGCTAGTGGATGCTGAGGGAGGCCATTTTATAACTTCTCCACTGCTGACACCTCTGTGTGTCTGATTCTGGGCAGTGGTGATTCAGGGCTATGGTGTTTCTCCTCATGACCTTCAAACTTCCTTTCAGTTCCCTTTATCCTTTGACTTATATGTGCCACTTCAACACTCCTGCCTCCTTCATCCCTCTGTAAACATCTGCCAAACCCTTTCTGTCCCACTTCAGCCTCTCAGAGTAATCACTTCATCTCTAGCCCACCTTCTGCCTGTTGGGGGTTTCTGAGGGGCTTAAGGAACTTAAGAGCAAGCACTTAAGGTGGAAAAGGGTAATTAAGAACAGGTTGGGTGTTTGATCTCCTGTCATGAGCTTTAACGACCCCCAGACTTGGTGAATGCTCAGTCTGTTGCCCAAAGTTTAATACACAGTCTCCCTCAGAGTACACATCAGAACAAAGACACTTTTACATGTCTCCTATATTAAATTTTGTTGGGACACGTCAACACTCATATTGAGCCAGGAAACTCAACTTGCCCCATTTATCAGAAATACATTCCTGATTATTATTATTATTATTAATATTATTATTATTTTTTTTTTAAGGAAAGTGCTCAAAGTCAAAATCAGTTCACCACTCTACCACTGAATCTTGACTAAATCATTTCCCCAGTCATTCCTCCTTGTCTGTTATCAGTAGGTAGGGCCCATTGCAGGCCTGACCAAGAGCTGAGCAGGACAAGTACCTGCAGGTAGCTCAGTGAGAGTTGTTTGCTTGTGGGTGGGGACAATGAGGCACTGACCAATGGCTGAGCAAGCCCCGTTGCCTAGTAACAGGATGCAGAGTAATAAGGCACAGCAATGGCTACCTGCGAAGGGCTGTGCTCTGTTACATAAGGACACTTTGGATCCACTGTGCTGGAATCTTTTTGATTGACTCATTTCCGACCTCAGATTTGATTTCACATAATTAGTTAACTTTTGCATATCATACTTTTCATTATATTCCCAGGCAAAGCTGTCACCAGTGCTGTCATCTCTATGCCTCTCCAACAGCTGCCACTTGATCACATGCTCAGCATATAGTATAAATAGTTCAAAGCCAACAAGAATGTGAAGTCCAGCCCACCCTGAAAACTCCTTTGACAAACCTTAAATTCACAGTGATTCTTATACTCTTTGCAGTGTAACAGAGCAGGAGGAGCACAGCCCTTAACAGGAAGCCATTGGTGTGCTTCATTTCAAGCCATCCTGTCCCTAGGCAACAGGTGCTGCTCAAACATTGCTTGGTGCCTCAGAGGGCCCCATTCACAAGCAGCCAACTGTCAATGAGTGACCATTAGTTGTCCTGCTTAGCTGTTGGTCAGCACCACAGTGGGCCCTGCCCACAGGTTACTTACTATCAATGAGGGGGCCATAGGGAAAGTGATTAAGTCAAGGGTGGTGTGGCGGTCATCAGGAGGAGACTGAGATAAGAGGCAGATTCAGGCCTCATTCTGGAGGCCCTGGAGCTCACGCAGACTTGGGCCAGTGGGTGAGCTGGAGGGCCCAGGGAATACACTGGGGACTAGATGTTGTAGCCCTCCATAGCCCTCACTAAGGCCCTCCACTAGACTTGGCCAAAACCTTGAGGAGCAGTGTACCTCTCCCGCATCCCTGTCACTGCGACCTACTAGCAGTGGTTTTCTTTCTGGGTCTCAGTCTGTGAGAACTGGTCTCCCCCTATGGGTGCCCTGAGGACGGACCCTGAGGACCTATTATGTTGGATGCCTGTCTCCGTCAGGGATGACGGCTGGGCAGAGTGTGGGAACCTGGCACTGAAGGAGCTGCTGGCTGAGATCTGCTTCCCCTTAACCAGCACTGGGACATTGCAGGGTGAAAGCTGTGCCTTGAGACTGCCCTTTCTTGTCAGGACAGAGAATAACATTCATCTACTAGAGGTTTATAGGAAACTCATTACCTGACCATGACCTAACCTTAAGCACAAAGGGTATGACACCAAGAAGTCTGCAGCAACTTACCACCACTCTTCCTAACATTTAATTCTACATGCACTTACTGAAAACTTTTACTAACTTTGGGGTCTTAGGGCATGAAGCACCCATCTCCTTGTATGAAACTTTAATCAACCTTTCTCTGTTCCAAACTTTAAGGTTAAGTTTTGATGGGCCTCCTTCTGCGTCAGGTACATGGACTTGCAATTTGAATAACAACGGTATTGTCTAAGGACAGACTTTGCCTCTCTTAAACAACGGCAGAGACTGGCCAAGTGCTCACAATTATCCATAAAATACACGCTGGCTCGGCTTGGCTAAACTTTAGCCGAGCTTCTCTCCTCTGAACTTCAGCTTTCGCCCAAACTTGAGCAAGCGCTAAGATTCAAACTTTTCTGTCTCCCTTAACAGCTCATTCTGAGAATCAGCTCACTATCAGAGAGAAACAATTGCTGTAAAACAGCCCCATCATGCTGTCTGCTCATCCATCCTCCTACTGGCCACATCACACACACACACACACACACACACACACACACACACACACACACAGAGTTCCTGCTGACCCTACTCGTACTTCCATGTTAAAGAAACTTCTTTTTCTGTTCTACTTTCAGACATGTCAGGATCTGTGCTCAAAACACTTTCCCAATTGCAAACAGTTCCGTTCAATGGCTCAGTCAATTCTGACTCTCTGAGACCCTATTGTCTGCAGCACATCAGGCTTCACTGTCCATCACCAACTCCCAGAGCTTGCTTAAAATTCAAGCCCATCAAGATGGTGATGCCAAGAGCATTCTTCACAGAGCTAGAACAAATAATTTCACAATTTGTATGGAAAAACAAAAAACCTCGAATAGCCAAAGTGATCTTGAGAAAGAAGAATGGAACTGGAGGAATCAACCTACCTGACTTCAGGCTCTACTACAAAGCCACAATTATCAAGACAGTAGGGTACTGGCACAAAGATGAAATATAGATCAATGGAACAAAACAGAAAGCCCAGAGATAAATCTTCGCACATATGGACACCTTATCTTCGAAAAAGGAGGCAAGAATATACAATGGATTAAAGACAATCTCTTTAACAAGTGGTGCTGGGAACTCTGGTCAACCACTTGTAAAAGAATGAAACTAGAACACTTTCTAACACCATACACAGAAATAAACTCAAAATGGATTAAAGATCTAAACGTAAGACCAGAAACTATAAAACTCCTAGAGGAGAACCTAGGCAAAACACACTCTGACATACATCACAGCAGGATCCTCTATGACCCACCTCCCAGAATATTGGAAATAAAAGCAAAAATAAACAAATGGGACCTAATTAACCTTAAAAGCTTCTGCACATCAAAGGAAGCTATTAGCAAGGTGAAAAGACAGCCTTCAGAATGGGAGAAGATAATAGCAAATGAAGCAACTGACAAACAACTAATCTCGAGAATATACAAGCAACTCCTACAGCTCAACTCCAGAAAAATAAATGACCCTATCAAAAAATGGGCCAAAGAACTAAATAGACATTTCTCCAAAGAAGACATCCAGATGGCTAACAAACACATGAAAAGATGCTCAACATCACTCATTATCAGAGAAATGCAAATCAAAACCACTATGAGGTACCATTTCACACCAGTCAGAATGGCTGCGATCCAAAAGTCTACAAGTAATAAATGCTGGAGAGGGTGTGGAGAAAAGGGAACCCTCTTCCACTGTTGGTGGGAATGCAAACTAGTACAGCCACTATGGAGAACAGTGTGGAGATTCCTTAAAAAACTGGAAATAGACCTGCCTTATGATCCAGCAATCCCACTGCTGGGCATACACACTGAGGAAACCAGAAGGGAAAGAGACACATGTACCCCAATGTTCATCGCAGCACTGTTTATAATAGCCAGGACATGGAAGCAACCTAGATGTCCATCAGCAGATGAATGGATAAGAAAGCTATGGTACATATACACAATGGAGTATTATTCAGCCATTAAAAAGAATACATTTGAATCAGTTCTAATGAGGTGGATGTAACTGGAGCCTATTATACAGAGTGAAGAAAGCCAGAAAGAAAAACACCAATACAGTATACTAACGCATATATATGGAATTTATTAAGATGGTAACAATAACCCTGTGTACGAGAAAGCAAAAGACACACTGATGTATAGAACAGTCTTATGGACTCTGTGGGAGAGGGAGAGGGTGGGAAGATTGGGGAGAATGGCATTGAAACATGTAAAATATCATGTATGAAATGAGTTGCCAGTCCAGGTTCGATGCACGATACTGGATGCTTGGGGCTGGTGCACTGGGACGACCCAGAGGGATGGAATGGGGAGGGAGGAGGGAGGAGGGTTCAGGATGGGGAACACATGTATACCTGTGGCGGATTAATTTTGATAAAAATAAAAATAAAATAAAATAAAATAAAATTATTATAAATTATACAGTAAAAAAAAAAAAAAAATGGTGATGTCATCCAACCATCTCATCCTTTGTCGTCCCCTTCTCCTCTGGCCTTCAATCTTTCCCTGCATCAGGGTCTTTTCCAATGAGCCAGTCTTTGCCTCAGATGGCCAAAGTATTGGAGCTTCAGCATTAGTCCTTTCAATGAATATTCAGGACTGATTTCCTCTAGCATTGACTGCATTGATTTCCTTGCAATCCAAGGGACTCTCGAGAGTCTTCCCCAACACCACAGTTCAAAACCATCAGGTCTTCAGTGCTCAGCTTTCTTTATGGTCCAACTCTCCCATGCATACCTGATGACTGTTGGGAAAACTTAGTTTTGACATATGGACCTTTGTCGGTAAAGTAATGTCTCTTCCTTTTAATACACTGTCTAGGTGGATCATAGTTTTCTTCCAAGGAGTAAGCGTCTTTCCCTTTCATGGCAGCAGTCACCATCTGCAGTGGTTTTGGAGCCCAAAGAAGAAAGCCTGACACTGGTTCCACTGTTTCCCCGTCTATGTCCCATGAAGTGATGGGACCAGATGCCATGATCTGCGTTTTCTGAATGTTGAGTTTTAAGCCAACTTTTTCACTCTCCTCTTTCACTTTCATGCAGAGCCTTTTTAGTTCCTCTTCACTTTCTGCCATAAGGGTGGTGTCATCTGCATATCTGAGGTTACTGATATTTCTCCCGGCAATCTTGAGTCCAGCGTGTGCTTCTTCCAGCCCAGCGTTTCTCATGTTGTACACTGCATAGAAGATAAATGAGTCGGAGCACAATATACGGCCTTGACATACTCCTTTTCCTATTTGGAACCAGGCTGTTGTTCCATGTCCACCTCTAACTGTTTCTTCCTGAAATGCATACAAGTTTCTCAAGAGGCAGGTCAGGTGGTCTGGTATTCCCGTCTCTTCCAGAATTTTCCACAGTTTATTGTGGTCCACACAGTAAAAGGCTTCGGCATAGTCAATAAAGCAGAAATAGATGTTTTTTCTGAACTCTCTTGCTGTTTGGATGATCCAAGAAAAGACCAATACATAGAAAACTGTAAAGCACTGATGAAAGAAATCAAAGATCACACAGATAGATGGAGAAATATACCATGTTCATGGATCAGAATGATCAATATAGTGAAAATGAGTACACAGCACAAAGCAATCTATAGATTCAATGCAATCCCTATCAAGCTACCAATGGTATTTTTCACAGAACTAGAACAAATAGCTTCACAGTTTGTATGGAAATACAGAAAACCTGGAATAGCCCAAAGCAACCTTGCCAAAGAAGAATGGAACTGGAGGAATCAACCTACCTGACTTCAGGCTCTATTACAAAGCTACAGTCATCAAAACAGTATAAACTGGCTCATAGAAAAAGCAAAGGAATTACAGAAAAACATCTACTTCTGCTTCATTGACTACACTAAACCTTTGACTGTGTGGCTCACAGCAAACTGGAAAATTCTTCAAGAGATGGGAATACCAGTTCACCTTACCTGCCTCCTGAGAAACCTCTATGCAGGTCAAGAAGCAACAGTTAAAACTGAACATGGAATAACAAACTGGTTCCAAATTGGGGAAGAATTATGTCAAGGCTGTATATTGTCACCCTGCTTATTTAACTTATATGCAGCATACATCATGCAAAAAGCCAGGCTGGATGAATCACAAGCTGGAATCAAGATTGTCAGGAGACATACCAACAACCTTAGATGTGCAGATGAAACCACTCTAATGGCAGAAAGTGAAGAGGAACTAAAGAGCCTCATGATGAAGGTGAAAGGGGAGAGTCAAAAGGCTGGCTTAAAACTCAACATTCAAAAAACTAAGATCATGGCATCTGGTCCCATCACTTCATGGCAAATAGAGGAGAAAAAGTGGAAACAGTGACAGATTTTCTTTTCTTGGGCTCTAAAATCACTACAGACAGTGACTGCAGCCATGAAATTAAAAGATGCTGCTCCTTGGAAGAAATGTTATGACAAACCTAGACAATGAATTAAAAAGCAGAGACATCACTTGCCAACAAAGATTCATATAGTTAAAGCTATGGTTTTTCCAGTAGCTATGTATGGATCTGAGAGTTGGACCATAAAGAATACTGAGCACTGAAGAATGGATGCTTTCAAGTTGTGGAGATGGAGAAGATTCTTGAGACTCCCTTGGACAGCAAGGAGATCAAACCAGTCAATTCTAAAGGAAATGAACACTGAATATTCATTGGAAGGAATGATGCTGAAGTTGAAGCTGCGATACTTTGGCCACCTGATGCGAAGAACTGACTCATTAGCAAAAAGTCTCATGCTGGGAAAGATTGAAGGCAAGAGGACAAGGGGACAATAGAGGATGAGATGATCAGATGGCATTACCGACTCAATGGACATGAGTTTGAGCAAAATTAGGGAAATAGTGAAGGACAGGGAAGCCTGGTGAATTGCAGTCCACGAGGTCACAAAGACTCAGACACAACTTAAGTGACTGAACAACAAACATATTAAGTCCATAGGGAAGGGATGGGTCCTTTAATAAATGGTACTAGGACAACTGAAAAAAAAAAAAAAAAAAAAACAAAAAACAAAAAACAAAACAAAACAAAAAAACAGTATGATACTGGCACAGAGGCAGAAATACAGATCAAGGGAACAAAATAGAAAGCCCAGAGATAAATCCACGCGCCTATGGACACCTTATATTTGACAAAGGAGGCAAGAATAGACAATGGAGAAAAGACAATCTCTTTAAGAAGAGGTGCTGGGAAAAATGGTCAACCACTAGTAAAAGAATGAAACTAGAACACTGTCTAACACCATACACAAAATAAATTCAAAATGGATTAAAGATCGAAACTTAAGACCAGAAACTATAAAACTCCTAGAGGCAAACATAGGCAAAACACACTCTGACATAAATCACAGCAGGATACTCTATGACCCACCTCTCAGAGTAATGGAAATAAATGAACAGGACCAAATTGTATAGCAAAATAGCACAAGTAAATGAATAGGGCCAAATTAAATTCAAAAGCTTTTGCACAACAAAGGAAAGTATAAGCAAGGTGAAAAGACAGCCTTCAGAATGGGAGGAAGTAAGAGCAAACAAAGCAGCTGACGAAGAAATAATCTCAAAAATATAAAAGCTGCTCCCACAGCTCAATTGCAGACCAAGAAATGACCAATTCAAAAAACGGGCCGATGAACTAAACAGACATTTCTCCAAAGAAGTCATACAGATGGCTAACAAACACATGAAGAGATGCTCAACATCACTCATTATCAGAGAAATGCAAATCCAGACGACCTTGAGGTACCCTTTCACGCTGGTCAGAATGGCTGTTACCCAAAAGTCTACAAACAATAAATGCTGGAGAGGGTGTGGAGAAAAGGGAACCCTCTCACTTTGTTGGTGGGAATGCAATCGAGTACAGCCACTACGGAGAATAGTGTGGAGACTCCTTAAAAAACTGAAAATAGAACTGCCATATGACCCAGGAATCCCACTGCTGGGCATGCACACAGAGGACACCAGAATTGAAAGAGTCACGGGTACCCCAATGTTCATCGCAGCACTGTTAATAATAGCCAGGACACGGAAGCAACCTAGAAGTCCATCAGCTGACTAAAGGATAAGAAAGCTGGTGTACATATACACAATGGAATGTACCTCATCCATTACAAAGAATACGTTTGAATCAGTTCGAAAGAGGTGGATGAAACGGGAGCCTATTATACTGAGTGAAGGACGTCAGAAAGAAACACGCCAATACAGTACACAAACACATATATATGGAATTTAGAAAGATGGCAATGATGACCCTATATGCGAGAGAGCAAAAGAGACACAGATGTATAGAAGAGTCTTTTGGACTCCGTGGGAGAAGGCGAGGGTAGGATGATTTGAGAGAAGAGCATTGAAACATGTATATTATTCTATGTGAACCAGATCACCAGTCCAGGTTTGATGCATGAGACTAGGTGCTCAGGGCTGGTGCACTGGGATGACCCTGAGGCATGGGATGGGGAGGGAGGTGGGAGGGGGGATTCAGGATGGGGAACCCATGGACACCCAAGGCTGATTCATGTCAATGTATGGCAAAAACCACTACAATATTGCAACGTAATTAGCCTCAAAGCAAAATAAATGAATTTAGAAAAAAAGAACTCAAAAAAAGAAAAAACGGAAAGAAAGGACAGCACACCCAGGGGGTCTTTCACTTTTATTGATTTTAAATCACATTCAGTGACTGACTGTGAATCATCACTGGGGTCTCCCAGGAGTTAGAGTGCCAGAAAGATGTAATTAGGGAGCTGCAGTCCAGATAAAAGATAACATATCGTTGAGTTAAAATCTGAACTCAACTCGTTTGATGCCTATGGTGAAACTCTGTGTTTTAGTTGTTTCTAAAAAGCTTTCTGAAGACACGCAGGATTCTTATGGTCAGAGACTGCCTTATGTACCTCCATAATTGTTTGACTATTCCTTGGCCCTTTTGAAACATTTCAAAATGAAATTTAACACCAAATTAAATATCTCGTACTCTTTCTTTAAACCATGATAAATTTGTAGAATTTGGACTAACAAAAGACTTTATTGGGGAAGAATGTTTTAGGAGTGTAGTTATTTTGAAATCCTAGGGTATGGTGATCATTAAAAGACCAGCTTTTACTCAGTCTTTTGTTAGTTCTTATGTAAAAATTCACTGTACAGACTTCCATGACTGTCCAGTGGTTAGGACTCTGTGCTTTCCCTAGAAGGGCACGGGTTCAATCGCTGTTCAGGGAACCATGCTTCCACAACCTGCATATTGCCCCCCGGGGGGAAAGAAAAATTCTCTGTGAGTGGTGATCCTGTTTGTAACGTGCACTGGGATTGGGCCACCATCACTGCTCTTCCTTTGGGAATACATTGCTCCCAAAATTTTCTTAGCAAAAAGGTGTCCTAGTCATTATTTGATTTGTTCCCTCCAAACATTATTGTACTCCCTGGGAGTGCTATTTGTGGGTTTTAGGTGTATCAGCACTTCGTGCCTTCTGAGCACCTTTAGCCGACAGCATAGGTGAGTGATGCAACAATCCCTTTTATGAGGTAGGTGGCCAGGAGGTGATTCCTGCCTACCTTTCTCGGGGGGACTTTCACATTCACCACCCCTATGTGACAACCTCTTCCTTTCTGGGTCTGGCAATCTAGACCCTAATGTCATTCCACACCCCAAACAAAGGCTGTAACACCATACCACTACTCCTTGCCCTTGAAATCAAATGTTAATCAGGGTTATCCATCTTCAGTGCAGACTCCTGACCCAATCCAGACCACTACTCTCTGGCTAACTGGGGACCCGAGGGTCTGTTCCCCAACCTCTCGGGACCCCATATCCCTCCCATCTCCAGTGCCCACCTCTTCTCTTCTTTCCCTCCCTTCCATCAGAAAATTCACACACACGCAAATATCTTTTCCCCATTTGATGTTTATTGTAATTGCAGCCATCAGTTTACTATGTTAGTGTGAGAGTCTTTCCTTGGTTGGCCATTTCTACGAAAGCAGACCTCTGGAGGCACAGTTCTACACTGTCTGACCTTTTCGAGTCAGTTACTGGCTGCCCAGCTTGTACTTCTCCAGGGTCTCTTATTCTGGGGCGGCTGAGCTTATCTTCTCTTTGGATTCTGCCTCCTTCTTTGATCCCGCCTCATATTTTGGTACCTTTTACGGCTTTGATTCAGTTTCTTACGTGCACAGGAACGGAGAAAACAGTTGGGTTTTCTGGCTGTCTTCACCTTCTTCGACTGAGTGGCATATGGTCGGATTTTCTTTCTCAAGGTTCCTTGAAGAGGTCTTCTGACCCTCATGGTCATATTTCGTGCCTGGAAAGACAAGACAAGGGTATGAGACTTTAGGAAAGAAAAAAGCGGAGTTGGAAGGGAGATTTCATGAAAAAGGGATGTGGGCTCATGAGGGCTTTTGTGCCAGGCAAGGGTGGGTAGAGGTTTGGGGCAGCCAAGTCAATGGAGAACCTGGGGAGCTTAGTTGGAATCATCTTACTTTCACACTGCCTCGGTACCTCCGTTGACAAAGGGTCTTCTTTTGTCCATTCATCCTTGAGGCAAACCGCCTTGTAACTCTTCTTGACTGCCGTGGGTTCCTGATTCCCTTAGTCAGGATGATGCCAAGAAGTGGCCTAACCTAGAATCTCTGCCTCTGGTCTCCCTATTTATACCCTTTCAGGACAATAAGGAGCCACACCCTTCAATCTGATTGGTCAGTTAGGCACCACCCCAGCCAATAGCATCTTGGGGGGCTTAGACATCACAATGTACCACTGTGCCCATCAACATGGGCTAGTGGATGCTGAGGGAGGCCATTTTATAACTTCTCCACTGATGACACCTCTGTGTGTCTGA
Organism: Bubalus kerabau; assembly: GCF_029407905.1. NCBI lineage: Eukaryota > Metazoa > Chordata > Mammalia > Artiodactyla > Bovidae > Bubalus > Bubalus kerabau. The sequence goes on along the minus strand of NC_073647.1, from coordinate 37,343,549 downwards.
TTCTGGGCAGTGGTGATTCAGGGCCATGGTGTTTCTCCTCATGACCTTCAAACTTCCTTTCAGTTCCCTTTATCCTTTGACTTATATGTGCCACTTCAACACTCCTGCCTCCTTCGTCCCTCTGAAAACATCTGCCAAACCCTTTCTGTCCCACTTCAGCCTTTCAGAGTAATCACTTCATCTCTAGCCCACCTTCTGCCTGTTGGGGGTTCCTGAGGGGCTTAAGGAACTTAAGAGCAAGCACTTAAGGTGGCAAAGGGTAATTAAGAACAGGTTGGGTGTTTGATCTCCTGTCATGAGCTTTAACGACCCCCAGACTTGGTGAATGCTCAGTCTGTTGCCCAAAGTTTAATACACAGTCTCCCTCAGAGTACACATCAGAACAAAGACACTTCTACATGTCTCCTCCACTAAATTTTGTTGGGACACTTCAACTCTCATATTCAGCAAGGAAACTCAACTTGCTCCATCTATCAGAAATACATTCCTGATTATTATTATTATTATTTTTTTTTTTAAGGAAAGTGCTCAAAGTCAAAATCAGTTCACCACTCTTCCACTGAGTCTTGACTAAATCATTTCCCCAATCATCCCTCCTTGTCAGTTATCAGTAGGTAGGGCCCATTGCAGGCCTGACCAAGAGCTGAGCAGGACAAGTACCTGCAGGTAGCTCAGTGATAGTTGGTTGCTTGTGGGTGGGGTCCATGAGGCACTGACCAATGGAAGAGCAAGCCCTGTTGCCTAGTAACAGGATGCAGAGTAATAAGGCACAGCAATGGCTACCTGCAAAGGGCTGTGCTCTGTTACATAAGGACACTTTGGGTCCAGTGTGCTGGAATCTTTTTGATTGACTCATTTCCGAAATCAGATTTGATTTCACATAATTAGTTGACTTTTGCATATCATACTTTTCATTATATTCCCAGGCCTAGCTGTCACCAGTGCTGTCACCTCTATGCCTCTCCAACAGCTGCCACTTGATCACATGCTCAGCATATAGTATAAATAGTTCAAAGCCCACAAGATTGTGAAGTCCAGCCCACCCTGAAAACTCCTTTGACAAACCTTAAATTCACAGTGATTCTTCTACTCTTTGCAGTGTAACAGAGCAGGATGAGCACAGCCCTTAACAGGAAGCCATTGGTGTGCTTCATTTCAAGCCATCCTGTCCCTAGGCAACAGGTGCTGTTCAAACATTGCTTGGTGCCTCAGAGGGCCCCATTCACAAGCAGCCAACTGTCAATGAGTGACCATTAGTTGTCCTGCTTAGCTGTTGGTCAGCACCACAGTGGGCCCTGCCCACAGGTTACTTACTATCAATGAGGGGGCCATAGGGAAAGTGATTAAGTCAAGGGTGGTGTGGCGGTCATCAGGAGGAGACTGAGATAAGAGGCAGATTCAGGCCTCATTCTGGAGGCCCTGGAGCTCACGCAGATTTGGGCCAGTGGGTGAGCTGGAGGGCCCAGGGAATACACTGGGGACTAGATGTTGTAGCCCTCCACAGCCCTCACTAAGGCCCTCCACTAGCCTTGGCCAAAGCCTTGAGGAGCAGTGTACCTCTCCCGCATCCCTGTCGCTGCGACCTACTAGCAGTGGTTTTCTATCTGGGTCTCAGACTGTGAGAACTGGTCTCCCCATATGGATGCCCTGAGGACGGAAACTGAGGACCTATTATGTTGGATGCCTGTCTCCGTCAGGGATGACGGCTGGGCAGAGTGTGGGAACCTGGCACTGAAGGAGCTGCTGGCTGAGATCTGCTTCCCTTAACCAGCACTGGGACATTGCAGGGTGAAAGCTGTGCCTTGAGACTGCCCTTTCTTGTCAGGACAGAGAATAACATTCATCTAGGAGAGGTTTATAGGAACCTCATTACCTGACCATGACCTAACCTTAAGCACAAAGGGTATGACACCAAGAAGTCTGCAGCAACTTACCACCACTCTCCCTAACATTTAATTGTACATGCACTTACTGAAAACTTTTACTAACTTTGGGGTCTTAGGGCATGAACCACCCATCTCCTTGTATGAATCTTTAATCAACTTTCTCTGTTCCAAACTTTAAGGTTAAGTTTTGATGGGCCTCCTTCTGCGTCAGGCACATGGACTTGCAATTTGAAGAACAACGGTATTGTCTAAGGACAGACTTTGCCTCTCTTAAACAACGGCAGAGACTGGCCAACTGCTCACAATTATCCATAAAATACACGATGACTCGGCTTGGCTAAACTTTAGCCAAGCTTCTCTCCTCTGAACTTCAGCTTTCGCCCAAACTTGAGCAAGCGCTAAGATTCAAAGTTTTCTGTCTCCCTTAAGAGCTCATTCTGAGAATCAGCTCACTATCAGAGAGAAACAATTGCTGTAAAACAGCCCCATCATGCTGTCTGCTCATCCATCCTCCTACCTGCCCCATCACACACACACACACACACACACACACACACACAGAGTTCCTGCTGACCCTACTCATATTTCCATGTTAAACAAACTTCTTTTTCTGTTCTACTTCAGACGTGTCAGGATCTGTGCTCAAAATACTTTCCCAATTGCAATCAGTTCCGTTCAATGGCTCAGTCAATTCTGACTCTCTGAGACCCTATTGTGTGCAGCACATCAGGCTTCACTGTCCATCACCAACTCCCAGAGCTTGCTTAAAATTCAAGCCCATCAAGATGGTGATGCCATCCAACCATCTCATCCTTTGACGTCCCCTTCTCCTCTGGCCTTCAATCTTTCCCTGCATCAGGGTCTTTTCCAAGGAGCCAGTCTTTGCCTCAGATGGCCAAAGTATTGGAGCTTCAGCATTAGTCCTTCCAATGAATATTCAGGACTGATTTCCTCTAGCATTGACTGCATTGATTTCCTTGCAATCCAAGGGACTCTCGAGAGTCTTCCCCAACACCACAGTTCAAAACCATCAGTTCTTCAGTGCTCAGCTTTCTTTATGGTCCAACTCTCCCATGCATACCTGATGACTGATGGGAAAACTTAGCTTTGACATATGGACCTTTGTCGGTAAAGTAATGTCTCTTCCTTTTAATACACTGTCTAGGTGGATCATAGTTTTCTTCCAAGGAGTAAGCGTCTTTCCCTTTCATGGCAGCAGTCACCATCTGCAGTGGTTTTGGAGCCCAAAGAAGAAAGCCTGACACTGGTTCCACTGTTTCCCCGTCTATGTCCCATGAAGTGATGGGACCAGATGCCATGATCTGCGTTTTCTGAATGTTGAGTTTTAAGCCAACTTTTTCACTCTCCTCTTTCACTTTCATGCAGAGCCTTTTTAGTTCCTCTTCACTTTCTGCCATAAGGGTGGTGTCATCTGCATATCTGAGGTTATTGATATTTCTCCCGGCAATCTTGAGTCCAGCGTGTGCTTCTTCCAGCCCAGCGTTTCTCATGTTGTACACTGCATAGAAGATAAATGAGTCGGGGCACAATATACGGCCTTGACATACTCCTTTTCCTATTTGGAACCAGGCTGTTGTTCCATGTCCACCTCTAACTGTTTCTTCCTGAAATGCATACAAGTTTCTCAAGAGGCAGGTCAGGTGGTCTGGTATTCCCGTCTCTTCCAGAATTTTCCACAGTTTATTGTGGTCCACACAGTAAAAGGCTTCGGCATAGTCAATAAAGCAGAAATAGATGTTTTTTCTGAACTCTCTTGCTGTTTGGATGATCCAAGAAAAGACCAATACATAGAAAACTGTAAAGCACTGATGAAAGAAATCAAAGATCACACAGATAGATGGAGAAATATACCATGTTCATGGATCAGAATGATCAATATAGTGAAAATGAGTACACAGCACAAAGCAATCTATAGATTCAATGCAATCCCTATCAAGCTACCAATGGTATTTTTCACAGAACTAGAAAAATAGCTTCACAGTTTGTATGGAAATACAGAAAACCTGGAATAGCCCAAAGCAACCTTGCCAAAGAAGAATGGAACTGGAGGAATCAACCTACCTGACTTCAGGCTCTATTACAAAGCTACAGTCATCAAAACAGTATAAACTGGCTCATAGAAAAAGCAAAGGAATTACAGAAAAACATCTACTTCTGCTTCATTGACTACACTAAACCTTTGACTGTGTGGCTCACAGCAAACTGGAAAATTCTTCAAGAGATGGGAATACCAGTTCACCTTACCTGCCTCCTGAGAAACCTCTATGCAGGTCAAGAAGCAACAGTTAAAACTGAACATGGAATAACAAACTGGTTCCAAATTGGGGAAGAACTATGTCAAGGCTGTATATTGTCACCCTGCTTATTTAACTTATATGCAGCATACATCATGCAAAAAGCCAGGCTGGATGAATCACAAGCTGGAATCAAGATTGTCAGGAGACATACCAACAACCTTAGATGTGCAGATGAAACCACTCTAATGGCAGAAAGTGAAGAGGAACTAAAGAGCCTCATGATGAAGGTGAAAGGGGAGAGTCAAAAGGCTGGCTTAAAACTCAACATTCAAAAAACTAAGATCATGGCATCTGGTCCCATCACTTCATGGCAAATAGAGGAGAAAAAGTGGAAACAGTGACAGATTTTCTTTTCTTGGGCTCTAAAATCACTACAGACAGTGACTGCAGCCATGAAATTAAAAGATGCTGCTCCTTGGAAGAAATGTTATGACAAACCTAGACAATGAATTAAAAAGCAGAGACATCACTTGCCAACAAAGATTCATATAGTTAAAGCTATGGTTTTTCCAGTAGCTATGTATGGATCTGAGAGTTGGACCATAAAGAATACTGAGCACTGAAGAATGGATGCTTTCAAGTTGTGGAGATGGAGAAGATTCTTGAGACTCCCTTGGACAGCAAGGAGATCAAACCAGTCAATTCTAAAGGAAATGAACACTGAATATTCATTGGAAGGAATGATGCTGAAGTTGAAGCTGCGATACTTTGGCCACCTGATGCGAAGAACTGACTCATTAGCAAAAAGTCTCATGCTGGGAAAGATTGAAGGCAAGAGGACAAGGGGACAATAGAGGATGAGATGATCAGATGGCATTACCGACTCAATGGACATGAGTTTGAGCAAAATTAGGGAAATAGTGAAGGACAGGGAAGCCTGGTGAATTGCAGTCCACGAGGTCACAAAGACTCAGACACAACTTAAGTGACTGAACAACAAACATATTAAGTCCATAAGGAAGGGATGGGTCCTTTAATAAATGGTACGAGGACAACTGAAAAAAAAAAAAAAAAACAACAAAAAAAAAAAAAAACAAAAAAAAAACAGTATGATACTGGCACAGAGGCAGAAATACAGATCAAGGGAACAAAATAGAAAGCCCAGAGATAAATCCACGCGCCTATGGACACCTTATATTTGACAAAGGAGGCAAGAATAGACAATGGAGAAAAGACAACCTCTTTAAGAAGAGGTGCTGGGAAAAATGGTCAACCACTAGTAAAAGAATGAAACTAGAACACTGTCTAACACCATACACAAAATAAATTCAAAATGGATTAAAGATCGAAACTTAAGACCAGAAACTATAAAACTCCTAGAGGCAAACATAGGCAAAACACACTCTGACATAAATCACAGCAGGATACTCTATGACCCACCTCTCAGAGTAATGGAAATAAATGAACAGGACCAAATTGTATAGCAAAATAGCACAAGTAAATGAATAGGGCCAAATTAAATTCAAAAGCTTTTGCACAACAAAGGAAAGTATAAGCAAGGTGAAAAGACAGCCTTCAGAATGGGAGGAAGTAAGAGCAAACAAAGCAGCTGACGAAGAAATAATCTCAAAAATATAAAAGCTGCTCCCACAGCTCAATTGCAGACCAAGAAATGACCAATTCAAAAAACGGGCTGATGAACTAAACAACATTTCTCCAAAGAAGTCATACAGATGGCTAACAAACACATGAAGAGATGCTCAACATCACTCATTATCAGAGAAATGCAAATCCAGACGACCTTGAGGTACCCTTTCACGCTGGTCAGAATGGCTGTTACCCAAAAGTCTACAAAAAATAAATGCTGGAGAGGGTGTGGAGAAAAGGGAACCCTCTCACTTTGTTGGTGGGAATGCAATCGAGTACAGCCACTACGGAGAATAGTGTGGAGACTCCTTAAAAAACTGAAAATAGAACTGCCATATGACCCAGGAATCCCACTGCTGGGCATGCACACAGAGGACACCAGAATTGAAAGAGTCACGGGTACCCCAATGTTCATCGCAGCACTGTTAATAATAGCCAGGACACGGAAGCAACCTAGAAGTCCATCAGCTGACTAAAGGATAAGAAAGCTGGTGTACATATACACAATGGAATGTACCTCATCCATTACAAAGAATACGTTTGAATCAGTTCGAAAGAGGTGGATGAAACGGGAGCCTATTATACTCAGTGAAGGACGTCAGAAAGAAACACGCCAATACAGTACACAAACACATATATATGGAATTTAGAAAGATGGCAATGATGACCCTATATGCGAGAGAGCAAAAGAGACACAGATGTATAGAAGAGTCTTTTGGACTCCGTGGGAGAAGGCGAGGGTAGGATGATTTGAGAGAAGAGCATTGAAACATGTATATTATTCTATGTGAACCAGATCACCAGTCCAGGTTTGATGCATGAGACTAGGTGCTCAGGGCTGGTGCACTGGGATGACCCTGAGGCATGGGATGGGGAGGGAGGTGGGAGGGGGGATTCAGGATGGGGAACCCATGGACACCCAAGGCTGATTCATGTCAATGTATGGCAAAAACCACTACAATATTGCAACGTAATTAGCCTCAAATCAAAATAAATGAATTTAGAAAAAAAGAACTCAAAAAAAGAAAAAACGGAAAGAAAGGACAGCACACCCAGGGGGTCTTTCACTTTTATTGATTTTAAATCACATTCAGTGACTGACTGTGAATCATCACTGGGGTCTCCCAGGAGTTAGAGTGCCAGAAAGATGTAATTAGGGAGCTGCAGTCCAGATAAAAGATAACATATCGTTGAGTTAAAATCTGAACTCAACTCGTTTGATGCCTATGGTGAAACTCTGTGTTTTAGTTGTTTCTAAAAAGCTTTCTGAAGACACGCAGGATTCTTATGGTCAGAGACTGCCTTATGTACCTCCATAATTGTTTGACTATTCCTTGGCCCTTTTGAAACATTTCAAAATGAAATTTAACACCAAATTAAATATCTCGTACTCTTTCTTTAAACCATGATAAATTTGTAGAATTTGGACTAACAAAAGACTTTATTGGGGAAGAATGTTTTAGGAGTGTAGTTATTTTGAAATCCTAGGGTATGGTGATCATTAAAAGACCAGCTTTTACTCAGTCTTTTGTTAGTTCTTATGTAAAAAGTCACTGTACAGACTTCCATGACTGTCCAGTGGTTAGGACTCTGTGCTTTCCCTAGAAGGGCACGGGTTCAATCGCTGTTCAGGGAACCATGCTTCCACAACCTGCATATTGCCCCCCGGGGGGAAAGAAAAATTCTCTGTGAGTGGTGATCCTGTTTGTAACGTGCACTGGGATTGGGCCACCATCACTGCTCTTCCTTTGGGAATACATTGCTCCCAAAATTTTCTTAGCAAAAAGGTGTCCTAGTCATTATTTGATTTGTTCCCTCCAAACATTATTGTACTCCCTGGGAGTGCTATTTGTGGGTTTTAGGTGTATCAGCCCTTCGTGCCTTCTGAGCACCTTTAGCCGACAGCATAGGTGAGTGATGCAACAATCCCTTTTATGAGGTAGGTGGCCAGGAGGTGATTCCTGCCTACCTTTCTCGGGGGGACTTTCACATTCACCACCCCTATGTGACAACCTCTTCCTTTCTGGGTCTGGCAATCTAGACCCTAATGTCATTCCACACCCCAAACAAAGGCTGTAACACCATACCAGTACTCCTTGCCCTTGAAATCAAATGTTAATCAGGGTTATCCATCTTCAGTGCAGACTCCTGACCCAATCCAGACCACTACTCTCTGGCTAACTGGGGACCCGAGGGTCTGTTCCCCAACCTCTCGGGACCCCATATCCCTCCCATCTCCAGTGCCCACCTCTTCTCTTCTTTCCCTCCCTTCCATCAGAAAATTCACACACACGCAAATATCTTTTCCCCATTTGATGTTTATTGTAATTGCAGCCATCAGTTTACTATGTTAGTGTGAGAGTCTTTCCTTGGTTGGCCATTTCTACGAAAGCAGACCTCTGGAGGCACAGTTCTACACTGTCTGACCTTTTCGAGTCAGTTACTGGCTGCCCAGCTTGTACTTCTCCAGGGTCTCTTATTCTGGGGCGGCTGAGCTTATCTTCTCTTTGGATCCTGCCTCCTTCTTTGATCCCGCCTCATATTTTGGTACCTTTTACGGCTTTGATTCAGTTTCTTACGTGCACAGGAACGGAGAAAACAGTTGGGTTTTCTGGTTGTCTTCACCTTCTTCGACTGAGTGGCATATGGTCGGATTTTCTTTCTCAAGGTTCCTTGAAGAGGTCTTCTGACCCTCATGGTCATATTTCGTGCCTGGAAAGACAAGACAAGGGTATGAGACTTTAGGAAAGAAAAAAGCGGAGTTGGAAGGGAGATTTCATGAAAAAGGGATGTGGGCTCATGAGGGCTTTTGTGCCAGGCAAGGGTGGGTAGAGGTTTGGGGCAGCAAAGTCAATGGAGAACATGGGGAGCTTAGTTGGAATCATCTTACTTTCACACTGCCTCGGTACCTCCGTTGACAAAGGGTCTTCTTTTGTCCATTCATCCTTGAGGCAAACCGCCTTGTAACTCTTCTTGACTGCCGTGGGTTCCTGATTCCCTTAGTCAGGATGATGCCAAGAAGTGGCCTAACCTAGAATCTCTGCCTCTGGTCTCCCTATTTATACCCTTTCAGGACAATGAGGAGCCACACCCTTCAATCTGATTGGTCAGTTAGGCACCACCCCAGCCAATAGCATCTTGGGGGGCTTAGACATCACAATGTACCACTGTGCCCATCAACATGGGCTAGTGGATGCTGAGGGAGGCCATTTTATAACTTCTCCACTGATGACACCTCTGTGTGTCTGATTCTGGGCAGTGGTGATTCAGGGCCATGGTGTTTCTCCTCATGACCTTCAAACTTCCTTTCAGTTCCCTTTATCCTTTGACTTATATGTGCCACTTCAACACTCCTGCCTCCTTCGTCCCTCTGAAAACATCTGCCAAACCCTTTCTGTCCCACTTCAGCCTTTCAGAGTAATCACTTCATCTCTAGCCCACCTTCTGCCTGTTGGGGGTTCCTGAGGGGCTTAAGGAACTTAAGAGCAAGCACTTAAGGTGGCAAAGGGTAATTAAGAACAGGTTGGGTGTTTGATCTCCTGTCATGAGCTTTAACGACCCCCAGACTTGGTGAATGCTCAGTCTGTTGCCCAAAGTTTAATACACAGTCTCCCTCAGAGTACACATCAGAACAAAGACACTTCTACATGTCTCCTCCACTAAATTTTGTTGGGACACTTCAACTCTCATATTCAGCAAGGAAACTCAACTTGCTCCATCTATCAGAAATACATTCCTGATTATTATTATTATTATTTTTTTTTTTTAAGGAAAGTGCTCAAAGTCAAAATCAGTTCACCACTCTTCCACTGAGTCTTGACTAAATCATTTCCCCAGTCATCCCTCCTTGTCAGTTATCAGTAGGTAGGGCCCATTGCAGGCCTGACCAAGAGCTGAGCAGGACAAGTACCTGCAGGTAGCTCAGTGATAGTTGGTTGCTTGTGGGTGGGGTCCATGAGGCACTGACCAATGGAAGAGCAAGCCCTGTTGCCTAGTAACAAGATGCAGAGTAATAAGGCACAGCAATGGCTACCTGCGAAGGGCTGTGCTCTGTTACATAAGGACACTTTGGGTCCAGTGTGCTGGAATCTTTTTGATTGACTCATTTCCGACCTCAGATTTGATTTCACATAATTAGTTGACTTTTGCATATCATACTTTTCATTATATTCCCAGGCCTAGCTGTCACCAGTGCTGTCACCTCTATGCCTCTCCAACAGCTGCCACTTGATCACATGCTCAGCATATAGTATAAATAGTTCAAAGCCCACAAGATTGTGAAGTCCAGCCCACCCTGAAAACTCCTTTGACAAACCTAAAATTCACAGTGATTCTTCTACTCTTTGCAGTGTAACAGAGCAGGATGAGCACAGCCCTTAACAGGAAGCCATTGGTGTGCTTCATTTCAAGCCATCCTGTCCCTAGGCAACAGGTGCTGTTCAAACATTGCTTGGTGCCTCAGAGGGCCCCATTCACAAGCAGCCAACTGTCAATGAGTGACCATTAGTTGTCCTGCTTAGCTGTTGGTCAGCACCACAGTGGGCCCTGCCTACAGGTTACTTACTATCAATGAGGGGGCCATAGGGAAAGTGATTAAGTCAAGGGTGGTGTGGCGGTCATCAGGAGGAGACTGAGATAAGAGGCAGATTCAGGCCTCATTCTAGAGGCCCTGGAGCTCACGCAGATTTGGGCCAGTGGGTGAGCTGGAGGGCCCAGGGAATACACTGGGGACTAGATGTTGTAGCCCTCCATAGCCCTCACTAAGGCCCTCCACTAGCCTTGGCCAAAGCCTTGAGGAGCAGTGTACCTCTCCCGCATCCCTGTCGCTGCGACCTACTAGCAGTGGTTTTCTATCTGGGTCTCAGACTGTGAGAACTGGTCTCCCCATATGGATGCCCTGAGGACGGAAACTGAGGACCTATTATGTTGGATGCCTGTCTCCGTCAGGGATGACGGCTGGGCAGAGTGTGGGAACCTGGCACTGAAGGAGCTGCTGGCTGAGATCTGCTTCCCCTTAACCAGCACTGGGACATTGCAGGGTGAAAGCTGTGCCTTGAGACTGCCCTTTCTTGTCAGGACAGAGAATAACATTCATCTAGTACAGGTTTATAGGAACCTCATTACCTGACCATGACCTAACCTTAAGCACAAAGGGTATGACACCAAGAAGTCTGCAGCAACTTACCACCACTCTCCCTAACATTTAATTGTACATGCACTTACTGAAAACTTTTACTAACTTTGGGGTCTTAGGGCATGAACCACCCATCTCCTTGTATGAATCTTTAATCAACTTTCTCTGTTCCAAACTTTAAGGTTAAGTTTTGATGGGCCTCCTTCTGCGTCAGGCACATGGACTTGCAATTTGAAGAACAACGGTATTGTCTAAGGACAGACTTTGCCTCTCTTAAACAACGGCAGAGACTGGCCAACTGCTCACAATTATCCATAAAATACACGATGACTCGGCTTGGCTAAACTTTAGCCAAGCTTCTCTCCTCTGAACTTCAGCTTTCGCCCAAACTTGAGCAAGCGCTAAGATTCAAAGTTTTCTGTCTCCCTTAAGAGCTCATTCTGAGAATCAGCTCACTATCAGAGAGAAACAATTGCTGTAAAACAGCCCCATCATGCTGTCTGCTCATCCATCCTCCTACCTGCCCCATCACACACACACACACACACACACACACACACACAGAGTTCCTGCTGACCCTTCTCATATTTCCATGTTAAACAAACTTCTTTTTCTGTTCTACTTCAGACATGTCAGGATCTGTGCTCAAAATACTTTCCCAATTGCAATCAGTTCCGTTCAATGGCTCAGTCAATTCTGACTCTCTGAGACCCTATTGTGTGCAGCACATCAGGCTTCACTGTCCATCACCAACTCCCAGAGCTTGCTTAAAATTCAAGCCCATCAAGATGGTGATGCCATCCAACCATCTCATCCTTTGACGTCCCCTTCTCCTCTGGCCTTCAATCTTTCCCTGCATCAGGGTCTTTTCCAATGAGCCAGTCTTTGCCTCAGATGGCCAAAGTATTGGAGCTTCAGCATTAGTCCTTTCAATGAATATTCAGGACTGATTTCCTCTAGCATTGACTGCATTGATTTCCTTGCAATCCAAGGGACTCTCGAGAGTCTTCCCCAACACCACAGTTCAAAACCATCAGTTCTTCAGTGCTCAGCTTTCTTTATGGTCCAACTCTCCCATGCATACCTGATGACTGTTGGGAAAACTTAGCTTTGACATATGGACCTTTGTCGGTAAAGTAATGTCTCTTCCTTTTAATACACTGTCTAGGTGGATCATAGTTTTCTTCCAAGGAGTAAGCGTCTTTCCCTTTCATGGCAGCAGTCACCATCTGCAGTGGTTTTGGAGCCCAAAGAAGAAAGCCTGACACTGGTTCCACTGTTTCCCCGTCTATGTCCCATGAAGTGATGGGACCAGATGCCATGATCTGCGTTTTCTGAATGTTGAGTTTTAAGCCAACTTTTTCACTCTCCTCTTTCACTTTCATGCAGAGCCTTTTTAGTTCCTCTTCACTTTCTGCCATAAGGGTGGTGTCATCTGCATATCTGAGGTTACTGATATTTCTCCCGGCAATCTTGAGTCCAGCGTGTGCTTCTTCCAGCCCAGCGTTTCTCATGTTGTACACTGCATAGAAGATAAATGAGTCGGGGCACAATATACGGCCTTGACATACTCCTTTTCCTATTTGGAACCAGGCTGTTGTTCCATGTCCACCTCTAACTGTTTCTTCCTGAAATGCATACAAGTTTCTCAAGAGGCAGGTCAGGTGGTCTGGTATTCCCGTCTCTTCCAGAATTTTCCACAGTTTATTGTGGTCCACACAGTAAAAGGCTTCGGCATAGTCAATAAAGCAGAAATAGATGTTTTTTCTGAACTCTCTTGCTGTTTGGATGATCCAAGAAAAGACCAATACATAGAAAACTGTAAAGCACTGATGAAAGAAATCAAAGATCACACAGATAGATGGAGAAATATACCATGTTCATGGATCAGAATGATCAATATAGTGAAAATGAGTACACAGCACAAAGCAATCTATAGATTCAATGCAATCCCTATCAAGCTACCAATGGTATTTTTCACAGAACTAGAACAAATAGCTTCACAGTTTGTATGGAAATACAGAAAACCTGGAATAGCCCAAAGCAACCTTGCCAAAGAAGAATGGAACTGGAGGAATCAACCTACCTGACTTCAGGCTCTATTACAAAGCTACAGTCATCAAAACAGTATAAACTGGCTCATAGAAAAAGCAAAGGAATTACAGAAAAACATCTACTTCTGCTTCATTGACTACACTAAACCTTTGACTGTGTGGCTCACAGCAAACTGGGAAATTCTTCAAGAGATGGGAATACCAGTTCACCTTACCTGCCTCCTGAGAAACCTCTATGCAGGTCAAGAAGCAACAGTTAAAACTGAACATGGAATAACAAACTGGTTCCAAATTGGGGAAGAATTATGTCAAGGCTGTATATTGTCACCCTGCTTATTTAACTTATATGCAGCATACATCATGCAAAAAGCCAGGCTGGATGAATCACAAGCTGGAATCAAGATTGTCAGGAGACATACCAACAACCTTAGATGTGCAGATGAAACCACTCTAATGGCAGAAAGTGAAGAGGAACTAAAGAGCCTCATGATGAAGGTGAAAGGGGAGAGTCAAAAGGCTGGCTTAAAACTCAACATTCAAAAAACTAAGATCATGGCATCTGGTCCCATCACTTCATGGCAAATAGAGGAGAAAAAGTGGAAACAGTGACAGATTTTCTTTTCTTGGGCTCTAAAATCACTACAGACAGTGACTGCAGCCATGAAATTAAAAGATGCTGCTCCTTGGAAGAAAAGTTATGACAAACCTAGACAATGAATTAAAAAGCAGAGACATCACTTGCCAACAAAGATTCATATAGTTAAAGCTATGGTTTTTCCAGTAGCTATGTATGGATCTGAGAGTTGGACCATAAAGAATACTGAGCACTGAAGAATGGATGCTTTCAAGTTGTGGAGATGGAGAAGATTCTTGAGACTCCCTTGGACAGCAAGGAGATCAAACCAGTCAATTCTAAAGGAAATGAACACTGAATATTCATTGCAAGGAATGATGCTGAAGTTGAAGCTGCGATACTTTGGCCACCTGATGCGAAGAACTGACTCATTAGCAAAAAGTCTCAAGCTGGGAAAGATTGAAGGCAAGAGGACAAGGGGACAATAGAGGATGAGATGATCAGATGGCATTACCGACTCAATGGACATGAGTTTGAGCAAAATTAGGGAAATAGTGAAGGACAGGGAAGCCTGGTGAATTGCAGTCCACGAGGTCACAAAGACTCAGACACAACTTAAGTGACTGAACAACAAACATATTAAGTCCATAGGGAAGGGATGGGTCCTTTAATAAATGGTACTAGGACAACTGAAAAAAAAAAAAAAAACAACAACAACAAAAAAAAAAAAAACAAAAAAAAAACAGTATGATACTGGCACAGAGGCAGAAATACAGATCAAGGGAACAAAATAGAAAGCCCAGAAATAAATCCACGCGCCTATGGACACCTTATATTTGACAAAGGAGGCAAGAATAGACAATGGAGAAAAGACAACCTCTTTAAGAAGAGGTGCTGGGAAAAATGGTCAACCACTAGTAAAAGAATGAAACTAGAACACTGTCTAACACCATACACAAAATAAATTCAAAATGGATTAAAGATCGAAACTTAAGACCAGAAACTATAAAACTCCTAGAGGCAAACATAGGCAAAACACACTCTGACATAAATCACAGCAGGATACTCTATGAACCACCTCTCAGAGTAATGGAAATAAATGAACAGGACCAAATTGTATAGCAAAATAGCACAAGTAAATGAATAGGGCCAAATTAAATTCAAAAGCTTTTGCACAACAAAGGAAAGTATAAGCAAGGTGAAAAGACAGCCTTCAGAATGGGAGGAAGTAAGAGCAAACAAAGCAGCTGACGAAGAAATAATCTCAAAAATATAAAAGCTGCTCCCACAGCTCAATTGCAGACCAAGAAATGACCAATTCAAAAAACGGGCCGATGAACTAAACAGACATTTCTCCAAAGAAGTCATACAGATGGCTAACAAACACATGAAGAGATGCTCAACATCACTTATTATCAGAGAAATGCAAATCCAGACGACCTTGAGGTACCCTTTCACGCTGGTCAGAATGGCTGTTACCCAAAAGTCTACAAACAATAAATGCTGGAGAGGGTGTGGAAAAAAGGGAACCCTCTCACTTTGTTGGTGGGAATGCAATCGAGTACAGCCACTACGGAGAATAGTGTGGAGACTCCTTAAAAAACTGAAAATAGAACTGCCATATGACCCAGGAATCCCACTGCTGGGCATGCACACAGAGGACACCAGAATTGAAAGAGTCACGGGTACCCCAATGTTCATCGCAGCACTGTTAATAATAGCCAGGACACGGAAGCAACCTAGAAGTCCATCAGCTGACTAAAGGATAAGAAAGCTGGTGTACATATACACAATGGAATGTACCTCATCCATTACAAAGAATACGTTTGAATCAGTTCGAAAGAGGTGGATGAAACGGGAGCCTATTATACTGAGTGAAGGACGTCAGAAAGAAACACGCCAATACAGTACACAAACACATATATATGGAATTTAGAAAGATGGCAATGATGACCCTATATGCGAGAGAGCAAAAGAGACACAGATGTATAGAAGAGTCTTTTGGACTCCGTGGGAGAAGGCGAGGGTAGGATGATTTGAGAGAAGAGCATTGAAACATGTTTATTATTCTATGTGAACCAGATCACCAGTCCAGGTTTGATGCATGAGACTAGGTGCTCAGGGCTGGTGCACTGGGATGACCCTGAGGCATGGGATGGGGAGGGAGGTGGGAGGGGGGATTCAGGATGGGGAACCCATGGACACCCAGGGCTGATTCATGTCAATGTATGGCAAAAACCACTACAATATTGCAACGTAATTAGCCTCAAATCAAAATAAATGAATTTAGAAAAAAAGAACTCAAAAAAAGAAAAAACGGAAAGAAAGGACAGCACACCCAGGGGGTCTTTCACTTTTATTGATTTTAAATCACATTCAGTGACTGACTGTGAATCATCACTGGGGTCTCCCAGGAGTTAGAGTGCCAGAAAGATGTAATTAGGGAGCTGCAGTCCAGATAAAAGATAACATATCGTTGAGTTAAAATCTGAACTCAACTCGTTTGATGCCTATGGTGAAACTCTTTTTTTTAGTTGTTTCTAAAATGCTTTCTGAAGACACGCAGGATTCTTATGGTCAGAGACTGCCTTATGTATCTCCATAATTGTTTGACTATTCCTTGGACCTTTTAAAACATTTCAAAATGAAAGTTCACACCAACTTATATATCTCGTACTCTTCCTTTTAAACCATGATAAACTTGTAGAATTTGGACTAACAAAAGACTTTATTGGGGAAGAATGTTTTAGGAGTGTAGTTATTTTGAAATCCTAGGGTATGGTGATCATTAAAAGACCAGCTTTTACTCAGTCTTTTGTTAGTTCTTATGTAAAAATTCACTGTACAGACTTCCATGACTGTCCAGTGGTTAGGACTCTGTGCTTTCCCTAGAAGGGCACGGGTTCAATCGCTGTTCAGGGAACCATGCTTCCACAACCTGCATATTGCCCCCCGGGGGGAAAGAAAAATTCTCTGTGAGTGGTGATCCTGTTTGTAACGTGCACTGGGATTGGGCCACCATCACTGCTCTTCCTTTGGGAATACATTGCTCCCAAAATTTTCTTAGCAAAAAGGTGTCCTAGTCATTATTTGATTTGTTCCCTCCAAACATTATTGTACTCCCTGGGAGTGCTATTTGTGGGTTTTAGGTGTATCAGCACTTCGTGCCTTCTGAGCACCTTTAGCCGACAGCATAGGTGAGTGATGCAACAATCCCTTTTATGAGGTAGGTGGCCAGGAGGTGATTCCTGCCTACCTTTCTCGGGGGGACTTTCACATTCACCACCCCTATGTGACAACCTCTTCCTTTCTGGGTCTGGCAATCTAGACCCTAATGTCATTCCACACCCCAAACAAAGGCTGTAACACCATACCACTACTCCTTGCCCTTGAAATCAAATGTTAATCAGGGTTATCCATCTTCAGTGCAGACTCCTGACCCAATCCAGACCACTACTCTCTGGCTAACTGGGGACCCGAGGGTCTGTTCCCCAACCTCTCGGGACCCCATATCCCTCCCATCTCCAGTGCCCACCTCTTCTCTTCTTTCCCTCCCTTCCATCAGAAAATTCACACACACGCAAATATCTTTTCCCCATTTGATGTTTATTGTAATTGCAGCCATCAGTTTACTATGTTAGTGTGAGAGTCTTTCCTTGGTTGGCCATTTCTACGAAAGCAGACCTCTGGAGGCACAGTTCTACACTGTCTGACCTTTTCGAGTCAGTTACTGGCTGCCCAGCTTGTACTTCTCCAGGGTCTCTTATTCTGGGGCGGCTGAGCTTATCTTCTCTTTGGATTCTGCCTCCTTCTTTGATCCCGCCTCATATTTTGGTACCTTTTACGGCTTTGATTCAGTTTCTTACGTGCACAGGAACGGAGAAAACAGTTGGGTTTTCTGGTTGTCTTCACCTTCTTCGACTGAGTGGCATATGGTCGGATTTTCTTTCTCAAGGTTCCTTGAACAGGTCTTCTGACCCTCATGGTCATAGTTCGTGCCTGGAAAGACAAGACAAGGGTATGAGACTTTAGGAAAGAAAAAAGCGGAGTTGGAAGGGAGATTTCATGAAAAAGGGATGTGGGCTCATGAGGGCTTTTGTGCCAGGCAAGGGTGGGTAGAGGTTTGGGGCAGCCAAGTCAATGGAGAACCTGGGGAGCTTAGTTGGAATCATCTTACTTTCACACTGCCTCGGTACCTCCGTTGACAAAGGGTCTTCTTTTGTCCATTCATCCTTGAGGCAAACCGCCTTGTAACTCTTCTTGACTGCCGTGGGTTCCTGATTCCCTTAGTCAGGATGATGCCAAGAAGTGGCCTAACCTAGAATCTCTGCCTCTGGTCTCCCTATTTATACCCTTTCAGGACAATGAGGAGCCACACCCTTCAACCTGATTGGTCAGTTAGGCACCACCCCAGCCAATAGCATCTTGGGGGGCTTAGACATCACAATGTACCACTGTGCCCATCAACATGGGCTAGTGGATGCTGAGGGAGGCCATTTTATAACTTCTCCACTGATGACACCTCTGTGTGTCTGATTCTGGGCAGTGGTGATTCAGGGCCATGGTGTTTCTCCTCATGACCTTCAAACTTCCTTTCAGTTCCCTTTATCCTTTGACTTATATGTGCCACTTCAACACTCCTGCCTCCTTCATCCCTCTGAAAACATCTGCCAAACCCTTTCTGTCCCACTTCAGCCTTTCAGAGTAATCACTTCATCTCTAGCCCACCTTCTGCCTGTTGGGGGTTCCTGAGGGGCTTAAGGAACTTAAGAGCAAGCACTTAAGGTGGCAAAGGGTAATTAAGAACAGGTTGGGTGTTTGATCTCCTGTCATGAGCTTTAACGACCCCCACCTTGGTGAATGCTCAGTCTGTTGCCCAAAGTTTAATACACAGTCTCCCTCAGAGTACACATCAGAACAAAGACACTTCTACATGTCTCCTCCACTAAATTTTGTTGGGACACTTCAACTCTCATATTCAGCAAGGAAACTCAACTTGCTCCATCTATCAGAAATACATTCCTGATTATTATTATTATTATTTTTTTTTTAAGGAAAGTGCTCAAAGTCAAAATCAGTTCACCACTCTTCCACTGAGTCTTGACTAAATCATTTCCCCAGTCATCCCTCCTTGTCAGTTATCAGTAGGTAGGGCCCATTGCAGGCCTGACCAAGAGCTGAGCAGGACAAGTACCTGCAGGTAGCTCAGTGATAGTTGGTTGCTTGTGGGTGGGGTCCATGAGGCACTGACCAATGGAAGAGCAAGCCCTGTTGCCTAGTAACAGGATGCAGAGTAATAAGGCACAGCAATGGCTACCTGCGAAGGGCTGTGCTCTGTTACATAAGGACACTTTGGGTCCAGTGTGCTGGAATCTTTTTGATTGACTCATTTCCGACCTCAGATTTGATTTCACATAATTAGTTGACTTTTGCATATCATACTTTTCATTATATTCCCAGGCCTAGCTGTCACCAGTGCTGTCATCTCTATGCCTCTCCAACAGCTGCCACTTGATCACATGCTCAGCATATAGTATAAATAGTTCAAAGCCCACAAGATTGTGAAGTCCAGCCCACCCTGAAAACTCCTTTGACAAACCTTAAATTCACAGTGATTCTTCTACTCTTTGCAGTGTAACAGAGCAGGATGAGCACAGCCCTTAACAGGAAGCCATTGGTGTGCTTCATTTCAAGCCATCCTGTCCCTAGGCAACAGGTGCTGTTCAAACATTGCTTGGTGCCTCAGAGGGCCCCATTCACAAGCAGCCAACTGTCAATGAGTGACCATTAGTTGTCCTGCTTAGCTGTTGGTCAGCACCACAGTGGGCCCTGCCCACAGGTTACTTACTATCAATGAGGGGGCCATAGGGAAAGTGATTAAGTCAAGGGTGGTGTGGCGGTCATCAGGAGGAGACTGAGATAAGAGGCAGATTCAGGCCTCATTCTGGAGGCCCTGGAGCTCACGCAGATTTGGGCCAGTGGGTGAGCTGGAGCGCCCAGGGAATACACTGGGGACTAGATGTTGTAGCCCTCCATAGCCCTCACTAAGGCCCTCCACTAGCCTTGGCCAAAGCCTTGAGGAGCAGTGTACCTCTCCCGCATCCCTGTCGCTGCGACCTACTAGCAGTGGTTTTCTATCTGGGTCTCAGACTGTGAGAACTGGTCTCCCCATATGGATGCCCTGAGGACGGAAACTGAGGACCTATTATGTTGGATGCCTGTCTCCGTCAGGGATGACGGCTGGGCAGAGTGTGGGAACCTGGCACTGAAGGAGCTGCTGGCTGAGGTCTGCTTCCCGTTAACCAGCACTGGGACATTGCAGGGTGAAAGCTGTGCCTTGAGACTGCCCTTTCTTGTCAGGACAGAGAATAACATTCATCTAGTACAGGTTTATAGGAACCTCATTACCTGACCATGACCTAACCTTAAGCACAAAGGGTATGACACCAAGAAGTCTGCAGCAACTTACCACCACTCTCCCTAACATTTAATTGTACATGCACTTACTGAAAACTTTTACTAACTTTGGGGTCTTAGGGCATGAACCACCCATCTCCTTGTATGAATCTTTAATCAACTTTCTCTGTTCCAAACTTTAAGGTTAAGTTTTGATGGGCCTCCTTCTGCGTCAGGCACATGGACTTGCAATTTGAAGAACAACGGTATTGTCTAAGGACAGACTTTGCCTCTCTTAAACAACGGCAGAGACTGGCCAACTGCTCACAATTATCCATAAAATACACGATGACTCGGCTTGGCTAAACTTTAGCCAAGCTTCTCTCCTCTGAACTTCAGCTTTCGCCCAAACTTGAGCAAGCGCTAAGATTCAAAGTTTTCTGTCTCCCTTAAGAGCTCATTCTGAGAATCAGCTCACTATCAGAGAGAAACAATTGCTGTAAAACAGCCCCATCATGCTGTCTGCTCATCCATCCTCCTACCTGCCCCATCACACACACACACACACACACACACACACACACAGAGTTCCTGCTGACCCTTCTCATATTTCCATGTTAAACAAACTTCTTTTTCTGTTCTACTTCAGACATGTCAGGATCTGTGCTCAAAATACTTTCCCAATTGCAATCAGTTCCGTTCAATGGCTCAGTCAATTCTGACTCTCTGAGACCCTATTGTGTGCAGCACATCAGGCTTCACTGTCCATCACCAACTCCCAGAGCTTGCTTAAAATTCAAGCCCATCAAGATGGTGATGCCATCCAACCATCTCATCCTTTGACGTCCCCTTCTCCTCTGGCCTTCAATCTTTCCCTGCATCAGGGTCTTTTCCAATGAGCCAGTCTTTGCCTCAGATGGCCAAAGTATTGGAGCTTCAGCATTAGTCCTTTCAATGAATATTCAGGACTGATTTCCTCTAGCATTGACTGCATTGATTTCCTTGCAATCCAAGGGACTCTCGAGAGTCTTCCCCAACACCACAGTTCAAAACCATCAGTTCTTCAGTGCTCAGCTTTCTTTATGGTCCAACTCTCCCATGCATACCTGATGACTGTTGGGAAAACTTAGCTTTGACATATGGACCTTTGTCGGTAAAGTAATGTCTCTTCCTTTTAATACACTGTCTAGGTGGATCATAGTTTTCTTCCAAGGAGTAAGCGTCTTTCCCTTTCATGGCAGCAGTCACCATCTGCAGTGGTTTTGGAGCCCAAAGAAGAAAGCCTGACACTGGTTCCACTGTTTCCCCGTCTATGTCCCATGAAGTGATGGGACCAGATGCCATGATCTGCGTTTTCTGAATGTTGAGTTTTAAGCCAACTTTTTCACTCTCCTCTTTCACTTTCATGCAGAGCCTTTTTAGTTCCTCTTCACTTTCTGCCATAAGGGTGGTGTCATCTGCATATCTGAGGTTACTGATATTTCTCCCGGCAATCTTGAGTCCAGCGTGTGCTTCTTCCAGCCCAGCGTTTCTCATGTTGTACACTGCATAGAAGATAAATGAGTCGGGGCACAATATACGGCCTTGACATACTCCTTTTCCTATTTGGAACCAGGCTGTTGTTCCATGTCCACCTCTAACTGTTTCTTCCTGAAATGCATACAAGTTTCTCAAGAGGCAGGTCAGGTGGTCTGGTATTCCCGTCTCTTCCAGAATTTTCCACAGTTTATTGTGGTCCACACAGTAAAAGGCTTCGGCATAGTCAATAAAGCAGAAATAGATGTTTTTTCTGAACTCTCTTGCTGTTTGGATGATCCAAGAAAAGACCAATACATAGAAAACTGTAAAGCACTGATGAAAGAAATCAAAGATCACACAGATAGATGGAGAAATATACCATGTTCATGGATCAGAATGATCAATATAGTGAAAATGAGTACACAGCACAAAGCAATCTATAGATTCAATGCAATCCCTATCAAGCTACCAATGGTATTTTTCACAGAACTAGAACAAATAGCTTCACAGTTTGTATGGAAATACAGAAAACCTGGAATAGCCCAAAGCAACCTTGCCAAAGAAGAATGGAACTGGAGGAATCAACCTACCTGACTTCAGGCTCTATTACAAAGCTACAGTCATCAAAACAGTATAAACTGGCTCATAGAAAAAGCAAAGGAATTACAGAAAAACATCTACTTCTGCTTCATTGACTACACTAAACCTTTGACTGTGTGGCTCACAGCAAACTGGAAAATTCTTCAAGAGATGGGAATACCAGTTCACCTTACCTGCCTCCTGAGAAACCTCTATGCAGGTCAAGAAGCAACAGTTAAAACTGAACATGGAATAACAAACTGGTTCCAAATTGGGGAAGAATTATGTCAAGGCTGTATATTGTCACCCTGCTTATTTAACTTATATGCAGCATACATCATGCAAAAAGCCAGGCTGGATGAATCACAAGCTGGAATCAAGATTGTCAGGAGACATACCAACAACCTTAGATGTGCAGATGAAACCACTCTAATGGCAGAAAGTGAAGAGGAACTAAAGAGCCTCATGATGAAGGTGAAAGGGGAGAGTCAAAAGGCTGGCTTAAAACTCAACATTCAAAAAACTAAGATCATGGCATCTGGTCCCATCACTTCATGGCAAATAGAGGAGAAAAAGTGGAAACAGTGACAGATTTTCTTTTCTTGGGCTCTAAAATCACTACAGACAGTGACTGCAGCCATGAAATTAAAAGATGCTGCTCCTTGGAAGAAAAGTTATGACAAACCTAGACAATGAATTAAAAAGCAGAGACATCACTTGCCAACAAAGATTCATATAGTTAAAGCTATGGTTTTTCCAGTAGCTATGTATGGATCTGAGAGTTGGACCATAAAGAATACTGAGCACTGAAGAATGGATGCTTTCAAGTTGTGGAGATGGAGAAGATTCTTGAGACTCCCTTGGACAGCAAGGAGATCAAACCAGTCAATTCTAAAGGAAATGAACACTGAATATTCATTGCAAGGAATGATGCTGAAGTTGAAGCTGCGATACTTTGGCCACCTGATGCGAAGAACTGACTCATTAGCAAAAAGTCTCAAGCTGGGAAAGATTGAAGGCAAGAGGACAAGGGGACAATAGAGGATGAGATGATCAGATGGCATTACCGACTCAATGGACATGAGTTTGAGCAAAATTAGGGAAATAGTGAAGGACAGGGAAGCCTGGTGAATTGCAGTCCACGAGGTCACAAAGACTCAGACACAACTTAAGTGACTGAACAACAAACATATTAAGTCCATAGGGAAGGGATGGGTCCTTTAATAAATGGTACTAGGACAACTGAAAAAAAAAAAAAAAAACAGCAACAACAAAAAAAAAAAAACAAAAAAAAAACAGTATGATACTGGCACAGAGGCAGAAATACAGATCAAGGGAACAAAATAGAAAGCCCAGAAATAAATCCACGCGCCTATGGACACCTTATATTTGACAAAGGAGGCAAGAATAGACAATGGAGAAAAGACAACCTCTTTAAGAAGAGGTGCTGGGAAAAATGGTCAACCACTAGTAAAAGAATGAAACTAGAACACTGTCTAACACCATACACAAAATAAATTCAAAATGGATTAAAGATCGAAACTTAAGACCAGAAACTATAAAACTCCTAGAGGCAAACATAGGCAAAACACACTCTGACATAAATCACAGCAGGATACTCTATGAACCACCTCTCAGAGTAATGGAAATAAATGAACAGGACCAAATTGTATAGCAAAATAGCACAAGTAAATGAATAGGGCCAAATTAAATTCAAAAGCTTTTGCACAACAAAGGAAAGTATAAGCAAGGTGAAAAGACAGCCTTCAGAATGGGAGGAAGTAAGAGCAAACAAAGCAGCTGACGAAGAAATAATCTCAAAAATATAAAAGCTGCTCCCACAGCTCAATTGCAGACCAAGAAATGACCAATTCAAAAAACGGGCCGATGAACTAAACAGACATTTCTCCAAAGAAGTCATACAGATGGCTAACAAACACATGAAGAGATGCTCAACATCACTTATTATCAGAGAAATGCAAATCCAGACGACCTTGAGGTACCCTTTCACGCTGGTCAGAATGGCTGTTACCCAAAAGTCTACAAACAATAAATGCTGGAGAGGGTGTGGAAAAAAGGGAACCCTCTCACTTTGTTGGTGGGAATGCAATCGAGTACAGCCACTACGGAGAATAGTGTGGAGACTCCTTAAAAAACTGAAAATAGAACTGCCATATGACCCAGGAATCCCACTGCTGGGCATGCACACAGAGGACACCAGAATTGAAAGAGTCACGGGTACCCCAATGTTCATCGCAGCACTGTTAATAATAGCCAGGACACGGAAGCAACCTAGAAGTCCATCAGCTGACTAAAGGATAAGAAAGCTGGTGTACATATACACAATGGAATGTACCTCATCCATTACAAAGAATACGTTTGAATCAGTTCGAAAGAGGTGGATGAAACGGGAGCCTATTATACTGAGTGAAGGACGTCAGAAAGAAACACGCCAATACAGTACACAAACACATATATATGGAATTTAGAAAGATGGCAATGATGACCCTATATGCGAGAGAGCAAAAGAGACACAGATGTATAGAAGAGTCTTTTGGACTCCGTGGGAGAAGGCGAGGGTAGGATGATTTGAGAGAAGAGCATTGAAACATGTTTATTATTCTATGTGAACCAGATCACCAGTCCAGGTTTGATGCATGAGACTAGGTGCTCAGGGCTGGTGCACTGGGATGACCCTGAGGCATGGGATGGGGAGGGAGGTGGGAGGGGGGATTCAGGATGGGGAACCCATGGACACCCAGGGCTGATTCATGTCAATGTATGGCAAAAACCACTACAATATTGCAACGTAATTAGCCTCAAATCAAAATAAATGAATTTAGAAAAAAAGAACTCAAAAAAAGAAAAAACGGAAAGAAAGGACAGCACACCCAGGGGGTCTTTCACTTTTATTGATTTTAAATCACATTCAGTGACTGACTGTGAATCATCACTGGGGTCTCCCAGGAGTTAGAGTGCCAGAAAGATGTAATTAGGGAGCTGCAGTCCAGATAAAAGATAACATATCGTTGAGTTAAAATCTGAACTCAACTCGTTTGATGCCTATGGTGAAACTCTTTTTTTTAGTTGTTTCTAAAATGCTTTCTGAAGACACGCAGGATTCTTATGGTCAGAGACTGCCTTATGTATCTCCATAATTGTTTGACTATTCCTTGGACCTTTTAAAACATTTCAAAATGAAAGTTCACACCAACTTATATATCTCGTACTCTTCCTTTTAAACCATGATAAACTTGTAGAATTTGGACTAACAAAAGACTTTATTGGGGAAGAATGTTTTAGGAGTGTAGTTATTTTGAAATCCTAGGGTATGGTGATCATTAAAAGACCAGCTTTTACTCAGTCTTTTGTTAGTTCTTATGTAAAAATTCACTGTACAGACTTCCATGACTGTCCAGTGGTTAGGACTCTGTGCTTTCCCTAGAAGGGCACGGGTTCAATCGCTGTTCAGGGAACCATGCTTCCACAACCTGCATATTGCCCCCCGGGGGGAAAGAAAAATTCTCTGTGAGTGGTGATCCTGTTTGTAACGTGCACTGGGATTGGGCCACCATCACTGCTCTTCCTTTGGGAATACATTGCTCCCAAAATTTTCTTAGCAAAAAGGTGTCCTAGTCATTATTTGATTTGTTCCCTCCAAACATTATTGTACTCCCTGGGAGTGCTATTTGTGGGTTTTAGGTGTATCAGCACTTCGTGCCTTCTGAGCACCTTTAGCCGACAGCATAGGTGAGTGATGCAACAATCCCTTTTATGAGGTAGGTGGCCAGGAGGTGATTCCTGCCTACCTTTCTCGGGGGGACTTTCACATTCACCACCCCTATGTGACAACCTCTTCCTTTCTGGGTCTGGCAATCTAGACCCTAATGTCATTCCACACCCCAAACAAAGGCTGTAACACCATACCACTACTCCTTGCCCTTGAAATCAAATGTTAATCAGGGTTATCCATCTTCAGTGCAGACTCCTGACCCAATCCAGACCACTACTCTCTGGCTAACTGGGGACCCGAGGGTCTGTTCCCCAACCTCTCGGGACCCCATATCCCTCCCATCTCCAGTGCCCACCTCTTCTCTTCTTTCCCTCCCTTCCATCAGAAAATTCACACACACGCAAATATCTTTTCCCCATTTGATGTTTATTGTAATTGCAGCCATCAGTTTACTATGTTAGTGTGAGAGTCTTTCCTTGGTTGGCCATTTCTACGAAAGCAGACCTCTGGAGGCACAGTTCTACACTGTCTGACCTTTTCGAGTCAGTTACTGGCTGCCCAGCTTGTACTTCTCCAGGGTCTCTTATTCTGGGGCGGCTGAGCTTATCTTCTCTTTGGATTCTGCCTCCTTCTTTGATCCCGCCTCATATTTTGGTACCTTTTACGGCTTTGATTCAGTTTCTTACGTGCACAGGAACGGAGAAAACAGTTGGGTTTTCTGGTTGTCTTCACCTTCTTCGACTGAGTGGCATATGGTCGGATTTTCTTTCTCAAGGTTCCTTGAACAGGTCTTCTGACCCTCATGGTCATAGTTCGTGCCTGGAAAGACAAGACAAGGGTATGAGACTTTAGGAAAGAAAAAAGCGGAGTTGGAAGGGAGATTTCATGAAAAAGGGATGTGGGCTCATGAGGGCTTTTGTGCCAGGCAAGGGTGGGTAGAGGTTTGGGGCAGCCAAGTCAATGGAGAACCTGGGGAGCTTAGTTGGAATCATCTTACTTTCACACTGCCTCGGTACCTCCGTTGACAAAGGGTCTTCTTTTGTCCATTCATCCTTGAGGCAAACCGCCTTGTAACTCTTCTTGACTGCCGTGGGTTCCTGATTCCCTTAGTCAGGATGATGCCAAGAAGTGGCCTAACCTAGAATCTCTGCCTCTGGTCTCCCTATTTATACCCTTTCAGGACAATGAGGAGCCACACCCTTCAACCTGATTGGTCAGTTAGGCACCACCCCAGCCAATAGCATCTTGGGGGGCTTAGACATCACAATGTACCACTGTGCCCATCAACATGGGCTAGTGGATGCTGAGGGAGGCCATTTTATAACTTCTCCACTGATGACACCTCTGTGTGTCTGATTCTGGGCAGTGGTGATTCAGGGCCATGGTGTTTCTCCTCATGACCTTCAAACTTCCTTTCAGTTCCCTTTATCCTTTGACTTATATGTGCCACTTCAACACTCCTGCCTCCTTCATCCCTCTGAAAACATCTGCCAAACCCTTTCTGTCCCACTTCAGCCTTTCAGAGTAATCACTTCATCTCTAGCCCACCTTCTGCCTGTTGGGGGTTCCTGAGGGGCTTAAGGAACTTAAGAGCAAGCACTTAAGGTGGCAAAGGGTAATTAAGAACAGGTTGGGTGTTTGATCTCCTGTCATGAGCTTTAACGACCCCCACCTTGGTGAATGCTCAGTCTGTTGCCCAAAGTTTAATACACAGTCTCCCTCAGAGTACACATCAGAACAAAGACACTTCTACATGTCTCCTCCACTAAATTTTGTTGGGACACTTCAACTCTCATATTCAGCAAGGAAACTCAACTTGCTCCATCTATCAGAAATACATTCCTGATTATTATTATTATTATTTTTTTTTTAAGGAAAGTGCTCAAAGTCAAAATCAGTTCACCACTCTTCCACTGAGTCTTGACTAAATCATTTCCCCAGTCATCCCTCCTTGTCAGTTATCAGTAGGTAGGGCCCATTGCAGGCCTGACCAAGAGCTGAGCAGGACAAGTACCTGCAGGTAGCTCAGTGATAGTTGGTTGCTTGTGGGTGGGGTCCATGAGGCACTGACCAATGGAAGAGCAAGCCCTGTTGCCTAGTAACAGGATGCAGAGTAATAAGGCACAGCAATGGCTACCTGCGAAGGGCTGTGCTCTGTTACATAAGGACACTTTGGGTCCAGTGTGCTGGAATCTTTTTGATTGACTCATTTCCGACCTCAGATTTGATTTCACATAATTAGTTGACTTTTGCATATCATACTTTTCATTATATTCCCAGGCCTAGCTGTCACCAGTGCTGTCATCTCTATGCCTCTCCAACAGCTGCCACTTGATCACATGCTCAGCATATAGTATAAATAGTTCAAAGCCCACAAGATTGTGAAGTCCAGCCCACCCTGAAAACTCCTTTGACAAACCTTAAATTCACAGTGATTCTTCTACTCTTTGCAGTGTAACAGAGCAGGATGAGCACAGCCCTTAACAGGAAGCCATTGGTGTGCTTCATTTCAAGCCATCCTGTCCCTAGGCAACAGGTGCTGTTCAAACATTGCTTGGTGCCTCAGAGGGCCCCATTCACAAGCAGCCAACTGTCAATGAGTGACCATTAGTTGTCCTGCTTAGCTGTTGGTCAGCACCACAGTGGGCCCTGCCCACAGGTTACTTACTATCAATGAGGGGGCCATAGGGAAAGTGATTAAGTCAAGGGTGGTGTGGCGGTCATCAGGAGGAGACTGAGATAAGAGGCAGATTCAGGCCTCATTCTGGAGGCCCTGGAGCTCACGCAGATTTGGGCCAGTGGGTGAGCTGGAGCGCCCAGGGAATACACTGGGGACTAGATGTTGTAGCCCTCCATAGCCCTCACTAAGGCCCTCCACTAGCCTTGGCCAAAGCCTTGAGGAGCAGTGTACCTCTCCCGCATCCCTGTCGCTGCGACCTACTAGCAGTGGTTTTCTATCTGGGTCTCAGACTGTGAGAACTGGTCTCCCCATATGGATGCCCTGAGGACGGAAACTGAGGACCTATTATGTTGGATGCCTGTCTCCGTCAGGGATGACGGCTGGGCAGAGTGTGGGAACCTGGCACTGAAGGAGCTGCTGGCTGAGGTCTGCTTCCCGTTAACCAGCACTGGGACATTGCAGGGTGAAAGCTGTGCCTTGAGACTGCCCTTTCTTGTCAGGACAGAGAATAACATTCATCTAGTACAGGTTTATAGGAACCTCATTACCTGACCATGACCTAACCTTAAGCACAAAGGGTATGACACCAAGAAGTCTGCAGCAACTTACCACCACTCTCCCTAACATTTAATTGTACATGCACTTACTGAAAACTTTTACTAACTTTGGGGTCTTAGGGCATGAACCACCCATCTCCTTGTATGAATCTTTAATCAACTTTCTCTGTTCCAAACTTTAAGGTTAAGTTTTGATGGGCCTCCTTCTGCGTCAGGCACATGGACTTGCAATTTGAAGAACAACGGTATTGTCTAAGGACAGACTTTGCCTCTCTTAAACAACGGCAGAGACTGGCCAACTGCTCACAATTATCCATAAAATACACGATGACTCGGCTTGGCTAAACTTTAGCCAAGCTTCTCTCCTCTGAACTTCAGCTTTCGCCCAAACTTGAGCAAGCGCTAAGATTCAAAGTTTTCTGTCTCCCTTAAGAGCTCATTCTGAGAATCAGCTCACTATCAGAGAGAAACAATTGCTGTAAAACAGCCCCATCATGCTGTCTGCTCATCCATCCTCCTACCTGCCCCATCACACACACACACACACACACACACACACACACACACACACACAGAGTTCCTGCTGACCCTTCTCATATTTCCATGTTAAACAAACTTCTTTTTCTGTTCTACTTCAGACATGTCAGGATCTGTGCTCAAAATACTTTCCCAATTGCAATCAGTTCCGTTCAATGGCTCAGTCAATTCTGACTCTCTGAGACCCTATTGTGTGCAGCACATCAGGCTTCACTGTCCATCACCAACTCCCAGAGCTTGCTTAAAATTCAAGCCCATCAAGATGGTGATGCCATCCAACCATCTCATCCTTTGACGTCCCCTTCTCCTCTGGCCTTCAATCTTTCCCTGCATCAGGGTCTTTTCCAATGAGCCAGTCTTTGCCTCAGATGGCCAAAGTATTGGAGCTTCAGCATTAGTCCTTCCAATGAATATTCAGGACTGATTTCCTCTAGCATTGACTGCATTGATTTCCTTGCAATCCAAGGGACTCTCGAGAGTCTTCCCCAACATGTTCAAAACCATCAGTTCTTCAGTGCTCAGCTTTCTTTATGGTCCAACTCTCCCATGCATACCTGATGACTGTTGGGAAAACTTAGCTTTGACATATGGACCTTTGTCGGTAAAGTAATGTCTCTTCCTTTTAATACACTGTCTAGGTGGATCATAGTTTTCTTCCAAGGAGTAAGCGTCTTTCCCTTTCATGGCAGCAGTCACCATCTGCAGTGGTTTTGGAGCCCAAAGAAGAAAGCCTGACACTGGTTCCACTGTTTCCCCGTCTATGTCCCATGAAGTGATGGGACCAGATGCCATGATCTGCGTTTTCTGAATGTTGAGTTTTAAGCCAACTTTTTCACTCTCCTCTTTCACTTTCATGCAGAGCCTTTTTAGTTCCTCTTCACGTTCTGCCATAAGGGTGGTGTCATCTGCATATCTGAGGTTATTGATATTTCTCCCGGCAATCTTGAGTCCAGCGTGTGCTTCTTCCAGCCCAGCGTTTCTCATGTTGTACACTGCATAGAAGATAAATGAGTCGGGGCACAATATACGGCCTTGACATACTCCTTTTCCTATTTGGAACCAGGCTGTTGTTCCATGTCCACCTCTAACTGTTTCTTCCTGAAATGCATACAAGTTTCTCAAGAGGCAGGTCAGGTGGTCTGGTATTCCCGTCTCTTCCAGAATTTTCCACAGTTTATTGTGGTCCACACAGTAAAAGGCTTCGGCATAGTCAATAAAGCAGAAATAGATGTTTTTTCTGAACTCTCTTGCTGTTTGGATGATCCAAGAAAAGACCAATACATAGAAAACTGTAAAGCACTGATGAAAGAAATCAAAGATCACACAGATAGATGGAGAAATATACCATGTTCATGGATCAGAATGATCAATATAGTGAAAATGAGTACACAGCACAAAGCAATCTATAGATTCAATGCAATCCCTATCAAGCTACCAATGGTATTTTTCACAGAACTAGAACAAATAGCTTCACAGTTTGTATGGAAATACAGAAAACCTGGAATAGCCCAAAGCAACCTTGCCAAAGAAGAATGGAACTGGAGGAATCAACCTACCTGACTTCAGGCTCTATTACAAAGCTACAGTCATCAAAACAGTATAAACTGGCTCATAGAAAAAGCAAAGGAATTACAGAAAAACATCTACTTCTGCTTCATTGACTACACTAAACCTTTGACTGTGTGGCTCACAGCAAACTGGGAAATTCTTCAAGAGATGGGAATACCAGTTCACCTTACCTGCCTCCTGAGAAACCTCTATGCAGGTCAAGAAGCAACAGTTAAAACTGAACATGGAATAACAAACTGGTTCCAAATTGGGGAAGAATTATGTCAAGGCTGTATATTGTCACCCTGCTTATTTAACTTATATGCAGCATACATCATGCAAAAAGCCAGGCTGGATGAATCACAAGCTGGAATCAAGATTGTCAGGAGACATACCAACAACCTTAGATGTGCAGATGAAACCACTCTAATGGCAGAAAGTGAAGAGGAACTAAAGAGCCTCATGATGAAGGTGAAAGGGGAGAGTCAAAAGGCTGGCTTAAAACTCAACATTCAAAAAACTAAGATCATGGCATCTGGTCCCATCACTTCATGGCAAATAGAGGAGAAAAAGTGGAAACAGTGACAGATTTTCTTTTCTTGGGCTCTAAAATCACTACAGAGAGTGATTGCAGCCATGAAATTAAAAGATGCTGCTCCTTGGAAGAAAAGTTATGACAAACCTAGACAATGAATTAAAAAGCAGAGACATCACTTGCCAACAAAGATTCATATAGTTAAAGCTATGGTTTTTCCAGTAGCTATGTATGGATCTGAGAGTTGGACCATAAAGAATACTGAGCACTGAAGAATGGATGCTTTCAAGTTGTGGAGATGGAGAAGATTCTTGAGACTCCCTTGGACAGCAAGGAGATCAAACCAGTCAATTCTAAAGGAAATGAACACTGAATATTCATTGCAAGGAATGATGCTGAAGTTGAAGCTGCGATACTTTGGCCACCTGATGCGAAGAACTGACTCATTAGCAAAAAGTCTCATGCTGGGAAAGATTGAAGGCAAGAGGACAAGGGGACAATAGAGGATGAGATGATCAGATGGCATTACCGACTCAATGGACATGAGTTTGAGCAAAATTAGGGAAATAGTGAAGGACAGGGAAGCCTGGTGAATTGCAGTCCACGAGGTCACAAAGACTCAGACACAACTTAAGTGACTGAACAACAAACATATTAAGTCCATAGGGAAGGGATGGGTCCTTTAATAAATGGTACTAAGACAACTGAAAAAAAAAAAAAAAACAAAAAACAAAAAAAAAAATCAGTATGATACTGGCACAGAGGCAGAAATACAGATCAAGGGAACAAAATAGAAAGCCCAGAGATAAATCCGCGCGCCTATGGACACCTTATATTTGACAAAGGAGGCAAGAATAGACAATGGAGAAAAGACAACCTCTTTAAGAAGAGGTGCTGGGAAAAATGGTCAACCACTAGTAAAAGAATGAAACTAGAACACTGTCTAACACCATACACAAAATAAATTCAAAATGGATTCAAGATCGAAACTTAAGACCAGAAACTATAAAACTCCTAGAGGCAAACATAGGCAAAACACACTCTGACATAAATCACAGCAGGATACTCTATGACCCACCTCTCAGAGTAATGGAAATAAATGAACAGGACCAAATTGTATAGCAAAATAGCACAAGTAAATGAATAGGGCCAAATTAAATTCAAAAGCTTTTGCACAACAAAGGAAAGTATAAGCAAGGTGAAAAGACAGCCTTCAGAATGGGAGGAAGTAAGAGCAAAAAAAGCAGCTGACGAAGAAATAATCTCAAAAATATAAAAGCTGCTCCCACAGCTCAATTGCAGACCAAGAAATGACCAATTCAAAAAACGGGCCGATGAACTAAACAGACATTTCTCCAAAGAAGTCATACAGATGGCTAACAAACACATGAAGAGATGCTCAACATCACTTATTATCAGAGAAATGCAAATCCAGACGACCTTGAGGTACCCTTTCACGCTGGTCAGAATGGCTGTTACCCAAAAGTCTACAAACAATAAATGCTGGAGAGGGTGTGGAAAAAAGGGAACCCTCTCACTTTGTTGGTGGGAATGCAATCGAGTA
Source organism: Bubalus kerabau (assembly GCF_029407905.1). Classification (NCBI taxonomy): domain Eukaryota; kingdom Metazoa; phylum Chordata; class Mammalia; order Artiodactyla; family Bovidae; genus Bubalus; species Bubalus kerabau. Next base: position 37,310,349 of record NC_073647.1, on the reverse strand, counting down.
CAGTCACTACGGAGAATAGTGTGGAGACTCCTTAAAAAACTGAAAATAGAACTGCCATATGACCCAGGAATCCCACTGCTGGGCATGCACACAGAGGACACCAGAATTGAAAGAGTCACGGGTACCCCAATGTTCATCGCAGCACTGTGAATAATAGCCAGGACACGGAAGCAACCTAGAAGTCCATCAGCTGACTAAAGGATAAGAAAGCTGGTGTACATATACACAATGGAATGTAACTCATCCATTACAAAGAATACGTTTGAATCAGTTCGAAAGAGGTGGATGAAACGGGAGCCTATTATACAGAGTGAAGGACGTCAGAAAGAAACACGCCAATACAGTACACAAACACATATATATGGAATTTAGAAAGATGGCAATGATGACCCTATATGCGAGAGAGCAAAAGAGACACAGATGTATAGAAGAGTCTTTTGGACTCCGTGGGAGAAGGCGAGGGTAGGATGATTTGAGAGAAGAGCATTGAAACATGTATATTATTCTAGGTGAACCAGATCACCAGTCTAGGTTTGATGCATGAGACTAGGTGCTCAGGGCTGGTGCACTGGGATGGCACTGAGGCATGGGATGGGGAGGGAAATGGGAGAGGGGACTCAGGATGGGGATCCCATGGACACCCATGGCTGATTCATGTCAATGTATGGCAAAAACCACTACAATATTGCAACTTAATTAGCCTCAAATCAAAATAAATGAATTTAGAAAAAATAACTCAAAAAAAGAAAACCGGAAAGAAAGAACAGCACACCCAGGGGGTCTTTCAATTTTATTGATTTCAAATCACATTCAGTGACTGACTGTGAATCATCACTGGGGTCTCCCAGGAGTTAGAGTGCCAGAAAGATTTAATTAGGGAGCTGCAGTCCAGATAAAAGATAACATATCGTTGAGTTAAAATCTGAACTCAACTCGTTTGATGCCTATGGTGAAACTCTATGTTTTAGTTCTGTCTAAAAACCTTTCAGAGGACACGCAGGATTCTTATGGACAGAGAATGCCTTATGTATCTCCATAATTATTTGACTATTCCTTGGACCTTTTAAAACATTTCAAAATGAAAGTGAACACCAACTTAAATATCTCGTTCAATTCCTTTTAAACCATGATAAACTTGTAGAATTTGGACTAAGAAAAGACTGTATTGGGGAAGAATGTTTTACGAGTGTAGTTATTTTGAAATCTTAGGGTATGGTGATAATTAAAAGACCAGCTTTTACTCAGTCTTATGTTAGTACTTATGTAAAAATTCACTGTACAGACTTCCATGACTGTCCAGTGTTTAGGACGCCGAGCTTTCCCTAGAAGGGCACGGGTTCAATCGCTGTTCAGGGAACCATGCTTCCACAACCTGCATAGTGCCCCCCGGGGGGAAAGAAAAATTCTCTGTGAGTGGTGATCCTGTTTGTTACATGCACTTGGATTGGGCCACCACCACTGCTCTTCCTTTGGTAATACATTGCTCCCAAAATTTTCTTAGCAAAAAGGTGTCCTAATCATTATTTGGTTTGTTCCCTCCAAACATTATTGTACTCCCTGGGAGTGCTATTTGTGGGTTTTAGATGTATCAGCACTTCGTGCCTTCTGAGCACCTTTAGCCGACAGCATAGGCGAGTGATGCAACAATCCCTTTTATGAGGTAGGTGGCCAGGAGGTGATTTCTGCCTACCTTTCTCGGGGGGACTTTCTCATTCACCAACCCTATGTGACAACCTCTTCCTTTCTGAGTCTGGCAATCTAGACCCTAATGTCATTCCACACCCCAAACAAAGGCTGTAACACCATACCACTACTCCTTGCCCTTGAAATCAAGTGTTAAGCAGGGTTATCCATCTTCAGTGCAGACTCCTGACCCAATCCAGACCACTACTCTCTGGCTAACTGGGGACCCGAGGGTCTGTTCCCCAACCTCTCGGGACCCCATATCCCTCCCATCTCCAGTGCCCACCTCTTCTCTTCTTTCCCTCCCTTCCATCAGAAAATTCACACACACGCAAATATCTTTTCCCCATTTGATGTTTATTGTAATTGCAGCCATCAGTTTACTAAGTTAGTGTGATAGTCTTTCCTTGGTTGGCCATTTCTACGAAAGCAGACCTCTGGAGGCACAGTTCTACACTGTCTGACCTTTTCGAGTCAGTTACTGGCTGCCCAGCTTGTACTTCTCCAGGGTCTCTTATTCTGGGGCGGCTGAGCTTATCTTCTCTTTTGACTCTGCCTCCTTCTTTGATGCTGCCTCATATTTTGGTAACTTTTACGGCTTTGATTCAGTTTCTTACGTGCACAGGAACGGAGAAAACAGTTGGGTTTTCTGGTTGTCTTCACCTTCTTCGACTGAGTGGCATATGGTCGGATTTTCTTTCTCAACGTTCCTTGAACAGGTCTTCTGACCCTCATGGTCATATTTCGTGTCTTGGAAGACAAGACAAGGGTATGAGACTTTAGGAAAGAAAAAAGCGGAGTTGGAAGTGAGATTTCATGAAAAAGGGATGTGGGCTCATGAGGGCTTTTGTGCCAGGCAAGGGTGGGTAGAGGTTTGGGGCAGCAAAGTCAATGGAGAACATGGGGAGCTTAGGTGGAATCATCTTACTTTCACACTGCCTCGGTACCTCCGTTGACAAAGGGTCTTCTTCTGTCCATTCATCCTTGAGGCAAACCGCCTTGTAACTCTTCTTGACTGCCGTGGTTTCCCGATTCCCTTAGTCAGGATGATGCCAAGAAGTGGCCTAACCTAGAATCTCTGCCTCTGGTCTCCCTATTTATACCCTTTCAGGACAATGAGGAGCCACACCCTTCAATCTGATTGGTCAGTTAGGCACCACCCCAGCCAATAGCATCGTGGGGGGCTTAGACATCACTATGTACCCCTGTGCCCATCAACATGGGCTAGTGGATGCTGAGGGAGGCCATTTTATAACTTCTCCACTGATGACACCTCTGTGGGTCTGATTCTGGGCAGTGGTGATTCAGGGCCATGGTGTTTCTCCTCATGACCTTCAAACTTCCTTTCAGTTCCCTTTATCCTTTGACTTATATGTGCCACTTCAACACTCCTGCCTCCTTCATCCCTCTGTAATCATCTGCCAAACCTTTCTGTCCCACTTCAGCCTTTCAGAGTAATCACTTCATCTCTAGCCCACCTTCTGCCTGTTGGGGGTTCCTGAGGAGCTTAAGGAACTTAAGAGCAAGCACTTAAGGTGGAAAAAGGTAATTAAGAACAGGTTGGGTGTTTGATCTCCTGTCATGAGCTTTAACGACCCCCAGACTTGGTGAATGCTCAGTCTGTTGCCCAAAGTTTAATACACAGTCTCCCTCAGAGTACACATCAGAACAAAGACACTTCTACATGTCTCCTCCACTAAATTTTGTTGGGACACTTCAACTCTCATATTCAGCAAGGAAACTCAACTTGCTCCATCTATCAGAAATACATTCCTGATTATTATTATTATTATTATTTTTTTTAAGGAAAGTGCTCAAAGTCAAAATCAGTTCACCACTCTACCACTGAGTCTTGACTAAATCATTTCCCCTGTCATCCCTCCTTGTCAATTATCAGTAGGTAGGGCCCATTGCAGGCCTGACCAAGAGCTGAGTAGGACAAGTACCTGCAGTTAGCTCAGTGATAGTTGGTTGCTTGTGGGTGGGACCAATGAGGCACTGACCAATGCCTGAGCAAGCCCTGTTGCCTAGGAACAGGATGCAGAGTAATAAGGCACAGCAATGGCTACCTGCGAAGGGCTGTGCTCTGTTACATAAGGACACTTTTGGTCCAGTGTGCTGGAATCTTTTTGATTGACTCATTTCCGACCTCAGATTTGATTTCACATAATTAGTTAACTTTTGCATATCATACTTTTCATTATATTCCCAGGCCTAGCTGTCACCAGTGCTGTCATCTCTATGCCTCTCCAACAGCTGCCACTTGATCACATGCTCAGCATATAGTATAAATAGTTCAAAGCCCACAAGAATGTGAAGTCCAGCCCACCCTGAAAACTCCTTTGACAAACCTTAAATTCACAGTGATTCTTATACTCTTTGCAGTGTAACAGAGCAGGATGAGGACAGCCCTTAACAGGAAGACATTGGTGTGCTTCATTTCAAGCCATCCTGACCCTAGGCAACAGGTGCTGCTCAAACATTGCTTGGTGCCTCCGAGGGCCCCATTCACAAGCAGCCAACTGTCAATGAGTGTCCATTAGTTGTCCTGCTTAGCTGTTGGTCAGCACCACAGTGGGCCCTGCCCACAGGTTACTTACTATCAATGAGGGTGCCATTGGGAAAGTGAATAAGTCAAGGGTGGTGTGGCGGTCATCAGGAGGAGACTGAGATAAGAGGCAGATTCAGGGCTCATTCTGGAGGCCCTGGAGCTCACGCAGACTTGGGCCAGTGGGCGAACTGGAGGGCCCAGGGAATACACTGGGGACTAGATGTTGTAGCCCTCCATAGCCCTCACTAAGGCCCTCCACTAGCCTTGGCCAAAGCCTTGAGGAGCAGTGTACCTCTCCCGCATCCTTGTCGCTGCGACCTACTAGCAGTGGTTTTCTTTCTGGGTCTCAGTCTGTGAGAACTGGTCTCCCCCTATGGGTGCCCTGAGGACCGACACTGAGGACCTATTATGTTGGTTGCCTGTCTCCGTCAGGGATGACGGCTGGGCAGAGTGTGGGAACCTGGCACTGAAGGAGCTGCTGGCTGAGATCTGCTTCCCCTTAACCAGCACTGGGACATTGCAAGGTGAAAGCTGTGCCTTGAGACTGCCCTTTCTTGTCAGGACAGAAAATAACATTCATCTAGTAGAGGTTTATGGGAACCTCATTACCTGACCATGACCTAACCTTAAGCACAAAGGATATGACACCAAGAAGTCTGCAGGAACTTACCACCACTCTCCCTAACATTTAATTGTACATGCACTTACTGAAAACTTTTACTAACTTTGGGGTCTTAGGGCATGAACCACCCATCTCCTTGTATGAATCTTTAATCAACCTTTCTCTGTTCCAAACTTTAAGGTTAAGTTTTGATGGGCCTCCTTCTGCGTCAGGCACATGGACTTGCAATTTGAATAACAACGGTATTGTCTAAGGAAAGACTTTGCCTCTCTTAAACAACAGCAGAGACTGGCCAAGTGCTCACAATTATCCATAAAATACACGCTGACTCGGCTTGGCTGAACTTTAGCCAAGCTTCTCTCCTCTGAACTTCAGATTTCGCCCAAACTTGAGCAAGCGCTAAGATTCAAAGTTTTCTGTCTCCCTTAACAGCTCATTCTGAGAATCAGCTCACTATCAGAGAGAAACAATTCCTGTAAAACAGCCCCATCATGCTGTCTGCTCATCCATCTCACTACTGGCCCCATCACACACACACACACACACACACACACACACACACACACACACACACACAGAGTTCCTGCTGACCCTACTCATACTTCCATGTTAAAGAAACTTCTTTTTCTTTTCTACTTTCAGACATGTCAGGATCTGTGCTCAAAACACTTTCCCAAATGCAATCAGTTCCGTTCAATGGCTCAGTCAATTCTGACTCTCTGAGACCCTATTGTCTGCAGCACATCAGGCTTCACTGTCCATCACCAACTCCCAGAGCTTGCTTAAAATTCAAGCCCATCAAGAGGGTGATGCCATCCAACCATCTCATCCTTTGTCGTCTCCTTCTCCTCTGGCCTTCAATCTTTCTCTGCCTCAGGGTCTTTTCCCATGAGTCAGTCTTTGTCTCAGATGGCCAAAGTATTAGAGTTTCAGCATTACCCCTTCCAATGAATATTCAGGACTGATTTCCTCTAGCATTGACTGCATTGATTTCCTTGCAATCCAAAGGACTCTCGAGAGTCTTTCCCAAAACCACAGTTCAAAACCATCAGTTCTTCAGTGCTCAGCTTTCTTTATGGTCCAACTCTCCCAAGCATACATGATGACTGTTGGGAAAACTTAGCTTTGACATATGGACCTTTGTTGGTAAAGTAATGTCTCTTCCTTTAATACACTGTCTAGGTTGGTCATAGCTTTTCTTCCAAGGAGTAAGCGTCTTTCCCTTTCATGGCTGCAGTCACCATCTGCAGTGGTTTTGGAGCTCCAAAAAGAAAGCCTGACACTGGATCAACTGTTTCCCCATCTATTTCCCATGAAGTGTTGGGACCAGATGCCATGATCTGCGTTTTATGAATGTTGAGTTTTAAGCCAACATTTTCTCTCTCCTCTTTCACTTTCATCCAGAGCCCTTTTATTTCCTCTTCACTTTCTGCCATAAGGGTGGTGTCATCTGCATATCTGAGGTTATTGATATTTCTCCTGGCAATCTTGAGTCCAGCATGTGCTTCTTCCAGCCCAGCGTTTCTCATGTTGTACACTGCATAGAGTTTAAGTGAGTCGGGGCACAATATACAGCCTTGACATACACCTTTTCCTATTTGGAACCAGGCTGTTGTTCCATGTCCACCTCTAACTGTTGCTTCCACACCTGCATACAAGTTTCTCAAGAGGCAGGTCAGGTGGTCTGTTATTCCTGTCTCTTCCAGTATTTTCCACAGTTTATTGTGGTCCACACAGTCAAAGGCTTCGTCATAGTCAATAAAGCAGAAATAGATGTTTTTGTGAACTCTCTTGCTGTTTGCATGATCCAAGAAAAGACCAATACATAGAAAACTGTAAAGCACTGAAGAAAGAAATCAAAGATCACACAGATAGATGGAGAAATATACCATGTTCATGGATCAGAATGATCAATATAGTGAAAATGAGTACACAACACAAAGCAATCTATTAATTCAATGCAATCCCTATCAAGCTACCAATGGTATTTTTCACAGAACTAGAACAAATAGCTTCACAGTTTGTATGGAAATACAGAAAACCTGGAATAGCCCAAAGCAACCTTGCCAAAGAAGAATGGAACTGGAGGAAACAACCTACCTGACTTCAGGCTCTACTACAATGCTACCGTCATCAAAACAATATGGTACTGGTACAGAGGCAGAAATACAGTTCAAGGGAACAAAATTGAAAGCCCAGCGATAAATCCACGCACCTATGGACACTTTATATTTGAGAAAGGAGGCAAGAATATACAATGGAGAAAAGACAACCTCTTTAAGAAGAGGTGCTGGGAAAAATGGTCAACCACTTGTAAAAGAATGAAACTAGAACACTGTCTTACACCATACAGAGAATAACTTCAAAATGGATTAAAGATCGAAACATAAGAGCAGAAACTATAAAACTCCTAGAGGCAAACATAGCCAAAACACTCTCTGACATAAATCAGAGCAGGATACTCTATGACCCACCTCCCAGATTAATGGATATAAATGAACAGGACCAAATTATATAGCAAAATAGCCCAAGTAAATGAATAGGGCCAAATTAAATTCAAAAGCTTTTGCACAACAAAGGAAAGTATAAGCAAGGTGAAAATACGGCCTTCAGAATGGGAGGAAGTAAGAGCAAACAAAGCATCTGACAAAGACATAATCTAAAAAAATTAAAAGTTGCTCCCACAGCTCAATTGCAGACCAAGGAATGACCAATTCAAAAAACGGGCCGACGAACTAAACAGACATTTCTCCCAAGAAGACATACAGATGGCGAACAAACACATGAAGAGATGCTCATCATCACTCATTATCAGAGAAATGCAAATCCAGACGACCTTGAGGTACCCTCTCACGCTGGTCAGAATGGCTGTTACCCAAAAGTCTACAAACAATAAATGCTGGAGAGGGTGTGGAGAAAAGGGAACCCTCTCACGTTGTTGGTGGGAATGCAATTGAGTACAGCCACTACCGAGAATAGTGTGGAGACTCCGTAAAAAACTGAAGATAGAACTGCCATATGACCCAGGAATCCCACTGCTGGGCATGCACACCGAGGACACCAGCATTGAAAGAATCACGTGTACCCCAAATTTCAGCGCAGCACTGTTAATAATATCCAGGACATGTAAACAACCTAGAAGTCCATCAGCTGACTAAAGGATAAGAAAGCTGGTGTATATATACACTATGGAATGTAACTCATTCATTACAAAGAATACGTTTGAATCACTTCGAAGGAGGTGGATGAAACTGGAGCCTCTTATACAGAGTGAAGGACGTCAAAAAGAAACACACCAATACAGTACACTAACACATATATATGGAATTTAGAAAGATGGCAAGGATGACCCTATATGCGAGAGAGCAAAAGAGACACAGATATATAGAAGAGTCTTTTGGACTCCGTGGGAGAAGGCGAGGGTAGGATGATTTGAGAGAAGAGCATTGAAACATGTATATTATTCTATGAGAACCAGATCACCAGTCCAGGTTTGATGCATGAGACTAGGTGCTCAGGGCTGGTGCACTGGGATGACCCTGAGGCATGGGATGGGGAGGGAGGTGGGAGGGGGGATTCAGGATGGGAAACCCATGGACACCCATGGCTGATTCATGTCAATGTATGGCAAAAAGCACTACAATATTGCAACGTAATTAGCCTCAAATCAAAATAAATAAATTTAGAAAAAAGAACCCAAAAAAGAAAAACGGAAAGAAAGGACAGCACACCCAGGGGGTCTTTCACTTTTATTGATTTTAAATCACATTCAGTGACTGACTGTGAATCATCACTGGGGTCTCCCAGGAGTTAGAGTGCCAGAAAGATTTAATTAGGGAGCTGCAGTCCAGATAAAAGATAACATATCGTTGAGTTAAAATCTGAACTCAACTCGTTTGATGCCTATGGTGAAACTCTGTTTTAGTTCTGTCTAAAAAGCTTTCTGAAGACACGCAGGATTCTTATGGTCAGAGACTGCCTGATGTATCTCCATAATTGTTTGACTATTCCTTGGACCTTTTAAAACATTTCAAAATGAAAGTTAACACAAACTTAAATATCTCGTACTCTTCCTTTTAAACCATGATAAACTTGTAGAATTTGGACTAACAAAAGACTTTATTGGGGAAGAATGTTTTAGGAGTGTAGTTATTTTGAAATCCTAGGGTATGGTGATAATTAAAAGACCAGCTTTTACTCAGTCTTATGTTAGTACTTATGTAAAATTTCACTGTACAGACTTCCATGACTGCCCAGTGCTTAGGACTCCGTGCTTTCCCTAAAAGGGCACGGGTTCAATGGAGGCTGAACAACACGCTGCTGAATAACCAACAAATCACAGAAAAAATCAAAAAAGAAATCAAAATTTGCATAGAAACGAATGAAAATGAAAACACAACAACCCAAAACCTGTGGGACACGGTAAAAGCAGTCCTAAGGGGAAAGTTCATAGCAATACAGGCACACCTCAAGAAACAAGAAAAAAGTCAAATAAATAACCTAACTCTACACCTAAAGCAACTAGAAAAGGAAGAAAGGAAGTACCCCAGGGTTCGTAGAAGGAAAGAAATCTTAAAAATTAGAGCAGAAATAAATGCAAAAGAAACAAAAGAGACCATAGCAAAAATCAACAAAACCAAAAGCTGGTTCTTTGAAAGGATAAATAAAATTGACAAACCATTAGCCAGACTCATCAAGAAACAAAAGGAGAAAAATCAAATCAATAAAATTAGAAATGAAAATGGAGAGATCACAACAGACAACACAGAAATACAAAGGATCATAAGAGAGTACTATCAACAATTATATGCCAATAAAATGGACAACGAGGAAGAAATGGACAAATTCTTAGAAAAGTACAACTTTCCAAAACTCGATCAGGAAGAAATAGAAAAGCATAACAGACCCATCACAAGCACGGAGATTGAAACTGTAATAAAAAATCTTCCAGCAAACAAAAGCCCAGGTCCAGACGGCTTCACAGCTGAATTCTACCAAAAATTTAGAGAAGAGCTAGCACCTATCCTGCTCAAACTCTTCCAGAAAATTGCAGAGGATGGTAAACTTCCAAACTCATTCTATGAGGCCACCATCACCCTAATACCAAAACCTGACAAAGATCCCACAAAAAAAGAAAACTACAGGCCAATATCACTGATGAACATAGATGCAAAAATCCTTAACAAAATTCTAGCAATCAGAATCCAACAACACATTAAAAAGATCATACACCATGACCAAGTGGGCTTTATCCCAGGGATGCAAGGATTCTTCAATATCCGCAAATCAATCAATGTAATACACCACATTAACAAATTGAAAAATAAAAACCATATGATTATCTCAATAGATGCAGAGAAAGCCTTTGACAAAATTCAACATCCATTTATGATCAAAACTCTCCAGAAAGCAGGAATAGAAGGAACATACCTCAACATAATAAAAGCTATATATGACAAACCCACAGCAAACATTATCCTCAATGGTGAAAAATTGAAAGCATTTCCCCTAAAGTCAGGAACAAGACAAGGGTGCCCACTTTCACCATTACTATTCAACATAGTTTTGGAAGTTTTGGCCACAGCAATCAGAACAGAAAAAGAAATAAAAGGAATCCAAATTGGAAAAGAAGAAGTAAAGCTCTCACTGTTTGCAGATGACATGATCCTCTACATAGAAAACCCTAAAGACTCCACCAGAAAATTACTAGAACTAATCAATGACTATAGTAAAGTTGCAGGATATAAAATCAACACACAGAAATCCCTTGCATTCCTATACACTAATAATGAGCAAACAGAAAAAGAAATTAAGGAAACAATTCCATTCACCATTGCAACGGAAAGAATAAAATACTTAGGAATATATCTACCTAAAGAATCTAAAGACCTATATATAGAAAACTATAAAACACTAGTGAAAGAAATCAAAGAGGACACTAACAGATGGAGAAATATACCATGTTCATGGATTGGAAGAATCAATGTAGTGAAAATGAGTATACTACCCAAAGCAATCTATAGATTCAATGCAATCCCTATCAAGCTACCAACAGCATTCTTCACAGAGCTAGAACAAATAATTTCACAATTTGTATGGAAAAACAAAAAACCTCGAATAGCCAAAGCGATCTTGAGAAAGAAGAATGGAACTGGAGGAATCAACCTACCTGACTTCAGGCTCTACTACAAAGCCACAGTTATCAAGACAGTATGGTACTGGCACAAAGACAGAAATATAGATCAAGGGAACAAAATAGAAAGCCCAGAGATAAATCCACGCACATATGGACACCTTATCTTCGACAAAGGAGGCAAGAATATACAATGGATTAAAGACAATCTCTTTAACAAGTGGTGCTGGGAACTCTGGTCAACCACTTGTAAAAGAATGAAACTAGAACACTTTCTAACACCATACACAAAAATAAACTCAAAATGGATTAAAGATCTAAACGTAAGACCAGAAACTATAAAACTCCTAGAGGAGAACCTAGGCAAAACACTCTCTGACATACATCACAGCAGGATCCTCTATGACCCACCTCCCAGAATATTGGAAATAAAAGCAAAAATAAACAAATGGGACCTAATTAACCTTAAAAGCTTCTGCACATCAAAGGAAACTATTAGCAAGGTGAAAAGACAGCCTTCAGAATGGGAGAAGATAATAGCAAATGAAGCAACTGACAAACAACTAATCTCGAGAATATACAAGCAACTCCTACAGCTCAACTCCAGAAAAATAAATGACCCAATCAAAAAATGGGCCAAAGAACTAAATAGACATTTCTCCAAAGAAGACATCCAGATGGCTAACAAACACATGAAAAGATGCTCAACATCTCTCATTATCAGAGAAATGCAAATCAAAACCACTATGAGGTACCATTTCACACCAGTCAGAATGGCTGCGATCCAAAAGTCTACAAGTAATAAATGCTGGAGAGGGTGTGGAGAAAAGGGAACCCTCTTCCACTGTTGGTGGGAATGCAAACTAGTACAGCCACTATGGAGAACAGTGTGGAGATTCCTTAAAAAACTGGAAATAGACCTGCCTTATGATCCAGCAATCCCACTGCTGGGCATACACACTGAGGAAACCAGAAGGGAAAGAGACACGTGTACCCCAATGTTCATCGCAGCACTGTTTATAATAGCCAGGACATGGAAGCAACCTAGATGTCCATCAGCAGATGAATGGATAAGAAAGCTGTGGTACATATACACAATGGAGTATTACTCAGCCATTAAAAAGAATACATTTGAATCAGTTCTAATGAGGTGGATGAAACTGGAGCCTATTATACAGAGTGAAGTAAGCCAGAAAGAAAAACACCAATACAGTATACTAACGCATATATATGGAATTTAGAAAGATGGTAACAATAACCCTGTGTACGAGACAGCAAAAGAGACACTGATGTACAGAACAGTCTTATGGACTCTGTGGGAGAGGGAGAGGGTGGGAAGATTTGGGAGAATGGCATTGAAACATGTAAAATATCATGTATGAAATGAGTTGCCAGTCCAGGTTCGATGCACGATACTGGATGCTTGGGGCTGGTGCACTGGGACGACCCAGAGGGATGGAATGGGGAGGGAGGAGGGAGGAGGGTTCAGGATGGGGAACACATCTATTCCTGTGGCGGATTCATTTTGATATTTGGCAAATCTAATACAGTTATGTAAAGTTTAAAAATAAAATAAAATTAAAAAAAAAAACAACAAAAAAAATAAAAATAAAAGTAAGTTGAAATATCATTAAAAAAAAAAAAAAAAAAAGGGCACGGGATCAATCGCTGTTCAGGGAACCATGCTTCCACAACCTGCATAGTGCCCCCCGGGGGGAAAGAAAAATTCTCTGTGAGTGGTGATCTTGTTTGTAACGTGCACTGGGATTGGGCCACCATCACTGCTCTTCCTTTGGGAATACATTGCTCCCAAAATTTTCTTAGCAAAAAGGTGTCCTAGTCATTATTTGGTTTTTTTTCCTCCAAACATTATTGTACTCCCTGGGAGTGCTAATTGTGGGTTTTAGGTGTATCAGCACTTCGTTCCTTCTGAGCACCTTTAGCCGACAGCATAGGCGAGTGATGCAACAATCACTTTTATGAGGTAGGTGGCCAGGAGTTGATTCCTGCCTACCTTTCTCGGGGGGACTTTCACATTCACCAACCCTATGTGACAACCTCTTCCTTTCTGGGTCTGGCAATCTAGACCTTAATGTCATTCCACACCCCAAACAAAGGCTGTAACACCATATCACTACTCCTTGCCCTTGAAATCAAATGTTAATCAGGGTTATCCATCTTCAGTGCAGACTCCTGACCCAATCCAGACCACTACTCTCTGGCTAACTGGGGACCCGAGGGTCTGTTCCCCAACCTCTCGGGACCCCATATCCCTCCCATCTCCAGTGCCCACCTCTTCTCTTCTTTCCCTACCTTCCACCAGAAAAGTCACACACCCGCAATTATCTTTTCCCCATTTGATGTTTATTGTAATTGCAGCCATCAGTTTACTACGTTAGTGTGAGAGTCTTTCCTTGGTTGGCCATTTGTACGAAAGCAGACCTCTGGAGGCACAGTTCTACACTGTCTGACCTTTTCGAGTCAGTTACTGGCTGCCCAGCTTGTACTTCTCCAGGGTCTCTTATTCTGGGGCGGCTGAGCTTATCTTCTCTTTGGATTCTGCCTCCTTCTTTGATCCCGCCTCATATTTTGGCACCTTTTACGGCTTTGATTCAGTTTCTTACGTGCACAGGAACAGGGAAAACAGTTGAGTTTTCTGGTTGTCTTCACCTTCTTCGACTGAGTGGCATATGGTCGGATTTTCTTTCTCAAGGTTCCTTGAAGAGGTCTTCTGACCCTCATGGTCATATTTCGTGCCTGGAAAGACAAGACAAGGGTATGAGACTTTAGGAAAGAAAAAAGTGGAGTTGGAAGGGAGATTTCATGAAAAAGGGATGTGGGCTAATGAGGGCTTTTGTGCCAGGCAAGGGTGGGTAGAGGTTTGGGGCAGCAAAGTCAATGGAGAACATGGGGAGCTTAGTTGGAATCATCTTACTTTCACACTGCCTCGGTACCTCCATTGACAAAGGGTCTTCTTTTGTCCATTCATCCTTGAGGCAAACCGCCTTTTACTCTTCTTGACTGCCGTGGGTTCCTGATTCCCTTAGTCAGGATGATGCCAAGAAGTGGCCTAACCTAGAATCTCTGCCTCTGGTCTCCCTATTTATACCCTTTCAGGACAATGAGGAGCCACACCCTTCAATCTGATTGGTCAGTTAGGCACCACCCCAGCCAATAGCATCTTGGGGGGCTTAGACATCACAATGTACCACTGTGCCCATCAACATGGGCTAGTGGATGCTGAGGGAGGCCATTTTATAACTTCTCCACTGATGACACCTCTGTGTGTCTGATTCTGGGCAGTGGTGATTCAGGGCCATGGTGTTTCTCCTCATGACCTTCAAACTCCCTTTCAGTTCCCTTTATCCTTTGACTTATTTGTGGCACTTCAACACTCCTGCCTCCTTCATCCCTCTGTAAACATCTTCCAAACACTTTCTGTCCCACTTCAGCCTTTCAGAGTAATCACTTCATCTCTTGCCCACCTTCTGCCTGTTGGGGGTTCCTGAGGGGCTTAAGGAACTTAAGAGCAAGCACTTAAGGTGGAAAAGGGTAATTAAGAACGAGTTGGGTGTTTGATCTCCTGTGATGAGCTTTAACCACCCCCAGACTTGGTGAATGCTCAGTCTGTTGCCCAAAGTTTAATACACAGTCTCCCTCAGAGGACACATCAGAACAAAGACACTTCTACATCTCTCATCCTCTAAATTTTGTTGGGACACTTCAACACTCATATTGAGCCAGGAAACGCAACTTGCCCCATCTATAAGAAACTCATTCCTGATTATTATTATTATTATTATTAATTTTTTTAAGGAAAGTGCTCAAAGTCAAAATCAGTTCACCACTCTAGCACTGAGTCTTGACTAAATCATTTCCCCAGTCATACCTACTTGTCAGTTATCAGTAGGTAGGGCCCATTGCAGGCCTGACCAATAGCTGAGCAGGACAAGTACCTTAAGGTAGCTCAGTGATAGTTGGTTGCTTGTGGGTGAGGCCAATGAGGCACTGACCAATGGCTGAGCAAGCCCTGTTGCCTAGGAACAGGATGCAGAGTAATAAGGCACAGCAATGGCTACCTGCGAAGGGCTGTGCTCTGTTACATAAGGATACTTTGGGTCCAGTGTGCTGGAATCTTTTTGATTGACTCATTTCCGACCTCAGATTTGATTTCACATAATTAGTTAACTTTTGCATATCATACTTTTCATTATATTCCCAGTCATAGCTGTCACCAGTGCTGTCATTTCTATGCCTCTCCAACAGCTGCCACTTGATCACATGCTCAGCCTATAGTATAAATAGTTCAAAGCCAACAAGAATGTGAAGTCCAGCCCACCCTGAAAACTTTGACAAACCTTAAATTCACAGTGATTCTTATACTCTTTGCAGTGTAACAGAGCAGGAGGAGCACAGCCCTTAACAGGAAGCCATTGGTGTGCTTCATTTCAAGCCATCCTGTCCCTAGGCAACAGGTGCTGTTCAAACATTGCTTGGTGCCTCAGAGGGCCCCATTCACAAGCAGCCAACTGTCAATGAGTGACCATTAGTTGTCCTGCTTAGATGTTGCTCAGCACCACAGTGGGCCCTGCCCACCGGTTACTTACTATCAATGAGGGGGCCATTGGGAAAGTGATTAAGTCAAGGGTGGTGTGGCGGTCATCAGGAGGAGACTGAGATAAGAGGCAGATTCAGGCCTCATTCTGGAGGCACTGGAGCTCACGCAGACTTGGGCCAGTGGGTGAGCTGGAGGGCCCAGGGAATACCCTGGGGACTAGATGTTGTAGCCCTCCATAGCCCTCACTATGGCCCTCCACTAGCCTTGGCCAAAGCCTTGAGGTGCAGTGTACCTCTCCCGCATCCCTGTCGCTGCGACCTACTAGCAGTGGTTTTCTTTCTGGGTCTCAGTCTGTGAGAACTGGTCTCCCCATATGGATGCCCTGAGGACGGACACTGAGGACCTACTATGTTGGATGCCTGTATCCGTCAGGGATGAGGGCTGGGCAGAGTGTGGGAACCTGGCACTGAAGGAGCTGCTGGCTGAGATCTGCTTCCCCTTAACCAGCACTGGGACACTGCAGGGTGAAAGCTCTGCCTTGAGACTGCCCTTTCTTGTCAGGACAGAGAATAACATTCATCTAGTAGATGTTTATAGGAACATCATTACCTGACCATGACCTAACCTTAAGCACAAAGGGTATGACACCAAGAAGTCTGCAGCAACTTACCACCACTCTCCCTAACATTTAATTTTACATGCACTTTCTGAAAACTTTTACTAACTTTGGGGTCTTAGGGAATGAACCACCCATCTCCTTGTATGAATCTTTAATCAACCTTTCTCTGTTCCAAACTTTAAGGTTAAGTTTTGATGGGCCTCCTTCTGCGTCAGGCACATGGACTTGCAATTTGAATAACAACGGTATTGTCTAAGGACAGACTTTGCCTCTCTTAAACAACGGCAGAGACTGGCCAAGTGCTCACAATTATCCATAAAATACACGCTGACTCGGCTTGGCTAAACTTTAGCCAAGCTTCTCTCCTCTGAACTTCAGCTATCGCCCAAACTTGAGCAAGCGCTAAGATTCAAACTTTTCTGTCTCCCTTAACATCTCATTCTGAGAATCAGCTCACTATCAGAGAGAAACAGTTGCTGTAAAACATCCCCATCATGCTGTCTGCTCATCCATCCCCCTACTGGCCCCATCACACACACACACACACACACACCTACACACACACACACACACACACACACACACAGAGTTCCTGCTGACCCTACTCAGCCTTCCATGTTAAAGAAACTTCTTTTTCTGTTCTGGTTTCAGACATGTCAGGATCTGTGCTCAAAACACTTACCCAATTGCAATCAGTTCCGTTCAATGGCTCAGGCAATTCTGACTCTCTGAGACCCTATTGTCTGCAGCACATCAGGCTTCACTGTCCATCACCAACTCCCAGAGCTTGCTTAAAATTCAAGCCCATCAAGATGGTGATGCCATCCAACCATCTCATCCTTTGTCGTCCCCTTCTCCTCTGGCCTTCAATCTTTCCCTGCATCAGGGTCTTTTCCATTGAGCCAGTCTTTGCCTCAGATGGCCAAAGTATTGGAGCTTCAGCATTAGTCCTTCCAATGAATATTCAGGACTGATTTCCTCTAGCATTGACTGCATTGATTTCCTTGCAATCCAAGGGACTCTCGAGAGTCTTCCCCAACACCACAGTTCAAAACAATCAGTTCTTCAGTGCTCAGCTTTCTTTATGGTCCAACTCTCCCATGCATACATGATGACTGTTGGGAAAACTTAGCTTTGACATATGGACCTTTGTCGGTAAAGTAATGTCTCTTCCTTTTAATACACTGTCTAGGTGGGTCATAGCTTTTCTTCCAAGGAGTAAGTGTCTTTCCCTTTCATGGCTGCAGTCACCATCTGCAGTGGTTTTGGAGCCCCAAAAAGAAAGCCTGAGACTGGTTCCACTGTTTCCTCATCTATTTCTCATGATGTGATGGGACCAGATGCCATGATCTGCGTTTTCTGAATGTTGAGTTTTAAGCCAACATTTTCACTCTCCTCTTTCACTTTCATACAGAGGCCTTTTTTTTTCCTCTTCACTTTCTGCCATAAGGAGTGGTGTCATCTGCATATCTAAGGTTATTGATATTTCTCCTGGCAATCTTGAGTCCAGCGTGTGCTTCTTCCAGCCCAGAGTTTCTCATGTTGTACTCTGCATAGAAGTTAAGTGAGTCGGGGCACAATATACAGCCTTGACATACTCCTTTTGCTATTTGGAACCAGGCTGTTGTTCCATGTCCACCTCTAAATGTTGCTTCCTGACCTGCATACAAGTTTCTCAACAGGCAGGTCAGGTGGTCTGGTATACCCGTCTCTTCCAGTATTTTCCACAGTTTATTGTGGTCCACGCACTAAAAGGCTTGGGCATAGTCAATAAAGCAGAAATAGATATTTTTCTGAACTCTCTTGCTGTTTTGATGATCCAAAAAAAGACCAATACATAGAAAACTGTAAAGCACTGATGAAAGAAATCAAAGATCACACAGATAGATGGAGAAATATACCATGTTCATGGATCAGAATGATCAATATAGTGAAAATGAGTACACAACACAAAGCAATCTATAGATTCAATGCAATGTCTATCAAGCTACCAATGGTATTTTTCACAGAACTAGAACAAATAGCTTCACAGTTTGTATGGAAATACAGAAAACCTGGAATAGCCCAAAGCATCTTTACCAAAAAAGAATGGAACTGGAGGTATCAACCTACCTGACTTCAGGCTCTACTGCAAAGCTACAGTCATCAAAACAGTATGGTACTGGCACAGAGGCAGAAATACAGATCAAGGAAACAAAATAGAAAGCCCAGAGATAAACCCACGAGCCTATGGACACCTTATATTTGACAAAGAAGGCAAGAATATACAATGGAGTATAAATAACCACTTTAAGAAGAGGTGCTGGGAAAAATGGTCAACCACTTGTAAAAGAATGAAACTAGAACACTGTCTAATACCATACACAAAATAAATTCAAAATGGATTCAAGATCGAAACATAAGACCAGAAACTATAAAACTCCTAGAGGCAAACATAGGCAAAACACTCACTGACATAAATCACAGCAGGATACTCTATGACCCACCTCACAGAGTAATGGATATAAATGAACAGGACCAAATTATATAGCAAAATAGCACAAGTAAATGAATAGGGCCAAATTAAATTCAAAAGCTTTTGCACAACAAAGGAAAGTATAAGCAAGGTGAAAAGACAGCCTTCAGAATGGGAGGAAGTAAGAGCAAACAAAGCAGCTGACCAAGAAATAATCTCAAAAATATAAAAGCTGCTCCCACAGCTCAATTGCAGAGCAAGAAATGACGAATTCAAAAAATGGCCAAAGAACTAAACAGACATTTCTCCAAAGAAGACATACAGATGGCTAACAAACACATGAAGAGATGTTGAACATCACTCATTATCAGAGAAATGCAAATCCAGACGACCTTGAGGTTCCCTCTCACGCTGGTCAGAATGGCTGTTACCCAAAAGTGTACAAACAATAAATGCTGGAGAGGGTGTGGAGAAAAGGGAACCCTCTTACGTTGTTGGTGGGAATGCAATGGAGTACAGCCAATACGGAGAATAATGTGGAGACTCCTTACAAAACTGAAAATAGAACTGCCATATGACCCAGGAATCCCACTGCTGGGCATGCACACCGAGGACACCAGAATTGAAAGAATCACGTGTACCCCAATGTTCATCGCAGCACTTTGAATAATAGCCAGGACAGGGAATCAACCTAGAAGTCCATCAGCTGACTAAAGGATAAGAAAGCTGGTGTACATATACACAATGGAATGTACCTCATCCATTACAAAGAATACGTTTGAATCAGTTCGAAAGAGGTGGATGAAACGGGAGCCTATTATACTGAGTGAAGGATGTCAGAAAGAAACACACCAATACAGTACACTAACACATATATATGGAATTTAGAAAGATGGCAATGATGACCCTATATGCGAGAGAGCAAAAGAGACACAGATGTATAGAAGAGTCTTTTGGACTCCGTGGGAGAAGGCGAGGGTAGGATGATTTGAGAGAAGAGCCTTGAAACATGTATATTATTCTATGTGAACCAGATCACCAGTCCAGGTTTGATGCATGAGGCTAGGTGCTCAGGGCTGGTGCACTGGGATGACCATGAGGCATGGGATGGGGAAGGAGGTGGGAGGGGGGATTCAGGATGGGGAACCCATGGACACCCATGGCTGATTCATGTCAATGTATTGCAATAAACCCTACAATATTGCAACGTAATTAGCTTAAAATCAAAATAAATGAATTTAGAAAAAAAGAACTCAAAAAAAAAAAAAAAAAACAGAAAGGAAGGACAGCACACCCAGTTGGTCTTTCACTTTTATTGATTTTAAATCACATTCAGTGACTGACTGTGAATCATCACTGGTGTCTCCCAGGAGTTAGAGTGCCAGAAAGATTTAATTAGGGAGCTGCAATCCAGATAAAAGATAACATATCGTTGAGTTAAAATGTGAACTCAACTCGTTTGATGCCGATGGTGTAACTCTGTGTTTTAGTTGTTTCTAAATAGCTTTCTGAAGACACGCAGGATTCTTATGGTCAGAGACTGCCTCATGTATCTCCATAAATGTGTGACTATTCCTTGGACCTTTTAAAACATTTGAAAATGAAAGTTAACACCAAATTAAATATCTCGTACTCTTTCTTTAAACCATGATAAATTTGTAGAATTTGGACTAACAAAAGATTTATTGGGGAAGAATGTTTTATGAGTGTAGTTATTTTGAAATCCTAGGGTATGGTGATCATTAAAAAACCAGCTTTTACTCAGTCTTATGTTAGTACTTGTGTAAAATTTCACTGTACAGACTTCCATGACTGTCCAGTGGTGAGGACTCCGTGCTTTCTTTAGAAGGGCAAGGGTTCAATCGCTGTTCAGGGAACCATGCTTCCACAGCCTGCATAGTGCCCCCCGGGGGGGAAAAGAAAATTCTCTGTGAGTGGTGTTCCTGTTTGTAACGTGCACTGGGATTGGGCCACCACCACTGCTCTTCCTTTGGGAATACATTGCTCCCAAAATTTTCTTAGCAAAAAGGTGTCCTAGTCATTAATTGCTTTGTTCCCTCCAAACATTATTGTACTCCCTGGGAGTGATATTTGTGGGTTTTAGATGTATCAGCACTTGGTGTCTTCTGAGCACCTTTAGCCGACAGCATAGGCGAGTGATGCAACAATCCCTTTTGTGAGGTAGGTGGCCGGAGGTGATTTCTGCCTACCTTTCTGGGGGGGACTTTCCCATTCACCACCCCTATGTGACAACCTCTTCCTTTCTGGGTCTGGCAATCTAGACCCTAATGTCATTCCACACCCCAAACAAAGGCTGTAACACCATACCACTACTCCTTGCCCTTGAAATCAAATGTTAATCAGGGTTATCCATCTTCAGTGCAGACTCCTGACCCAATCCAGACCTCTACTCTCTGGCTAACTGGGGACCCGAGGGTCTGTTCCCCAACCTCTCGCGACCCCATATCCCTCCCATCTCCAGTGCCCACCTCTTTTCTTCTTTCCCTCCCTTCCATCAGAAAATTCACACACACGCAAATATCTTTTCACCATTTGATGTTTATTGTAATTGCACCCATCAGTTTACTATGTTAGTGTGAGAGTCTTTCCTTGGTTGGCCATTTCTACGAAAGCAGACCTCTGGAGGCACAGTTCTACACTGTCTGACCTTTTCGAGTCAGTTACTGGCTGCCCAGCTTGTACTTCTCCAGGGTCTCTTATTCTGGGGCGGCTGAGCTTATCTTCTCTTTGGATTCTGCCTCCTTCTTTGATCCCGCCTCATATTTTGGTACCTTTTACGGCTTTGATTCAGTTTCTTACGTGCACAGGAACGGAGAAAACAGTTGGGTTTTCTGGTTGTCTTCACCTTCTTCGACTGAGTGGCATATGGTCGGATTTTCTTTCTCAAGGTTCCTTGAAGAGGTCTTCTGACACTCATGGTCATATTTCCTGCCTAGAAAGACAAGACAAGGGTATGAGACTTTAGGAAAGAAAAAAGCGGAGTTGGAAGGGAGATTTCATGAAAAAGGGATGTGGGTTAATGAGGGCTTTTGTGCCAGGCAAGGGTGGGTAGAGGTTTGGGGCAGCAAAGTCAATGGAGAACATGGGGAGCTTAGTTGGAATCATCTTACTTTCACACTGCCTCGGGACCTCCGTTGACAAAGGGTCTTCTTTTGCCCATTCATCCTTGAGGCAAACCGCCTTGTAACTCTTCTTGACTGCCGTGGGTTCCTGATTCCCTTAGTCAGGATGATGCCAAGAAGTGGCCTAACCTAGAATCTCTGCCTCTGGTCTCCCTATTTATACCCTTTCAGGACAATGAGGAGCCACACCCTTCAATCTGATTGGTCAGTTAGGCACCACCCCAGCCAATAGCATCTTGTGGGGCTTAGACATCACAATGTACCACTGAGCCCATCAACATGGGCTAGTGGATGCTGAGGGAGGCCATTTTATAACTTTTCCACTGCTGAAACCTCTGTGTGTCTGATTCTGGGGAATGGTGATTCAGGGCCATGGTGTTTCTACTCATGACCTTCAAACTTCCTTTCAGTTCCCTTTATCCTTTGACTTATATGTGCCACTTCAACACTCCTGCCTCCTTCATCCCTCTGTAAACATCTGCCAAACACTTTCTGTCCCACTTCAGCCTTTCAGAGTAATCACTTCATCTCTATCCCACCTTCTGCCTGTTGGGGGTTCCTGAGGGGCTTAAGGAACTTAAGAGCAAGCACTTAAGGTGGAAAAGGGTAATTAAGAACAGGATGGGTGCTTGTTCTCCTGTGAAGAGGTTTAACGACCCCCAGACTTGGAGAATGTGCAGTCTGTTGCCCAAAGTTTAATACACAGTCTGCATCAGAGTACACATCAGAACAAAGACACTTCTATATGTGTCCTGCACTAAAATTTGTTGGGACACTTCAACTCTCATATTGAGCCAGGAAACTCAACTTGCCCCATCTATCAGAAATACATTCCTGATGATGATGATGATGATGATGATGATGATTAATTTTATAAGGAAAGTGCTCAAAGTCAAAATCAGTTCACCACTCTGCCACTGAGTCTTGACTAAATCATTTCCCCAGTCATCCCTCCTTGTCAGTTATCAGGAGGTAGGGCCCATTGCAGGCCTGACCAAGAGCTGAGCAGGACAAGTACCTGCAGGTAGCTCAGTGATAGTTGGTTGCTTGTGGGTGGGGTCCATGAGGCACTGACCAATGGAAGAGCAAGCCCTGTTGCCTAGTAACAGGATGCAGAGTAATAAGGTACAGCAGTGGCTACCTGCGAAGGGCTGTGCTCTGTTACATAAGGACACTTTGGGTCCAGTGTGCTGGAATCTTTTTGATTGACTCATTTCCGACCTCAGATTTGATTTCACATAATTAGTTAACTTTTGCATATCATAGTTTTCTTTATATTCCCAGGCCTAGCTGTCACCAGTGCTGTCATCTCTATGCCTCTCCAACAGCTGCCACTTGATCACATGCTCAGCATATAGTATAAATAGTTCAAAGCCCACAAGATTGTGAAGTCCAGCCCACCCTGAAAACTCCTTTGACAAACCTTAAATTCACAGTGATTCTTATACTCTTTTTGCAGTTTAACAGAGCAGGGGGAGCACAGCCCTTAACAGGAAGCCATTGGTGTGCTTCATTTCAAGCCATCCTGTCCCTAGGCAACAGGTGCTGTTCAAACATTGCTTGGTGCCTCAGAGGGCCCCATTCACAAGCAGCCAACTGTCAATGAGTGACCATTAGTTGTCCTGCTTAGCTGTTGGTCAGCACCACAGTGGGCCCTGCCCACAGGTTACTTACTATCAATGAGGGGGGCATTGGGAAAGTGATTAAGTCTAGGGTGGTGTGGAGGTCATCAGGAGGAGACTGAGATAAGAGGCAGATTCAGGCCTCATTCTGGAGGCCCTGGAGCTCACGCAGACTTGGGCCAGTGGGTGAGCTGGAGGGCCCAGGGAATACACTGGGGACTAGATGTTGTAGCCCTCCATAGCCCTCACTAAGGCCCTCCACTAGCCTTGGCCAAAGCCTTGAGGAGCAGTGTACCTCTCCCGCATCCCTATCGCTGCGACCTACTAGCAGTGGTTTTCTTTCTGGGTCTCAGTCTGTGAGAACTGGTCTCCCCTTATGGATGCCCTGAGGACGGATACTGAGGATCTATTATGTTGGATGCCTGTTTCTGTCAGGGATGAAGGCTGGGCAGAGTGTGGGAACCTGGCACTGAAGGAGCTGCTGGCTGAGATCTGCTTCCCCTTAACCAGCACTGGGACATTGCAGGGTGAAAGCTGTGCCTTGAGACTGCCCTTTCTTGTCAGGACAGAGAATAACATTCATCTAGGAGAGGTTTATAGGAACATCGCTACTTGACCATGACCTAACCTTAAGCACAAAGTGTATGACACCAAGAAGTCTGCAGCAACTTACCACCACTCTCCCTAACATTTAATTTTACATGCACTTACTGAAAACTTTTACTAACTTTGGGGTCTTAGGGCATGAACCACCCATCTCCTTGTATGAATCTTTAATCAACCTTTCTCTGTTCCAAACGTTTAGGTTAAGTTTTGATAGGCCTCCTTCTGCGTCAGGCATGTGCACTTGCAATTTGAAGAACAACGGTATTGTCTAAGGACAGACTTTGCCTCTCTTAAACAACGGCAGAGACTGGCCAAGTGCTCACAATTATCCATAAAATACACGCTGACTCGGCTTGGCTCAACTTTAGCCAAGCTTTTCTCCTCTGAACTTCAGCTTTCGCCCAAACTTGAGCAAGCGCTAAGATTCAAACTTTTCTGTCTCCCTTAACAGCTCATTCTGAGAATCAGCTCACTATCAGAGAGAAACAATTGCTGTAAAACAGCCCCATAATGCTGTCTGCTCATCCATCCCCCTACTGGCCCCATCACACACACACACACACACACACACACACACACACGCACACACACACACAGAGTTCCTAGAGACCCTACTCATACTTCCATGTTAAAGAAACTTCTTTTTCTGTTCTACTTTCAGACATGTCAGGATCTGTGCTCAAAACACTTTCCCAATTGCAATCAGTTCTGTTCAATGGCTCAGTCAATTCTGACTCTCTGAGACCCTATTGTCTGCAGCACATCAGGCTTCCCTGTCCATCACCAACTCCCAGAACTTGCTTAAAATTCAAGCCCATGAAGATGGTGATGCCATCCAACCATCTCATCCTTTGTCGTCCCCTTCTCCTCTGGCCTTCAGTCTTTCCCTGCATCAGGGTCTTTTCCAATGAGCCAGTCTTTGCCTCAGATGGCCAAAGTATTGGAGCTTCAGCATTAGTCCTTCCAATGAATATCCAGGACTGATTTCCTCTAGCATTGACGGCATTGATTTCCTTGCAATCCAAGGGACTCTCGAGAGTCTTCCCCAACACCACAGTTCAAAACAATCAGTTCTTCAGTGCTCAGCTTTCTTTATGGTCCAACTCTCCCATTCATACATGATGACTGTTGGGAAAACTTACCTTTGACATATGGAACTTTGTCGGTAAAGTAATGTCTCTTCCTTTTAATACACTGTCTAGGTGGGTCATAGCTTTTCTTCCAAGGAGTAAGCGTCTTTCGCTTTCATGGCTTCAGTCACAATCTGCAGTGGTTTTGAAGCCCCACAAATAAAGCCTTACCCTGGTTCCACTGTTTCCCCTTCTATTTCCAATGAAGTGATGGGACCAGATGCCATGATCTGCGTTTTCGGAATGTTGAGTTTTAAGCCAACTTTTTCACTCTCCTCTTTCTCTTTCATCCAGAGGCTTTTTAGTTCCTCTTCACTTTGTGCCATAAGGGTGGTGTCATCTGCATATCTGAGGTTATTGATATTTCTCCCGGCAATCTTTAGTCCGGCGTGAGCTTCTTCCAGCCCAGCGTTTCTCATGTTGTACTCTACATAGAAGTTAAATGATTTGGGGCACAATATACAGCCTTGATATACTCCTTTTCCTATTTGGAACCAGGATGTGGTTCCATGTCCACCTCTAACTGTTGCTTCCTGACCAGCATACAAGTTTCTCAAGAGGCAGGTCATGTGGTCTGGTATTCCCGTCTCTTCTAGAATTTTCCACAGTTTATTGTTGTCCACGCAGTCAAAGGCTTCGGCATAGTCAAAAAAGCAGAAATAGATGTTTTTTCTGAAATCTCTTGCTGTTTGGATGATCCAAGAAAAGACCAATATATAGAAAACTGTAAAGCACTGATGAAAGAAATCAAAGATCACACAGGTAGATGGAGAAATATTCCATGTTCATGAATCAGAATGATCAATATAGTGAAAATGAGTACACAACACAAAGCAATCTATATATTCAATGCAATTCCTATCAAGCTATCAATGGTATTTTTCACAGAACTAGAACAAATAGCTTCACAGTTTGTATGGAAATACAGAAAACCTGGAATAGCCCAAAGCAACCTTGCCAAAAAAGAATGGAACAGGAGGAATCAACCTACCTGACTTCAGGCTCTACTACAAAGCTACAGTCATCAAAACAGTATGGTACTGGCACAGAGGCAGAAATACAGATCAAGGAAACAAAATAGAAAGCCCAGAGATAAACCCACGCGCGTATGGACACCTTATATTTGACAAAGGAGGCAAGAATAGACAATGGAGTATAGACAACCACTTTAAGAAGAGGTGCTGGGAAAAATGGTCAACCACTTGTAAAAGAAAGAAACTAGAACACTGTCTAACACCATACACAAAATAAATGCAAAATGGATTAAAGATCTAAACATAAGACCAGTAACTATAAAACTCCAAGAGGCAAACATAGCCAAAACACTCTCTGACATAAATCACAGCAGGATACTCTATGACCCACCTCGCAGAGTAATGGATATAAATGAACAGGACCAAATTATATAGCAAAATAGCACAAGTAAATGAATAGGGCCAAATTAAATTCAAAAGCTTTTGCACAGCAAAGAAAGTATAAGCAAGGTGAAAAGACAGCCTTCAGAATGGGAGGAAGTAAGAGCAAACAAAGCCGCTGACCAAGAAATAATCTCAAAAATATAAAAGCTGCTCCCACAGCTCAATTGCAGAGCAAGAAATGACGAATTCGAAAAACGGGCCGAAGAACTAAACAGACATTTCTCCAAAGAAGACATACAGATGGCTAACAAACACATCAAGAGATGCTCAACATCACTCATTATCAGGGAAATGCAAATCCAGACGACCTTGAGGTACCCTCTCACGCTGGTCAGAATGGCTGTTACCCAAAAATCTACAAACAATAAATGCTGGAGAGGGTGTGGAGAAAAGGGAACCCTCTCACATTGTTGGTGGGAATGCAATTGAGTACAGCCACTACGGAGAATACTGTGGAGACTCCTTAAAAAACTGAAAATAGAACTGCCATATGACCCAGGAATGCGACTGCTGGGCATGCAGACCGAGGACACTAGAATTCGAAGAATCACGTGTACCCCAATGTTCATTGCAGCACTGTTAATAATAGCCAGGACATGGAAGCAACCTAGAAGTCCATCAGCTGAATAAAGGATAAGAAAGCTGGTGTACATATACACAATGGAATGTAACTCATCCATTACAAAGAATACGTTTGAATCAGTTCGAAAGAGGTGGATGAAACGAGAGCCTCTTAAACAGAGTGAAGGACGTCAGAAAGAAACACAACAGTACAGTACACTAACATATATATATGGAATTTAGAAAGATGGCAAGGGTGACCCTATATGCGAGAGAGCAAAAGAGACACAGATGTATAGAAGAGTCTTTTGGACTCCGTGGGAGAAGGCGAAGGAAGGATGATTTGAGAGAAGAGCATTGAAACATGTATATTATTCTATGTGAACCAGATCACCAGTCCAGGTTTGATGCATGAGACTAGGTGCTCAGTGCTGGTGCACTGGGATGACCCTGAGGCATGGGATGGGGAGGGAGGTGGGAGGGGGGATTCAGGATGGGGAACCCATGGACACCCAGGGCTGATTCATGTCAATGTATGGCAAAAAGCACTACAATATTGCAACGTAATTAGCCTCAAAGCAAAACAAATGAATTTAGAAAAAAGAACTCAAAAAAAGAAAAACGGAAAGAAAGGACAGCACACCCAGGGGGTCTTTCACTTTTATTGATTTAAATCGCATTCAGTGATTGACTGTGAATCATCACTGGGGTCTCCCAGGAGTTAGAGTGCCAGAAAGATTTAATTAGGAAGCTGCAGTCCAGATAAAAGATAACATACCGTTGAGTTAAAATCTGAACCCAACTCGTTTGATGCCTATGGTGAAACTCTGTGTTTTAGTTCTGTGTAAAAAGCTTTCTGAAGACACGCAGGATTCTTATGGTCAGAGACTGCCTTATGTATCTCCATAATTGTTTGACTATTCCTTGGACCTTTTAAAATATTTCAAAATGAAAGTTAACACCAAATTAAATATCTCATACTCTTTCTTTAAACCATGATAAACTTGTAGAATTTGGACTAACAAAAGACTTTATTGGGGAAGAATGTTTTACGAGTGTAATTATTTTGAAATCCTAGGGTATGGTGATAATTAAAAGACCAGCTTTTACTCAGTCTTATGTTAGTTCTTATGTAAAAATTCACTGTACAGACTTCCACGACTGTCCAGTGGTTAGGACTCTGTGCTTTCCCTAGAAGGGCACGGGTTCAATCGCTGTTCAGGGAACCATGCTTCCACAACCTGAATAGTGCCCCACGGGGGGAAAGAAAAATTCTCTGTGAGTGGTGATCCTGTTTGTAACGTGCACTGGGATTGGGCCACCACCACTGCTCTTCCTTTGGGAATACATTGCTCCCAAAATTTTCTTAGCAAAAAGGTGTCCTAGTCATTATTTGGTTTGTTCCCTCCAAACATTATTGTACTCCCTGGGAGTGCTATTTTTGGGTTTTAGGTGTATCAGCACTTCGTGCCTCCTGAGCACCTTTAGCCTACAGCATAGGCGAGTGACGCAACAATCCCTTTTATGAGGTAGGTGGCCAGGAGGTGATTTCTGCCTACCTTTCTCGGGGGCACTTTCCCATTCACCACCCCTATGTGACAACCTCTTCCTTTCTGGGTCTGGCAATCTAGACCCTAATGTCATTCCACACCCCAAACAAAGGCTGTAACACCATACCACTACTCCTTGCCCTTGACATCAAGTGTTAAGCAGGGTTATCCATCTTCAGTGCAGACTCCTGACCCAATCCAGACCACTACTCTCTGGCTAACTGGGGACCCGAGGGTCTGTTCCCCAACCTCTCGGGACCCCATATCCCTCCCATCTCCAGTGCCCACCTCTTCTCTTCTTTCCTCCCTTCCATCAGAAAATTCACACACACGCAAATATCTTTTCCCCATTTGATGTTTATTGCAATTGCAGCCATCAGGTTACTATGTTAGTGTGAGAGTCTTTCCTTGGTTGGCCATTTCTACGAAAGCAGACCTCTGGAGGCACAGTTCTACACTGTCTGACCTTTTCGAGTCAGTTACTGGCTGCCAAGCTTGTACTTCTCCAGGGTCTCTTATTCTGGGGCGGCTGAGCTTATCTTCTCTTTGGATTCTGCCTCCTTCTTTGATATTGCCTCATATTTTGGTAACTTTTACGGCTTTGATTCAATTTCTTACGTGCACAGGAACAGGGAAAACAGTTGGGTTTTCTGGTTTTCTTCACCTTCTTTGACTGAGTGGCATATGGTCGGATTTTCTTTCTCAAGGTTCCTTGAAGAGGTCTTCTGACCCTCATGGTCATATTTCGTGCCTGGAAAGAAAAGAAAAGGGTATGAGACTTTAGGAAAGAGAAAAGCGTAGTTGGAAGGGAGATTTCATGAGAAAGGGATGTGGGCTAATGAGGGCTTTTGTGCCAGGCAAGGGTGGGTAGAGGTTTGGGGCAGCAAAGTCAATGAAGAACATGGGGAGCTTAGTTGGAATCATCTTACTTTCACACTGCCTCGGTATATCCGTTGACAAAGGGTCTTCTTTTGTCCATTCATCCTTGAGGCAAGCCGCCTTGTAACTCTCCTTGACTGCAGTGGGTTCCTGATTCCCTTAGTCAGGATGATGCCAAGAAGTGGCTTAACCTAGAATCTCTGCCTCTGGTCTCCCTATTTATACCCTTTCAGGACAATGAGGAGCCACACCCTTCAATCTGATTGGTCAGTTAGGCACCACCCCAGCCAATAGCATCTTGGGGGGCTTAGACCTCACAATGTACCCCTGTGCCCATCAACATGGGCTAGTGGATGCTGAAGGAGGCCATTTTATAACTTCTCCACTGTTGACACCTCTGTGTGTCTGATTCTGGGGAGTGGTGATTCAGGGCCATGGTGTTTCTCCTCATGACCTTCAAACTTCCTTTCAGTTCCCTTTATCCTTTGACTTATATGTGCCATTTGCCTCCTTCATCCCTCTGTAAACATCTGCCAAACCCTTTCTGTCCCACTTCAGCCTCTCAGAGTAATCACTTCATCTCTAGCCCACCTTCTGCCTGTTGGGGGTTCCTGAGGGGCTTAAGGAACTTAAGAGCAAGCACTTAAGTTGGAAAAAGGGAATTAAGAACAGGTTGGGTGTTTGATCTCCTGTGATGAGCTTTAACGACCCCCAGACTTGGTAAATGCTAAGTCTGTTGCCCAAAGTTTAATACACAGTCTCCTTCAGTGTACACATCAGAACAAAGACACTTCTACATGTCTCCTCCACTAAATTTTGTTGGGACAATTCAACTCTCATATTGAGCCAGGAAATTCAACTTGCCCCATCTATAAGAAATACATTCCTGATTATTATTATTATTATTATTATTATTATTAATTTTTTAAGGAAAGTGCTCAAAGTCAAAATCAGTTCACCACTCTACCACTGAGTCTTGACTAAATCATTTCCCCAGTCATCCCTCCTTGTCAGTTATCAGTAGGTAGGGCCCATTACAGGCCTGACCAATAGCTGAGCAGGACAAGTACCTGCAGGTAGCTCAGTGATAGTTGGTTGCTTGTGGGTGGGGCAAATGAGGCACTGACCAATGGAAGAGCAAGCCCTGTTGCCTAGAAACAGGATGCAGAGTAATAAGGCACAGCAATGGCTACCTGCGAAGGGCTGTGCTCTGTTACATAAGGACACTTTGGGTCCAGTGTGCTGGAATCTTTTTGATTGACTCATTTCGGACCTCAGATTTGATTTCACATAATTAGTTAACTTTTGCATATCATACTTTTCATTATATTCCCAGGCCTAGCTGTCACCAGTGCTGTCATCTCTATGCCTCTCCAACAGCTGCCACTTGATCACATGCTCAGCATATAGTATAAATGGTTCAAAGCCAACAAGAATGTGAAGTCCAGCCCACCCTGAAAACTCCTTTGACAAACCTTAAATTTACAGTGATTCTTCTACTCTTTGCAGTGTAACAGAGCAGGATGAGCACAGCCCTTAACAGGAAGCCATTGGTGTGCTTCATTTCAAGCCATCCTGTCCCTAGGCAACAGGTGCTGTTCAAACATTGCTTGGTGCCTCAGAGGGCCCCATTCACAAGCAGCCAACTGTCAATGAGTGACCATTAGTTGTCCTGCTTAGCTGTTGGTCAGCACCACAGTGGGCCCTGCCCACAGGTTACTTACTATCAATGAGGGGGCCATAGGGAAAGTGATTAAGTCAAGGGTGGTGTGGCGGTCATCAGGAGGAGACTGAGATAAGAGGCAGATTCAGGCCTCATTCTGGAGGCCCTGGAGCTCACGCAGATTTGGGCCAGTGGGTGAGCTGGAGGGCCCAGGGAATACACTGGGGACTAGATGTTGTAGCCCTCCATAGCCCTCACTAAGGCCCTCCACTAGCCTTGGCCAAAGCCTTGAGGAGCAGTGTACCACTCCTGCATCCCTGTCGCTGCGACCTACTAGCAGTGGTTTTCTATCTGGGTCTCAGACTGTGAGAACTGGTCTCCCCATATGGATGCCCTGAGGACGGAAACTGAGGACCTATTATGTTGGATGCCAGTCTCCGTCAGGGATGACGGCTGGGCAGAGTGTGGGAACCTGGCACTGAAGGAGCTGCTGGCTGAGATCTGCTTCCCCTTAACCAGCACTGGGACATTGCAGGGTGAAAGCTGTGCCTTGAGACTGCCCTTTCTTGTCAGGACAGAGAATAACATTCATCTAGTACAGGTTTATAGGAACCTCATTACCTGACCATGACCTAACCTTAAGCACAAAGGGTATGACACCAAGAAGTCTGCAGCAACTTACCACCACTCTCCCTAACATTTAATTGTACATGCACTTACTGAAAACTTTTACTAACTTTGGGGTCTTAGGGCATGAAGCACCCATCTCCTTGTATGAATCTTTAATCAACTTTCTCTGTTCCAAACTTTAAGGTTAAGTTTTGATGGGCCTCCTTCTGCGTCAGGCACATGGACTTGCAATTTGAAGAACAACGGTATTGTCTAAGGACAGACTTTGCCTCTCTTAAACAACGGCAGAGACTGGCCAACTGCTCACAATTATCCATAAAATACACGATGACTCGGCTTGGCTAAACTTTAGCCAAGCTTCTCTCCTCTGAACTTCAGCTTTCGCCCAAACTTGAGCAAGCGCTAAGATTCAAAGTTTTCTGTCTCCCTTAACAGCTCATTCTGAGAATCAGCTCACTATCAGAGAGAAACAATTGCTGTAAAACAGCCCCATCATGCTGTCGGCTCATCCATCCTCCTACCTGCCCCATCACACACACACACACACACACACACACACACACAGAGTTCCTGCTGACCCTACTCATATTTCCATGTTAAACAAACTTCTTTTTCTGTTCTACTTCAGACATGTCAGGATCTGTGCTCAAAATACTTTCCCAATTGCAATCAATTCCGTTCAATGGCTCAGTCAATTCTGACTCTCTGAGACGCTATTGTGTGCAGCACATCAGGCTTCACTGTCCATCACCAACTCCCAGAGCTTGCTTAAAATTCAAGCCCATCAAGATGGTGATGCCATCCAACCATCTCATCCTTTGACGTCCCCTTCTCCTCTGGCCTTCAATCTTTCCCTGCATCAGGGTCTTTTCCAAGGAGCCAGTCTTTGCCTCAGATGGCCAAAGTATTGGAGCTTCAGCATTAGTCCTTCCAATGAATATTCAGGACTGATTTCCTCTAGCATTGACTGCATTGATTTCCTTGCAATCCAAGGGATTCTCGAGAGTCTTCCCCAACACCACAGTTCAAAACCATCAGTTCTTCAGTGCTCAGCTTTCTTTATGGTCCAACTCTCCCATGCATACCTGATGACTGTTGGGAAAACTTAGCTTTGACATATGGACCTTTGTCGGTAAAGTAATGTCTCTTCCTTTTAATACACTGTCTAGGTGGATCATAGTTTTCTTCCAAGGAGTAAGCGTCTTTCCCTTTCATGGCAGCAGTCACCATCTGCAGTGGTTTTGGAGCCCAAAGAAGAAAGCCTGACACTGGTTCCACTGTTTCCCCGTCTATGTCCCATGAAGTGATGGGACCAGATGCCATGATCTGCGTTTTCTGAATGTTGAGTTTTAAGCCAACTTTTTCACTCTCCTCTTTCACTTTCATGCAGAGCCTTTTTAGTTCCTCTTCACTTTCTGCCATAAGGGTGGTGTCATCTGCATATCTGAGGTTATTGATATTTCTCCCGGCAATCTTGAGTCCAGCGTGTGCTTCTTCCAGCCCAGCGTTTCTCATGTTGTACACTGCATAGAAGATAAATGAGTCGGGGCACAATATACGGCCTTGACATACTCCTTTTCCTATTTGGAACCAGGCTGTTGTTCCATGTCCACCTCTAACTGTTTCTTCCTGAAATGCATACAAGTTTCTCAAGAGGCAGGTCAGGTGGTCTGGTATTCCCGTCTCTTCCAGAATTTTCCACAGTTTATTGTGGTCCACACAGTAAAAGGCTTCGGCATAGTCAATAAAGCAGAAATAGATGTTTTTTCTGAACTCTCTTGCTGTTTGGATGATCCAAGAAAAGACCAATACATAGAAAACTGTAAAGCACTGATGAAAGAAATCAAAGATCACACAGATAGATGGAGAAATATACCATGTTCATGGATCAGAATGATCAATATAGTGAAAATGAGTACACAGCACAAAGCAATCTATAGATTCAATGCAATCCCTATCAAGCTACCAATGGTATTTTTCACAGAACTAGAACAAATAGCTTCACAGTTTGTATGGAAATACAGAAAACCTGGAATAGCCCAAAGCAACCTTGCCAAAGAAGAATGGAACTGGAGGAATCAACCTACCTGACTTCAGGCTCTATTACAAAGCTACAGTCATCAAAACAGTATAAACTGGCTCATAGAAAAAGCAAAGGAATTACAGAAAAACATCTACTTCTGCTTCATTGACTACACTAAACCTTTGACTGTGTGGCTCACAGCAAACTGGAAAATTCTTCAAGAGATGGGAATACCAGTTCACCTTACCTGCCTCCTGAGAAACCTCTATGCAGGTCAAGAAGCAACAGTTAAAACTGAACATGGAATAACAAACTGGTTCCAAATTGGGGAAGAACTATGTCAAGGCTGTATATTGTCACCCTGCTTATTTAACTTATATGCAGCATACATCATGCAAAAAGCCAGGCTGGATGAATCACAAGCTGGAATCAAGATTGTCAGGAGACATACCAACAACCTTAGATGTGCAGATGAAACCACTCTAATGGCAGAAAGTGAAGAGGAACTAAAGAGCCTCATGATGAAGGTGAAAGGGGAGAGTCAAAAGGCTGGCTTAAAACTCAACATTCAAAAAACTAAGATCATGGCATCTGGTCCCATCACTTCATGGCAAATAGAGGAGAAAAAGTGGAAACAGTGACAGATTTTCTTTTCTTGGGCTCTAAAATCACTACAGACAGTGACTGCAGCCATGAAATTAAAAGATGCTGCTCCTTGGAAGAAAAGTTATGACAAACCTAGACAATGAATTAAAAAGCAGAGACATCACTTGCCAACAAAGATTCATATAGTTAAAGCTATGGTTTTTCCAGTAGCTATGTATGGATCTGAGAGTTGGACCATAAAGAATACTGAGCACTGAAGAATGGATGCTTTCAAGTTGTGGAGATGGAGAAGATTCTTGAGACTCCCTTGGACAGCAAGGAGATCAAACCAGTCAATTCTAAAGGAAATGAACACTGAATATTCATTGCAAGGAATGATGCTGAAGTTGAAGCTGCGATACTTTGGCCACCTGATGCGAAGAACTGACTCATTAGCAAAAAGTCTCATGCTGGGAAAGATTGAAGGCAAGAGGACAAGGGGACAATAGAGGATGAGATGATCAGATGGCATTACCGACTCAATGGACATGAGTTTGAGCAAAATTAGGGAAATAGTGAAGGACAGGGAAGCCTGGTGAATTGCAGTCCACGAGGTCACAAAGACTCAGACACAACTTAAGTGACTGAACAACAAACATATTAAGTCCATAGGGAAGGGATGGGTCCTTTAATAAATGGTACTAGGACAACTGAAAAAAAAAAAACAACACCAACAAAAAAAAAAAAAAAAAAAAAAAAAAAAAACAACAGTATGATACTGGCACAGAGGCAGAAATACAGATCAAGGGAACAAAATAGAAAGCCCAGAGATAAATCCACGCGCCTATGGACACCTTATATTTGACAAAGGAGGCAAGAATAGACAATGGAGAAAAGACAACCTCTTTAAGAAGAGGTGCTGGGAAAAATGGTCAACCACTAGTAAAAGAATGAAACTAGAACACTGTCTAACACCATACACAAAATAAATTCAAAATGGATTAAAGATCGAAACTTAAGACCAGAAACTATAAAACTCCTAGAGGCAAACATAGGCAAAACACACTCTGACATAAATCACAGCAGGATACTCTATGACCCACCTCTCAGAGTAGTGGAAATAAATGAACAGGACCAAATTGTATAGCAAAATAGCACAAGTAAATGAATAGGGCCAAATTAAATTCAAAAGCTTTTGCACAACAAAGGAAAGTATAAGCAAGGTGAAAAGACAGCCTTCAGAATGGGAGGAAGTAAGAGCAAACAAAGCAGCTGACGAAGAAATAATCTCAAAAATATAAAAGCTGCTCCCACAGCTCAATTGCAGACCAAGAAATGACCAATTCAAAAAACGGGCCGATGAACTAAACAGACATTTCTCCAAAGAAGTCATACAGATGGCTAACAAACACATGAAGAGATGCTCAACATCACTTATTATCAGAGAAATGCAAATCCAGACGACCTTGAGGTACCCTTTCACGCTGGTCAGAATGGCTGTTACCCAAAAGTCTACAAACAATAAATGCTGGAGAGGGTGTGGAAAAAAGGGAACCCTCTCACTTTGTTGGTGGGAATGCAATCGAGTACAGTCACTACGGAGAATAGTGTGGAGACTCCTTAAAAAACTGAAAATAGAACTGCCATATGACCCAGGAATCCCACTGCTGGGCATGCACACAGAGGACACCAGAATTGAAAGAGTCACGGGTACCCCAATGTTCATCGCAGCACTGTTAATAATAGCCAGGACACGGAAGCAACCTAGAAGTCCATCAGCTGACTAAAGGATAAGAAAGCTGGTGTACATATACACAATGGAATGTAACTCATCCATTACAAAGAATACGTTTGAATCAGTTCGAAAGAGGTGGATGAAACGGGAGCCTATTATACTGAGTGAAGGACGTCAGAAAGAAACACGCCAATACAGTACACAAACACATATATATGGAATTTAGAAAGATGGCAATGATGACCCTATATGCGAGAGAGCAAAAGAGACACAGATGTATAGAAGAGTCTTTTGGACTCCGTGGGAGAAGGCGAGGGTAGGATGATTTGAGAGAAGAGCATTGAAACATGTATATTATTCTATGTGAACCAGATCACCAGTCCAGGTTTGATGCATGAGACTAGGTGCTCAGGGCTGGTGCACTGGGATGACCCTGAGGCATGGGATGGGGAGGGAGGTGGGAGGGGGGATTCAGGATGGGGAACCCATGGACACCCAGGGCTGATTCATGTCAATGTATGGCAAAAACCACTACAATATTGCAACTTAATTAGCCTCAAATCAAAATAAATGAATTTAGAAAAAAAGAACTCAAAAAAAGAAAAAACGGAAAGAAAGGACAGCACACCCAGGGGGTCTTTCACTTTTATTGATTTTAAATCACATTCAGTGACTGACTGTGAATCATCACTGGGGTCTCCCAGGAGTTAGAGTGCCAGAAAGATGTAATTAGGGAGCTGCAGTCCAGATAAAAAATAACATATCGTTGAGTTAAAATCTGAACTCAACTCGTTTGATGCCTATGGTGAAACTCTGTGTTTTAGTTGTTTCTAAAAAGCTTTCTGAAGACACGCAGGATTCTTATGGTCAGAGACTGCCTTATGTACCTCCATAATTGTTTGACTATTCCTTGGACCTTTTAAAACATTTCAAAATGAAAGTTAACACCAAATTAAATATCTCGTACTCTTTCTTTAAACCATGATAAATTTGTAGAATTTGGACTAACAAAAGACTTTATTGGGGAAGAATGTTTTACGAGTGTAGTTATTTTGAAATCCTAGGGTATGGTGATCATTAAAAGACCAGCTTTTACTCAGTCTCATGTTAGTTCTTATGTAAAAATTCACTGTACAGACTTCCATGACTGTCCAGTGGTTAGGACTCTGTGCTTTCCCTAGAAGGGCACGGGTTCAATCGCTGTTCAGGGAACCATGCTTCCACAACCTGCATATTGCCCCCCGGGGGGAAAGAAAAATTCTCTGTGAGTGGTGATCCTGTTTGTAACGTGCACTGGGATTGGGCCACCATCACTGCTCTTCCTTTGGGAATACATTGCTCCCAAAATTTTCTTAGCAAAAAGGTGTCCTAGTCATTATTTGATTTGTTCCCTCCAAACATTATTGTACTCCCTGGGAGTGCTATTTGTGGGTTTTAGGTGTATCAGCACTTCGTGCCTTCTGAGCACCTTTAGCCGACAGCATAGGTGAGTGATGCAACAATCCCTTTTATGAGGTAGGTGGCCAGGAGGTGATTCCTGCCTACCTTTCTCGGGGGGACTTTCACATTCACCACCCCTATGTGACAACCTCTTCCTTTCTGGGTCTGGCAATCTAGACCCTAATGTCATTCCACACCCCAAACAAAGGCTGTAACACCATACCACTACTCCTTGCCCTTGAAATCAAATGTTAATCAGGGTTATCCATCTTCAGTGCAGACTCCTGACCCAATCCAGACCACTACTCTCTGGCTAACTGGGGACCCGAGGGTCTGTTCCCCAACCTCTCGGGACCCCATATCCCTCCCATCTCCAGTGCCCACCTCTTCTCTTCTTTCCCTCCCTTCCATCAGAAAATTCACACACACGCAAATATCTTTTCCCCATTTGATGTTTATTGTAATTGCAGCCATCAGTTTACTATGTTAGTGTGAGAGTCTTTCCTTGGTTGGCCATTTCTACGAAAGCAGACCTCTGGAGGCACAGTTCTACACTGTCTGACCTTTTCGAGTCAGTTACTGGCTGCCCAGCTTGTACTACTCCAGGGTCTCTTATTCTGGGGCGGCTGAGCTTATCTTCTCTTTGGATTCTGCCTCCTTCTTTGATCCCTCCTCATATTTTGGTACCTTTTACGGCTTTGATTCAGTTTCTTATGTGCACAGGAACGGAGAAAACAGTTGGGTTTTCTGGTTGTCTTCACCTTCTTCGACTGAGTGGCATATGGTCGGATTTTCTTTCTAAAGGTTCCTTGAAGAGGTCTTCTGACCCTCATGGTCATATTTCGTGCCTGGAAAGACAAGACAAGGGTATGAGACTTTAGGAAAGAAAAAAGCGGATTTGGAAGGGAGATTTCATGAAAAAGGGATGAGGGCTCATGAGGGCTTTTGTGCCAGGCAAGGGTGGGTAGAGGTTTGGGGCAGCAAAGTCAATGGAGAACATGGGGAGCTTAGTTGGAATCATCTTACTTTCACACTGCCTCGGTACCTCCGTTGACAAAGGGTCTTCTTTTGTCCATTCATCCTTGAGGCAAACCGCCTTGTAACTCTTCTTGACTGCCGTGGGTTCCTGATTCCCTTAGTCAGGATGATGCCAAGAAGTGGCCTAACCTAGAATCTCTGCCTCTGGTCTCCCTATTTATACCCTTTCAGGACAATGAGGAGCCACACCCTTCAATCTGATTGGTCAGTTAGGCACCACCCCAGCCAATAGCATCTTGGGGGGCTTAGACATCACAATGTACCACTGTGCCCATCAACATGGGCTAGTGGATGCTGAGGGAGGCCATTTTATAACTTCTCCACTGATGACACCTCTGTGTGTCTGATTCTGGGCAGTGCTGATTCAGGGCCATGGTGTTTCTCCTCATGACCTTCAAACTTCCTTTCAGTTCCCTTTATCCTTTGACTTATATGTGCCATTTCAACACTCCTGCCTCCTTCATCCCTCTGAAAACATCTGCCAAACCCTTTCTGTCCCACTTCAGCCTTTCAGAGTAATCACTTCATCTCTAGCCCACCTTCTGCCTGTTGGGGGTTCCTGAGGGGCTTAAGGAACTTAAGAGCAAGCACTTAAGGTGGCAAAGGGTAATTAAGAACAGGTTGGGTGTTTGATCTCCTGTCATGAGCTTTAACGACCCCCAGACTTGGTGAATGCTCAGTCTGTTGCCCAAAGTTTAATACACAGTCTCCCTCAGAGTACACATCAGAACAAAGACACTTCTACATGTCTCCTCCACTAAATTTTGTTGGGACACTTCAACTCTCATATTCAGCAAGGAAACTCAACTTGCTCCATCTATCAGAAATACATTCCTGATTATTATTATTATTATTATTTTTTTTTAAGGAAAGTGCTCAAAGTCAAAATCAGTTCACCACTCATCCACTGAGTCTTGACTAAATCATTTCCCCAGTCATCCCTCCTTGTCAGTTATCAGGAGGTAGGGCCCATTGCAGGCCTGACCAAGAGCTGAGCAGGACAAGTACCTGCAGGTAGCTCAGTGATAGTTGGTTGCTTGTGGGTGGGGTCCATGAGGCACTGACCAATGGAAGAGCAAGCCCTGTTGCCTAGTAACAGGATGCAGAGTAATAAGGCACAGCAATGGCTACCTGCGAAGGGCTGTGCTCTGTTACATAAGGACACTTTGGGTCCAGTGTGCTGGAATCTTTTTGATTGACTCATTTCCGA
The DNA here is from genome assembly GCF_029407905.1 of Bubalus kerabau. NCBI lineage: Eukaryota > Metazoa > Chordata > Mammalia > Artiodactyla > Bovidae > Bubalus > Bubalus kerabau. The sequence goes on along the minus strand of NC_073647.1, from coordinate 37,270,495 downwards.
CCTCAGATTTGATTTCACATAATTAGTTAACTTTTGCATATCATAGTTTTCTTTATATTCCCAGGCCTAGCTGTCACCAGTGCTGTCACCTCTATGCCTCTCCAACAGCTGCCACTTGATCACATGCTCAGCATATAGTATAAATAGTTCAAAGCCCACAAGATTGTGAAGTCCAGCCCACCCTGAAAACTCCTTTGACAAACCTTAAATTCACAGTGATTCTTCTACTCTTTGCAGTGTAACAGAGCAGGATGAGCACAGCCCTTAACAGGAAGCCATTGGTGTGCTTCATTTCAAGCCATCCTGTCCCTAGGCAACAGGTGCTGTTCAAACATTGCTTGGTGCCTCAGAGGGCCCCATTCACAAGCAGCCAACTGTCAATGAGTGACCATTAGTTGTCCTGCTTAGCTGTTGGTCAGCACCACAGTGGGCCCTGCCCACAGGTTACTTACTATCAATGAGGGGGCCATAGGGAAAGTGATTAAGTCAAGGGTGGTGTGGCGGTCATCAGGAGGAGACTGAGATAAGAGGCAGATTCAGGCCTCATTCTGGAGGCCCTGGAGCTCACGCAGATTTGGGCCAGTGGGTGAGCTGGAGGGCCCAGGGAATACACTGGGGACTAGATGTTGTAGCCCTCCATAGCCCTCACTAAGGCCCTCCACTAGCCTTGGCCAAAGCCTTGAGGAGCAGTGTACCTCTCCCGCATCCCTGTCGCTGCGACCTACTAGCAGTGGTTTTCTATCTGGGTCTCAGACTGTGAGAACTGGTCTCCCCATATGGATGCCCTGAGGACGGAAACTGAGGACCTATTATGTTGGATGCCTGTCTCCGTCGGGGATGACGGCTGGGCAGAGTGTGGGAACCTGGCACTGAAGGAGCTGCTGGCTGAGATCTGCTTCCCCTTAACCAGCACTGGGACATTGCAGGGTGAAAGCTGTGCCTTGAGACTGCCCTTTCTTGTGAGGACAGAGAATAACATTCATCTAGTAGAGGTTTATGGGAACCTCATTACCTGACCATGACCTAACCTTAAGCACAAAGGGTATGACACCAAGAAGTCTGCAGCAACTTACCACCACTCTCCCTAACATTTAATTGTACATGCACTTACTGAAAACTTTTACTAACTTTGGGGTCTTAGGGCATGAACCACCCATCTCCTTGTATGAATCTTTAATCAACTTTCTCTGTTCCAAACTTTAAGGTTAAGTTTTGATGGGCCTCCTTCTGCGTCAGGCACATGGACTTGCAATTTGAAGAACAACGGTATTGTCTAAGGACAGACTTTGCCTCTCTTAAACAACGGCAGAGACTGGCCAACTGCTCACAATTATCCATAAAATACACGATGACTCGGCTTGGCTAAACTTTAGCCAAGCTTCTCTCCTCTGAACTTCAGCTTTCGCCCAAACTTGAGCAAGCGCTAAGATTCAAAGTTTTCTGTCTCCCTTAAGAGCTCATTCTGAGAATCAGCTCACTATCAGAGAGAAACAATTGCTGTAAAACAGCCCCATCATGCTGTCTGCTCATCCATCCTCCTACCTGCCCTAACACACACACAAACGCACACACACACACACACACACACACACACACACACACACACAGAGTTCCTGCTGACCCTACTCATATTTCCATGTTAAACAAACTTCTTTTTCTGTTCTATTTCAGACATGTCAGGATCTGTGCTCAAAATACTTTCCCAATTGCAATCAGTTCCGTTCAATGGCTCAGTCAATTCTGACTCTCTGAGACCCTATTGTGTGCAGCACATCAGGCTTCACTGTCCATCACCAACTCCCAGAGCTTGCTTAAAATTCAAGCCCATCAAGATGGTGATGCCATCCAACCATCTCATCCTTTGACGTCCCCTTCTCCTCTGGCCTTCAATCTTTCCCTGCATCAGGGTCTTTTCCAAGGAGCCAGTCTTTGCCTTAGATGGCCAAAGTATTGGAGCTTCAGCATTAGTCCTTTCAATGAATATTCAGGACTGATTTCCTCTAGCATTGACTGCATTGATTTCCTTGCAATCCAAGGGACTCTCGAGAGTCTTCCCCAACACCACAGTTCAAAACCATCAGTTCTTCCGTGCTCAGCTTTCTTTATGGTCCAACTCTCCCATGCATACCTGATGACTGTTGGGGAAACTTAGCTTTGACATATGGACCTTTGTCGGTAAAGTAATGTCTCTTCCTTTTAATACACTGTCTAGGTGGATCATAGTTTTCTTCCAAGGAGTAAGCGTCTTTCACTTTCATGGCAGCAGTCACCATCTGCAGTGGTTTTGGAGCCCAAAGAAGAAAGCCTGACACTGGTTCCACTGTTTCCCCGTCTATGTCCCATGAAGTGATGGGACCAGATGCCATGATCTGCGTTTTCTGAATGTTGAGTTTTAAGCCAACTTTTTCACTCTCCTCTTTCACTTTCATGCAGAGCCTTTTTAGTTCCTCTTCACTTTCTGCCATAAGGGTGGTGTCATCTGCATATCTGAGGTTATTGATATTTCTCCCGGCAATCTTGAGTCCAGCGTGTGCTTCTTCCAGCCCAGCGTTTCTCATGTTGTACACTGCATAGAAGATAAATGAGTCGGGGCACAATATACGGCCTTGACATACTCCTTTTCCTATTTGGAACCAGGCTGCTGTTCCATGTCCACCTCTAACTGTTCCTTCCTGAAATGCATACAAGTTTCTCAAGAGGCAGGTCAGGTGGTCTGGTATTCCCGTCTCTTCCAGAATTTTCCACAGTTTATTGTGGTCCACGCAGTCAAAGGCTTCGGCATAGTCAATAAAGCAGAAATAGATGTTTTTTCTGAACTCTCTTGCTGTTTGGATGATCCAAGAAAAGACCAATACATAGAAAACTGTAAAGCACTGATGAAAGAAATCAAAGATCACACAGATAGATGGAGAAATATACCATGTTCATGGATCAGAATGATCAATATAGTGAAAATGAGTACACAGCACAAAGCAATCTATAGATTCAATGCAATCCCTATCAAGCTACCAATGGTATTTTTCACAGAACTAGAACAAATAGCTTCACAGTTTGTATGGAAATACAGAAAACCTGGAATAGCCCAAAGCAACCTTGCCAAAGAAGAATGGAACTGGAGGAATCAACCTACCTGACTTCAGGCTCTATTACAAAGCTACAGTCATCAAAACAGTATAAACTGGCTCATAGAAAAAGCAAAGGAATTACAGAAAAACATCTACTTCTGCTTCATTGACTACACTAAACCTTTGACTGTGTGGCTCACAGCAAACTGGAAAATTCTTCAAGAGATGGGAATACCAGTTCACCTTACCTGCCTCCTGAGAAACCTCTATGCAGGTCAAGAAGCAACAGTTAAAACTGAACATGGAATAACAAACTGGTTCCAAATTGGGGAAGAATTATGTCAAGGCTGTATATTGTCACCCTGCTTATTTAACTTATATGCAGCATACATCATGCAAAAAGCCAGGCTGGATGAATCACAAGCTGGAATCAAGATTGTCAGGAGACATACCAACAACCTTAGATGTGCAGATGAAACCACTCTAATGGCAGAAAGTGAAGAGGAACTAAAGAGCCTCATGATGAAGGTGAAAGGGGAGAGTCAAAAGGCTGGCTTAAAACTCAACATTCAAAAAACTAAGATCATGGCATCTGGTCCCATCACTTCATGGCAAATAGAGGAGAAAAAGTGGAAACAGTGACAGATTTTCTTTTCTTGGGCTCTAAAATCACTACAGACAGTGACTGCAGCCATGAAATTAAAAGATGCTGCTCCTTGGAAGAAAAGTTATGACAAACCTAGACAATGAATTAAAAAGCAGAGACATCACTTGCCAACAAAGATTCATATAGTTAAAGCTATGGTTTTTCCAGTAGCTATGTATGGATCTGAGAGTTGGACCATAAAGAATACTGAGCACTGAAGAATGGATGCTTTCAAGTTGTGGAGATGGAGAAGATTCTTGAGACTCCCTTGGACAGCAAGGAGATCAAACCAGTCAATTCTAAAGGAAATGAACACTGAATATTCATTGCAAGGAATGATGCTGAAGTTGAAGCTGCGATACTTTGGCCACCTGATGCGAAGAACTGACTCATTAGCAAAAAGTCTCATGCTGGGAAAGATTGAAGGCAAGAGGACAAGGGGACAATAGAGGATGAGATGATCAGATGGCATTACCGACTCAATGGACATGAGTTTGAGCAAAATTAGGGAAATAGTGAAGGACAGGGAAGCCTGGTGAATTGCAGTCCACGAGGTCACAAAGACTCAGACACAACTTAAGTGACTGAACAACAAACATATTAAGTCCATAGGGAAGGGATGGGTCCTTTAATAAATGGTACTAGGACAACTGAAAAAAAAAAAAAAAACAACAACAAAAAAAAAAAAACGCAAAAAAAAAACAGTATGATACTGGCACAGAGGCAGAAATACAGATCAAGGGAACAAAATAGAAAGCCCAGAGATAAATCCACGCGCCTATGGACACCTTATATTTGACAAAGGAGGCAAGAATAGACAATGGAGAAAAGACAACCTCTTTAAGAAGAGGTGCTGGGAAAAATGGTCAACCACTAGTAAAAGAATGAAACTAGAACACTGTCTAACACCATACACAAAATAAATTCAAAATGGATTAAAGATCGAAACTTAAGACCAGAAACTATAAAACTCCTAGAGGCAAACATAGGCAAAACACACTCTGACATAAATCACAGCAGGATACTCTATGACCCACCTCTCAGAGTAATGGAAATAAATGAACAGGACCAAATTGTATAGCAAAATAGCACAAGTAAATGAATAGGGCCAAATTAAATTCAAAAGCTTTTGCACAACAAAGGAAAGTATAAGCAAGGTGAAAAGACAGCCTTCAGAATGGGAGGAAGTAAGAGCAAACAAAGCAGCTGACGAAGAAATAATCTCAAAAATATAAAAGCTGCTCCCACAGCTCAATTGCAGACCAAGAGATGACCAATTCAAAAAACGGGCCGATGAACTAAACAGACATTTCTCCAAAGAAGTCATACAGATGGCTAACAAACACATGAAGAGATGCTCAACATCACTTATTATCAGAGAAATGCAAATCCAGACGACCTTGAGGTACCCTTTCACGCTGGTCAGAATGGCTGTTACCCAAAAGTCTACAAACAATAAATGCTGGAGAGGGTGTGGAAAAAAGGGAACCCTCTCACTTTGTTGGTGGGAATGCAATCGAGTACAGTCACTACGGAGAATAGTGTGGAGACTCCTTAAAAAACTGAAAATAGAACTGCCATATGACCCAGGAATCCCACTGCTGGGCATGCACACAGAGGACACCAGAATTGAAAGAGTCACGGGTACCCCAATGTTCATCGCAGCACTGTGAATAATAGCCAGGACACGGAAGCAACCTAGAAGTCCATCAGCTGACTAAAGGATAAGAAAGCTGGTGTACATATACACAATGGAATGTACCTCATCCATTACAAAGAATACGTTTGAATCAGTTCGAAAGAGGTGGATGAAACGGGAGCCTATTATACTGAGTGAAGGACGTCAGAAAGAAACACGCCAATACAGTACACAAAAACATATATATGGAATTTAGAAAGATGGCAATGATGACCCTATATGCGAGAGAGCAAAAGAGACACAGATGTATAGAAGAGTCTTTTGGACTCCGTGGGAGAAGGCGAGGGGAGGATGATTTGAGAGAAGAGCATTGAAACATGTATATTATTCTATGTGAACCAGATCACCAGTCCAGGTTTGATGCATGAGACTAGGTGCTCAGGGCTGGTGCACTGGGATGGCACTGAGGAATGGGATGGGGAGGGAAGTGGGAGGGGGGACTCAGGATTGGGATCCCATGGACACCCATGGCTGATTCATGTCAATGTATGGCAAAAACCACTACAATATTGCAACTTAATTAGCCTCAAATCAAAATAAATGAATTTAGAAAAAATAACTCAAAAAAAGAAAACCGGAAAGAAAGAACAGCACACCCAGGGGGTCTTTCACTTTTATTGATTTCAAATCACATTCAGTGACTGACTGTGAATCATCACTGGGGTCTCCCAGGAGTTAGAGTGCCAGAAAGATTTAATTAGGGAGCTGCAGTCCAGATAAAAGATAACATATCCTTGAGTTAAAATCTGAACTCAACTCGTTTGATGCCTATGGTGAAACTCTGTGTTTTAGTTGTTTCTAAAAAGCTTTCTGAAGACACGCAGGATTCTTATGGTCAGAGACTGCCTTATGTACCTCCATAATTGTTTGACTATTCCTTGGCCCTTTTGAAACATTTCAAAATGAAATTTAACACCAAATTAAATATCTCGTACTCTTTCTTTAAACCATGATAAATTTGTAGAATTTGGACTAACAAAAGACTTTATTGGGGAAGAATATTTTAGGAGTGTAGTTATTTTGAAATCCTAGGGTATGGTGATCATTAAAAGACCAGCTTTTACTCAGTCTTTTGTTAGTTCTTATGTAAAAATTCACTGTACAGACTTCCATGACTGTCCAGTGGTTAGGACTCTGTGCTTTCCCTAGAAGGGCACGGGTTCAATCGCTGTTCAGGGAACCATGCTTCCACAACCTGCATATTGCCCCCCGGGGGGAAAGAAAAATTCTCTGTGAGTGGTGATCCTGTTTGTAACGTGCACTGGGATTGGGCCACCATCACTGCTCTTCCTTTGGGAATACATTGCTCCCAAAATTTTCTTAGCAAAAAGGTGTCCTAGTCATTATTTGATTTGTTCCCTCCAAACATTATTGTACTCCCTGGGAGTGCTATTTGTGGGTTTTAGGTGTATCAGCACTTCGTGCCTTCTGAGCACCTTTAGCCGACAGCATAGGTGAGTGATGCAACAATCCCTTTTATGAGGTAGGTGGCCAGGAGGTGATTCCTGCCTACCTTTCTCGGGGGGACTTTCACATTCACCACCCCTATGTGACAACCTCTTCCTTTCTGGGTCTGGCAATCTAGACCCTAATGCCATTCCACACCCCAAACAAAGGCTGTAACACCATACCACTACTCCTTGCCCTTGAAATCAAATGTTAATCAGGGTTATCCATCTTCAGTGCAGACTCCTGACCCAATCCAGACCACTACTCTCTGGCTAACTGGGGACCCGAGGGTCTGTTCCCCAACCTCTCGGGACCCCATATCCCTCCCATCTCCAGTGCCCACCTCTTCTCTTCTTTCCCTCCCTTCCATCAGAAAATTCACACACACGCAAATATCTTTTCCCCATTTGATGTGTATTGTAATTGCAGCCATCAGTTTACTATGTTAGTGTGAGAGTCTTTCCTTGGTTGGCCATTTCTACGAAAGCAGACCTCTGGAGGCACAGTTCTACACTGTCTGACCTTTTCGAGTCAGTTACTGGCTGCCCAGCTTGTACTTCTCCAGGGTCTCTTATTCTGGGGCGGCTGAGCTTATCTTCTCTTTGGATTCTGCCTCCTTCTTTGATCCCGCCTCATATTTTGGTACCTTTTACGGCTTTGATTCAGTTTCTTACGTGCACAGGAATGGAGAAAACAGTTGGGTTTTCTGGTTGTCTTCACCTTCTTCGACTGAGTGGCATATGGTCGGATTTTCTTTCTCAAGGTTCCTTGAAGAGGTCTTCTGACCCTCATGGTCATATTTCGTGCCTGGAAAGACAAGACAAGGGTATGAGACTTTAGGAAAGAAAAAAGCGGAGTTGGATGGGAGATTTCATGAAAAAGGGATGTGGGCTCATGAGGGCTTTTGTGCCAGGCAAGGGTGGGTAGAGGTTTGGGGCAGCAAAGTCAATGGAGAACATGGGGAGCTTAGTTGGAATCATCTTACTTTCACACTGCCTCGGTACCTCCGTTGACAAAGGGTCTTCTTTTGTCCATTCATCCTTGAGGCAAACCGCCTTGTAACTCTTCTTGACTGCCGTGGGTTCCTGATTCCCTTAGTCAGGATGATGCCAAGAAGTGGCCTAACCTAGAATCTCTGCCTCTGGTCTCCCTATTTATACCCTTTCAGGACAATGAGGAGCCACACCCTTCAATCTGATTGGTCAGTTAGGCACCACCCCAGCCAATAGCATCTTGGGGGGCTTAGACATCACAATGTACCACTGTGCCCATCAACATGGCCTAGTGGATGCTGAGGGAGGCCATTTTATAACTTCTCCACTGATGACACCTCTGTGTGTCTGATTCTGGGCAGTGGTGATTCAGGGCCATGGTGTTTCTCCTCATGACCTTCCAACTTCCTTTCAGTTCCCTTTATCCTTTGACTTATATGTGCCACTTCAACACTCCTGCCTCCTTCATCCCTCTGAAAACATCTGCCAAACCCTTTCTGTCCCACTTCAGCCTTTCAGAGTAATCACTTCATCTCTAGCCCACCTTCTGCCTGTTGGGGGTTCCTGAGGGGCTTAAGGAACTTAAGAGCAAGCACTTAAGGTGGCAAAGGGTAATTAAGAACAGGTTGGGTGTTTGATCTCCTGTCATGAGCTTTAACGACCCCCAGACTTGGTGAATGCTCAGTCTGTTGCCCAAAGTTTAATACACAGTCTCCCTCAGAGTACACATCAGAACAAAGACACTTCTACATGTCTCCTCCACTAAATTTTGTTGGGACACTTCAACTCTCATATTCAGCAAGGAAACTCAACTTGCTCCATCTGTCAGAAATACATTCCTGATTATTATTATTATTTTTTTTTTTTTAAGGAAAGTGCTCAAAGTCAAAATCAGTTCACCACTCTTCCACTGAGTCTTGACTAAATCATTTCCCCAGTCATCCCTCCTTGTCAGTTATCAGTAGGTAGGGCCCATTGCAGGCCTGACCAAGAGCTGAGCAGGACAAGTACCTGCAGGTAGCTCAGTGATAGTTGGTTGCTTGTGGGTGGGGTCCATGAGGCACTGACCAATGGAAGAGCAAGCCCTGTTGCCTAGTAACAGGATGCAGAGTAATAAGGCACAGCAATGGCTACCTGCGAAGGGCTGTGCTCTGTTACATAAGGACACTTTGGGTCCAGTGTGCTGGAATCTTTTTGATTGACTCATTTCCGACCTCAGATTTGATTTCACATAATTAGTTAACTTTTGCATATCATACTTTTCATTATATTCCCAGGCCTAGCTGTCACCAGTGCTGTCACCTCTATGCCTCTCCAACAGCTGCCACTTGATCACATGCTCAGCATATAGTATAAATAGTTCAAAGCCCACAAGATTGTGAAGTCCAGCCCACCCTGAAAACTCCTTTGACAAACCTTAAATTCACAGTGATTCTTCTACTCTTTGCAGTGTAACAGAGCAGGATGAGGACAGCCCTTAACAGGAAGCAATTGGTGTGCTTCATTTCAAGCCATCCTGTCCCTAGGCAACAGGTGCTGTTCAAACATTGCTTGGTGCCCCAGAGGGCCCCATTCACAAGCAGCCAACTGTCAATGAGTGACCATTAGTTGTCCTGCTTAGCTGTTGGTCAGCACCACAGTGGGCCCTGCCCACAGGTTACTTACTATCAATGAGGGGGCCATAGGGAAAGTGATTAAGTCAAGGGTGGTGTGGCGGTCATCAGGAGGAGACTGAGATAAGAGGCAGATTCAGGCCTCATTCTGGAGGCCCTGGAGCTCACGCAGATTTCGGCCAGTGGGTGAGCTGGAGGGCCCAGGGAATACACTGGGGACTAGATGTTGTAGCCCTCCATAGCCCTCACTAAGGCCCTCCACTAGCCTTGGCCAAAGCCTTGAGGAGCAGTGTACCTCTCCCGCATCCCTGTCGCTGCGACCTACTAGCAGTGGTTTTCTATCTGGGTATCAGACTGTGAGAACTGGTCTCCCCATATGGATGCCCTGAGGACGGAAACTGAGGACCTATTATGTTGGATGCCTGTCTCCGTCAGGGATGACGGCTGGGGAGAGTGTGGGAACCTGGCACTGAAGGAGCTGCTGGCTGAGATCTGCTTCCCCTTAACCAGCACTGGGACATTGCAGGGTGAAAGCTGTGCCTTGAGACTGCCCTTTCTTGTGAGGACAGAGAATAACATTCATCTAGTACAGGTTTATAGGAACCTCATTACCTGACCATGACCTAACCTTAAGCACAAAGGGTATGACACCAAGAAGTCTGCAGCAACTTACCACCACTCTCCCTAACATTTAATTGTACATGCACTTACTGAAAACTTTTACTAACTTTGGGGTCTTAGGGCATGAAGCACCCATCTCCTTGTATGAATCTTTAATCAACTTTCTCTGTTCCAAACTTTAAGGTTAAGTTTTGATGGGCCTCCTTCTGCGTCAGGCACATGGACTTGCAATTTGAAGAACAACGGTATTGTCTAAGGACAGACTTTGCCTCTCTTAAACAACGGCAGAGACTGGCCAACTGCTCACAATTATCCATAAAATACACGATGACTCGGCTTGGCTAAACTTTAGCCAAGCTTCTCTCCTCTGAACTTCAGCTTTCGCCCAAACTTGAGCAAGCGCTAAGATTCAAAGTTTTCTGTCTCCCTTAAGAGCTCATTCTGAGAATCAGCTCACTATCAGAGAGAAACAATTGCTGTAAAACAGCCCCATCATGCTGTCTGCTCATCCATCCTCCTACCTGCCCCATCACACACACACACACACACACACACACACACACAGAGTTCCTGCTGACCCTACTCATATTTCCATGTTAAACAAACTTCTTTTTCTGTTCTATTTCAGACATGTCAGGATCTGTGCTCAAAATACTTTCCCAATTGCAATCAGTTCCGTTCAATGGCTCAGTCAATTCTGACTCTCTGAGACCCTATTGTGTGCAGCACATCAGGCTTCACTGTCCATCACCAACTCCCAGAGCTTGCTTAAAATTCAAGCCCATCAAGATGGTGATGCCATCCAACCATCTCATCCTTTGACGTCCCCTTCTCCTCTGGCCTTCAATCTTTCCCTGCATCAGGGTCTTTTCCAAGGAGCCAGTCTTTGCCTCAGATGGCCAAAGTATTGGAGCTTCAGCATTAGTCCTTTCAATGAATATTCAGGACTGATTTCCTCTAGCATTGACTGCATTGATTTCCTTGCAATCCAAGGGACTCTCGAGATTCTTCCCCAACACCACAGTTCAAAACCATCAGTTCTTCAGTGCTCAGCTTTCTTTATGGTCCAACTCTCCCATGCATACCTGATGACTGTTGGGAAAACTTAGCTTTGACATATGGACCTTTGTCGGTAAAGTAATGTCTCTTCCTTTTAATACACTGTCTAGGTGGATCATAGTTTTCTTCCAAGGAGTAAGCGTCTTTCCCTTTCATGGCAGCAGTCACCATCTGCAGTGGATTTGGAGCCCAAAGAAGAAAGCCTGACACTGGTTCCACTGTTTCCCCGTCTATGTCCCATGAAGTGATGGGACCAGATGCCATGATCTGCGTTTTCTGAATGTTGAGTTTTAAGCCAACTTTTTCACTCTCCTCTTTCACTTTCATGCAGAGCCTTTTTAGTTCCTCTTCACTTTCTGCCATAAGGGTGGTGTCATCTGCATATCTGAGGTTATTGATATTTCTCCCGGCAATCTTGAGTCCAGCGTGTGCTTCTTCCAGCCCAGCGTTTCTCATGTTGTACACTGCATAGAAGATAAATGAGTCGGGGCACAATATACGGCCTTGACATACTCCTTTTGCTATTTGGAACCAGGCTGTTGTTCCATGTCCACCTCTAACTGTTTCTTCCTGAAATGCATACAAGTTTCTCAAGAGGCAGGTCAGGTGGTCTGGTATTCCCGTCTCTTCCAGAATTTTCCACAGTTTATTGTGGTCCACACAGTAAAAGGCTTCGGCATAGTCAATAAAGCAGAAATAGATGTTTTTTCTGAACTCTCTTGCTGTTTGGATGATCCAAGAAAAGACCAATACATAGAAAACTGTAAAGCACTGATGAAAGAAATCAACGATCACACAGATAGATGGAGAAATATACCATGTTCATGGATCAGAATGATCAATATAGTGAAAATGAGTACACAGCACAAAGCAATCTATAGATTCAATGCAATCCCTATCAAGCTACCAATGGTATTTTTCACAGAACTAGAACAAATAGCTTCACAGTTTGTATGGAAATACAGAAAACCTGGAATAGCCCAAAGCAACCTTGCCAAAGAAGAATGGAACTGGAGGAATCAACCTACCTGACTTCAGGCTCTATTACAAAGCTACAGTCATCAAAACAGTATAAACTGGCTCATAGAAAAAGCAAAGGAATTACAGAAAAACATCTACTTCTGCTTCATTGACTACACTAAACCTTTGACTGTGTGGCTCACAGCAAACTGGAAAATTCTTCAAGAGATGGGAATACCAGTTCACCTTACCTGCCTCCTGAGAAACCTCTATGCAGGTCAAGAAGCAACAGTTAAAACTGAACATGGAATAACAAACTGGTTCCAAATTGGGGAAGAATTATGTCAAGGCTGTATATTGTCACCCTGCTTATTTAACTTATATGCAGCATACATCATGCAAAAAGCCAGGCTGGATGAATCACAAGCTGGAATCAAGATTGTCAGGAGACATACCAACAACCTTAGATGTGCAGATGAAACCACTCTAATGGCAGAAAGTGAAGAGGAACTAAAGAGCCTCATGATGAAGGTGAAAGGGGAGAGTCAAAAGGCTGGCTTAAAACTCAACATTCAAAAAACTAAGATCATGGCATCTGGTCCCATCACTTCATGGCAAATAGAGGAGAAAAAGTGGAAACAGTGACAGATTTTCTTTTCTTGGGCTCTAAAATCACTACAGACAGTGACTGCAGCCATGAAATTAAAAGATGCTGCTCCTTGGAAGAAAAGTTATGACAAACCTAGACAATGAATTAAAAAGCAGAGACATCACTTGCCAACAAAGATTCATATAGTTAAAGCTATGGTTTTTCCAGTAGCTATGTATGGATCTGAGAGTTGGACCATAAAGAATACTGAGCACTGAAGAATGGATGCTTTCAAGTTGTGGAGATGGAGAAGATTCTTGAGACTCCCTTGGACAGCAAGGAGATCAAACCAGTCAATTCTAAAGGAAATGAACACTGAATATTCATTGGAAGGAATGATGCTGAAGTTGAAGCTGCGATACTTTGGCCACCTGATGCGAAGAACTGACTCATTAGCAAAAAGTCTCATGCTGGGAAAGATTGAAGGCAAGAGGACAAGGGGACAATAGAGGATGAGATGATCAGATGGCATTACCGACTCAATGGACATGAGTTTGAGCAAAATTAGGGAAATAGTGAAGGACAGGGAAGCCTGGTGAATTGCAGTCCACGAGGTCACAAAGACTCAGACACAACTTAAGTGACTGAACAACAAACATATTAAGTCCATAGGGAAGGGATGGGTCCTTTAATAAATGGTACTAGGACAACTGAAAAAAAAAAAAAAAACAACAAAAAAAAAAACAAAAAACAAAAAAAAAAAACAGTATGATACTGGCACAGAGGCAGAAATACAGATCAAGGGAACAAAATAGAAAGCCCAGAGATAAATCCACGCGCCTATGGACACCTTATATTTGACAAAGGAGGCAAGAATAGACAATGGAGAAAAGACAACCTCTTTAAGAAGAGGTGCTGGGAAAAATGGTCAACCACTAGTAAAAGAATGAAACTAGAACACTGTCTAACACCATACACAAAATAAATTCAAAATGGATTAAAGATCGAAACTTAAGACCAGAAACTATAAAACTCCTAGAGGCAAACATAGGCAAAACACACTCTGACATAAATCACAGCAGGATACTCTATGACCCACCTCTCAGAGTAATGGAAATAAATGAACAGGACCAAATTGTATAGCAAAATAGCACAAGTAAATGAATAGGGCCAAATTAAATTCAAAAGCTTTTGCACAACAAAGGAAAGTATAAGCAAGGTGAAAAGACAGCCTTCAGAATAGGGGGAAGTAAGAGCAAACAAAGCAGCTGACGAAGAAATAATCTCAAAAATATAAAAGCTGCTCCCACAGCTCAATTGCAGACCAAGAAATGACCAATTCAAAAAACGGGCTGATGAACTAAACAGACATTTCTCCAAAGAAGTCATACAGATGGCTAACAAACACATGAAGAGATGCTCAACATCACTCATTATCAGAGAAATGCAAATCCAGACGACCTTGAGGTACCCTTTCACGCTGGTCAGAATGGCTGTTACCCAAAAGTCTACAAACAATAAATGCTGGAGAGGGTGTGGAGAAAAGGGAACCCTCTCACTTTGTTGGTGGGAATGCAATCGAGTACAGCCACTACGGAGAATAGTGTGGAGACTCCTTAAAAAACTGAAAATAGAACTGCCATATGACCCAGGAATCCCACTGCTGGGCATGCACACAGAGGACACCAGAATTGAAAGAGTCACGGGTACCCCAATGTTCATCGCAGCACTGTTAATAATAGCCAGGACACGGAAGCAACCTAGAAGTCCATCAGCTGACTAAAGGATAAGAAAGCTGGTGTACATATACACAATGGAATGTACCTCATCCATTACAAAGAATACGTTTGAATCAGTTCGAAAGAGGTGGATGAAACGGGAGCCTATTATACTGAGTGAAGGACGTCAGAAAGAAACACGCCAATACAGTACACAAACACATATATATGGAATTTAGAAAGATGGCAATGATGACCCTATATGCGAGAGAGCAAAAGAGACACAGATGTATAGAAGAGTCTTTTGGACTCCGTGGGAGAAGGGGAGGGTAGGATGATTTGAGAGAAGAGCATTGAAACATGTATATTATTCTATGTGAACCAGATCACCAGTCCAGGTTTGATGCATGAGACTAGGTGCTCAGGGCTGGTGCACTGGGATGACCCTGAGGCATGGGATGGGGAGGGAGGTGGGAGGGGGGATTCAGGATGGGGAACCCATGGACACCCAAGGCTGATTCATGTCAATGTATGGCAAAAACCACTACAATATTGCAACGTAATTAGCCTCAAATCAAAATAAATGAATTTAGAAAAAAAGAACTCAAAAAAAGAAAAAACGGAAAGAAAGGACAGCACACCCAGGGGGTCTTTCACTTTTATTGATTTCAAATCACATTCAGTGACTGACTGTGAATCATCACTGGGGTCTCCCAGGAGTTAGAGTGCCAGAAAGATGTAATTAGGGAGCTGCAGTCCAGATAAAAGATAACATATCGTTGAGTTAAAATCTGAACTCAACTCGTTTGATGCCTATGGTGAAACTCTGTGTTTTAGTTGTTTCTAAAAAGCTTTCTGAAGACACGCAGGATTCTTATGGTCAGAGACTGCCTTATGTACCTCCATAATTGTTTGACTATTCCTTGGCCCTTTTGAAACATTTCAAAATGAAATTTAACACCAAATTAAATATCTCGTACTCTTTCTTTAAACCATGATAAATTTGTAGAATTTGGACTAACAAAAGACTTTATTGGGGAAGAATGTTTTAGGAGTGTAGTTATTTTGAAATCCTAGGGTATGGTGATCATTAAAAGACCAGCTTTTACTCAGTCTTTTGTTAGTTCTTATGTAAAAATTCACTGTACAGACTTCCATGACTGTCCAGTGGTTAGGACTCTGTGCTTTCCCTAGAAGGGCACGGGTTCAATCGCTGTTCAGGGAACCATGCTTCCACAACCTGCATATTGCCCCCCGGGGGGAAAGAAAAATTCTCTGTGAGTGGTGATCCTGTTTGTAACGTGCACTGGGATTGGGCCACCATCACTGCTCTTCCTTTGGGAATACATTGCTCCCAAAATTTTCTTAGCAAAAAGGTGTCCTAGTCATTATTTGATTTGTTCCCTCCAAACATTATTGTACTCCCTGGGAGTGCTATTTGTGGGTTTTAGGTGTATCAGCACTTCGTGCCTTCTGAGCACCTTTAGCCGACAGCATAGGTGAGTGATGCAACAATCCCTTTTATGAGGTAGGTGGCCAGGAGGTGATTCCTGCCTACCTTTCTCGGGGGGACTTTCACATTCACCACCCGTATGTGACAACCTCTTCCTTTCTGGGTCTGGCAATCTAGACCCTAATGTCATTCCACACCTCAAACAAAGGCTGTAACACCATACCACTACTCCTTGCCCTTGAAATCAAATGTTAATCAGGGTTATCCATCTTCAGTGCAGACTCCTGACCCAATCCAGACCACTACTCTCTGGCTAACTGGGGACCCGAGGGTCTGTTCCCCAACCTCTCGGGACCCCATATCCCTCCCATCTCCAGTGCCCACCTCTTCTCTTCTTTCCCTCCCTTCCATCAGAAAATTCACACACACGCAAATATCTTTTCCCTATTTGATGTTTATTGTAATTGCAGCCATCAGTTTACTATGTTAGTGTGAGAGTCTTTCCTTGGTTGGCCATTTCTACGAAAGCAGACCTCTGGAGGCACAGTTCTACACTGTCTGACCTTTTCGAGTCAGTTACTGGCTGCCCAGCTTGTACTTCTCCAGGGTCTCTTATTCTGGGGCGGCTGAGCTTATCTTCTCTTTGGATTCTGCCTCCTTCTTTGATCCCGCCTCATATTTTGGTACCTTTTACGGCTTTGATTCAGTTTCTTACGTGCACAGGAACGGAGAAAACAGTTGGGTTTTCTGGTTGTCTTCACCTTCTTCGACTGAGTGGCATATGGTCGGATTTTCTTTCTCAAGGTTCCTTGAAGAGGTCTTCTGACCCTCATGGTCATAGTTCGTGCCTGGAAAGACAAGACAAGGGTATGAGACTTTAGGAAAGAAAAAAGCGGAGTTGGAAGGGAGATTTCATGAAAAAGGGATGTGGGCTCATGAGGGCTTTTGTGCCAGGCAAGGGTGGGTAGAGGTTTGGGGCAGCCAAGTCAATGGAGAACATGGGGAGCTTAGTTGGAATCATCTTACTTTCACACTGCCTCGGTACCTCCGTTGACAAAGGGTCTTCTTTTGTCCATTCATCCTTGAGGCAAACCGCCTTGTAACTCTTCTTGACTGCCGTGGGTTCCTGATTCCCTTAGGCAGGATGATGCCAAGAAGTGGCCTAACCTAGAATCTCTGCCTCTGGTCTCCCTATTTATACCCTTTCAGGACAATGAGGAGCCACACCCTTCAATCTGATTGGTCAGTTAGGCACCACCCCAGCCAAGAGCATCTTGGGGGGCTTAGACATCACAATGTACCACTGTGCCCATCAACATGGGCTAGTGGATGCTGAGGGAGGCCATTTTATAACTTCTCCACTGATGACACCTCTGTGTGTCTGATTCTGGGCAGTGGTGATTCAGGGCCATGGTGTTTCTCCTCATGACCTTCAAACTTCCTTTCAGTTCCCTTTATCCTTTGACTTATATGTGCCACTTCAACACTCCTGCCTCCTTCATCCCTCTGAAAACATCTGCCAAACCCTTTCTGTCCCACTTCAGCCTTTCAGAGTAATCACTTCATCTCTAGCCCACCTTCTGCCTGTTGGGGGTTCCTGAGGGGCTTAAGGAACTTAAGAGCAAGCACTTAAGGTGGAAAAGGGTAATTAAGAACAGGTTGGGTGTTTGATCTCCTGTCATGAGCTTTAACGACCCCCAGACTTGGTGAATGCTCAGTCTGTTGCCCAAAGTTTAATACACAGTCTCCCTCAGAGTACACATCAGAACAAAACACTTCTACATGTCTCCTCCACTAAATTTTGTTGGGACACTTCAACTCTCATATTCAGCAAGGAAACTCAACTTGCTCCATCTATCAGAAATACATTCCTGATTATTATTATTATTATTTTTTTTTTTAAGGAAAGTGCTCAAAGTCAAAATCAGTTCACCACTCTTCCACTGAGTCTTGACTAAATCATTTCCCCAGTCATCCCTCCTTGTCAGTTATCAGTAGGTAGGGCCCATTGCAGGCCTGACCAAGAGCTGAGCAGGACAAGTACCTGCAGGTAGCTCAGTGATAGTTGGTTGCTTGTGGGTGGGGTCCATGAGGCACTGACCAATGGAAGAGCAAGCCCTGTTGCCTAGTAACAGGATGCAGAGTAATAAGGCACAGCAATGGCTACCTGCGAAGGGCTGTGCTCTGTTACATAAGGACACTTTGGGTCCAGTGTGCTGGAATCTTTTTGATTGACTCATTTCCGACCTCAGATTTGATTTCACATAATTAGTTGACTTTTGCATATCATACTTTTCATTATATTCCCAGGCCTAGCTGTCACCAGTGCTGTCACCTCTATGCCTCTCCAACAGCTGCCACTTGATCACATGCTCAGCATATAGTATAAATAGTTCAAAGCCCACAAGATTGTGAAGTCCAGCCCACCCTGAAAACTCCTTTGACAAACCTTAAATTCACAGTGATTCTTCTACTCTTTGCAGTGTAACAGAGCAGGATGAGCACAGCCCTTAACAGGAAGCCATTGGTGTGCTTCATTTCAAGCCATCCTGTCCCTAGGCAACAGGTGCTGTTCAAACATTGCTTGGTGCCTCAGAGGGCCCCATTCACAAGCAGCCAACTGTCAATGAGTGACCATTAGTTGTCCTGCTTAGCTGTTGGTCAGCACCACAGTGGGCCCTGCCCACAGGTTACTTACTATCAATGAGGGGGCCATAGGGAAAGTGATTAAGTCAAGGGTGGTGTGGCGGTCATCAGGAGGAGACTGAGATAAGAGGCAGATTCAGGCCTCATTCTGGAGGCCCTGGAGCTCACGCAGATTTCGGCCAGTGGGTGAGCTGGAGGGCCCAGGGAATACACTGGGGACTAGATGTTGTAGCCCTCCATAGCCCTCACTAAGGCCCTCCACTAGCCTTGGCCAAAGCCTTGAGGAGCAGTGTACCTCTCCCGCATCCCTGTCGCTGCGACCTACTAGCAGTGGTTTTCTATCTGGGTCTCAGACTGTGAGAACTGGTCTCCCCATATGGATGCCCTGAGGACGGACGCTGAGGACCTATTATGTTGGATGCCTGTCTCCGTCAGGGATGACGGCTGGGCAGAGTGTGGGAACCTGGCACTGAAGGAGCTGCTGGCTGAGATCTGCTTCCCCTTAACCAGCACTGGGACATTGCAGGGTGAAAGCTGTGCCTTGAGACTGCCCTTTCTTGTCAGGACAGAGAATAACATTCATCTAGTACAGGTTTATAGGAACCTCATTACCTGACCATGACCTAACCTTAAGCACAAAGGGTATGACACCAAGAAGTCTGCAGCAACTTACCACCACTCTCCCTAACATTTAATTGTACATGCACTTACTGAAAACTTTTACTAACTTTGGGGTCTTAGGGCATGAACCACCCATCTCCTTGTATGAATCTTTAATCAACTTTCTCTGTTCCAAACTTTAAGGTTAAGTTTTGATGGGCCTCCTTCTGCGTCAGGCACATGGACTTGCAATTTGAAGAACAACGGTATTGTCTAAGGACAGACTTTGCCTCTCTTAAACAACGGCAGAGACTGGCCAACTGCTCACAATTATCCATAAAATACACGATGACTCGGCTTGGCTAAACTTTAGCCAAGCTTCTCTCCTCTGAACTTCAGCTTTCGCCCAAACTTGAGCAAGCACTAAGATTCAAAGTTTTCTGTCTCCCTTAACAGCTCATTCTGAGAATCAGCTCACTATCAGAGAGAAACAATTGCTGTAAAACAGCCCCATCATGCTGTCTGCTCATCCATCCTCCTACCTGCCCCATCACACACACACACACACACACACACACAGAGTTCCTGCTGACCCTACTCATACTTCCATGGTAAACAAACTTCTTTTTCTGTTCTACTTCAGACATGTCAGGATCTGTGCTCAAAATCCTTTCCCAATTGCAATCAGTTCCGTTCAATGGCTCAGTCAATTCTGACTCTCTGAGACCCTATTGTGTGCAGCACATCAGGCTTCACTGTCCATCACCAACTCCCAGAGCTTGCTTAAAATTCAAGCCCATCAAGATGGTGATGCCATCCAACCATCTCATCCTTTGACGTCCCCTTCTCCTCTGGCCTTCAATCTTTCCCTGCATCAGGGTCTTTTCCAAGGAGCCAGTCTTTGCCTCAGATGGCCAAAGTATTGGAGCTTCAGCATTAGTCCTTTCAATGAATATTCAGGACTGATTTCCTCTAGCATTGACTGCATTGATTTCCTTGCAATCCAAGGGACTCTCGAGAGTCTTCCCCAACACCACAGTTCAAAACCATCAGTTCTTCAGTGCTCAGCTTTCTTTATGGTCCAACTCTCCCATGCATACCTGATGACTGTTGGGAAAACTTAGTTTTGACATATGGACCTTTGTCGGTAAAGTAATGTCTCTTCCTTTTAATACACTGTCTAGGTGGATCATAGTTTTCTTCCAAGGAGTAAGCGTCTTTCCCTTTCATGGCAGCAGTCACCATCTGCAGTGGTTTTGGAGCCCAAAGAAGAAAGCCTGACACTGGTTCCACTGTTTCCCCGTCTATGTCCCATGAAGTGATGGGACCAGATGCCATGATCTGCGTTTTCTGAATGTTGAGTTTTAAGCCAACTTTTTCACTCTCCTCTTTCACTTTCATGCAGAGCCTTTTTAGTTCCTCTTCACTTTCTGCCATAAGGGTGGTGTCATCTGCATATCTGAGGTTACTGATATTTCTCCCGGCAATCTTGAGTCCAGCGTGTGCTTCTTCCAGCCCAGCGTTTCTCATGTTGTACACTGCATAGAAGATAAATGAGTTGGGGCACAATATACGGCCTTGACATACTCCTTTTCCTATTTGGAACCAGGCTGTTGTTCCATGTCCACCTCTAACTGTTTCTTCCTGAAATGCATACAAGTTTCTCAAGAGGCAGGTCAGGTGGTCTGGTATTCCCGTCTCTTCCAGAATTTTCCACAGTTTATTGTGGTCCACACAGTAAAAGGCTTCGGCATAGTCAATAAAGCAGAAATAGATGTTTTTTCTGAACTCTCTTGCTGTTTGGATGATCCAAGAAAAGACCAATACATAGAAAACTGTAAAGCACTGATGAAAGAAATCAAAGATCACACAGATAGATGGAGAAATATACCATGTTCATGGATCAGAATGATCAATATAGTGAAAATGAGTACACAGCACAAAGCAATCTATAGATTCAATGCAATCCCTATCAAGCTACCAATGGTATTTTTCACAGAACTAGAACAAATAGCTTCACAGTTTGTATGGAAATACAGAAAACCTGGAATAGCCCAAAGCAACCTTGCCAAAGAAGAATGGAACTGGAGAAATCAACCTACCTGACTTCAGGCTCTATTACAAAGCTACAGTCATCAAAACAGTATAAACTGGCTCATAGAAAAAGCAAAGGAATTACAGAAAAACATCTACTTCTGCTTCATTGACTACACTAAACCTTTGACTGTGTGGCTCACAGCAAACTGGAAAATTCTTCAAGAGATGGGAATACCAGTTCACCTTACCTGCCTCCTGAGAAACCTCTATGCAGGTCAAGAAGCAACAGTTAAAACTGAACATGGAATAACAAACTGGTTCCAAATTGGGGAAGAATTATGTCAAGGCTGTATATTGTCACCCTGCTTATTTAACTTATATGCAGCATACATCATGCAAAAAGCCAGGCTGGATGAATCACAAGCTGGAATCAAGATTGTCAGGAGACATACCAACAACCTTAGATGTGCAGATGAAACCACTCTAATGGCAGAAAGTGAAGAGGAACTAAAGAGCCTCATGATGAAGGTGAAAGGGGAGAGTCAAAAGGCTGGCTTAAAACTCAACATTCAAAAAACTAAGATCATGGCATCTGGTCCCATCACTTCATGGCAAATAGAGGAGAAAAAGTGGAAACAGTGACAGATTTTCTTTTCTTGGGCTCTAAAATCACTACAGACAGTGACTGCAGCCATGAAATTAAAAGATGCTGCTCCTTGGAAGAAATGTTATGACAAACCTAGACAATGAATTAAAAAGCAGAGACATCACTTGCCAACAAAGATTCATATAGTTAAAGCTATGGTTTTTCCAGTAGCTATGTATGGATCTGAGAGTTGGACCATAAAGAATACTGAGCACTGAAGAATGGATGCTTTCAAGTTGTGGAGATGGAGAAGATTCTTGAGACTCCCTTGGACAGCAAGGAGATCAAACCAGTCAATTCTAAAGGAAATGAACACTGAATATTCATTGCAAGGAATGATGCTGAAGTTGAAGCTGCGATACTTTGGCCACCTGATGCGAAGAACTGACTCATTAGCAAAAAGTCTCATGCTGGGAAAGATTGAAGGCAAGAGGACAAGGGGACAATAGAGGATGAGATGATCAGATGGCATTACCGACTCAATGGACATGAGTTTGAGCAAAATTAGGGAAATAGTGAAGGACAGGGAAGCCTGGTGAATTGCAGTCCACGAGGTCACAAAGACTCAGACACAACTTAAGTGACTGAACAACAAACATATTAAGTCCATAGGGAAGGGATGGGTCCTTTAATAAATGGTACTAGGACAACTGAAAAAAAAAAAAAAAAAAAAAAAAAAAAAAAAACAAAAAACAAACAAACAAAAAAAAAAACAGTATGATACTGGCACAGAGGCAGAAATACAGATCAAGGGAACAAAATAGAAAGCCCAGAGATAAATCCACGCGCCTATGGACACCTTATATTTGACAAAGGAGGCAAGAATAGACAATGGAGAAAAGACAACCTCTTTAAGAAGAGGTGCTGGGAAAAATGGTCAACCACTAGTAAAAGAATGAAACTAGAACACTGTCTAACACCATACACAAAATAAATTCAAAATGGATTAAAGATCGAAACTTAAGACCAGAAACTATAAAACTCCTAGAGGCAAACATAGGCAAAACACACTCTGACATAAATCACAGCAGGATACTCTATGACCCACCTCTCAGAGTAATGGAAATAAATGAACAGGACCAAATTGTATAGCAAAATAGCACAAGTAAATGAATAGGGCCAAATTAAATTCAAAAGCTTTTGCACAACAAAGGAAAGTATAAGCAAGGTGAAAAGACAGCCTTCAGAATGGGAGGAAGTAAGAGCAAACAAAGCAGCTGACGAAGAAATAATCTCAAAAATATAAAAGCTGCTCCCACAGCTCAATTGCAGACCAAGAAATGACCAATTCAAAAAACGGGCCGATGAACTAAACAGACATTTCTCCAAAGAAGTCATACAGATGGCTAACAAACACATGAAGAGATGCTCAACATCACTCATTATCAGAGAAATGCAAATCCAGACGACCTTGAGGTACCCTTTCACGCTGGTCAGAATGGCTGTTACCCAAAAGTCTACAAACAATAAATGCTGGAGAGGGTGTGGAGAAAAGGGAACCCTCTCACTTTGTTGGTGGGAATGCAATCGAGTACAGCCACTACGGAGAATAGTGTGGAGACTCCTTAAAAAACTGAAAATAGAACTGCCATATGACCCAGGAATCCCACTGCTGGGCATGCACACAGAGGACACCAGAATTGAAAGAGTCACGGGTACCCCAATGTTCATCGCAGCACTGTTAATAATAGCCAGGACACGGAAGCAACCTAGAAGTCCATCAGCTGACTAAAGGATAAGAAAGCTGGTGTACATATACACAATGGAATGTACCTCATCCATTACAAAGAATACGTTTGAATCAGTTCGAAAGAGGTGGATGAAACGGGAGCCTATTATACTGAGTGAAGGACGTCAGAAAGAAACACGCCAATACAGTACACAAACACATATATATGGAATTTAGAAAGATGGCAATGATGACCCTATATGCGAGAGAGCAAAAGAGACACAGATGTATAGAAGAGTCTTTTGGACTCCGTGGGAGAAGGCGAGGGTAGGATGATTTGAGAGAAGAGCATTGAAACATGTATATTATTCTATGTGAACCAGATCACCAGTCCAGGTTTGATGCATGAGACTAGGTGCTCAGGGCTGGTGCACTGGGATGACCCTGAGGCATGGGATGGGGAGGGAGGTGGGAGGGGGGATTCAGGATGGGGAACCCATGGACACCCAAGGCTGATTCATGTCAATGTATGGCAAAAACCACTACAATATTGCAACTTAATTAGCCTCAAATCAAAATAAATGAATTTAGAAAAAAAGAACTCAAAAAAAGAAAAAACGGAAAGAAAGGACAGCACACCCAGGGGGTCTTTCACTTTTATTGATTTTAAATCACATTCAGTGACTGACTGTGAATCATCACTGGGGTCTCCCAAGAGTTAGAGTGCCAGAAAGATGTAATTAGGGAGCTGCAGTCCAGATAAAAGATAACATATCCTTGAGTTAAAATCTGAACTCAACTCGTTTGATGCCTATGGTGAAACTCTGTGTTTTAGTTGTTTCTAAAAAGCTTTCTGAAGACACGCAGGATTCTTATGGTCAGAGACTGCCTTATGTACCTCCATAATTGTTTGACTATTCCTTGGCCCTTTTGAAACATTTCAAAATGAAATTTAACACCAAATTAAATATCTCGTACTCTTTCTTTAAACCATGATAAATTTGTAGAATTTGGACTAACAAAAGACTTTATTGGGGAAGAATGTTTTAGGAGTGTAGTTATTTTGAAATCCTAGGGTATGGTGATCATTAAAAGACCAGCTTTTACTCAGTCTTTTGTTAGTTCTTATGTAAAAATTCACTGTACAGACTTCCATGACTGTCCAGTGGTTAGGACTCTGGGCTTTCCCTAGAAGGGCACGGGTTCAATCGCTGTTCAGGGAACCATGCTTCCACAACCTGCATATTGCCCCCCGGGGGGAAAGAAAAATTCTCTGTGAGTGGTGATCCTGTTTGTAACGTGCACTGGGATTGGGCCACCATCACTGCTCTTCCTTTGGGAATACATTGCTCCCAAAATTTTCTTAGCAAAAATGTGTCCTAGTCATTATTTGATTTGTTCCCTCCAAACATTATTGTACTCCCTGGGAGTGCTATTTGTGGGTTTTAGGTGTATCAGCACTTCGTGCCTTCTGAGCACCTTTAGCCGACAGCATAGGTGAGTGATGCAACAATCCCTTTTATGAGGTAGGTGGCCAGGAGGTGATTCCTGCCTACCTTTCTCGGGGGGACTTTCACATTCACCACCCCTATGTGACAACCTCTTCCTTTCTGGGTCTGGCAATCTAGACCCTAATGTCATTCCACACCCCAAACAAAGGCTGTAACACCATACCACTACTCCTTGCCCTTGAAATCAAATGTTAATCAGGGTTATCCATCTTCAGTGCAGACTCCTGACCCAATCCAGACCACTACTCTCTGGCTAACTGGGGACCCGAGGGTCTGTTCCCCAACCTCTCGGGACCCCATATCCCTCCCATCTCCAGTGCCCACCTCTTCTCTTCTTTCCCTCCCTTCCATCAGAAAATTCACACACACGCAAATATCTTTTCCCCATTTGATGTTTATTGTAATTGCAGCCATCAGTTTACTATGTTAGTGTGAGAGTCTTTCCTTGGTTGGCCATTTCTACGAAAGCAGACCTCTGGAGGCACAGTTCTACACTGTCTGACCTTTTCGAGTCAGTTACTGGCTGCCCAGCTTGTACTTCTCCAGGGTCTCTTATTCTGGGGCGGCTGAGCTTATCTTCTCTTTGGATTCTGCCTCCTTCTTTGATCCCGCCTCATATTTTGGTACCTTTTACGGCTTTGATTCAGTTTCTTACGTGCACAGGAACGGAGAAAACAGTTGGGTTTTCTGGTTGTCTTCACCTTCTTCGACTGAGTGGCATATGGTCGGATTTTCTTTCTCAAGGTTCCTTGAACAGGTCTTCTGACCCTCATGGTCATAGTTCGTGCCTGGAAAGACAAGACAAGGGTATGAGACTTTAGGAAAGAAAAAAGCGGAGTTGGAAGGGAGATTTCATGAAAAAGGGATGTGTGCTAATGAGGGCTTTTGTGCCAGGCAAGGGTGGGTAGAGGTTTGGGGCAGCCAAGTCAATGGAGAACATGGGGAGCTTAGTTGGAATCATCTTACTTTCACACTGCCTCGGTACCTCCGTTGACAAAGGGTCTTCTTTTGTCCATTCATCCTTGAGGCAAACCGCCTTGTAACTCTTCTTGACTGCCGTGGGTTCCTGATTCCCTTAGGCAGGATGATGCCAAGAAGTGGCCTAACCTAGAATCTCTGCCTCTGGTCTCCCTATTTATACCCTTTCAGGACAATGAGGAGCCACACCCTTCAATCTGATTGGTCAGTTAGGCACCACCCCAGCCAAGAGCATCTTGGGGGGCTTAGACATCACAATGTACCACTGTGCCCATCAACATGGGCTAGTGGATGCTGAGGGAGGCCATTTTATAACTTCTCCACTGATGACACCTCTGTGTGTCTGATTCTGGGCAGTGGTGATTCAGGGCCATGGTGTTTCTCCTCATGACCTTCAAACTTCCTTTCAGTTCCCTTTATCCTTTGACTTATATGTGCCACTTCAACACTCCTGCCTCCTTCATCCCTCTGAAAACATCTGCCAAACCCTTTCTGTCCCACTTCAGCCTTTCAGAGTAATCACTTCATCTCTAGCCCACCTTCTGCCTGTTGGGGGTTCCTGAGGGGCTTAAGGAACTTAAGAGCAAGCACTTAAGGTGGCAAAAGGTAATTAAGAACAGGTTGGGTGTTTGATCTCCTGTCATGAGCTTTAACGACCACCAGACTTGGTGAATGCTCAGTCTGTTGCCCAAAGTTTAATACACAGTCTCCCTCAGAGTACACATCAGAACAAAGACACTTCTACATGTCTCCTCCACTAAATTTTGTTGGGACACTTCAACTCTCATATTCAGCAAGGAAACTCAACTTGCTCCATCTATCAGAAATACATTCCTGATTATTATTATTATTTTTTTTTTTTAAGGAAAGTGCTCAAAGTCAAAATCAGTTCACCACTCTTCCACTGAGTCTTGACTAAATCATTTCCCCAGTCATCCCTCCTTGTCAGTTATCAGGAGGTAGGGCCCATTGCAGGCCTGACCAAGAGCTGAGCAGGACAAGTACCTGCAGGTAACTCAGTGATAGTTGGTTGCTTGTGGGTGGGGTCCATGAGGCACTGACCAATGGAAGAGCAAGCCCTGTTGCCTAGTAACAGGATGCAGAGTAATAAGGCACAGCAATGGCTACCTGCGAAGGGCTGTGCTCTGTTACATAAGGACACTTTGGGTCCAGTGTGCTGGAATCTTTTTGATTGACTCATTTCCGACCTCAGATTTGATTTCACATAATTAGTTGACTTTTGCATATCATACTTTTCATTATATTCCCAGGCCTAGCTGTCACCAGTGCTGTCACCTCTATGCCTCTCCAACAGCTGCCACTTGATCACATGCTCAGCATATAGTATAAATAGTTCAAAGCCCACAAGATTGTGAAGTCCAGCCCACCCTGAAAACTCCTTTGACAAACCTTAAATTCACAGTGATTCTTCTACTCTTTGCAGTGTAACAGAGCAGGATGAGCACAGCCCTTAACAGGAAGCCATTGGTGTGCTTCATTTCAAGCCATCCTGTCCCTAGGCAACAGGTGCTGTTCAAACATTGCTTGGTGCCTCAGAGGGCCCCATTCACAAGCAGCCAACTGTCAATGAGTGACCATTAGTTGTCCTGCTTAGCTGTTGGTCAGCACCACAGTGGGCCCTGCCCACAGGTTACTTACTATCAATGAGGGGGCCATAGGGAAAGTGATTAAGTCAAGGGTGGTGTGGCGGTCATCAGGAGGAGACTGAGATAAGAGGCAGATTCAGGCCTCATTCTGGAGGCCCTGGAGCTCACGCAGATTTCGGCCAGTGGGTGAGCTGGAGGGCCCAGGGAATACACTGGGGACTAGATGTTGTAGCCCTCCATAGCCCTCACTAAGGCCCTCCACTAGCCTTGGCCAAAGCCTTGAGGAGCAGTGTACCTCTCCCGCATCCCTGTCGCTGCGACCTACTAGCAGTGGTTTTCTATCTGGGTCTCAGACTGTGAGAACTGGTCTCCCCATATGGATGCCCTGAGGACGGACGCTGAGGACCTATTATGTTGGATGCCTGTCTCCGTCAGGGATGACGGCTGGGCAGAGTGTGGGAACCTGGCACTGAAGGAGCTGCTGGCTGAGATCTGCTTCCCCTTAACCAGCACTGGGACATTGCAGGGTGAAAGCTGTGCCTTGAGACTGCCCTTTCTTGTCAGGACAGAGAATAACATTCATCTAGTACAGGTTTATAGGAACCTCATTACCTGACCATGACCTAACCTTAAGCACAAAGGGTATGACACCAAGAAGTCTGCAGCAACTTACCACCACTCTCCCTAACATTTAATTGTACATGCACTTACTGAAAACTTTTACTAACTTTGGGGTCTTAGGGCATGAACCACCCATCTCCTTGTATGAATCTTTAATCAACTTTCTCTGTTCCAAACTTTAAGGTTAAGTTTTGATGGGCCTCCTTCTGCGTCAGGCACATGGACTTGCAATTTGAAGAACAACGGTATTGTCTAAGGACAGACTTTGCCTCTCTTAAACAACGGCAGAGACTGGCCAACTGCTCACAATTATCCATAAAATACACGATGACTCGGCTTGGCTAAACTTTAGCCAAGCTTCTCTCCTCTGAACTTCAGCTTTCGCCCAAACTTGAGCAAGCGCTAAGATTCAAAGTTTTCTGTCTCCCTTAAGAGCTCATTCTGAGAATCAGCTCACTATCAGAGAGAAACAATTGCTGTAAAACAGCCCCATCATGCTGTCTGCTCATCCATCCTCCTACCTGCCCCATCACACACACACACACACACACACACACACACACACACACACACAGAGTTCCTGCTGACCCTACTCATACTTCCATGTTAAAGAAACTTCTTTTTCTGTTCTACTTCAGACATGTAAGGATCTGTGCTCAAAATACTTTCCCAATTGCAATCAGTTCCGTTCAATGGCTCAGTCAATTCTGACTCTCTGAGACCCTATTGTGTGCAGCACATCAGGCTTCACTGTCCATCACCAACTCCCAGAGCTTGCTTAAAATTCAAGCCCATCAAGATGGTGATGCCATCCAACCATCTCATCCTTTGACGTCCCCTTCTCCTCTGGCCTTCAATCTTTCCCTGCATCAGGGTCTTTTCCAAGGAGCCAGTCTTTGCCTCAGATGGCCAAAGTATTGGAGCTTCAGCATTAGTCCTTCCAATGAATATTCAGGACTGATTTCCTCTAGCATTGACTGCATTGATTTCCTTGCAATCCAAGGGACTCTCGAGAGTCTTCCCCAACACCACAGTTCAAAACCATCAGTTCTTCAGTGCTCAGCTTTCTTTATGGTCCAACTCTCCCATGCATACCTGATGACTGTTGGGAAAACTTAGCTTTGACATATGGACCTTTGTCGGTAAAGTAATGTCTCTTCCTTTTAATACACTGTCTAGGTGGATCATAGTTTTCTTCCAAGGAGTAAGCGTCTTTCCCTTTCATGGCAGCAGTCACCATCTGCAGTGGTTTTGGAGCCCAAAGAAGAAAGCCTGACACTGGTTCCACTGTTTCCCCGTCTATGTCCCATGAAGTGATGGGACCAGATGCCATGATCTGCGTTTTCTGAATGTTGAGTTTTAAGCCAACTTTTTCACTCTCCTCTTTCACTTTCATGCAGAGCCTTTTTAGTTCCTCTTCACTTTCTGCCATAAGGGTGGTGTCATCTGCATATCTGAGGTTACTGATATTTCTCCCGGCAATCTTGAGTCCAGCGTGTGCTTCTTCCAGCCCAGCGTTTCTCATGTTGTACACTGCATAGAAGATAAATGAGTCGGGGCACAATATACGGCCTTGACATACTCCTTTTCCTATTTGGAACCAGGCTGTTGTTCCATGTCCACCTCTAACTGTTTCTTCCTGAAATGCATACAAGTTTCTCAAGAGGCAGGTCAGGTGGTCTGGTATTCCCGTCTCTTCCAGAATTTTCCACAGTTTATTGTGGTCCACACAGTAAAAGGCTTCGGCATAGTCAATAAAGCAGAAATAGATGTTTTTTCTGAACTCTCTTGCTGTTTGGATGATCCAAGAAAAGACCAATACATAGAAAACTGTAAAGCACTGATGAAAGAAATCAAAGATCACACAGATAGATGGAGAAATATACCATGTTCATGGATCAGAATGATCAATATAGTGAAAATGAGTACACAGCACAAAGCAATCTATAGATTCAATGCAATCCCTATCAAGCTACCAATGGTATTTTTCACAGAACTAGAACAAATAGCTTCACAGTTTGTATGGAAATACAGAAAACCTGGAATAGCCCAAAGCAACCTTGCCAAAGAAGAATGGAACTGGAGGAATCAACCTACCTGACTTCAGGCTCTATTACAAAGCTACAGTCATCAAAACAGTATAAACTGGCTCATAGAAAAAGCAAAGGAATTACAGAAAAACATCTACTTCTGCTTCATTGACTACACTAAACCTTTGACTGTGTGGCTCACAGCAAACTGGAAAATTCTTCAAGAGATGGGAATACCAGTTCACCTTACCTGCCTCCTGAGAAACCTCTATGCAGGTCAAGAAGCAACAGTTAAAACTGAACATGGAATAACAAACTGGTTCCAAATTGGGGAAGAATTATGTCAAGGCTGTATATTGTCACCCTGCTTATTTAACTTATATGCAGCATACATCATGCAAAAAGCCAGGCTGGATGAATCACAAGCTGGAATCAAGATTGTCAGGAGACATACCAACAACCTTAGATGTGCAGATGAAACCACTCTAATGGCAGAAAGTGAAGAGGAACTAAAGAGCCTCATGATGAAGGTGAAAGGGGAGAGTCAAAAGGCTGGCTTAAAACTCAACATTCAAAAAACTAAGATCATGGCATCTGGTCCCATCACTTCATGGCAAATAGAGGAGAAAAAGTGGAAACAGTGACAGATTTTCTTTTCTTGGGCTCTAAAATCACTACAGACAGTGACTGCAGCCATGAAATTAAAAGATGCTGCTCCTTGGAAGAAAAGTTATGACAAACCTAGACAATGAATTAAAAAGCAGAGACATCACTTGCCAACAAAGATTCATATAGTTAAAGCTATGGTTTTTCCAGTAGCTATGTATGGATCTGAGAGTTGGACCATAAAGAATACTGAGCACTGAAGAATGGATGCTTTCAAGTTGTGGAGATGGAGAAGATTCTTGAGACTCCCTTGGACAGCAAGGAGATCAAACCAGTCAATTCTAAAGGAAATGAACACTGAATATTCATTGGAAGGAATGATGCTGAAGTTGAAGCTGCGATACTTTGGCCACCTGATGCGAAGAACTGACTCATTAGCAAAAAGTCTCATGCTGGGAAAGATTGAAGGCAAGAGGACAAGGGGACAATAGAGGATGAGATGATCAGATGGCATTACCGACTCAATGGACATGAGTTTGAGCAAAATTAGGGAAATAGTGAAGGACAGGGAAGCCTGGTGAATTGCAGTCCACGAGGTCACAAAGACTCAGACACAACTTAAGTGACTGAACAACAAACATATTAAGTCCATAGGGAAGGGATGGGTCCTTTAATAAATGGTACTAGGACAACTGAAAAAAAAAAAAAAAACAACAAAAAAAAAAACAAAAAACAAAAAAAAAAAACAGTATGATACTGGCACAGAGGCAGAAATACAGATCAAGGGAACAAAATAGAAAGCCCAGAGATAAATCCACGCGCCTATGGACACCTTATATTTGACAAAGGAGGCAAGAATAGACAATGGAGAAAAGACAACCTCTTTAAGAAGAGGTGCTGGGAAAAATGGTCAACCACTAGTAAAAGAATGAAACTAGAACACTGTCTAACACCATACACAAAATAAATTCAAAATGGATTAAAGATCGAAACTTAAGACCAGAAACTATAAAACTCCTAGAGGCAAACATAGGCAAAACACACTCTGACATAAATCACAGCAGGATACTCTATGACCCACCTCTCAGAGTAATGGAAATAAATGAACAGGACCAAATTGTATAGCAAAATAGCACAAGTAAATGAATAGGGCCAAATTAAATTCAAAAGCTTTTGCACAACAAAGGAAAGTATAAGCAAGGTGAAAAGACAGCCTTCAGAATGGGAGGAAGTAAGAGCAAACAAAGCAGCTGACGAAGAAATAATCTCAAAAATATAAAAGCTGCTCCCACAGCTCAATTGCAGACCAAGAAATGACCAATTCAAAAAACGGGCTGATGAACTAAACAACATTTCTCCAAAGAAGTCATACAGATGGCTAACAAACACATGAAGAGATGCTCAACATCACTCATTATCAGAGAAATGCAAATCCAGACGACCTTGAGGTACCCTTTCACGCTGGTCAGAATGGCTGTTACCCAAAAGTCTACAAACAATAAATGCTGGAGAGGGTGTGGAGAAAAGGGAACCCTCTCACTTTGTTGGTGGGAATGCAATCGAGTACAGCCACTACGGAGAATAGTGTGGAGACTCCTTAAAAAACTGAAAATAGAACTGCCATATGACCCAGGAATCCCACTGCTGGGCATGCACACAGAGGACACCAGAATTGAAAGAGTCACGGGTACCCCAATGTTCATCGCAGCACTGTTAATAATAGCCAGGACACGGAAGCAACCTAGAAGTCCATCAGCTGACTAAAGGATAAGAAAGCTGGTGTACATATACACAATGGAATGTACCTCATCCATTACAAAGAATACGTTTGAATCAGTTCGAAAGAGGTGGATGAAACGGGAGCCTATTATACTGAGTGAAGGACGTCAGAAAGAAACACGCCAATACAGTACACAAACACATATATATGGAATTTAGAAAGATGGCAATGATGACCCTATATGCGAGAGAGCAAAAGAGACACAGATGTATAGAAGAGTCTTTTGGACTCCGTGGGAGAAGGGGAGGGTAGGATGATTTGAGAGAAGAGCATTGAAACATGTATATTATTCTATGTGAACCAGATCACCAGTCCAGGTTTGATGCATGAGACTAGGTGCTCAGGGCTGGTGCACTGGGATGACCCTGAGGCATGGGATGGGGAGGGAGGTGGGAGGGGGGATTCAGGATGGGGAACCCATGGACACCCAGGGCTGATTCATGTCAATGTATGGCAAAAACCACTACAATATTGCAACGTAATTAGCCTCAAATCAAAATAAATGAATTTAGAAAAAAAGAACTCAAAAAAAGAAAAAACGGAAAGAAAGGACAGCACACCCAGGGGGTCTTTCACTTTTATTGATTTTAAATCACATTCAGTGACTGACTGTGAATCATCACTGGGGTCTCCCAGGAGTTAGAGTGCCAGAAAGATGTAATTAGGGAGCTGCAGTCCAGATAAAAAATAACATATCCTTGAGTTAAAATCTGAACTCAACTCGTTTGATGCCTATGGTGAAACTCTGTGTTTTAGTTGTTTCTAAAAAGCTTTCTGAAGACACGCAGGATTCTTATGGTCAGAGACTGCCTTATGTACCTCCATAATTGTTTGACTATTCCTTGGCCCTTTTGAAACATTTCAAAATGAAATTTAACACCAAATTAAATATCTCGTACTCTTTCTTTAAACCATGATAAATTTGTAGAATTTGGACTAACAAAAGACTTTATTGGGGAAGAATGTTTTAGGAGTGTAGTTATTTTGAAATCCTAGGGTATGGTGATCATTAAAAGACCAGCTTTTACTCAGTCTTTTGTTAGTTCTTATGTAAAAATTCACTGTACAGACTTCCATGACTGTCCAGTGGTTAGGACTCTGTGCTTTCCCTAGAAGGGCACGGGTTCAATCGCTGTTCAGGGAACCATGCTTCCACAACCTGCATATTGCCCCCCGGGGGGAAAGAAAAATTCTCTGTGAGTGGTGATCCTGTTTGTAACGTGCACTGGGATTGGGCCACCATCACTGCTCTTCCTTTGGGAATACATTGCTCCCAAAATTTTCTTAGCAAAAAGGTGTCCTAGTCATTATTTGATTTGTTCCCTCCACACATTATTGTACTCCCTGGGAGTGCTATTTGTGGGTTTTAGGTGTATCAGCACTTCGTGCCTTCTGAGCACCTTTAGCCGACAGCATAGGTGAGTGATGCAACAATCCCTTTTATGAGGTAGGTGGCCAGGAGGTGATTCCTGCCTACCTTTCTCGGGGGGACTTTCACATTCACCACCCCTATGTGACAACCTCTTCCTTTCTGGGTCTGGCAATCTAGACCCTAATGTCATTCCACACCCCAAACAAAGGCTGTAACACCATACCAGTACTCCTTGCCCTTGAAATCAAATGTTAATCAGGGTTATCCATCTTCAGTGCAGACTCCTGACCCAATCCAGACCACTACTCTCTGGCTAACTGGGGACCCGAGGGTCTGTTCCCCAACCTCTCGGGACCCCATATCCCTCCCATCTCCAGTGCCCACCTCTTCTCTTCTTTCCCTCCCTTCCATCAGAAAATTCACACACACGCAAATATCTTTTCCCTATTTGATGTTTATTGTAATTGCAGCCATCAGTTTACTATGTTAGTGTGAGAGTCTTTCCTTGGTTGGCCATTTCTACGAAAGCAGACCTCTGGAGGCACAGTTCTACACTGTCTGACCTTTTCGAGTCAGTTACTGGCTGCCCAGCTTGTACTTCTCCAGGGTCTCTTATTCTGGGGCGGCTGAGCTTATCTTCTCTTTGGATTCTGCCTCCTTCTTTGATCACGCCTCATATTTTGGTACCTTTTACGGCTTTGATTCAGTTTCTTACGTGCACAGGAACGGAGAAAACAGTTGGGTTTTCTGGTTGTCTTCACCTTCTTCGACTGAGTGGCATATGGTCGGATTTTCTTTCTCAAGGTTCCTTGAACAGGTCTTCTGACCCTCATGGTCATAGTTCGTGCCTGGAAAGACAAGACAAGGGTATGAGACTTTAGGAAAGAAAAAAGCGGAGTTGGAAGGGAGATTTCATGAAAAAGGGATGTGAGCTCATGAGGGCTTTTGTGCCAGGCAAGGGTGGGTAGAGGTTTGGGGCAGCCAAGTCAATGGAGAACATGGGGAGCTTAGTTGGAATCATCTTACTTTCACACTGCCTCGGTACCTCCGTTGACAAAGGGTCTTCTTTTGTCCATTCATCCTTGAGGCAAACCGCCTTGTAACTCTTCTTGACTGCCGTGGGTTCCTGATTCCCTTAGTCAGGATGATGCCAAGAAGTGGCCTAACCTAGAATCTCTGCCTCTGGTCTCCCTATTTATACCCTTTCAGGACAATGAGGAGCCACACCCTTCAACCTGATTGGTCAGTTAGGCACCACCCCAGCCAAGAGCATCTTGGGGGGCTTAGACATCACAATGTACCACTGTGCCCATCAACATGGGCTAGTGGATGCTGAGGGAGGCCATTTTATAACTTCTCCACTGATGACACCTCTGTGTGTCTGATTCTGGGCAGTGGTGATTCAGGGCCATGGTGTTTCTCCTCATGACCTTCAAACTTCCTTTCAGTTCCCTTTATCCTTTGACTTATATGTGCCACTTCAACACTCCTGCCTCCTTCATCCCTCTGAAAACATCTGCAAACCCTTTCTGTCCCACTTCAGCCTTTCAGAGTAATCACTTCATCTCTTGCCCACCTTCTGCCTGTTGGGGGTTCCTGAGGGGCTTAAGGAACTTAAGAGCAAGCACTTAAGGTGGAAAAGGGTAATTAAGAACAGGTTGGGTGTTTGATCTCCTGTCATGAGCTTTAACGACCCCCAGACTTGGTGAATGCTCAGTCTGTTGCCCAAAGTTTAATACACAGTCTCCCTCAGAGTACACATCAGAACAAAGACACTTCTACATGTCTCCTCCACTAAATTTTGTTGGGACACTTCAACTCTCATATTCAGCAAGGAAACTCAACTTGCTCCATCTATCAGAAATACATTCCTGATTATTATTATTATTATTTTTTTTTTTAAGGAAAGTGCTCAAAGTCAAAATCAGTTCACCACTCTTCCACTGAGTCTTGACTAAATCATTTCCCCAGTCATCCCTCCTTGTCAGTTATCAGTAGGTAGGGCCCATTGCAGGCCTGACCAAGAGCTGAGCAGGACAAGTACCTGCAGGTAGCTCAGTGATAGTTGGTTGCTTGTGGGTGGGGTCCATGAGGCACTGACCAATGGAAGAGCAAGCCCTGTTGCCTAGTAACAGGATGCAGAGTAATAAGGCACAGCAATGGCTACCTGCGAAGGGCTGTGCTCTGTTACATAAGGACACTTTGGGTCCAGTGTGCTGGAATCTTTTTGATTGACTCATTTCCGACCTCAGATTTGATTTCACATAATTAGTTGACTTTTGCATATCATACTTTTCATTATATTCCCAGGCCTAGCTGTCACCAGTGCTGTCACCTCTATGCCTCTCCAACAGCTGCCACTTGATCACATGCTCAGCATATAGTATAAATAGTTCAAAGCCCACAAGATTGTGAAGTCCAGCCCACCCTGAAAACTCCTTTGACAAACCTTAAATTCACAGTGATTCTTCTACTCTTTGCAGTGTAACAGAGCAGGATGAGCACAGCCCTTAACAGGAAGCCATTGGTGTGCTTCATTTCAAGCCATCCTGTCCCTAGGCAACAGGTGCTGTTCAAACATTGCTTGGTGCCTCAGAGGGCCCCATTCACAAGCAGCCAACTGTCAATGAGTGACCATTAGTTGTCCTGCTTAGCTGTTGGTCAGCACCACAGTGGGCCCTGCCCACAGGTTACTTACTATCAATGAGGGGGCCATAGGGAAAGTGATTAAGTCAAGGGTGGTGTGGCGGTCATCAGGAGGAGACTGAGATAAGAGGCAGATTCAGGCCTCATTCTGGAGGCCCTGGAGCTCACGCAGATTTCGGCCAGTGGGTGAGCTGGAGGGCCCAGGGAATACACTGGGGACTAGATGTTGTAGCCCTCCATAGCCCTCACTAAGGCCCTCCACTAGCCTTGGCCAAAGCCTTGAGGAGCAGTGTACCTCTCCCGCATCCCTGTCGCTGCGACCTACTAGCAGTGGTTTTCTATCTGGGTCTCAGACTGTGAGAACTGGTCTCCCCATATGGATGCCCTGAGGACGGAAACTGAGGACCTATTATGTTGGATGCCTGTCTCCGTCAGGGATTACGGCTGGGCAGAGTGTGGGAACCTGGCACTGAAGGAGCTGCTGGCTGAGATCTGCTTCCCCTTAACCAGCACTGGGACATTGCAGGGTGAAAGCTGTGCCTTGAGACTGCCCTTTCTTGTCAGGACAGAGAATAACATTCATCTAGTACAGGTTTATAGGAACCTCATTACCTGACCATGACCTAACCTTAAGCACAAAGGGTATGACACCAAGAAGTCTGCAGCAACTTACCACCACTCTCCCTAACATTTAATTGTACATGCACTTACTGAAAACTTTTACTAACTTTGGGGTCTTAGGGCATGAACCACCCATCTCCTTGTATGAATCTTTAATCAACTTTCTCTGTTCCAAACTTTAAGGTTAAGTTTTGATGGGCCTCCTTCTGCGTCAGGCACATGGACTTGCAATTTGAAGAACAACGGTATTGTCTAAGGACAGACTTTGCCTCTCTTAAACAACGGCAGAGACTGGCCAACTGCTCACAATTATCCATAAAATACACGATGACTCGGCTTGGCTAAACTTTAGCCAAGCTTCTCTCCTCTGAACTTCAGCTTTCGCCCAAACTTGAGCAAGCGCTAAGATTCAAAGTTTTCTGTCTCCCTTAAGAGCTCATTCTGAGAATCAGCTCACTATCAGAGAGAAACAATTGCTGTAAAACAGCCCCATCATGCTGTCTGCTCATCCATCCTCCTACCTGCCCCATCACACACACACACACACACACACACACACACACAGAGTTCCTGCTGACCCTACTCATACTTCCATGGTAAACAAACTTCTTTTTCTGTTCTACTTCAGACATGTCAGGATCTGTGCTCAAAATACTTTCCCAATTGCAATCAGTTCCGTTCAATGGCTCAGTCAATTCTGACTCTCTGAGACCCTATTGTGTGCAGCACATCAGGCTTCACTGTCCATCACCAACTCCCAGAGCTTGCTTAAAATTCAAGCCCATCAAGATGGTGATGCCATCCAACCATCTCATCCTTTGACGTCCCCTTCTCCTCTGGCCTTCAATCTTTCCCTGCATCAGGGTCTTTTCCAAGGAGCCAGTCTTTGCCTCAGATGGCCAAAGTATTGGAGCTTCAGCATTAGTCCTTTCAATGAATATTCAGGACTGATTTCCTCTAGCATTGACTGCATTGATTTCCTTGCAATCCAAGGGACTCTCGAGAGTCTTCCCCAACACCACAGTTCAAAACCATCAGTTCTTCAGTGCTCAGCTTTCTTTATGGTCCAACTCTCCCATGCATACCTGATGACTGTTGGGAAAACTTAGTTTTGACATATGGACCTTTGTCGGTAAAGTAATGTCTCTTCCTTTTAATACACTGTCTAGGTGGATCATAGTTTTCTTCCAAGGAGTAAGCGTCTTTCCCTTTCATGGCAGCAGTCACCATCTGCAGTGGTTTTGGAGCCCAAAGAAGAAAGCCTGACACTGGTTCCACTGTTTCCCCGTCTATGTCCCATGAAGTGATGGGACCAGATGCCATGATCTGCGTTTTCTGAATGTTGAGTTTTAAGCCAACTTTTTCACTCTCCTCTTTCACTTTCATGCAGAGCCTTTTTAGTTCCTCTTCACTTTCTGCCATAAGGGTGGTGTCATCTGCATATCTGAGGTTATTGATATTTCTCCCGGCAATCTTGAGTCCAGCGTGTGCTTCTTCCAGCCCAGCGTTTCTCATGTTGTGCACTGCATAGAAGATAAATGAGTCGGGGCACAATATACGGCCTTGACATACTCCTTTTCCTATTTGGAACCAGGCTGTTGTTCCATGTCCACCTCTAACTGTTTCTTCCTGAAATGCATACAAGTTTCTCAAGAGGCAGGTCAGGTGGTCTGGTATTCCCGTCTCTTCCAGAATTTTCCACAGTTTATTGTGGTCCACGCAGTCAAAGGCTTCGGCATAGTCAATAAAGCAGAAATAGATGTTTTTTCTGAACTCTCTTGCTGTTTGGATGATCCAAGAAAAGACCAATACATAGAAAACTGTAAAGCACTGATGAAAGAAATCAAAGATCACACAGATAGATGGAGAAATATACCATGTTCATGGATCAGAATGATCAATATAGTGAAAATGAGTACACAGCACAAAGCAATCTATAGATTCAATGCAATCCCTATCAAGCTACCAATGGTATTTTTCACAGAACTAGAACAAATAGCTTCACAGTTTGTATGGAAATACAGAAAACCTGGAATAGCCCAAAGCAACCTTGCCAAAGAAGAATGGAACTGGAGGAATCAACCTACCTGACTTCAGGCTCTATTACAAAGCTACAGTCATCAAAACAGTATAAACTGGCTCATAGAAAAAGCAAAGGAATTACAGAAAAACATCTACTTCTGCTTCATTGACTACACTAAACCTTTGACTGTGTGGCTCACAGCAAACTGGAAAATTCTTCAAGAGATGGGAATACCAGTTCACCTTACCTGCCTCCTGAGAAACCTCTATGCAGGTCAAGAAGCAACAGTTAAAACTGAACATGGAATAACAAACTGGTTCCAAATTGGGGAAGAATTATGTCAAGGCTGTATATTGTCACCCTGCTTATTTAACTTATATGCAGCATACATCATGCAAAAAGCCAGGCTGGATGAATCACAAGCTGGAATCAAGATTGTCAGGAGACATACCAACAACCTTAGATGTGCAGATGAAACCACTCTAATGGCAGAAAGTGAAGAGGAACTAAAGAGCCTCATGATGAAGGTGAAAGGGGAGAGTCAAAAGGCTGGCTTAAAACTCAACATTCAAAAAACTAAGATCATGGCATCTGGTCCCATCACTTCATGGCAAATAGAGGAGAAAAAGTGGAAACAGTGACAGATTTTCTTTTCTTGGGCTCTAAAATCACTACAGACAGTGACTGCAGCCATGAAATTAAAAGATGCTGCTCCTTGGAAGAAAAGTTATGACAAACCTAGACAATGAATTAAAAAGCAGAGACATCACTTGCCAACAAAGATTCATATAGTTAAAGCTATGGTTTTTCCAGTAGCTATGTATGGATGTGAGAGTTGGACCATAAAGAATACTGAGCACTGAAGAATGGATGCTTTCAAGTTGTGGAGATGGAGAAGATTCTTGAGACTCCCTTGGACAGCAAGGAGATCAAACCAGTCAATTCTAAAGGAAATGAACACTGAATATACATTGCAAGGAATGATGCTGAAGTTGAAGCTGCGATACTTTGGCCACCTGATGCGAAGAACTGACTCATTAGCAAAAAGTCTCATGCTGGGAAAGATTGAAGGCAAGAGGACAAGGGGACAATAGAGGATGAGATGATCAGATGGCATTACCGACTCAATGGACATGAGTTTGAGCAAAATTAGGGAAATAGTGAAGGACAGGGAAGCCTGGTGAATTGCAGTCCACGAGGTCACAAAGACTCAGACACAACTTAAGGGACTGAACAACAAACATATTAAGTCCATAGGGAAGGGATGGGTCCTTTAATAAATGGTACTAGGACAACTGAAAAAAAAAAAAAAAAAAACAAAAAAAAAAAAACAAAAAAAAAAACAGTATGATACTGGCACAGAGGCAGAAATACAGATCAAGGGAACAAAATAGAAAGCCCAGAGATAAATCCACGCGCCTATGGACACCTTATATTTGACAAAGGAGGCAAGAATAGACAATGGAGAAAAGACAACCTCTTAAAGAAGAGGTGCTGGGAAAAATGGTCAACCACTAGTAAAAGAATGAAACTAGAACACTGTCTAACACCATACACAAAATAAATTCAAAATGGATTAAAGATCGAAACTTAAGACCAGAAACTATAAAACTCCTAGAGGCAAACATAGGCAAAACACACTCTGACATAAATCACAGCAGGATACTCTATGACCCACCTCTCAGAGTAATGGAAATAAATGAACAGGACCAAATTGTATAGCAAAATAGCACAAGTAAATGAATAGGGCCAAATTAAATTCAAAAGCTTTTGCACAACAAAGGAAAGTATAAGCAAGGTGAAAAGACAGCCTTCAGAATGGGAGGAAGTAAGAGCAAACAAAGCAGCTGACGAAGAAATAATCTCAAAAATATAAAAGCTGCTCCCACAGCTCAATTGCAGACCAAGAAATGACCAATTCAAAAAACGGGCTGATGAACTAAACAGACATTTCTCCAAAGAAGTCATACAGATGGCTAACAAACACATGAAGAGATGCTCAACATCACTCATTATCAGAGAAATGCAAATCCAGACGACCTTGAGGTACCCTTTCACGCTGGTCAGAATGGCTGTTACCCAAAAGTCTACAAACAATAAATGCTGGAGAGGGTGTGGAGAAAAGGGAACCCTCTCACTTTGTTGGTGGGAATGCAATCGAGTGCAGCCACTACGGAGAATAGTGTGGAGACTCCTTAAAAAACTGAAAATAGAACTGCCATATGACCCAGGAATCCCACTGCTGGGCATGCACACAGAGGACACCAGAATTGAAAGAGTCACGGGTACCCCAATGTTCATCGCAGCACTGTTAATAATAGCCAGGACACGGAAGCAACCTAGAAGTCCATCAGCTGACTAAAGGATAAGAAAGCTGGTGTACATATACACAATGGAATGTACCTCATCCATTACAAAGAATACGTTTGAATCAGTTCGAAAGAGGTGGATGAAACGGGAGCCTATTATACTGAGTGAAGGACGTCAGAAAGAAACACGCCAATACAGTACACTAACACATATATATGTAATTTAGAAAGATGGCAATGATGACCCTATATGCGAGAGAGCAAAAGAGACACAGATGTATAGAAGAGTCTTTTGGACTCCGTGGGAGAAGGCGAGGGTAGGATGATTTGAGAGAAGAGCATTGAAACACGTATATTATTCTATGTGAACCAGATCACCAGTCCAGGTTTGATGCATGAGACTAGGTGCTCAGGGCTGGTGCACTGGGATGACCCTGAGGCATGGGATGGGGAGGGAGGTGGGAGGGGGGATTCAGGATGGGGAACCCATGGACACCCAAGGCTGATTCATGTCAATGTATGGCAAAAACCACTACAATATTGCAACTTAATTAGCCTCAAATCAAAATAAATGAATTT
Organism: Bubalus kerabau; assembly: GCF_029407905.1. Lineage (NCBI taxonomy): Eukaryota > Metazoa > Chordata > Mammalia > Artiodactyla > Bovidae > Bubalus > Bubalus kerabau. The sequence continues at coordinate 37,228,350 of NC_073647.1, read as the reverse complement.
AGAAAAAAAGAACTCACAAAAAGAAAAAACGGAAAGAAAGGACAGCACACCCAGGGGGTCTTTCACTTTTATTGATTTTAAATCACATTCAGTGACTGACTGTGAATCATCACTGTGGTCTCCCAGGAGTTAGAGTGCCAGAAAGATGTAATTAGGGAGCTGCAGTCCAGATAAAAGATAACATATCCTTGAGTTAAAATCTGAACTCAACTCGTTTGATGCCTATGGTGAAACTCTGTGTTTTAGTTGTTTCTAAAAAGCTTTCTGAAGACACGCAGGATTCTTATGGTCAGAGACTGCCTTATGTACCTCCATAATTGTTTGACTATTCCTTGGCCCTTTTGAAACATTTCAAAATGAAATTTAACACCAAATTAAATATCTCGTACTCTTTCTTTAAACCATGATAAATTTGTAGAATTTGGACTAACAAAAGACTTTATTGGGGAAGAATGTTTTAGGAGTGTAGTTATTTTGAAATCCTAGGGTATGGTGATCATTAAAAGACCAGCTTTTACTCAGTCTTTTGTTAGTTCTTATGTAAAAATTCACTGTACAGACTTCCATGACTGTCCAGTGGTTAGGACTCTGTGCTTTCCCTAGAAGGGCACGGGTTCAATCGCTGTTCAGGGAACCATGCTTCCACAACCTGCATATTGCCCCCCGGGGGGAAAGAAAAATTCTCTGTGAGTGGTGATCCTGTTTGTAACGTGCACTGGGATTGGGCCACCATCACTGCTCTTCCTTTGGGAATACATTGCTCCCAAAATTTTCTTAGCAAAAAGGTGTCCTAGTCATTATTTGATTTGTTCCCTCCACACATTATTGTACTCCCTGGGAGTGCTATTTGTGGGTTTTAGGTGTATCAGCACTTCGTGCCTTCTGAGCACCTTTAGCCGACAGCATAGGTGAGTGATGCAACAATCCCTTTTATGAGGTAGGTGGCCAGGAGGTGATTCCTGCCTACCTTTCTCGGGGGGACTTTCACATTCACCACCCCTATGTGACAACCTCTTCCTTTCTGGGTCTGGCAATCTAGACCCTAATGTCATTCCACACCCCAAACAAAGGCTGTAACACCATACCACTACTCCTTGCCCTTGAAATCAAATGTTAATCAGGGTTATCCATCTTCAGTGCAGACTCCTGACCCAATCCAGACCACTACTCTCTGGCTAACTGGGGACCCGAGGGTCTGTTCCCCAACCTCTCGGGACCCCATATCCCTCCCATCTCCAGTGCCCACCTCTTCTCTTCTTTCCCTCCCTTCCATCAGAAAATTCACACACACGCAAATATCTTTTCCCCATTTGATGTTTATTGTAATTGCAGCCATCAGTTTACTATGTTAGTGTGAGAGTCTTTCCTTGGTTGGCCATTTCTACGAAAGCAGACCTCTGGAGGCACAGTTCTACACTGTCTGACCTTTTCGAGTCAGTTACTGGCTGCCCAGCTTGTACTTCTCCAGGGTCTCTTATTCTGGGGCGGCTGAGCTTATCTTCTCTTTGGATTCTGCCTCCTTCTTTGATCCCGCCTCATATTTTGGTACCTTTTACGGCTTTGATTCAGTTTCTTACGTGCACAGGAACGGAGAAAACAGTTGGGTTTTCTGGCTGTCTTCACCTTCTTCGACTGAGTGGCATATGGTCGGATTTTCTTTCTCAAGGTTCCTTGAAGAGGTCTTCTGACCCTCATGGTCATATTTCGTGCCTGGAAAGACAAGACAAGGGTATGAGACTTTAGGAAAGAAAAAAGCGGAGTTGGAAGGGAGATTTCATGAAAAAGGGATGTGGGCTCATGAGGGCTTTTGTGCCAGGCAAGGGTGGGTAGAGGTTTGGGGCAGCCAAGTCAATGGAGAACCTGGGGAGCTTAGTTGGAATCATCTTACTTTCACACTGCCTCGGTACCTCCGTTGACAAAGGGTCTTCTTTTGTCCATTCATCCTTGAGGCAAACCGCCTTGTAACTCTTCTTGACTGCCGTGGGTTCCTGATTCCCTTAGTCAGGATGATGCCAAGAAGTGGCCTAACCTAGAATCTCTGCCTCTGGTCTCCCTATTTATACCCTTTCAGGACAATGAGGAGCCACACCCTTCAATCTGATTGGTCAGTTAGGCACCACCCCAGCCAAGAGCATCTTGGGGGGCTTAGACATCACAATGTACCACTGTGCCCATCAACATGGGCTAGTGGATGCTGAGGGAGGCCATTTTATAACTTCTCCACTGATGACACCTCTGTGTGTCTGATTCTGGGCAGTGGTGATTCAGGGCCATGGTGTTTCTCCTCATGACCTTCAAACTTCCTTTCAGTTCCCTTTATCCTTTGACTTATATGTGCCACTTCAACACTCCTGCCTCCTTCGTCCCTCTGAAAACATCTGCCAAACCCTTTCTGTCCCACTTCAGCCTTTCAGAGTAATCACTTCATCTCTAGCCCACCTTCTGCCTGTTGGGGGTTCCTGAGGGGCTTAAGGAACTTAAGAGCAAGCACTTAAGGTGGCAAAGGGTAATTAAGAACAGGTTGGGTGTTTGATCTCCTGTCATGAGCTTTAACGACCCCCAGACTTGGTGAATGCTCAGTCTGTTGCCCAAAGTTTAATACACAGTCTCCCTCAGAGTACACATCAGAACAAAGACACTTCTACATGTCTCCTCCACTAAATTTTGTTGGGACACTTCAACTCTCATATTCAGCAAGGAAACTCAACTTGCTCCATCTATCAGAAATACATTCCTGATTATTATTATTATTATTTTTTTTTTTTAAGGAAAGTGCTCAAAGTCAAAATCAGTTCACCACTCTTCCACTGAGTCTTGACTAAATCATTTCCCCAGTCATCCCTCCTTGTCAGTTATCAGTAGGTAGGGCCCATTGCAGGCCTGACCAAGAGCTGAGCAGGACAAGTACCTGCAGGTAGCTCAGTGATAGTTGGTTGCTTGTGGGTGGGGTCCATGAGGCACTGACCAATGGAAGAGCAAGCCCTGTTGCCTAGTAACAGGATGCAGAGTAATAAGGCACAGCAATGGCTACCTGCGAAGGGCTGTGCTCTGTTACATAAGGACACTTTGGGTCCAGTGTGCTGGAATCTTTTTGATTGACTCATTTCCGACCTCAGATTTGATTTCACATAATTAGTTGACTTTTGCATATCATACTTTTCATTATATTCCCAGGCCTAGCTGTCACCAGTGCTGTCACCTCTATGCCTCTCCAACAGCTGCCACTTGATCACATGCTCAGCATATAGTATAAATAGTTCAAAGCCCACAAGATTGTGAAGTCCAGCCCACCCTGAAAACTCCTTTGACAAACCTTAAATTCACAGTGATTCTTCTACTCTTTGCAGTGTAACAGAGCAGGATGAGCACAGCCCTTAACAGGAAGCCATTGGTGTGCTTCATTTCAAGCCATCCTGTCCCTAGGCAACAGGTGCTGTTCAAACATTGCTTGGTGCCTCAGAGGGCCCCATTCACAAGCAGCCAACTGTCAATGAGTGACCATTAGTTGTCCTGCTTAGCTGTTGGTCAGCACCACAGTGGGCCCTGCCCACAGGTTACTTACTATCAATGAGGGGGCCATAGGGAAAGTGATTAAGTCAAGGGTGGTGTGGCGGTCATCAGGAGGAGACTGAGATAAGAGGCAGATTCAGGCCTCATTCTGGAGGCCCTGGAGCTCACGCAGATTTCGGCCAGTGGGTGAGCTGGAGGGCCCAGGGAATACCCTGGGGACTAGATGTTGTAGCCCTCCATAGCCCTCACTAAGGCCCTCCACTAGCCTTGGCCAAAGCCTTGAGGAGCAGTGTACCTCTCCCGCATCCCTGTCGCTGCGACCTACTAGCAGTGGTTTTCTATCTGGGTCTCAGACTGTGAGAACTGGTCTCCCCATATGGATGCCCTGAGGACGGAAACTGAGGACCTATTATGTTGGATGCCTGTCTCCGTCAGGGATGACGGCTGGGCAGAGTGTGGGAACCTGGCACTGAAGGAGCTGCTGGCTGAGATCTGCTTCCCCTTAACCAGCACTGGGACATTGCAGGGTGAAAGCTGTGCCTTGAGACTGCCCTTTCTTGTGAGGACAGAGAATAACATTCATCTAGTACAGGTTTATAGGAACCTCATTACCTGACCATGACCTAACCTTAAGCACAAAGGGTATGACACCAAGAAGTCTGCAGCAACTTACCACCACTCTCCCTAACATTTAATTGTACATGCACTTACTGAAAACTTTTACTAACTTTGGGGTCTTAGGGCATGAACCACCCATCTCCTTGTATGAATCTTTAATCAACTTTCTCTGTTCCAAACTTTAAGGTTAAGTTTTGATGGGCCTCCTTCTGCGTCAGGCACATGGACTTGCAATTTGAAGAACAACGGTATTGTCTAAGGACAGACTTTGCCTCTCTTAAACAACGGCAGAGACTGGCCAACTGCTCACAATTATCCATAAAATACACGATGACTCGGCTTGGCTAAACTTTAGCCAAGCTTCTCTCCTCTGAACTTCAGCTTTCGCCCAAACTTGAGCAAGCACTAAGATTCAAAGTTTTCTGTCTCCCTTAACAGCTCATTCTGAGAATCAGCTCACTATCAGAGAGAAACAATTGCTGTAAAACAGCCCCATCATGCTGTCTGCTCATCCATCCTCCTACCTGCCCCATCACACACACACACACACACACACACACACAGAGTTCCTGCTGACCCTACTCATACTTCCATGGTAAACAAACTTCTTTTTCTGTTCTACTTCAGACATGTCAGGATCTGTGCTCAAAATACTTTCCCAATTGCAATCAGTTCCGTTCAATGGCTCAGTCAATTCTGACTCTCTGAGACCCTATTGTGTGCAGCACATCAGGCTTCACTGTCCATCACCAACTCCCAGAGCTTGCTTAAAATTCAAGCCCATCAAGATGGTGATGCCATCCAACCATCTCATCCTTTGACGTCCCCTTCTCCTCTGGCCTTCAATCTTTCCCTGCATCAGGGTCTTTTCCAATGAGCCAGTCTTTGCCTCAGATGGCCAAAGTATTGGAGCTTCAGCATTAGTCCTTTCAATGAATATTCAGGACTGATTTCCTCTAGCATTGACTGCATTGATTTCCTTGCAATCCAAGGGACTCTCGAGAGTCTTCCCCAACACCACAGTTCAAAACCATCAGTTCTTCAGTGCTCAGCTTTCTTTATGGTCCAACTCTCCCATGCATACCTGATGACTGTTGGGAAAACTTAGCTTTGTCATATGGACCTTTGTCGGTAAAGTAATGTCTCTTCCTTTTAATACACTGTCTAGGTGGATCATAGTTTTCTTCCAAGGAGTAAGCGTCTTTCCCTTTCATGGCAGCAGTCACCATCTGCAGTGGTTTTGGAGCCCAAAGAAGAAAGCCTGACACTGGTTCCACTGTTTCCCCGTCTATGTCCCATGAAGTGATGGGACCAGATGCCATGATCTGCGTTTTCTGAATGTTGAGTTTTAAGCCAACTTTTTCACTCTCCTCTTTCACTTTCATGCAGAGCCTTTTTAGTTCCTCTTCACTTTCTGCCATAAGGGTGGTGTCATCTGCATATCTGAGGTTACTGATATTTCTCCCGGCAATCTTGAGTCCAGCGTGTGCTTCTTCCAGCCCAGCGTTTCTCATGTTGTGCACTGCATAGAAGATAAATGAGTCGGGGCACAATATACGGCCTTGACATACTCCTTTTCCTATTTGGAACCAGGCTGTTGTTCCATGTCCACCTCTAACTGTTTCTTCCTGAAATGCATACAAGTTTCTCAAGAGGCAGGTCAGGTGGTCTGGTATTCCCGTCTCTTCCAGAATTTTCCACAGTTTATTGTGGTCCACGCAGTCAAAGGCTTCGGCATAGTCAATAAAGCAGAAATAGATGTTTTTTCTGAACTCTCTTGCTGTTTGGATGATCCAAGAAAAGACCAATACATAGAAAACTGTAAAGCACTGATGAAAGAAATCAAAGATCACACAGATAGATGGAGAAATATACCATGTTCATGGATCAGAATGATCAATATAGTGAAAATGAGTACACAGCACAAAGCAATCTATAGATTCAATGCAATCCCTATCAAGCTACCAATGGTATTTTTCACAGAACTAGAACAAATAGCTTCACAGTTTGTATGGAAATACAGAAAACCTGGAATAGCCCAAAGCAACCTTGCCAAAGAAGAATGGAACTGGAGGAATCAACCTACCTGACTTCAGGCTCTATTACAAAGCTACAGTCATCAAAACAGTATAAACTGGCTCATAGAAAAAGCAAAGGAATTACAGAAAAACATCTACTTCTGCTTCATTGACTACACTAAACCTTTGACTGTGTGGCTCACAGCAAACTGGAAAATTCTTCAAGAGATGGGAATACCAGTTCACCTTACCTGCCTCCTGAGAAACCTCTATGCAGGTCAAGAAGCAACAGTTAAAACTGAACATGGAATAACAAACTGGTTCCAAATTGGGGAAGAATTATGTCAAGGCTGTATATTGTCACCCTGCTTATTTAACTTATATGCAGCATACATCATGCAAAAAGCCAGGCTGGATGAATCACAAGCTGGAATCAAGATTGTCAGGAGACATACCAACAACCTTAGATGTGCAGATGAAACCACTCTAATGGCAGAAAGTGAAGAGGAACTAAAGAGCCTCATGATGAAGGTGAAAGGGGAGAGTCAAAAGGCTGGCTTAAAACTCAACATTCAAAAAACTAAGATCATGGCATCTGGTCCCATCACTTCATGGCAAATAGAGGAGAAAAAGTGGAAACAGTGACAGATTTTCTTTTCTTGGGCTCTAAAATCACTACAGACAGTGACTGCAGCCATGAAATTAAAAGATGCTGCTCCTTGGAAGAAAAGTTATGACAAACCTAGACAATGAATTAAAAAGCAGAGACATCACTTGCCAACAAAGATTCATATAGTTAAAGCTATGGTTTTTCCAGTAGCTATGTATGGATCTGAGAGTTGGACCATAAAGAATACTGAGCACTGAAGAATGGATGCTTTCAAGTTGTGGAGATGGAGAAGATTCTTGAGACTCCCTTGGACAGCAAGGAGATCAAACCAGTCAATTCTAAAGGAAATGAACACTGAATATTCATTGCAAGGAATGATGCTGAAGTTGAAGCTGCGATACTTTGGCCACCTGATGCGAAGAACTGACTCATTAGCAAAAAGTCTCATGCTGGGAAAGATTGAAGGCAAGAGGACAAGGGGACAATAGAGGATGAGATGATCAGATGGCATTACCGACTCAATGGACATGAGTTTGAGCAAAATTAGGGAAATAGTGAAGGACAGGGAAGCCTGGTGAATTGCAGTCCACGAGGTCACAAAGACTCAGACACAACTTAAGTGACTGAACAACAAACATATTAAGTCCATAGGGAAGGGATGGGTCCTTTAATAAATGGTACTAAGACAACTGAAAAAAAAAAAAAAACAAAAAACAAAAAAAAAAACAGTATGATACTGGCACAGAGGCAGAAATACAGATCAAGGGAACAAAATAGAAAGCCCAGAGATCAATCCGCGCGCCTATGGACACCTTATATTTGACAAAGGAGGCAAGAATAGACAATGGAGAAAAGACAACCTCTTTAAGAAGAGGTGCTGGGAAAAATGGTCAACCACTAGTAAAAGAATGAAACTAGAACACTGTCTAACACCATACACAAAATAAATTCAAAATGGATTCAAGATCGAAACTTAAGACCAGAAACTATAAAACTCCTAGAGGCAAACATAGGCAAAACACACTCTGACATAAATCACAGCAGGATACTCTATGACCCACCTCTCAGAGTAATGGAAATAAATGAACAGGACCAAATTGTATAGCAAAATAGCACAAGTAAATGAATAGGGCCAAATTAAATTCAAAAGCTTTTGCACAACAAAGGAAAGTATAAGCAAGGTGAAAAGACAGCCTTCAGAATGGGAGGAAGTAAGAGCAAACAAAGCAGCTGACGAAGAAATAATCTCAAAAATATAAAAGCTGCTCCCACAGCTCAATTGCAGACCAAGAAATGACCAATTCAAAAAACGGGCCGATGAACTAAACAGACATTTCTCCAAAGAAGTCATACAGATGGCTAACAAACACATGAAGAGATGCTCAACATCACTCATTATCAGAGAAATGCAAATCCAGACGACCTTGAGGTACCCTTTCACGCTGGTCAGAATGGCTGTTACCCAAAAGTCTACAAACAATAAATGCTGGAGAGGGTGTGGAAAAAAGGGAACCCTCTCACTTTGTTGGTGGGAATGCAATCGAGTACAGCCACTACGGAGAATAGTGTGGAGACTCCTTAAAAAACTGAAAATAGAACTGCCATATGACCCAGGAATCCCACTGCTGGGCATGCACACAGAGGACACCAGAATTGAAAGAGTCACGGGTACCCCAATGTTCATCGCAGCACTGTTAATAATAGCCAGGACACGGAAGCAACCTAGAAGTCCATCAGTTGACTAAAGGATAAGAAAGCTGGTGTACATATACACAATGGAATGTAACTCATCCATTACAAAGAATACGTTTGAATCAGTTCGAAAGAGGTGGATGAAATGGGAGCCTATTATACAGAGTGAAGGACGTCAGAAAGAAACACGCCAATACAGTACACAAACACATATATATGGAATTTAGAAAGATGGCAATGATGACCCTATATGCGAGAGAGCAAAAGAGACACAGATGTATAGAAGAGTCTTTTGGACTCCGTGGGAGAAGGCGAGGGTAGGATGATTTGAGAGAAGAGCATTGAAACATGTATATTATTCTAGGTGAACCAGATCACCAGTCTAGGTTTGATGCATGAGACTAGGTGCTCAGGGCTGGTGCACTGGGATGGCACTGAGGCATGGGATGGGGAGGGAAATGGGAGGGGGGACTCAGGATGGGGATCCCATGGACACCCATGGCTGATTCATGTCAATGTATGGCAAAAACCACTACAATATTGCAACTTAATTAGCCTCAAATCAAAATAAATGAATTTAGAAAAAATAACTCAAAAAAAGAAAACCGGAAAGAAAGAACAGCACACCCAGGGGGTCTTTCAATTTTATTGATTTCAAATCACATTCAGTGACTGACTGTGAATCATCACTGGGGTCTCCCAGGAGTTAGAGTGCCAGAAAGATTTAATTAGGGAGCTGCAGTCCAGATAAAAGATAACATATCGTTGAGTTAAAATCTGAACTCAACTCGTTTGATGCCTATGGTGAAACTCTATGTTTTAGTTCTGTCTAAAAACCTTTCAGAGGACACGCAGGATTCTTATGGACAGAGAATGCCTTATGTATCTCCATAATTATTTGACTATTCCTTGGACCTTTTAAAACATTTCAAAATGAAAGTGAACACCAACTTAAATATCTCGTTCACTTCCTTTTAAACCATGATAAACTTGTAGAATTTGGACTAACAAAAGACTTTATTGGGGAAGAATGTTTTACGAGTGTAGTTATTTTGAAATCTTAGGGTATGGTGATAATTAAAAGACCAGCTTTTACTCAGTCTTATGTTAGTACTTATGTAAAAATTCACTGTACAGACTTCCATGACTGTCCAGTGTTTAGGACGCCGAGCTTTCCCTAGAAGGGCACGGGTTCAATCGCTGTTCAGGGAACCATCTTTCCACAACCTGCATAGTGCCCCCCGGGGGGAAAGAAAAATTCTCTGTGAGTGGTGATCCTGTTTGTTACGTGCACTTGGATTGGGCCACCACCACTGCTCTTCCTTTGGTAATACATTGCTCCCAAAATTTTCTTAGCAAAAAGGTGTCCTAATCATTATTTGGTTTGTTCCCTCCAAACATTATTGTACTCCCTGGGAGTGCTATTTGTGGGTTTTAGATGTATCAGCACTTCGTGCCTTCTGAGCACCTTTAGCCGACAGCATAGGCGAGTGATGCAACAATCCCTTTTATGAGGTAGGTGGCCAGGAGGTGATTTCTGCCTACCTTTCTCGGGGGGACTTTCTCATTCACCAACCCTATGTGACAACCTCTTCCTTTCTGAGTCTGGCAATCTAGACCCTAATGTCATTCCACACCCCAAACAAAGGCTGTAACACCATACCACTACTCCTTGCCCTTGAAATCAAATGTTAATCAGGGTTATCCATCTTCAGTGCAGACTCCTGACCCAATCCAGACCACTACTCTCTGGCTAACTGGGGACCCGAGGGTCTGTTCCCCAACCTCTCGGGACCCCATATCCCTCCCATCTCCAGTGCCCACCTCTTCTCTTCTTTCCCTCCCTTCCATCAGAAAATTCACACACACGCAAATATCTTTTCCCCATTTGATGTTTATTGTAATTGCAGCCATCAGTTTACCAAGTTAGTGTGATAGTCTTTCCTTGGTTGTCCATTTCTACGAAAGCAGACCTCTGGAGGCACAGTTCTACACTGTCTGACCTTTTCGAGTCAGTTACTGGCTGCCCAGCTTGTACTTCTCCAGGGTCTCTTATTCTGGGGCGGCTGAGCTTATCTTCTCTTTTGACTCTGCCTCCTTCTTTGATGCTGCCTCATATTTTGGTACCTTTTACGGCTTTGATTCAGTTTCTTACGTGCACAGGAACGGAGAAAACAGTTGGGTTTTCTGGTTGTCTTCACCTTCTTCGACTGAGTGGCATATGGTCGGATTTTCTTTCTCAACGTTCCTTGAACAGGTCTTCTGACCCTCATGGTCATATTTCGTGCCTTGGAAGACAAGACAAGGGTATGAGACTTTAGGAAAGAAAAAAGCGGAGTTGGAAGTGAGATTTCATGAAAAAGGGATGTGGGCTCATGAGGGCTTTTGTGCCAGGCAAGGGTGGGTAGAGGTTTGGGGCAGCAAAGTCAATGGAGAACATGGGGAGCTTAGGTGGAATCATCTTACTTTCACACTGCCTCGGGACCTCCGTTGACAAAGGGTCTTCTTTTGTCCATTCATCCTTGAGGCAAACCGCCTTGTAACTCTTCTTGACTGCCGTGGTTTCCCGATTCCCTTAGTCAGGATGATGCCAAGAAGTGGCCTAACCTAGAATCTCTGCCTCTGGTCTCCCTATTTATACCCTTTCAGGACAATGAGGAGCCACACCCTTCAATCTGATTGGTCAGTTAGGCACCACCCCAGCCAATAGCATCGTGGGGGGCTTAGACATCACTATGTACCCCTGTGCCCATCAACATGGGCTAGTGGATGCTGAGGGAGGCCATTTTATAACTTCTCCACTGATGACACCTCTGTGGGTCTGATTCTGGGCAGTGGTGATTCAGGGCCATGGTGTTTCTCCTCATGACCTTCAAACTTCCTTTCAGTTCCCTTTATCCTTTGACTTATATGTGCCACTTCAACACTCCTGCCTCCTTCATCCCTCTGTAATCATCTGCCAAACCTTTCTGTCCCACTTCAGCCTTTCAGAGTAATCACTTCATCTCTAGCCCACCTTCTGCCTGTTGGGGGTTCCTGAGGGGCTTAAGGAACTTAAGAGCAAGCACTTAAGGTGGCAAAGGGTAATTAAGAACAGGTTGGGTGTTTGATCTCCTGTCATGAGCTTTAACGACCCCCAGACTTGGTGAATGCTCAGTCTGTTGCCCAAAGTTTAATACACAGTCTCCCTCAGAGTACACATCAGAACAAAGACACTTCTACATGTCTCCTCCACTAAATTTTGTTGGGACACTTCAACTCTCATATTGAGCAAGGAAACTCAACTTGCTCCATCTATCAGAAATACATTCCTGATTATTATTATTATTATTATTATTTTTTAAGGAAAGTGCTCAAAGTCAAAATCAGTTCACCACTCTACCACTGAGTCTTGACTAAATCATTTCCCCTGTCATCCCTCCTTGTCAATTATCAGTAGGTAGGGCCCATTGCAGGCCTGACCAAGAGCTGAGTAGGACAAGTACCTGCAGTTAGCTCAGTGATAGTTGGTTGCTTGTGGGTGGGACCAATGAGGCACTGACCAATGCCTGAGCAAGCCCTGTTGCCTAGGAACAGGATGCAGAGTAATAAGGCACAGCAATGGCTACCTGCGAAGGGCTGTGCTCTGTTACATAAGGACACTTTTGGTCCAGTGTGCTGGAATCTTTTTGATTGACTCATTTCCGACCTCAGATTTGATTTCACATAATTAGTTAACTTTTGCATATCATACTTTTCATTATATTCCCAGGCCTAGCTGTCACCAGTGCTGTCATCTCTATGCCTCTCCAACAGCTGCCACTTGATCACATGCTCAGCATATAATATAAATAGTTCAAAGCCCACAAGAATGTGAAGTCCAGCCCACCCTGAAAACTCCTTTGACAAACCTTAAATTCACAGTGATTCTTATACTCTTTGCAGTGTAACAGAGCAGGATGAGGACAGCCCTTAACAGGAAGACATTGGTGTGCTTCATTTCAAGCCATCCTGTCCCTAGGCAACAGGTGCTGCTCAAACATTGCTTGGTGCCTCCGAGGGCCCCATTCACAAGCAGCCAACTGTAAATGAGTGTCCATTAGTTGTCCTGCTTAGCTGTTGGTCAGCACCACAGTGGGCCCTGCCCACAGGTTACTTACTATCAATGAGGGGGCCATTGGGAAAGTGAATAAGTCAAGGGTGGTGTGGCGGTCATCAGGAGGAGACTGAGATAAGAGGCAGATTCAGGGCTCATTCTGGAGGCCCTGGAGCTCACGCAGACTTGGGCCAGTGGGCGAACTGGAGGGCCCAGGGAATACACTGGGGACTAGATGTTGTAGGCCTCCATAGCCCTCACTAAGGCCCTCCACTAGCCTTGGCCAAAGCCTTGAGGAGCAGTGTACCTCTCCCGCATCCCTGTCGCTGCGACCTACTAGCAGTGGTTTTCTTTCTGGGTCTCAGTCTGTGAGAACTGGTCTCCCCCTATGGGTGCCCTGAGGACCGACACTGAGGACCTATTATGTTGGTTGCCTGTCTCCGTCAGGGATGACGGCTGGGCAGAGTGTGGGAACCTGGCACTGAAGGAGCTGCTGGCTGAGATCTGCTTCCCCTTAACCAGCACTGGGACATTGCAAGGTGAAAGCTGTGCCTTGAGACTGCCCTTTCTTGTCAGGACAGAAAATAACATTCATCTAGTAGAGGTTTATGGGAACCTCATTACCTGACCATTACCTAACCTTAAGCACAAAGGATATGACACCAAGAAGTCTGCAGGAACTTACCACCACTCTCCCTAACATTTAATTGTACATGCACTTACTGAAAACTTTTACTAACTTTGGGGTCTTAGGGCATGAACCACCCATCTCCTTGTATGAATCTTTAATCAACCTTTCTCTGTTCCAAACTTTAAGGTTAAGTTTTGATGGGCCTCCTTCTGCGTCAGGCACATGGACTTGCAATTTGAATAACAACGGTATTGTCTAAGGAAAGACTTTGCCTCTCTTAAACAACAGCAGAGACTGGCCAAGTGCTCACAATTATCCATAAAATACACGCTGACTCGGCTTGGCTGAACTTTAGCCAAGCTTCTCTCCTCTGAACTTCAGATTTCGCCCAAACTTGAGCAAGCGCTAAGATTCAAAGTTTTCTGTCTCCCTTAACAGCTCATTCTGAGAATCAGCTCACTATCAGAGAGAAACAATTGCTGTAAAACAGCCCCATCATGCTGTCGGCTCATCCATCCTCCTACCTGCCCCATCACACACACACACACACACACACACACACACACACACACACACACACACACACAGAGTTCCTGCTGACCCTACTCATACTTCCATGTTAAAGAAACTTCTTTTTCTGTTCTACTTTCAGACATGTCAGGATCTGTGCTCAAAACACTTTCCCAAATGCAATCAGTTCCGTTCAATGGCTCAGTCAATTCTGACTCTCTGAGACCCTATTGTCTGCAGCACATCAGGCTTCACTGTCCATCACCAACTCCCAGAGCTTGCTTAAAATTCAAGCCCATTAAGAGGGTGATGCCATCCAACCATCTCATCCTTTGTCGTCTCCTTCTCCTCTGGCCTTCAATCTTTCTCTGCCTCAGGGTCTTTTCCCATGAGTCAGTCTTTGTCTCAGATGGCCAAAGTATTAGAGTTTCAGCATTACCCCTTCCAATGAATATTCAGGACTGATTTCCTCTAGCATTGACTGCATTGATTTCCTTGCAATCCAAAGGACTCTCGAGAGTCTTTCCCAAAACCACAGTTCAAAACCATCAGTTCTTCAGTGCTCAGCTTTCTTTATGGTCCAACTCTCCCATGCATACATGATGACTGTTGGGAAAACTTAGCTTTGACATATGGACCTTTGTTGGTAAAGTAATGTCTCTTCCTTTAATACACTGTCTAGGTTGGTCATAGCTTTTCTTCCAAGGAGTAAGCGTCTTTCCCTTTCATGGCTGCAGTCACCATCTGCAGTGGTTTTGGAGCCCCAAAAAGAAAGCCTGACACTGGATCAACTGTTTCCCCATCTATTTCCCATGAAGTGTTGGGACCAGATGCCATGATCTGCGTTTTATGAATGTTGAGTTTTAAGCCAACATTTTCTCTCTCCTCTTTCACTTTCATCCAGAGCCCTTTTATTTCCTCTTCACTTTCTGCCATAAGGGTGGTGTCATCTGCATATCTGAGGTTATTGATATTTCTCCTGGCAATCTTGAGTCCAGCATGTGCTTCTTCCAGCCCAGCGTTTCTCATGTTGTACACTGCATAGAGTTTAAGTGAGTCGGGGCACAATATACAGCCTTGACATACACCTTTTCCTATTTGCAACCAGGCTGTTGTTCCATGTCCACCTCTAACTGTTGCTTCCACACCTGCATACAAGTTTCTCAAGAGGCAGGTCAGGTGGTCTGTTATTCCTGTCTCTTCCAGTATTTTCCACAGTTTATTGTGGTCCACACAGTCAAAGGCTTCGTCATAGTCAATAAAGCAGAAATAGATGTTTTTGTGAACTCTCTTGCTGTTTGGATGATCCAAGAAAAGACCAATACATAGAAAACTGTAAAGCACTGAAGAAAGAAATCAAAGATCACACAGATAGATGGAGAAATATACCATGTTCATGGATCAGAATGATCAATATAGTGAAAATGAGTACACAACACAAAGCAATCTATTAATTCAATGCAATCCCTATCAAGCTACCAATGGTATTTTTCACAGAACTAGAACAAATAGCTTCACAGTTTGTATGGAAATACAGAAAACCTGGAATAGCCCAAAGCAACCTTGCCAAAGAAGAATGGAACTGGAGGAAACAACCTACCTGACTTCAGGCTCTACTACAATGCTACCGTCATCAAAACAATATGGTACTGGTACAGAGGCAGAAATACAGTTCAAGGGAAAAAAATTGAAAGCCCAGCGATAAATCCACGCACCTATGGACACTTTATATTTGAGAAAGGAGGCAAGAATATACAATGGAGAAAAGACAACCTCTTTAAGAAGAGGTGCTGGGAAAAATGGTCAACCACTTGTAAAAGAATGAAACTAGAACACTGTCTTACACCATACAGAGAATAACTTCAAAATGGATTAAAGATCGAAACATAAGAGCAGAAACTATAAAACTCCTAGAGGCAAACATAGCCAAAACACTCTCTGACATAAATCACAGCAGGATACTCTATGACCCACCTCCCAGATTAATGGATATAAATGAACAGGACCAAATTATATAGCAAAATAGCCCAAGTAAATGAATAGGGCCAAATTAAATTCAAAAGCTTTTGCACAACAAAGGAAAGTATAAGCAAGGTGAAAATACGGCCTTCAGAATGGGAGGAAGTAAGAGCAAACAAAGCATCTGACAAAGACATAATCTAAAAAAATTAAAAGTTGCTCCCACAGCTCAATTGCAGACCAAGGAATGACCAATTCAAAAAACGGGCCGACGAACTAAACAGACATTTCTCCCAAGAAGACATACAGATGGCGAACAAACACATGAAGAGATGCTCATCATCACTCATTATCAGAGAAATGCAAATCCAGACGACCTTGAGGTACCCTCTCACGCTGGTCAGAATGGCTGTTACCCAAAAGTCTACAAACAATAAATGCTGGAGAGGGTGTGGAGAAAAGGGAACCCTCTCACGTTGTTGGTGGGAATGCAATTGAGTACAGCCACTACCGAGAATAGTGTGGAGACTCCGTAAAAAACTGAAGATAGAACTGCCATATGACCCAGGAATCCCACTGCTGGGCATGCACACCGAGGACACCAGCATTGAAAGAATCACGTGTACCCCAAATTTCAGCGCAGCACTGTTAATAATATCCAGGACATGTAAACAACCTAGAAGTCCATCAGCTGACTAAAGGATAAGAAAGCTGGTGTATATATACACTATGGAATGTAACTCATTCATTACAAAGAATACGTTTGAATCACTTCGAAGGAGGTGGATGAAACTGGAGCCTCTTATACAGAGTGAAGGACGTCAAAAAGAAACACACCAATACAGTACACTAACACATATATATGGAATTTAGAAAGATGGCAAGGATGACCCTATATGCGAGAGAGCAAAAGACACACAGATATATAGAAGAGTCTTTTGGACTCCGTGGGAGAAGGCGAGGGTAGGATGATTTGAGAGAAGAGCATTGAAACATGTATATTATTCTATGAGAACCAGATCACCAGTCCAGGTTTGATGCATGAGACTAGGTGCTCAGGGCTGGTGCACTGGGATGACCCTGAGGCATGGGATGGGGAGGGAGGTGGGAGGGGGGATTCAGGATGGGAAACCCATGGACACCCATGGCTGATTCATGTCAATGTATGGCAAAAAGCACTACAATATTGCAACGTAATTAGCCTCAAATCAAAATAAATAAATTTAGAAAAAAGAACCCAAAAAAGAAAAACGGAAAGAAAGGACAGCACACCCAGGGGGTCTTTCACTTTTATTGATTTTAAATCACATTCAGTGACTGACTGTGAATCATCACTGGGGTCTCCCAGGAGTTAGAGTGCCAGAAAGATTTAATTAGGGAGCTGCAGTCCAGATAAAAGATAACATATCGTTGAGTTAAAATCTGAACTCAACTCGTTTGATGCCTATGGTGAAACTCTGTTTTAGTTCTGTCTAAAAAGCTTTCTGAAGACACGCAGGATTCTTATGGTCAGAGACTGCCTGATGTATCTCCATAATTGTTTGACTATTCCTTGGACCTTTTAAAACATTTCAAAATGAAAGTTAACACAAACTTAAATATCTCGTACTCTTCCTTTTAAACCATGATAAACTTGTAGAATTTGGACTAACAAAAGACTTTATTGGGGAAGAATGTTTTACGAGTTTAGTTATTTTGAAATCTTAGGGTATGGTGATAATTAAAAGACCAGCTTTTACTCAGTCTTATGTTAGTACTTATGTAAAATTTCACTGTACAGACTTCCATGACTGCCCAGTGCTTAGGACTCCGTGCTTTCCCTAAAAGGGCACGGGTTCAATGGAGGCTGAACAACACGCTGCTGAATAACCAACAAATCACAGAAAAAATCAAAAAAGAAATCAAAATTTGCATAGAAACGAATGAAAATGAAAACACAACAACCCAAAACCTGTGGGACACGGTAAAAGCAGTCCTAAGGGGAAAGTTCATAGCAATACAGGCACACCTCAAGAAACAAGAAAAAAGTCAAATAAATAACCTAATTCTACACCTAAAGCAACTAGAAAAGGAAGAAAGGAAGAACCCCAGGGTTCGTAGAAGGAAAGAAATCTTAAAAATTAGAGCAGAAATAAATGCAAAAGAAACAAAAGAGACCATAGCAAAAATCAACAAAACCAAAAGCTGGTTCTTTGAAAGGATAAATAAAATTGACAAACCATTAGCCAGACTCATCAAGAAACAAAAGGAGAAAAATCAAATCAATAAAATTAGAAATGAAAATGGAGAGATCACAACAGACAACACAGAAATACAAAGGATCATAAGAGAGTACTATCAACAATTATATGCCAATAAAATGGACAACGAGGAAGAAATGGACAAATTCTTAGAAAAGTACAACTTTCCAAAACTCGATCAGGAAGAAATAGAAAAGCATAACAGACCCATCACAAGCACGGAGATTGAAACTGTAATAAAAAATCTTCCAGCAAACAAAAGCCCAGGTCCAGACGGCTTCACAGCTGAATTCTACCAAAAATTTAGAGAAGAGCTAGCACCTATCCTGCTCAAACTCTTCCAGAAAATTGCAGAGGATGGTAAACTTCCAAACTCATTCTATGAGGCCACCATCACCCTAATACCAAAACCTGACAAAGATCCCACAAAAAAAGAAAACTACAGGCCAATATCACTGATGAACATAGATGCAAAAATCCTTAACAAAATTCTAGCAATCAGAATCCAACAACACATTAAAAAGATCATACACCATGACCAAGTGGGCTTTATCCCAGGGATGCAAGGATTCTTCAATATCCGCAAATCAATCAATGTAATACACCACATTAACAAATTGAAAAATAAAAACCATATGATTATCTCAATAGATGCAGAGAAAGCCTTTGACAAAATTCAACATCCATTTATGATCAAAACTCTCCAGAAAGCAGGAATAGAAGGAACATACCTCAACATAATAAAAGCTATATATGACAAACCCACAGCAAACATTATCCTCAATGGTGAAAAATTGAAAGCATTTCCTCTAAAGTCAGGAACAAGACAAGGGTGCCCACTTTCACCATTACTATTCAACATAGTTTTGGAAGTTTTGGCCACAGCAATCAGAACAGAAAAAGAAATAAAAGGAATCCAAATTGGAAAAGAAGAAGTAAAGCTCTCACTGTTTGCAGATGACATGATCCTCTACATAGAAAACCCTAAAGACTCCACCAGAAAATTACTAGAACTAATCAATGACTATAGTAAAGTTGCAGGATATAAAATCAACACACAGAAATCCCTTGCATTCCTATACACTAATAATGAGCAAACAGAAAAAGAAATTAAGGAAACAATTCCATTCACCATTGCAACGGAAAGAATAAAATACTTAGGAATATATCTACCTAAAGAATCTAAAGACCTATATATAGAAAACTATAAAATACTAGTGAAAGAAATCAAAGAGGACACTAACAGATGGAGAAATATACCATGTTCATGGATTGGAAGAATCAATGTAGTGAAAATGAGTATACTACCCAAAGCAATCTATAGATTCAATGCAATCCCTATCAAGCTACCAACAGCATTCTTCACAGAGCTAGAACAAATAATTTCACAATTTGTATGGAAAAACAAAAAACCTCGAATAGCCAAAGCGATCTTGAGAAAGAAGAATGGAACTGGAGGAATCAACCTACCTGACTTCAGGCTCTACTACAAAGCCACAGTTATCAAGACAGTATGGTACTGGCACAAAGACAGAAATATAGATCAAGGGAACAAAATAGAAAGCCCAGAGATAAATCCACGCACATATGGACACCTTATCTTCGACAAAGGAGGCAAGAATATACAATGGATTAAAGACAATCTCTTTAACAAGTGGTGCTGGGAACTCTGGTCAACCACTTGTAAAAGAATGAAACTAGAACACTTTCTAACACCATACACAAAAATAAACTCAAAATGGATTAAAGATCTAAACGTAAGACCAGAAACTATAAAACTCCTAGAGGAGAACCTAGGCAAAACACTCTCTGACATACATCACAGCAGGATCCTCTATGACCCACCTCCCAGAATATTGGAAATAAAAGCAAAAATAAACAAATGGGACCTAATTAACCTTAAAAGCTTCTGCACATCAAAGGAAACTATTAGCAAGGTGAAAAGACAGCCTTCAGAATGGGAGAAGATAATAGCAAATGAAGCAACTGACAAACAACTAATCTCGAGAATATACAAGCAACTCCTACAGCTCAACTCCAGAAAAATAAATGACCCAATCAAAAAATGGGCCAAAGAACTAAATAGACATTTCTCCAAAGAAGACATACAGATGGCTAACAAACACATGAAAAGATGCTCAACATCTCTCATTATCAGAGAAATGCAAATCAAAACCACTATGAGGTACCATTTCACACCAGTCAGAATGGCTGCGATCCAAAAGTCTACAAGTAATAAATGCTGGAGAGGGTGTGGAGAAAAGGGAACCCTCTTCCACTGTTGGTGGGAATGCAAACTAGTACAGCCACTATGGAGAACAGTGTGGTGATTCCTTAAAAAACTGGAAATAGACATGCCTTATGATCCAGCAATCCCACTGCTGGGCATACACACTGAGGAAACCAGAAGGGAAAGAGACACGTGTACCCCAATGTTCATCGCAGCACTGTTTATAATAGCCAGGACATGGAAGCAACCTAGATGTCCATCAGCAGATGAATGGATAAGAAAGCTGTGGTACATATACACAATGGAGTATTACTCAGCCATTAAAAAGAATACATTTGAATCAGTTCTAATGAGGTGGATGAAACTGGAGCCTATTATACAGAGTGAAGTAAGCCAGAAAGAAAAACACCAATACAGTATACTAACGCATATATATGGAATTTAGAAAGATGGTAACAATAACCCTGTGTACGAGACAGCAAAAGAGACACTGATGTACAGAACAGTCTTATGGACTCTGTGGGAGAGGGAGAGGGTGGGAAGATTTGGGAGAATGGCATTGAAACATGTAAAATATCATGTATGAAATGAGTTGCCAGTCCAGGTTCGATGCACGATACTGGATGCTTGGGGCTGGTGCACTGGGACGACCCAGAGGGATGGAATGGGGAGGGAGGAGGGAGGAGGGTTCAGGATGGGGAACACATCTATACCTGTGGCGGATTCATTTTGATATTTGGCAAATCTAATACAGTTATGTAAAGTTTAAAAATAAAATAAAATTAAAAAAAAAAACAACAAAAAAAATAAAAATAAAAGTAAGTTGAAATATCATCAAAAAAAAAAAAAAAAAAGGGCACGGGATCAATCGCTGTTCAGGGAACCATGCTTCCACAACCTGCATAGTGCCCCCCGGGGGGAAAGAAAAATTCTCTGTGAGTGGTGATCTTGTTTGTAACGTGCACTGGGATTGGGCCACCATCACTGCTCTTCCTTTGGGAATACATTGCTCCCAAAATTTTCTTAGCAAAAAGGTGTCCTAGTCATTATTTGGTTTTTTTTCCTCCAAACATTATTGTACTCCCTGGGAGTGCTAATTGTGGGTTTTAGGTGTATCAGCACTTCGTTCCTTCTGAGCACCTTTAGCCGACAGCATAGGCGAGTGATGCAACAATCACTTTTATGAGGTAGGTGGCCAGGAGTTGATTCCTGCCTACCTTTCTCGGGGGGACTTTCACATTCACCAACCCTATGTGACAACCTCTTCCTTTCTGGGTCTGGCAATCTAGACCTTAATGTCATTCCACACCCCAAACAAAGGCTGTAACACCATACCACTACTCCTTGCCCTTGAAATCAAATGTTAATCAGGGTTATCCATCTTCAGTGCAGACTCCTGACCCAATCCAGACTACTACTCTCTGACTAACTGGGGACCAGAGGGTCTGTTCCCCAACCTCTCGGGACCCCATATCCCTCCCATCTCCAGTGCCCACCTCTTCTCTTCTTTCCCTACCTTCCACCAGAAAAGTCACACACCCGCAATTATCTTTTCCCCATTTGATGTTTATTGTAATTGCAGCCATCAGTTTACTACGTTAGTGTGAGAGTCTTTCCTTGGTTGGCCATTTCTACGAAAGCAGACCTCTGGAGGCACAGTTCTACAATGTCTGACCTTTTCGAGTCAGTTACTGGCTGCCCAGCTTGTACTTCTCCAGGGTCTCTTATTCTGGGGCGGCTGAGCTTATCTTCTCTTTGGATTCTGCCTCCTTCTTTGATCCCGCCTCATATTTTGGCACCTTTTACGGCTTTGATTCAGTTTCTTACGTGCACAGGAACAGGGAAAACAGTTGAGTTTTCTGGTTGTCTTCACCTTCTTCGACTGAGTGGCATATGGTCGGATTTTCTTTCTCAAGGTTCCTTGAAGAGGTCTTCTGACCCTCATGGTCATATTTCGTGCCTGGAAAGACAAGACAAGGGTATGAGACTTTAGGAAAGAAAAAAGTGGAGTTGGAAGGGAGATTTCATGAAAAAGGGATGTGGGCTAATGAGGGCTTTTGTGCCAGGCAAGGGTGGGTAGAGGTTTGGGGCAGCAAAGTCAATGGAGAACATGGGGAGCTTAGTTGGAATCATCTTACTTTCACACTGCCTCGGTACCTCCATTGACAAAGGGTCTTCTTTTGTCCATTCATCCTTGAGGCAAACCGCCTTTTACTCTTCTTGACTGCCGTGGGTTCCTGATTCCCTTAGTCAGGATGATGCCAAGAAGTGGCCTAACCTAGAATCTCTGCCTCTGGTCTCCCTATTTATACCCTTTCAGGACAATGAGGAGCCACACCCTTCAATCTGATTGGTCAGTTAGGCACCACTCCAGCCAAGAACATCTTGGGGGGCTTAGACATCACAATGTAACACTGTGCCCATCAACATGGGCTAGTGGATGCTGAGGGAGGCCATTTTATAACTTCTCCACTGCTGACACCTCTGTGTGTCTGATTCTGGGGAATGGTGATTCAGGGCCATGGTGTTTCTCCTCATGACCTTCAAACTCCCTTTCAGTTCCCTTTATCCTTTGACTTATTTGTGGCACTTCAACACTCCTGCCTCCTTCATCCCTCTGTAAACATCTTCCAAACACTTTCTGTCCCACTTCAGCCTTTCAGAGTAATCACTTCATCTCTAGCCCACCTTCTGCCTGTTGGGGGTTCCTGAGGGGCTTAAGGAACTTAAGAGCAAGCACTTAAGGTGGAAAAGGGTAATTAAGAACGAGTTGGGTGTTTGATCTCCTGTGATGAGCTTTAAACACCCCCAGACTTGGTGAATGCTCAGTCTGTTGCCCAAAGTTTAATACACAGTCTCCCTCAGAGGACACATCAGAACAAAGACACTTCTACATCTCTCATCCTCTAAATTTTGTTGGGACACTTCAACACTCATATTGAGCCAGGAAACGCAACTTGCCCCATCTATAAGAAACTCATTCCTGATTATTATTATTATTATTATTAATTTTTTTAAGGAAAGTGCTCAAAGTCAAAATCAGTTCACCACTCTAGCACTGAGTCTTGACTAAATCATTTCCCCAGTCATACCTACTTGTCAGTTATCAGAATGTAGGGCCCATTGCAGGCCTGACCAATAGCTGAGCAGGACAAGTACCTTAAGGTAGCTCAGTGATAGTTGGTTGCTTGTGGGTGAGGCCAATGAGGCACTGACCAATGGCTGAGCAAGCCCTGTTGCCTAGGAACAGGATGCAGAGTAATAAGGCACAGCAATGGCTACCTGCGAAGGGCTGTGCTCTGTTACATAAGGACACTTTGGGTCCAGTGTGCTGGAATCTTTTTGATTGACTCATTTCCGACCTCAGATTTGATTTCACATAATTAGTTAACTTTTGCATATCATACTTTTCATTATATTCCCAGGCATAGCTGTCACCAGTGCTGTCATCTCTATGCCTCTCCAACAGCTGCCACTTGATCACATGCTCAGCCTATAGTATAAATAGTTCAAAGCCAACAAGAATGTGAAGTCCAGCCCACCCTGAAAACTTTGACAAACCTTAAATTCACAGTGATTCTTATACTCTTTGCAGTGTAACAGAGCAGGAGGAGCACAGCCCTTAACAGGAAGCCATTGGTGTGCTTCATTTCAAGCCATCCTGTCCCTAGGCAACAGGTGCTGTTCAAACATTGCTAGGTGCCTCAGAGGGCCCCATTCACAAGCAGCCAACTGTCAATGAGTGACCATTAGTTGTCCTGCTTAGATGTTGCTCAGCACCACAGTGGGCCCTGCCCACCGGTTACTTACTATCAATGAGGGGGCCATTGGGAAAGTGATTAAGTCAAGGGTGGTGTGGCGGTCATCAGGAGGAGACTGAGATAAGAGGCAGATTCAGGCCTCATTCTGGAGGCACTGGAGCTCACGCAGACTTGGGCCAGTGGGTGAGCTGGAGGGCCCAGGGAATACCCTGGGGACTAGATGTTGTAGCCCTCCATAGCCCTCACTATGGCCCTCCACTAGCCTTGGCCAAAGCCTTGAGGTGCAGTGTACCTCTCCCGCATCCCTGTCGCTGCGACCTACTAGCAGTGGTTTTCTTTCTGGGTCTCAGTCTGTGAGAACTGGTCTCCCCATATGGATGCCCTGAGGACGGACACTGAGGACCTACTATGTTGGATGCCTGTATCCGTCAGGGATGAGGGCTGGGCAGAGTGTGGGAACCTGGCACTGAAGGAGCTGCTGGCTGAGATCTGCTTCCCCTTAACCAGCACTGGGACACTGCAGGGTGAAAGCTCTGCCTTGAGACTGCCCTTTCTTGTCAGGACAGAGAATAACATTCATCTAGTAGATGTTTATAGGAACATCATTACCTGACCATGACCTAACCTTAAGCACAAAGGGTATGACACCAAGAAGTCTGCAGCAACTTACCACCACTCTCCCTAACATTTAATTTTACATGCACTTTCTGAAAACTTTTACTAACTTTGGGGTCTTAGGGCATGAACCACCCATCTCCTTGTATGAATCTTTAATCAACATTTCTCTGTTCCAAACTTTAAGGTTAAGTTTTGATGGGCCTCCTTCTGCGTCAGGCACATGGACTTGCAATTTGAATAACAACGGTATTGTCTAAGGACAGACTTTGCCTCTCTTAAACAACGGCAGAGACTGGCCAAGTGCTCACAATTATCCATAAAATACACGCTGACTCGGCTTGGCTAAACTTTAGCCAAGCTTCTCTCCTCTGAACTTCAGCTATCGCCCAAACTTGAGCAAGCGCTAAGATTCAAACTTTTCTGTCTCCCTTAACATCTCATTCTGAGAATCAGCTCACTATCAGAGAGAAACAGTTGCTGTAAAACATCCCCATCATGCTGTCTGCTCATCCATCCCCCTACTGGCCCCATCACACACACACACACACACACACACCTACACACACACACACACACACACACACACAGAGTTCCTGCTGACCCTACTCAGCCTTCCATGTTAAAGAAACTTCTTTTTCTGTTCTGGTTTCAGACATGTCAGGATCTGTGCTCAAAACACTTACCCAATTGCAATCAGTTCCGTTCAATGGCTCAGGCAATTCTGACTCTCTGAGACCCTATTGTCTGCAGCACATCAGGCTTCACTGTCCATCACCAACTCCCAGAGCTTGCTTAAAATTCAAGCCCATCAAGATGGTGATGCCATCCAACCATCTCATCCTTTGTCGTCCCCTTCTCCTCTGGCCTTCAATCTTTCCCTGCATCAGGGTCTTTTCCATTGAGCCAGTCTTTGCCTCAGATGGCCAAAGTATTGGAGCTTCAGCATTAGTCCTTCCAATGAATATTCAGGACTGATTTCCTCTAGCATTGACTGCATTGATTTCCTTGCAATCCAAGGGACTCTCGAGAGTCTTCCCCAACACCACAGTTCAAAACAATCAGTTCTTCAGTGCTCAGCTTTCTTTATGGTCCAACTCTCCCATGCATACATGATGACTGTTGGGAAAACTTAGCTTTGACATATGGACCTTTGTCGGTAAAGTAATGTCTCTTCCTTTTAATACACTGTCTAGGTGGGTCATAGCTTTTCTTCCAAGGAGTAAGTGTCTTTCCCTTTCATGGCTGCAGTCACCATCTGCAGTGGTTTTGGAGCCCCAAAAAGAAAGCCTGAGACTGGTTCCACTGTTTCCTCGTCTATTTCTCATGATGTGATGGGACCAGATGCCATGATCTGCGTTTTCTGAATGTTGAGTTTTAAGCCAACATTTTCACTCTCCTCTTTCACTTTCATACAGAGGCCTTTTTTTTTCCTCTTCACTTTCTGCCATAAGGAGTGGTGTCATCTGCATATCTAAGGTTATTGATATTTCTCCTGGCAATCTTGAGTCCAGCGTGTGCTTCTTCCAGCCCAGAGTTTCTCATGTTGTACTCTGCATAGAAGTTAAGTGAGTCGGGGCACAATATACAGCCTTGACATACTCCTTTTGCTATTTGGAACCAGGCTGTTGTTCCATGTCCACCTCTAAATGTTGCTTCCTGACCTGCATACAAGTTTCTCAACAGGCAGGTCAGGTGGTCTGGTATACCCGTCTCTTCCAGTATTTTCCACAGTTTATTGTGGTCCACGCACTAAAAGGCTTGGGCATAGTCAATAAAGCAGAAATAGATATTTTTCTGAACTCTCTTGCTGTTTTGATGATCCAAAAAAAGACCAATACATAGAAAACTGTAAAGCACTGATGAAAGAAATCAAAGATCACACAGATAGATGGAGAAATATACCATGTTCATGGATCAGAATGATCAATATAGTGAAAATGAGTACACAACACAAAGCAATCTATAGATTCAATGCAATGTCTATCAAGCTACCAATGGTATTTTTCACAGAACTAGAACAAATAGCTTCACAGTTTGTATGGAAATACAAAAAACCTGGAATAGCCCAAAGCATCTTTACCAAAAAAGAATGGAACTGGAGGTATCAACCTACCTGACTTCAGGCTCTACTGCAAAGCTACAGTCATCAAAACAGTATGGTACTGGCACAGAGGCAGAAATACAGATCAAGGAAACAAAATAGAAAGCCCAGAGATAAACCCACGAGCCTATGGACACCTTATATTTGACAAAGAAGGCAAGAATATACAATGGAGTATAAATAACCACTTTAAGAAGAGGTGCTGGGAAAAATGGTCAACCACTTGTAAAAGAATGAAACTAGAACACTGTCTAATACCATACACAAAATAAATTCAAAATGGATTCAAGATCGAAACATAAGACCAGAAACTATAAAACTCCTAGAGGCAAACATAGGCAAAACACTCACTGACATAAATCACAGCAGGATACTCTATGACCCACCTCACAGAGTAATGGATATAAATGAACAGGACCAAATTATATAGCAAAATAGCACAAGTAAATGAATAGGGCCAAATTAAATTCAAAAGCTTTTGCACAACAAAGGAAAGTATAAGCAAGGTGAAAAGACAGCCTTCAGAATGGGAGGAAGTAAGAGCAAACAAAGCAGCTGACCAAGAAATAATCTCAAAAATATAAAAGCTGCTCCCACAGCTCAATTGCAGAGCAAGAAATGACGAATTCAAAAAATGGCCAAAGAACTAAACAGACATTTCTCCAAAGAAGACATACAGATGGCTAACAAACACATGAAGAGATGTTGAACATCACTCATTATCAGAGAAATGCAAATCCAGACGACCTTGAGGTTCCCTCTCACACTGGTCAGAATGGCTGTTACCCAAAAGTGTACAAACAATAAATGCTGGAGAGGGTGTGGAGAAAAGGGAACCCTCTTACGTTGTTGGTGGGAATGCAATGGAGTACAGCCAATACGGAGAATAATGTGGAGACTCCTTACAAAACTGAAAATAGAACTGCCATATGACCCAGGAATCCCACTGCTGGGCATGCACACCGAGGACACCAGAATTGAAAGAATCACGTGTACCACAATGTTCATCGCAGCACTTTGAATAATAGCCAGGACAGGGAATCAACCTAGAAGTCCATCAGCTGACTAAAGGATAAGAAAGCTGGTGTACATATACACAATGGAATGTACCTCATCCATTACAAAGAATACGTTTGAATCAGTTCGAAAGAGGTGGATGAAACGGGAGCCTATTATACTGAGTGAAGGATGTCAGAAAGAAACACACCAATACAGTACACTAACACATATATATGGAATTTAGAAAGATGGCAATGATGACCCTATATGCGAGAGAGCAAAAGAGACACAGATGTATAGAAGAGTCTTTTGGACTCCGTGGGAGAAGGCGAGGGTAGGATGATTTGAGAGAAGAGCCTTGAAACATGTATATTATTCTATGTGAACCAGATCACCAGTCCAGGTTTGATGCATGAGGCTAGGTGCTCATGGCTGGTGCACTGGGATGACCCTGAGGCATGGGATGGGGAAGGAGGTGGGAGGGGGGATTCAGGATGGGGAACCCATGGACACCCATGGCTGATTCATGTCAATGTATTGCAATAAACCCTACAATATTGCAACGTAATTAGTTAAAATCAAAATAAATGAATTTAGAAAAAAAGAACTCAAAAAAAAAAAAAAAAAAAAAAAAAACAGAAAGGAAGGACAGCACACCCAGTTGGTCTTTCACTTTTATTGATTTTAAATCACATTCAGTGACTGACTGTGAATCATCACTGGGGTCTCCCAGGAGTTAGAGTGCCAGAAAGATTTAATTAGGGAGCTGCAATCCAGATAAAAGATAACATATCGTTGAGTTAAAATGTGAACTCAACTCGTTTGATGCCGATGGTGTAACTCTGTGTTTTAGTTGTTTCTAAATAGCTTTCTGAAGACACGCAGGATTCTTATGGTCAGAGACTGCCTTATGTACCTCCATAATTGTTTGACTATTCCTTGGACCTTTTAAAACATTTCAAAATGAAAGTTAACACCAAATTAAATATCTCGTACTCTTTCTTTAAACCATGATTAATTTGTAGAATTTGGACTAACAAAAGACTTTATTGGGGAAGAATGTTTTATGAGTGTAGTTATTTTGAAATCCTAGGGTATGGTGATCATTAAAAAACCAGCTTTTACTCAGTCTTATGTTAGTACTTGTGTAAAATTTCACTGTACAGACTTCCATGACTGTCCAGTGGTGAGGACTCCGTGCTTTCTTTAGAAGGGCACGGGTTCAATCGCTGTTCAGGGAACCATGCTTCCACAGCCTGCATAGTGCCCCCCGGGGGGGAAAAGAAAATTCTCTGTGAGTGGTGTTCCTGTTTGTAACGTGCACTGGGATTGGGCCACCACCACTGCTCTTCCTTTGGGAATACATTGCTCCCAAAATTTTCTTAGCAAAAAGGTGTCCTAGTCATTATTTGCTTTGTTCCCTCCAAACATTATTGTACTCCCTGGGAGTGATATTTGTGGGTTTTAGATGTATCAGCACTTGGTGTCTTCTGAGCACCTTTAGCCGACAGCATAGGCGAGTGATGCAACAATCCCTTTTGTGAGGTAGGTGGCCGGAGGTGATTTCTGCCTACCTTTCTGGGGGGGACTTTCCCATTCACCACCCCTATGTGACAACCTCTTCCTTTCTGGGTCTGGCAATCTAGACCCTAATGTCATTCCACACCCCAAACAAAGGCTGTAACACCATACCACTACTCCTTGCCCTTGAAATCAAATGTTAATCAGGGTTATCCATCTTCAGTGCAGACTCCTGACCCAATCCAGACCTCTACTCTCTGGCTAACTGGGGACCCGAGGGTCTGTTCCCCAACCTCTCGCGACCCCATATCCCTCCCATCTCCAGTGCCCACCTCTTTTCTTCTTTCCCTCCCTTCCATCAGAAAATTCACACACACGCAAATATCTTTTCACCATTTGATGTTTATTGTAATTGCAGCCATCAGTTTACTATGTTAGTGTGAGAGTCTTTCCTTGGTTGGCCATTTCTACGAAAGCAGACCTCTGGAGGCACAGTTCTACACTGTCTGACCTTTTCGAGTCAGTTACTGGCTGCCCAGCTTGTACTTCTCCAGGGTCTCTTATTCTGGGGCGGCTGAGCTTATCTTCTCTTTGGATTCTGCCTCCTTCTTTGATCCCGCCTCATATATTGGTAGCTTTTACGGCTTTGATTCAGTTTCTTACGTGCACAGGAACGGAGAAAACAGTTGGGTTTTCTGGTTGTCTTCACCTTCTTCGACTGAGTGGCATATGGTTGGATTTTCTTTCTCAAGGTTCCTTGAAGAGGTCTTCTGACACTCATGGTCATATTTCCTGCCTGGAAAGACAAGACAAGGGTATGAGACTTTAGGAAAGAAAAAAGCGGAGTTGGAAGGGAGATTTCATGAAAAAGGGATGTGGGTTAATGAGGGCTTTTGTGCCAGGCAAGGGTGGGTAGAGGTTTGGGGCAGCAAAGTCAATGGAGAACATGGGGAGCTTAGTTGGAATCATCTTACTTTCACACTGCCTCGGGACCTCCGTTGACAAAGGGTCTTCTTTTGCCCATTCATCCTTGAGGCAAACCGCCTTGTAACTCTTCTTGACTGCCGTGGGTTCCTGATTCCCTTAGTCAGGATGATGCCAAGAAGTGGCCTAACCTAGAATCTCTGCCTCTGGTCTCCCTATTTATACCCTTTCAGGACAATGAGGAGCCACACCCTTCAATCTGATTGGTCAGTTAGGCACCACCCCAGCCAATAGCATCTTGTGGGGCTTAGACATCACAATGTACCACTGAGCCCATCAACATGGGCTAGTGGATGCTGAGGGAGGCCATTTTATAACTTTTCCACTGCTGAAACCTCTGTGTGTCTGATTCTGGGGAGTGGTGATTCATGGCCATGGTGTTTCTACTCATGACCTTCAAACTTCCTTTCATTTCCCTTTATCCTTTGACTTATATGTGCCACTTCAACACTCCTGCCTCCTTCATCCCTCTGTAAACATCTGCCAAACACTTTCTGTCCCACTTCAGCCTTTCAGAGTAATCACTTCATCTCTATCCCACCTTCTGCCTGTTGGGGGTTCCTGAGGGGCTTAAGGAACTTAAGAGCAAGCACTTAAGGTGGAAAAGGGTAATTAAGAACAGGATGGGTGCTTGTTCTCCTGTGAAGAGGTTTAACGACCCCCAGACTTGGAGAATGTGCAGTCTGTTGCCCAAAGTTTAATACACAGTCTGCATCAGAGTACACATCAGAACAAAGACACTTCTATATGTGTCCTGCACTAAAATTTGTTGGGACACTTCAACTCTCATATTGAGCCAGGAAACTCAACTTGCCCCATCTATCAGAAATACATTCCTGATGATGATGATGATGATGATGATGATTAATTTTATAAGGAAAGTGCTCAAAGTCAAAATCAGTTCACCACTCTGCCACTGAGTCTTGACTAAATCATTTCCCCAGTCATTCCTCCTTGTCAGTTATCAGTAGGTAGGGCCCATTGCAGGCCTGACCAATAGCTGAGCAGGACAAGTACCTGCAGGTAGCTCAGTGATAGTTGGTTGCTTGTGGGTGGGGCAAATGAGGCACTGACCAATGGCTGAGCAAGCCCTGTTGCCTAGGAACAGGATGCAGAGTAATAAGGCACAGCAATGGCTACCTGTGAAGGGCTGTGCTATGTTACATAAGGACACTTTGGGTCCAGTGTGCTGGAATCTTTTTGATTGACTCATTTCCGACCTCAGATTTGATTTCACATAATTAGTTAACTTTTGCATATCATACTTTTTATTATTTTCCTGTGCATAGCTGTCACGAATGCTGTCATCTCTATGCCTCTCCAACAGCTGCCACTTGATCACATGCTCAGCATATAGTATAAATATTTCAAAGCCAACAAGAATGTGAAGTCCAGCCCACCCTGAAAACTCCTTTGACACATCTTAAATTCACAGTGATTCTTATACTCTTTGCAGTGGAACAGAGTAGGATGAGCACAGCCCTTAACAGGAAGCCATTGGTGTGCTTCATTTCAAGCCATCCTGTCCCTAGGCAACAGGTGCTGCTCAAATATTGCTTGGTGCCTCTGAGGGCCCCATTCACAAGCAGCCAACTGTCAATGAGTGACCATTAGTTGTCCTGCTTAGCTGTTGGTCAGCACCACAGTGGGCCCTGCCCACAGGTTACTTACTATCAATGAGGGGGCCATAGGGAAAGTGATTAAGTCAAGGGTGGTGTGGCAGTCATCAGGAGGAGACTGAGATAAGAGGAATATTCAGACCTCATTCTGGAGGCCCTGGATCTCACCAGACTTGGGCCAGTGGGTGAGCTGGAGGGCCCAGGTAATACACTGGGACTAGATGTTGTAGCCCTCCATAGCCCTCACTAAGGCCCTCCACTATCCTTGGCCAAAGCCTTGAGTTGCAGTGTACCTCTCCCGCATCCCAGTCGCTGCGACCTAATAGCAGTGGTTTTCTTTCTGGGTCTCAGTCTGTGAGAACTGGTCTCCCCATATGGATGCCCTAAGGACAGACCCTGAGGACCTATTATGTTGGATGCCTGTCTCCGTCAGGGATGACGGCTGGGCAGAGTGTGGGAACCTGGCACTGAAGGAGCTGCTGGCTGAGATCTGCTTCCCCTTAACCAGCACTGGGACATTGCAGGGTGAAAGCTGTGCCTTGAGACTGCCATTTCTTGTCAGGACAGAGAATAACATTCATCTAGGAGAGGTTTATAGGAACATCATTACCTGACCATGACCTAACCATAAGCACAAAGGGTATGCCACCAAGAAGTCTGCAGCAACTTACCACCACTCTCCCTAACATTTAATTTTACATGCACTTACTGAAAACTTTTACTAACTTTGGGTCTTAGGTCATGAACCACCCATCTCCTTGTATGAATCTTTAATCAACCTTTCTCTGTTCCAAACTTTAAGGTTAAGTTTTGATGGGCCTCCTTCTGCGTCAGGCACATGGACTTGCAATTTGAATAACAACAGTATTGTCTAAGGACAGACTTTGCCTCTCTTAAACAATGGCAGAGACTGGCCAAGTGCTCACAATTATCCATAAAATACACTCTGACTCGGCTTGGCTAAACTTTAGCCAAGCTTCTCTCCTCTGAACTTCAGCTTTCGACCAAACTTGAGCAAGCGCTAATATTCAAATATTTCTATCTCCCTTAACAGCTTATTCTGAGAGTCAGCTCACTATCAGAAGGAAACAATTCCTGTTAAACTGCCCCATCATGCTGTATGCTCATCCATCCCCCCACTGACCCCATCACCCACACACACACACACACACACACACACACACAGAGTTCCTGCTGGCCCTACTCATCCTTCCATGTTAAAGAAAATTCTTTTTTTGTTCTACTTTCAGACATGTCGGGGTCTGTGCTCAAAACATTTTCCCAATTGCAATCAGTTCCGTTCAATGGCTCAGTCAATTCTGACTCTCTGAGACCCTATTGTGTGCAGCACATCAGGCTTCACTGTCCATCACCAACTCCCAGAGCTTGCTTAAAATTCAAGCCCATCAAGATGGTGATGCCATCCAACCATCTCATCCTTTGACGTCCCCTTCTCCTCTGGCCTTCAATCTTTCCCTTCCTCAGGGTCTTTTCCAATGAGCCAGTCTTTGCCTCAGATGGCCAAAGTATTGGAGCTTCAGCATTAGTCCTTCCAATGAATATTCAGGACTGATTTCCTCTTGCATTGACTGCATTGATTCCCTTGCAATTCAAGGGACTCTCGAGAGTCTTCCCCAACACCACAGTTCAAAACAATCAGTTCTTCAGTGCTCAGCTTTCTTTATGGTCCAACTCTCCCATGCATACCTGATGACTGTTGGGAAAACTTAGCTTTGACATATGGACCTTTGTCGGTAAAGTAATGTCTCTTCCTTTTAATACACTGTCTAGGTGGGTCATAGCTTTTTTTCCAAGGAGTAATCGTCTTTCCCTTTTATGGCTGCAGTCACCATCTGCAGTGGTTTTCGAGCCCAAAAAAGAAAGCCTGACACTGGTTCCACTGTTTCCCCGTCTATTTCCCATGAAGTGATGGGACCAGATGCCATGATCTGCGTTTTCTGAATGTTGAGTTTTAAGCCAACTTTTTCACTCTCCTCTTTCACTTTCATCCAGAGGCCTTTTATTTCCTCTTCACTTTCTGCCATAAGGTGGTGTCATCTGCATATCTGAGGTTATGGATATTTCTCCCGGCAAATTTGAGTCCTGCTTGTGCTTCTTCCATCCCAGCGTTTCTCATGTTGTACTCTGCTTAGGAGGTAAATGAGCCGGGGCACAATATACAGCCTTGACATACTCCTTTTCCTATTTGGAACCAGGCTGTTGTTCCATGTCCACCTCTAACTGTTGCTTCCTCACCTGCGTACAAGTTTCTCAAGAGGCAGGTCAGGTTGTCTGGTATTCCCGTCTCTTCCAGAATTTTCCACAGTTTATTGTGGTCCACGCAGTCAAAGGCTTCGTCATAGTCAATAAAGCAGAAATAGATGTTTTTCTGGAACTCTCTTGCTGTTTTGATGATCCAAGAAAAGACCAATACATAGAAAACTGTAAAGCACTGATGAAAGAAATCAAAGATCACACAGATAGATGGAGAAATATACCATGTTCATGGATCAGAATGATCAATATAGTGAAAATGAGTACACAACCCAAAGCAATCTATAGATTCAATGCAATCCCTATCAAGCTACCAATGGTATTTTTCACAGAACTAGAACAAATAGCTTCACAGTTTGTATGGAAATTTGAAAACCTGGAATAGCCCAAAGCAACCTTGCCAAAGAAGAATGGAACTGGAAGAATCAACCTTCCTGACTTCAGGCTCTATTACAAAGCTACAGTCATCAAAACAGTATAAATTGGCTCATAGATAAAGCAAAGGAATTACAGAAAAACATCTACTTCTGCTTCATTGACTACACTAAACCTTTGACTGTGTGGCTCACAGAAAACTGGAAAATTCTTCAAGAGATGGGAATACCAGATCACCTTACCTGCCTCCTGAGAAACCTCTATGCAGGTCAAGAAGCAACAGTTAAAACTATACATGGAATAACAAACTGGTTCCAAATTGGGGAAGAAGTATGTCAAGGCAGTATATGGTTACCCTGTTTATTTAACTTATATGCAGCATACATCATGCAAAAAGCCAGGCTGGATTAATCACAAGCTGGAATCAAGATTGTCAGGAGACATACCAACAACCTTAGATGTGCAGATGAAACCACTCTAATGGCAGAAAGTGAAGAGGAACTAAAGAGCCTCATGATGAAGGTGAAAGGGGAGAGTCAAAAGGCTGGCTTAAAACTCAACATTCAAAAAACTAAGATCATGGCATCTGGTCCCATCACTTCATGGCAAATAGACTAGAAAAAGTGGAAACAGTGACAGATTTTCTTTTCTTGGGCTCTAAAATCACTGCAGACAGTGACTGCAGCCATGAAATTAAAAGATGCTGCTCCTTGGAAGAAAAGTTATGACAAACCTAGACAATGAATTAAAAAGCAGAGACATCACTTGCCAACAAAGATTCATATAGTTAAAGCTATGGTTTTTCCAGTAGCTATGTATGGATCTGAGAGTTGGACCATAAAGAATACTGAGCACTGAAGAATGGATGCTTTCAAGTTGTGGAGATGGAGAAGATTCTTGAGACTCCCTTGGACCTCAAGGAGATCAAACCAGTCAATTCTAAAGGAAATGAACACTGAATATTCATTGGAAGGAATGATGCTGAAGTTGAAGCTGCGATACTTTGGCCACCTGATGCGAAGAACTGACTCATTAGCAAAAAGTCTCATGCTGGGAAACTTTAAAGGCAAGAGGGTAAGGGGACAATAGCGGATGAGATGATCAGATGGCAATACCGACTCAATGGACATGAGTTTGAGCAAAATTAGGGAAATAGTGAAGGACAGGGAAGCCTGGTGAATTGCAGTCCACGAGTTCAAAAAGACTCAGACACAACTTAAGTGACTGAACAACAAACATATTAAATCAATAGGGAAGGGATGGGTCCTTTAATAAATGGCACTAGGACAATTGAAAAAAAAAAACAAAAACAAAAACAAAAACAAAAACAAAATAAACAGTATGGTACTGGCACAGAGGCAGAAATACAGATCAAGGAAACAAAATAGAAAGCCCAGAGATAAACCCACGCGCCTATGGACACCTTATATTTGACAAAGGAGGCAAGAATAGACAATGGAGTATAGACAACCTCTTTAAGAACAGGTGCTGGGAAAAATGGTCAACCACTTGTAAAAGAATGAAACTAGAACACTGTCTAACACCATACACAAAATAAATTCAAAATGGATTAAATATCGAAACATAAGACCAGAAACTATAAAACTCCTAGAGGCAAACATAGGCAAAACACTCTCTGACATAAATCACAGCAGGATACTCTATGACCCACCTCCCAGAGTAATGGATATAAATGAACAGGACCAAATGATATCGCAAAATAGCCCAAGTAACTGAATAGGGCCAAATTAAAATCAAAAGCTTTTGCACAGCAAAGGAAAGTATAAGCAAGGTGAAAAGACAACCTTCAGAATGGGAGGAAGTAAGAGCAAACAAAGCCGCTGACCAAGAAATAATCTCAAAAATATAAAAGCTGCTCCCACAGCTCAATTGCAGAGCAAGAAATGACGAATTCAAAAAATGGGCCGAAGAACTAAACAGACATTTCTCCAAAGAAGACATACAGATGGCTAACAAACACATGAAGAGATGCTCAACATCACTCATTATCAGAGAAATGCAAATCAAGACGACCTTGAGGTACCCTCTCACACTGGTCAGAATGGCTGTTACCCAAAAGTCTACAAACAATAAATGCTGGAGAGGGTGTGGAGAAAAGGGAACCCTCTCACGTTGTTGGTGGGAATGCAATTGAGTACAGCCACTACGGAGAATAGTGTGGAGGCTCCTTGAAAAACTGAAAATAGAACTGCCATATGACCCAGGAATCCCACTGCTGGGCATGCACACCGAGGACTGCAGAATTGAAAGAATCACGTGTACCCCAATGTTCATCGCAGCACTGTGAATAATAGCCAGGACATGGAAGCAACCTAGGAGTCCATCAGCTGACTAAAGGATAAGAAAGCTGGTGTACATATACACAATGGAATGTAACTCATCCATTACAAAGAATACGTTTGAATCAGTTCGAATGAGGTGGATGAAACTGGAGCCTCTTATACAGAGTGAAGGACGTCAGAAAGAAACACAACAGTACAGTACACTAACATATATATATATATATATATATATATATATATATATATATATATGGAATTTAGAAAGATGGCAATGATGACCCTATATGCGAGAGAGCAAAAGAGACACAGATGTATAGAAGAGTCTTTTGGACTCCGTGGGAGAAGGCGAGGGAAGGATGATTTGTGAGAAGAGCATTGAAACATGTATATTATTCTATGTGAACCAGATCACCAGTCCAGATTTGATGCAGGAGACTAGGTGCTCAGTGCTGGTGCACTGGGATGACCCTGAGGCATAGGATGGGGAGGGAGGTGGGAGGGGGGATTCAGGATGGGGAACCCATGGACACCCAGGGCTGATTCATGTCAATGTATGGCAAAAAGCACTACAATATTGCAACGTAATTAGCCTCAAATCAAAACAAATGAATTTAGAAAAAAGAACTCAAAAAAAGAAAAACGGAAAGAAAGGACAGCACACCTAGGGGGTCTTTCACTTTTATTGATTTTAAATCACATTCAGTGACTGACTGTGAATCATCACTGGGGTCTCCCAGGAGTTAGAGTGCCAGAAAGATTTAATTAGGGAGCTGCATTCCAGATAAAAGATAACATATCGTTGAGTTAAAATCTGAACTCAACTCGTTTGATGCCTATGGTGAAACTCTGTGTTTTAGTTCTGTCTAAAAAGCTTTCTGAAGACACGCAGGATTCTTATGGTCAGAGACTGCCTGATGTATCTCCATAACTGTTTGACTATTCCTTGGACCTTTTAAAACATTTCAAAATGAAAGTTAACACCAACTTAAATATCTCGTACTCTTCCTTTTAAACCATGATAAACTTGTAGAATTTGGACTAACAAAAGACTTTATTGGGGAAGAATGTTTTAGGAGTGTAGTTATTTTGAAATCTTAGGGTATGGTGATAATTAAAAGACCAGCTTTTACTCAGTCTTATGTTAGTGCTTATGTAAAATTTCACTGTACAGACTTCCATGACTGCCCAGTGGTTAGGACTCCATGCTTTCCCTAGAAGGGCACGGGTTCAATCGCTGTTCAGGGAACCATGCTTCCACAACCTGCGTAGTGCCCCCCTGGGGGGAAAAGAAAATTCTCTGTGAGTGGTGATCCTGTTTGTAACGTGCACTGGGATTGGGCCACCACCTCTGCTCTTCCTTTGGGAATACATTGCTCCCAAAATTTTCTTAGCAAAAAGGTGTCCTAGTCATTATTTGGTTTGTTCCCTCCAAACAGTATTGTACTCCCTGGGATTGCTATTTGTGGGTTTTAGATGTATCAGCACTTCGTGCCTTCTGAGCACCTTTAGCCGACAGCATAGGCGAGTGATGCAACAATCCCTTTTATGAGGTAGGTGGCCAGGAGGTCATTTCTGCCTACCTTTCTCGGGGGGACTTTCCCATTCACCACCACTATGTGACAACCTCTTCCTTTCTGGGTCTGGCAATCTAGACCCTAATGTCATTCCACACCCCAAACAAAGGCTGTAACACCATACCACTACTCCTTGCCCTTGAAATCAATTGTTAAGCAGGGTTATCCATCTTCAGTGCAGATTCCTGACCCAATCCAGACCTCTACTCTCTGGCTAACTGGGGACCCGAGGGTCTGTTCCCCAACCTCTCGGGACCCCATATTCCTCCCATCTCCAGTGCCCACCTCTTCTCTTCTTTCCCTCCCTTCCATCAGAAAATTCACACACACGCAAATATCTTTTCACCATTTGATGTGTATTGTAATTGCAGCCATCAGTTTACTATGTTAGTGTGAGAGTCTTTCCTTGGTTGGCCATTTCTACGAAAGCAGACCTCTGGAGGCACAGTTCTACACTGTCTGACCTTTTTGAGTCAGTTACTGGCTGCCCAGCTTGTACTTCTCCAGGGTCTCAATTCTGGGGCGGCTGAGCTTATCTTCTCTTTTGATTCTGCCTCCTTCTTTGATCCCGCCTCATATTTTGGTACCTTTTACGGCTTTGATTCAGTTTCTTACGTGCACAGGAACGGAGAAAACAGTTGGGTTTTCTGCTTGACTTCACCTTCTTCGACTGAGTGGCATATGGTCGGATTTTCTTTCTCAAGGTTCCTTGAAGAGGTCTTCTGACCCTCATGGTCATATTTCGTGACTGGAAAGACAAGACAAGGGTATGAGACTTTAGGAAAGAAAAAAGCGGAGTTGGAAGGGAGATTTCATGAAAAAGGGATGTGGGCTCATGAGGGCTTTTGTGCCAGGCAAGGGTGGGTAGAGGTTTGGGGCAGCCAAGTCAATGGAGAACATGGGGAGCTTAGTTGGAATCATCTTACTTTCACACTGCCTCGGTACCTCCGTTGACAAAGGGTCTTCTTTTGTCCATTCATCCTTGAGGCAAACCGCCTTGTAACTCTTCTTGACTGCCGTGGGTTCCTGATTCCCTTAGTCAGGATGATGCCAAGAAGTGGCCTAACCTAGAATCTCTGCCTCTAGTCTCCCTATTTATACCCTTTCAGGACAATGAGGAGCCACACCCTTCAACCTGATTGGTCAGTTAGGCACCACCCCAGCCAAGAGCATCTTGGGGGGCTTAGACATCACAATGTACCACTGTGCCCATCAACATGGGCTAGTGGATGCTGAGGGAGGCCATTTTATAACTTCTCCACTGATGACACCTCTGTGTGTCTGATTCTGGGCAGTGGTGATTCAGGGCCATGGTGTTTCTCCTCATGACCTTCAAACTTCCTTTCAGTTCCCTTTATCCTTTGACTTATATGTGCCACTTCAACACTCCTGCCTCCTTCATCCCTCTGAAAACATCTGCCAAACCCTTTCTGTCCCACTTCAGCCTTTCAGAGTAATCACTTCATCTCTAGCCCACCTTCTGCCTGTTGGGGGTTCCTGAGGGGCTTAAGGAACTTAAGAGCAAGCACTTAAGGTGGCAAAGGGTAATTAAGAACAGGTTGGGTGTTTGATCTCCTGTCATGAGCTTTAACGACCCCCAGACTTGGTGAATGCTCAGTCTGTTGCCCAAAGTTTAATACACAGTCTCCCTCAGAGTACACATCAGAACAAAGACACTTCTACATGTCTCCTCCACTAAATTTTGTTGGGAAACTTCAACTCTCATATTGAGCCAGGAAACTCAACTTGCCCCATCTATCAGAAATACATTACTGATTATTACTATTATTATTATTAATTTTTTTTTTTTTTAAGGAAAGTGCTCAAAGTCAAAATCAGTTCACCACTCTACCACTGAGTCTTGACTAAATCATTTCCCCAGTCATTCCTCCTTGTCAGTTATCAGTAGGTAGGGCCCATTGCAGGCCTGACCAAGAGCTGAGCAGGACAAGTACCTGCAGGTAGCTCAGTGATAGTTGGTTGCTTGTGGGTGGGGACAATGAGGCACTGACCAATGGCTGAGCCAGCCCCGTTGCCTAGGAACAGGATGCAGAGTAATAAGGCACAGCAATGGCTACCTGCGAAGGGCTGTGCTCTGTTACATAAGGACACTTTGGGTCCAGTGTGCTGGAATCTTTTTGATTGACTCATTTCCGACCTCAGATTTGATTTCACATAATTAGTTAACTTTTGCATATCATACTTTTCATTATATTCCCAGGCAAAGCTGTCACCAGTGCTGTCACCTCTATGCCTCTCCAACAGCTGCCACTTGATCACATGCTCAGCATATAGTATAAATAGTTCAAAGCCAACAAGAATGTGAAGTCCAGCCCACCCTGAAAACTCCTTTGACGAACATTAAATTCACAGTGATTCTTATAGTCTTTGCAGTGGAACAGAGCAGGAGGAGCACAGCCCTTAACAGGAAGCCATTGGTGTGCTTCATTTCAAGCCATCCTGTCCCTAGGCAACAGGTGCTGTTCAAACATTGCTTGGTGCCTCAGAGGGCCCCATTCACAAGCAGCCAACTGTCAATGAGTGACCATTAGTTGTCCTGCTTAGCTGTTGGTCAGCACCACAGTGGGCCCTGCCCACAGGTTACTTACTATCAATGAGGGGGCCATAGGGATATTAAAGTGATGGTGTGGCGGTAATCAAGAGGCTGCATGAGAGGCGGGACTCATCATGGATAGAGGCCGATTCAGGCTCATCCTGGAGGCACTGGGGGTGAGCTGGAGGGCCCAGGAATACACTGGGACTAGATGTTGTAGCCCTCCATAGCCCTCACTAAGGCCCTCCACTAGCCTTGGCCAAAGCCTTGAGGAGCAGTGTACCTCTCCCGCATCCCTGTCGCTGCGACCTACAAGTGGTTTTCTTTCTGTCTTCGTCTAGTTGAGAACTGGTCTCCCCATATGGATGCCCTGAGGACGGACGCTGAGGACCTATTATGTTTGATGCCCTCCGTGGGATGACGGCTGGGCAGAGTGAGGGAACCTGGCACTGAAGGAGCTGCGCGGCTCCCACACTGGGACATTGAGGGTGAAAGCTGTGCCTTGAGACTGCCCTTTCTGTTCAGAGGAGGTTTATAGGAACATCATTACCTGACCATGACCTAACCTTAAGCACAAAGTGTATGACACCAAGAAGTCTGCAGTAACTTACCACCACTCTCCCTAGCATTTAATTTTACATGCACTTACTGAAAACTTTTACTAACTTTGGGGTCTTAGGGCATGAACCACCCATCTCCTTGTATGAATCTTTAATCAACCTTTCTGTGTTCCAAACTTTAAGGTTAAGTTTTGATGGGCCTCCTTCTGCGTCAGGCACATGGACTTGCAATTTGAATAACAAAGGTATTGTCTAAGGACAGACTTTGCCTCTCTTAAACAATGGCAGAGACTGGCCAAGTGCTCACAATTATCCATAAAATACACGCTGACTCGGCTTGGCTAAACTTTAGCCAAGCTTCTCTCCTCTGAACTTCAGCTTTCGCCCAAACTTGAGCAAGCGCTAAGATTCAAAGTTTTCTGTCTCCCTTAACAGCTCATTCTGAGAATCAGCTCACTGTCAGAGAGAAACAATTGCTGTAAATCAGCCCCATCATGCTGTCTGCTCATCCACCCCCTACTGGCCCCATCACACACACACACACACACACACACACACACACACACACACACACACAGAGTTCCTGCTGACCCTACTCATCCTTCCAAGTTAAAGAAACTTCTTTTTCTGTTCTACTTTCAGACATGTCAGGATCTGTGCTCAAAACACTTTCCCAATTGCAATCAGTTCCGTTCAATGGCTCAGTCAATTCTGACTCTCTGAGACCCTATTTTCTGCAGCACATCAGGCTTCACTGTCCATCACCAACTCCCAGAGCTTGCTTAAAATTCAAGCCCATCAAGATGGTGATGCCATCCAACCATCTCATCCTTTGTCGTCCCCTTCTCCTCTGGCCTTCAGTTTTTCCCTGCATCAGGGTCTTTTTAAATGAGCCAGTCTTTGCCTAAGATGGCCAAAGTATTGGAGCTTCAGCATTAGTCCTTCCAAGGAATATTCAGGACTGATTTCCTCTAGCATTGACTGCATTGACTTCCTTGCAATCCAAGGGACTCTCGAGAGTCTTCCCCAACACCACAGATCAAACAATCAGTTCTTCAGTGCTCAGCTTTCTTTATGGTCCAACTCTCCCATGCATACATGATGACTATAGGGAAAACTTAGCTTTGACATATGGACCTTTGTCGGTAAAGTAATGTCTCTTCCTTTTAATACACTGTCTAGGTGGTTCATAGCTTTTCTTCTAAGGAGTAAGCGTCTTTCCCTTTCATGGCTGCAGTCACCATCTGCAGTGGGTTTGGAGCCCAAAGAAGAAAGCCTGACACTGGTTCCACTGTTTCCCCGTCTATTTCCCATGAAGTGATGGGACCAGATGCCAGGATCTGCGTTTTATGAATGTTGAGTTTTAAGCCAACTTTTTCACTCTCCTCTTTCACTTTTATGCAGAGGCTTTTTAGTTCCTCTTCACTTTCTGCCATAAGGGTGGTGTCATCTGCATATCTGAGGTTATTGATATTTCTCCCGGCAATCTTTAGTCCGGCGTGTGCTTCTTCCAGCCCAGCGTTTCTCATGTTGTACTCTGCATAGAAGTTAAATGAGTCGGGGCACAATATACAGCCTTGACATACTCCTTTTGCTATTTGGAACCAGGCTGTTGTTCCATGTCCACCTCTAACTGTGGCTTCCTGACCTGCATACAAGTTTCTCAAGAGGCAAGTCAGGTGGTCTGGTATTCCCGTCT
This sequence comes from Bubalus kerabau, assembly GCF_029407905.1. Lineage (NCBI taxonomy): Eukaryota > Metazoa > Chordata > Mammalia > Artiodactyla > Bovidae > Bubalus > Bubalus kerabau. Next base: position 37,185,315 of record NC_073647.1, on the reverse strand, counting down.
CTTCCAGAATTTTCCACAGTTTATTGTGGTCCATGCAGTCAAAGGCTTCGGCATAGTCAATAAAGCAGAAATAGATGTTTTTTCTGAACTCTCTTGCTGTTTGGATGATCCAAGAAAAGACCAATACATAGAAAACTGTAAAGCACTGATGAAAGAAATCAAAGATCACACAGACAGATGGAGAAATATACCATGTTCATGGATCAGAATGATCAATATAGTGAAAATGAGTACACAACACAAAGCAATCTATAGATTCAGTGCAATCCCTATCAAGCTACCAATGGTATTTTTCACAGAAGTAGAACAAATAGCTTCACAGTTTGTATGGAAATACAGAAAACCTGGAATAGCCCAAAGCAACCTTGCCAAAGAAGAATGGAACGGAAGGAAACAACCTACCTGACTTCAGGCTCTACTACAAATCTACAGTCATCAAAACAGTATGGTACTGGCACAGAGGCAGAAATACAGATCAAGAAACAAAATAGAAAGCCCAGAGATAAACCCACGCACCTATGGACACCTTATATTTGACAAAGGAGGCAAGAATAGACAATGGAGAAAAAACAACCTCTTTAAGATGAGGTGCTGGGAAAAATGGTCAACCACTTGTAAAAGAATGAAACTAGTACACTGTTTAACACCATACACAAAATAAATTCAAAATGGATTAAAGATCGAAACATAAGACCAGAAACTATAAAACTCCTAGAGGCACACATAGGCAAAACAGTCTCTGACATAAATCACAGCAGGATACTCTATGACCCACCTCCCAGAGTAATGCATATAAATGAACAGGACCAAATTATATAGCAAAATAGCACAAGTAAATGAATAGGGCCAAATTAAATTCAAAAGCTTTTACACAACAAAGGAAAGCATAAGCAAGGTGAAAAGACAGCCTTCAGAATGGGAGGAAGTAAGAGCAAACAAAGCAGCTGACCAAGAAATAATCTCAAAAATATAAAAGCTGCTCCCACAGCTCAATTGCAGAGCAAGAAATGACGAATTCAAAAAACGGGCCGAAGAACTAAACAGACATTTCTCCAAAGAAGACATACAGATGGCTAACAAACACATGAAGAGATGCTCAACATCACTCATTATCAGAGAAATGCAAATCCAGACGACCTTGAGGTACCCTCTCACGCTGGTCAGAATGGCTGTTACCCAAAAGTCTACAAACAATAAATGCTGGAGAGGGTGTGGAGAAAAGGGAACCCTCTCACGTTGTTGGTGGGAATGCAATTGAGTACAGCCACTACGGAGAATAGTGTGGAGGCTCCTTAAAAAACTGAAAATAGGACTGCCATATGACCCAGGAATCCCACTGCTGGGCATGCACACCGAGGACACCAGAATTGAAAGAATCACGTGTACCCCAATGTTCATCGCAGCACTGTGAATAATAGCCAGGACATGGAAGCAACCTAGAAGTCCATCAGCTGACTAAAGGATAAGAAAGCTGGTGTACATATACACAATGGAATGTACCTCATCCATTACAAAGAATACTTTTGAATCAGTTGAAATGAGGTGGATGAAACTGGAGCCTCTTATATTAAGTGAAGGACGTCAGAAAGAAACACACCAATACAGTACACTAACACATATATATGGAATTTAGAAAGATGGCAATGATGACCCTATGTGCGAGAGAGCAAAAGAGACACAGATGTATAGAAGAGTCTTTTGGACTCCGTGGGAGAAGGCGAGGGTAGGATGATTGGAGAGAAGAGCATTGAAACATGTATATTATTCTATGTGAACCAGATCACCAGTCCAGGTTTGATGCATGAGACTAGGTGCTCAGGGCTGGTGCACTGGGATGACCCTGAGGCATGGGATGGGGAGGGATGTGGGAGGGGGGATTCAGGATGGGGAACCCATGGGCACCCATGGCTTATTCATGTCAATGTTTGGCAAAAACCACTACAATATTGCAACGTAATTAGCCTCAAATCAAAATAAATGAATTTAGAAAAAAGAACTCAAAAAAAGAAAATCGGAAAGAAAGGACTGCACACCCAGGGGGTCTTTCAATTTTATTGATTTTAAATCACATTCATTGACTGTCTGTGAATCATCACTGGGGTCTCCCAGGAGTTAGAATGCTAGTAAGATTTAATTAGGGAGCTTCAGTGCAGATAAAAGATAACATATCGTTGAGTTAAAATCTGAACTCAACTCGTTTGATGCCTATTGGGAAAGTCTGTGTTTTAGTTCTGTCTAAAAAGCTTTCTGAAGACACGCAGGATTCTTATGGTCAGAGACTGCCTTATGTATTTCCATAATTGTTTGGCTATTCCTTGGACATTTTAAAACATTTCAAAATGAATGTTAACACCAACTTAAATATCTCGTACTCTTCCTTTTAAACCATGATAAAGTTGTAGAATTTGTACTAAAAAAACACATTATTGGGGAAGAATGTTTTACGAGTGTAGTCATTTTGAAATCTTAGGGTATGGTGATAAATAAAAGACCAGCTTTTACTCAGTCTTATGTTAGTACTTATGTAAAATTTCACTGTACACACTTCCATGACTGTCCAGTGGTTAGGACTCCGTGCTTTCCCTAGAAGGGCACGGGTTCAATCGCTGTTCAGGGAACCATGCTTCCACAACCTGCATAGTGCCCCCCGGGGGGGAAAAGAAAATTCTCTGTGAGTGGTGATCCTGTTTGTAACGTGCACTGGGATTGGGCCACCATCACTGCTCTTCCTTTGGGTATACATTGCTTCCAAAATTTTCTTAGCAAAAAGGTGTCCTAATCATTATTTGGTTTGTTCCCTCCAAACATTATTGTACTCCCTGGGAGTGCTATTTGTGGGTTTTAGGTGTATCAGCACTTCGTGCCTTCTGAGCACCTTTAGCCTACAGCATAGGCGAGTGATGCAACAATCCCTTTTATGAGGTAGGTGGCCAGGAGGTCATTTCTGCCTACCTTTCTCGGGGGCACTTTCCCATTCACCACACCTATGTGACAACCTCTTCCTTTCTGGGTCTGGCAATCTAGACCTTAATGTCATTCCACACCCCAAACAAAGGCTGTAACACCATACCACTACTCCTTGCCCTTGAAATCAAGTGTTAAGCAAGGTTATCCATCTTCAGGGCAGACTCCTGACCCAATCCAGACCTCTACTCTCTGGCTAACTGGGGACATGAGGGTCTGTTCCCCAACCACTCGGGACCCCATATCCCTTCAATCTCCAGTGCCCACCTCTTCTCTTTTTTCCCTCCCTTCCATCAGAAAAGTCACACACACGCAAATATCTTTTCACCATTTGATGTTTATTGTAATTGCAGCCATTAGTTTACTATGTTAGTGTGAGAGTCTTTCCTTGGTTGGCCATTTCTACGAAAGCAGACCTCTGGAGGCACAGTTCTACACTGTCTGACCTTTTCGAGTCAGTTACTGGCTGCCCAGCTTGTACTTCTCCAGGGTCTCTATTCTGGGGCGGCTGAGCTTATCTTCTCTTTTGATTCTGCCTCCTTCTTTGATTCCGCCTCATATCTTGGTACCTTTTACGGCTTTGGTTCAGTTTCTTACGTGCACAGGAACAGGGAAAACAGTTGGGTTTTCTGGTTGTCTTCACCTTCTTCGACTGAGTGGCATATGGTCGGATTTTCTTTCTCAAGGTTCCTTGAAGAGGTCTTCTGACCCTCATGGTCATATTTCGTGCCTGGAAAGACAAGACAAGGGTATGAGACTTTAGGAAAGAAAAAAGCGTAGTTGGAAGGGAGATTTCATGTGAAAGGGATGTGGGCTAATGAGGGCTTTTGTGCCAGGCAAGGGTGGGTAGAGGTTTGGGGCAGCAAAGTCAATGAAGAACATGGGGAGCTTAGTAGGAATCATCTTACTTTCACACTGCCTCGGTATATCCGTTGACAAAGGGTCTTCTTTTGTCCATTCATCCTTGACGCAAGCCGCCTTGTAACTCTCCTTGACTGCCGTGGGTTCCTGATTCCCTTAGTCAGGATGATGCCAAGAATTGGCCTAACCTAGAATCTCTGCCTCTGGTCTCCCTATTTATACCCTTTCAGAACAATGAGGAGCCACACCCTTCAATCTGATTGGTCAGTTAGGCACCACCCCAGCCAATAGCATCTTGGGGGGCTTAGACCTCACAATGTACCCCTGTGCCCATCAACATGGGCTAGTGGATGCTGAGGGAGGCCATTTTATAACTTCTCCACTGCTGACACCTCTGTGTGTCTGATTCTGGGGAGTGGTGATTCAGGGCCATGGTGTTTCTCCTCATGACCTTCAAACTTCCTTTCAGTTCCCTTTATCCTTTGACTTATATGTGCCACTTCAACACTCCTGCCTCCTTCATCCCTCTGAAAACATCTGCAAAACCCTTTCTGTCCCACTTCAGCCTTTCAGAGTAATCACTTCATCTCTAGCCCACCTTCTGCCTGTTGGGGGTTCCTGAGGGGCTTAAGGAACTTAAGAGCAAGCATTTAAGGTGGAAAAGGTTAATTAAGAACAGGTTGGGTGTTTGATCTCCTGTGATGAGCTTTAACGACCCCCAGACTTGGTGAATGCTCAATCTGTTCCCCAAGGTTTAATAAACAGTCTCCCTCAGAGTACACATCAGAAAAAGGACACTTCTACATGTCTCCTCCACTAAATTTTTTTGAGAGACTTCAACTCTCATATTGAGCCAGGAAACTCAACTTGCCCCATCTATCAGAAATACATTCCTGATGATGATGATGATTATTATTATTATTATTAATTTTATAAGGAAAGTGCTCAAATTCAAAATCAGTTCACCACTCTACCACAGAGTCTTGACTAAATCATTTTCCCAGTCAACCCTCCTTGTCAGTTATCAGTAGGTAGGGCCCATTGCAGGCCTGACCAAGAGCTGAGCAGGACAAGTACCTTCAGGTAGCTCAGTGATAGTTGGTTGCTTGTGGGTGGGGCCAATGAGGTACTGACCAATGGCTGAGCAAGCCCTGCTGCATAGTAACAGGATGCAGACTAATAAGGCACAGGAATGGCTACCTGCGAAGGGCTGTGCTCTGTTACATAAGGACACTTTGGGTCCAGTGTGCTGGAATCTTTTTGATTGACTCATTTCCGACCTCAGATTTGATTTCACATAATTAGTTAACTTTTGCATATCATACTCTTCATTATATTCCCAGGCTTAGCTGTCACCAGTGCTGTCATCTCTATCCCTCTCCAACAGCTGCCACATGTTCACATGCTCAGCATATAGTATAAATAGTTCAAAGCTAACAAGAATGTGAAGTCCAGCCCACCCTGAAAACTCCTTTGACAAACCTTAAATTCACAGTGATTCTTCTACTCTTTGCAGTGTAACAGAGCAGGAGGAGCACAGCCCTTAACAGGAAGCCATTGGTGTGCTTCATTTCAAGCCATCCTGTCCCTAGGCAACAGGTGCTGTTCAAACATTGCTTGGTGCCTCAGAGGGCCCCATTCACAAGCAGCCAACTGTCAATGAGTGACCATTAGTTGTCCTGCTTAGCTGTTGGTCAGCACCACAGTGGGCCCTGCCCACAGTTTACTTACTATCAATGAGGGGGCCATTGGGAAAGTGATTAATTCTAGGGTGGTGTGGAGGTCATCAGGAGGAGACTGAGATAAGAGGCAGATTCAGGCCTCATTCTGGAGCCCCTGGAGCTCACGCAGACTTGGGCCAGTGGGTGAGCTGGAGGGCCCAGGGAATACACTGGGGACTAGATGTTGTAGCCCTCCATAGCCCTCACTAAGGCCCTCCACTAGCCTTGGCCAAAGCCTTGAGGAGCAGTGTACCTCTCCCGCATCCCTATCGCTGTGACCTACTAGCAGTGGTTTTCTTTCTTGGTCTCAGTCTGTGAGAACTGGTCTCCCCTTATGGATGCCCTGAGGACTGACACTGAGGACCTATTATGTTGGATTCCTGTCTCTGTCAGGGATGAAGGCTGGGCAGAGTGTGGGAACCTGGCACCGAAGGAGCTGCTGGCTGAGATCTGCTTCCCCTTAACCAGCACGAGGACATTGCAGGGTGAAAGATGTGCCTTGAGACTGCCCTTTCTTGTCAGGACAGAGAATAACATTCATCTAGGAGAGGATTATAGGAACATCGTTACTTGACCATGACCTAACCTTAAGCACATAGGGTATGACACCAAGAAGTCTGCAGCAACTTACCACCACTCTCCCTAACATTTAATTTTACATGCACTTACTTAAAAGTTTTACTAACTTTGGGGTCTTAGGGCATGAACCACCCAGCTCCTTGTATGAATCTTTAATCAACCTTTCTCTGTTCCAAACGTTTAGGTTAAGTTTTGATAGGCCTCCTTCTGCGTCAGGCACATGCACTTGCAATTTGAATAACAACGGTATTGTCTAAGGACAGACTTTGCCTCTCTTAAACAACGGCAGAGACTGGCCAAGTGCTCACAATTATCCATAAAATACACGCTGACTCGGCTTGGCTCAACTTTAGCCAAGCTTCTCTCCTCTGAACTTCAGCTTTCGCCCAAACTTGAGCAAGCGCTAAGATTCAAACTTTTCTGTCTCCCTTAACAGCTCATTCTGAGAATCAGCTCACTATCAGAGAGAAACAATTGCTGTAAAACAGCCCCATCATGCTGTCTGCTCATCCATCCCCCTACTGGCCCCATCACACATACACACACACACACACACACACATGCACACACACACACAGAGTTCCTGCTGACCCTACTCATACTTCCATGTTAAAGAAACTTCTTTTTCTGTTCTACTTTCAGACATGTCAGGATCTGTGCTCAAAACACTTTCCCAATTGCAATCAGTTCTGTTCAATGGCTCAGTCAATTCTGGCTCTCTGAGACCCTATTGTCTGCAGCACATCAGGCTTCACTGTCCATCACCAACTCCCAGAACTTGCTTAACATTCAAGCCCATGAAGATGGTAATGCCATCCAACCATCTCATCCTTTGTCGTCCCCTTCTCCTCTGGCCTTCAATCTTTCCCTGCATCAGGGTCTTTTCCAATGAGCCAGTCTTTGCCTCAGATGGCCAAAGAATTGGAGCTTCAGCATTAGTCCTTCCAATGAATATCCAGGACTGATTTCCTCTAGCATTGACGGCATTGATTTCCTTGCAATCCAAGGGACTCTCGAGAGTCTTCCCCAACACCACAGTTCAAAACAATCAGTTCTTCAGTGCTCAGCTTTCTTTATGGTCCAACTCTCCCATTCATACATGATGACTGTTGGGAAAACTTAGGTTTGACATATGGACCTTTGTCGGTAAAGTAATGTCTCTTCCATTCATAGCTTTTCTTTCAAGGAGTAAGCTTCTTTCCCTTTCATGGCTGCAGTCACCATCTGCAGTCGTTTTGGAGCCCCAAAAAGAAAGCCTGACACTGGTTCCACTGTTTCCCCATCTATTTTCCATGAAGTGATGGGACCAGATGCCATGATCTGCGTTTTCTGAATGTTGAGTTTTAAGCCAACTTTTTCACTCTCGTCTTTCACTTTCATGCAGAGGCTTTTTAGTTCCTCTTCACTTTCTGCCATAAGGCTGGTGTCATCTGCATATCTGAGGTTATTGATATTTCTCCCGGCAATCTTGTGTCCAGCGTGTGCTTCTTTCAGCCCAGCGCTTCTCATGTTGTACTCTGCATAGAAGTTAAATGAGTCGGGGCACAATATACAGCCTTGACGTACTCCTTTTGCTATTTGGAACCAGGCTGTTGTTCCATGTCCACCTCTAACTGTGGCTTCCTGACCTGCATACAAGTTTGTCAAGAGGCAGGTCAGGTGGTCTTGTATTCCCGTCTCTTCCAGAATTTTCCACAGTTTATTGTGGTCCACGCAGTCAAAGGCTTCGGCATAGTCAATAAAGCAGAAATAGATGTTCTTTCTGAAATCTCTTGCTGTTTGGATGATCCAAGAAAAGACCAATACATAGAAAACTGTAAAGCACTGATGAAAGAAATCAAAGATCACACAGACAGATGGAGAAATATACCATGTTCATGGATCAGAATGATGAATATAGTGAAAATGAGTTCACAACACAAAGCAATCTATAGATTCAGTGCAATCCCTATAAAGCTACCAATGGTATTTTTCCCAGAACTAGAACAATTAGCTTCACAGTTTGTATGGAAATACAGAAAAGCTGGAATAGCCCAAAGCAACCTTGCCAAAGAAGAATGGAACTGGAGGAATCAACCTACCTGACTTCAGGCTCTACTACAAAGCTACAGTCACCAAAACAGTATGGTACTGGCACAGAGGCAGAAATAACAGATCAAGGAAACAAAATAGAAAGCCCAGAGATAAACCCCCGCACCTACGGGCACCTTATATTTGACAAAGGAGGCAAGAATAGACAATGGAGTATAGACAACCTCTTTAAGAAGAGGTGCTGGGAAAAATGGTCAACCACTTGTAAAAGAATGAAACTAGAACACTGTCTAACACCATACACAAAATAAATTCAAAATGGATTAAAGATCGAAACATAAGACCAGAAACTATAAAACTCCTAGAGGCAAACATAGGCAAAACACTCTCTGACATAAATCACAGCAGGATACTCTATGACCCACCTCACAGAGTAATGGATATAAATGAACTGGACCAAATTATATAGCAAAATAGCCCAAGTAAATGAATAGGGCCAAATTAAATTCAAAAGCTTTTGCACAAAAAAGGAAAGTATAAGCAAGGTGAAAAGACAGCCTTCAGAATGGGAGGAAGTAAGAGCAAACAAAGCCGCTGACCAAGAAATAATCTCAAAAATATAAAAGCTGCTGCCACAGCTCAATTGCAGACCAAGAAATGACCAATTCAAAAAACGGGCCAAAGAACTAAACAGACATTTCTCCAAAGAAGACATACAGATGGCTAACAAACACATGAAGAGATGCTCAACATCACTCATTATCAGAGAAATGCAAATCCAGACGACCTTGAGGTACCCTCTCACGCTGGTCAGAATGGCTGTTACCCAAAAGTCTACAAACAATAAATGCTGGAGAGGGTGTGGAGAAAAGGGAACCCTCTCAAGTTGTTGTTGGGAATGCAATTGAGTACAGCCACTACGGAGAATAGTTTGGAGACTCCTTAAAAAACTGAAAATAGAACTGCCATATGACCCAGGAATCCCATTGCTGGGCATGCACACCGAGGACACCAGAATTGAAAGAATCACGTGTACCCCAATGTTCATCGCAGCACTGTGAATAATAGCCAGGACATGGAAGCAACCTAGAAGTCCATCAGCTGACTAAAGGATAAGAAAGCTGGTGTACATATACACAATGGAACGTAACTCATCCATTACAAAGAATACGTTTGAATCAGTTCGAAAGAGGTGGATGAAACGGGAGCCTCTTATACAGAGTGAAGGACGTCAGAAAGAAACACAACAGTACATTACACTAACACATATATATGGAATTTAAAAAGATGGCAATGATGATCCTATATGCGAGAGAGCAAAAGAGACACAGATGTATAGAAGAGTCTTTGGACTCCGTGGGAGAAGGCGAGGGAAGGATGATTTGAGAGAAGAGCATTGAAACATGTATATTATTCTATGTGAACCAGATCACCAGTCCAGGTTTGATGCATGAGACTAGTTGCTCAGTGCTGGTGCACTGGGAAGACCCTGAGGCATGGGATGGGGAGGGAGGTGGGAGGGGGGATTCAGGATGGGGAACCCATGGACACCCAGGGCTGATTCATGTCAATGTATGGCAAAAACCACTACAATATTGCAACGTAATTAGCCTCAAATCAAAATAAATGAATTTAGAAAAAAGAACTCAAAAAAAGAAAAACGGAAAGAAAGGACAGCACACCCAGGGGGTCTTTCACTTTTATTGATTTTAAATCACATTCAGTGACTGACTGTGAATCATCACTGGGGTCTCCCAGGAGTTAGAGTGCTAGAAAGATTTAATTAGGGAGCTGAAGTCCAGATAAAAGATAACATATCGTTGAGTTAAAATCTGAACTCAACTCGTTTGATGCCTATGGTGAAACTCTGTGTTTTAGTTCTGTCTAAAATGCTTTCAGAGGACACGCAGGATTCTTATGGTCAGAGACTGCCTGATGTATCTCCATAAATGTTTGACTATTCCTTGGACCTTTTAAAACATTTCAAAATGAAAGTGAACACCAACTTAAATATCTCGTACTCTTCCTTTTAAACCATGATAAACTTGTAGAATTTGGACTGACAAAAGACTTTATTGGGGAAGAATGTTTTACGAGTGTAGTTATTTTGAAATCTTAGGGTATGGTGATAATTAAAAGACCAGCTTTTACTCAGTCTTATGTTAGTACTTATGTAAAATTTCACTGTACAGACTTCCATGACCGCCCAGTGGATAGGACTCCGTGCTTTCCCTAGAAGGGCACGGGTTCAATCGCTGTTCAGGGAACCATGCTTCCACAACCTGCGTAGTGCCCCCCGGGGGGGAAAAGAAAATTCTCTGTGAGTGGTGATCCTGTTTGTAACGTGCACTGGGATTGGGCCACCACCACTGCTCTTCCTTTGGGAATACATTGCTCCCAAAATTTTCTTAGCAAAAAGGTGTCCTAGTCATTATTTGGTTTGTTCCATCCAAACAGTATTGTACTCCCTGGGAGTGCTATTTGTGGGTTTTAGATGTATCAGCACTTCGTGCCTTCTGAGCACCTTTATCCGACAGCATAGGCGAGTGATGCAACAATCCCTTTTATGAGGTAGGTGGCCAGGAGATGATTTCTGCCTACCTTTCTCGGGGGCACTTTCCCATTCACCACCCCTATGTGACAACCTCTTCCTTTCTGGGTCTGGCAATCTAGACCCTAATGTCATTCCACACCCCAAACAAAGGCTGTAACACCATACCACTACTCCTTGCCCTTGAAATCAAGTGTTAAGCAGGGTTATCCATCTTCAGTGCAGACTCCGGACCCAATCCAGACCTCTACTCTCTGGCTAACTGGGGACCCGAGGGTCTGTTCCCCAACCTCTCGGGACCCCATATCCCTCCCATCTCCAGTGCCCACCTCTTCTCTTCTTTCCCTCCCTTCCATCAGAAAATTCACACACACGCAAATATCTTTTCCCCATTTGATGTTTATTGTAATTGCAGCCATCAGTTTACTATGTTAGTGTGAGAGTCTTTCCTTGGTTGGCCATTTCTACGAAAGCAGACCTCTGGAGGCACAGTTCTACACTGTCTGACCTTTTCGAGTCAGTTACTGGCTGCCCAGCTTGTACTTCTCCAGGGTCTCTTATTCTGGGGTGGCTGAGCTTATCTTCTCTTTGGATTCTGCCTCATTCTTTGATCCCGCCTCATATTTTGGTACCTTTTACGGCTTTGATTCAGTTTCTTACGTGCACAGGAACGGAGAAAATAGTTAGGTTTTCTGCTTGACTTCACCTTATTCGACTGAGTGGCATATGGTCGGATTTTCTTTCTCAAGGTTCCTTGAAGAGGTCTTCTGACCCTCATGGTCATATTTTGTGCCTGGAAAGACAAGACAAGGGTATGAGATTTTAGGAAAGAAAAAAGCGGAGTTGGAAGGGAGATTTCATGAAAAAGGGATGTGGGCTAATGAGGGCTTTTGTGACAGGCAAGGGTGGGTAGAGGTTTGGGGCAGCAAAGTCAATGGAGAACATGGGGAGCTTAGTTGGAATCATCTTACTTTCACAATGCCTCGGTACCTCCGTTGACAAATGGTCTTCTTTTGTCCATTCATCCTTTTTTTTTTTTTTTTTAATTTTATTTTATTTTTAAACTTTACATAACTGTATTAGATTTGCCAAATATCAAAATGAATCCGCCACAGGTATACATGTGTTCCCCATCCTGAACCCTCCTCCCTCCTCCCTCCCCATTCCATCCCTCTGGGTCGTCCCAGTGCACCAGCCCCAAGCATCCAGTATCGTGCATCGAACCTTGACTGGCATCTCATTTCATACATGATATTTTACATGTTTAAATGCCATTCTCCCAAATCTTCCCACCCTCTCCCTCTTCCACAGAGTCCATAAGACTGTTCTATACATCAGTGTCTCTTTTGCTGTCTCGTACACAGGGTTATTGTTACCATCTTTCTAAATTCCATATATATGCGTTAGTATACTGTATTGGTGTTTTTCTTTCTGGCTTACTTCACTCTGTATAATAGGCTCCAGTTTCATCCACCTCACTAGAACTGATTCATATGTATTCTTTTTAATGGCTGAATAATACTCCATTGTGTATATGTACCACAGCTTTCTTATCCATTCATCTGCTGATGGACATCTAGGTTGCTTCCATGTCCTGGCTATTATTCACAGTGCTGCGATGAACATTGGGGTACTCGTGTCTCTTTCCCTTCTGGTTTTCTCAGTGTGTATGCCCAGCAGTGGGATTGCTGGATCATAAGGCATGTCTATTTCCAGTTTTTTAAGGAATCTCCACACTGTTCTCCATAGTGGCTGTACTAGTTTGCATTCCCACCAACAGTGGAAGAGGGTTCCCTTTTCTCCACACCCTCTCCAGCATTTATAACTTGTAGACTTTTGGATCGCAGCCATTCTGACTCGTGTGAAATGGTACCTCATAGTGGTTTTGATTTGCATTTCTCTGATAATGAGTGATGTTGAGCATCTTTTCATGTGTTTGTTAGCCATCTGGATGTCTTCTCTGGAGAAATGTCTATTTAGTTCTTTGGCCCATTTTTTGATTGGGTCATTTATTTTTCTGGAGTTGAGCTGTAGGAGTTGCTTGTATATTCTCGAGATTAGTTGTTTGTCAGTTGCTTCATTTGCTATTATCTTCTCCCATTCTGAAGGCTGTCTTTTCACCTTGCTTATAGTTTCCTTTGATGTGCAGAAGCTTTTAAGGTTAATTAGGTCCCATTTGTTTATTTTTGCTTTTATTTCCAATATTCTGGGAGGTGGGTCATAGAGGATCATGCTGTGATGTATGTCAGAGAGTTTTTTGCCTATGTTCTCCTCTAGGACCAAGTGGGCTTTATCCCAGGGATGCAAGGATACTTCAATATCCGCAAATCAATCAATGTAATACACCACATTAACAAATTGAAAAATAAAAACCATATGATTATCTCAATAGATGCAGAGAAAGCCTTTGACAAAATTCAACATCCATTTATGATCAAAACTCTCCAGAAAGCAGGAATAGAAGGAACATACCTCAACATAATCAAAGCTATATATGACAAACCCACAGCAAACATTATCCTCAATGGTGAAAAATTGAAAGCATTTCCTCTAAAGTCAGGAACAAGACAAGGGTGCCCACTTTCACCATTACTATTCAACATAGTTTTGGAAGTTTTGGCCACAGCAATCAGAACAGAAAAAGAAATAAAAGGAATCCAAATTGGAAAAGAAGAAGTAAAGCTCTCACTGTTTGCAGATGACATGATCCTCTACATAGAAAACCCTAAAGACTCCACCAGAAAATTACTAGAACTAATCAATGACTATAGTAAAGTTGCAGGATATAAAATCAACACCCAGAAATCCCTTGCATTCCTATACACTAATAATGAGAAAACAGAAAGAGAAATTAAGGAAACAATTCCATTCACCATTGCAACGGAAAGAATAAAATACTTAGGAATATATCTACCTAAAGAATCTAAAGACCTATATATAGAAAACTATAAAACACTGGTGAAAGAAATCAAAGAGGACACTAACAGATGGAGAAATATACCATGTTCATGGATTGGAAGAATCAATATAGTGAAAATGAGTATACTACCCAAAACAATCTATAGATTCAATGCAATCCCTATCAAGCTACCAACAGCATTCTTCACAGAGCTAGAACAAATAATTTCACAATTTGTATGGACAAACAAAAAACCTCGAATAGCCAAAGCGATCTTGAGAAAGAAGAATGGAACTGGAGGAATCAACCTAACTGACTTCAGGCTCTACTACAAAGCCACAGTTATCAAGACAGTATGGTACTGGCACAAAGACAGAAATATAGATCAATGGAACAAAATAGAAAGCCCAGAGATAAATCCATGCACATATGGACACCTTATCTTCGACAAAGGAGGCAAGAATATACAATGGATTAAAGACAATCTCTTTAACAAGTGGTGCTGGGAACTCTGGTCAACCACTTGTAAAAGAATGAAACTAGAACACTTTCTAACACCATACACAAAAATAAACTGTCCATTCATCCTTGAGGCAAACCGCCTTGTAACTCTTCTTGACTGCCGTGGGTTCCTGATTCCCTTAGTCAGGATGATGCCAAGAAGTGGCCTAACCTAGAATCTCTGCCTCTGGTCTCCCTATTTGTACCCTTTCAGGACAATGAGGAGCCACACCCTTCAATCTGATTGGTCAGTTAGGCACCACCCCAGCCAATAGCATCTTGGGGGGCTTAGACATCACATTGTACCCCTGTGCCCATCAACATGGGCTAGCGGATGCTGAGGGAGGCCATTTTATAACTTCTCCACTGATGATACCTCTGTGTGTCTGATTCTGGGGAGTGGTGATTCAGGGCCATGGTGTTTCTCCTCATGACCTTCAAACTTCCTTTCAGTTCCCTTTATCCTTTGACTTATATGTGCCACTTCAGCACTCCTGCCTCCTTCATCCCTCTGTAAACATCTGCCAAACCCTTTCTGTCCCACTTCAGCCTTTCCGAGTAATCACTTCATCTCTAGCCCACCTTCTGCCTGTTGGGGGTTCCTGAGGGGCTTAAGGAACTTAAGAGCAAGCACTTAAGGTGGAAAAGGGTAATTAAGAACAGGTTGGGTATTTGATCTCCTATGATGAGCGTTAACGACCCCCAGACTTGGTGAATGCTCAGTCTGTTGCGCAAAGTTTAACACACAGTCTCCCTCAGAGTACACATCAGAACAAAGACAATTCTACATCGCTCCTCCAGTAAATTTTGTTGGGACACTTCAACACTCATATTGAGCCAGGAAACTCAACTTGCCCCATCTATCAGAAATACATTCCTGATTATTATTATTATTAATTTTTTAAGGAAAGTGTTCAAAGTCAAAATCAATTCACCACTCTAGCACTGAGTCTTGACTAAATCATTTCCCCAGTCATCCCTCCTTGTCAGTTATCAGTTGGTAGGGCCCATTGCAGGCCTGACCAATAGCTGAGCAGGACAAGTACCTGCAGGTAGCTCAGTGATAGTTGGTTGCTAGTGGGTAGGGACAATGAGGCACTGACCAATGCCTGAGCAAGCCCTGTTGCCTAGGAACAGGATGCAGAGTAATAAGGCACAGCAATGGCTACCTGCGAAGGGCTGTGCTCTGTTACATAAGGACACTTTGGGTCCAGTGTGCTGGGATCTTTTTGATTGACTCATTTCCGACCTCAGATTTGATTTCACATAATTAGTTAACTTTTGCATATCATACTTTTCATTATATTGCCAGGCATAGCTGTCACCAGCGCTGTCATCTCTATGCCTCTCCAACAGCTGCCTCTTGATCACATGCTCAGCCTATAGTATAAATAGTTCAAAGCCAACAAGAATGTGAAGTCCAGCGCACCCTGAAAACTCCTTTGACAAACCTTAAATTCACAGTGATTCTTATACTCCTTGCAGTGTAACAGAGCAGGATGAGCACAGCCCTTAACAGGAAGCCATTGGTGTGCTTCATTTCAAGCCATCCTGTCCCTAGGCAACAGGTGCTGTTCAAACATTGCTAGGTGCCTCAGAGGGCCCCATTCACAAGCAGCCAACTGTCAATGAGTGACCATTAGTTGTCCTGCTTAGCTGTTGGTCAGCACCACAGTGGGCCCTGCCACAGGTTACTTACTATCAATGAGGGGGCCATTGGGAAAGTGATTAAGTCAAGGGTGTTGTGGCGGTCATCAGGAGGAGACTGAGATAAGAGGCAGATTCAGGCCTCATTCTGGAGGCCCTGGAGCTCACGCAGACTTGGGCCAGTGGGCGAACTGGAGGGCCCAGGGAATACACTGGGGACTAGATGTTGTAGCCCTCCATAGCCCTCACTAAGGCCCTCCACTAGCCTTGGCCAAAGCCTTGAGGAGCAGTGTACCTCTCCCACATCCCTGTCACTGCGACCTACTAGCAGTGGTTTTCTTTCTGGGTCTCAGTCTGTGAGAACTGGTCTCCCCCTACGGGTGCCCTGAGGACCGACACTGAGGACCTATTATGTTGGATGCCTGTCTCCGTCAGGGATGACGGCTGGGCAGAGTGTGGGAACCTGGCACTGAAGGAGCTGCTGGCTGAGATCTGCTTCCCCTTAACCAGCACTGGGACATTGCAAGGTGAAAGCTGTGCCTTGAGACTGCCCTTTATGTCCGGACAGAAAATAACATTCATCTAGTAGAGGTTTATGGGAACCTCATTACCTGACCATTACCTAACCTTAAGCACAAAGGGTATGACACCAAGAAGTCTGCAGCAACTTACCACCACTCTCCCTAACATTTAATTGTACATGCACTTACTGAAAACTTTTACTAACTTTGGGGTCTTAGGGCATGAACCACCCATCTCCTTGTATGAATCTTTAATCAACATTTCTCTGTTCCAACTTTAAGGTTAAGTTTTGATGGGCCTCCTTCTGCGTCAGGCACATGGACTTGCAATTTGAATAACAACGGTATTGTCTAAGGAAGGACATTGCCTCTCTTAAACAACGGCAGAGACTGGCCAAGTGCTCAAAATTATCCATAAAATACACGCTGACTCGGCTTGGCTAAACTTTAGCCAAGCTTCTCTCCTCTGAACTTCAGCTTTCGCCCAAACTTGAGCAAGCGCTAAGATTCAAACTTTTCTGTCTCCCTTAACAGCTCATTCTGAGAATCAGCTCACTATCAGAGAGAAACAGTTGCTGTAAAACATCCCCATCATGCTGTCTGCTCATCCATCCCCCTACTGGCCCCATCACACACACACACACACACACACACACACACACACACACACACACACAGAGTTCCTGCTGACCCTACTCGTACTTCCATGTTAAAGAAACTTCTTTTTCTGTTCTACTTTCAGACATGTCAGGATCTGTGCTCAAAATACTTTCCCAATTGCAATCAGTTCCATTCAATGGCTCAGTCAATTCTGACTCTCTGAGACCCTATTGTCTGCAGCACATCAGGCTTCACTCTCCATCACCAACTCCCAGAGCTTGCTTAAAATTCAAGACCATCAAGATGGTGATGCCATACAACCATCTCATCCTTTGTCGTCCCCTTCTCCTCTGGCCTTCAATCTTTCCCTGCATCAGGGTCTTTTCCAATGAGCCAGTCTTTGCCTCAGATGGCCAAAGTATTGGAGCTTCAGCATTAGTCCTTCCAATGAATATTCAGGACTGATTTCCTCTAGCATTGACTGCATTGATTTCCTTGCAATCCAAGGGACTCTGGAGAGTCTTCCCCAACACCACAGATCAAAACAATCAGTTCTTCAGTGCTCAGCTTTCTTTATGGTCCAACTCTCCCATGCATACATGATGACTGTTGGGAAAACTTAGCTTTGACATATGGACCTTTGTCGGTAAAGTAATGTCTCTTCCTTTTAATACACTGTCTAGGTGGGTCATAGCTTTTCTTCCAAGGAGTAAGCGTCTTTCCCTTTCATGGCTACAGTCACCATCTCTAGTGGTTTTGGAGCCCCAAAAAGAAAGCCCGACACAGGTTCCACTGTTTCCCCATCTATTTCCCATGAAGTGATGGGACCAGATGCCATGATCTGCGTTTTCTGAATGTTGAGTTTTAAGCCAACTTTTTCACTCTCGTCTTTCACTTTCATGCAGAGGCTTTTTAGTTCCTCTTCACTTTCTGCCATAAGGGTGGTGTCATCTGCATATCTGAGGTTATTGATAATTCTCCTGGCAATCTTGAGTCCTGCTTGTGCTTCTTCCAGCCCAGCGTTTCTCATGTTGTACTCTGCATAGAAGTTAAATGAGTCAGGACACAATATACATCCTTGACATACTCCTTTTCCTATTTGGAACCAGGCTGTTGTTCCATGTCCACCTCTAACTGTTGCTTCCTGACCTGCATACAAGTTTCTCAAGAGGCAGGTCAGGTGGTCTGGTATTCCCGTCTCTTCCAGAATTTTCCACAGTTTATTGTGGTCCACGCAGTCAAAGGCTTCGGCATAGTCAATAAAGCAGAAATAGATGATTTTTTCTGAACTCTCTTGCTGTTTGGATGATCCAAGAAAAGACCAATACATAGAAAACTGTAAAGCACTGAAGAAAGAAATCAAAGATCACACAGATAGATGGAGAAATATACCATGTTCATGGATCAGAATGATCAATATAGTGAAAATGAGTACACAACACAAAGCAATCTATAGATTCAATGCAATCCCTATCAAGCTACCAATGGTATTTTTCCCAGAACTAGAACAAATAGCTTCATAGTTTGTATGGAAATACGGAAAACCTGGAATAGCCCAAAGCAACCTTGCCAAAGAAGAATGGAACTGGAGGAATCAACCTACCTGACTTCAGGCTCTACTACAAAGCTACAGTCATCAAAAGAGTATGGTACTGGCACAGAGGCAGAAATACACATCAAGGGAACAAAATAGAAAGCCCAGAGATAAACCCACGTGCCTATGAACACCTTATATTTGACAAAGGAGGGAAGAATAGACAATGGAGAAAAGACAACATCTTTAAGAAGAGGTGCTGGGAAAAATGGTCAACCACTTGTAAAAGAATGAAACTAGAACACTGTCTAACACCCTACACAGAATAACTTCAAAATGGATTAAAGATCGAAACATAGGACCAGAAACTATAAAACTCCTAGAGGGAAACATAGGCAAAACACTCTCTGACAAAAATCACAGCAATATACTCTATGACCCACCTCTCAGAGTAATGGATATAAATGAACAGGACCAAATTATATAGCAAAATAGCACAAGTAAATGAATAGAGCCAAATTAAATTCAAAAGCTTTTGCACAACAAGGAAAGTATAAGCAAGGTGAAAAGACAGCCTTCAGAATGGGAGGAAGTACGAGCAAACAAAGCAGCTGACCAAGAAATAATCTCAAAAATATAAAAGCTGTTCCCACAGCTCAATTGCAGAGCAAGAAATGACGAATTCAAAAAACGGGCCGAAGAACAAAACAGACATTTCTCCAAAGAAGACATACAGATGGCTAACGAACACATAAAGAGATGCTCAACATCACTCATTATCAGAGAAATGCAAATACAGACGACCTTGAGGTACCCTCTCATGCTGGTCAGAATGGCTGTTACCCAAAAGTCTACAAACAATAAATGCTGGAGAGGGTGTGGAGAAAAGGGAACCCTCTCACGTTGTTGGTGGGAATGCAATCGAGTACAGCCACTACGGAGAATACTGTGGAGACTCCTTAAAAAACTGAAAATAGAACTGCCATATGACCCAGGAATCCCACTGCTGGGCATGAACACCGAGGACACCAGAACTGAAAGAATCACGTGTACCCCAATGTTCATCGCAACACTGTGAATAATAGCCAGGATATGGAAGCAACCTAGAAGTCCATCAGCTGACTAAAGGATAAGAAAGCTGGTGTACATATACACAATGGAATGTAACTCATCCATTACAAAGAATACGTTTGAATCAGATCGAATGAGGTGGATGAAACTGGAGCCTCTTATACAGAGTGAAGGACGTCAGAAAGAAACACACCAATACAGTACACTAACACATATATATGGAATTTAGAAAGATGGCAATGATGACCCTATGTGCGAGAGAGCAAAAGAGACACAGATGTACAGAAGTGTCTTTTGGACTCCGTGGGAGAAAACGAGGGTAGGATGATTGGAGAGAAGAGCATTGAACCATGTATATTATTCTAGGTGAACCAGATCACCAGTCCAGGTTTGATGCATGAGACTAGGTGCTCAGGGCTGGTGCACTGGGATGACCCTGAGGCATGGGATGGGGAGGGAGGTGGGAGGGGGGATTCAGGATGGGGAACCCATGGACACCCAGGGCTGATTCATGTCAATGTATGGCAAAAACCACTACAATATTGCAACGTAATTAGCCTCAAATCAAAACAAATGAATTTAGAAAAAAGAACTCAAAAAAAGAAAATCGGAAAGAAAGGACAGCACACCCAGGGGGTCTTTCACTTTTATTGATTTTAAATCACATTCAGTGACTGACTGTGAATCATCACTGGGGTCTCCCAGGAGTTAGAGTGCCAGAAAGATTTAATTAGGAAGCTGCAGTCCAGATAAAAGATAACATATCGTTGAGTTAAAATCTGAACTCAACTCGTTTGATGCCTATGGTGGAACTCTGTGTTTTAGTTCTGTCTAAAAAGGTTTCTGAAAACACGCAGGATTCTTATGGTCAGAGACTGCCTCATGTATCTCCATAATTTTTTGACTATTCCTTGGACCTTTTAAAACATTTCAAAATGAAAGTTCACACCAACTTAAATATCTCGTACTCTTCCTTTTAAACCATGATAAACTTGTAGAATTTGGACTAACAAAAGACTTTATTGGGGAAGAATGTTTTACGAGTGTAGTTATTTTGAAATCTTAGGGTATGGTGATAATTAAAAGACCAGCTTTTACTCAGTCTTATGTTAGTACTTATGTACAATTTCACTGTACACACTTCCATGACTGTCCAGTGGTTAGGACTCCGTGCTTTCCCTAGAAGGGCACGGGTTCAATCACTGTTCAGGGAACCATGCTTCCACAACCTGCATAGTGCCCCCCGGGGGGGAAAAGAAAATTCTCTGTGAGTGGTGATCCTGTTTGTAACGTGCACAGGGATTGGGCCACCACCACTGCTCTTCCTTTGGGAATACATTGCTCCCAAAATTTTCTTAGCAAAAAGGTGTCCTAATCATTATTTGGTTTGTTCCCTCCAAACATTATTGTACTCCCTGGGAGTGCTATTTGTGGGTTTTAGATGTATCAGCACTTCGTGCCTTCTGAGCACCTTTAGCCGACAGCATAGGCGAGTGATGCAACAATCCCTTTTATGAGGTAGGTGGCCAGGAGGTGATTTCTGCCTACCTTTCTCGGGGGGACTTTTCCATTCACCACCCCTATGTGACAACCTCTTCCTCTCTGGGTCTGGCAATCTAGACCCTAATGTCATTCCACACCCCAAACAAAGGCTGTAACACCATACCACTACTCCTTGCCCTTGAAATCAAGTGTTAAGCAGGGTTATCCATCTTCAGTGCAGACTCCTGACCCAATCCAGACCACTACTCTCTGGCTAACTGGGGACCCGAGGGTCTGTTCCCCAACCTCTCGGGACCCCATATCCCTCCCATCTCCAGTGCCCACCTCTTCTCTTCTTTCCCTCCCTTCCATCAGAAAATTCACACACACGCAAATATCTTTTCACCATTTGATGTGTATTGTAATTGCAGCCATCAGTTTACTATGTTAGTGTGAGAGTCTTTCCTTGGTTGGCCATTTCTATGAAAGCAGACCTCTGGAGGCACAGTTCTACACTGTCTGACCTTTTCGAGTCAGTTACTGGCTGCCCAGCTTGTACTTCTCCAGGGTCTCTTATTCTGGGGCGGCTGAGCTTATCTTCTCTTTGGATTCTGCCTCCTTCTTTGATCCCGCCTCATATTTTGGTACCTTTTACGGCTTTGATTCAGTTTCTTACGTGCACAGGAACGGAGAAAACAGTTGGGTTTTCTGGTTGTCTTCACCTTCTTCGACTGAGTGGCATACGGTCGGATTTCCTTTCTCAAGGTTCCTTGAAGAGGTCTTCTGACCCTCATGGTCATATTTCTTGCCTGGAAAGACAAGACAAGGGTATGAGATTTTAGGAAAAAAAAAAGCGGAGTTGGAAGGGAGATTTCATGAAAAAGGGATGTGGGCTAATGAGGGCTTTTGTGCCAGGCAAGGGTGGGTAGAGTTTTGGGGCAGCAAAGTCAATGGAGAACATGGGGAGCTTAGTTGGAATCATCTTACTTTCACACTGCCTCGGTATATCCGTTGACAAAGGGTCTTCTTTTCTCCATTCATCGTTGAGGCAAGCCGCCTTGTAACTCTCCTTGACTGCCGTGGGTTCCTGATTCCCTTAGTCAGGATGATGCCAAGAAGTGGCCTAACCTAGAATCTCTGCCTCTGGTCTCCCTATTTATACCCTTTCAGGACAATGAGGAGCCACACCCTTCAATCTGATTGGTCAGTTAGGCACCACCCCAGCCAATAGCATCTTGTGGGGCTTAGACATCACAATGTACCCCTGTGCCCATCAACATGGGCTAGTGGATGCTGAGGGAGGCCATTTTATAACTTCTCCACTGCTGACACCTCTGTGTGTCTGATTCTGGGCAGTGGTGATTCAGGGCCATGGTGTTTCTCCTCATGACCTTCAAACTTCCTTTCAGTTCCCTTTATCCTTTGACTTATATGTGCCACTTCAGCACTCCTGCCTCCTTCATCCCTTTGTAAACATCTGCGAAACCCTTTCTGTCCCACTTCAGCCTTTCCGAGTAATCACTTCATCTCTAGCCCACCTTCTGCCTGTTGGGGGTTCCTGAGGGGCTTAAGGAACTTAAGAGCAAGCACTTAAGGTGGCAAAGGGTAATTAAGAACAGGTTGGGTGTTTGATCTCCTGTGATGAGCGTTAACGACCCCCAGACTTGGTGAATGCTCAGTCTGTTGCCCAAAGTTTAACACACAGTCTCCCTCAGAGTACACATCAGAACAAAGACACTTCTACATCGCTCTTCCAGTAAATTTTGTTGGGACACTTCAACACTCATATTGAGCCAGGAAACTCAACTTGCCCCATCTATCAGAAATACATTCCTGATTATTATTATTATTATTATTATTAATAATTTTTTAAGGAAAGTGCTCAAAGTCAAAATCAGTTCACCACTCTACCACTGAGTCTTGACTAAATCATTTCCCCAGGCATCCCTCCTTTTCAGTTATCAGTAGGTAGGGCCCATTGCAGGGCTGACCAATAGCTGATCAGGACAAGTACCTGCAGGTAGCTCAGTGATAGTTGGTTGCTTGTGGGTGGGGCCAATGAGGCACTGACCAATGGCAGAGCAAGCCCTGTTGCCTTGTAACAGGATGCAGAGTAATAAGGCACAGCAATGGCTACCTGCGAAGGGCTGTGCTCTGTTACATAAGGACACTTTGGGTCCAGTGTGCTGGAATCTTTTTGATTGACTCATTTCCGACCTCAGATTTGATTTCACATAATTAGTTAACTTTTGCATATCATACTTTTCTTTATATTGCCAGGCATAGCTGTCACCAGTGCTGTCATCTCTATGCCTCTCCAACAGCTGCCACTTGATCACATGCTCTGCCTATAGTATAAATAGTTCAAAGCCAACAAGAATGTGAAGTCCAGCGCATCCTGAAAACTCCTTTGACAAACCTTAAATTCACAGTGTTTCTTCTACTCTTTGCAGTGTAACAGAGCAGGATGAGCACAGCCCTTAACAGGAAGCCATTGGTGTGCTTCATTTCAAGCCATCCTGTCCCTAGGCAACAGGTGCTGTTCAAATATTGCTTGGTGCCTCAGAGGGCCCCATTCACAAGCAGCCAACTGTCAATGAGTGACCATTAGTTGTCCTGCTTAGCTGTTGGTTAGCACCACAGTGGGCCCTGCCCACAGGTTACTTACTATCAATGAGGGGGCCATTGGGAAAGTGATTAAGTCAAGGGTGGTGTGGCGGTCATCAGGAGGAGACTGAGATAAGAGGCAGATACAGGCCTCATTCTGGAGGCCCTGGAGCTCACATAGACTTGGGCCAGTGGGTGAGCTGGAGGGCCCAGGGAATACACTGGGGACTAGATGTTGTAGCCCTCCATAGCCCTCACTAAGGCCCTCCACTAGCCTTGGCCAAAGCCTTGAGGAGCAGTGTACCTCTCCCGCATCCCTGTCGCTGCGACCTACTAGCAGTGGTTTTCTTTCTGGGTCTCAGTCTGTGAGAACTGGTCTCCCCCTATGGGTGCCCTGAGGACCGACACTGAGGACCTATTATGTTGGATGCCTGTCTCCGTCAGGGATGACGGCTGGGCAGAGTGTGGGAACCTGGCACTGAAGGAGCTGCTGGCTGAGATCTGCTTCCCCTTAACCAGCACTGGGACATTGCAAGGTGAAAGCTGTGCCTTGAGACTGCCTTTCTTGTCAGAACAGAAAATAACATTCATCTAGTAGAGGTTTATGGGAAACTCATTACCTGACCATGACCTAACCTTAAGCACAAAGGGTATGACACCAAGAAGTCTGCAGCAACTTACCACCACTCTCCCTAACATTTAATTCTACATGCACTTACTGAAAACTTTTACTAACTTTGGGGTCTTAGGGCATGAACCACCCATCTCCTTGTATGAATGTTTAATCAACCTTTCTCTGTTCCAAACTTTAAGGTTAAGTTTTGATGGGCCTCCTTCTGCGTCAGGCACATGGACTTGCAATTTGAAAAACAACGGTATTGTCTAAGGCCAGACTTTGCCTCTCTTAAACAACGGCAGAGACTGGCCAAGTGCTCACAATTATCCATAAAATACACGCTGACTCGGCTTGGCTAAACTTTAGCCAAGCTTCTCTCCTCTGAACTTCAGCTTTCGCCCAAACTTGAGCAAGCTCTAAGATTCAAACTTTTCTGTCTCCCTTAACAGCTCATTCTGAGAATCAGCTCACTATCAGAGAGAAACAGTTGCTGTAAAACATCCCCATCATGCTGTCTGCTCATCCATCCCCCTACTGGCCCCATCACACACACACACACACACACACACACACACACACACACACACACAGAGTTCCTGCTGACCCTACTCATACTTCCATGTTAAAGAAACTTCTTTTTCTGTTCTACATTCAGACATGTCAGGATCTGTGCTCAAAATACTTTCCCAATTGCAATCAGTTCCGTTCAATGGCTCAGTCAATTCTGACTCTCTGAGACCCTATTGTCTGCAGCACATCAGGCTTCACTCTCCATCATCAACTCCCAGAGCTTGCTTAAAATTCAAGCCCATCAAGATGGTGATGCCATCCAACCATCTCATCCTTTGTCGTCCCCTTCTCCTCTGGCCTTCAATCTTTCCCTGCATCAGCGTCCTTTCCAATGAGCCAGTCTTTGCCTCAGATGGCCAAAGTATTGGAGCTTCAGCATTAGTCCTTCCAATGAATATTCAGGACTGATTTCCTCTAGCATTGACTGCATTGATTTCCTTGCAATCCAAGGGACTCTCGAGAGTCTTCCCCAACACCACAGTTCAAAACCATCAGTTCTTCAGTGCTCAGCTTTCTTTATGGTCCAACTCTCCCATGCATACATGATGACTGTTGGGAAAACTTAGCTTTGACTTATGGACCTTTGTCGGTAAAGTAATGTCTCTTCCTTTTAATACACTGTCTAGGTGGGTCATAACTTTTCTTCCAAGGAGTAAGTGTCTTTCCCTTTCATGGCTGCAGTCACCATCTGCAGTGGTTTTGGAGCCCCTAAAAGAAAGCCTGACACTGGTTCCACTGTTTCCCCATCTATTTCCCATGAAGTGATGGGACTAGATGCCATGATCTGCGTTTTCTGAATGTTGAGTTTTAAGCCAACTTTTTCACTCTCCTCTTTCACTTTCATCCAGAGGCTTTTTAGTTCCTCTTCACGTTCTGCCATAAGGGTGGTGTCATCTGCATATCTGAGGTTATTGATATTTCTCCCGGCAATCTTGAGTCCAGCGTGTGTTTCTTCCAGCCCAGCGTTTCTCATGTTGTACTCTGCATAGAAGTTAAGTGAGTCGGGGCACAATATACAGCCTTGACGTACTCCTTTTCCTATTTGGAACCAGGGTGTTGTTCCATGTCCACCTCTAACTGTTGCTTCCTGACCTGCATACAAGTTTCTCAAGAGGCAGGTCAGGTGGTCTGTTATTCCCGTCTCTTCCAGAATTTTCCACAGTTTATTGTGGTCCACGCACTCAAAGGCTTCAGCATAGTCAATAAAGCAGAAATAGATGTTTTTTCTGAACTCTCTTGCTGTTTGGATGATCCAAGAAAAGACCAATACATAGAAAACTGTAAAGCACTGATGAAAGAAATCAAAGATCACACAGATAGATGGAGAAATATACCATGTTCATGGATCAGAATGATCAATATAGTGAAAATGAGTACACAACACAAAGCAATCTATAGATTTAATGCAATCCCTATCAAGCTACCAATGGTATTTTTCACAGAACTAGAACAAATAGCTTCACAGTTTGTATGGAAAAACAGAAAACCTGGAATAGCCCAAAGCAACCTTGCCAAAGAAGAATGGAACTGGAGGAATCAACCTACCTGACTTCAGGCTCTACTACAAAGCTACAGTCACCAAAACAGTATGGTACTGGCACAGAAGCAGAAATACATATCAAGGAAACAAAAGAGAAAGCCCAGAGATAAACCCACGTGCCTATGGACAACTTATATTTCACAAAGGAGGCAAGAATAGACAAAGGAGTATAGACAACCTCTTTAAGAAGTGGTGCTGGGAAAAATGGTCAACCACTTGTAAAAGAATGAAATTAGAACACTGTCTAACACCATACAGAGAATGAATTCAAAATGGATTAAAGATCGAACCATAAGACCAGAAACTATAAAACTCCTAGAGGCAAACATAGGCAAAACACTCTCTGACATAAATCACAGCAGGATACTCAATGACCCACCTCCCAGAGTAATGGATATAAATGAACAGGACCAAATTATATAGCAAAATAGCCCAAGTAAATGAATAGGGCCAAATTATATTCAAAAGCTTTTGCACAACAAAGGAAAGTATGAGCAAGGTGAAAAGACAGCCTTCAGAATGGGAGGGTGTAAGAGCAAACAAAGCCGCTGACCAAGAATTAAACTCAAAAATATAAAAGCTGCTCCCACAGCTCAATTGCAGAGCAAGAAATGACGAATTCAAAAAACGGGCCAAAGAACTAAACAGACATTTCTCCAAAGAAGACATACAGATGGCTAACAAACACATGAAGAGATGCTGAACATCACTCATTATCAGAGAAATGCAAATCCAGACGACCTTGAGGTACCCTCTCACGCTGGTCAGAATGGCTGTTACCCAAAAGTCTACAAACAATAAATGCTGGAGAGGGTGTGGAGAAAAGGGAACCCTCTCACGTTGTTGGTGGGAATGCAATTGAGTTCAGCCACTACGGAGAATAGTGTGGAGACTCCTTAAAAAACTGAAAATAGAACTGCCATACGACCCAGGAATCCCACTGCTGGGCATGCACACCGAGGACACCAGAACTGAAAGAATCACGTGTACCCCAATGTTCATCGCAGCACTGTTAATAATAGCCAGGACATGGAAGCAACCTAGAAGTCCATCAGCTGACTAAAGGATAAGAAAGCTGGTGTACATATACACAATGGAATGTAACTCATCCATTACAAAGAATACCTTTGAATCAGTTCGAATGAGGTGAATGAAACTGGAGCCTCTTCTACAGAGTGAAGGATGTCAGAAAGAAACACCCCAATACAGTACACTAACACATATATATGGAATTTAGAAAGATGGCAATGATGACCCTATATGCGAGAGCGCAAAAGAGACACAGATGTATAGAAGAGTCTTTTGGACTCTGTGGGAAAAGGCGAGGGTAGGATGATTGGAAAGAAGAGCATTGAAACATGTACATTATTCTATGAGAACCAGATCACCAGTCCAGGTTTGATGCATGAGACTAGGTGCTCAGGGCTGGTGCACTGGGATGACCCTGAGGCATGGGATGGGGAGGGAGGTGGGAGGGGGGATTCAGGATGGGGAACCCATGGCCACCCATGGCTGATTCATGTCAATGTATGGCAAAAACCACTACAATATTGCAACGTAACTAGCCCCAAATCAAAATAAATGAATTTAGAAAAAAGAACTCAAAAAAAAGAAAAACGGAAAGGAAGCACAGCACACCCAGGGGGTCTTTCACTTTTATTGATTTTAAATCACATTCAGTGACTGACTGTGAATCATCACTGGGGTCTCCCAGGAGTTAGAGTGCCAGAAAGATGTAATTAGGGAGCTGCAGTCCAGATAAAAGATCACATATCGTTGAGTTCAAATCTGAACTCAACTCGTTTGATGCCTATTGGGAAAGTCTGTGTTTTAGTTCTGTGTAAAAAGCTTTCTGAAGACATGTAGGATTCTTATGGTCAGAGACTGCCTTATGTATCTCCATAATTGTTTGACTATACCTTGGACCTTTTAAAACATTTCAAAATGAAAGTTAACACCAAATTAAGTATCTTGTACTCTTTCTTTAAACCATGATAAATTTGTAGAATTTGGACTAACAAAAGACTTTATTGGGGAAGAATGTTTTATGAGTGTAGTTATTTTGAAATCCTAGGGTATGGTGATAATTAAAAGACGAGCTTTTACTCAGTCTTATGTTAGTTCTTATGTAAAAATTCACTGTACAGACTTCCATGACTGTCCAGTGGTTAGGACTCTGTGCTTTCCCTAGAAGGGCACGGGATCAATCGCTGTTCAGGGAACCATGATTCCACAACCTACATAGTGCCCCCCGGGGGGAAAGAAAAATTCTCTGTGAGTGGTGATCCTGTTTGTAACGTGCACTGGGATTGGGCCACCACCACTGCTCTTCCTTTGGGAATACATTGCTCCCAAAATTTTCTTAGCAAAAAGGTGTCTTAGTCATTATTTTGTTTTTTTTCTCCAAACATTATTGTAGTCCCTGGGAGTGCTAATTGTGGTTTTTAGGTGTATCAGCACTTCATTCCTTCTGAGCACTTTTAGCCGACAGCATAGGCGAGTGATGCAACAATCCCTTTTATGAGGTAGGTGGCCAGGAGGTGATTTCTGCCTACCTTACTAGGGGGAACTTTCACATTCACCACCCCTATGTGACAACCTCTTCCTTTCTGGGTCTGGCAATCTAGACCCTAATGTCATTCCACACCCCAAACAAAGGCTGTAACACCATACCACTACTCCTTGCCCTTGAAATCAAATGTTAATCAGGGTTATCCATCTTCAGTGAAGACTCCTGACCCAAACCAGACCACTACTTTCTGGCTAACTGGGGACCCGAGATTCTGTTCCCCAACCTCACGGGACCCCATATCCCTCCCATCTCCAGTGCCCACCTCTTCTCTTCTTTCCCTCCCTTCCATCAGAAAATTCACAGACACGCAAATATCTTTTCCCCATTTGATGTTTATTGTAATTGCAGCCATCAGTTTACTATGTTAGTGTGAGAGTCTTTCCTTGGTTGGCCATTTCTACGAAAGCAGACCTCTGGAGGCACAGTTCTACACTGTCTGACCTTTTCGAGTCAGTTACTGGCTGCCCAGCTTGTACTTCTCCAGGGTCTCTTATTCTGAGGCGGCTGAGCTTATCTTCTCTTTGGATTCTGCCTCCTTCTTTGATCCCGCCTCATATTTTGGCAACTTTTACGGCTTTGATTCAGTTTCTTACGTGCACAGGAACAGGGAAAACAGTTTGGTTTTCTGGTTGTCTTCACCTTCTTCGACTGAGTGGCATACGGTCGGATTTTCCTTCTCAAGGTTTCTTGAAGAGGTCTTCTGACCCTCATGGTCATATTTCGTGCCTGGAAAGACAAGACAAGGGTATGAGACTTTAGGAAAGAAAAAAGCGGAGTTGGAAGGGAGATTTCTTGAAAAAAGTGATGTGGGCTAATGAGGGCTTTTGTGCCAGGCAAGGGTGGGTAGAGGTTTGGGGCAGCAAAGTCAATGGAGAACATGGGGAGCTTAGTTGGAATCATATTTCTTTCACTCTGCCTCGGTACCTCCGTTGACAAAGGGTCTTCTTTTGTCCATTCATCCTTGAGGCAAACCGCCTTGTAACTCTTCTTGACTGCCGTGGGTTCCTGATTCCCTTAGTCAGGATGATGCCAAGAAGTGGCCTAACCTAGAATCTCTGCCTCTGGTCTCCCTATATATACCCTTTCAGGACAATGAGGAGCCACACCCTTCAATCTGATTGGTCAGTTAGGCACCACCCCAGCCAACAGCATCTTGGGGGGCTTAGACATCACAATGTACCACTGTGCCCATCAACATGGGCTAGTGGATGCTGAGAGAGCCATTTTATAACTTCTCCACTGCTGACACCTCTGGGTGTCTGATTCTGGGCAGTGGTGATTCAGGGCCATGGTGTTTCTCCTCATGACCTTCAAACTCCCTTTCAGTTTCCTTTATCCTTTGACTTATATGTGCCACTTCAACACTCCTGCCTCCTTCATCCCTCTGTAAACATCTGCCAAACCCTTTCTGTCCCACTTCAGCCTTTCAGAGTAATCACTTCATCTCCTGTCCTCCTTCTGCCTGTTGGAAGTTCCTGAGGGGCTTAAGGAACTTAAGAGCAAGCACTTAAGGTGGAAAAAGGGAATTAAGAACAGGTTGCGTGTTTGATCTCCTGTCATGAGCTTTAACGACCCCCAGACTTGGTATATGCTCAATGTGTTGCCCAAAGTTTAATACACAGTCTCCCTCAGAGTACACATCAGAACAAAGACACTTCTACATGTCTCCTCCACTAAATTTTGTTGGGACACTTCAACTCTCATATTGAGCCAGGAAACTCAACTTGCTCCATCTATCAGAAATACATTCCTGATTATTATTATTATTATTATTAATTTTTTAAGGAAAGTGCTCAAAGTCAAAATCAGTTCACCATTCTACCACTGAGTCTTGACTTAATCATTTCCCCAGTCATCCCTCCTTGTCAGTTATCAGTAGGTAGGGCCCATTTCAGGTCTGACCAAGAGCTGAGCAGGACAAGTACCTGCAGGTAGCTCAGTGCTTGTTG
Organism: Bubalus kerabau; assembly: GCF_029407905.1. Taxonomy (NCBI): domain Eukaryota; kingdom Metazoa; phylum Chordata; class Mammalia; order Artiodactyla; family Bovidae; genus Bubalus; species Bubalus kerabau. Next base: position 37,154,499 of record NC_073647.1, on the reverse strand, counting down.
GTTGCTTGTGGGTGGGGACAATGAGGCACTGACCAATGGCTGAGCAAGCCCTGTTGCCTAGGAACAGGATGCAGAGTAATAAGGCACAGCAATGGCTACCTGCGAAGGGCTGTGCTCTGTTACATAAGGACACTTTGGGTACAGTGTGCTGGAATCATTTTGATTGACTCATTTCCGACCTCAGATTTGATTTCACATAATTAGTTAACTTTTGCATATCATACTTTTCATTATATTCCCAGGCATAGCTGTCACCAGTGCTGTCATCTCTATGCCCCTCCAACAGCAGCCACTTGATCATATGCTCAGCATATACTATAAATAGTTCAAAGCTAACAAGAATGTGAAGTCCAGCCCACCCTGAAAACTCCTTTGACAAACCTTAAATTCACAGTGATTCTTATACTCTTTGCAGTGTAATGGAGCAGGATGAGCACAGCCCTTAACAGGAAGCCATTGGTGTGCTTCATTTCAAGCCATCCTGTCCCTAGGCAACAGGTGCTGTTCAAACATTGCTTGGTGCCTCAGAGGGCCCCATTCACAAGCAGCCAACTGTCAATGAGTGACCATTAGTTGTCCTGCTTAGCTGTTGGTCAGCACCACAGTGGGCCCTGCCCACAGGTTACTTACTATCAATGAGGGGGCCATTGGGAAAGTGATTAAGTCAAGGGTGGTGTGGCGGTCATCAGGAGGAGACTGAGATAAAAGGCAGATTCAGGCCTCATTCTGGAGGCCCTGGAGCTCACGCAGACTTGGGCCAGTGGGTGAGCTGGAGGGCCCAGGGAATACACTGGGGACGAGATGTTGTAGCCCTCCATAGCCCTCACTAAGGCCCTCCACTAGCCTTGGCCAAAGCCTTGAGGAGCAGTGTACCTCTCCCGCATCCCTGTCGCTGCGACCTACTAGCAGTGGTTTTCTTTCTGGGTCTCAGACTCTGAGAACTGGTCTCCCCATATGGATGCCCAGAGGAAGGACCCTGAGGACCTATTATGTTGGATGCCTGCCTCCGTCAGGGATGACGGCTGGGCAGAGTGTGGGAACCTGGCACTGAAGGAGCTGCTCGCTGAGATCTGCTTCCCCTTAACCAGCCCTGGGACATTGCAGGGTGAAAGCTGTGCCTTGAGACTGCCCTTTCTTGTCAGGACAGAGAATAACATTCATCTAGTAGAGGTTTATAGGAACATCATTACCTGACCATGACCTAACCTTAAGCACAAAGTGTATGACACCAAGAAGTCTGCAGCAACTTACCACCACTCTCATTAACATTTAATTTTACATGCACTTACTGAAAACTTTTACTAACTTTGGGGTCTTAGGGCATTAACCACCCATCTCCTTGTATGAATCTTTAATCAACCTTTCTCTGTTCCAAACTTTAAGGTTAGGTTTTGATGGGCCTCCTTCTGCGTCAGGCACATAGACTTGCAATTTGAATAACAACGGTATTGTCAAAGGACAGACTTTGCCTCTCTTAAACAACGGCAGAGACTGGCCAAGTGCTCACAATTATCCATAAAATACACGCTGACTCGGCTTGGCTGAACTTTAGCCAAGCTTCTCTCCTCTGAACTTCAGCTTTCGCCCAAACTTGAGCAAACCCTAAGATTCAAACTTTTCTGTCTCCCTTAAGAGCTCATTCTGAGAATCAGCTCACTATCAGAGAGAAACAATTGCTGTAAAACAGCCCCATCATGCTGTCTGCTCATCCATCCCCCCACTGGCCCCATCACACACACGCACACACACACCCAAACACTCACCCACACACACACACACACACACAGAGTTCCTGTGGGCCCTACTCATCCTTCCATGTTAAAGAAACTTCTTTTTCTGTTCTATTTTGAGACATGTCAGGATCTGTGCTCAAAACATTTTCCCAATTGCAATCGGTTCCGTTCAATGGCTCAGTCAATTCTGACTCTCTGAGACTCTATTGTCTGCAGCACATCAGGCTTCACTGTCCATCACCAACTCCCAGAGCTTGCTTAAAATTCAAGCCCTTCATGATGGTGATGCCATCCAACCATCTCATCCTTTGTTCTCCCCTTCTCCTCTGGCCTTCAATCTTTCCCTGCATCAGGGTCTTTTCCAATGATCCAGTCTATGCCTCAGATGGCCAAAGTATTGGAGCTTCAGCATTAGTCCTTCCAATGAATATTCAGGACTGATTTTCTCTAGCATTGACTGCATTGATTTCCTTGCAATCCAAGGGACTCTCGAGAGTCTCCCCAACACCACAGTTCAAAACAATCAGTTCTTCAGTGCTCAGCTTTCTTTATGTTCCAACTCTCCCATGCATACATGAAGACTGTTGGGAAAACTTAGCATTGACATATGGACCGTTGTCGGTAAAGTAATGTCTCTTCCTTTTAATACACTGTCTAGGTGGGTCATAGCTTTTCTTCCAAGGAGTAAGTGTCTTTCCCTTTCATAGCTGCAGTCACCATCTGCAGTGGTTTTGGAGCCCAAAGAAGAAAGCCTGACACTGGTTCCACTGTTTACCCGTCTATTTCCCATGAAGTGATGGGACCAGATGCCATGATCTGCGTTTTCTGAATGTTGAGTTTTAAGCCAATTTTTTCACTCTCCTCTTTCACTTTCATACAGAGGCTTTTTAGTTCCTCTTCACTTCCTGCCATAAGGGTGGTGTCATCTGCATATCTGAGGTTATTGATATTTCTCCCGGCAATCTTGAGTCCAGCGTGTGCTTCTTCCAGCCCAGCGTTTCTCATGTTGTACTCTGCATAGAAGTTAAATGAGCCTGGGCACAGTATACAGTCTTGACATACTACTTTTCCTATTTGGAACCAGGCTGTTGTTCCATGTCCACCTTTAACTGTTGCTTCCTGACTTGCATACAAGTTTCTCAAGAGGCAGATAAGGTGGTCTGGTATTCCCGTCTCTTCCAGAATTTTCAACAGTTTATTGTGGTCCACACAGTCAAAGGCTTCTTCATAGTCAATAAAGCAGAAATAGATGTTTTTCTGGAACTTTCTTGCTGTTTTGATGATCCAAGAAAAGACCAATACATAGAAAACTGTTAAGCACTGATGAAAGAAATCAAAGATGTCACAGATAGATGGAGAAATATTCCATGTTCTTGGATCTGAATGATCAATATAATGAAAATGAGTACACAGCACAAAGCAATCTATAGATTCAATGCAATCCCTATCAAGCTACCAATGGTATTTTTCACAGAACTAGAACAAATAGCTTCACAGTTTGTATGGAAATATAGAAAACCTGGAATAGCCCAAAGCAACCTTGCCAAAGAAGAATGGAACTGGAGGAATCAACCTACCTGACTTCAGGCTCTATTACAAAGCTACAGTCATCAAAACAGTATAAACTGGATCATAGATAAAGCAAAGGAATTACAGAAAAACATCTACTTCTGCTTCATTGACTACACTAAGCCTTTGACTGTGTGCCTCACAGCAAACTGGAAAATTCTTCAAGAGATGGGATTAACAGTTCAACTTACCTGCCTCCTGAGAAACCTCTATGCTGGTCAAGAAGCAACAGTTAAAACTGGACATGGAAAAACAAACTGGTTCCAAATTGGGGAGAAGTATGTCAAGGCTGTATATTGTCACCCTGCTTATTTAACTTATATGCAGCATTCATCATGCAAAAAGCCAGGCTGGATGAATCACAAGCTGGAATCAAGATTGTCAGGAGACATACGAACAACCTTAGATGTGCAGATGAAACCACTCTAATGGCAGAAAGTGAAGAGGAACTAAAGAGCCTCTTGATGAAGGTTAAAGGGCAGAGTGAAAAGGCTGGCTTAAAACTCAACATTCAAAAAACTAAGATCATGGCATCTGGTCCCATCACTTCATGGCAAATAGAGGAGAAAAAGTGGAAACAGTGACAGATTTTCTTTTCTTGGGCTCTAAAATCACTACAGACAGTGACTGCAGCCATGAAATTAAAAGATGCTGCTCCTTGGAAGAAAAGTTATGACAAACCTAGACAATGAATTAAAAAGCAGAGACATCACTTGCCAACAAAGTTTCATATAGTTAAAGCTATGGTTTTTCCAGTAGCTATGTATGGATCTGAGAGTTGGACCATAAAGAATACTGAGCACTGAAGAATGGATGCTTTCAAGTTGTGGAGATGGAGAAGATTCTTGAGACTCCCTTGGACAGCAAGGAGATCAAACCAGTCAATTCTAAAGGAAATGAACACTGAATATTCATTGCAAGGAATGATGCTGAAGTTGAAGCTGCGATACTTTGGCCACCTGATGCGAAGAACTGACTCATTAGCAAAAAGTCTCATGCTGGGAAAGATTGAGGGCAAGAGGACAAGGGGACAATAGAGGATGAGATGATCAGATTGCATTACCGACTCAATGGACATGAGTTTGAGCAAAATTAGGGAAATAGTGAAGGACAGGGAAGCCTGCTGAATTGCAGTCCACGAGGTCACAAAGACTCAGACACAACTTAAGTGACTGAAAAACAAACATATTAAGTCAATAGGGAAGGGATGGGTCCTTTAATAAATGGTACTAGGACAACTGAAAAAAAAAAAAAAAAAAAAAAACAAAAAAAAACAGTATGGTTTTGGCACAGAGGCAGAAATAAAGATCAAGGAACAAAATAGAAAGCCCAGAGATAAATCCACGTGCCTATGGACACATTATATTTGACAAAGGAGGCAAGAATATACAAAGGAGTATAGACAACCTCTTTAAGAAGAGGTGCTGGGAAAAATGGTCAACCACTGGTAAAAGAATGAAACTAGAACACTGTCTAACACCATACACAAAATAAATTCAAAATGGATTAAAGATCGAAACATAAGACAAGAAACTATAAAACTCCTAGAGGGAAACATAGGCAAAACACTCTCTGACATAAATCACAGCAGGATACTCTATGACCCACCTCTCAGAGAATGGAAATAAATGAACAGGACCAAATTATATAGCAAAATAGCACAAGTAAATGAATAGGGCCAAATTAAATTCAAAAGCTTTTGCACAACAAAGGAAAGTATAAGCAAGGTGAAAAGACAGCCTTCAGAATGGGAGGTAGTAAGAGCAAACAAAGCAGCTGACGAAGAAATAATCTCAAAAATATAAAAGCTGCTCCCACAGCTCAATTGCAGACGAAGAGATGACCAATTCAAAAAATGGGCCGATGAACTAAACAGACATTTCTCCAAAGAAGTCATACAGATGGCTAACAAACACATGAAGAGATGCTCAACATCACTCATTATCAGAGAAATGAAAATCCAGAGGACCTTGAGGTACCCTATCACGCTGGTGAGAATGGCTGTTACCCAAAAGTCTACAAAAAATAAATGCTGGACAGGGTGTGGACAAAAGGGAACCCTCTCATGTTGTTGCTGGGAAGGCAATCGAGTAGAGCCACTACGGAGAATAGTGTGGAGACTCCTTAAAAAACTGAAAATAGAACTGCCATATGACCCAGGAATCCCACTGCTGGGCATGCACACCGAGGACACCAGAATTGAAAGAATCACGGGTACCCGAATGTTGATCGCAGGACTGTTAATTATAGCCAGGACATGGAAGCAACCTAGAAGTCCATCAGCTGACTAAAGGATAAGAAAGCTGGTGTACATATACACAATGGAATGTAACTCATCCATTACAAAGAATACGTTTGAATCAGTTCGAAAGAGGTGGATGAAACTGGAGCCTATTATACTGAGTGAAGGACGTCAGAAAGAAACACGCCAATACAGTACACAAACACATATATATGGAATTTAGAAAGACGGCAATGATGACCCTATATGCGATAGAGCAAAAGAGACAGAGATGTATAGAAGAGTCTTTTGGACTCCTTGGGGAAGGCGAGGGTAGGATGATTGGAGAGAAGAGCATTGAAACATGTGTATTATACTATGTGAACCAGATCACCAGTCCAGGTTTGATGCATGAGACTAGGTGCTCAGGGCTGGTGCACTTGGATGACCCTGAGGCATGGGAAGGGGAGGGAGGTCCGAGGGGGGATTCAGGATGGGGAACCCATGGACACCCATGGCTGATTCATGTCAATGTATGGCAAAAAACCCTACAATATTGCAACGTAATTAGCCTCAAATCAAAATAAATGAATTGAGAAAAAAAGAACTCAAAAAAAGAAAAACAGAAAGAAAGGACAGCACACCCAGGGGGTCTTTCACTTTTATTGATTTTAAATCACATTCAGTGACTGACTGTGAATCATCACTGGGGTCTCCCAGGAGTTAGAGTGCCCGAAAGATTTAATTAGGGAGCTGCAGTCCAGATAAAAGATAACATATCTTGAGTTAAAATCTGAACTCAACTCGTTTGATGCCTATGGTGAAACTGTGTGTTTTAGTTTGTGTCTAAAAAGCTTTCTGAAGACACGCAGGATTCTTATGGTCAGAGACTGCCTTATGTATCTCCATAATTGTTTGGCTATTCCTTGGACCTTTTTTAAACATTTCAAAATGAAAGTTCACACCAACTTAAATATCTTGTACTCTTCCTTTTAAACCATGATAAACTTGTAGAATTTGGACTAACAAAAGACTTTATTGGGGAAGAATGTTTTACGAGTGTAGTTATTTTGAAATCTTAGGGTATGGTGATAATTAAAAGACCAGCTTTTACTCAGTCTTATGTTAGTACTTATGTAAAATTTCACTGTACAGACTTCCATGACTGTCCAGTGGTTAGGACTCCGTGCTTTCCCTAGAAGGGCACGGGTTCAATCGCTGTTCAGGAAACCATGCTTCCACAACCTGCATAGTGCCACCCGGGGGGGAAAAATTCTCTGTGAGTGATGATCCTGTTTGTAACGTGCACTGGGATTGGGCCACCACCACTGCTCTTCCTTTGGGAATATATTGCTCCCAAAATTTTCTTAGCAAAAAGGTGTCCTAATCATTATTTTTTTTGTTCCCTCCAAACATTATTGTACTCCCTGGGAGTGCTATTTGTGGGTTTTAGATGTATCTGCACTTCGTGCCTTCTGAGCACCTTTAGCCGACAGCATAGGCGAGTGATGGAACAATCCCTTTTATGAGGTAGGTGGCCAGGAGGTGATTTCTGCCTACCTTTCTCGGGGGGACTTTCCCATTCACCACCCTTTTGTGACAACCTCTTCCTTTCAGGGTCTGGCAATCTAGACCCTAATGTCATTCCACACCCCAAACAAAGGCTGTAACACCATACCACTACTCCTTGCCCTTGAAATCAAGTGTTAAGCAGGGTTATCCATCTTCAGTGCAGACTCCTGACCCAATCCAGACCTCTACTCTCTGGCTAACTGGGGACCCGAGGGTCTGTTCCCCAACCTCTCGGGACCCCATATCCCTCCCATCTCCAGTGCCCACCTCTTCTCTTCTTTCCCTCCCTTCCATCAGAAAATTCACACACACGCAAATATCTTTCCACCCTTTGATGTTTATTGTAATTGCAGCCATCAGCTTACTATGTTAGTGTGAGAGTCTTTCCTTGGTTGGCCATTTCTACAAAAGCAGACCTCTGGAGGCACAGTTCTACACTGTCTGACCTTTTCGATTTAGTTACTGGCTGCCCAGCTTGTAGTTCTCCAGGGTCTCTTATTCTGGGGCGGCTGAGCTTATCTTCTCTTTGGATTCTGCCTCCTTCTTTGATCCCGCCTCATATTTTGGTACCTTTTACGGCTTTGATTCAGTTTCTTACGTGCACAGGAACGGAGAAAACAGTTGGGTTTTCTGGTTGTCTTCACCTTCTTCGACTGAGTGGCATACGGTCGGATTTTCTTTCTCAAGGTTCCTTGAACAGGTCTTCTGACCCTCATGGTCATATTTCGTGCCTGGAAAGACAAGACAAGGGTATGAGATTTTAGGAAAGAAAAAAGCGGAGTTGGAAGGGAGATTTCATGAAAAAGGGATGTGGGCTAATGAGGGCTTTTCTGCCAGGCAAGGGTGGGTAGAGGTTTGGGGCAGCCAAGTCAAAGGAGAACATGGGGAGCTTAGTTGGAATCATCTTACTTTCACACTGCCTCGGTACCTCCGTTGACAAAGGGTCTTCTTTTGTCCATTCATCCTTGAGGCAAACCACCTTGTAACTCTTCTTGACTCCCGTGGGTTCCTGATTCCCTTAGTCAGGATGATGCCAAGAAGTGGCCTAACCTAGAATCTCTGCCTCTGGTCTCCCTATTTATACCCTTTCAGGACAATGAGGAGCCACACCCTTCAACCTGATTGGTCAGTTAGGCACCACCCCAGCCAATAGCATCTTGGGGGGCTTAGACATCACAATGTACCCCTGTGCCCATCAACATGGGCTAGTGGATGCTGAGGGAGGCCATTTTATAACTTCTCCACTGATGACACCTCTGTGTGTCTGATTCTGGGCAGTGGTGATTCAGGGCCATGGTGTTTCTCCTCATGACCTTCAAACTTCCTTTCAGTTCCCTTTATCATTTGACTTATATGTGCCACTTCAGCACTCCTGCCTCCTTCATCCCTCTGTAAACATCTGCCAAACCCTTTTTGTCCCACTTCAGCCTTTCAGAGTAATCACTTCATCTCTAGCCCACCTTCTGCCTGTTGGGGGTTCCTGAGGGGCTTAAGGAACTTAAGAGCAAGCACTTAAGGTGGAAAAGGGTAATTAAAAACAGGTTGGGTATTTGATCTCCTGTGATGAGCGTTAACGACCCCCAGACTTGGTGAATGCTCAGTCTGTTGCCCAAAGTTTTACACACAGTCTCCCTCAGAGTACACATCAGAACAAAGACACTTCTACATCGCTCCTCCAGTAAATTTTGTTGGGACACTTCAACAATCATATTGAGCCAGGAAACTCAACTTGCCCCATCTATCAGAAATACATTCCTGATTAATATTATTATTATTATTATTAGTTTTTTAAGGAAAGTGCTCAAAGTCAAAATCAGTTCACCACTCTACCACTGAGTCTTGACTAAATCATTTCCCCAGTCATCCCTACTTGTCAGTTATCAGTAGGTAGGGCCCATTGCAGAGCTGACCAATAGCTGAGCCTGACAAGTATCTGCAGGTAGCTCAGTGATCGCTGGTTGCTTGTGAGTGGGGCCAATGAGGCACTGACCAATGGCTGAGCAAGCCCTGTTGCCTAGGAACAGGATGCAGAGTAATAAGGCACAGCAATGGCTACCTGCGAAGGGCTGTGCTCTGTTACATAAGGATACTTTGGGTCCAGTGTGCTGGAATCTTTTTGATTGACACATTTCCGACCTCAGATTTGATTTCACATAATTAGTTAACTTTTGCATATCATACTTTTCATTATATTCCCAGGCATAGCTGTCACCAGTGCTGTCATCTCTATGCCTCTCCAACAGCTGCCACTTGATCACATGCTCAGCATATAGTATAAATAGTTCAAAGCCAACAAGAATGTGAAGTCCAGCCCACCCTGAAAACTCCTTTGACAAACCTTAAATTCACAGTGATTCTTATACTCTTTGCAGTGTAACAAAGCAGGGGGAGCACAGCCCTTAACAGGAAGACATTGGTGTGCTTCATTTCAAGCCATCCTGTCCCTAGGCAACAGGTGCTGCTCAAACATTGCTTGGTGCCTCAGAGGGCCCCATTCACAAGCAGCCAACTGTCAATGAGTGACCATTAGTTGTCCTGCTTAGCTGTTGGTCAGCACCACAGTGGGCCCTGCCCACAGGTTACTTACTATCAATGAGGGGGCCATAGGGAAAGTGATTAAGTCAAGGGTGGTGTGGCGGTCATCAGGAGGAGACTGAGATAAGAGGCAGATTCAGGCCTCATTCTGGAGGCCCTGGAGCTCACGCAGACTTGGGCCAGTGGGTGAGCTGGAGGGCCCAGGGAATACACTGGGGACTAGATGTTGTAGCCCTCCATAGCCCTCACTAAGGCCCTCCACTAGCCTTTGCCAAAGCCTTGAGGAGCAGTGTACCTCTCCCGCATCCCTGTCGCTGCGACCTACTAGCAGTGGTTTTCTTTCTGGGTCTCAGTCTGTGAGAACTGGTCTCCCCATAAGGAAGCCCTGAAGACGGACCCTGAGGACCTATTATGTTGGATGCCTGTCTCCGTCAGGGATGACAGCTGGGCAGAGTGTGGGAACCTGGCACTGAAGGAGCTGCTGGCTGAGATCTGCTTCCCCTTAACCAGCACTGGGACATTGCAGGGTGAAAGCTGTGCCTTGAGACTGCCCTTTCTTGTCAGGACAGAGAATAACATTCATCTACTAGAGGTTTATAGGAACATCATTACCTGACCATGACCTAACCTTAAGCACAAAGGGTATGACACCAAGAAGTCTGCAGCAAATTACCACCACTCTCCCTAACATTTAATTTTACATGCACTTACTGAAATCTTTTACTAACTTTGGGTTCTTAGGGCATGAACCACCCATCTCCTTGTATGAATCTTTAATCAACCTTTCTCTGTTCCAAACTTTAAGGTTAAGTTTTGATGGGCCTCCTTCTGCGTCAGGCACATGGACTTGCAATTTGAATAACAACGGTATTGTCTAAGGACAGACTTTGCCTCTCTTAAACAACGGCAGAGACTGGCCAAGTGCTCACAATTATCCATAAAATACACGCTGACTCGGCTTGGCTAAACTTTTGCAAAGCTTCTCTCGTCTGAACTTCAGCTTTCGCCCAAACTTGAGCAAGCACTAAGATTCAAACTTTTCTGTCTCCCTTAACAGCTCATTCTGAGAATCAGCTCACTATCAGAGAGAAACAATTGCTGTAAAACAGCCCCATCATGCTGTCTGCTCATCCATCCCCCTACTGGCCCCATCACACACACACACACACACACACACACACACACACGATTTCCTGCTGACCCTACTCGTACTTCCATGTTAAAGAAACTTCTTTTTCTGTTCTACTTTCAGACATGTCAGGATCTGTGCTCAAAACACTTTCCCAATTGCAATCAGTTCCGTTCAATGGCTCAGTCAATTCTGACTCTCTGAGACCCTATTGTCTGCAGCACATCAGGCTTCCCTGTCCATCACCAACTCCCAGAACTTGCTTAAAATTCAAGCCCATCAAGATGGTGATGCCATCCAACCATCTCATCCTTTGTCATCCCCTTCTCCTCTGGCCTTCAATCGTTCCCTGCCTCATGGTCTTTTCCAAAGAGTCAGTCTTTGTCTCAGATGGCCAAAGTATTGGAACTTCAGCATTACCCCTTCCAATGAATATTCAGGACTGATTTCCTCTAGCATTGACTGCATTCATTTCCTTGCAATCCAAAGGATTCTCGAGAGTCTTTTCCAAAACCACAGTTCAAAACAATCAGTTATTCAGTGCTCAGCTTTTTTTATGTTCCAACTCTCCCATGCATACATGATGACTGTTGGGAAAACTTAGGTTTGACATATGGACCTTTGTTGGTAAAGTAATGTCTCTTCCTTTGAATACACTGTCTATGTGGGTCATAGCTTTTCTTGCAAGGAGTAAGCGTCTTTCCCTTTCATGGCTGCAGTCACCATCTGCAGTGGTTTTGGAGCCCCAAAAAGAAAGTCTGACACTGGTTCCACTGTTTCCCCATCTATTTCCCATGAAGTGATGTGAGCAGATGCCATGATCTGCGTTTTATGAATGTTGAGTTTTAAGCCAACATTTTCACTCTCCTCTTTCACTTTCATCCAGAGGCCTCTTATTTCCTCTTCACTTTCTGCCATAAGGGTGGTGTCATCTGCATATCTGAGGTTATTGATATTTCTCCCGGCAATCTTGAGTCCAGCGTGTGCTTCTTCCAGCCCAGCGTTTCTCATGTTGTACTCTGCATAGAAGTTAAGAGAGTCGGGGCACAATATACAGCCTTGACATACTCCTTTTGATATTTGAAACCAGGCTGTGGTTCCATGTCCACCTCTAACTGTTGCTTCCTGACCTGCATACAAGTTTCTCAAGAGGCAGGTCAGGTGGTCTGGTATTCCCGTCTCTTCCAGAATTTTCCACAGTATATTGTGGTCCACGCAGTCAAAGGCTTCGGCATAGTCAAGAAAGCAGAAATACATGTTTTTTCTGAACTCTCTTGCTGTTTGGATGATCCAAGAAAAGACCAATACATAGAAAACTGTAAAGCACTGATGAAAGAAATCAAAGATTCCACAGATAGATGGAGAAATATACCATGTTCATGGATCAGAATGATCAGTATAGTGAAAATGAGTACACAACACAAAGCAATCTATAGATTCAATGCAATCCCTATCAAGCTACCAATGGTATTTTTCACAGAACTAGAACAAGTAGCTTCACAGTTTGTATGGAAATACAGAAAACCTGGAATAGCCCAAAGCAACCTTGCAAAGAAGAATGAAACTGGAGGAATCAACCTACCTGACTTCAGGCTCTACTACAAAGCTACAGTCATCAAAACAGTATGGTACTGGCACAGAGGCAGAAATACAGATCAAGGAAACAAAATAGAAAGCCCAGAGTTAAACCCACGCGCCTATGGACACCTTATATTTGACAAAGGAGGCAAGAATATACAATGGAGTATAGACAACCTCTTTAAGAAGAGGTGCTGGGAAAAATGGTCAGCCACTTGTAAAAGAATGAAACTAGAACACTGTCTAACACCATACACAAAATAAATTCAAAATGGGTTAAAGATCGAAACATAAGACCAGAAACTATAAAACTCCTAGAGGCAAACATAGGCAAAACCCTCTCTGACATAAATCACAGCAGGATACTCTGTGACCCACCTCCCAGAGTAATGGATATAAATGAATAGGACCAAATTATATAGCAAAATAGCACAAGTAAATGAATAGGGCCAAATTAAATTCAAAAGCTTTTGCACAACAAAGGAAAGTATAAGCAAGGTGAAAAGACAGCCTTCAGAACGGGAGGAAGTAAGAGCAAACAAAGCCGCTGACCAAGAAATAATCTCAAAAATTTAAAAGCTGCACACACAGCTCAATTGCAGAGCAAGAAATGACGAATTCAAAAAACGGGCCGAAGAACTAAACAGACATTTCTCCAAAGAAGACATACAGATGGCTAACGAACACATGAAGAGATGCTCAACATCACTCATTATCAGAGAAATGCAAATCCAGACGACCTTGAGGTTCCCTCTCACGCTGGTCAGAATGGCTGTTACCCAAAAGTCTATAAACAATAAATGCTGGAGAGGGTGTGAGAAAAGGGAACCCTCTCACGTTGTTGGTGGGAATGCAATGGAATACAGCCACTACGGAGAATAGTGTGGAGACTCCTTACAAAACTGAAAATAGAACTGCCATATGACCGAGGAATGCCACTGCTGGGCATGCACACCGAGGACACCAGAATTGAAAGAATCACGTGTATCCCAATGTTCATCGCAGCACTGTGAATAATAGCCAGGACATGGAAGCAACCTAGAAGTCCATCAGCTGACTAAAGGATAAGAAAGCTGGTGTACATATACACAATGGAATGTAACTCATCCATCACAAAGAATACGTTTGAATCAGTTCAAATGAGGTGGATGAAACTGGAGCCTATTATACTGAGTGAAGGACCTCAGAAAGAAACACGCCAATACAGTACACAAACACATATATATGGAATTTAGAAAGATGGCAATGATGACCCTATATGCGAGAGAGAAAAAGAGACACAGATGTGTAGAAGAGTCTTTTGGACTCCTTGGGAGAAGACTAGGGTAGGATGATTTGAGAGAAGAGCAATGAAACATGTATATTATTGTATGTGAACCAGATCACCAATCCAGTTTTGATGCATGAGACTAGGTGCTCAGGGCTGGTGCACTGGGATGACCCTGAGGCATGGGATGGGGAAGGAAGTGGGAGGGGGGATTCAGGATGGGGAACCCATGGACACCCATGGCTGATTCATGTCAATGTACTGCAATAAACCCTACAATATTGCAACGTAATTAGCTTCAAATCAAAATAAAAGAATTTAGAGAAAAAGAACTCAAAAAAAGAAAAACAGAAAGGAAGGACAGCACAGCAAGTTGGTCTTTCACTTTTATTGATTTTAAATCACATTCAGTGACTGACTGTGAATCATCACTGGTGTCTCCCAGGAGTTAGAGTGCCAGAAAGATTTAATTAGGGAGCTGCAGTCCAGATAAAATATAACATATCGTTGAGTTAAAATCTGAACTCAACTCGTTTGATGCCGATGGTGTAACTCTGTGTTTTAGTTGTTTCTAAAAAGCTTTCTGAAGACACGCAGGATTCTTATGGTCAGAGACTGCCTCATGTATCTCCATAAATGTATGACTATTCCTTGGACCTTTTAAAATATTTCAAAATGAAAGTTAACACCAAATTAAATATCTCATACTCTTTCTTTTAAACCATGATAAACTTGTAGAATTTGGACTAACAAAAGACTTTCTTGGGGAAGAATGTTTTACGACTGTAATTATTTTGAAATCCTAGGGTATGGTGATAATTAAAAGACCAGCTTTTACTCAGTCTTATGTTAGTTCTTATGTAAAAATTCACTGTACAGACTTCCATGACTGTCCAGTGGTTAGGACTCTGTGCTTTCCCTAGAAGGGCACGGGTTCAATCGCTGTTCAGGGAACCATGCTTCCACAACCTGCATAGTGCCCCCCGGGGGGAAAGAAAAATTCTCTGTGAGTGGTGATCCTGTTTGTAACGTGCACTGGGATTGGGCCACCACCACTGCTCTTCATTTGGGAATACATTGCTCCCAAAATTTTCTTAGCAAAAAGGTGTCCTAGTCATTATTTGGTTTGTTCCCTCCAAACATTATTGTACTCCCTGGGAGTGCTATTTTTGGGTTTTAGGTGTATCAGCACTTCGTGCCCCCTGAGCACCTTTAGCCTACAGCATAGGCGAGTGATGCAACAATCCCTTTTATGAGGTAGGTGGCCAGGAGGTGATTTCTGCCTACCTTTCTCGGGGGCACTTTCCCATTCACCACCCCTATGTGACAACCTCTTCCTTTCTGGGTCTGGCAATCTAGACCCTAATGTCATTCCACACCCCAAACAAAGGCTGTAACACCATACCACTACTCCTTGCCCTTGAAATCAAGTGTTAAGCAGGGTTATCCATCTTCAGTGCAGACTCCTGACCCAATTCAGACCTCTATTCTCTGGCTAACTGGGGACCCGAGGGTCTGTTCCCCAACCTCTCGGGACCCCATATCCCTCCCATCTCCAGTGCCCACCTCTTCTCTTCTTTCCCTCCCTTCCATCAGAAAATTCACACACACGCAAATATCTTTTCCCCATTTGATGTTTATTGTAATTGCAGCCATCAGTTTATTATGTTAGTGTGAGAGTCTTTCCTTGGTTGGCCATTTCTACGAAAGCAGACCTCTGGAGGCACAGTTCTACACTGTCTGACCTTTTCGAGTCAGTTACTGGCTGCCCAGCTTGTACTTCTCCAGGGTCTCTTATTCTGGGGCGGCTGAGCTTATCTTCTCTTTTGATTCTGCCTCCTTCTTTGATATCGCCTCATATTTTAGTAACTTTTACGGCTTTGATTCAGTTTCTTACGTGCACAGGAACAGGGAAAACAGTTGGGTTTTCTGGTTTTCTTCAACTTCTTCGACTGAGTGGCATATGGTCGGATTTTCTTTCTCAAGGTTCCTTGAAGAGGTCTTTTGACCCTCATGGTCATATTTCGTGCCTGGAAAGACAAGACAAGGGTATGAGACTTTAGGAAAGAAAAAAGCGTAGTTGGAAGGGAGATTTCATGAGAAAGGGATGTGGGCTAATGAGGGCTTTTGTGCCAGGCAAGGGTGAGTAGAGGTTTGGGGCAGCAAAGTTAATGAAGAACATGGGGAGCTTAGTTGGAATCATCTTACTTTCACACTGCCTCGGTACCTCCGTTGACAAAGGGTCTTCTTTTGTCCATTCATCCTTGAAGCAAGCCGCCTTGTAACTCTCCTTGACTGCCGTGGGTTCCTGATTCCCTTAGTCAGGATGATGCCAAGAATTGGCCTAACCTAGAATCTCTGCCTCTGGTCTCCCTATTTATACCCTTTCAGAACAATGAGGAGCCACACCCTTCAATCTGATTGGTCAGTTAGGCACCACCCCAGCCAATAGCATCTTGGGGGGCTTAGACCTCACAATGTACCCCTGTGCCCATCAACATGGGCTAGTGGATGCTGAGGGAGGCCATTTTATAACTTCTCCACTGCTGACACCTCTGTGTGTCTGATTCTGGGCAGTGGTGATTCAGGGCCATGGTGTTTCTCCTCATGACCTTCAAACTTCCTTTCAGTTCCCTTTATCCTTTGACTTATATGTGCCATTTCAACACTCCTGCCTCCTTCATCCCTCTGTAAACATCTGGCAAACCCTTTCTGTCCCACTTCAGCCTTTCAGAGTAATCACTTCATCTCTAGCCCACCTTCTGCCTGTTGGGGGTTCCTGAGGGGCTTAAGGAACTTAAGAGCAAGCACTTAAGGTGGAAAAGGTTAATTAAGAACAGGTTGGGTGTTTGATCTCCTGTGATGAGCTTTAACGACCCCCAGACTAGGTGAATGCTCAATCTGTTGCCCAAAGTTTAATACACAGTCTCCCTCAAAGTACACATCAGAACAAGGACACTTCTAAATGTCTCCTCCACTAAATTTTTTTGAGAGACTTCAACTCTCATATTGAGCCAGGAAACTCAACTTTCCCCATCTATCGGAAATACATTCCTGATTATTATTGTTATTATTATTAATTTTTTAAGGAAAGTGCTCAAAGTAAAAATCAGTTCACCACTCTACCACTGAGTCTTGACTAAATCATTTCCCCAGTCATCCCTCCTTGTCAGTTATCAATAGGTAGGGCCCATTGCAGAGCTGACCAATAGCTGAGCAGGACAAGTATCTGCAGGTAGCTCAGTGATCGCTGGTTGCTTGTGGGTGGGGCCAATGAGGCACTGACCAATGGCTGAGCAAGCCCTGTTGCCTAGGAACAGGATGCAGAGTAATAAGGCACAGCAATGGCTACCTGCGAAGGGCTGTGCTCTGTTACATAAGGACACTTTGGGTCCAGTGTGCTGGAATCTTTTTGATTGACTCATTTCCGACCTCAGATTTGATTTCACATAATTAGTTAACTTTTGCATATCATACTTTTCATTATATTCCCAGGCATAGCTGTCACCAGTGCTGTCATCTCTATGCCTCTCCAACAGCTGCCACTTGATCACATTCTCAGCATATAGTATAAATAGTTCAAAGCCAACAAGAATGTGAAGTCCAGCCCACCCTGAAAACTCCTTTGACAAACCTTAAATTCACAGTGATTCTTCTACTCTTTGCAGTGTAACAAAGCAGGGGGAGCACAGCCCTTAACAGGAAGACATTGGTGTGCTTCATTTCAAGCCATCCTGTCCCTAGGCAACAGGTGCTGCTCAAACATTGCTTGGTGCATCAGAGGGCCCCATTCACAAGCAGCCAACTGTCAATGAGTGACCATTAGTTGTCCTGCTTAGCTGTTGGTCAGCCCCACAGTGGGCCCTTCCCACAGGTTACTTACTATCAATGAGGGGGCCATTGGGAAAGTGATTAAGTCAAGGGTGGTGTGTAGGTCATCAGGAGGAGACTGAGGTAAGAGGCAGATTCAGCCCTCATTCTGGAGGCCCTGGAGCTCATGCAGACTTGGGCCAGTGGGTGAGCTGGAGGGCCCAGGGAATACACTGGTGACTAGATATTGTAGCCTTCCATAGCCCTCCCTAAGGCCCTCCACTAGCCTTGGCCAAAGCCTTGAGGAGCAGTGTACCTCTCCCGCATCCCTGTCGCTGCGACCTACTAGCAGTGGTTTTCTTTCTGGGTCTCAGTCTGTGAGAACTGGTCTCCCCATAAGGAAGCCCTGAAGACGGACCCTGAGGACCTATTATGTTGGATGCCTGTCTCCGTCAGGGATGACGGCTGGGCAGAGTGTGGGAAACTGGCACTGAAGGAGCTGCTGGCTGAGATCTGCTTCCCCTTAACCAGCACTGGGACATTGCAGGGTGAAAGCTGTGCCTTGAGACTGCCCTTTCTTGTCAGGACAGAGAATAACATTCATCTACTAGAGGTTTATAGGAACATCATTACCTGACCATGACCTAACCTTAAGCACAAAGGGTATGACACCAAGAAGTCTGCAGCAAATTACCACCACTCTCCCTAACATTTAATTTTACATGCACTTACTGAAAACTTTTACTAACTTTGGGTTCTTAGGGCATGAACCACCCATCTCCTTGTATGAATCTTTAATCAACCTTTCTGTGTTCCAAACTTTAAGGTTAAGTTTTGATGGGCCTCCTTCTGCGTCAGGCACATGGACTTGCAATTTGAAGAACAACGGTATTGTCTAAGGACAGACTTTGCCTCTCTTAAACAACGGCAGAGACTGGCCAAGTGCTCACAATTATCCATAAAATACACGCTGACTCGGCTTGGCTAAACTTTTGCAAAGCTTCTCTCGTCTGAACTTCAGCTTTCGCCCAAACTTGAGCAAGCACTAAGATTCAAACTTTTCTGTCTCCCTTAACAGCTCATTCTGAGAATCAGCTCACTATCAGAGAGAAACAATTGCTGTAAAACAGCCCCATCATGCTGTCTGCTCATCCATCCCCCTACTGGCCCCATCACACACACACACACACACACACACACACACACACACACGATTTCCTGCTGACCCTACTCGTACTTCCATGTTAAAGAAACTTCTTTTTCTGTTCTACTTTCAGACATGTCAGGATCTGTGCTCAAAACACTTTCCCAATTGCAATCAGTTCCGTTCAATGGCTCAGTCAATTCTGACTCTCTGAGACTCTATTGTCTGCAGCACATCAGGCTTCACTGTCCATCACCAACTCCCAGAACTTGCTTAAAATTCAAGCCCATCAAGATGGTGATGCCATCCAACCATCTCATCCTTTGTCATCCCCTTCTCCTCTGGCCTTCAATCGTTCCCTGCCTCAGGGTCTTTTCCAAAGAGTCAGTCTTTGTCTCAGATGGCCAAAGTATTGGAACTTCAGCATTACCCTTTCCAATGAATATTCAGGACTGATTTCCTCTAGCATTGACTGCATTGATTTCCTTGCAATCCAAAGGACTCTCGAGAGTCTTTTCCAAAAACACAGTTCAAAACAATCAGTTCTTCAGTGCTCAGCTTTTTTTATGTTCCAACTCTCCCATGCATACATGATGACTGTTGGGAAAACTTAGGTTTGACATATGGACCTTTGTTGGTAAAGTAATGTCTCTTCCTTTGAATACACTGTCTAGGTGGGTCATAGCTTTTCTTGCAAGGAGTAAGCGTCTTTCCCTTTCATGGCTGCAGTCACCATCTGCAGTGGTTTTGGAGCCCCAAAAAGAAAGCCTGACACTGGTTCCACTGTTTCCCCATCTATTTCCCATGAAGTGATGTGAGCAGATGCCATGATCTGCGTTTTATGAATGTTGAGTTTTAAGCCAACTTTTTCACTCTCCTCTTTCACTTTCATCCAGAGGCCTCTTATTTCCTCTTCACTTTCTGCCATAAGGGTGGTGTCATCTGCATATCTGAGGTTATTGATATTTCTCCCGGAAATCTTGAGTCCAGCGTGTGCTTCTTCCATCCCAGCGTTTCTCATGTTGTACCCTGCATAGAAGTTAAGAGAGTCGGGGCACAATATACAGCCTTGACATACTCCTTTTGATATTTGAAACCAGGCTGTGGTTCCATGTCCACCTCTAACTGTTGCTTCCTGACCTGCATACAAGTTTCTCAAGAGGCAGGTCAGGTGGTCTGGTATTCCCGTCTCTTCCAGAATTTTCCACAGTTTATTGTGGTCCACGCAGTCAAAGGCTTCGGCATAGTCAAGAAAGCAGAAATACATGTTTTTTCTGAACTCTCTTGCTGTTTGGATGATCCAAGAAAAGACCAATACATAGAAAACTGTAAAGCACTGATGAAAGAAATCAAAGATTCCACAGATAGATGGAGAAATATACCATGTTCATGGATCAGAATGATCAATATAGTGAAAATGAGTACACAACACAAAGCAATCTATAGATTCAATGCAATCCCTATCAAGCTACCAATGGTATTTTTCACAGAACTAGAACAAATAGCTTCACAGTTTGTATGGAAATACAGAAAAGTTGGAATAGCCCAAAGCAACCTTGCCAAAGAAGAATGGAACTGGAGGAATCAACCTACCTGACTTCAGGCTCTACTACAAAGCTACAGTCATCAAAACAGTATGGTAATGGCACAGAGGCAGAAATACAGATCAAGGAAACAAAAGAGTAAGCCCAGAGATAAACCCACGCGCCTATGGACACCTTATATTTGACAAAGGAGGGAAGAATATACAATGGAGTATAGACAACCTCTTTAAGAAGGGGTGCTGGGAAAAATGGTCACCACTTGTAAAAGAATTAAACTAGAACACTGTCTAACACCATACACAAAATAAATTCAAAATGGATTAAAGATCGAAATATAAGACCAGAAACTATAAAACTCCTAGAGGCAAACATAGGCAAAACACTCTCTGACATAAATCACAGCAGGATACTCTATGACCCACCTCCCAGAGTAATGGAAATAAATGAACAGGACAAATGATATAGCAAAATAGCCCAAGTAAATGAATAGGGCCAAATTAAATTCAAAAGCTTTTGCACAACAAAGGAAAGTATAAGCAAGGTGAAAAGATAGCCTTCAGAATGGGAGGAAGTAAGAGCAAGCAAAGCAGCTGACCAAGAAATAATCTCAAAAATATAAAAGCTGCTCCCACATCTCAGTTGCAGAGCAAGAAATGACGAATTCAAAAAACGGGCCAAAGAACTAAAGAGACATTTCTCCAAAGAAGACATACAGATGGCTAACAAACACATGAAGAGATGCTCAATATCACTCATTATCAGAGAAATGCAAATCCAGACGACCTTGAGGTACCCTCTCACGCTGATCAGAATGGCTGTTACCCAAAAGTCTACAAACAATAAATGCTGGAGAGGGTGTGGAGAAAAGGGAACACTCTCACGTTGTTGGTGGGAATGCAATCGAGTACAGCCACTTCGGAGAATAGTGTGGAGACTCCTTAAAAAACTGAAAATAGAACTGCCATATGACCGAGGAATGCCACTGCTGGGCATGCACACCGAGGACACCAGAATTGAAAGAATCACGTGTACCCCAATGTTCATCACAGCACTGTTAATAATAGCCAGGATATGGAAGCAACCAAGAAGTCCATAAGCTGACTAAAGGATAAGAAAGCTGGTGTACATATACACAATGGAATGTAACTCATCCATTACAAAGAATACGTTTGAATCAGTTCGAATTAGGTGGATGAAACTGGAGCCTATTATACAGAGTGAAGGACATCAGAAAGAAACACGCCAATACAGTACACAAACACATATATATGGTATTTCGAAAAATGGCAATGATGACCCTATATGCGAGAGAGCAAAAGAGACACAGTTGTATAGAAGAGTCTTTTGGACTCCGTGGGAGAAGGCAAGGGAACGATGATTTGAGAGAAGAGCGTTGAAACATGTATATTATTCTATGTGAACCAGATCACCAGTCCAGGTTTGATGCATGAGACTAGGTGCTCAGGGCTGGTGCACTGGGATGACCCTGAGGCATGGGATGGGGAGGGAGGTGGGAGGGGGGATTCAGGATGGGGAACCCATGCACACCCATGGCTGATTCATGTCAATGTATGGCAAAAACCACTACAATATTGCAACGTAATTAGCCTCAAATCAAAATAAATGAATTTAGAAAAAAGAACTCAAAAAAAGAAAAACGGAAAGAAAGGACAGCACACCCAGGGGGTCTTTCACTTTTATTGATTTTAAATCACATTCAGTGACTGACTGTGAATCATCACTGGGGTCTCCCAGGAGTTAGAGTGCCAGAAAGATTTAATTAGGGAGCTGCAGTCCAGATAAAAGATAACATACCGTTGAGTTAAAATCTGAACTCAACTCGTTTGATGCCTAGGGTGAAACTCTGTGATTTAGTTCTGTCTAAAAAGCTTTCTGAAGACTCGCAGGATTCTTATGGTCAGAGACTGCCTGATGTATCTCCATTATTGTTTGACTATTCCTTGGACCTTTTAAAACATTTCAAAATGAAAGTTAACACAAACTTAAATATCTCGTACTCTTCCTTTTAAACCATGAGAAACTTGTAGAATTTGGACTAACAAAAGACTGTGTTGGGGAAGAATGTTTTACGACTGTAGTTATTTTGAAATCTTAGGGTATGGTGATAATTAAAAGACCAGCTTTTACTCAGTCTTATGTTAGTACTTATGTAAAAATTCACTGTACAGACTTCCATGACTGTCCAGTGGTTAGGACTCCGTGCTTTCCCTAGAAGGGCACGGGTTCAATCGCTGTTCAGGGAACCATGCTTCCTCAACCTGCATAGTGCCCCCCGGGGGGGAAAAGAAAATTCTCTGTGAGTGGTGATCCTGTTTGTAACGTGCACTGGGATTGGGCCACCACCACTGCTCTTTCTTTGGGAATACATTGCTCCCAAATTTTTCTTAGCAAAAAGGTGACCTAATCATTATTTGGTTTCTTCCCTCCAAACATTATTGTACTCCCTGGGAGTGCTATTTGTGGGTTTTAGATGTATCAGCACTTCGTGCCTTCTGAGCACCTTTAGCCGACAGCATAGGCGAGTGATGCAACAATCCCTTTTATGAGGTAGGTGGCCAGGAGTTGATTTCTGCCTACCTTTCTCGGGGGGACTTTCCCATTCACCACCCCTATGTGACAACCTCTTCCTTTCTGGGTCTGGCAATCTAGACCCTAATGTCATTCCACACCCCAAACAAAGGCTGTAACACCATACCACTACTCCTTGCCCTTGAAATCAAGTGTTAAGCAGGGTTATCCATCTTCAGGGCAGACTCCTGACCCAATCCAGACCTCTACTCTCTGGCTAACTGGGGACCTGAGGGTCTGTTCCCCAACCTCTCGGGACCCCATATTCCTCCCATCTCCAGTGCCCACCTCTTCTCTTCTTTCCCTCCCTTCCATCAGAAAATTCACACACACGCAAATATCTTTTCCCCATTTGATGTGTATTGTAATTGCAGCCATCAGTTTACTATGTTAGTGTGAGAGTCTTTCCTTGGTTGGCCATTTCAACGAAAGCAGACCTCTGGAGGCACAATTCTACACTGTCTGACCTTTTCGAGTCAGTTACTGTCTGCCCAGCTTGTACTTCTCCAGGGTCTCTTATTCTGGGGCGGCTGAGCTTATCTTCTCTTTTGATTCTGCCTCCTTCTTTGATCCCGCCTCATATTTTGGTACCTTTTACGGCTTTGATTCAGTTTCCTACGTGCACAGGAACAGGGAAAACAGTTGGGTTTTCTGGTTGTCTTCACCTTCTTCGACTGAGTGGCATATGGTCGGATTTTCTTTCTCAAGGTTCCTTGAAGAGGTCTTCTGACCCTCATGGTCATATTTCGTGCCTGGAAAGACAAGACAAGGGTTTGAGACTTTAGGAAAGAAAAAAGCGGAGTTGGAAGGGAGATTTCATGAAAAAGGGATGTGGGCTAATGAGGTCTTTTGTGCCAGGCAAGGGTGGGTAGAGGTTTGGGGCAGCCAAGTCAATGGAGAACATGGGGAGCTTAGTTGGAATCATCTTACTTTCACACTGCCTCGGTACCTCCGTTGACAAATGGTCTTCTTCTGTCCATTCATCCTTGAGTCAAACCGCCTTGTAACTCTTCTTGACTGCCGTGGGTTCCTGATTCCCTTAGTCAGGATGATGCCAAGAAGTGGCCTAACCTAGAATCTCTGCCTCTGGTCTCCCTATTTATACCCTTTCAGGACAATGAGGAGCCACACCCTTCAATCTGATTGGTCAGTTAGGCACCACCCCAGCCAATAGCATCTTGGGGGGCTTAGACATCACAATGTACCACTGTGCCCATCAACATGGGCTAGTGGATGCTGAGGGAGGCCATTTTATAACTTCTCCACTGCTGACACCTCTGTGTGTCTGATTCTGGGCAGTGGTGATTCAGGGCCATGGTGTTTCTCCTCATGACCTTCAAACTTCCTTTCAGTTCCCTTTATCCTTTGACTTATATGTGCCACTTCAACACTCCTGCCTCCTTCATCCCTCTGTAAACATCTGCCAAACCCTTTCTGTCCCACTTCAGCCTCTCAGAGTAATCACTTCATCTCTAGCCCACCTTCTGCCTGTTGGGGGTTCCTGAGGGTCTTAAGGAACTTAAGAGCAAGCACTTAAGGTGGCAAAGGGTAATTAAGAACAGGTTGGGTGTTTGATCTCCTGTGATGAGCTTTAACGACCCCCAGACTTGGTGAATGCTCAGTCTGTTGCCCAAAGTTTAATACACAGTCTCCTCAGAGTACACATCAGAACAATGACTCTTCTACATGTCTCCTCCACTAAATTTTCTTGGGACACTTCAACTCTCATTTTGAGCCAGGAAACTCAACGTGCCCCATCTACCAGAAGTACTTTCCTGATTATTATTATTATTATTATTATTACTATTATTAATTTTTTAAGGAAGTTGAACAAAGTCAAAATCAGTTCACCACTCTACCACTGAGTCTTGACTAAATCATTTCCTCAGTCATCCCTCCTTGTCAGTTATCAGTAGGTAGGGCCCATTGCAGGGCTGACCAATAGCTGAGCAGTACAAGTACCTGCACGTAGCTCAGTGATAGTTGGTTGCTTGTCCGTGGGGCCAGTGAGGCACTGACCAATGGATGAGCAAGCCCTGTTGCCTAGGAACAGGATGCAGAGTAATAAGGCACAGCAATGGCTACCTGCGAAGGGCTGTGCTCTGTTACATAAGGACACTTTGGGTCCAGTGTGTTGGAATCATTTTGATTGACTCATTTCCGAACTCAGATTTGATTCCACATATTTAGATAACTTTTGCATATCATGCTTTTCATTATATTCCCAGGCATAGCTGTCACCAGTGCTGTCATCTCTATGCCACTCCATCAGCTGCCACTTGATCACCTGCTCAGCATATAGTATAAATAGTTCAAAGCCCACAAGAATGTGAAGTCCAGCCCACCCTGAAAACTCCTTTGACAAACCTTAAATTCACAGTGATTCTTCTACTCTTTGCAGTGGAACAGAGCAGGAGGAGCACAGCCCTTAACAGGAAGCCATTGGTGTGCTTCATTTCAAGCCATCCTGTCCCTAGGCAACAGGTGCTGTTCAAACATTGCTTGGTGCCTCAGAGGGCCCCATTCACAAGCAGCCAACTGTCAGTGAGTGACCATTAGTTGTCCTGCTTAGCTGTTGGTCAGCACCACAGTGGGCCCTGCCCAAAGGTTGCTTACTATCAATGAGGGGGCCATTGGGAAAGTGATTAAGTCAAGGGTGGTGTGGCGGTCATCAGGAGGAGACTGAAATAAGAGGCAGATTCAGGCCTTCTACTGGAGGCCCTGGAGCTCAGGCAGACTTGGGCCATTGGGTGAGCTGGAGGGCCCAGGGAATATACTGGGGACTAGATGTTGTGGCCCTCCATAGCCCTCACCTAGGCCCTCCACTAGCCTTGGCCAAAGCCTTGAGAAGCAGTCTACCTCTCCCGCATCCCTGTCGCTGTGACCTACTAGCAGTGGATTTCTTTCTGGGTCTCAGTCTGTGAGAACTGGTCTCTCCATTTGGATGCCCTGAGGACGGAAATTGAGGACCTATTATGTTGGATGCCTGTCTCCGTCAGGGATGACGGCTGGGCAGAGTGTCTGAACCTGGCACTGAAGGAGCTGCTGGCTGAGATCTGCTTCCACTTAACCAGCACTGGGACATTGCAAGGTGAAAGCTGTGCCTTGAGACTGCCCTTATTTGCCAGGACAGAGAATAACATTCATCTAGTAGAGGTTTATAGGAACATCATTACCTGACCATGACCTAACCTAAGCACAAAGGGTGTGACCCCAAGAATTCTGCAGCAACTTACCACGACTCTCTCTAACATTTGATTCTACATGCACTTACTGAAAACTTTTACTAAATTTGGGGTCTTAGGGCATGAACCACCCATCTCCTTGTATGAGTCTTTAATCAACCTTTCTCTGTTCCAAACTTTAAGGTTAAGTTTTGATGGGCCTCCTTCTGCGTCAGGCACATGGACTTGCAATTTGAATAACAACGGTATTGTCTAAGGACAGACTTTGCTTCTCTTAAACAACGGCAGAGACTGGCCAAGTGCTCACAATTATCCATAAAATACACGCTGACTCGGCTTGACTAAACTTTAGCCACGCTTCTCTCCTTTGAACTTCAGCTTTCGACCAAACTTGAGCAAGCGCTAATATTCAAACATTTCTGTCTCCCTTAACAGCTTATTCTGAGAGTCAGCTCACTATCAGAGAGAAACAATTCCTGTTAAACTGCCACATCATGCTGTCTGCTCATCCATCCCCCTACTGGCCCCATCACACACACACACACACACACACACACACACACACACACACACAGAGTTCCTATTGGCCCTACTCATCCTTCCATGTTAAAGAACTTCTTTTTCTGTTCTATTTTGAGACATGTCAGGATCTGTGCTCAAAACATTTTCCCAATTGCAATGAGTTCCGTTCATTGGCTCAGTCAATTCTGACTCTCTGAGACCCTATTGTCTGCTGCACATCAGGCTTCTCTGTCCATCACCAGCTCCCAGAGCTTGCTTAAAATTCAAGTCCATCAAGATGGTATGCCATCCAACCATCTCATCCTTTGCATTCCCCTTCTCCTCTGGCCTTCAATCTTTCCCTGCATCAGGGTCTTTTCCAATGAGCCAGTCTTTGCCTCAGATGGCCAAAGTATTGGAGCTTCAGCATTAGTCCTTCCAATGAATATTCAGGACTGATTTCCTCTAGCATTGACTGCATTGATTTCCTTGCAATCCAAGGGACTCTCGAGAGTCTTCCCCAAAACCACAGTTCAAAACCATCAGTTCTTCAGTGCTCAGCTTTCTTTATGGTCCAACTCTCCCATGCATACCTGATGACTGTTGGGAAAACTTAGCTTTGACATATGGACCTTTGTCGGTAAAGTAATGTCTCTTCCTTTTAATACACTGTCTAGGTGGGTCATAGCTTTTCTTGAAATGAGTAAGCGTCTTTCCCTTTCATGGCTGCAGTCACCATCTGCAGTGGTTTTGGAGCCCCAAAAAGAAAGCCTGACACTGGTTCCACTGTTTCCCCATCTATTTCCCATGAAGTGATGGGACCAGATGCCATGATCTGCGTTTTCTGAATGTTGAGTTTTAAGCCAACTTTTTCACTCTCCTCTTTCACTTTCATGCAGAGGCTTTTTAGTTCCTCTTCACCTTCTGCCATAAGGGTGGTGTCATCTGCATATCTGAGGTTATTGATATTTCTCCCGGCAATCTTGAGTCCAGCATGTGCTTCTTCCAGCCCAGTGTTTCTCATGTTGTACTCTGCATAGAAGTTAAATGAGTCGGGGCACAATATACAGCCTTGACATACTCCTTTTCCTATTTGGAACCAGGCTGTTGTTCCATGTCCACCTCTAACTGTTGCTTCCTGACCTGCATACAAGTTTCTCAAGAGGCAGGTCAGGTGGTCTGGTATTCCCGTCTCTTCCAGAATTTTCCACAGTTTATTGTGGTCCACGCAGTCAAAGGCTTCGGCATAGTCAATAAAGCAGAAATAGATGTTTTTTCTGAACTCTCTTGCTGTTTGGATGATCCAAGAAAAGACCAATACACAGAAAACTGTAAAGCACTGATGAAAAAAATCAAAGATCACACAGATAGATGGAGAAATATACCATGTTCATGGATCAGAATGATCAATATAGTGAAAATGAGTACACAACACAAAGCAATCTATAGATTCAATGCAATCCCTATCAAGCTACCAATGGTATTTTTCACAGAACTAGAACAAGTAGCTTCACAGTTTGTATGGAAATACAGAAAAGCTGGAATAGCTCAAAGCAACCATGCCAAAGAAGAATGGAACTGGAGGAATCAACCTACCTGACTTCAGGCTCTATTACAAATCTATAGTCATCAAAACAGTATAAACTGGCTCATAGAAAAAGCAAAGGAATTACAGAAAAACATCTACTTCTGCTTCATTGACTACACTAAACCTTTGACTGTGTAGCTCACAGCAAACTGGAAAATTCTTCAAGAGTTGGGAATACCAGATCACCTTACCTGCCTCCTGAGAAACCTCTATGCAGGTCAAGAAGCAACAGTTAAAACTGGACATGGAATAACAAACTGGTTCCAAATTGGGGAAGAAGTATGTCAAGGTTGTATATTGTCACCCTGCTTATTAACTTATATGCAGCATACATCATGCAAAAAACCAGGCTGGATGAATCACAAGCTGGAATCAAAATTGTCAGGAGACATACCAACAACCTTAGATGTGCAGATGAAACCTCTCTAATGGCAGAAAGTGAAGAGGAACTAAAGAGCCTCATAATGAAGGTGAAAGGGGAGAGTGAAAAGACTGGCTTAAAACTCAACATTCAATAAACTAAGATCATGGCATCTGGTCCCATCACTTCATGGCAAATAGAGAAGAAAAAGTGGAAACAGTGACAGATTTTCTTTTCTTGGGCTCTAAAATCACTGCAGACAGTGACTGCAGCCATGAAATTAAAAGATGCTGCTCCTTGGAAGAAAAGTTATGACAAAGCTAGACAATGAATTAAAAACAGAGACATCACATACCCACAAAGATTCATATAGTTAAAGCTATGGTTTTTCCAGTAGCTATGTATGGATCTGAGAGTTGGTCCATAAAGAATACTGAGCACTGAAGAATGTATGCTTTCAAGATGTGGAGATGGAGAATATTCTTGAGACTCCCTTGGACAGCAAGGAGATCAAACCAGTCAATTCTAAAGGAAATGAACACTGAATATTCATTGGAAGGAATGATGCTGAAGTTGAAGCTGCGATACTTTGGCCACCTGATGCAAAGAACTGACTCATTAGCAAAAAGTCTCATGCTGGGAAAGATTGAAGGCAAGAGGACAAAGGGACAATATAGGATGAGATGATCAGATGGCATTACCGACTCAATGGACATGAGTTTGAGCAAATTAGGGAAATAGTGAAGGACAGGGAAGCCTGGTGAATTGCAGTCCACGAGGTCACAAAGACTCAGACTCAACTTAAGTGACTGAACAACAAACATATTAAGTCAATAGGGAAGGGATGGGTCCTTTAATAAATGGTACTAGGACAATTAAAAATAAACAAAAAACAAAAATAAAAACAAAAACAAAAACAAAAAACAGTATGGTACTGGCAAAGAGGCTGAAATACAGATCAAGGGAACAAAATAGAAAGCCCAGAGATAAATCCACGCACCTAGGGACAACTTATATTTGACAAAGGAGGCAAGAATATACAATGGAGAAAAGACAACATCTTTAAGAAGAGGTGCTGGGAAAAATGGTCAACCACTTGTAAAAGAATGAAACTAGAACACTGTCTAACACCATACACAAAATAAATTCAAAATGGATTAAAGATCGAAACTTAAGACCAGAAACTATAAAACTCCTAGAGTCAAACATAGGCAAAACACACTCTGACATAAATCACAGCAGGATACTCTATGACCCACCTCTCAGAGTAATGGAAATAAATGAACAGGACCAAATTGTATAGCAAAATAGCACAAGTAAATGAATATGGCCAAATTAAATTCAAAAGCTTTTGCACAACAAAGGAAAGTATAAGCAAGGTGAAAAGACAGCCTTCAGAATGGGAGGAAGTAAGAGCAAACAAAGCAGCTGACGAAGAAATAATCTCAAAAATATAAAAGCTGCTCCCACAGCTCAATTGCAGACCAAGAGATGACCAATTCAAAAAACGGGCCGATGAACTAAACAGACATTTCTCCAAAGAAGTCATACAGATGGCTAACAAACACATGAAGAGATGCTCAACATCACTTATTATCAGAGAAATGCAAATCCAGACGACCTTGAGGTACCCTTTCACGCTGGTCAGAATGGCTGTTACCCAAAAGTCTACAAACAATAAATGCTGGAGAGGGTGTGGAAAAAAGGGAACCCTCTCACTTTGTTGGTGGGAATGCAATCGAGTACAGTCACTACGGAGAATAGTGTGGAGACTCGTTAAAAAACTGAAAATAGAACTGCCATATGACCCAGGAATCCCACTGCTGGGCATGCACACAGAGGACACCAGAATTGAAAGAGTCACGGGTACCACAATGTTCATCGCAGCACTGTTAATAATAGCCAGGACACGGAAGCAACCTAGAAGTCCATCAGCTGACTAAAGGATAAGAAAGCTGGTGTACATATACACAATGGAATGTACCTCATCCATTACAAAGAATACGTTTGAATCAGTTCGAAAGAGGTGGATGAAACGGGAGACTATTATACTGAGTGAAGGACGTCAGAAAGAAACACGCCAATACAGTACACAAACACATATATATGGAATTTAGAAAGATGGCAATGATGACCCTATATGCGAGAGAGCAAAAGAGACACAGATGTATAGAAGAGTCTTTTGGACTCCGTGGGAGAAGGGGAGGGTAGGATGATTTGAGAGAAGAGCATTGAAACATGTATATTATTCTATGTGAACCAGATCACCAGTCCAGGTTTGATGCATGAGACTAGGTGCTCAGGGCTGGTGCACTGGGATAACCCTGAGGCATGGGATGGGGAGGGAGGTGGGAGGGGGGATTCAGGATGGGGAACCCATGGACACCCAAGGCTGATTCATGTCAATGTATGGCAAAAACCACTACAATATTGCAACGTAATTAGCCTCAAATCAAAATAAATGAATTTAGAAAAAAAGAACTCAAAAAAAGAAAAAACGGAAAGAAAGGACAGCACACCCAGGGGGTCTTTCACTTTTATTGATTTTAAATCACATTCAGTGACTGACTGTGAATCATCACTGGGGTCTCCCAGGAGTTAGAGTGCCAGAAAGATGTAATTAGGGAGCTGCAGTCCAGATAAAAGATAACATATCGTTGAGTTAAAATCTGAACTCAACTCGTTTGATGCCTATGGTGAAACTCTGTGTTTTAGTTGTTTCTAAAAAGCTTTCTGAAGACACGCAGGATTCTTATGGTCAGAGACTGCCTTATGTACCTCCATAATTGTTTGACTATTCCTTGGCCCTTTTGAAACATTTCAAAATGAAATTTAACACCAAATTAAATACCTCGTACTCTTTCTTTAAACCATGATAAATTTGTAGAATTTGGACTAACAAAAGACTTTATTGGGGAAGAATGTTTTAGGAGTGTAGTTATTTTGAAATCCTAGGGTATGGTGATCATTAAAAGACCAGCTTTTACTCAGTCTTTTGTTAGTTCTTATGTAAAAATTCACTGTACAGACTTCCATGACTGTCCAGTGGTTAGGACTCTGGGCTTTCCCTAGAAGGGCACGGGTTCAATCGCTGTTCAGGGAACCATGCTTCCACAACCTGCATATTGCCCCCCTGGGGGAAAGAAAAATTCTCTGTGAGTGGTGATCCTGTTTGTAACGTGCACTGGGATTGGGCCACCATCACTGCTCTTCCTTTGGGAATACATTGCTCCCAAAATTTTCTTAGCAAAAAGGTGTCCTAGTCATTATTTGATTTGTTCCCTCCAAACATTATTGTACTCCCTGGGAGTGCTATTTGTGGGTTTTAGGTGTATCAGCACTTCATGCCTTCTGAGCACCTTTAGCCGACAGCATAGGTGAGTGATGCAACAATCCCTTTTATGAGGTAGTTGGCCAGGAGGTGATTCCTGCCTACCTTTCTCGGGGGGACTTTCACATTCACCACCCCTATGTGACAACCTCTTCCTTTCTGGGTCTGGCAATCTAGACCCTAATGTCATTCCACACCCCAAACAAAGGCTGTAACACCATACCACTACTCCTTGCCCTTGAAATCAAATGTTAATCAGGGTTATCCATCTTCAGTGCAGACTCCTGACCCAATCCAGACCACTACTCTCTGGCTAACTGGGGACCCGAGGGTCTGTTCCCCAACCTCTCGGGACCCCATATCCCTCCCATCTCCAGTGCCCACCTCTTCTCTTCTTTCCCTCCCTTCCATCAGAAAATTCACACACACGCAAATATCTTTTCCCCATTTGATGTTTATTGTAATTGCAGCCATCAGTTTACTATGTTAGTGTGAGAGTCTTTCCTTGGTTGGCCATTTCTACGAAAGCAGACCTCTGGAGGCACAGTTCTACACTGTCTGACCTTTTCGAGTAGGTTACTGGCTGCCCAGCTTGTACTTCTCCAGGGTCTCTTATTCTGGGGCGGCTGAGCTTATCTTCTCTTTGGATTCTGCCTCCTTCTTTGATCCCGCCTCATATTTTGGTACCTTTTACGGCTTTGATTCAGTTTCTTACGTGCACAGGAACGGAGAAAACAGTTGGGTTTTCTGGTTGTCTTCACCTTCTTCGACTGAGTGGCATATGGTCGGATTTTCTTTCTCAAGGTTCCTTGAACAGGTCTTCTGACCCTCATGGTCATAGTTCGTGCCTGGAAAGACAAGACAAGGGTATGAGACATTAGGAAAGAAAAAAGCGGAGTTGGAAGGGAGATTTCATGAAAAAGGGATGTGGGCTCATGAGGGCTTTTGTGCCAGGCAAGGGTGGGTAGAGGTTTGGGGCAGCCAAGTCAATGGAGAACATGGGGAGCTTAGTTGGAATCATCTTACTTTCACACTGCCTCGGTACCTCCGTTGACAAAGGGTCTTCTTTTGTCCATTCATCCTTGAGGCAAACCGCCTTGTAACTCTTCTTGACTGCCGTGGGTTCCTGATTCCCTTAGTCAGGATGATGCCAAGAAGTGGCCTAACCTAGAATCTCTGCCTCTGGTCTCCCTATTTATACCCTTTCAGGACAATGAGGAGCCACACCCTTCAATCTGATTGGTCAGTTAGGCACCACCCCAGCCAAGAGCATCTTGGGGGGCTTAGACATCACAATGTACCACTGTGCCCATCAACATGGGCTAGTGGATGCTGAGGGAGGCCATTTTATAACTTCTCCACTGATGACACCTCTGTGTGTCTGATTCTGGGCAGTGGTGATTCAGGGCCATGGTGTTTCTCCTCTTGACCTTCAAACTTCCTTTCAGTTCCCTTTATCCTTTGACTTATATGTGCCACTTCAACACTCCTGCCTCCTTCGTCCCTCTGAAAACATCTGCCAAACCCTTTCTGTCCCACTTCAGCCTTTCAGAATAATCACTTCATCTCTAGCCCACCTTCTGCCTGTTGGGGGTTCCTGAGGGGCTTAAGGAACTTAAGAGCAAGCACTTAAGGTGGCAAAGGGTAATTAAGAACAGGTTGGGTGTTTGATCTCCTGTCATGAGCTTTAACGACCCCCAGACTTGGTGAATGCTCAGTCTGTTGCCCAAAGTTTAATACACAGTCTCCCTCAGAGTACACATCAGAACAAAGACACTTCTACATGTCTCCTCCACTAAATTTTGTTGGGACACTTCAACTCTCATATTCAGCAAGGAAACTCAACTTGCTCCATCTATCAGAAATACATTCCTGATTATTATTATTATTATTTTTTTTTTAAGTAAAGTGCTCAAAGTCAAAATCAGTTCACCACTCTTCCACTGAGTCTTGACTAAATCATTTCCCCAGTCATCCCTCCTTCTCAGTTATCAGTTGGTAGGGCCCATTGCAGGCCTGACCAAGAGCTGAGCAGGACAAGTACCTGCAGGTAGCTCAGTGATAGTTGGTTGCTTGTGGGTGGGGTCCATGAGGCACTGACCAATGGAAGAGCAAGCCCTGTTGCCTAGTAACAGGATGCAGAGTAATAAGGCACAGCAATGGCTACCTGCGAAG
This sequence comes from Bubalus kerabau, assembly GCF_029407905.1. NCBI lineage: Eukaryota > Metazoa > Chordata > Mammalia > Artiodactyla > Bovidae > Bubalus > Bubalus kerabau. The sequence continues at coordinate 37,120,667 of NC_073647.1, read as the reverse complement.
GGCTGTGCTCTGTTACATAAGGACACTTTGGGTCCAGTGTGCTGGAATCTTTTTGATTGACTCATTTCCGACCTCAGATTTGATTTCACATAATTAGTTAACTTTTGCATATCATACTTTTCATTATATTCCCAGGCCTAGCTGTCACCAGTGCTGTCACCTCTATGCCTCTCCAACAGCTGCCACTTGATCACATGCTCAGCATATAGTATAAATAGTTCAAAGCCCACAAGATTGTGAAGTCCAGCCCACCCTGAAAACTCCTTTGACAAACCTTAAATTCACAGTGATTCTTCTACTCTTTGCAGTGTAACAGAGCAGGATGAGCACAGCCCTTAACAGGAAGCCATTGGTGTGCTTCATTTCAAGCCATCCTGTCCCTAGGCAACAGGTGCTGTTCAAACATTGCTTGGTGCCTCAGAGGGCCCCATTCACAAGCAGCCAACTGTCAATGAGTGACCATTAGTTGTCCTGCTTAGCTGTTGGTCAGCACCACAGTGGGCCCTGCCCACAGGTTACTTACTATCAATGAGGGGGCCATAGGGAAAGTGATTAAGTCAAGGGTGGTGTGGCGGTCATCAGGAGGAGACTGAGATAAGAGGCAGATTCAGGCCTCATTCTGGAGGCCCTGGAGCTCACGCAGATTTGGGCCAGTGGGTGAGCTGGAGGGCCCAGGGAATACACTGGGGACTAGATGTTGTAGCCCTCCATAACCCTCACTAAGGCCCTCCACTAGCCTTGGCCAAAGCCTTGAGGAGCAGTGTACCTCTCCCGCATCCCTGTCGCTGCGACCTACTAGCAGTGGTTTTCTATCTGGGTCTCAGACTGTGAGAACTGGTCTCCCCCTATGGATGCCCTGAGGACGGAAACTGAGGACCTATTATGTTGGATGCCTGTCTCCGTCAGGGATGACGGCTGGGCAGAGAGTGGGAACCTGGCACTGAAGGAGCTGCTGGCTGAGATCTGCTTCCCGTTAACCAGCACTGGGACATTGCAGGGTGAAAGCTGTGCCTTGAGACTGCCCTTTCTTGTCAGGACAGAGAATAACATTCATCTAGTACAGGTTTATAGGAACCTCATTACCTGACCATGACCTAACCTTAAGCACAAAGGGTATGACACCAAGAAGTCTGCAGCAACTTACCACCACTCTCCCTAACATTTAATTGTACATGCACTTACTGAAAACTTTTACTAACTTTGGGGTCTTAGGGCATGAAGCACCCATCTCCTTGTATGAATCTTTAATCAACTTTCTCTGTTCCAAACTTTAAGGTTAAGTTTTGATGGGCCTCCTTCTGCGTCAGGCACATGGACTTGCAATTTGAAGAACAACGGTATTGTCTAAGGACAGACTTTGCCTCTCTTAAACAACGGCAGAGACTGGCCAACTGCTCACAATTATCCATAAAATACACGATGACTCGGCTTGGCTAAACTTTAGCCAAGCTTCTCTCCTCTGAACTTCAGCTTTCGCCCAAACTTGAGCAAGCGCTAAGATTCAAAGTTTTCTGTCTCCCTTAACAGCTCATTCTGAGAATCAGCTCACTATCAGAGAGAAACAATTGCTGTAAAACAGCCCCATCATGCTGTCTGCTCATCCATCCTCCTACCTGCCCCATCACACACACACACACACACACACACACACACACACACACACACACACACAGAGTTCCTGCTGACCCTACTCATACTTCCATGTTAAAGAAACTTCTTTTTCTGTTCTACTTCAGACATGTCAGGATCTGTGCTCAAAATACTTTCCCAATTGCAATCAGTTCCGTTCAATGGCTCAGTCAATTCTGACTCTCTGAGACCCTATTGTGTGCAGCACATCAGGCTTCACTGTCCATCACCAACTCCCAGAGCTTGCTTAAAATTCAAGCCCATCAAGATGGTGATGCCATCCAACCATCTCATCCTTTGACGTCCCCTTCTCCTCTGGCCTTCAATCTTTCCCTGCATCAGGGTCTTTTCCAAGGAGCCAGTCTTTGCCTCAGATGGCCAAAGTATTGGAGCTTCAGCATTAGTCCTTCCAATGAATATTCAGGACTGATTTCCTCTAGCATTGACTGCATTGATTTCCTTGCAATCCAAGGGACTCTCGAGAGTCTTCCACAACACCACAGTTCAAAACCATCAGTTCTTCAGTGCTCACCTTTCTTTATGGTCCAACTCTCCCATGCATACCTGATGACTGTTGGGAAAACTTAGCTTTGACATATGGACCTTTGTCGGTAAAGTAATGTCTCTTCCTTTTAATACACTGTCTAGGTGGATCATAGTTTTCTTCCAAGGAGTAAGCGTCTTTCCCTTTCATGGCAGCAGTCACCATCTGCAGTGGTTTTGGAGCCCAAAGAAGAAAGCCTGACACTGGTTCCACTGTTTCCCCGTCTATGTCCCATGAAGTGATGGGACCAGATGCCATGATCTGCGTTTTCTGAATGTTGAGTTTTAAGCCAACTTTTTCACTCTCCTCTTTCACTTTCATGCAGAGCCTTTTTAGTTCCTCTTCACTTTCTGCCATAAGGGTGGTGTCATCTGCATATCTGAGGTTATTGATATTTCTCCCGGCAATCTTGAGTCCAGCGTGTGCTTCTTCCAGCCCAGCGTTTCTCATGTTGTACACTGCATAGAAGATAAATGAGTCGGGGCACAATATACGGCCTTGACATACTCCTTTTCCTATTTGGAACCAGGCTGTTGTTCCATGTCCACCTCTAACTGTTTCTTCCTGAAATGCATACAAGTTTCTCAAGAGGCAGGTCAGGTGGTCTGGTATTCCCGTCTCTTCCAGAATTTTCCACAGTTTATTGTGGTCCACGCAGTCAAAGGCTTCGGCAGAGTCAATAAAGCAGAAATAGATGTTTTTTCTGAACTCTCTTGCTGTTTGGATGATCCAAGAAAAGACCAATACATAGAAAACTGTAAAGCACTGATGAAAGAAATCAAAGATCACACAGATAGATGGAGAAATATACCATGTTCATGGATCAGAATGATCAATATAGTGAAAATGAGTACACAGCACAAAGCAATCTATAGATTCAATGCAATCCCTATCAAGCTACCAATGGTATTTTTCACAGAACTAGAACAAATAGCTTCACAGTTTGTATGGAAATACAGAAAACCTGGAATAGCCCAAAGCAACCTTGCCAAAGAAGAATGGAACTGGAGGAATCAACCTACCTGACTTCAGGCTCTATTACAAAGCTAAAGTCATCAAAACAGTATAAACTGGCTCATAGAAAAAGCAAAGGAATTACAGAAAAACATCTACTTCTGCTTCATTGACTACACTAAACCTTTGACTGTGTGGCTCACAGCAAACTGGAAAATTCTTCAAGAGATGGGAATACCAGTTCACCTTACCTGCCTCCTGAGAAACCTCTATGCAGGTCAAGAAGCAACAGTTAAAACTGAACATGGAATAACAAACTGGTTCCAAATTGGAGAAGAATTATGTCAAGGCTGTATATTGTCACCCTGCTTATTTAACTTATATGCAGCATACATCATGCAAAAAGCCAGGCTGGATGAATCACAAGCTGGAATCAAGATTGTCAGGAGACATACCAACAACCTTAGATGTGCAGACGAAACCACTCTAATGGCAGAAAGTGAAGAGGAACTAAAGAGCCTCATGATGAAGGTGAAAGGGGAGAGTCAAAAGGCTGGCTTAAAACTCAACATTCAAAAAACTAAGATCATGGCATCTGGTCCCATCACTTCATGGCAAATAGAGGAGAAAAAGTGGAAACAGTGACAGATTTTCTTTTCTTGGGCTCTAAAATCACTACAGACAGTGACTGCAGCCATGAAATTAAAAGATGCTGCTCCTTGGAAGAAAAGTTATGACAAACCTAGACAATGAATTAAAAAGCAGAGACATCACTTGCCAACAAAGATTCATATAGTTAAAGCTATGGTTTTTCCAGTAGCTATGTATGGATCTGAGAGTTGGACCATAAAGAATACTGAGCACTGAAGAATGGATGCTTTCAAGTTGTGGAGATGGAGAAGATTCTTGAGACTCCCTTGGACAGCAAGGAGATCAAACCAGTCAATTCTAAAGGAAATGAACACTGAATATTCATTGGAAGGAATGATGCTGAAGTTGAAGCTGCGATACTTTGGCCACCTGATGCGAAGAACTGACTCATTAGCAAAAAGTCTCATGCTGGGAAAGATTGAAGGCAAGAGGACAAGGGGACAATAGAGGATGAGATGATCAGATGGCATTACCGACTCAATGGACATGAGTTTGAGCAAAATTAGGGAAATAGTGAAGGACAGGGAAGCCTGGTGAATTGCAGTCCACGAGGTCACAAAGACTCAGACACAACTTAAGTGACTGAACAACAAACATATTAAGTCCATAGGGAAGGGATGGGTCCTTTAATAAATGGTACTAGGACAACTGAAAAAAAAAAAAACAAAACAAAAAACAAAAAAAAAAAAAACAAAAAAAAAACAGTATGATACTGGCACAGAGGCAGAAATACAGATCAAGGGAACAAAATAGAAAGCCCAGAGATAAATCCACGCGCCTATGGACACCTTATATTTGACAAAGGAGGCAAGAATAGACAATGGAGAAAAGACAACCTCTTTAAGAAGAGGTGCTGGGAAAAATGGTCAACCACTAGTAAAAGAATGAAACTAGAACACTGTCTAACACCATACACAAAATAAATTCAAAATGGATTAAAGATCGAAACTTAAGACCAGAAACTATAAAACTCCTAGAGGCAAACATAGGCAAAACACACTCTGACATAAATCACAGCAGGATACTCTATGACCCACCTCTCAGAGTAATGGAAATAAATGAACAGGACCAAATTGTATAGCAAAATAGCACAAGTAAATGAATAGGGCCAAATTAAATTCAAAAGCTTTTGCACAACAAAGGAAAGTATAAGCAAGGTGAAAAGACAGCCTTCAGAATGGGAGGAAGTAAGAGCAAACAAAGCAGCTGACGAAGAAATAATCTCAAAAATATAAAAGCTGCTCCCACAGCTCAATTGCAGACCAAGAAATGACCAATTCAAAAAACGGGCCGATGAACTAAACAGACATTTCTCCAAAGAAGTCATACAGATGGCTAACAAACACATGAAGAGATGCTCAACATCACTCATTATCAGAGAAATGCAAATCCAGACGACCTTGAGGTACCCTTTCACGCTGGTCAGAATGGCTGTTACCCAAAAGTCTACAAACAATAAATGCTGGAGAGGGTGTGGAGAAAAGGGAACCCTCTCACTTTGTTGGTGGGAATGCAATCGAGTACAGCCACTACGGAGAATAGTGTGGAGACTCCTTAAAAAACTGAAAATAGAACTGCCATATGACCCAGGAATCCCACTGCTGGGCATGCACACAGAGGACACCAGAATTGAAAGAGTCACGGGTACCCCAATGTTCATCGCAGCACTGTTAATAATAGCCAGGACACGGAAGCAACCTAGAAGTCCATCAGCTGACTAAAGGATAAGAAAGTTGGTGTACATATACACAATGGAATGTACCTCATCCATTACAAAGAATACGTTTGAATCAGTTCGAAAGAGGTGGATGAAACGGGAGCCTATTATACTGAGTGAAGGACGTCAGAAAGAAACACGCCAATACAGTACACAAACACATATATATGGAATTTAGAAAGATGGCAATGATGACCCTATATGCGAGAGAGCAAAAGAGACACAGATGTATAGAAGAGTCTTTTGGACTCCGTGGGAGAAGGGGAGGGTAGGATGACTTGAGAGAAGAGCATTGAAACATGTATATTATTCTATGTGAACCAGATCACCAGTCCAGGTTTGATGCATGAGACTAGGTGCTCAGGGCTGGTGCACTGGGATGACCCTGAGGCATGGGATGGGGAGGGAGGTGGGAGGGGGGATTCAGGATGGGGAACCCATGGACACCCAAGGCTGATTCATGTCAATGTATGGCAAAAACCACTACAATATTGCAACGTAATTAGCCTCAAATCAAAATAAATGAATTTAGAAAAAAAGAACTCAAAAAAAGAAAAAACGGAAAGAAAGGACAGCACACCCAGGGGGTCTTTCACTTTTATTGATTTTAAATCACATTCAGTGACTGACTGTGAATCATCACTGGGGTCTCCCAGGAGTTAGAGTGCCAGAAAGATGTAATTAGGGAGCTGCAGTCCAGATAAAAGATAACATATCGTTGAGTTAAAATCTGAACTCAACTCGTTTGATGCCTATGGTGAAACTCTGTGTTTTAGTTGTTTCTAAAAAGCTTTCTGAAGACACGCAGGATTCTTATGGTCAGAGACTGCCTTATGTACCTCCATAATTGTTTGACTATTCCTTGGCCCTTTTGAAACATTTCAAAATGAAATTTAACACCAAATTAAATATCTCGTACTCTTTCTTTAAACCATGATAAATTTGTAGAATTTGGACTAACAAAAGACTTTATTGGGGAAGAATGTTTTAGGAGTGTAGTTATTTTGAAATCCTAGGGTATGGTGATCATTAAAAGACCAGCTTTTACTCAGTCTTTTGTTAGTTCTTATGTAAAAATTCACTGTACAGACTTCCATGACTGTCCAGTGGTTAGGACTCTGTGCTTTCCCTAGAAGGGCACGGGTTCAATCGCTGTTCAGGGAACCATGCTTCCACAACCTGCATATTGCCCCCCGGGGGGAAAGAAAAATTCTCTGTGTGTGGTGATCCTGTTTGTAACGTGCACTGGGATTGGGCCACCATCACTGCTCTTCCTTTGGGAATACATTGCTCCCAAAATTTTCTTAGCAAAAAGGTGTCCTAGTCATTATTTGCTTTGTTCCCTCCAAACATTATTGTACTCCCTGGGAGTGCTATTTGTGGGTTTTAGGTGTATCAGCACTTCGTGCCTTCTGAGCACCTTTAGCCGACAGCATAGGTGAGTGATGCAACAATCCCTTTTATGAGGTAGGTGGCCAGGAGGTGATTCCTGCCTACCTTTCTCGGGGGGACTTTCACATTCACCACCCCTATGTGACAAGCTCTTCCTTTCTGGGTCTGGCAATCTAGACCCTAATGTCATTCCACACCCCAAACAAAGGCTGTAACACCATACCACTACTCCTTGCCCTTGAAATCAAATGTTAATCAGGGTTATCCATCTTCAGTGCAGACTCCTGACCCAATCCAGACCACTACTCTCTGGCTAACTGGGGACCCGAGGGTCTGTTCCCCAACCTCTCGGGACCCCATATCCCTCCCATCTCCAGTGCCCACCTCTTCTCTTCTTTCCCTCCCTTCCATCAGAAAATTCACACACACGCAAATATCTTTTCCCCATTTGATGTTTATTGTAATTGCAGCCATCAGTTTACTATGTTAGTGTGAGAGTCTTTCCTTGGTTGGCCATTTCTATGAAAGCAGACCTCTGGAGGCACAGTTCTACACTGTCTGACCTTTTCGAGTCAGTTACTGGCTGCCCAGCTTGTACTTCTCCAGGGTCTCTTATTCTGGGGCGGCTGAGCTTATCTTCTCTTTGGATTCTGCCTCCTTCTTTGATCCCGCCTCATATTTTGGTACCTTTTACGGCTTTGATTCAGTTTCTTACGTGCACAGGAACGGAGAAAACAGTTGGGTTTTCTGGTTGTCTTCACCTTCTTCGACTGAGTGGCATATGGTCGGATTTTCTTTCTCAAGGTTCCTTGAAGAGGTCTTCTGACCCTCATGGTCATATTTCGTGCCTGGAAAGACAAGACAAGGGTATGAGACATTAGGAAAGAAAAAAGCGGAGTTGGAAGGGAGATTTCATGAAAAAGGGATGTGGGCTCATGAGGGCTTTTGTGCCAGGCAAGGGTGGGTAGAGGTTTGGGGCAGCCAAGTCAATGGAGAACATGGGGAGCTTAGTTGGAATCATCTTACTTTCACACTGCCTCGGTACCTCCGTTGACAAAGGGTCTTCTTTTGTCCATTCATCCTTGAGGCAAACCGCCTTGTAACTCTTCTTGACTGCCGTGGGTTCCTGATTCCCTTAGTCAGGATGATGCCAAGAAGTGGCCTAACCTAGAATCTCTGCCTCTGGTCTCCCTATTTATACCCTTTCAGGACAATGAGGAGCCACACCCTTCAATCTGATTGGTCAGTTAGGCACCACCCCAGCCAAGAGCATCTTGGGGGGCTTAGACATCACAATGTACCACTGTGCCCATCAACATGGGCTAGTGGATGCTGAGGGAGGCCATTTTATAACTTCTCCACTGATGACACCTCTGTGGGTCTGATTCTGGGCAGTGGTGATTCAGGGCCATGGTGTTTCTCCTCATGACCTTCAAACTTCCTTTCAGTTCCCTTTATCCTTTGACTTATATGTGCCACTTCAACACTCCTGCCTCCTTCGTCCCTCTGAAAACATCTGCCAAACCCTTTCTGTCCCACTTCAGCCTTTCAGAATAATCACTTCATCTCTAGCCCACCTTCTGCCTGTTGGGGGTTCCTGAGGGGCTTAAGGAACTTAAGAGCAAGCACTTAAGGTGGCAAAGGGTAATTAAGAACAGGTTGGGTGTTTGATCTCCTGTCATGAGCTTTAACGACCCCCAGACTTGGTGAATGCTCAGTCTGTTGCCCAAAGTTTAATACACAGTCTCCCTCAGAGTACACATCAGAACAAAGACACTTCTACATGTCTCCTCCACTAAATTTTGTTGGGACACTTCAACTCTCATATTCAGCAAGGAAACTCAACTTGCTCCATCTATCAGAAATACATTCCTGATTATTATTATTATTATTTTTTTTTTTTAAGGAAAGTGCTCAAAGTCAAAATCAGTTCACCACTCTTCCACTGAGTCTTGACTAAATCATTTCCCCAGTCATCCCTCCTTGTCAGTTATCAGTAGGTAGGGCCCATTGCAGGCCTGACCAAGAGCTGAGCAGGACAAGTACCTGCAGGTAACTCAGTGATAGTTGGTTGCTTGTGGGTGGGGTCCATGAGGCACTGACCAATGGAAGAGCAAGCCCTGTTGCCTAGTAACAGGATGCAGAGTAATAAGGCACAGCAATGGCTACCTGCGAAGGGCTGTGCTCTGTTACATAAGGACACTTTGGGTCCAGTGTGCTGGAATCTTTTTGATTGACTCATTTCCGACCTCAGATTTGATTTCACATAATTAGTTGACTTTTGCATATCATACTTTTCATTATATTCCCAGGCCTAGCTGTCACCAGTGCTGTCACCTCTATGCCTCTCCAACAGCTGCCACTTGATCACATGCTCAGCATATAGTATAAATAGTTCAAAGCCCACAAGATTGTGAAGTCCAGCCCACCCTGAAAACTCCTTTGACAAACATTAAATTCACAGTGATTCTTCTACTCCTTGCAGTGTAACAGAGCAGGATGAGCACAGCCCTTAACAGGAAGCCATTGGTGTGCTTCATTTCAAGCCATCCTGTCCCTAGGCAACAGGTGCTGTTCAAACATTGCTTTGTGCCTCAGAGGGCCCCATTCACAAGCAGCCAACTGTCAATGAGTGACCATTAGTTGTCCTGCTTAGCTGTTGGTCAGCACCACAGTGGGCCCTGCCCACAGGTTACTTACTATCAATGAGGGGGCCATAGGGAAAGTGATTAAGTCAAGGGTGGTGTGGCGGTCATCAGGAGGAGACTGAGATAAGAGGCAGATTCAGGCCTCATTCTGGAGGCCCTGGAGCTCACGCAGATTTGGGCCAGTGGGTGAGCTGGAGGGCCCAGGGAATACACTGGGGACTAGATGTTGTAGCCCTCCATAGCCCTCACTAAGGCCCTCCACTAGCCTTGGCCAAAGCCTTGAGGAGCAGTGTACCTCTCCCGCATCCCTGTCGCTGCGACCTACTAGCAGTGGTTTTCTATCTGGGTCTCAGACTGTGAGAACTGGTCTCCCCATATGGATGCCCTGAGGACGGAAACTGAGGACCTATTATGTTGGATGCCTGTCTCCGTCAGGGATGACGGCTGGCCAGAGTGTGGGAACCTGGCACTGAAGGAGCTGCTGGCTGAGATCTGCTTCCCGTTAACCAGCACTGGGACATTGCAGGGTGAAAGCTGTGCCTTGAGACTGCCCTTTCTTGTCAGGACAGAGAATAACATTCATCTAGTACAGGTTTATAGGAACCTCATTACCTGACCATGACCTAACCTTAAGCACAAAGGGTATGACACCAAGAAGTCTGCAGCAACTTACCACCACTCTCCCTAACATTTAATTGTACATGCACTTACTGAAAACTTTTACTAACTTTGGGGTCTTAGGGCATGAACCACCCATCTCCTTGTATGAATCTTTAATCAACTTTCTCTGTTCCAAACTTTAAGGTTAAGTTTTGATGGGCCTCCTTCTGCGTCAGGCACATGGACTTGCAATTTGAATAACAACGGTATTGTCTAAGGACAGACTTTGCCTCTCTTAAACAACGGCAGAGACTGGCCAACTGCTCACAATTATCCATAAAATACACGATGACTCGGCTTGGCTAAACTTTAGCCAAGCTTCTCTCCTCTGAACTTCAGCTTTCGCCCAAACTTGAGCAAGCGCTAAGATTCAAAGTTTTCTGTCTCCCTTAAGAGCTCATTCTGAGAATCAGCTCACTATCAGAGAGAAACAATTGCTGTAAAACAGCCCCATCATGCTGTCTGCTCATCCATCCTCCTACCTGCCCCATCACACACACACACACACACACACACACACAGAGTTCCTGCTGACCCTACTCATATTTCCATGTTAAACAAACTTCTTTTTCTGTTCTACTTCAGACATGTCAGGATCTGTGCTCAAAATACTTTCCCAATTGCAATCAGTTCCGTTCAATGGCTCAGTCAATTCTGACTCTCTGAGACCCTATTGTGTGCAGCACATCAGGCTTCACTGTCCATCACCAACTCCCAGAGCTTGCTTAAAATTCAAGCCCATCAAGATGGTGATGCCATCCAACCATCTCATCCTTTGACGTCCCCTTCTCCTCTGGCCTTCAATCTTTCCCTGCATCAGGGTCTTTTCCAAGGAGCCAGTCTTTGCCTCAGATGGCCAAAGTATTGGAGCTTCAGCATTAGTCCTTTCAATGAATATTCAGGACTGATTTCCTCTAGCATTGACTGCATTGATTTCCTTGCAATCCAAGGGACTCTCGAGAGTCTTCCCCAACACCACAGTTCAAAACCATCAGTTCTTCAGTGCTCAGCTTTCTTTAGGGTCCAACTCTCCCATGCATACCTGATGACTGTTGGGAAAACTTAGCTTTGACATATGGACCTTTGTCGGTAAAGTAATGTCTCTTCCTTTTAATACACTGTCTAGGTGGATCATAGTTTTCTTCCAAGGAGTAAGCGTCTTTCCCTTTCATGGCAGCAGTCACCATCTGCAGTGGTTTTGGAGCCCAAAGAAGAAAGCCTGACACTGGTTCCACTGTTTCCCCGTCTATGTCCCATGAAGTGATGGGACCAGATGCCATGATCTGCGTTTTCTGAATGTTGAGTTTTAAGCCAACTTTTTCACTCTCCTCTTTCACTTTCATGCAGAGCCTTTTTAGTTCCTCTTCACTTTCTGCCATAAGGGTGGTGTCATCTGCATATCTGAGGTTATTGATATTTCTCCCGGCAATCTTGAGTCCAGCGTGTGCTTCTTCCAGCCCAGCGTTTCTCATGTTGTACACTGCATAGAAGATAAATGAGTCGGGGCACAATATACGGCCTTGACATACTCCTTTTCCTATTTGGAACCAGGCTGTTGTTCCATGTCCACCTCTAACTGTTTCTTCCTGAAATGCATACAAGTTTCTCAAGAGGCAGGTCAGGTGGTCTGGTATTCCCGTCTCTTCCAGAATTTTCCACAGTTTATTGTGGTCCACACAGTAAAAGGCTTCGGCATAGTCAATAAAGCAGAAATAGATGTTTTTTCTGAACTCTCTTGCTGTTTGGATGATCCAAGAAAAGACCAATACATAGAAAACTGTAAAGCACTGATGAAAGAAATCAAAGATCACACAGATAGATGGAGAAATATACCATGTTCATGGATCAGAATGATCAATATAGTGAAAATGAGTACACAGCACAAAGCAATCTATAGATTCAATGCAATCCCTATCAAGCTACCAATGGTATTTTTCACAGAACTAGAACAAATAGCTTCACAGTTTGTATGGAAATACAGAAAACCTGGAATAGCCCAAAGCAACCTTGCCAAAGAAGAATGGAACTGGAGGAATCAACCTACCTGACTTCAGGCTCTATTACAAAGCTACAGTCATCAAAACAGTATAAACTGGCTCATAGAAAAAGCAAAGGAATTACAGAAAAACATCTACTTCTGCTTCATTGACTACACTAAACCTTTGACTGTGTGGCTCACAGCAAACTGGAAAATTCTTCAAGAGATGGGAATACCAGTTCACCTTACCTGCCTCCTGAGAAACCTCTATGCAGGTCAAGAAGCAACAGTTAAAACTGAACATGGAATAACAAACTGGTTCCAAATTGGGGAAGAACTATGTCAAGGCTGTATATTGTCACCCTGCTTATTTAACTTATATGCAGCATACATCATGCAAAAAGCCAGGCTGGATGAATCACAAGCTGGAATCAAGATTGTCAGGAGACATACCAACAACCTTAGATGTGCAGATGAAACCACTCTAATGGCAGAAAGTGAAGAGGAACTAAAGAGCCTCATGATGAAGGTGAAAGGGGAGAGTCAAAAGGCTGGCTTAAAACTCAACATTCAAAAAACTAAGATCATGGCATCTGGTCCCATCACTTCATGGCAAATAGAGGAGAAAAAGTGGAAACAGTGACAGATTTTCTTTTCTTGGGCTCTAAAATCACTACAGACAGTGACTGCAGCCATGAAATTAAAAGATGCTGCTCCTTGGAAGAAAAGTTATGACAAACCTAGACAATGAATTAAAAAGCAGAGACATCACTTGCCAACAAAGATTCATATAGTTAAAGCTATGGTTTTTCCAGTAGCTATGTATGGATCTGAGAGTTGGACCATAAAGAATACTGAGCACTGAAGAATGGATGCTTTCAAGTTGTGGAGATGGAGAAGATTCTTGAGACTCCCTTGGACAGCAAGGAGATCAAACCAGTCAATTCTAAAGGAAATGAACACTGAATATTCATTGCAAGGAATGATGCTGAAGTTGAAGCTGCGATACTTTGGCCACCTGAAGCGAAGAACTGACTCATTAGCAAAAAGTCTCATGCTGGGAAAGATTGAAGGCAAGAGGACAAGGGGACAATAGAGGATGAGATGATCAGATGGCATTACCGACTCAATGGACATGAGTTTGAGCAAAATTAGGGAAATAGTGAAGGACAGGGAAGCCTGGTGAATTGCAGTCCACGAGGTCACAAAGACTCAGACACAACTTAAGTGACTGAACAACAAACATATTAAGTCCATAGGGAAGGGATGGGTCCTTTAATAAATGGTACTAGGACAACTGAAAAAAAAAAAAAAAACAACAAAAAAAAAAAAAACAAAAAAAAACCAGTATGATACTGGCACAGAGGCAGAAATACAGATCAAGGGAACAAAATAGAAAGCCCAGAGATAAATCCACGCGCCTATGGACACCTTATATTTGACAAAGGAGGCAAGAATAGACAATGGAGAAAAGACAACCTCTTTAAGAAGAGGTGCTGGGAAAAATGGTCAACCACTAGTAAAAGAATGAAACTAGAACACTGTCTAACACCATACACAAAATAAATTCAAAATGGATTAAAGATCGAAACTTAAGACCAGAAACTATAAAACTCCTAGAGGCAAACATAGGCAAAACACACTCTGACATAAATCACAGCAGGATACTCTATGACCCACCTCTCAGAGTAATGGAAATAAATGAACAGGACCAAATTGTATAGCAAAATAGCACAAGTAAATGAATAGGGCCAAATTAAATTCAAAAGCTTTTGCACAACAAAGGAAAGTATAAGCAAGGTGAAAAGACAGCCTTCAGAATGGGAGGAAGTAAGAGCAAACAAAGCAGCTGACGAAGAAATAATCTCAAAAATATAAAAGCTGCTCCCACAGCTCAATTGCAGACCAAGAAATGACCAATTCAAAAAACGGGCCGATGAACTAAACAGACATTTCTCCAAAGAAGTCATACAGATGGCTAACAAACACATGAAGAGATGCTCAACATCACTCATTATCAGAGAAATGCAAATCCAGACGACCTTGAGGTACCCTTTCACGCTGGTCAGAATGGCTGTTACCCAAAAGTGTACAAACAATAAATGCTGGAGAGGGTGTGGAGAAAAGGGAACCCTCTCACTTTGTTGGTGGGAATGCAATCGAGTACAGCCACTACGGAGAATAGTGTGGAGACTCCTTAAAAAACTGAAAATAGAACTGCCATATGACCCAGGAATCCCACTGCTGGGCATGCACACAGAGGACACCAGAATTGAAAGAGTCACGGGTACCCCAATGTTCATCGCAGCACTGTTAATAATAGCCAGGACACGGAAGCAACCTAGAAGTCCATCAGCTGACTAAAGGATAAGAAAGCTGGTGTACATATACACAATGGAATGTACCTCATCCATTACAAAGAATACGTTTGAATCAGTTCGAAAGAGGTGGATGAAACGGGAGCCTATTATACTGAGTGAAGGACGTCAGAAAGAAACACGCCAATACAGTACACAAACACATATATATGGAATTTAGAAAGATGGCAATGATGACCCTATATGCGAGAGAGCAAAAGAGACACAGATGTATAGAAGAGTCTTTTGGACTCCGTGGGAGAAGGGGAGGGTAGGATGATTTGAGAGAAGAGCATTGAAACATGTATATTATTCTATGTGAACCTGATCACCAGTCCAGGTTTGATGCATGAGACTAGGTGCTCAGGGCTGGTGCACTGGGATGACCCTGAGGCATGGGATGGGGAGGGAGGTGGGAGGGGGGATTCAGGATGGGGAACCCATGGACACCCAAGGCTGATTCATGTCAATGTATGGCAAAAACCACTACAATATTGCAACGTAATTAGCCTCAAATCAAAATAAATGAATTTAGAAAAAAAGAACTCAAAAAAAGAAAAAACGGAAAGAAAGGACAGCACACCCAGGGGGTCTTTCACTTTTATTGATTTTAAATCACATTCAGTGACTGACTGTGAATCATCACTGGGGTCTCCCAGGAGTTAGAGTGCCAGAAAGATGTAATTAGGGAGCTGCAGTCCAGATAAAAGATAACATATCGTTGAGTTAAAATCTGAACTCAACTCGTTTGATGCCTATGGTGAAACTCTGTGTTTTAGTTGTTTCTAAAAAGCTTTCTGAAGACACGCAGGATTCTTATGGTCAGAGACTGCCTTATGTACCTCCATAATTGTTTGACTATTCCTTGGCCCTTTTGAAACATTTCAAAATGAAATTTAACACCAAATTAAATATCTCGTACTCTTTCTTTAAACCATGATAAATTTGTAGAATTTGGACTAACAAAAGACTTTATTGGGGAAGAATGTTTTAGGAGTGTAGTTATTTTGAAATCCTAGGGTATGGTGATCATTAAAAGACCAGCTTTTACTCAGTCTTTTGTTAGTTCTTATGTAAAAATTCACTGTACAGACTTCCATGACTGTCCAGTGGTTAGGACTCTGTGCTTTCCCTAGAAGGGCACGGGTTCAATCGCTGTTCAGGGAACCATGCTTCCACAACCTGCATATTGCCCCCCGGGGGGAAAGAAAAATTCTCTGTGAGTGGTGATCCTGTTTGTAACGTGCACTGGGATTGGGCCACCATCACTGCTCTTCCTTTGGGAATACATTGCTCCCAAAATTTTCTTAGCAAAAAGGTGTCCTAGTCATTATTTGATTTGTTCCCTCCAAACATTATTGTACTCCCTGGGAGTGCTATTTGTGGGTTTTAGGTGTATCAGCACTTCGTGCCTTCTGAGCACCTTTAGCCGACAGCATAGGTGAGTGATGCAACAATCCCTTTTATGAGGTAGGTGGCCAGGAGGTGATTCCTGCCTACCTTTCTCGGGGGGACTTTCACATTCACCACCCCTATGTGACAACCTCTTCCTTTCTGGGTCTGGCAATCTAGACCCTAATGTCATTCCACACCCCAAACAAAGGCTGTAACACCATACCACTACTCCTTGCCCTTGAAATCAAATGTTAATCAGGGTTATCCATCTTCAGTGCAGACTCCTGACTCAATCCAGACCACTACTCTCTGGCTAACTGGGGACCCGAGGGTCTGTTCCCCAACCTCTCGGGACCCCATATCCCTCCCATCTCCAGTGCCCACCTCTTCTCTTCTTTCCCTCCCTTCCATCAGAAAATTCACACACACGCAAATATCTTTTCCCCATTTGATGTTTATTGTAATTGCAGCCATCAGTTTACTATGTTAGTGTGAGAGTCTTTCCTTGGTTGGCCATTTCTACGAAAGCAGACCTCTGGAGGCACAGTTCTACACTGTCTGACCTTTTCGAGTCAGTTACTGGCTGCCCAGCTTGTACTTCTCCAGGGTCTCTTATTCTGGGGCGGCTGAGCTTATCTTCTCTTTGGATTCTGCCTCCTTCTTTGATCCCGCCTCATATTTTGGTACCTTTTAAGGCTTTGATTCAGTTTCTTACGTGCACAGGAACGGAGAAAACAGTTGGGTTTTCTGGTTGTCTTCACCTTCTTCGACTGAGTGGCATATGGTCGGATTTTCTTTCTCAAGGTTCCTTGAAGAGGTCTTCTGACCCTCATGGTCATATTTCGTGCCTGGAAAGACAAGACAAGGGTATGAGACTTTAGGAAAGAAAAAAGCGGAGTTGGAAGGGAGATTTCATGAAAAAGGGATGTGGGCTCATGAGGGCTTTTGTGCCAGGTAAGGGTGGGTAGAGGTTTGGGGCAGCCAAGTCAATGGAGAACATGGGGAGCTTAGTTGGAATCATCTTACTTTCACACTGCCTCGGTACCTCCGTTGACAAAGGGTCTTCTTTTGTCCATTCATCCTTGAGGCAAACCGCCTTGTAACTCTTCTTGACTGCCGTGGGTTCCTGATTCCCTTAGTCAGGATGATGCCAAGAAGTGGCCTAACCTAGAATCTCTGCCTCTGGTCTCCCTATTTATACCCTTTCAGGACAATGAGGAGCCACACCCTTCAACCTGATTGGTCAGTTAGGCACCACCCCAGCCAAGAGCATCTTGGGGGGCTTAGACATCACAATGTACCACTGTGCCCATCAACATGGGCTAGTGGATGCTGAGGGAGGCCATTTTATAACTTCTCCACTGATGACACCTCTGTGTGTCTGATTCTGGGCAGTGGTGATTCAGGGCCATGGTGTTTCTCCTCATGACCTTCAAACTTCCTTTCAGTTCCCTTTATCCTTTGACTTATATGTGCCACTTCAACACTCCTGCCTCCTTCATCCCTCTGAAAACATCTGCCAAACCCTTTCTGTCCCACTTCAGCCTTTCAGAGTAATCACTTCATCTCTAGCCCACCTTCTGCCTGTTGGGGGTTCCTGAGGGGCTTAAGGAACTTAAGAGCAAGCACTTAAGGTGGCAAAGGGTAATTAAGAACAGGTTGGGTGTTTGATCTCCTGTCATGAGCTTTAACGACCCCCAGACTTGGTGAATGCTCAGTCTGTTGCCCAAAGTTTAATACACAGTCTCCCTCAGAGTACACATCAGAACAAAGACACTTCTACATGTCTCCTCCACTAAATTTTGTTGGGACACTTCAACTCTCATATTCAGCAAGGAAACTCAACTTGCTCCATCTATCAGAAATACATTCCTGATTATTATTATTATTTTTTTTTTTTAAGGAAAGTGCTCAAAGTCAAAATCAGTTCACCACTCTTCCACTGAGTCTTGACTAAATCATTTCCCCAGTCATCCCTCCTTGTCAGTTATCAGTAGGTAGGGCCCATTGCAGGCCTGACCAAGAGCTGAGCAGGACAAGTACCTGCAGGTAGCTCAGTGATAGTTGGTTGCTTGTGGGTGGGGTCCATGAGGCACTGACCAATGGAAGAGCAAGCCCTGTTGCCTAGTAACAGGATGCAGAGTAATAAGGCACAGCAATGGCTACCTGCGAAGGGCTGTGCTCTGTTACATAAGGACACTTTGGGTCCAGTGTGCTGGAATCTTTTTGATTGACTCATTTCCGACCTCAGATTTGATTTCACATAATTAGTTGACTTTTGCATATCATACTTTTCATTATATTCCCAGGCCTAGCTGTCACCAGTGCTGTCACCTCTATGCCTCTCCAACAGCTGCCACTTGATCACATGCTCAGCATATAGTATAAATAGTTCAAAGCCCACAAGATTGTGAAGTCCAGCCCACCCTGAAAACTCCTTTGACAAACCTTAAATTCACAGTGATTCTTCTACTCTTTGCAGTGTAACAGAGCAGGATGAGCACAGCCCTTAACAGGAAGCCATTGGTGTGCTTCATTTCAAGCCATCCTGTCCCTAGGCAACAGGTGCTGTTCAAACATTGCTTGGTGCCTCAGAGGGCCCCATTCACAAGCAGCCAACTGTCAATGAGTGACCATTAGTTGTCCTGCTTAGCTGTTGGTCAGCACCACAGTGGGCCCTGCCCACAGGTTACTTACTATCAATGAGGGGGCCATAGGGAAAGTGATTAAGTCAAGGGTGGTGTGGCGGTCATCAGGAGGAGACTGAGATAAGAGGCAGATTCAGGCCTCATTCTGGAGGCCCTGGAGCTCACGCAGATTTGGGCCAGTGGGTGAGCTGGAGCGCCCAGGGAATACACTGGGGACTAGATGTTGTAGCCCTCCATAGCCCTCACTAAGGCCCTCCACTAGCCTTGGCCAAAGCCTTGAGGAGCAGTGTACCTCTCCCGCATCCCTGTCGCTGCGACCTACTAGCAGTGGTTTTCTATCTGGGTCTCAGACTGTGAGAACTGGTCTCCCCATATGGATGCCCTGAGGACGGAAACTGAGGACCTATTATGTTGGATGCCTGTCTCCGTCAGGGATGACGGCTGGGCAGAGTGTGGGAACCTGGCACTGAAGGAGCTGCTGGCTGAGATCTGCTTCCCCTTAACCAGCACTGGGACATTGCAGGGTGAAAACTGTGCCTTGAGACTGCCCTTTCATGTCAGGACAGAGAATAACATTTAACTAGTACAGGTTTATAGGAACCTCATTACCTGACCATGACCTAACCTTAAGCACAAAGGGTATGACACCAAGAAGTCTGCAGCAACTTACCACCACTCTCCCTAACATTTAATTGTACATGCACTTACTGAAAACTTTTACTAACTTTGGGGTCTTAGGGCATGAACCACCCATCTCCTTGTATGAATCTTTAATCAACTTTCTCTGTTCCAAACTTTAAGGTTAAGTTTTGATGGGCCTCCTTCTGCGTCAGGCACATGGACTTGCAATTTGAAGAACAACGGTATTGTCTAAGGACAGACTTTGCCTCTCTTAAACAACGGCAGAGACTGGCCAACTGCTCACAATTATCCATAAAATACACGATGACTCGGCTTGGCTAAACTTTAGCCAAGCTTCTCTCCTCTGAACTTCAGCTTTCGCCCAAACTTGAGCAAGCGCTAAGATTCAAAGTTTTCTGTCTCCCTTAAGAGCTCATTCTGAGAATCAGCTCACTATCAGAGAGAAACAATTGCTGTAAAACAGCCCCATCATGCTGTCTGCTCATCCATCCTCCTACCTGCCCCATCACACACACACACACACACACACAGAGTTCCTGCTGACCCTACTCATATTTCCATGTTAAACAAACTTCTTTTTCTGTTCTACTTCAGACATGTCAGTATCTGTGCTCAAAATACTTTCCCAATTGCAATCAGTTCCGTTCAATGGCTCAGTCAATTCTGACTCTCTGAGACCCTATTGTGTGCAGCACATCAGGCTTCCCTGTCCATCACCAACTCCCAGAGCTTGCTTAAAATTCAAGCCCATCAAGATGGTGATGCCATCCAACCATCTCATCCTTTGACGTCCCCTTCTCCTCTGGCCTTCAATCTTTCCCTGCATCAGGGTCTTTTCCAATGAGCCAGTCTTTGCCTCAGATGGCCAAAGTATTGGAGCTTCAGCATTAGTCCTTCCAATGAATATTCAGGACTGATTTCCTCTAGCATTGACTGCATTGATTTCCTTGCAATCCAAGGGACTCTCGAGAGTCTTCCCCAACACCACAGTTCAAAACCATCAGTTCTTCAGTGCTCAGCTTTCTTTATGGTCCAACTCTCCCATGCATACCTGATGACTGTTGGGAAAACTTAGCTTTGACATATGGACCTTTGTCGGTAAAGTAATGTCTCTTCCTTTTAATACACTGTCTAGGTGGATCATAGTTTTCTTCCAAGGAGTAAGCGTCTTTCCCTTTCATGGCAGCAGTCACCATCTGCAGTGGTTTTGGAGCCCAAAGAAGAAAGCCTGACACTGGTTCCACTGTTTCCCCGTCTATGTCCCATGAAGTGATGGGACCAGATGCCATGATCTGCGTTTTCTGAATGTTGAGTTTTAAGCCAACTTTTTCACTCTCCTCTTTCACTTTCATGCAGAGCCTTTTTAGTTCCTCTTCACTTTCTGCCATAAGGGTGGTGTCATCTGCATATCTGAGGTTATTGATATTTCTCCCGGCAATCTTGAGTCCAGCGTGTGCTTCTTCCAGCCCAGCGTTTCTCATGTTGTACACTGCATAGAAGATAAATGAGTCGGGGCACAATATACGGCCTTGACATACTCCTTTTCCTATTTGGAACCAGGCTGTTGTTCCATGTCCACCTCTAACTGTTTCTTCCTGAAATGCATACAAGTTTCTCAAGAGGCAGGTCAGGTGGTCTGGTATTCCCGTCTCTTCCAGATTTTTCCACAGTTTATTGTGGTCCACGCAGTCAAAGGCTTCGGCATAGTCAATAAAGCAGAAATAGATGTTTTTTCTGAACTCTCTTGCTGTTTGGATGATCCAAGAAAAGACCAATACATAGAAAACTGTAAAGCACTGATGAAAGAAATCAAAGATCACACAGATAGATGGAGAAATATACCATGTTCATGGATCAGAATGATCAATATAGTGAAAATGAGTACACAGCACAAAGCAATCTATAGATTCAATGCAATCCCTATCAAGCTACCAATGGTATTTTTCACAGAACTAGAACAAATAGCTTCACAGTTTGTATGGAAATACAGAAAACCTGGAATAGCCCAAAGCAACCTTGCCAAAGAAGAATGGAACTGGAGGAATCAACCTACCTGACTTCAGGCTCTATTACAAAGCTACAGTCATCAAAACAGTATAAACTGGCTCATAGAAAAAGCAAAGGAATTACAGAAAAACATCTACTTCTGCTTCATTGACTACACTAAACCTTTGACTGTGTGGCTCACAGCAAACTGGAAAATTCTTCAAGAGATGGGAATACCAGTTCACCTTACCTGCCTCCTGAGAAACCTCTATGCAGGCCAAGAAGCAACAGTTAAAACTGAACATGGAATAACAAACTGGTTCCAAATTGGGGAAGAATTATGTCAAGGCTGTATATTGTCACCCTGCTTATTTAACTTATATGCAGCATACATCATGCAAAAAGCCAGGCTGGATGAATCACAAGCTGGAATCAAGATTGTCAGGAGACATACCAACAACCTTAGATGTGCAGATGAAACCACTCTAATGGCAGAAAGTGAAGAGGAACTAAAGAGCCTCATGATGAAGGTGAAAGGGGAGAGTCAAAAGGCTGGCTTAAAACTCAACATTCAAAAAACTAAGATCATGGCATCTGGTCCCATCACTTCATGGCAAATAGAGGAGAAAAAGTGGAAACAGTGACAGATTTTCTTTTCTTGGGCTCTAAAATCACTACAGACAGTGACTGCAGCCATGAAATTAAAAGATGCTGCTCCTTGGAAGAAAAGTTATGACAAACCTAGACAATGAATTAAAAAGCAGAGACATCACTTGCCAACAAAGATTCATATAGTTAAAGCTATGGTTTTTCCAGTAGCTATGTATGGATCTGAGAGTTGGACCATAAAGAATACTGAGCACTGAAGAATGGATGCTTTCAAGTTGTGGAGATGGAGAAGATTCTTGAGACTCCCTTGGACAGCAAGGAGATCAAACCAGTCAATTCTAAAGGAAATGAACACTGAATATTCATTGCAAGGAATGATGCTGAAGTTGAAGCTGCGATACTTTGGCCACCTGATGCGAAGAACTGACTCATTAGCAAAAAGTCTCATGCTGGGAAAGATTGAAGGCAAGAGGACAAGGGGACAATAGAGGATGAGATGATCAGATGGCATTACCGACTCAATGGACATGAGTTTGAGCAAAATTAGGGAAATAGTGAAGGACAGGGAAGCCTGGTGAATTGCAGTCCACGAGGTCACAAAGACTCAGACACAACTTAAGTGACTGAACAACAAACATATTAAGTCCATAGGGAAGGGATGGGTCCTTTAATAAATGGTACTAGGACAACTGAAAAAAAAAAAAAAAAACAACAAAAAAAAAAAAACAAAAAAAAACCAGTATGATACTGGCACAGAGGCAGAAATACAGATCAAGGGAACAAAATAGAAAGCCCAGAGATAAATCCACGCGCCTATGGACACCTTATATTTGACAAAGGAGGCAAGAATAGACAATGGAGAAAAGACAACCTCTTTAAGAAGAGGTGCTGGGAAAAATGGTCAACCACTAGTAAAAGAATGAAACTAGAACACTGTCTAACACCATACACAAAATAAATTCAAAATGGATTAAAGATCGAAACTTAAGACCAGAAACTATAAAACTCCTAGAGGCAAACATAGGCAAAACACACTCTGACATAAATCACAGCAGGATACTCTATGACCCACCTCTCAGAGTAATGGAAATAAATGAACAGGACCAAATTGTATAGCAAAATAGCACAAGTAAATGAATAGGGCCAAATTAAATTCAAAAGCTTTTGCACAACAAAGGAAAGTATAAGCAAGGTGAAAAGACAGCCTTCAGAATGGGAGGAAGTAAGAGCAAACAAAGCAGCTGACGAAGAAATAATCTCAAAAATATAAAAGCTGCTCCCACAGCTCAATTGCAGACCAAGAAATGACCAATTCAAAAAACGGGCTGATGAACTAAACAGACATTTCTCCAAAGAAGTCATACAGATGGCTAACAAACACATGAAGAGATGCTCAACATCACTCATTATCAGAGAAATGCAAATCCAGACGACCTTGAGGTACCCTTTCACGCTGGTCAGAATGGCTGTTACCCAAAAGTGTACAAACAATAAATGCTGGAGAGGGTGTGGAGAAAAGGGAACCCTCTCACTTTGTTGGTGGGAATGCAATCGAGTACAGCCACTACGGAGAATAGTGTGGAGACTCCTTAAAAAACTGAAAATAGAACTGCCATATGACCCAGGAATCCCACTGCTGGGCATGCACACAGAGGACACCAGAATTGAAAGAGTCACGGGTACCCCAATGTTCATCGCAGCACTGTTAATAATAGCCAGGACACGGAAGCAACCTAGAAGTCCATCAGCTGACTAAAGGATAAGAAAGCTGGTGTACATATACACAATGGAATGTACCTGATCCATTACAAAGAATACGTTTGAATCAGTTCGAAAGAGGTGGATGAAACGGGAGCCTATTATACTGAGTGAAGGACGTCAGAAAGAAACACGCCAATACAGTACACAAACACATATATATGGAATTTAGAAAGATGGCAATGATGACCCTATATGCGAGAGAGCAAAAGAGACACAGATGTATAGAAGAGTCTTTTGGACTCCGTGGGAGAAGGGGAGGGTAGGATGATTTGAGAGAAGAGCATTGAAACATGTATATTATTCTATGTGAACCTGATCACCAGTCCAGGTTTGATGCATGAGACTAGGTGCTCAGGGCTGGTGCACTGGGATGACCCTGAGGCATGGGATGGGGAGGGAGGTGGGAGGGGGGATTCAGGATGGGGAACCCATGGACACCCAAGGCTGATTCATGTCAATGTATGGCAAAAACCACTACAATATTGCAACGTAATTAGCCTCAAATCAAAATAAATGAATTTAGAAAAAAAGAACTCAAAAAAAGAAAAAACGGAAAGAAAGGACAGCACACCCAGGGGGTCTTTCACTTTTATTGATTTTAAATCACATTCAGTGACTGACTGTGAATCATCACTGGGGTCTCCCAGGAGTTAGAGTGCCAGAAAGATGTAATTAGGGAGCTGCAGTCCAGATAAAAGATAACATATCGTTGAGTTAAAATGTGAACTCAACTCGTTTGATGCCTATGGTGAAACTCTGTGTTTTAGTTGTTTCTAAAAAGCTTTCTGAAGACACGCAGGATTCTTATGGTCAGAGACTGCCTTATGTACCTCCATAATTGTTTGACTATTCCTTGGCCCTTTTGAAACATTTCAAAATGAAATTTAACACCAAATTAAATATCTCGTACTCTTTCTTTAAACCATGATAAATTTGTAGAATTTGGACTAACAAAAGACTTTATTGGGGAAGAATGTTTTAGGAGTGTAGTTATTTTGAAATCCTAGGGTATGGTGATCATTAAAAGACCAGCTTTTACTCAGTCTTTTGTTAGTTCTTATGTAAAAATTCACTGTACAGACTTCCATGACTGTCCAGTGGTTAGGACTCTGTGCTTTCCCTAGAAGGGCACGGGTTCAATCGCTGTTCAGGGAACCATGCTTCCACAACCTGCATATTGCCCCCCGGGGGGAAAGAAAAATTCTCTGTGAGTGGTGATCCTGTTTGTAACGTGCACTGGGATTGGGCCACCATCACTGCTCTTCCTTTGGGAATACATTGCTCCCAAAATTTTCTTAGCAAAAAGGTGTCCTAGTCATTATATGATTTGTTCCCTCCAAACATTATTGTAATCCCTGGGAGTGCTATTTGTGGGTTTTAGGTGTATCAGCACTTCGTGCCTTCTGAGCACCTTTAGCCGACAGCATAGGTGAGTGATGCAACAATCCCTTTTATGAGGTAGGTGGCCAGGAGGTGATTCCTGCCTACCTTTCTCGGGGGGACTTTCACATTCACCACCCCTATGTGACAACCTCTTCCTTTCTGGGTCTGGCAATCTAGACCCTAATGTCATTCCACACCCCAAACAAAGGCTGTAACACCATACCACTACTCCTTGGCCTTGAAATCAAATGTTAATCAGGGTTATCCATCTTCAGTGCAGACTCCTGACCCAATCCAGACCACTACTCTCTGGCTAACTGGGGACCCGAGGGTCTGTTCCCCAACCTCTCGGGACCCCATATCCCTCCCATCTCCAGTGCCCACCTCTTCTCTTCTTTCCCTCCCTTCCATCAGAAAATTCACACACACGCAAATATCTTTTCCCCATTTGATGTTTATTGTAATTGCAGCCATCAGTTTACTATGTTAGTGTGAGAGTCTTTCCTTGGTTGGCCATTTCTACGAAAGCAGACCTCTGGAGGCACAGTTCTACACTGTCTGACCTTTTCGAGTCAGTTACTGGCTGCCCAGCTTGTACTTCTCCAGGGTCTCTTATTCTGGGGCGGCTGAGCTTATCTTCTCTTTGGATTCTGCCTCCTTCTTTGATCCCGCCTCATATTTTGGTACCTTTTACGGCTTTGATTCAGTTTCTTACGTGCACAGGAACGGAGAAAACAGTTGGGTTTTCTGGTTGTCTTCACCTTCTTCGACTGAGTGGCATATGGTCGGATTTTCTTTCTCAAGGTTCCTTGAAGAGGTCTTCTGACCATCATGGTCATATTTCGTGCCTGGAAAGACAAGACAAGGGTATGAGACTTTAGGAAAGAAAAAAGCGGAGTTGGAAGGGAGATTTCATGAAAAAGGGATGTGGGCTCATGAGGGCTTTTGTGCCAGGCAAGGGTGGGTAGAGGTTTGGGGCAGCCAAGTCAATGGAGAACATGGGGAGCTTAGTTGGAATCATCTTACTTTCACACTGCCTCGGTACCTCCGTTGAAATAGGGTCTTCTTTTGTCCATTCATCCTTGAGGCAAACCGCCTTGTAACTCTTCTTGACTGCCGTGGGTTCCTGATTCCCTTAGTCAGGATGATGCCAAGAAGTGGCCTAACCTAGAATCTCTGCCTCTGGTCTCCCTATTTATACCCTTTCAGGACAATGAGGAGCCACACCCTTCAACCTGATTGGTCAGTTAGGCACCACCCCAGCCAAGAGCATCTTGGGGGGCTTAGACATCACAATGTACCACTGTGCCCATCAACATGGGCTAGTGGATGCTTAGGGAGGCCATTTTATAACTTCTCCACTGATGACACCTCTGTGTGTCTGATTCTGGGCAGTGGTGATTCAGGGCCATGGTGTTTCTCCTCATGACCTTCAAACTTCCTTTCAGTTCCCTTTATCCTTTGACTTATATGTGCCACTTCAACACTCCTGCCTCCTTCATCCCTCTGAAAACATCTGCCAAACCCTTTCTGTCCCACTTCAGCCTTTCAGAGTAATCACTTCATCTCTAGCCCACCTTCTGCCTGTTGGGGGTTCCTGAGGGGCTTAAGGAACTTAAGAGCAAGCACTTAAGGTGGCAAAGGGTAATTAAGAACAGGTTGGGTGTTTGATCTCCTGTCATGAGCTTTAACGACCCCCAGACTTGGTGAATGCTCAGTCTGTTGCCCAAAGTTTAATACACAGTCTCCCTCAGAGTACACATCAGAACAAAGACACTTCTACATGTCTCCTCCACTAAATTTTGTTGGGACACTTCAACTCTCATATTCAGCAAGGAAACTCAACTTGCTCCATCTATCAGAAATACATTCCTGATTATTATTATTATTATTTTTTTTTTTAAGGAAAGTGCTCAAAGTCAAAATCAGTTCACCACTCTTCCACTGAGTCTTGACTAAATCATTTCCCCAGTCATCCCTCCTTGTCAGTTATCAGTAGGTAGGGCCCATTGCAGGCCTGACCAAGAGCTGAGCAGGACAAGTACCTGCAGGTAGCTCAGTTATAGTTGGTTGCTTGTGGGTGGGGTCCATGAGGCACTGACCAATGGAAGAGCAAGCCCTGTTGCCTAGTAACAGGATGCAGAGTAATAAGGCACAGCAATGGCTACCTGCGAAGGGCTGTGCTCTGTTACATAAGGACACTTTGGGTCCAGTGTGCTGGAATCTTTTTGATTGAATCATTTCCGACCTCTGATTTGATTTCACATAATTAGTTGACTTTTGCATATCATACTTTTCATTATATTCCCAGGCCTAGCTGTCACCAGTGCTGTCACCTCTATGCCTCTCCAACAGCTGCCACTTGATCACATGCTCAGCATATAGTATAAATAGTTCAAAGCCCACAAGATTGTGAAGTCCAGCCCACCCTGAAAACTCCTTTGACAAACCTTAAATTCACAGTGATTCTTCTACTCTTTGCAGTGTAACAGAGCAGGATGAGCACAGCCCTTAACAGGAAGCCATTGGTGTGCTTCATTTCAAGCCATCCTGTCCCTAGGCAACAGGTGCTGTTCAAACATTGCTTGGTGCCTCAGAGGGCCCCATTCACAAGCAGCCAACTGTCAATGAGTGACCATTAGTTGTCCTGCTTAGCTGTTGGTCAGCACCACAGTGGGCCCTGCCCACAGGTTACTTACTATCAATGAGGGGGCCATAGGGAAAGTGATTAAGTCAAGGGTGGTGTGGCGGTCATCAGGAGGAGACTGAGATAAGAGGCAGATTCAGGCCTCATTCTGGAGGCCCTGGAGCTCACGCAGATTTGGGCCAGTGGGTGAGCTGGAGGGCCCAGGGAATACACTGGGGACTAGATGTTGTAGCCCTCCATAGCCCTCACTAAGGCCCTCCACTAGCCTTGGCCAAAGCCTTGAGGAGCAGTGTACCTCTCCCGCATCCCTGTCGCTGCGACCTACTAGCAGTGGTTTTCTATCTGGGTCTCAGACTGTGAGAACTGGTCTCCCCATATGGATGCCCTGAGGACGGAAACTGAGGACCTATTATGTTGGATGCCTGTCTCCGTCAGGGATGACGGCTGGGCAGAGTGTGGGAACCTGGCACTGAAGGAGCTGCTGGCTGAGATCTGCTTCCCCTTAACCAGCACTGGGACATTGCAGGGTGAAAGCTGTGCCTTGAGACTGCCCTTTCTTGTCAGGACAGAGAATAACATTCATCTAGTACAGGTTTATAGGAACCTCATTACCTGACCATGACCTAACCTTAAGCACAAAGGGTATGACACCAAGAAGTCTGCAGCAACTTACCACCACTCTCCCTAACATTTAATTGTACATGCACTTACTGAAAACTTTTACTAACTTTGGGGTCTTAGGGCATGAACCACCCATCTCCTTGTATGAATCTTTAATCAACTTTCTCTGTTCCAAACTTTAAGGTTAAGTTTTGATGGGCCTCCTTCTGCGTCAGGCACATGGACTTGCAATTTGAATAACAACGGTATTGTCTAAGGACAGACTTTGCCTCTCTTAAACAACGGCAGAGACTGGCCAACTGCTCACAATTATCCATAAAATACACGATGACTCGGCTTGGCTAAACTTTAGCCAAGCTTCTCTCCTCTGAACTTCAGCTTTCGCCCAAACTTGAGCAAGCGCTAAGATTCAAAGTTTTCTGTCTCCCTTAACAGCTCATTCTGAGAATCAGCTCACTATCAGAGAGAAACAATTGCTCTAAAACAGCCCCATCATGCTGTCTGCTCATCCATCCTCCTACCTGCCCCATCACACACACACACACACACACACACACACACACACACACACACACAGAGTTCCTGCTGACCCTACTCATACTTCCATGGTAAACAAACTTCTTTTTCTGTTCTACTTCAGACATGTCAGGATCTGTGCTCAAAATACTTTCCCAATTGCAATCAGTTCCGTTCAATGGCTCAGTCAATTCTGACTCTCTGAGACCCTATTGTGTGCAGCACATCAGGCTTCACTGTCCATCACCAACTCCCAGAGCTTGCTTAAAATTCAAGCCCATCAAGATGGTGATGCCATCCAACCATCTCATCCTTTGACGTCCCCTTCTCCTCTGGCCTTCAATCTTTCCCTGCATCAGGGTCTTTTCCAATGAGCCAGTCTTTGCCTCAGATGGCCAAAGTATTGGAGCTTCAGCATTAGTCCTTCCAATGAATATTCAGGACTGATTTCCTCTAGCATTGACTGCATTGATTTCCTTGCAATCCAAGGGACTCTCGAGAGTCTTCCCCAACACCACAGTTCAAAACCATCAGTTCTTCAGTGCTCAGCTTTCTTTATGGTCCAACTCTCCCATGCATACCTGATGACTGTTGGGAAAACTTAGCTTTGACATATGGACCTTTGTCGGTAAAGTAATGTCTCTTCCTTTTAATACACTGTCTAGGTGGATCATAGTTTTCTTCCAAGGAGTAAGCGTCTTTCCCTTTCATGGCAGCAGTCACCATCTGCAGTGGTTTTGGAGCCCAAAGAAGAAAGCCTGACACTGGTTCCACTGTTTCCCCGTCTATGTCCCATGAAGTGATGGGACCAGATGCCATGATCTGCGTTTTCTGAATGTTGAGTTTTAAGCCAACTTTTTCACTCTCCTCTTTCACTTTCATGCAGAGCCTTTTTAGTTCCTCTTCACTTCCTGCCATAAGGGTGGTGTCATCTGCATATCTGAGGTTATTGATATTTCTCCCGGCAATCTTGAGTCCAGCGTGTGCTTCTTCCAGCCCAGCGTTTCTCATGTTGTACACTGCATAGAAGATAAATGAGTCGGGGCACAATATACGGCCTTGACATACTCCTTTTCCTATTTGGAACCAGGCTGTTGTTAGATGTCCACCTCTAACTGTTTCTTCCTGAAATGCATACAAGTTTCTCAAGAGGCAGGTCAGGTGGTCTGGTATTCCCGTCTCTTCCAGAATTTTCCACAGTTTATTGTGGTCCACGCAGTCAAAGGCTTCGGCATAGTCAATAAAGCAGAAATAGATGTTTTTTCTGAACTCTCTTGCTGTTTGGATGATCCAAGAAAAGACCAATACATAGAAAACTGTAAAGCACTGATGAAAGAAATCAAAGATCACACAGATAGATGGAGAAATATACCATGTTCATGGATCAGAATGATCAATATAGTGAAAATGAGTACACAGCACAAAGCAATCTATAGATTCAATGCAATCCCTATCAAGCTACCAATGGTATTTTTCACAGAACTAGAACAAATAGCTTCACAGTTTGTATGGAAATACAGAAAACCTGGAATAGCCCAAAGCAACCTTGCCAAAGAAGAATGGAACTGGAGGAATCAACCTACCTGACTTCAGGCTCTATTACAAAGCTACAGTCATCAAAACAGTATAAACTGGCTCATAGAAAAAGCAAAGGAATTACAGAAAAACATCTACTTCTGCTTCATTGACTACACTAAACCTTTGACTGTGTGGCTCACAGCAAACTGGAAAATTCTTCAAGAGATGGGAATACCAGTTCACCTTACCTGCCTCCTGAGAAACCTCTATGCAGGCCAAGAAGCAACAGTTAAAACTGAACATGGAATAACAAACTGGTTCCAAATTGGGGAAGAATTATGTCAAGGCTGTATATTGTCACCCTGCTTATTTAACTTATATGCAGCATACATCATGCAAAAAGCCAGGCTGGATGAATCACAAGCTGGAATCAAGATTGTCAGGAGACATACCAACAACCTTAGATGTGCAGATGAAACCACTCTAATGGCAGAAAGTGAAGAGGAACTAAAGAGCCTCATGATGAAGGTGAAAGGGGAGAGTCAAAAGGCTGGCTTAAAACTCAACATTCAAAAAACTAAGATCATGGCATCTGGTCCCATCACTTCATGGCAAATAGAGGAGAAAAAGTGGAAACAGTGACAGATTTTCTTTTCTTGGGCTCTAAAATCACTACAGACAGTGACTGCAGCCATGAAATTAAAAGATGCTGCTCCTTGGAAGAAAAGTTATGACAAACCTAGACAATGAATTAAAAAGCAGAGACATCACTTGCCAACAAAGATTCATATAGTTAAAGCTATGGTTTTTCCAGTAGCTATGTATGGATCTGAGAGTTGGACCATAAAGAATACTGAGCACTGAAGAATGGATGCTTTCAAGTTGTGGAGATGGAGAAGATTCTTGAGACTCCCTTGGACAGCAAGGAGATCAAACCAGTCAATTCTAAAGGAAATGAACACTGAATATTCATTGGAAGGAATGATGCTGAAGTTGAAGCTGCGATACTTTGGCCACCTGATGCGAAGAACTGACTCATTAGCAAAAAGTCTCATGCTGGGAAAGATTGATGGCAAGAGGACAAGGGGACAATAGAGGATGAGATGATCAGATGGCATTACCGACTCAATGGACATGAGTTTGAGCAAAATTAGGGAAATAGTGAAGGACAGGGAAGCCTGGTGAATTGCAGTCCACGAGGTCACAAAGACTCAGACACAACTTAAGTGACTGAACAACAAACATATTAAGTCCATAGGGAAGGGATGGGTCCTTTAATAAATGGTACTAGGACAACTGAAAAAAAAAAAAAAAAAAACAAAAAACAAACAAAAAAAAAAAACAGTATGATACTGGCACAGAGGCAGAAATACAGATCAAGGGAACAAAATAGAAAGCCCAGAGATAAATCCGCGCGCCTATGGACACCTTATATTTGACAAAGGAGGCAAGAATAGACAATGGAGAAAAGACAACCTCTTTAAGAAGAGGTGCTGGGAAAAATGGTCAACCACTAGTAAAAGAATGAAACTAGAACACTGTCTAACACCATACACAAAATAAATTCAAAATGGATTAAAGATCGAAACTTAAGACCAGAAACTATAAAACTCCTAGAGGCAAACATAGGCAAAACACACTCTGACATAAATCACAGCAGGATACTCTATGACCCACCTCTCAGAGTAATGGAAATAAATGAACAGGACCAAATTGTATAGCAAAATAGCACAAGTAAATGAATAGGGCCAAATTAAATTCAAAAGCTTTTGCACAACAAAGGAAAGTATAAGCAAGGTGAAAAGACAGCCTTCAGAATGGGAGGAAGTAAGAGCAAACAAAGCAGCTGACGAAGAAATAATCTCAAAAATATAAAAGCTGCTCCCACAGCTCAATTGCAGACCAAGAAATGACCAATTCAAAAAACGGGCCGATGAACTAAACAGACATTTCTCCAAAGAAGTCATACAGATGGCTAACAAACACATGAAGAGATGCTCAACATCACTTATTATCAGAGAAATGCAAATCCAGACGACCTTGAGGTACCCTCTCACGCTGGTCAGAATGGCTGTTACCCAAAAGTCTACAAACAATAAATGCTGGAGAGGGTGTGGAAAAAAGGGAACCCTCTCACTTTGTTGGTGGGAATGCAATCGAGTACAGCCACTACGGAGAATAGTGTGGAGACTCCTTAAAAAACTGAAAATAGAACTGCCATATGACCCAGGAATCCCACTGCTGGGCATGCACACAGAGGACACCAGAATTGAAAGAGTCACGGGTACCCCAATGTTCATCACAGCACTGTTAATAATAGCCAGGACACGGAAGCAACCTAGAAGTCCATCAGCTGACTAAAGGATAAAAAAGCTGGTGTACATATACACAATGGAATGTAACTCATCCATTACAAAGAATACGTTTGAATCAGTTCGAAAGAGGTGGATGAAACGGGAGCCTATTATACAGAGTGAAGGACGTCAGAAAGAAACACGCCAATACAGTACACAAACACATATATATGGAATTTAGAAAGATGGCAATGATGACCCTATATGCGAGAGAGCAAAAGAGACACAGATGTATAGAAGAGTCTTTTGGACTCCGTGGGAGAAGGCGAGGGTAGGATGATTTGAGAGAAGAGCATTGAAACATGTATATTATTCTATGTGAACCAGATCACCAGTCCAGGTTTGATGCATGAGACTAGGTGCTCAGGGCTGGTGCACTGGGATGGCACTGAGGCATGGGATGGGGAGGGAAGTGGGAGGGGGGGCTCAGGATGGGGATCCCATGGACACCCATGGCTGATTCATGTCAATGTATGGCAAAAACCACTACAATATTGCAACTTAATTAGCCTCAAATCAAAATAAATGAATTTAGAAAAAATAACTCAAAAAAAGAAAACCGGAAAGAAAGAACAGCACACCCAGGGGGTCTTTCAATTTTATTGATTTCAAATCACATTCAGTGACTGACTGTGAATCATCACTGGGGTCTCCCAGGAGTTAGAGTGCCAGAAAGATTTAATTAGGGAGCTGCAGTCCAGATAAAAGATAACATATCGTTGAGTTAAAATCTGAACTCAACTCGTTTGATGCCTATGATGAAACTCTATGTTTTAGTTCTGTCTAAAAACCTTTCAGAGGTCACGCAGGATTCTTATGGACAGAGAATGCCTTATGTATCTCCATAATTATTTGACTATTCCTTGGACCTTTTAAAACATTTCAAAATGAAAGTGAACACCAACTTAAATATCTCGTTCACTTCCTTTTAAACCATGATAAACTTGTAGAATTTGGACTAACAAAAGACTGTATTGGGGAAGAATGTTTTACGAGTGTAGTTATTTTGAAATCTTAGGGTATGGTGATAATTAAAAGACCAGCTTTTACTCAGTCTTATGTTAGTACTTATGTAAAAATTCACTGTACAGACTTCCATGACTGTCCAGTGTTTAGGACTTTGTGCTTTCCCTAGAAGGGCACGGGTTCAATCGCTGTTCAGGGAACCATGCTTCCACAACCTGCATAGTGCCCCCCGGGGGGAAAGAAAAATTCTCTGTGAGTGGTGATCCTGTTTGTTACGTGCACTTGGATTGGGCCACCACCACTGCTCTTCCTTTGGTAATACATTGCTCCCAAAATTTTCTTAGCAAAAAGGTGTCCTAATCATTATTTGGTTTGTTCCCTCCAAACATAATTGTACTCCCTGGGAGTGCTATTTTTGGGTTTTAGATGTATCAGCACTTCGTGCCTTCTGAGCACCTTTAGCCGACAGCATAGGCGAGTGATGCAACAATCCCTTTTATGAGGTAGGTGGCCAGGAGGTGATTTCTGCCTAACTTTCTCGGGGGGACTTTCTCATTCACCAACCCTATGTGACAACCTCTTCCTTTCTGGGTCTGGCAATCTAGACCCTAATGTCATTCCACACCCCAAACAAAGGCTGTAACACCATACCACTACTCCTTGCCCTTGAAATCAAGTGTTAAGCAGGGTTATCCATCTTCAGTGCAGACTCCTGACCCAATCCAGACCTCTACTCTCTGGCTAACTGGGGACCCGAGGGTCTGTTCCCCAACCTCTCGGGACCCCATCCATATTCCTCCCATCTCCAGTGCCCACCTCTTCTCTTCTTTCCCTCCCTTCCATCAGAAAATTCACACACACGCAAATATCTTTTCCCCATTTGATGTTTATTGTAATTGCAGCCATCAGTTTACTAAGTTAGTGTGATAGTCTTTCCTTGGTTGTCCATTTCTACGAAAGCAGACCTCTGGAGGCACAGTTCTACACTGTCTGGCCTTTTCGAGTCAGTTACTGGCTGCCCAGCTTGTACTTCTCCAGGGTCTCTTATTCTGGGGCGGCTGAGCTTATCTTCTCTTTTGACTCTGCCTCCTTCTTTGATGCTGCCTCATATTTTGGTACCTTTTACGGCTTTGATTCAGTTTCTTACGTGCACAGGAACGGAGAAAACAGTTGGGTTTTCTGGTTGTCTTCACCTTCTTCGACTGAGTGGCATATGGTCGGATTTTCTTTCTCAACGTTCCTTGAACAGGTCTTCTGACCCTCATGGTCATATTTCGTGCCTTGGAAGACAAGACAAGGGTATGAGACTTTAGGAAAGAAAAAAGCGGAGTTGGAAGTGAGATTTCATGAAAAAGGGATGTGGGCTCATGAGGGCTTTTGTGCCAGGCAAGGGTGGGTAGAGGTTTGGGGCAGCAAAGTCAATGGAGAACATGGGGAGCTTAGGTGGAATCATCTTACTTTCACACTGCCTCGGTACCTCCATTGACAAAGGGTCTTCTTTTGTCCATTCATCCTTGAGGCAAACCGCCTTGTAACTCTTCTTGACTGCCGTGGTTTCCCGATTCCCTTAGTCAGGATGATGCCAAGAAGTGGCCTAACCTAGAATCTCTGCCTCTGGTCTCCCTATTTATACCCTTTCAGGACAATGAGGAGCCACACCCTTCAATCTGATTGGTCAGTTAGGCACAACCCCAGCCAATAGCATCTTGGGGGGCTTAGACATCACTATGTACCCCTGTGCCCATCAACATGGGCTAGTGGATGCTGAGGGAGGCCATTTTATAACTTCTCCACTGATGACACCTCTGTGGGTCTGATTCTGGGCAGTGGTGATTCAGGGCCATGGTGTTTCTCCTCATAACCTTCAAACTTCCTTTCAGTTCCCTTTATCCTTTGACTTATATGTGCCACTTCAACACTCCTGCCTCCTTCATCCCTCTGAAAACATCTGCCAAACCTTTCTGTCCCACTTCAGCCTTTCAGAGTAATCACTTCATCTCTAGCCCACCTTCTGCCTGTTGGGGGTTCCTGAGGGGCTTAAGGAATTTAAGAGCAAGCACTTAAGGTGGCAAAGGGTAATTAAGAACAGGTTGGGTGTTTGATCTCCTGTCATGAGCTTTAACGACCCCCAGACTTGGTGAATGCTCAGTCTGTTGCCCAAAGTTTAATACACAGCCTCCCTCAGAGTACACATCAGAACAAAGACACTTCTACATGTCTCCTCCACTAAATTTTGTTGGGACACTTCAACTCTCATATTCAGCAAGGAAACTCAACTTGCTCCATCTATCAGAAATACATTCCTGATTATTATTATTATTATTTTTTTTTTAAGGAAAGTGCTCAAAGTCAAAATCAGTTCACCACTCTTCCACTGAGTCTTGACTAAATCATTTCCCCAGTCATCCCTCCTTGTCAGTTATCAGTAGGTAGGGCCCATTGCAGGCCTGACCAAGAGCTGAGCAGGACAAGTACCTGCAGGTAGCTCAGTGATAGTTGGTTGCTTGTGGGTGGGGTCCATGAGGCACTGACCAATGGAAGAGCAAGCCCTGTTGCCTAGTAACAGGATGCAGAGTAATAAGGCACAGCAATGGCTACCTGCGAAGGGCTGTGCTCTGTTACATAAGGACACTTTGGGTCCAGTGTGCTGGAATCTTTTTGATTGACTCATTTCCGACCTCTGATTTGATTTCACATAATTAGTTGACTTTTGCATATTATACTTTTCATTATATTCCCAGGCCTAGCTGTCACCAGTGCTGTCACCTCTATGCCTCTCCAACAGCTGCCACTTGATCACATGCTCAGCATATAGTATAAATAGTTCAAAGCCCACAAGATTGTGAAGTCCAGCCCACCCTGAAAACTCCTTTGACAAACCTTAAATTCACAGTGATTCTTCTACTCTTTGCAGTGTAACAGAGCAGGATGAGCACAGCCCTTAACAGGAAGCCATTGGTGTGCTTCATTTCAAGCCATCCTGTCCCTAGGCAACAGGTGCTGTTCAAACATTGCTTGGTGCCTCAGAGGGCCCCATTCACAAGCAGCCAACTGTCAATGAGTGACCATTAGTTGTCCTGCTTAGCTGTTGGTCAGCACCACAGTGGGCCCTGCCCACAGGTTACTTACTATCAATGAGGGGGCCATAGGGAAAGTGATTAAGTCAAGGGTGGTGTGGCGGTCATCAGGAGGAGACTGAGATAAGAGGCAGATTCAGGCCTCATTCTGGAGGCCCTGGAGCTCACGCAGATTTGGGCCAGTGGGTGAGCTGGAGGGCCCAGGGAATACACTGGGGACTAGATGTTGTAGCCCTCCATAGCCCTCACTAAGGCCCTCCACTAGCCTTGGCCAAAGCCTTGAGGAGCAGTGTACCTCTCCCGCATCCCTGTCGCTGCGGCCTACTAGCAGTGGTTTTCTATCTGGGTCTCAGACTGTGAGAACTGGTCTCCCCATATGGATGCCCTGAGGACGGAAACTGAGGACCTATTATGTTGGATGCCTGTCTCCGTCAGGGATGACGGCTGGGCAGAGTGTGGGAACCTGGCACTGAAGGAGCTGCTGGCTGAGATCTGCTTCCCCTTAACCAGCACTGGGACATTGCAGGGTGAAAGCTGTGCCTTGAGACTGCCCTTTCTTGTCAGGACAGAGAATAACATTCATCTAGTACAGGTTTATAGGAACCTCATTACCTGACCATGACCTAACCTTAAGCACAAAGGGTATGACACCAAGAAGTCTGCAGCAACTTACCACCACTCTCCCTAACATTTAATTGTACATGCACTTACTGAAAACTTTTACTAACTTTGGGGTCTTAGGGCATGAACCACCCATCTCCTTGTATGAATCTTTAATCAACTTTCTCTGTTCCAAACTTTAAGGTTAAGTTTTGATGGGCCTCCTTCTGCGTCAGGCACATGGACTTGCAATTTGAATAACAACGGTATTGTCTAAGGACAGACTTTGCCTCTCTTAAACAACGGCAGAGACTGGCCAACTGCTCACAATTATCCATAAAATACACGATGACTCGGCTTGGCTAAACTTTAGCCAAGCTTCTCTCCTCTGAACTTCAGCTTTCGCCCAAACTTGAGCAAGCGCTAAGATTCAAAGTTTTCTGTCTCCCTTAACAGCTCATTCTGAGAATCAGCTCACTATCAGAGAGAAACAATTGCTCTAAAACAGCCCCATCATGCTGTCTGCTCATCCATCCTCCTACCTGCCCCATCACACACACACACACACACACACACACACACACACACACACACACACACAGAGTTCCTGCTGACCCTACTCATACTTCCATGGTAAACAAACTTCTTTTTCTGTTCTACTTCAGACATGTCAGGATCTGTGCTCAAAATACTTTCCCAATTGCAATCAGTTCCGTTCAATGGCTCAGTCAATTCTGACTCTCTGAGACCCTATTGTGTGCAGCACATCAGGCTTCACTGTCCATCACCAACTCCCAGAGCTTGCTTAAAATTCAAGCCCATCAAGATGGTGATGCCATCCAACCATCTCATCCTTTGACGTCCCCTTCTCCTCTGGCCTTCAATCTTTCCCTGCATCAGGGTCTTTTCCAATGAGCCAGTCTTTGCCTCAGATGGCCAAAGTATTGGAGCTTCAGCATTAGTCCTTCCAATGAATATTCAGGACTGATTTCCTCTAGCATTGACTGCATTGATTTCCTTGCAATCCAAGGGACTCTCGAGAGTCTTCCCCAACACCACAGTTCAAAACCATCAGTTCTTCAGTGCTCAGCTTTCTTTATGGTCCAACTCTCCCATGCATACCTGATGACTGTTGGGAAAACTTAGCTTTGACATATGGACCTTTGTCGGTAAAGTAATGTCTCTTCCTTTTAATACACTGTCTAGGTGGATCATAGTTTTCTTCCAAGGAGTAAGCGTCTTTCCCTTTCATGGCAGCAGTCACCATCTGCAGTGGTTTTGGAGCCCAAAGAAGAAAGCCTGACACTGGTTCCACTGTTTCCCCGTCTATGTCCCATGAAGTGATGGGACCAGATGCCATGATCTGCGTTTTCTGAATGTTGAGTTTTAAGCCAACTTTTTCACTCTCCTCTTTCACTTTCATGCAGAGCCTTTTTAGTTCCTCTTCACTTCCTGCCATAAGGGTGGTGTCATCTGCATATCTGAGGTTATTGATATTTCTCCCGGCAATCTTGAGTCCAGCGTGTGCTTCTTCCAGCCCAGCGTTTCTCATGTTGTACACTGCATAGAAGATAAATGAGTCGGGGCACAATATACGGCCTTGACATACTCCTTTTCCTATTTGGAACCAGGCTGTTGTTCCATGTCCACCTCTATCTGTTTCTTCCTGAAATGCATACAAGTTTCTCAAGAGGCAGGTCAGGTGGTCTGGTATTCCCGTCTCTTCCAGAATTTTCCACAGTTTATTGTGGTCCACGCAGTCAAAGGCTTCGGCATAGTCAATAAAGCAGAAATAGATGTTTTTTCTGAACTCTCTTGCTGTTTGGATGATCCAAGAAAAGACCAATACATAGAAAACTGTAAAGCACTGATGAAAGAAATCAAAGATCACACAGATAGATGGAGAAATATACCATGTTCATGGATCAGAATGATCAATATAGTGAAAATGAGTACACAGCACAAAGCAATCTATAGATTCAATGCAATCCCTATCAAGCTACCAATGGTATTTTTCACAGAACTAGAACAAATAGCTTCACAGTTTGTATGGAAATACAGAAAACCTGGAATAGCCCAAAGCAACCTTGCCAAAGAAGAATGGAACTGGAGGAATCAACCTACCTGACTTCAGGCTCTATTACAAAGCTACAGTCATCAAAACAGTATAAACTGGCTCATAGAAAAAGCAAAGGAATTACAGAAAAACATCTACTTCTGCTTCATTGACTACACTAAACCTTTGACTGTGTGGCTCACAGCAAACTGGAAAATTCTTCAAGAGATGGGAATACCAGTTCACCTTACCTGCCTCCTGAGAAACCTCTATGCAGGCCAAGAAGCAACAGTTAAAACTGAACATGGAATAACAAACTGGTTCCAAATTGGGGAAGAATTATGTCAAGGCTGTATATTGTCACCCTGCTTATTTAACTTATATGCAGCATACATCATGCAAAAAGCCAGGCTGGATGAATCACAAGCTGGAATCAAGATTGTCAGGAGACATACCAACAACCTTAGATGTGCAGATGAAACCACTCTAATGGCAGAAAGTGAAGAGGAACTAAAGAGCCTCATGATGAAGGTGAAAGGGGAGAGTCAAAAGGCTGGCTTAAAACTCAACATTCAAAAAACTAAGATCATGGCATCTGGTCCCATCACTTCATGGCAAATAGAGGAGAAAAAGTGGAAACAGTGACAGATTTTCTTTTCTTGGGCTCTAAAATCACTACAGACAGTGACTGCAGCCATGAAATTAAAAGATGCTGCTCCTTGGAAGAAAAGTTATGACAAACCTAGACAATGAATTAAAAAGCAGAGACATCACTTGCCAACAAAGATTCATATAGTTAAAGCTATGGTTTTTCCAGTAGCTATGTATGGATCTGAGAGTTGGACCATAAAGAATACTGAGCACTGAAGAATGGATGCTTTCAAGTTGTGGAGATGGAGAAGATTCTTGAGACTCCCTTGGAGAGCAAGGAGATCAAACCAGTCAATTCTAAAGGAAATGAACACTGAATATTCATTGGAAGGAATGATGCTGAAGTTGAAGCTGCGATACTTTGGCCACCTGATGCGAAGAACTGACTCATTAGCAAAAAGTCTCATGCTGGGAAAGATTGATGGCAAGAGGACAAGGGGACAATAGAGGATGAGATGATCAGATGGCATTACCGACTCAATGGACATGAGTTTGAGCAAAATTAGGGAAATAGTGAAGGACAGGGAAGCCTGGTGAATTGCAGTCCACGAGGTCACAAAGACTCAGACACAACTTAAGTGACTGAACAACAAACATATTAAGTCCATAGGGAAGGGATGGGTCCTTTAATAAATGGTACTAGGACAACTGAAAAAAAA
This sequence comes from Bubalus kerabau, assembly GCF_029407905.1. Lineage (NCBI taxonomy): Eukaryota > Metazoa > Chordata > Mammalia > Artiodactyla > Bovidae > Bubalus > Bubalus kerabau. Next base: position 37,080,048 of record NC_073647.1, on the reverse strand, counting down.
AAAAAAACAAAACAAAAAACAAACAAAAAAAAAAACAGTATGATACTGGCACAGAGGCAGAAATACAGATCAAGGGAACAAAATAGAAAGCCCAGAGATAAATCCGCGCGCCTATGGACACCTTATATTTGACAAAGGAGGCAAGAATAGACAATGGAGAAAAGACAACCTCTTTAAGAAGAGGTGCTGGGAAAAATGGTCAACCACTAGTAAAAGAATGAAACTAGAACACTGTCTAACACCATACACAAAATAAATTCAAAATGGATTAAAGATCGAAACTTAAGACCAGAAACTATAAAACTCCTAGAGGCAAACATAGGCAAAACACACTCTGACATAAATCACAGCAGGATACTCTATGACCCACCTCTCAGAGTAATGGAAATAAATGAACAGGACCAAATTGTATAGCAAAATAGCACAAGTAAATGAATAGGGCCAAATTAAATTCAAAAGCTTTTGCACAACAAAGGAAAGTATAAGCAAGGTGAAAAGACAGCCTTCAGAATGGGAGGAAGTAAGAGCAAACAAAGCAGCTGACGAAGAAATAATCTCAAAAATATAAAAGCTGCTCCCACAGCTCAATTGCAGACCAAGAAATGACCAATTCAAAAAACGGGCCGATGAACTAAACAGACATTTCTCCAAAGAAGTCATACAGATGGCTAACAAACACATGAAGAGATGCTCAACATCACTTATTATCAGAGAAATGCAAATCCAGACGACCTTGAGGTACCCTCTCACGCTGGTCAGAATGGCTGTTACCCAAAAGTCTACAAACAATAAATGCTGGAGAGGGTGTGGAAAAAAGGGAACCCTCTCACTTTGTTGGTGGGAATGCAATCGAGTACAGCCACTACGGAGAATAGTGTGGAGACTCCTTAAAAAACTGAAAATAGAACTGCCATATGACCCAGGAATCCCACTGCTGGGCATGCACACAGAGGACACCAGAATTGAAAGAGTCACGGGTACCCCAATGTTCATCACAGCACTGTTAATAATAGCCAGGACACGGAAGCAACCTAGAAGTCCATCAGCTGACTAAAGGATAAAAAAGCTGGTGTACATATACACAATGGAATGTAACTCATCCATTACAAAGAATACGTTTGAATCAGTTCGAAAGAGGTGGATGAAACGGGAGCCTATTATACAGAGTGAAGGACGTCAGAAAGAAACACGCCAATACAGTACACAAACACATATATATGGAATTTAGAAAGATGGCAATGATGACCCTATATGCGAGAGAGCAAAAGAGACACAGATGTATAGAAGAGTCTTTTGGACTCCGTGGGAGAAGGCGAGGGTAGGATGATTTGAGAGAAGAGCATTGAAACATGTATATTATTCTATGTGAACCAGATCACCAGTCCAGGTTTGATGCATGAGACTAGGTGCTCAGGGCTGGTGCACTGGGATGGCACTGAGGCATGGGATGGGGAGGGAAGTGGGAGGGGGGGCTCAGGATGGGGATCCCATGGACACCCATGGCTGATTCATGTCAATGTATGGCAAAAACCACTACAATATTGCAACTTAATTAGCCTCAAATCAAAATAAATGAATTTAGAAAAAATAACTCAAAAAAAGAAAACCGGAAAGAAAGAACAGCACACCCAGGGGGTCTTTCAATTTTATTGATTTCAAATCACATTCAGTGACTGACTGTGAATCATCACTGGGGTCTCCCAGGAGTTAGAGTGCCAGAAAGATTTAATTAGGGAGCTGCAGTCCAGATAAAAGATAACATATCGTTGAGTTAAAATCTGAACTCAACTCGTTTGATGCCTATGATGAAACTCTATGTTTTAGTTCTGTCTAAAAACCTTTCAGAGGTCACGCAGGATTCTTATGGACAGAGAATGCCTTATGTATCTCCATAATTATTTGACTATTCCTTGGACCTTTTAAAACATTTCAAAATGAAAGTGAACACCAACTTAAATATCTCGTTCACTTCCTTTTAAACCATGATAAACTTGTAGAATTTGGACTAACAAAAGACTGTATTGGGGAAGAATGTTTTACGAGTGTAGTTATTTTGAAATCTTAGGGTATGGTGATAATTAAAAGACCAGCTTTTACTCAGTCTTATGTTAGTACTTATGTAAAAATTCACTGTACAGACTTCCATGACTGTCCAGTGTTTAGGACTCTGTGCTTTCCCTAGAAGGGCACGGGTTCAATCGCTGTTCAGGGAACCATGCTTCCACAACCTGCATAGTGCCCCCCGGGGGGAAAGAAAAATTCTCTGTGAGTGGTGATCCTGTTTGTTACGTGCACTTGGATTGGGCCACCACCACTGCTCTTCCTTTGGTAATACATTGCTCCCAAAATTTTCTTAGCAAAAAGGTGTCCTAATCATTATTTGGTTTGTTCCCTCCAAACATAATTGTACTCCCTGGGAGTGCTATTTTTGGGTTTTAGATGTATCAGCACTTCGTGCCTTCTGAGCACCTTTAGCCGACAGCATAGGCGAGTGATGCAACAATCCCTTTTATGAGGTAGGTGGCCAGGAGGTGATTTCTGCCTAACTTTCTCGGGGGGACTTTCTCATTCACCAACCCTATGTGACAACCTCTTCCTTTCTGGGTCTGGCAATCTAGACCCTAATGTCATTCCACACCCCAAACAAAGGCTGTAACACCATACCACTACTCCTTGCCCTTGAAATCAAGTGTTAAGCAGGGTTATCCATCTTCAGTGCAGACTCCTGACCCAATCCAGACCTCTACTCTCTGGCTAACTGGGGACCCGAGGGTCTGTTCCCCAACCTCTCGGGACCCCATCCATATTCCTCCCATCTCCAGTGCCCACCTCTTCTCTTCTTTCCCTCCCTTCCATCAGAAAATTCACACACACGCAAATATCTTTTCCCCATTTGATGTTTATTGTAATTGCAGCCATCAGTTTACTAAGTTAGTGTGATAGTCTTTCCTTGGTTGTCCATTTCTACGAAAGCAGACCTCTGGAGGCACAGTTCTACACTGTCTGGCCTTTTCGAGTCAGTTACTGGCTGCCCAGCTTGTACTTCTCCAGGGTCTCTTATTCTGGGGCGGCTGAGCTTATCTTCTCTTTTGACTCTGCCTCCTTCTTTGATGCTGCCTCATATTTTGGTACCTTTTACGGCTTTGATTCAGTTTCTTACGTGCACAGGAACGGAGAAAACAGTTGGGTTTTCTGGTTGTCTTCACCTTCTTCGACTGAGTGGCATATGGTCGGATTTTCTTTCTCAACGTTCCTTGAACAGGTCTTCTGACCCTCATGGTCACATTTCGTGCCTTGGAAGACAAGACAAGGGTATGAGACTTTAGGAAAGAAAAAAGCGGAGTTGGAAGTGAGATTTCATGAAAAAGGGATGTGGGCTCATGAGGGCTTTTGTGCCAGGCAAGGGTGGGTAGAGGTTTGGGGCAGCAAAGTCAATGGAGAACATGGGGAGCTTAGGTGGAATCATCTTACTTTCACACTGCCTCGGTACCTCCGTTGACAAAGGGTCTTCTTTTGTCCATTCATCCTTGAGGCAAACCGCCTTGTAACTCTTCTTGACTGCCGTGGTTTCCCGATTCCCTTAGTCAGGATGATGCCAAGAAGTGGCCTAACCTAGAATCTCTGCCTCTGGTCTCCCTATTTATACCCTTTCAGGACAATGAGGAGCCACACCCTTCAATCTGATTGGTCAGTTAGGCACAACCCCAGCCAATAGCATCTTGGGGGGCTTAGACATCACTATGTACCCCTGTGCCCATCAACATGGGCTAGTGGATGCTGAGGGAGGCCATTTTATAACTTCTCCACTGATGACACCTCTGTGGGTCTGATTCTGGGCAGTGGTGATTCAGGGCCATGGTGTTTCTCCTCATAACCTTCAAACTTCCTTTCAGTTCCCTTTATCCTTTGACTTATATGTGCCACTTCAACACTCCTGCCTCCTTCATCCCTCTGAAAACATCTGCCAAACCTTTCTGTCCCACTTCAGCCTTTCAGAGTAATCACTTCATCTCTAGCCCACCTTCTGCCTGTTGGGGGTTCCTGAGGGGCTTAAGGAATTTAAGAGCAAGCACTTAAGGTGGCAAAGGGTAATTAAGAACAGGTTGGGTGTTTGATCTCCTGTCATGAGCTTTAACGACCCCCAGACTTGGTGAATGCTCAGTCTGTTGCCCAAAGTTTAATACACAGCCTCCCTCAGAGTACACATCAGAACAAAGACACTTCTACATGTCTCCTCCACTAAATTTTGTTGGGACACTTCAACTCTCATATTGAGCAAGGAAACTCAACTTGCTCCATCTATCAGAAATACATTCCTGATTATTATTATTATTATTATTATTTTTTAAGGAAAGTGCTCAAAGTCAAAATCAGTTCACCACTCTTCCACTGAGTCTTGTCTAAATCATTTCCCCAGTCATCCCTCCTTGTCAATTATCAGTAGGTAGGGCCCATTGCAGGCCTGACCAAGAGCTGAGTAGGACAAGTACCTGCAGTTAGCTCAGTGATAGTTGGTTGCTTGTGGGTGGGACCAATGAGGCACTGACCAATGCCTGAGCAAGCCCTGTTGCCTAGGAACAGGATGCAGAGTAATAAGGCACAGCAATGGCTACCTGCGAAGGGCTGTGCTCTGTTACATAAGGACACTTTTGGTCCAGTGTGCTGGAATCTTTTTGATTGACTCATTTCCGACCTCAGATTTGATTTCACATAATTAGTTAACTTTTGCATATCATACTTTTCATTATATTCCCAGGCCTAGCTGTCACCAGTGCTGTCATCTCTATGCCTCTCCAACAGCTGCCACTTGATCACATGCTCAGCATATAGTATAAATAATTCAAAGCCCACAAGAATGTGAAGTCCAGCCCACCCTGAAAACTCCTTTGACAAACCTTAAATTCTCAGTGATTCTAATACTCTTTGCAGTGTAACAGAGCAGGATGAGGACAGCCCTTAACCGGAAGACATTGGTGTGCTTCATTTCAAGCCATCCTGTTCCTAGGCAACAGGTGCTGCTCAAACATTGCTTGGTGCCTCCGAGGGCCCCATTCACAAGCAGCCAACTGTCAATGAGTGTCCATTAGTTGTCCTGCTTAGCTGTTGGTCAGCACCACAGTGGGCCCTGCCCACAGGTTACTTACTATCAATGAGGGGGCCATTGGGAAAGTGAATAAGTCAAGGGTGGTGTGGCGGTCATCAGGAGGAGACTGAGATAAGAGGCAGATTCAGGGCTCATTCTGGAGGCCCTGGAGCTCACGCAGACTTGGGCCAGTGGGCGAACTGGAGGGCCCAGGGAATACACTGGGGACTAGATGTTGTAGCCCTCCATAGCCCTCACTAAGGCCCTCCACTAGCCTTGGCCAAAGCCTTGAGGAGCAGTGTACCTCTCCCGCATCCTTGTCGCTGCGACCTACTAGCAGTGGTTTTCTTTCTGGGTCTCAGTCTGTGAGAACTGGTCTCCCCCTATGGGTGCCCTGAGGACCGACACTGAGGACCTATTATGTTGGTTGCCTGTCTCCGTCAGGGATGACGGCTGGGCAGAGTGTGGGAACCTGGCACTGAAGGAGCTGCTGGCTGAGATCTGCTTCCCCTTAACCAGCACTGGGACATTGCAAGGTGAAAGCTGTGCCTTGAGACTGCCCTTTCTTGTCAGGACATAAAATAACATTCATCTAGTAGAGGTTTATGGGAACCTCATTACCTGACCATTACCTAACCTTAAGCACAAAGGATATGACACCAAGAAGTCTGCAGCAACTTACCACCACTCTCCCTAACATTTAATTGTACATGCACTTACTGAAAACTTTTACTAACTTTGGGGTCTTAGGGCATGAACCACCCATCTCCTTGTATGAATCTTTAATCAACCTTTCTCTGTTCCAAACTTTAAGGTTAAGTTTTGATGGGCCTCCTTCTGCGTCAGGCACATGGACTTGCAATTTGAATAACAACGGTATTGTCTAAGGAAAGACTTTGCCTCTCTTAAACAACAGCAGAGACTGGCCAAGTGCTCACAATTATCCATAAAATACACGCTGACTCGGCTTGGCTGAACTTTAGCCAAGCTTCTCTCCTCTGAACTTCAGATTTCGCCCAAACTTGAGCAAGCGCTAAGATTCAAAGTTTTCTGTTTCCCTTAACAGCTCATTCTGAGAATCAGCTCACTATCAGAGAGAAACAATTCCTGTTAAACAGCCCCATCATGCTGTCTGCTCATCCATCTCACTACTGGGCCCATCACACACACACACACACACACACACACACACACACACACACACACACAGAGTTCCTGCTGACCCTACTCATACTTCCATGTTAAAGAAACTTCTTTTTCTGTTCTACTTTCAGACATGTCAGGATCTGTGCTCAAAACACTTTCCCAAATGCAATCAGTTCCGTTCAATGGCTCAGTCAATTCTGACTCTCTGAGACCCTATTGTCTGCAGCACATCAGGCTTCACTGTCCATCACCAACTCCCAGAGCTTGCTTAAAATTCAAGCCCATCAAGAGGGTGATGCCATCCAACCATCTCATCCTTTGTCGTCTCCTTCTCCTCTGGCCTTCAATCTTTCCCTGCCTCAGGGTCTTTTCCCATGAGTCAGTCTTTGTCTCAGATGGCCAAAGTATTAGAGTTTCAGCATTACCCCTTCCAATGAATATTCAGGACTGATTTCCTCTAGCATTGACTGCATTGATTTCCTTGCAATCCAAAGGACTCTCGAGAGTCTTTCCCAAAACCACAGTTCAAAACCATCAGTTCTTCAGTGCTCAGCTTTCTTTATGGTCAACTCTCCCATGCATACATGATGACTGTTGGGAAAACTTAGCTTTGACATATGGACCTTTGTTGGTAACGTAATGTCTCTTCCTTTAATACACTGTCTAGGTTGGTCATAGCTTTTCTTCCAAGGAGTAAGCGTCTTTCCCTTTCATGGCTGCAGTCACCATCTGCAGTGGTTTTGGAGCCCCAAAAAGAAAGCCTGACACTGGATCAACTGTTTCCCCATCTATTTCCCATGAAGTGTTGGGACCAGATGCCATGATCTGCGTTTTATGAATGTTGAGTTTTAAGCCAACTTTTTCACTCTCCTCTTTCACTTTCATCCAGAGCCTTTTTAGTTCCTCTTCACTATCTGCCATAAGGGTGGTGTCATCTGCATATCTGAGGTTATTGATATTTCTCCTGGCAATCTTGAGTCCAGCATGTGCTTCTTCCAGCCCAGCGTTTCTCATGTTGTACACTGCATAGAGTTTAAGTGCGTCGGGGCACAATATACAGCCTTGACACAATATACACCTTTTCCTATTTGGAACCAGGCTGTTGTTCCATGTCCACCTCTAACTGTTGCTTCCACACCTGCATACAAGTTTCTCAAGAGGCAGGTCAGGTGGTCTGTTATTCCTGTCTCTTCCAGTATTTTCCACAGTTTATTGTGGTCCACACAGTCAAAGGCTTCGTCATAGTCAATAAAGCAGAAATAGATGTTTTTTCTGAACTCTCTTGCTGTTTGGATGATCCAAGAAAAGACCAATACATAGAAAACTGTAAAGCACTGAAGAAAGAAATCAAAGATCACACAGATAGATGGAGAAATATACCATGTTCATGGATCAGAATGATCAATATAGTGAAAATGAGTACACAACACAAAGCAATCTATTAATTCAATGCAATCCCTATCAAGCTACCAATGGTATTTTTCACAGAACTAGAACAAATAGCTTCACAGTTTGTATGGAAATACAGAAAACATGGAATAGCCCAAAGCAACCTTGCCAAAGAAGAATGGAACTGGAGGAAACAACCTACCTGACTTCAGGCTCTACTACAATGCTACCGTCATCAAAACAATATGGTACTGGTACAGAGGCAGAAATACAGTTCAAGGGAACAAAATTGAAAGCCCAGCGATAAATCCACGCACCTATGGACATTTTATATTTGAGAAAGGAGGCAAGAATATACAATGGAGAAAAGACAACCTCTTTAAGAAGAGGTGCTGGGAAAAATGGTCAACCACTTGTAAAAGAATGAAACTAGAACACTGTCTTACACCATACAGAGAATAACTTCAAAATGGATTAAAGATCGAAACATAAGAGCAGAAAGTATAAAACTCCTAGAGGCAAACATAGCCAAAACACTCTCTGACATAAATCACAGCAGGATACTCTATGACCCACCTCCCAGATTAATGGATATAAATGAACAGGACCAAATTATATAGCAAAATAGCCCAAGTAAATGAATAGGGCCAAATTAAATTCAAAAGCTTTTGCACAACAAAGGAAAGTATAAGCAAGGTGAAAATACGGCCTTCAGAATGGGAGGAAGTAAGAGCAAACAAAGCATCTGACAAAGACATAATCTAAAAAAATTAAAAGTTGCTCCCACAGCTCAATTGCAGACCAAGGAATGACCAATTCAAAAAACGGGCCGACGAACTAAACAGACATTTCTCCCAAGAAGACATACAGATGGCGAACAAACACATGAAGAGATGCTCATCATCACTCATTATCAGAGAAATGCAAATCCAGACGACCTTGAGGTACCCTCTCACGCTGGTCAGAATGGCTGTTACCCAAAAGTCTACAAACAATAAATGCTGGAGAGGGTGTGGAGAAAAGGGAACCCTCTCACGTTGTTGGTGGGAATGCAATTGAGTACAGCCACTACCGAGAATAGTGTGGAGACTCCGTAAAAAACTGAAGATAGAACTGCCATATGACCCAGGAATCCCACTGCTGGGCATGCACACCGAGGACACCAGCATTGAAAGAATCACGTGTACCCCAAATTTCAGCGCAGCACTGTTAATAATATCCAGGACATGTAAGCAACCTAGAAGTCCATCAGCTGACTAAAGGATAAGAAAGCTGGTGTACATATACACTATGGAATGTAACTCATTCATTACAAAGAATACGTTTGAATCACTTCGAAGGAGGTGGATGAAACTGGAGCCTCTTATACAGAGTGAAGGACGTCAAAAAGAAACACACCAATACAGTACACTAACACATATATATGGAATTTAGAAAGATGGCAAGGATGACCCTATATGCGAGAGAGCAAAAGAGACACAGATATATAGAAGAGTCTTTTGGACTCCGTGGGAGAAGGCGAGGGTAGGATGATTCGAGAGAAGAGCATTGAAACATGTATATTATTCTATGAGAACCAGATCACCAGTCCAGGTTTGATGCATGAGACTAGGTGCTCAGGGCTGGTGCACTGGGATGACCCTGAGGCATGGGATGGGGAGGGAGGTGGGAGGGGGGATTCAGGATGGGAAACCCATGGACACCCATGGCTGATTCATGTCAATGTATGGCAAAAAGCACTACAATATTGCAACGTAATTAGCCTCAAATCAAAATAAATAAATTTAGAAAAAAGAACTCAAAAAAGAAAAACGGAAAGAAAGGACAGCACACCCAGGGGGTCTTTCACTTTTATTGATTTTAAATCACATTCAGTGACTGACTGTGAATCATCACTGGGGTCTCCCAGGAGTTAGAGTGCCAGAAAGATTTAATTAGGGAGCTGCAGTCCAGATAAAAGATAACATATCGTTGAGTTAAAATCTGAACTCAACTCGTTTGATGCCTATGGTGAAACTCTGTTTTAGTTCTGTCTAAAAAGCTTTCTGAAGACACGCAGGATTCTTATGGTCAGAGACTGCCTGATGTATCTCCATAATTGTTTGACTATTCCTTGGACCTTTTAAAACATTTCAAAATGAAAGTTAACACAAACTTAAATATCTCGTACTCTTCCTTTTAAACCATGATAAACTTGTAGAATTTGGACTAACAAAAGACTTTATTGGGGAAGAATGTTTTAGGAGTGTAGTTATTTTGAAATCCTAGGGTATGGTGATAATTAAAAGACCAGCTTTTACTCAGTCTTATGTTAGTACTTATGTAAAATTTCACTGTACAGACTTCCATGACTGCCCAGTGCTTAGGACTCCGTGCTTTCCCTAAAAGGGCACGGGTTCAATGGAGGCTGAACAACACGCTGCTGAATAACCAACAAATCACAGAAAAAATCAAAAAAGAAATCAAAATTTGCATAGAAACGAATGAAAATGAAAACACAACAACCCAAAACCTGTGGGACACGGTAAAAGCAGTCCTAAGGGGAAAGTTCATAGCAATACAGGCACACCTCAAGAAACAAGAAAAAAGTCAAATAAATAACCTAACTCTACACCTAAAGCAACTAGAAAAGGAAGAAAGGAAGAACCCCAGGGTTCGTAGAAGGAAAGAAATCTTAAAAATTAGAGCAGAAATAAATGCAAAAGAAACAAAAGAGACCATAGCAAAAATCAACAAAACCAAAAGCTGGTTCTTTGAAAGGATAAATAAAATTGACAAACCATTAGCCAGACTCATCAAGAAACAAAAGGAGAAAAATCAAATCAATAAAATTAGAAATGAAAATGGAGAGATCACAACAGACAACACAGAAATACAAAGGATCATAAGAGAGTACTATCAACAATTATATGCCAATAAAATGGACAACGAGGAAGAAATGGACAAATTCTTAGAAAAGTACAACTTTCCAAAACTCGATCAGGAAGAAATAGAAAAGCATAACAGACCCATCACAAGCACGGAGATTGAAACTGTAATAAAAAATCTTCCAGCAAACAAAAGCCCAGGTCCAGACGGCTTCACAGCTGAATTCTACCAAAAATTTAGAGAAGAGCTAGCACCTATCCTGCTCAAACTCTTCCAGAAAATTGCAGAGGATGGTAAACTTCCAAACTCATTCTATGAGGCCACCATCACCCTAATACCAAAACCTGACAAAGATCCCACAAAAAAAGAAAACTAGAGGCCAATATCACTGATGAACATAGATGCAAAAATCCTTAACAAAATTCTAGCAATCAGAATCCAACAACACATTAAAAAGATCATACACCATGACCAAGTGGGCTTTATCCCAGGGATGCAAGGATTCTTCAATATCCGCAAATCAATCAATGTAATACACCACATTAACAAATTGAAAAATAAAAACCATATGATTATCTCAATAGATGCAGAGAAAGCCTTTGACAAAATTCAACATCCATTTATGATCAAAACTCTCCAGAAAGCAGGAATAGAAGGAACATACCTCAACATAATAAAAGCTATATATGACAAACCCACAGCAAACATTATCCTCAATGGTGAAAAATTGAAAGCATTTCCTCTAAAGTCAGGAACAAGACAAGGGTGCCCACTTTCACCATTACTATTCAACATAGTTTTGGAAGTTTTGGCCACAGCAATCAGAACAGAAAAAGAAATAAAAGGAATCCAAATTGGAAAAGAAGAAGTAAAGCTCTCACTGTTTGCAGATGACATGATCCTCTACATAGAAAACCCTAAAGACTCCACCAGAAAATTACTAGAACTAATCAATGACTATAGTAAAGTTGCAGGATATAAAATCAACACACAGAAATCCCTTGCATTCCTATACACTAATAATGAGCAAACAGAAAAAGAAATTAAGGAAACAATTCCATTCACCATTGCAACGGAAAGAATAAAATACTTAGGAATATATCTACCTAAAGAATCTAAAGACCTATATATAGAAAACTATAAAACACTAGTGAAAGAAATCAAAGAGGACACTAACAGATGGAGAAATATACCATGTTCATGGATTGGAAGAATCAATGTAGTGAAAATGAGTATACTACCCAAAGCAATCTATAGATTCAATGCAATCCCTATCAAGCTACCAACAGCATTCTTCACAGAGCTAGAACAAATAATTTCACAATTTGTATGGAAAAACAAAAAACCTCGAATAGCCAAAGCGATCTTGAGAAAGAAGAATGGAACTGGAGGAATCAACCTACCTGACTTCAGGCTCTACTACAAAGCCACAGTTATCAAGACAGTATGGTACTGGCACAAAGACAGAAATATAGATCAATGGAACAAAATAGAAAGCCCAGAGATAAATCCACGCACATATGGGCACCTTATCTTCGACAAAGGAGGCAAGAATATACAATGGATTAAAGACAATCTCTTTAACAAGTGGTGCTGGGAACTCTGGTCAACCACTTGTAAAAGAATGAAACTAGAACACTTTCTAACACCATACACAAAAATAAACTCAAAATGGATTAAAGATCTAAACGTAAGACCAGAAACTATAAAACTCCTAGAGGAGAACCTAGGCAAAACACTCTCTGACATACATCACAGCAGGATCCTCTATGACCCACCTCCCAGAATATTGGAAATAAAAGCAAAAATAAACAAATGGGACCTAATTAACCTTAAAAGCTTCTGCACATCAAAGGAAACTATTAGCAAGGTGAAAAGACAGCCTTCAGAATGGGAGAAGATAATAGCAAATGAAGCAACTGACAAACAACTAATCTCGAGAATATACAAGCAACTCCTACAGCTCAACTCCAGAAAAATAAATGACCCAATCAAAAAATGGGCCAAAGAACTAAATAGACATTTCTCCAAAGAAGACATACAGATGGCTAACAAACACATGAAAAGATGCTCAACATCTCTCATTATCAGAGAAATGCAAATCAAAACCACTATGAGGTACCATTTCACACCAGTCAGAATGGCTGCGATCCAAAAGTCTACAAGTAATAAATGCTGGAGAGGGTGTGGAGAAAAGGGAACCCTCTTCCACTGTTGGTGGGAATGCAAACTAGTACAGCCACTATGGAGAACAGTGTGGAGATTCCTTAAAAAACTGGAAATAGACCTGCCTTATGATCCAGCAATCCCACTGCTGGGCATACACACTGAGGAAACCAGAAGGGAAAGAGACACGTGTACCCCAATGTTCATCGCAGCACTGTTTATAATAGCCAGGACATGGAAGCAACCTAGATGTCCATCAGCAGATGAATGGATAAGAAAGCTGTGGTACATATACACAATGGAGTATTACTCAGCCATTAAAAAGAATACATTTGAATCAGTTCTAATGAGGTGGATGAAACTGGAGCCTATTATACAGAGTGAAGTAAGCCAGAAAGAAAAACACCAATACAGTATACTAACGCATATATATGGAATTTAGAAAGATGGTAACAATAACCCTGTGTACGAGACAGCAAAAGAGACACTGATGTATAGAACAGTCTTATGGACTCTGTGGGAGAGGGAGAGGGTGGGAAGATTTGGGAGAATGGCATTGAAACATGTAAAATATCAGGTATGAAATGAGTTGCCAGTCCAGGTTCGATGCACGATACTGGATGCTTGGGGCTGGTGCACTGGGACGACCCAGAGGGATGGAATGGGGAGGGAGGAGGGAGGAGGGTTCAGGATGGGGAACACATCTATACCTGTGGCGGATTCATTTTGATATTTGGCAAATTTAATACAGTTATGTAAAGTTTAAAAATAAAATAAAATTAAAAAAAAAACAACAAAAAAAATAAAAATAAAAGTAAGTTGAAATATCATCAAAAAAAAAAAAAAAAAAAAAAAGGCACGGGTTCAATCGCTGTTCAGGGAACCATGCTTCCACAACCTGCATAGTGCCCCCCGGGGGGAAAGAAAAATTCTCTGTGAGTGGTGATCTTGTTTGTAACGTGCACTGGGATTGGGCCACCATCACTGCTCTTCCTTTGGGAATACATTGCTCCCAAAATTTTCTTAGCAAAAAGGTGTCCTAGTCATTATTTGTTTTTTTTTCCTCCAAACATTATTGTACTCCCTGGGAGTGCTAATTGTGGGTTTTAGGTGTATCAGCACTTCGTTCCTTCTGAGCACCTTTAGCCGACAGCATAGGCGAGTGATGCAACAATCCCTTTTATGAGGTAGGTGGCCAGGAGTTGATTCCTTCCTACCTTTCTCGGGGGGACTTTCACATTCACCAACCCTATGTGACAACCTCTTCCTTTCTGGGTCTGGCAATCTAGACCTTAATGTCATTCCACACCCCAAACAAAGGCTGTACCACCATACCACTACTCCTTGCCCTTGAAATCAAATGTTAATCAGGGTTATCCATCTTCAGTGCAGACTCCTGACCCAATCCAGACCACTACTCTCTGACTAACTGGGGACCAGAGGGTCTGTTCCCCAACCTCTCGGGACCCCATATCCCTCCCATCTCCAGTGCCCACCTCTTCTCTTCTTTCCCTACCTTCCACCAGAAAAGTCACACACCCGCAATTATCTTTTCCCCATTTGATGTTTATTGTAATTGCAGCTATCAGTTTACTACGTTAGTGTGAGAGTCTTTCCTTGGTTGGCCATTTCTACGAAAGCAGACCTCTGGAGGCACAGTTCTACAATGTCTGTCCTTTTCGAGTCAGTTACTGGCTGCCCAGCTTGTACTTCTCCAGGGTCTCTTATTCTGGGGCGGCTGAGCTTATCTTCTCTTTGGATTCTGCCTCCTTCTTTGATCCCGCCTCATATTTTGGCACCTTTTACGGCTTTGATTCAGTTTCTTACGTGCACAGGAACAGGGAAAACAGTTGAGTTTTCTGGTTGTCTTCACCTTCTTCGACTGAGTGGCATATGGTCGGATTTTCTTTCTCAAGGTTCCTTGAAGAGGTCTTCTGACCCTCATGGTCATATTTCGTGCCTGGAAAGACAAGACAAGGGTATGAGACTTTAGGAAAGAAAAAAGTGGAGTTGGAAGGGAGATTTCATGAAAAAGGGATGTGGGCTAATGAGGGCTTTTGTGCCAGGCAAGGGTGGGTAGAGGTTTGGGGCAGCAAAGTCAATGGAGAACATGGGGAGCTTAGTTGGAATCATCTTACTTTCACACTGCCTCGGTACCTCCATTGACAAAGGGTCTTCTTTTGTCCATTCATCCTTGAGGCAAACCGCCTTTTACTCTTCTTGACTGCCGTGGGTTCCTGATTCCCTTAGTCAGGATGATGCCAAGAAGTGGCCTAACCTAGAATCTCTGCCTCTGGTCTCCCTATTTATACCCTTTCAGGACAATGAGGAGCCACACCCTTCAATCTGATTGGTCAGTTAGGCACCACCCCAGCCAAGAACATCTTGGGGGGCTTAGACATCACAATGTACCACTGTGCCCATCAACATGGGCTAGTGGATGCTGAGGGAGGCCATTTTATAACTTCTCCACTGCTGACACCTCTGTGTGTCTGATTCTGGGGAATGGTGATTCAGGGCCATGGTGTTTCTCCTCATGACCTTCAAACTCCCTTTCAGTTCCCTTTATCCTTTGACTTATTTGTGGCACTTCAACACTCCTGCCTCCTTCATCCCTCTGTAAATATCTTCCGAACACTTTCTGTCCCACTTCAGCCTTTCAGAGTAATCACTTCATCTCTAGCCCACCTTCTGCCTGTTGGGGGTTCCTGAGGGGCTTAAGGAACTTAAGAGCAAGCACTTAAGGTGGAAAAGGGTAATTAAGAACAAGTTGGGTGTTTGATCTCCTGTGATGAGCTTTTACCACCCCCAGACTTGGTGAATGCTCAGTCTGTTGCCCAAAGTTTAATACACAGTCTCCCTCAGAGGACACATCAGAACAAAGACACTTCTACATCTCTCATCCTCTAAATTTTGTTGGGACACTTCAACACTCATATTGAGCCAGGAAACTCAACTTGCCCCATCTATAAGAAACTCATTCCTGATTATTATTATTATTATTATTATTAATTTTTTTAAGGAAAGTGCTCAAAGTCAAAATCAGTTCACCACTCTAGCACTGAGTCTTGACTAAATCATTTCCCCAGTCATACCTACTTGTCAGTTATCAGAAGGTAGGGCCCATTGCAGGCCTGACCAATAGCTGAGCAGGACAAGTACCTGCAGGTAGCTCAGTGATAGTTGGTTGCTTGTGGGTGGGGCCAATGAGGCACTGACCAATGGCTGAGCAAGCCCTGTTGCCTAGGAACAGGATGCAGAGTAATAAGGCACAGCAATGGCTACCTGCGAAGGGCTGTGCTCTGTTACATAAGGACACTTTGGGTCCAGTGTGCTGGAATCTTTTTGATTGACTCATTTCCGACCTCAGATTTGATTTCACATAATTAGTTAACTTTTGCATATCATACTTTTCATTATATTCCCAGGCATAGCTGTCACCAGTGCTGTCATCTCTATGCCTCTCCAACAGCTGCCACTTGATCACATGCTCAGCCTATAGTATAAATAGTTCAAAGCCAACAAGAATGTGAAGTCCAGCCCACCCTGAAAACTTTGACAAACCTTAAATTCACAGTGATTCTTCTACTCTTTGCAGTGTAACAGAGCAGGAGGAGCACAGCCCTTAACAGGAAGCCATTGGTGTGCTTCATTTCAAGCCATCCTGTCCCTAGGCAACAGGTGCTGTTCAAACATTGCTAGGTGCCTCAGAGGGCCCCATTCACAAGCAGCCAACTGTCAATGAGTGACCATTAGTTGTCCTGCTTAGATGTTGGTCAGCACCACAGTGGGCCCTGCCCACCGGTTACTTACTATCAATGAGGGGGCCATTGGGAAAGTGATTAAGTCAAGGGTGGTGTGGCGGTCATCAGGAGGAGACTGAGATAAGAGGCAGATTCAGGCCTCATTCTGGAGGCACTGGAGCTCACGCAGACTTGGGCCAGTGGGTGAGCTGGAGGGCCCAGTGAATACCCTGGGGACTAGATGTTGTAGCCCTCCATAGCCCTCACTATGGCCCTCCACTAGCCTTGGCCAAAGCCTTGAGGTGCAGTGTACCTCTCCCGCATCCCTGTCGCTGCGACCAACTAGCAGTGGTTTTCTTTCTGGGTCTCAGTCTGTGAGAACTGGTCTCCCCATATGGATGCCCTGAGGACGGACACTGAGGACCTACTATGTTGGATGCCTGTATCCGTCAGGGATGAGGGCTGGGCAGAGTGTGGGAACCTGGCACTGAAGGAGCTGCTGGCTGAGATCTGCTTCCCCTTAACCAGCACTGGGACACTGCAGGGTGAAAGCTGTGCCTTGAGACTGCCCTTTCTTGTCAGGACAGAGAATAACATTCATCTAGTAGATGTTTATAGGAACATCATTACCTGACCATGACCTAACCTTAAGCACAAAGGGTATGACACCAAGAAGTCTGCAGCAACTTACCACCACTCTCCCTAACATTTAATTTTACATGCACTTTCTGAAAACTTTTACTAACTTTGGGGTCTTAGGGCATGAACCACCCATCTCCTTGTATGAATCTTTAATCAACATTTCTCTGTTCCAAACTTTAAGGTTAAGTTTTGATGGGCCTCCTTCTGCGTCAGGCACATGGACTTGCAATTTGAATAACAACGGTATTGTCTAAGGACAGACTTTGCCTCTCTTAAACAACGGCAGAGACTGGCCAAGTGCTCACAATTATCCATAAAATACACGCTGACTCGGCTTGGCTAAACTTTAGCCAAGCTTCTCTCCTCTGAACTTCAGCTATCGCCCAAACTTGAGCAAGCGCTAAGATTCAAACTTTTCTGTCTCCCTTAACAGCTCATTCTGAGAATCAGCTCACTATCAGAGAGAAACAGTTGCTGTAAAACATCCCCATCATGCTGTCTGCTCATCCATCCCCCTACTGGCCCCATCACACACACACACACACACACACACACACACACACACACACACACACACACACAGAGTTCCTGCTGACCCTACTCGTACTTCCATGTTAAAGAAACTTCTTTTTCTGTTCTACTTTCAGACATGTCAGGATCTGGGCTCAAAATACTTTCCCAATTGCAATCAGTTCCGTTCAATGGCTCAGTCAATTCTGACTCTCTGAGACCCTATTGTCTGCAGCACATCAGGCTTCACTCTCCATCACCAACTCCCAGAGCTTGCTTAAAATTCAAGCCCATCAAGATGGTGATGCCATCCAACCATCTCATCCTTTGTCGTCCCCTTCTCCTCTGGCCTTCAATCTTTCCCTGCATCAGGGTCTTTTCCAATGAGCCAGTCTTTGCCTCAGATGGCCAAAGTATTGGAGCTTCAGCATTAGTCCTTCCAATGAATATTCAGGACTGATTTCCTCCAGCATTGACTGCATTGATTTCCTTGCAATCCAAGGGACTCTCGAGAGTCTTCCCCAACACCACAGTTCAAAACCATCAGTTCTTCAGTGCTCAGCTTTCTTTATGGTCCAACTCTCCCATGCATACCTGATGAATGTTGGTAAAACTTAGCTTTGACTTATGGACCTTTGTCGGTAAAGTAATGTCTCTTCCTTTTAATACACTGTCTAGGTGGGTCATAGCTTTTCTTCCAAGGAGTAAGCGTCTTTCCCTTTCATGGCTGCAGTCACCATCTGCAGTGGTTTTGGAGCCCCTAAAAGAAAGCCTGACACTGGTTCCACTGTTTCCCCATCTATTTCCCATGAAGTGATGGGACTAGATGCCATGATCTGCGTTTTCTGAATGTTGAGTTTTAAGCCAACTTTTTCACTCTCCTCTTTCACTTTCATCCAGAGGCTTTTTAGTTCCTCTTCACGTTCTGCCATAAGGGTGGTGTCATCTGCATATCTGAGGTTATTGATATTTCTCCCGGCAATCTTGAGTCCAGCGTGTGTTTCTTCCAGCCCAGCGATTCTCATGTTGTACTCTGCATAGAGGTTAAGTGAGTCGGGGCACAATATACAGCCTTGACATACTCCTTTTCCTATTTGGAACCAGGGTGTTGTTCCATGTCCACCTCTAACTGTTGCTTCCTGACCTGCATACAAGTTTCTCAACAGGCAGGTCAGGTGGTCTGGTATTCCCGTCTCTTCCAGAATTTTCCACAGTTTATTGTGGTCCACGCACTCAAAGGCTTCAGCATAGTCAATAAAGCAGAAATAGATGCTTTTTCTGAACTCTCTTGCTGTTTGGATGATCCAAGAAAAGACCAATACATAGAAAACTGTAAAGCACTGATGAAAGAAATCAAAGATCACACAGACAGATGGAGAAATATACCATGTTCATGGATCAGAATGATCAATATAGTGAAAATGAGTACACAACACAAAGCAATCTATTAATTCAATGCAATCCCTATCAAGCTACCAATGGTATTTTTCACAGAACTAGAACAAATAGCTTCACAGTTTGTATGGAAATACAGAAAAGCTGGAATAGCCCAAAGCAACCTTGCCAAAGAAGAATGGAACTGGAGGAATCAACCTACCTGACTTCAGGCTCTACTACAAAGCTACAGTCATCAAAACAGTATGGTACTGGCACAGAGGCAGAAATACAGATCAAGGGAACAAAAGAGAAAGCCCAGAGATAAACCCACGTGCCTATGGACACCTTATATTTGACAAAGGAGGCAAGAATAGACAATGGAGTATAGACAACCTCTTTAAGAAGAGGTGCTGGGAAAAATGGTCAACCACTTGTAAAAGAATGAAATTAGAACACTGTCTAACACCATACAGAGAATGAATTCAAAATGAATTAAAGATCTAAACATAAGACCAGAAACTATAAAACTCCTAGAGGCAAACATACGCAAAACACTCTCTGACATAAATCACAGCAGGATACTCAATGACCCACCTCCCAGAGTAATGGATATAAATGAACAGGACCAAATTATATAGCAAAATAGCCCAAGTAAATGAATAGGGCCAAATTATATTCAAAAGCTTTTGCACAACAAAGGAAAAATATGAGCAAGGTGAAAAGACAGCCTTCAGAATGGGAGGGTGTAAGAGCAAACAAAGCCGCTGACCAAGAAATAAACTCAAAAATATAAAAGCTGCTCCCACAGCTCAATTGCAGAGCAAGAAATGACGAATTCAAAAAACGGGCCGAAGAACTAAACAGACATTTCTCCAAAGAAGACATACAGATGGCTAACAAACACATGAAGAGATGCTGAACATCACTCATTATCAGAGAAATGCAAATCCAGACGACCTTGAGGTACCCTCTCACGCTGGTCAGAATGGCTGTTACCCAAAAGTCTACAAACAATAAATGCTGGAGAGGGTGTGGAGAAAAGGGAACCCTCTCATGTTGTTGGTGGGAATGCAATTGAGTACAGCCACTACGGAGAATAGTGTGGAGACTCCTTAAAAAACTGAAAATAGAACTGCCATACGACCCAGGAATCCCACTGCTGGGCATGCACACCGAGGACACCAGAACTGAAAGAATCACGTGTACCCCAATGTTCATCGCAGCATTGTTAATAATAGCCAGGACATGGAAGCAACCTAGAAGTCCATCAGCTGACTAAAGGATAAGAAAGCTGGTGTACATATACACAATGGAACGTAACTCATCCATTACAAAGAATACGTTTGAATCAGTTCGAATGAGGTGGATGAAACTGGAGCCTCTTCTACAGAGTGAAGGATGTCAGAAAGAAACACACCAATACAGTACACTAACACATATATATGGAATTTAGAAAGATGGCAATGATGACCCTATATGCGAGAGCGCAAAAGAGACACAGATGTATAGAAGAGTCTTTTGGACTCTGTGGGAGAAGACGAGGGTAGGATGATTTGAGAGAAGAGCATTGAAACATGTATATTATTCTATGAGAACCAGATCACCAGTCCAGGTTTGATGCATGAGACTAGGTGCTCAGGGCTGGTGCACTGGGATGACCCTGAGGCATGGGATGGGGAGGGAGGTGGGAGGGGGGATTCAGGATGGGGAACCCATGGTCACCCATGGCTGATTCATGTCAATGTATGGCAAAAAGCACTACAATATTGCAACGTAACTAGCCCCAAATCAAAATAAATGAATTTAGAAAAAAGAACTCAAAAAAAAGAAAAACGGAAAGGAAGCACAGCACACCCAGGGGGTCTTTCACTTTTATTGATTTTAAATCACATTCAGTGACTGACTGTGAATCATCACTGGGGTCTCCCAGGAGTTAGAGTGCCAGAAAGATTTAATTAGGGAGCTGCAGTCCAGATAAAAGATAACATATCGTTGAGTTAAAATCTGAACTCAACTCGTTTGATGCCTATTGGGAAAGTCTGTGTTTTAGTTCTGTCTAAAAAGCTTTCTGAAGACATGTAGGATTCTTATGGTCAGAGACTGCCTTATGTATCTCCATAATTGTTTGACTATTCCTTGGACCTTTTAAAACATTTCAAAATGAAAGTTAACACCAAATTAAATATCTCGTACTCTTTCTTTAAACCATGATAAATTTGTAGAATTTGGACTAACAAAAGACTGTGTTGGGGAAGAATGTTTTATGAGTGTAGTTATTTTGAAATCCTAGGGTATGGTGATAATTAAAAGACGAGCTTTTACTCAGTCTTATGTTAGATCTTATGTAAAAATTCACTGTACAGACTTCCATGACTGTCCAGTGGTTAGGACTCTGTGCTTTCCCTAGAAGGGCACGGGTTCAATCGCTGTTCAGGGAACCATGCTTCCACAACCTGCATAGTGCCCCCCGGGGGGAAAGAAAAATTCTCTGTGAGTGGTGATCCTGTTTGTAAAGTGCACTGGGATTGGGCCACCATCACTGCTCTTCCTTTGGGAATACATTGCTCCCAAAATTTTCTTAGCAAAAAGGTGTCCTAGTCATTATTTGGTTTTTTTCCTCCAAACATTATTGTACTCCCTGGGAGTGCTAATTGTGGGTTTTAGGTGCATCAGCACTTCATTCCTTCTGAGCACCTTTAGCCGACAGCATAGGCGAGTGATGCAACAATCCCTTTTATGAGGTAGGTGGCCAGGAGGTGATTTCTGCCTACCTTACTCGGGGGAACTTTCACATTCACCACCCCTATGTGACAACCTCTTCCTTTCTGGGTCTGGCAATCTAGACCCTAATGTCATTCCACACCCCAAACAAAGGCTGTAACACCATACCAGTACTCCTTGCCCTTGAAATCAAATGTTAATCAGGGTTATCCATCTTCAGTGCAGACTCCTGACCCAATCCAGACCACTACTCTCTGACTAACTGGGGACCCGAGGGTCTGTTCCCCAACCTCTCGGGACCCCATCCATATTCCTCCCATCTCCAGTGCCCACCTCTTCTCTTCTTTCCCTCCCTTCCATCAGAAAATTCACACACACGCAAATATCTTTTCCCCATTTGATGTGTATTGTAATTGCAGCCATCAGTTTACTATGTTAGTGTGAGAGTCTTTCCTTGGTTGGCCATTTCTACGAAAGCAGACCTCTGGAGGCACAGTTCTACACTGTCTGACCTTTTCGAGTCAGTTACTGGCTGCCCAGCTTGTACTTCTCCAGGGTCTCTTATTCTGGGGCGGCTGAGCTTATCTTCTCTTTGGATTCTGCCTCCTTCTTTGATCCCGCCTCATATTTTGGCAACTTTTACGGCTTTGATTCAGTTTCTTACGTGCACAGGAACGGAGAAAACAGTTGGGTTTTCTGGTTGTCTTCACCTTCTTCGACTGAGTGGCATACGGTCGGATTTTCCTTCTCAAGGTTCCTTGAAGAGGTCTTCTGACCCTCATGGTCATATTTCGTGCCTGGAAAGACAAGACAAGGGTATGAGACTTTAGGAAAGAAAAAAGCGGAGTTGGAAGGGAGATTTCTTGAAAAAACTGATGTGGGCTAATGAGGGCTTTTGTGCCAGGCAAGGGTGGGTAGAAGTTTGGGGCAGCAAAGTCAATGGAGAACATGGGGAGCTTAGTTGGAATCATCTTACTTTCACACTGCCTCGGTACCTCCGTTGACAAAGGGTCTTCTTTTGTCCATTCATCCTTGAGGCAAACCGCCTTGTAACTCTTCTTGACTGCCGTGGGTTCCTGATTCCCTTAGTCAGGATGATGCCAAGAAGTGGCCTAACCTAGAATCTCTGCCTCTGGTCTCCCTATTTATACCCTTTCAGGACAATGAGGAGCCACACCCTTCAATCTGATTGGTCAGTTAGGCACCACCCCAGCCAACATCATCTTGGGGGGCTTAGACATCACAATGTACCACTGTGCCCATCAACATGGGCTAGTGGATGCTGAGAGAGGCCATTTTATAACTTCTCCACTGCTGACACCTCTGGGTGTCTGATTCTGGGCAGTGGTGATTCAGGGCCATGGTGTTTCTCCTCATGACCTTCAAACTCCCTTTCAGTTCCCTATATCCTTTGACTTATTTGTGGCACTTCAACACTCCTGCCTCCTTCATCCCTCTGTAAACATCTGCCAAACCCTTTCTGTCCCACATCAGCCTTTCAGAGTAATCACTTCATCTCCTGTCTTCCTTCTGCCTGTTGGAAGTTCCTGAGGGGCTTAAGGAACTTAAGAGCAAACACTTAAGGTGGCAAAAGGGAATTAAGAACAAGTTGCGTGTTTGATCTCCTGTCATGAGCTTTAACGACCCCCAGACTTGGTGAATGCTCAGTGTGTTGCCCAAAGTTTAATACACAGTCTCCCTCAGAGTACACATCAGAACAAAGACACTTCTACATGTCTCCTCTACTAAATTTTGTTGGGACACTTCAACTCTCATATTGAGCCAGGAAACTCAACTTGCCCCATCTATCAGAAATACATTCCTGATGATTATTATTATTATTATTATTATTAATTTTTTAAGGAAAGTGCTCAAAGTCAAAATCAGTTCACCATTCTACCACTGAGTCTTGACTTAATCATTTCCCCAGTCATCCCTCCTTGTCAGTTATCAGTAGGTAGGGCCCATTTCAGGTCTGACCAAGAGCTGAGCAGGACAAGTACCTGCAGGTTGCTCAGTGCTAGTTGGTTGCTTGTGGGTGGGGCCAATGAGGCACTGACCAATGGCTGAGCAAGCCCTGTTGCCTAGGAACAGGATGCAGAGTAATAAGGCACAACAATGGCTACCTGCGAAGGGCTGTGCTCTGTTACATAAGGACACTTTGGGTCCAGTGTGCTGGAATCTTTTTGATTGACTCATTTCCGACCTCAGATTTGATTTCACATAATTAGTTAACTTTTGCATATCATACTTTTCATTATATTCCCAGGCCTAGCTGTCACCAGTGCTGTCATCTCTATGCCCCTCCAACAGCTGCCACTTGATCACATGCTCAGCATATAGTATAAATAGTTCAAAGCCAACAAGAATTTGATGTCCAGCCCACCCTGAAAACTCCTTTGACAAACCTTCAATTCACAGTGATTCTTATACTCTTTGCAGTGTAATGGAGCAGGATGAGCACAGCCCTTAACAGGAAGCCATTGGTGTTCTTCATTTCAAGCCATCCTGTCCCTAGGCAACAGGTGCTGCTCAAACATTTCTTGGTCCCTCAGAGGGCCCCATTCACAATCATCCAACTGTCAATGAGTGACCATTAGTTGTCCTGCTTAGCTGTTGGTCAGCACCACAGTGGGCCCTGCCCACAGGTTACTTACTATCAATGAGGGGGCCATTGGGAAAGTGATTAAGTCAAGGGTGGTGTGGCGGTCATCAGGAGGAGACTGAGATAAGAGGCAGATTCAGGCCTCATTCTGGAGGCACTGGAGCTCACGCAGACTTGGGCCAGTGGGTGAGCTGGAGGGCCCAGGGAATACACTGGGAACGAGATGTTGTAGCCCTCCATAGCCCTCACTAAGGCCCTCCACTAGCCTTGGCCAAAGCCTTGAGGAGCAGTGTACCTCTCCCGCATCCCTGTCGCTGCGACCTACTAGCAGTGGTTTTCTTTCTGGGTCTCAGACTGTGAGAACTGGTCTCCCCATATGGATGCCCAGAGGACGGACCCTGAGGACCTATTATGTTGGATGCCTGCCTCCGTCAGTGATGACGGCTGGGCAGAGTGTGGGAACCTGGCACTGAAGGAGCTGCTGGCTGAGATCTGCTTCCCCTTAACCAGCACTGGGACATTGCAGGGTGAAAGCTATGCCTTGAGACTGCCCTTTCTTGTCAGGACAGAGAATAACATTCATCTAGTAGAGGTTTAGAGGAACCTCATTTCCTGACCATGACCTAACCTTAAGCACAAAGGGTATGACACCAAGAAGTCTGCAGCAACTTACCACCACTCTCCCTAACATTTAATTGTACATGCACTTACTGAAAACTTTTACTAACTTTGGGGTCTTAGGGCATGAACCACCCATCTCCTTGTATGAATCTTTAATCAACCTTTCTCTGTTCCAAACTTTAAGGTTAAGTTTTGATGGGCCTCCTTCTGCGTCAGGCACATGGACTTGCAATTTGAATAACAACGCTATTGTCTAAGGATAGACTTTGCCTCTCTTAAACAACGGCAGAGAATGGCCAAGTGCTCACAATTATCCATAAAATACACGCTGACTCGGCTTGGCTAAACTTTAGCCAAGCTTCTCTCCTCTGAACTTCAGCTTTCGCCCAAACTTGAGCAAGCGCTGATATTCAAACATTTCTGTCTCCCTTCTCAGCTCATTCTGAGAGTCTGCTCACTATCAGAGAGAAACAATTCCTGATAAACTGCCCCATCATGCTGTCTGCTCATCCATCCCCTCCTGGCCCCATCACACACCTACACACACACACACACACACACACACAGAGTTCCTGCTGACCCTACTCATCCTTCCATGTTAAAGAAACTTCTTTTTCTGTTCTGGTTTCAGACATGTCAGGATCTGTGCTCAAAACACTTTCCCAATTGCAATCAGTTCCGTTCAATGGCTCAGGCAATTCTGACTCTCTGAGACCCTATTGTCTGCAGCACATCAGGCTTCACTGTCCATCACCAACTCCCAGAGCTTGCTTAAAATTCAAGCCCATCAAGATGGTGATGCCATCCAACCATCTCATCCTTTGTCGTCCCCTTCTCCTCTGGCCTTCAATCTTTCCCTGCATCAGGGTCTTTTCCATTGAGCCAGTCTTTGCCTCAGATGGCCAAAGAATTGGAGCTTCAGCATTAGTCCTTCCAATGAATATTCAGGACTGATTTCCTCTAGCATTGACTGCATTGATTTCCTTGCAATCCAAGGGACTCTCGAGAGTCTTCCCCAACACCACAGTTCAAAACCATCAGTTCTTCAGTGCTCAGCTTTCTTTATGGTCCAACTCTCCCATGCATACCTGATGACTGTTGGGAAAACTTAGCTTTGACATATGGACCTTTGTCGGTAAAGTAATGTCTCTTCCTTTTAATACACTGTCTAGGTGGGTCATAGCTTTTCTTCCAAGGAGTAAGTGTCTTTCCCTTTCATGGCTGCAGTCACCATCTGCAGTGGTTTTGGAGCCCCAAAAGGAAAGCCTGAGACTCGTTCCACTGTTTCCTCGTCTATTTCTCATGAAGTGATGGGACCAGATGTCATGATCTGCGTTTTCTGAATGTTGAGTTTTAAGCCAACATTTTCACTCTCCTCTTTCACTTTCATACAGAGGCCTTTTTTTTTTCCTCTTCACTTTCTGCCATAAGGAGTGGTGTCATCTGCATATCTAAGGTTATTGATATTTCTCCTGGCAATCTTGAGTCCAGCGTGTGCTTCTTCCAGCCCAGAGTTTCTCATGTTGTACTCTGCATAGAAGTTAAGTTAGTCGGGGCACAATATACAGCCTTGACATACTCCTTTTGCTATTTGGAACCAGGCTGTTGTTCCATGTCCACCTCTAAATGTTGCTTCCTGACCTGCATACAAGTTTCACAAGAGGCAGGTCAGGTGGTCTGGTATACCCGTCTCTTCCAGTATTTTCCACAGTTTATTGTGGTCCACACACTAAAAGGCTTGGGCATAGTCAATAAAGCAGAAATAGATGTTTTTTTCTGAACTCTCTTGCTGTTTTGATGATCCAAAAAAAGACCAATACATAGAAAACTGTAAAGCACTGATGAAAGAAATCAAAGATCACACAGATAGATGGAGAAATATACCATGTTCATGGATCAGAATGATCAATATAGTGAAAATGAGTAAACAACACAAAGCAATCTATAGATTCAATGCAATGTCTATCAAGCTACCAATGGTATTTTTCACAGAACTAGAACAAATAGCTTCACAGTTTGTATGGAAATACAGAAAACCTGGAATAGCCCAAAGCATCTTTACCAAAAAAGAATGGAACTGGAGGAATCAACCTACCTGACTTCAGGCTCTACTGCAAAGCTACAGTCATCAAAACTGTATGGTACTGCCAAAGAGGAAGAAATACAGATCAAGAAAACAAAATAGATAGCCCAGAGACAAACCCACTCACCTATGGACACCTTATATTTGACAAAGGAGGCAAGTTTATACAATGGAGAAAAGACAACCTCTTTAAGAAGAGGTGCTGGGAAAAATGGTCAGCCACTTGTAAAAGAATGAAACTAGAACACTGTCTAACACCATACACAAAATAAATTCAAAATGGATTAAAGATCGAAATATAAGACCAGAAACTATAAAACTCCTAGAGGCAAACATAGGCAAAACACTCTCTGACATAAATCACAGCAGGATACTCTATGACCCACCTCCAAGTGTAATGGATATAAATGAACAGGAGCAAATTATATAGCAAAAAGCACAAGTAAATGAATAGGGCCAAATTAAATTCAAAAGCTTTTGCACAACAAAGGAAAGCATAAGCAAGGTGAAAAGACAGCCTTCAGAATGGGAGGAAGTAAGAGCAAACAAAGCAGCTGACCAAGAAATAATCTCAAAAATATAAAAGCTGCTCCCACAGCTCAATTGCAGACCAAGAGATGACGAAATCAAAAAACGGGCCGAAGAACTAAACAGACATTTCTCCAAAGAAGACATACAGATGGCTAACAAACACATGAAGAGATGCTCAACATCACTCATTATCAGAGAAATTCAAATCCAGACGACCTTGAGGTACCCTCTCACGCTGGTCAGAATGGCTGTTACCCAAAAGTCTACAAACAATAAATGCTGGAGAGGGTGGTGAGAAAAGGGAACCCTCTCACGTTGTTGGTGGGAATGCAATTGAGTACAGCCACTACGAAGAATAGTGTGGAGAGTCCTTAAAAAACTGAAATTAGAACTGCCATATGACCCAGGAATCCCACTGCTGGGCATGCACACCGAGGACACCAGAATTGAAAGAATCACGTGTACCCCAATGTTAATCGCAGCACTGTGAATAATAGCCAGGACATGGAAGCAACCTAGAAGTCCATCAGCTGACTAAAGGATAAGAAAGCTGGTGTAAATATACACAATGGAATGTAACTCATCCATTACAAAGAATACGTTTGAATCAGTTCGAATGAGGTGGATGAAACTGGAGCCTCTTATACAGAGTGAAGGACGTCAGGAAGAAACACACCAATACAGTACACTAACACATATGTATGGAATTTAGAAAGATGGCAATGATGACCCTATATGCGAGAGAGCAAAAGAGACACAGATGTATAGAAGAGTCTTTTGGACTCCGTGGGAGAAGGCGAGGGTAGGATGATTTGAGAGAAGAGCCTTGAAACATGTATATTATTCTATGTGAACCAGATCACCTGTCCAGGTTTGATGCATGAGGCTAGGTGCTCAGGGCTGGTGCACTGGGATGACCCTGAGGCATGGGATGGGGAGGGAGGTGGGAGGGGGGATTCAGGATGGGGAACCCATGGACAACCAGGGCTGATTCATGTCAATGTATGGCAAAAACCACTACAATATTGCAACGTAATTAGCCTCAAATCAAAATAAATGAATTTAGAAAAAAGAACTCAAAAAAAGAAAAACGGAAAGAAAGGACAGCACACCCAGGGGGTCTTTCACTTTTATTGATTTTAAATCACATTCAGTGACTGACTGTGAATCATCACTGGGGTCTCCCAGGAGTTAGAGTGCCAGAAAGACTTAATTAGGGAGCTGCAGTCCAGATAAAAGATAACATATCGTTGAGTTAAAATGTGAACTCAACTCGTTTGATGCCTATGGTGAAACTCTGTGTTTTAGTTCTGTCTAAAAAGCTTTCTGAAGACACGCAGGATTCTTATGTCCAGAGACTGCCTTATGCAGCTCCACAATTGTTTGACCATTCCTTGGCCCTTTTAAAACATTTCAAAATGAAAGTTCACACCAACTTAAATATCTCGTACTCTTCTTTTTAAAGCATGATAAACTTGTAGAATTTGGACTAACAAAAGACTTTATTGGGGAAGAATGTTTTACGAGTGTAGTTATTTTGAAATCTTAGGGTATGGTGATAATTAAAAGACCAGCTTTTACTCAGTCTTATGTTAGTACTTCTGTAAAATTTCACTGTACAGACTTCCATGACTGTCAAGTGGTTAGGACTCCGTACTTTCTCTAGAAGGGCAAGGGGTTCAATCGCTGATCAGGGAACCATGCTTCCAAAACCTGCATATTGCCCCAAGGGGGGAAAGAAAAATTCTCTGTGAGTGGTGATCCTGTTTGTAACGTGCACTGGGATTGGGCCACCACCACTGCTCTTCCTTTGGGAATACATTGCTCCCAAAATTTTCTTAGCAAAAAGGTGTCGTAATCATTATTTGGTTTTTTCCCTCCAAACATTATTCTACTCTCTGGGAGTGCTATTTGTGGGTTTTAAATGTATCAGCACTTCGTGCCTTCTGAGCACCTTTAGCCGACAGCATAGGCGAGGGATGCAACAATCCCTTTTATGAGGTAGGTGGCCAGGAGGTCATTTCTGCCTACCTTTCTCGGGGGGACTTTCCGATTCACCACCCATATGTGACAACCTCTTCCTTTCTGGGTCTGGCAATCTAGACCTTAATGTCATTCCACACCCCAAGCAAAGGCTGTAACACCATAGCACTACTCCTTGCCCTTGAAATCAAGTGTTAAGCAGGGTTATCCATCTTCAGGGCAGACTCCTGACCCAATCCAGACCACTACTCTCTGACTAATTGGGGACCCGTGGGTCTGTTCCCCAACCTCTCGGGACCCCATATTCCTCCCATCTCCAGTGCCCACCTCTTCTCTTCTTTCCCTCCCTTCCATCAGAAAATTCACACACACGCAAATATCTTTTCCCCATTTGATGTGTATTGTAATTGCAGCCATCAGTTTACTATGTTAGTGTGAGAGTCTTTCCTTGGTTGGCCATTTCTACGAAAGCAGACCTCTGGAGGCACAGTTCTACACTGTCTGACCTTTTCGAGTCAGTTACTGGCTGCACAGCTTGTACTTCTCCAGGGTCTCTTATTCTGGGGCGGCTGAGCTTATCTTCTCTTTGGATTCTGCCTCCTTCTTTGATCCTGCCTCATATTTTGGTACCTTTTACGGCTTTGATTCAGTTTCTTACGTGCACAGGAACGGAGAAAATAGTTAGGTTTTCTGCTTGACTTCACCTTCTTCGACTGAGTGGCATATGGTCGGATTTTCTTTCTCAAGCTTCCTTGAAGAGGTCTTCTGACCCTCATGGTCATATTTCGTGCCTGGAAAGACAAGACAAGGGTATGAGATTTTAGGAAAGAAAAAAGCGGAGTTGGAAGGGAGATTTCTTGAAAAAAGTGATGTGGGCTAATGAGGGCTTTTGTGCCAGGCAAGGGTGGGTAGAGGTTTGGGGCAGCCAAGTCAATGGAGAACATGGGGAGCTTAGTTGGAATCATCTTACTTTCACACAGCCTCGGTACCTCCGTTGACAAATGGTCTTCTTTTGTCCATTCATCCTTGAGGCAAACCGCCTTGTAACTCTTTTTGACTGCCGTGGGTTCCTGATTCCCTTAGTCAGGATGATGCCAAGAAGTGGCCTAACCTAGAATCTCTGCCTCTGGTTTCCCTATTTATACCCTTTCAGGACAATGAGGAGCCACACCCTTCAATCTGATTGGTCAGTTAGGCACCACCCCAGCCAACAGCATCTTGGGGGGCTTAGACATCACAATGTACCCCTGTGCCCATCAACATGGGCTAGTGGATGCTGAGGGAGGCCATTTTATAACTTCTCCACTGCTGACACCTCTGTGTGTCTGATTCTGGGCAGTGGTGATTCAGGGCCATGGTGTTTCTCCTCATGACCTTCAAACTTCCTTTCAGTTCCCTTTTTCCTTTGACTTATATGTGCCACTTCAGCACTCCTGCCTCCTTCATGCCTCTGTAAACATCTGCCAAACCCTTTCTGTCCCACTTCAGCCTTTCCGAGTAATCACTTCATCTCTAGCCCACCTTCTGCCTGTTGAGGGTTCCTGAGGGGCTTAAGGAACTTAAGAGCAAGCACTTAAAGTGGAAAAGGGTAATTAAGAACAGGTTGGGTATTTGATCTCCTGTGATGAGCGTTAATGACCCCCAGACTTGGTGAATGCTCAGTCTGTTGCCCAAAGTTTAACACACAGTCTCCCTCAGAGTACACATCAGAACAAAGACACTTCTACATCGCTCCTCCAGTAAATTTTGTTGGGACACTTCAACACTCATATTGAGCCAGGAAACTCAACTTGCCCCATCTATCAGAAATACATTCCTGATTATTATTATTATTAATTTTTTAAGGAAAGTGTTCAAAGTCAAAATCAATTCACCACTCTAGCACTGAGTCTTGACTAAATCATTTCCCCAGTCATCCCTCCTTGTCAGTTATCAGTTGGTAGGGCCCATTGCAGGCCTGACCAATAGCTGAGCAGGACAAGTACCTGCAGGTAGCTCAGTGATAGTTGGTTGCTAGTGGGTAGGGACAATGAGGCACTGACCAATGGCTGAGCAAGCCCTGTTGCCTAGGAACAGGATGCAGAGTAATAAGGCACAGCAATGGCTACCTGCGAAGGGCTGTGCTCTGTTACATAAGGACACTTTGGGTCCAGTGTGCTGGGATCTTTTTGATTGACTCATTTCCGACCTCAGATTTGATTTCACATAATTAGTTAACTTTTGCATATCATACTTTTCATTATATTGCCAGGCATAGCTGTCACCAGCGCTGTCATCTCTATGCCTCTCCAACAGCTGCCTCTTGATCACATGCTCAGCCTATAGTATAAATAGTTCAAAGACAACAAGAATGTGAAGTCCAGCGCACCCTGAAAACTCCTTTGACAAACCTTAAATTCACAGTGATTCTTATACTCTTTGCAGTGTAACAGAGCAGGATGAGCACAGCCCTTAACAGGAAGCCATTGGTGTGCTTAATTTCAAGCCATCCTGTCCCTAGGCAACAGGTGCTGTTCAAACATTGCTAGGTGCCTCAGAGGGCCCCATTCACAAGCAGCCAACTGTCAATGAGTGACCATTAGTTGTCCTGCTTAGCTGTTGTTCAGCACCACAGTGGGCCCTGCCACAGGTTACTTACTATCAATGAGGGGGCCATTGGGAAAGTGATTAAGTCAAGGGTGTTGTGGCGGTCATCAGGAGGAGACTGAGATAAGAGGCAGATTCAGGCCTCATTCTGGAGGCCCTGGAGCTCACGCAGACTTGGGCCAGTGGGCGAACTGGAGGGCCCAGGGAATACACTGGGGACTAGATGTTGTAGCCCTCCATAGCCCTCACTAAGGCCCTCCACTAGCCTTGGCCAAAGCCTTGAGGAGCAGTGTACCTCTCCCGCATCCCTGTCGCTGCGAACTACTAGCAGTGGTTTTCTTTCTGGGTCTCAGTTTGTGAGAACTGGTCTCCCCCTATCGGTGCCCTGAGGACCGACACTGAGGACCTATTATGTTGGATGCCTGTCTCCGTCAGGGATGACGGCTGGGCAGAGTGTGGGAACCTGGCACTGAAGGAGCTGCTGGCTGAGATCTGCTTCCCCTTAACCAGCACTGGGACATTGCAGGGTGAAAGCTGTGCCTTGAGACTGCCTTTTCTTGTCAGGACAGAGAAGAACATTCATCTACTAGAGGTTTATAGGAACCTCATTACCTGACCATGACCTAACCTTAAGCACAAAGGGTATGACACCAAGAAGTCTGCAGCAACTTACCACCACTCTCCCTAACATTTAATTGTACATGCACTTACTGAAAACTTTTACTAACTTTGGGGTCTTAGGGCATGAACCACCCATCTCCTTGTATGAATCTTTAATCAACATTTCTCTGTTCCAACTTTAAGGTTAAGTTTTGATGGGCCTCCTTCTGCGTCAGGCACATGGACTTGCAATTTGAATAACAACGGTATTGTCTAAGGAAAGACATTGCCTCTCTTAAACAACGGCAGAGACTGGCCAAGTGCTCAAAATTATCCATAAAATACACGATGACTCGGCTTGGCTAATCTTTAGCCAAGCTTCTCTCCTCTGAACTTCAGCTTTCGCCCAAACTTGAGCAAGCGCTAAGATTCAAACTTTTCTGTCTCCCTTAACAGCTCATTCTGAGAATCAGCTCACTATCAGAGAGAAACAGTTGCTGTAAAACATCCCCATCATGCTGTCTGCTCATCCATCCCCCTACTGGCCCCATCACACACACACACACACACACACACACACACACAGAGTTCCTGCTGACCCTACTCGTACTTCCATGTTAAAGAAACTTCTTTTTCTGTTCTACTTTCAGACATGTCAGGATCTGTGCTCAAAATACTTTCCCAATTGCAATCAGTTCCGTTCAATGGCTCAGTCAATTCTGACTCTCTGAGACCCTATTGTCTGCAGCACATCAGGCTTCACTGTCCATCACCAACTCCCAGAACTTGCTTAAAATTCAAGCCCATCAAGATGGTGATGCCATCCAACCATCTCATCCTTTGTCATCCCCTTCTCCTCTGGCCTTCAATCGTTCCCTGCCTCATGGTCTTTTCCAAAGAGTCAGTCTTTGTCTCAGATGGCCAAAGTATTGGAACTTCAGCATTACCCCTTCCAATGAATATTCAGGACTGATTTCCTCTAGCATTGACTGCATTCATTTCCTTGCAATCCAAAGGATTCTCGAGAGTCTTTTCCAAAACCACAGTTCAAAACAATCAGTTATTCAGTGCTCAGCTTTTTTTATGTTCCAACTCTCCCATGCATACATGATGACTGTTGGGAAAACTTAGGTTTGACATATGGACCTTTGTTGGTAAAGTAATGTCTCTTCCTTTGAATACACTGTCTATGTGGGTCATAGCTTTTCTTGCAAGGAGTAAGCGTCTTTCCCTTTCATGGCTGCAGTCACCATCTGCAGTGGTTTTGGAGCCCCAAAAAGAAAGTCTGACACTGGTTCCACTGTTTCCCCATCTATTTCCCATGAAGTGATGTGAGCAGATGCCATGATCTGCGTTTTATGAATGTTGAGTTTTAAGCCAACATTTTCACTCTCCTCTTTCACTTTCATCCAGAGGCCTCTTATTTCCTCTTCACTTTCTGCCATAAGGGTGGTGTCATCTGCATATCTGAGGTTATTGATATTTCTCCCGGCAATCTTGAGTCCAGCGTGTGCTTCTTCCAGCCCAGCGTTTCTCATGTTGTACTCTGCATAGAAGTTAAGAGAGTCGGGGCACAATATACAGCCTTGACATACTCCTTTTGATATTTGAAACCAGGCTGTGGTTCCATGTCCACCTCTAACTGTTGCTTCCTGACCTGCATACAAGTTTCTCAAGAGGCAGGTCAGGTGGTCTGGTATTCCCGTCTCTTCCAGAATTTTCCACAGTATATTGTGGTCCACGCAGTCAAAGGCTTCGGCATAGTCAAGAAAGCAGAAATACATGTTTTTTCTGAACTCTCTTGCTGTTTGGATGATCCAAGAAAAGACCAATACATAGAAAAGTGTAAAGCACTGATGAAAGAAATCAAAGATTCCACAGATAGATGGAGAAATATACCATGTTCATGGATCAGAATGATCAATATAGTGAAAATGAGTACACAACACAAAGCAATCTATAGATTCAATGCAATCCCTATCAAGCTACCAATGGTATTTTTCACAGAACTAGAACAAATAGCTTCACAGTTTGTATGGAAATACAGAAAACCTGGAATAGCCCAAAGCAACCTTGCAAAGAAGAATGAAACTGGAGGAATCAACCTACCTGACTTCAGGCTCTACTACAAAGCTACAGTCATCAAAACAGTATGGTACTGGCACAGAGGCAGAAATACAGATCAAGGAAACAAAATAGAAAGCCCAGAGTTAAACCCACGCGCCTATGGACACCTTATATTTGACAAAGGAGGCAAGAATATACAATGGAGTATAGACAACCTCTTTAAGAAGAGGTGCTGGGAAAAATGGTCAACCACTTGTAAAAGAATGAAACTAGAACACTGTCTAACACCATACACAAAATAAATTCAAAATGGGTTAAAGATCGAAACATAAAACCAGAAACTATAAAACTCCTAGAGGCAAACATAGGCAAAACCCTCTCTGACATAAATCACAGCAGGATACTCTATGACCCACCTCCCAGAGTAATGGATATAAATGAACAGGACCAAATTATATAGCAAAATAGCACAAGTAAATGAATAGGGCCAAATTAAATTCAAAAGCTTTTGCACAACAAAGGAAAGTATAAGCAAGGTGAAAAGACAGCCTTCAGAACGGGAAGAAGTAAGAGCAAACAAAGCCGCTGACCAAGAAATAATCTCAAAAATTTAAAAGCTGCACACACAGCTCAATTGCAGAGCAAGAAATGACGAATTCAAAAAACGGGCCGAAGAACTAAACAGACATTTATCCAAAGAAGACATACAGATGGCTAACGAACACATGAAGAGATGCTCAACATCACTCATTATCAGAGAAATGCAAATCCAGACGACCTTGAGGTTCCCTCTCACGCTGGTCAGAATGGTTGTTACCCAAAAGTCTATAAACAATAAATGCTGGAGAGGGTGTGAGAAAAGGGAACCCTCTCACGTTGTTGGTGGGAATGCAATGGAATACAGCCACTACGGAGAATAGTGTGGAGACTCCTTACAAAACTGAAAATAGAACTGCCATATGACCCAGGAATCCCACTGCTGGGCATGCACACCGAGGACACCAGAATTGAAAGAATCACGTGTATCCCAATGTTCATCGCAGCACTGTGAATAATAGCCAGGACATGGAAGCAACCTAGAAGTCCATCAGCTGACTAAAGGATAAGAAAGCTGGTGTACATATACACAATGGAATGTAACTCATCCATCACAAAGAATACGTTTGAATCAGTTCAAATGAGGTGGATGAAACTGGAGCCTATTATACTGAGTGAAGGACCTCAGAAAGAAACACGCCAATACAGTACACAAACACATATATATGGAATTTAGAAAGATGGCAATGATGACCCTATATGCGAGAGAGAAAAAGAGACACAGATGTGTAGAAGAGTCTTTTGGACTCCTTGGGAGAAGACTAGGGTAGGATGATTTGAGAGAAGAGCAATGAAACATGTATATTATTATATGTGAACCAGATCACCAATCCAGTTTTGATGCATGAGACTAGGTGCTCAGGGCTGGTGCACTGGGATGACCCTGAGGCATGGGATGGGGAAGGAAGTGGGAGGGGGGATTCAGGATGGGGAACCCATGGACACCCATGGCTGATTCATGTCAATGTACTGCAATAAACCCTACAATATTGCAACGTAATTAGCTTCAAATCAAAATAAAAGAATTTAGAGAAAAAGAACTCAAAAAAAGAAAAACAGAAAGGAAGGACAGCACAGCAAGTTGGTCTTTCACTTTTATTGATTTTAAATCACATTCAGTGACTGACTGTGAATCATCACTGGTGTCTCCCAGGAGTTAGAGTGCCAGAAAGATTTAATTAGGGAGCTGCAGTCCAGATAAAATATAACATATCGTTGAGTTAAAATCTGAACTCAACTCGTTTGATGCCGATGGTGTAACTCTGTGTTTTAGTTGTTTCTAAAAAGCTTTCTGAAGACACGCAGGATTCTTATGGTCAGAGACTGCCTCATGTATCTCCATAAATGTATGACTATTCCTTGGACCTTTTAAAATATTTCAAAATGAAAGTTAACACCAAATTAAATATCTCATACTCTTTCTTTTATACCATGATAAACTTGTAGAATTTGGACTAACAAAAGACTTTATTGGGGAAGAATGTTTTACGAGTGTAATTATTTTGAAATCCTAGGGTATGGTGATAATTAAAGACCAGCTTTTACTCAGTCTTATGTTAGTTCTTATGTAAAAATTCACTGTACAGACTTCCATGACTGTCCAGTGGTTAGGACTCTGTGCTTTCCCTAGAAGGGCACGGGTTCAATCGCTGTTCAGGGAACCATGCTTCCACAACCTGCATAGTGCCCCACGGGGGGAAAGAAAAATTCTCTGTGAGTGGTGATCCTGTTTGTAACGTGCACTGGGATTGGGCCACCACCACTGCTCTTCATTTGGGAATACATTGCTCCCAAAATTTTCTTAGCAAAAAGGTGTCCTAGTCATTATTTGGTTTGTTCCCTCCAAACATTATTGTACTCCCTGGGAGTGCTATTTTTGGGTTTTAGGTGTATCAGCACTTCGTGCCCCCTGAGCACCTTTAGCCTACAGCATAGGCGAGTGATGCAACAATCCCTTTTATGAGGTAGGTGGCCAGGAGGTGATTTCTGCCTACCTTTCTCGGGGGCACTTTCCCATTCACCACCCCTATGTGACAACCTCTTCCTTTCTGAGTCTGGCAATCTAGACCCTAATGTCATTCCACACCCCAAACAAAGGCTGTAACACCATACCACTACTCCTTGCCCTTGAAATCAAGTGTTAAGCAGGGTTATCCATCTTCAGTGCAGACTCCTGACCCAATTCAGACCTCTATTCTCTGGCTAACTGGGGACCCGAGGGTCTGTTCCCCAACCTCTCGGGACCCCATATCCCTCCCATCTCCAGTGCCCACCTCTTCTCTTCTTTCCCTCCCTTCCATCAGAAAATTCACACACACGCAAATATCTTTTCCCCATTTGAAGTTTATTGTAATTGCAGCCATCAGTTTATTATGTTAGTGTGAGAGTCTTTCCTTGGTTGGCCATTTCTACGAAAGCAGACCTCTGGAGGCACAGTTCTACACTGTCTGACCTTTTCGAGTCAGTTACTGGCTGCCCAGCTTGTACTTCTCCAGGGTCTCTTATTCTGGGGCGGCTGAGCTTATCTTCTCTTTTGATTCTGCCTCCTTCTTTGATATCGCCTCATATTTTGGTAACTTTTACGGCTTTGATTCAGTTTCTTACGTGCACAGGAACAGGGAAAACAGTTGGGTTTTCTGGTTTTCTTCAACTTCTTCGACTGAGTGGCATATGGTCGGATTTTCTTTCTCAAGGTTCCTTGAAGAGGTCTTCTGACCCTCATGGTCATATTTCGTGCCTGGAAAGACAAGACAAGGGTATGAGACTTTAGGAAAGAAAAAAGCGTAGTTGGAAGGGAGATTTCATGAGAAAGGGATGTGGGCTAATGAGGGCTTTTGTGCCAGGCAAGGGTGGGTAGAGGTTTGGGGCAGCAAAGTCAATGAAGAACATGGGGAGCTTAGTTGGAATCATCTTACTTTCACACTGCCTCGGTATATCCGTTGACAAAGGGTCTTCTTTTGTCCATTCATAGTTGAAGCAAGCCGCCTTGTAACTCTCCTTGACTGCCGTGGGTTCCTGATTCCCTTAGTCAGGATGATGCCAAGAATTGGCCTAACCTAGAATCTCTGCCTCTGGTCTCCTTATTTATACCCTTTCAGAACAATGAGGAGCCACACCCTTCAATCTGATTGGTCAGTTAGGCACCACCCCAGCCAATAGCATCTTGGGGGGCTTAGACCTCACAATGTACCCCTGTGCCCATCAACATGGACTAGTTGATGCTGAGGGAGGCCATTTTATAACTTCTCCACTGCTGACACCTCTGTGTGTCTGATTCTGGGCAGTGGTGATTCAGGGCCATGGTGTTTCTCCTCATGACCTTCAAACTTCCTTTCAGTTCCCTTTATCCTTTGACTTATATGTGCCATTTCAACACTCCTGCCTCCTTCATCCCTCTGTAAACATCTGCCAAACCCTTTCTGTCCCACTTCAGCCTTTCAGAGTAATCACTTCATCTCTAGCCCACCTTCTTCCTGTTGGGGGTTCCTGAGGGGCTTAAGGAACTTAAGAGCAAGCACTTAAGGTGGAAAAGGTTAATTAAGAACAGGTTGGGTGTTTGATCTCCTGTGATGAGCTTTAACGACCCCCAGACTAGGTGAATGCTCAATCTGTTGCCCAAAGTTTAATTCACAGTCTCCCTCAAAGTACACATCAGAACAAGGACACTTCTAAATGTCTCCTCCACTAAATTTTTTTGAGAGACTTCAACTCTCATATTGAGCCAGGAAACTCAACTTGCCCCATCTATCGGAAATACATTCCTGATTATTATTGTTATTATTATTAATTTTTTAAGGAAAGTGCTCAAAGTAAAAAGCAGTTCACCACTCTACCACTGAGTTTTGACTAAATCATTTCCCCAGTCATCCCTCCTTGTCAGTTATCAGTAGGTAGGGCCCATTGCAGAGCTGACCAATATCTGAGCAGGACAAGTATCTGCAGGTAGCTCAGTGATCGCTGGTTGCTTGTGGGTGGGGCCAATGAGGCACTGACCAATGGCTGAGCAAGCCCTGTTGCCTAGGAACAGGATGCAGAGTAATAAGGCACAGCAATGGCTACCTGCGAAGGGCTGTGCTCTGTTACATAAGGACACTTTGGGTCCAGTGTGCTGGAATCTTTTTGATTGACTCATTTCCGACCTCAGATTTGATTT
Source organism: Bubalus kerabau (assembly GCF_029407905.1). Lineage (NCBI taxonomy): Eukaryota > Metazoa > Chordata > Mammalia > Artiodactyla > Bovidae > Bubalus > Bubalus kerabau. The sequence goes on along the minus strand of NC_073647.1, from coordinate 37,040,577 downwards.
CACATAATTAGTTAACTTTTGCATATCATACTTTTCATTATATTCCCAGGCATAGCTGTCACCAGTGCTGTCATCTCTATGCCTCTCCAACAGCTGCCACTTGATCACATGCTCAGCATATAGTAAAAATAATTCAAAGCCAACAAGAATGTGAAGTCCAGCCCACCCTGAAAACTCCTTTGACAAACCTTAAATTCACAGTGATTCTTATACTCTTTGCAGTGTAACAAAGCAGGGGGAGCACAGCCCTTAACAGGAAGACATTGGTGTGCTTCATTTCAAGCCATCCTGTCCCTAGGCAACACGTGCTGCTCAAACATTGCTTGGTGCCTCAGAGGGCCCCATTCACAAGCAGCCAACTGTCAATGAGTGACCATTAGTTGTCCTGCTTAGCTGTTGGTCAGCACCACAGTGGGCCCTGCCCACAGGTTACTTACTATCAATGAGGGGGCGATTGGGAAAGTGATTAAGTCAAGGGTGGTGTGTAGGTCATCAGGAGGAGACTGAGATAAGAGGCAGATTCAGCCCTCATTCTGGAGGCCCTGGAGCTCACGCAGACTTGGGCCAGTGGGTGAGCTGGAGGGCCCAGGGAATACACTGGTGACTAGATATTGTAGCCCTCCATAGCCCTCACTAAGGCCCTCCACTAGCCTTGGCCAAAGCCTTGAGGAGCAGTGTACCTCTCCCGCATCCCTGTCGCTGCGACCTACTAGCAGTGGTTTTCTTTCTGGGTCTCAGTCTGTGAGAACTGGTCTCCCCATAAGGAAGCCCTGAAGACGGACCCTGAGGACCTATTATGTTGGATGCCTGTCTCCGTCAGGGATGACGGCTGGGCAGAGTGTGGGAACCTGGCACTGAAGGAGCTGCTGGCTGAGATCTGCTTCCCCTTAACCAGCACTGGGACATTGCAGGGTGAAAGCTGTGCCTTGAGACTGCCCTTTCTTGTCAGGACAGAGAATAACATTCATCTACTAGAGGTTTATAGGAACATCATTACCTGACCATGACCTAACCTTAAGCACAAAGTGTATGACACCAAGAAGTCTGCAGCAAATTACCACCACTCTCCCTAACATTTAATTTTACATGCACTTACTGAAAACTTTTACTAACTTTGGGTTCTTAGGGCATGAACCACCCATCTCCTTGTATGAATCTTTAATCAACCTTTCTCTGTTCCAAACTTTAAGGTTAAGTTTTGATGGGCCTCCTTCTGCGTCAGGCACATGGACTTGCAATTTGAATAACAACGGTATTGTCTAAGGACAGACTTTGCCTCTCTTAAACAACGGCAGAGACTGGCCAAGTGCTCACAATTATCCATAAAATACACGCTGACTCGGCTTGGCTAAACTTTTGCAAAGCTTCTCTCGTCTGAACTTCAGCTTTCGCCCAAACTTGAGCAAGCACTAAGATTCAAACTTTTCTGTCTCCCTTAACAGCTCATTCTGAGAATCAGCTCACTATCAGAGAGAAACAATTGCTGTAAAACAGCCCCATCATGCTGTCTGCTCACCCATCCCCCTACTGGCCCCATCACACACACACACACAAACACACACATACACGAGTTCCTGCTGACCCTACTCGTACTTCCATGTTAAAGAAACTTCTTTTTCTGTTCTACTTTCAGACATGTCAGGATCTGTGCTCAAAACACTTTCCCAATTGCAATCAGTACCATTCAATGGCTCAGTCAATTCTGACTCTCTGAGACCCTATTGTCTGCAGCACATCAGGCTTCACTGTCCATCACCAACTCCCAGAACTTGCTTAAAATTCAAGCCCATCAAGATGGTGATGCCATCCAACCATCTCATCCTTTGACGTCCCCTTCTCCTCTGGCCTTCAATCGTTCCCTGCCTCAGGGTCTTTTCCAAAGAGTCAGTCTTTGTCTCAGATGGCCAAAGTATTGGAACTTCAGCATTACCCTTTCCAATGAATATTCAGGACTGATTTCCTCTAGCATTGACTGCATTGATTTCCTTGCAAACCAAAGGACTCTCGAGAGTCTTTTCCAAAACCACAGTTCAAAACAATCAGTTCTTCAGTGCTCAGCTTTTTTTATGTTCCAACTCTCCTATGCATACATGATGACTGTTGGGAAAACTTAGGTTTGACATATGGACCTTTGTTGGTAAAGTAATGTCTCTTCCTTTGAATACACTGTCTAGGTGGGTCATAGCTTTTCTTGCAAGGAGTAAGCGTCTTTCCCTTTCATGGCTGCAGTCACTATCTGCAGTGGTTTTGGAGCCCCAAAAAGAAATCCTGACACTGGTTCCACTGTTTCCCCATCTATTTCCCATGAAGTGATGTGAGCAGATGCCATGATCTGCGTTTTATGAATGTTGAGTTTTAAGCCAACTTTTTCACTCTCCTCTTTCACTTTCATCCAGAGGCCTCTTATTTCCTCTTCACTTTCTGCCATAAGGGTGGTGTCATCTGCATATCTGAGGTTATTGATATTTCTCCCGGCAATCTTGAGTCCAGCGTGTGCTTCTTCCAGCCCAGCGTTTCTCATGTTGTACCCTGCATAGAAGTTAAGAGAGTCAGGGCACAATATACAGCCTTGACATACTCCTTTTGATATTTGAAACCAGGCTGTGGTTCCATGTCCACCTCTAACTGTTGCTTCCTGACCTGCATACAAGTTTCTCAAGAGGCAGGTCAGGTGGTCTGGTATTCCCGTCTCTTCCAGAATTTTCCACAGTTTATTGTGGTCCACGCAGTCAAAGGCTTCGGCATAGTCAAGAAAGCAGAAATACATGTTTTTTCTGAACTCTCTTGCTGTTTGGATGATCCAAGAAAAGACCAATACATAGAAAACTGTAAAGCACTGATGAAAGAAATCAAAGATTCCACAGATAGATGGAGAAATATACCATGTTCATGGTTCAGAATGATCAATATAGTGAAAATGAGTACACAACACAAAGCAATCTATAGATTCAATGCAATCCCTATCAAGCTACCAATGGTATTTTTCACAGAACTAGAACAAATAGCTTCACAGTTTGTATGGAAATACAGAAAACCTGGAATAGTCCAAAGCAACCTTGCCAAAGAAGAATGGAACTGGAGGAATCAACCTACCTGACTTCAGGCTCTACTACAAAGCTACAGTCATCAAAACAGTATGGTACTGGCACAGAGGCAGAAATACAGATCAAGGAAACAAAAGAGTAACCCAGAGATAAACCCACGCGCCTATGGACACCTTATATTTGACAAAGGAGGCAAGAATATACAATGGAGTATAGACAACCTCTTTAAGAAAGGGTGCTGTGAAAAATGGTCACCACTTGTAAAAGAATTAAACTAGAACACTGTCTAACACCATACACAAAATAAATTCAAAATGGATTAAAGATCGAAATATAAGACCAGAAACTATAAAACTCCTAGAGGCAAACATAGGCAAAACACTCTCTGACATAAATCACAGCAGGATACTCTATGACCCACCTCCCAGAGTAATGGAAATAAATGAACAGGACCAAATTATATAGCAAAATAGCCCAAGTAAATGAATAGGGCCAAATTAAATTCAAAAGCTTTTGCACAACAAAGGAAAGTATAAGCAAGGTGAAAAGACAGCCTTCAGAATGGGAGGAAGTAAGAGCAAGCAAAGCAGCTGACCAAGAAATAATCTCAAAAATATAAAAGCTGCTCCCACATCTCAGTTGCAGAGCAAGAAATGACGAATTCAAAAAACGGGCCAAAGAACTAAAGAGACATTTCTCCAAAGAAGACATACAGATGGCTAACAAACACATGAAGAGATGCTCAATATCACTCATTATCAGAGAAATGCAAATCCAGACGACCTTGAGGTACCCTCTCACGCTGATCAGAATGGCTGTTACCCAAAAGTCTACAAACAATAAATGCTGGAGAGGGTGTGGAGAAAAGGGAACCCTCTCACGTTGTTGGTGGGAATGCAATCGAGTACAGCCACTTCGGAGAATAGTGTGGAGACTCCTTAAAAAACTGAAAATAGAACTGCCATATGACCGAGGAATGCCACTGCTGGGCATGCACACCGAGGACACCAGAATTGAAAGAATCACGTGTACCCCAATGTTCATCACAGCACTGTTAATAATAGCCAGGACATGGAAGCAACCAAGAAATCCATCAGCTGACTAAAGGATAAGAAAGCTGGTGTACATATACACAATGGAATGTAACTCATCCATTACAAAGAATACGTTTGAATCAGTTCGAATGAGGTGGATGAAACTGGAGCCTATTATACAGAGTGAAGGACGTCAGAAAGAAACACGCCAATACAGTACACAAACACATATATATGGTATTTCGAAAAATGGCAATGATGACCCTATATGCGAGAGAGCAAAAGAGACACAGTTGTATAGAAGAGTCTTTTGGACTCCGTGGGAGAAGGCAAGGGAACGATGATTTGAGAGAAGAGCATTGAAACATGTATATTATTCTATGTGAACCAGATCACCAGTCCAGGTTTGATGCATGAGACTAGGTGCTCAGGGCTGGTGCACTGGGATGACCCTGAGGCATGGGATGGGGAGGGAGGTGGGAGGGGGGATTCAGGATGGGGAACCCATGCACACCCATGGCTGATTCATGTCAATGTATGGCAAAAACCACTACAATATTGCAACGTAATTAGCCTCAAATCAAAATAAATGAATTTAGAAAAAAGAACTCAAAAAAAGAAAAACGGAAAGAAAGGACAGCACACCCAGGGGGTCTTTCACTTTTATTGATTTTAAATCACATTCAGTGACTGACTGTGAATCATCACTGGGGTCTCCCAGGAGTTAGAGTGCCAGAAAGATTTAATTAGGGAGCTGCAGTCCAGATAAAAGATAACATACCGTTGAGTTAAAATCTGAACTCAACTCGTTTGATGCCTAGGGTGAAACTCTGTGATTTAGTTCTGTCTAAAAAGCTTTCTGAAGACTCGCAGGATACTTATGGTCAGAGACTGCCTGATGTATCTCCATAATTGTTTGACTATTCCTTGGACCTTTTAAAACATTTCAAAATGAAAGTTAACACAAACTTAAATATCTCGTACTCTTCCTTTTAAACCATGAGAAACTTGTAGAATTTGGACTAACAAAAGACTGTGTTGGGGAAGAATGTTTTACGACTGTAGTTATTTTGAAATCTTAGGGTATGGTGATAATTAAAAGACCAGCTTTTACTCAGTCTTATGTTAGTACTTATGTAAAAATTCACTGTACAGACTTCCATGACTGTCCAGTGGTTAGGACTCCGTGCTTTCCCTAGAAGGGCACGGGTTCAATCGCTGTTCAGGGAACCATGCTTCCTCAACCTGCATAGTGCCCCCCGGGGGGGAAAAGAAAATTCTCTGTGAGTGGTGATCCTGTTTGTAACATGCACTTGGATTGGGCCACCACCACTGCTCTTCCTTTGGGAATACATTGCTCCCAAAATTTTCTTAGCAAAAAGGTGTCCTAGTCATTATTTGGTTTGTTCCCTCCAAACATTATTGTACTCCCTGGGAGTGCTATTTGTGGGTTTTAGATGTATCAGCACTTCGTGCCTTCTGAGCACCTTTAGCCGACAGCATAGGCGAGTGATGCAACAATCCCTTTTATGAGGTAGGTGGCCAGGAGATGATTTCTGCCTACCTTTCTCGGGGGGACTTTTCCATTCACCACCCCTATGTGACAACCTCTTCCTTTCTGGGTCTGGCAATCTAGACCCTAATGTCATTCCACACCCCAAACAAGGGCTGTAACACCATACCATTACTCCTTGCCCTTGAAATCAAATGTTAAGCAGGGTTATCCATCTTCAGTGCAGACTCCTGACCCAATCCAGACCTCTACTCTCTGGCTAACTGGGGACCCGAGGGTCTCTTCCCCAACCTCTCGGGACCCCATATCGCTCCCATCTCCAGTGCCCACCTCTTCTCTTCTTTCTCTCCCTTCCATCAGAAAATTCACACACACGCAAATATCTTTTCCCCATTTGATGTTTATTGTAATTGCAGCCATCAGTTTACTATGTTAGTGTGAGAGACTTTCCTTGGTTTGCCATTTCCATGAAAGCAGACCTCTGGAGGCACAGTTCTACACTGTCTGACCTTTTCGAGTCAGTTACTGGCTGCCCAGCTTGTACTTCTCCAGGGTCTCTTATTCTGGGGCGGCTGAGCTTATCTTCTCTTTTGATTCTGCCTCCTTCTTTGATCCCGCCTCATATTTTGGTACCTTTTACGGCTTTGATTCAGTTTCTTACATGCACAGGATCAGAGAAAACAGTTGGGTTTTCTGGTTGTCTGCACCTTCTTCGACTGAGTGGCATATGGTCGGATTTTCTTTCTCAAGGTTCCTTGAAGAGGTCTTCTGACCCTCATGGTCATATTTTGTGCCTGGAAAGACAAGACAAAGGTATGAGACTTTAGGAAAGAAAAAAGCGGAGTTGGAAGGGAGATTTAATGAGAAAGGGATGTGGGCTCATGAGGGCTTTTGTGCCAGGCAAGGGTGGGTAGAGGTTTGGGGCAGCCAAGTCAATGGAGAACCTGGGGAGCTTAGTTGGAATCATCTTCCTTTCACACTGCCTCGGTACCTCCATTGACAAAGGGTCTTCTTTTGTCCATTCATCCTTGAGGCAAACCGCCTTGTAACTCTTCTTGACTGCCGTGGGTTCCTGATTCCCTTAGTCAGGATGATGCCAAGAAGTGGCCTAACCAAGAATCTCTGCCTCTGGTCTCCCTATTTATACCCTTTCAGGACAATGAGGAGCCACACCCTTCAATCTGATTGGTCAGTTAGACACCACCCCAGCCAATAGCATCTTGGGGGGCTTAGACATCACAATGTACCCCTGTGCCCATCAACATGGGCTAGTGGATGCTGAGGGAGGCCATTTTATAACTTCTCCACTGCTGACACCTCTGTGTGTCTGATTCTGGGGAGTGGTGATTCAGGGCCATGGTGTTTCTCCTCATGACCTTCAAACTTCCTTTCAGTTCCCTTTATCCTTTGACTTATATGTGCCACTTCAACACAACTGCCTCCTTCATCCCTCTGTAAACATCTGCCAAACCCTTTCTGTCCCACTTCAGCCTTTCCGAATAATCACTTCATCTCTAGCCCACCTTCTGCCTGTTGGGGGTTCCTGAGGGGCTTAAGGAACTTAAGTGCAAGCACTTAAGGTGGAAAAGGGTAATTAAGAACAGGTTGGGTGTTTGATCTCCTGTCATGAGCTTTAACGACCCCCAGACTTGGTGAATGCTCAGTCTGTTGCCCAAAGTTAAATACACAGTCTCCATCAGAGTACACATCAGAACAAAGACACTTCTACATGTCTCCTCCACTAAATTTTGTTGGGACACTTCAACTCTCATATTGAGCCAGGAAACTCAACTTGCTCCATCTATCAGAAATACATTCCTGATTATTATTATTTTTTTTTTTTTTAAGGAAAGTGCTCAAAGTCAAAATCAGTTCACCACTCTTCCACTGAGTCTTGACTAAATCATTTCCCCAGTCATCCCTCCTTGACAGTTATCAGTAGGTAGGGCCCATTGCAGGCCTGACCAAGAGCTGAGCAGGACAAGTACCTGCAGGTAGCTCAGTGATAGTTGGTTGCTTGTGGGTGGGGTCCATGAGGCACTGACCAATGGAAGAGCAAGCCCTGTTGCCTAGTAACAGGATGCAGAGTAATAAGGCACAGCAATGGCTACCTGCGAAGGGCTGTGCTCTGTTACATAAGGACACTTTGGGTCCAGTGTGCTGGAATCTTTTTGATTGACTCATTTCCGACCTCAGATTTGATTTCACATAATTAGTTAACTTTTGCATATCATACTTTTCATTATATTCCCAGGCCTAGCTGTCACCAGTGCTGTCACCTCTATGCCTCTCCAACAGCTGCCACTTGATCACATGCTCAGCATATAGTATAAATAGTTCAAAGCCCACAAGATTGTGAAGTCCAGCCCACCCTGAAAACTCCTTTGACAAACCTTAAATTCACAGTGATTCTTCTACTCTTTGCAGTGTAACAAAGCAGGATGAGCACAGCCCTTAACAGGAAGCCATTGGTGTGCTTCATTTCAAGCCATCCTGTCCCTAGGCAACAGGTGCTGTTCAAACATTGCTTGGTGCCTCAGAGGGCCCCATTCACAAGCAGCCAACTGTCAATGAGTGACCATTAGTTGTCCTGCTTAGCTGTTGGTCAGCACCACAGTGGGCCCTGCCCACAGGTTACTTACTATCAATGAGGGGGCCATAGGGAAAGTGATTAAGTCAAGGGTGGTGTGGCGGTCATCAGGAGGAGACTGAGATAAGAGGCAGATTCAGGCCTCATTCTGGAGGCCCTGGAGCTCACGCAGATTTGGGCCAGTGGGTGAGCTGGAGGGCCCAGGGAATACACTGGGGACTAGATGTTGTAGCCCTCCATAGCCCTCACTAAGGCCCTCCACAAGCCTTGGCCAAAGCCTTGAGGAGCAGTGTACCACTCCCGCATCCCTGTCGCTGCGACCTACTAGCAGTGGTTTTCTTTCTGGGTCTCAGTGTGTGAGAACTGGTCTCCCCCTATGGGTGCCCTGAGGACGGACCCTGAGGACCTATTATGTTGGATGCCTGTCTCCGTCAGGGATGACGGCTGGGCAGAGTGTGGGAACCTGGCACTGAAGGAGCTGCTGGCTGAGATCTGCTTCCCGTTAACCAGCACTGGGACATTGCAGGGTGAAAGCTGTGCCTTGAGACTGCCCTTTCTTGTCAGGACAGAGAATAACATTTAACTAGTACAGGTTTATAGGAACCTCATTACCTGACCATGACCTAACCTTAAGCACAAAGCGTATGACACCAAGAAGTCTGCAGCAACTTACCACCACTCTCCCTAACATTTAATTGTACATGCACTTACTGAAAACTTTTACTAACTTTGGGGTCTTAGGGCATGAACCACCCATCTCCTTGTATGAATCTTTAATCAACTTTCTCTGTTCCAAACTTTAAGGTTAAGTTTTGATGGGCCTCCTTCTGCGTCAGGCACATGGACTTGCAATTTGAAGAACAACGGTATTGTCTAAGGACAGACTTTGCCTCTCTTAAACAACGGCAGAGACTGGCCAACTGCTCACAATTATCCATAAAATACACGATGACTCGGCTTGGCTAAACTTTAGCCAAGCTTCTCTCCTCTGAACTTCAGCTTTCGCCCAAACTTGAGCAAGCGCTAAGATTCAAAGTTTTCTGTCTCCCTTAAGAGCTCATTCTGAGAATCAGCTCACTATCAGAGAGAAACAATTGCTGTAAAACAGCCCCATCATGCTGTCTGCTCATCCATCCTTCTACCTGCCCCATCACACACACACACACACACACACACACACACACACACAAACAGAGTTCCTGCTGACCCTACTCATACTTCCATGTTAAAGAAACTTCTTTTTCTGTTCTACTTCAGACATGTCAGGATCTGTGCTCAAAATACTTTCCCAATTGCAATCAGTTCCGTTCAATGGCTCAGTCAATTCTGACTCTCTGAGACCCTATTGTGTGCAGCACATCAGGCTTCACTGTCCATCACCAACTCCCAGAGCTTGCTTAAAATTCAAGCCCATCAAGATGGTGATGCCATCCAACCATCTCATGCTTTGACGTCCCCTTCTCCTCTGGCCTTCAATCTTTCCCTGCATCAGGGTCTTTTCCAAGGAGCCAGTCTTTGCCTCAGATGGCCAAAGTATTGGAGCTTCAGCATTAGTCCTTCCAATGAATATTCAGGACTGATTTCCTCTAGCATTGACTGCATTGATTTCCTTGCAATCCAAGGGACTCTCGAGAGTCTTCCCCAACACCACAGTTCAAAACCATCAGTTCTTCAGTGCTCAGCTTTCTTTATGGTCCAACTCTCCCATGCATACCTGATGACTGTTGGGAAAACTTAGCTTTGACATATGGACCTTTGTCGGTAAAGTAATGTCTCTTCCTTTTAATACACTGTCTAGGTGGATCATAGTTTTCTTCCAAGGAGTAAGCGTCTTTCCCTTTCATGGCAGCAGTCACCATCTGCAGTGGTTTTGGAGCCCAAAGAAGAAAGCCTGACACTGGTTCCACTGTTTCCCCGTCTATGTCCCATGAAGTGATGGGACCAGATGCCATGATCTGCGTTTTCTGAATGTTGAGTTTTAAGCCAACTTTTTCACTCTCCTCTTTCACTTTCATGCAGAGCCTTTTTAGTTCCTCTTCACTTTCTGCCATAAGGGTGGTGTCATCTGCATATCTGAGGTTATTGATATTTCTCCCGGCAATCTTGAGTCCAGCGTGTGCTTCTTCCAGCCCAGCGTTTCTCATGTTGTACACTGCATAGAAGATAAATGAGTCGGGGCACAATATACGGCCTTGACATACTCCTTTTCCTATTTGGAACCAGGCTGTTGTTCCATGTCCACCTCTAACTGTTGCTTCCACACCTGCATACAAGTTTCTCAAGAGGCAGGTCAGGTGGTCTGTTATTCCTGTCTCTTCCAGTATTTTCCACAGTTTATTGTGGTCCACACAGTCAAAGGCTTCGTCATAGTCAATAAAGCAGAAATCGATGTTTTTTCTGAACTCTCTTGCTGTTTGGATGATCCAAGAAAAGACCAATACATAGAAAACTGTAAAGCACTGAAGAAAGAAATCAAAGATCACACAGATAGATGGAGAAATATACCATGTTCATGGATCAGAATGATCAATATAGTGAAAATGAGTACACAACACAAAGCAATCTATTAATTCAATGCAATCCCTATCAAGCTACCAATGGTATTTTTCACAGAACTAGAACAAATAGCTTCACAGTTTGTATGGAAATACAGAAAACCTGGAATAGCCCAAAGCAACCTTGCCAAAGAAGAATGGAACTGGAGGAAACAACCTACCTGACTTCAGGCTCTACTACAATGCTACCGTCATCAAAACAATATGGTACTGGTACAGAGGCAGAAATACAGTTCAAGGGAACAAAATTGAAAGCCCAGCGATAAATCCACGCACCTATGGACACTTTATATTTGAGAAAGGAGGCAAGAATATACAATGGAGAAAAGACAACCTCTTTAAGAAGAGGTGCTGGGAAAAATGGTCAACCACTTGTAAAAGAATGAAACTAGAACACTGTCTTACACCATACAGAGAATAACTTCAAAATGGATAAAAGATCGAAACATAAGAGCAGAAACTATAAAACTCCTAGAGGCAAACATAGCCAAAACACTCTCTGACATAAATCACAGCAGGATACTCTATGACCCACCTCCCAGATTAATGGATATAAATGAACAGGACCAAATTATATAGCAAAATAGCCCAAGTAAATGAATAGGGCCAAATTAAATTCAAAAGCTTTTGCACAACAAAGGAAAGTATAAGCAAGGTGAAAATACGGCCTTCAGAATGGGAGGAAGTAAGAGCAAACAAAGCATCTGACAAAGACATAATCTAAAAAAATTAAAAGTTGCTCCCACAGCTCAATTGCAGACCAAGGAATGACCAATTCAAAAAACGGGCCGACGAACTAAACAGACATTTCTCCCAAGAAGACATACAGATGGCGAACAAACACATGAAGAGATGCTCATCATCACTCATTATCAGAGAAATGCAAATCCAGACGACCTTGAGGTACCCTCTCACGCTGGTCAGAATGGCTGTTACCCAAAAGTCTACAAACAATAAATGCTGGAGAGGGTGTGGAGAAAAGGGAACCCTCTCACGTTGTTGGTGGGAATGCAATTGAGTACAGCCACTACCGAGAATAGTGTGGAGACTCCGTAAAAAACTGAAGATAGAACTGCCATATGACCCAGGAATCCCACTGCTGGGCATGCACACCGAGGACACCAGCATTGAAAGAATCACGTGTACCCCAAATTTCAGCGCAGCACTGTTAATAATATCCAGGACATGTAAGCAACCTAGAAGTCCATCAGCTGACTAAAGGATAAGAAAGCTGCTGTACATATACACTATGGAATGTAACTCATTCATTACAAAGAATACGTTTGAATCACTTCGAAGGAGGTGGATGAAACTGGAGCCTCTTATACAGAGTGAAGGACGTCAAAAAGAAACACACCAATACAGTACACTAACACATATATATGGAATTCAGAAAGATGGCAAGGATGACCCTATATGCGAGAGAGCAAAAGAGACACAGATATATAGAAGAGTCTTTTGGACTCCGTGGGAGAAGGCGAGGGTAGGATGATTTGAGAGAAGAGCATTGAAACATGTATATTATTCTATGAGAACCAGATCACCAGTCCAGGTTTGATGCATGAGACTAGGTGCTCAGGGCTTGTGCACTGGGATGACCCTGAGGCATGGGATGGGGAGGGAGGTGTGAGGGGGGATTCAGGATGGGAAACCCATGGACACCCATGGCTGATTCATGTCAATGTATGGCAAAAAGCACTACAATATTGCAACGTAATTAGCCTCAAATCAAAATAAATAAATTTAGAAAAAAGAACCCAAAAAAGAAAAACGGAAAGAAAGGACAGCACACCCAGGGGGTCTTTCACTTTTATTGATTTTAAATCACATTCAGTGACTGACTGTGAATCATCACTGGGGTCTCCCAGGAGTTAGAGTGCCAGAAAGATTTAATTAGGGAGCTGCAGTCCAGATAAAAGATAACATATCGTTGAGTTAAAATCTGAACTCAACTCGTTTGATGCCTATGGTGAAACTCTGTTTTAGTTCTGTCTAAAAAGCTTTCTGAAGACACGCAGGATTCTTATGGTCAGAGACTGCCTGATGTATCTCCATAATTGTTTGACTATTCCTTGGACCTTTTAAAACATTTCAAAATGAAAGTTAACACAAACTTAAATATCTCGTACTCTTCCTTTTAAACCATGATAAACTTGTAGAATTTGGACTAACAAAAGACTTTATTGGGGAAGAATGTTTTAGGAGTGTAGTTATTTTGAAATCCTAGGGTATGGTGATAATTAAAAGACCAGCTTTTACTCAGTCTTATGTTAGTACTTATGTAAAATTTCACTGTACAGACTTCCATGACTGCCCAGTGCTTAGGACTCCGTGCTTTCCCTAAAAGGGCACGGGTTCAATGGAGGCTGAACAACACGCTGCTGAATAACCAACAAATCACAGAAAAAATCAAAAAAGAAATCAAAATTTGCATAGAAACGAATGAAAATGAAAACACAACAACCCAAAACCTGTGGGACACGGTAAAAGCAGTCCTAAGGGGAAAGTTCATAGCAATACAGGCACACCTCAAGAAACAAGAAAAAAGTCAAATAAATAACCTAACTCTACACCTAAAGCAACTAGAAAAGGAAGAAAGGAAGAACCCCAGGGTTCGTAGAAGGAAAGAAATCTTAAAAATTAGAGCAGAAATAAATGCAAAAGAAACAAAAGAGACCATAGCAAAAATCAACAAAACCAAAAGCTGGTTCTTTGAAAGGATAAATAAAATTGACAAACCATTAGCCAGACTCATCAAGAAACAAAAGGAGAAAAATCAAATCAATAAAATTAGAAATGAAAATGGAGAGATCACAACAGACAACACAGAAATACAAAGGATCATAAGAGAGTACTATCAACAATTATATGCCAATAAAATGGACAACGAGGAAGAAATGGACAAATTCTTAGAAAAGTACAACTTTCCAAAACTCGATCAGGAAGAAATAGAAAAGCATAACAGACCCATCACAAGCACGGAGATTGAAACTGTAATAAAAAATCTTCCAGCAAACAAAAGCCCAGGTCCAGACGGCTTCACAGCTGAATTCTACCAAAAATTTAGAGAAGAGCTAGCACCTATCCTGCTCAAACTCTTCCAGAAAATTGCAGAGGATGGTAAACTTCCAAACTCATTCTATGAGGCCACCATCACCCTAATACCAAAACCTGACAAAGATCCCACAAAAAAAGAAAACTACAGGCCAATATCACTGATGAACATAGATGCAAAAATCCTTAACAAAATTCTAGCAATCAGAATCCAACAACACATTAAAAAGATCATACACCATGACCAAGTGGGCTTTATCCCAGGGATGCAAGGATTCTTCAATATCCGCAAATCAATCAATGTAATACACCACATTAACAAATTGAAAAATAAAAACCATATGATTATCTCAATAGATGCAGAGAAAGCCTTTGACAAAATTCAACATCCATTTATGATCAAAACTCTCCAGAAAGCAGGAATAGAAGGAACATACCTCAACATAATAAAAGCTATATATGACAAACCCACAGCAAACATTATCCTCAATGGTGAAAAATTGAAAGCATTTCCTCTAAAGTCAGGAACAAGACAAGGGTGCCCACTTTCACCATTACTATTCAACATAGTTTTGGAAGTTTTGGCCACAGCAATCAGAACAGAAAAAGAAATAAAAGGAATCCAAATTGGAAAAGAAGAAGTAAAGCTCTCACTGTTTGCAGATGACATGATCCTCTACATAGAAAACCCTAAAGACTCCACCAGAAAATTACTAGAACTAATCAATGACTATAGTAAAGTTGCAGGATATAAAATCAACACACAGAAATCCCTTGCATTCCTATACACTAATAATGAGCAAACAGAAAAAGAAATTAAGGAAACAATTCCATTCACCATTGCAACGGAAAGAATAAAATACTTAGGAATATATCTACCTAAAGAATCTAAAGACCTATATATAGAAAACTATAAAACACTAGTGAAAGAAATCAAAGAGGACACTAACAGATGGAGAAATATACCATGTTCATGGATTGGAAGAATCAATGTAGTGAAAATGAGTATACTACCCAAAGCAATCTATAGATTCAATGCAATCCCTATCAAGCTACCAACAGCATTCTTCACAGAGCTAGAACAAATAATTTCACAATTTGTATGGAAAAACAAAAAACCTCGAATAGCCAAAGCGATCTTGAGAAAGAAGAATGGAACTGGAGGAATCAACCTACCTGACTTCAGGCTCTACTACAAAGCCACAGTTATCAAGACAGTATGGTACTGGCACAAAGACAGAAATATAGATCAAGGGAACAAAATAGAAAGCCCAGAGATAAATCCACGCACATATGGACACCTTATCTTCGACAAAGGAGGCAAGAATATACAATGGATTAAAGACAATCTCTTTAACAAGTGGTGCTGGGAACTCTGGTCAACCACTTGTAAAAGAATGAAACTAGAACACTTTCTAACACCATACACAAAAATAAACTCAAAATGGATTAAAGATCTAAACGTAAGACCAGAAACTATAAAACTCCTAGAGGAGAACCTAGGCAAAACACTCTCTGACATACATCACAGCAGGATCCTCTATGACCCACCTCCCAGAATATTGGAAATAAAAGCAAAAATAAACAAATGGGACCTAATTAACCTTAAAAGCTTCTGCACATCAAAGGAAACTATTAGCAAGGTGAAAAGACAGCCTTCAGAATGGGAGAAGATAATAGCAAATGAAGCAACTGACAAACAACTAATCTCGAGAATATACAAGCAACTCCTACAGCTCAACTCCAGAAAAATAAATGACCCAATCAAAAAATGGGCCAAAGAACTAAATAGACATTTCTCCAAAGAAGACATACAGATGGCTAACAAACACATGAAAAGATGCTCAACATCTCTCATTATCAGAGAAATGCAAATCAAAACCACTATGAGGTACCATTTCACACCAGTCAGAATGGCTGCGATCCAAAAGTCTACAAGTAATAAATGCTGGAGAGGGTGTGGAGAAAAGGGAACCCTCTTCCACTGTTGGTGGGAATGCAAACTAGTACAGCCACTATGGAGAACAGTGTGGAGATTCCTTAAAAAACTGGAAATAGACATGCCTTATGATCCAGCAATCCCACTGCTGGGCATACACACTGAGAAAACCAGAAGGGAAAGAGACACGTGTACCCCAATGTCCATCGCAGCACTGTTTATAATAGCCAGGACATGGAAGCAACCTAGATGTCCATCAGCAGATGAATGGATAAGAAAGCTGTGGTACATATACACAATGGAGTATTACTCAGCCATTCAAAAGAATACATTTGAATCAGTTCTAATGAGGTGGATGAAACTGGAGCCTATTATACAGAGTGAAGTAAGCCAGAAAGAAAAACACCAATACAGTATACTAACGCATATATATGGAATTTAGAAAGATGGTAACAATAACCCTGTGTACGAGACAGCAAAAGAGACACTGATGTATAGAACAGTCTTATGGACTCTGTGGGAGAGGGAGAGGGTGGGAAGATTTGGGAGAATGGCATTGAAACATGTAAAATATCATGTATGAAATGAGTTGCCAGTCCAGGTTCGATGCACGATACTGGATGCTTGGGGCTGGTGCACTGGGACGACCCAGAGGGATGGAATGGGGAGGGAGGAGGGAGGAGGGTTCAGGATGGGGAACACATCTATACCTGTGGCGGATTCATTTTGATATTTGGCAAATCTAATACAGTTATGTAAAGTTTAAAAATAAAATAAAATTAAAAAAAAAACAACAAAAAAAATAAAAATAAAAGTAAGTTGAAATATCATCAAAAAAAAAAAAAAAAAAAAAAGGGCACGGGTTCAATCGCTGTTCAGGGAACCATGCTTCCACAACCTGCATAGTGCCCCCCGGGGGGAAAGAAAAATTCTCTGTGAGTGGTGATCTTGTTTGTAACGTGCACTGGGATTGGGCCACCATCACTGCTCTTCCTTTGGGAATACATTGCTCCCAAAATTTTCTTAGCAAAAAGGTGTCCTAGTCATTATTTGGTTTTTTTTTTCCTCCAAACATTATTGTACTCCCTGGGAGTGCTAATTGTGGGTTTTAGGTGTATCAGCACTTCGTTCCTTCTGAGCACCTTTAGCCGACAGCATAGGCGAGTGATGCAACAATCCCTTTTATGAGGTAGGTGGCCAGGAGTTGATTCCTGCCTACCTTTCTCGGGGGGACTTTCACATTCACCAACCCTATGTGACAACCTCTTCCTTTCTGGGTCTGGCAATCTAGACCTTAATGTCATTCCACACCCCAAACAAAGGCTGCAACACCATACCACTACTCCTTGCCCTTGAAATCAAATGTTAATCAGGGTTATCCATCTTCAGTGCAGACTCCTGACCCAATCCAGACCACTACTCTCTGACTAACTGGGGACCAGAGGGTCTGTTCCCCAACCTCTCGGGACCCCATATCCCTCCCATCTCCAGTGCCCACCTCTTCTCTTCTTTCCCTACCTTCCACCAGAAAAGTCACTCACCCGCAATTATATTTTCCCCATTTGATGTTTATTGTAATTGCAGCCATCAGTTTACTATGTTAGTGTGAGAGTCTTTCCTTGGTTGGCCATTTCTACGAAAGCAGACCTCTGGAGGCACAGTTCTACACTGTCTGACCTTTTCGAGTCAGTTACTGGCTGCCCAGCTTGTACTTCTCCAGGGTCTCTTATTCTGGGGCGGCTGAGCTTATCTTCTCTTTGGATTCTGCCTCCTTCTTTGATCCCGCCTCATATTTTGGCACCTTTTACGGCTTTGATTCAGTTTCTTACGTGCACAGGAACAGGGAAAACAGTTGAGTTTTCTGGTTGTCTTCACCTTCTTCGACTGAGTGGCATATGGTCGGATTTTCTTTCTCAAGGTTCCTTGAAGAGGTCTTCTGACCCTCATGGTCATATTTCGTGCCTGGAAAGACAAGACAAGGGTATGAGACTTTAGGAAAGAAAAAAGTGGAGTTGGAAGGGAGATTTCATGAAAAAGGGATGTGGGCTAATGAGGGCTTTTGTGCCAGGCAAGGGTGGGTAGAGGTTTGGGGCAGCCAAGTCAATGGAGAACATGGGGAGCTTAGTTGGAATCATCTTACTTTCACACTGCCTCGGTACCTCCATTGACAAAGGGTCTTCTTTTGTCCATTCATCCTTGAGGCAAACCGCCTTTTACTCTTCTTGACTGCCGTGGGTTCCTGATTCCCTTAGTCAGGATGATGCCAAGAAGTGGCCTAACCTAGAATCTCTGCCTCTGGTCTCCCTATTTATACCCTTTCAGGACAATGAGGAGCCACACCCTTCAATCTGATTGGTCAGTTAGGCACCACCCCAGCCAAGAGCATCTTGGGGGGCTTAGACATCACAATGTACCACTGTGCCCATCAACATGGGTTGGTGGATGCTGAGGGAGGCCATTTTATAACTTCTCCACTGCTGACACCTCTGTGTGTCTGATTCTGGGGAATGGTGATTCAGGGCCATGGTGTTTCTCCTCATGACCTTCAAACTCCCTTTCAGTTCCCTTTATCCTTTGACTTATTTGTGGCACTTCAACACTCCTGCCTCCTTCATCCCTCTGTAAACATCTTCCAAACACTTTCTGTCCCACTTCAGCCTTTCAGAGTAATCACTTCATCTCTAGCCCACCTTCTGCCTGTTGGGGTTTCCTGAGGGGCTTAAGGAACTTAAGAGCAAGCACTTAAGGTGGAAAAGGGTAATTAAGAACAAGTTGGGTGTTTGATCTCCTGTGATGAGCTTTAACCACCCCCAGACTTGGTGAATGCTCAGTCTGTTGCCCAAAGTTTAATACACAGTCTCCCTCAGAGGACACATCAGAACAAAGACACTTCTACATCTCTCATCCTCTAAATTTTGTTGGGACACTTCAACACTCATATTGAGCCAGGAAACTCAACTTGCCCCATCTATAAGAAATTCATTCCTGATTATTATTATTATTATTATTAATTTTTTTAAGGAAAGTGCTCAAAGTCAAAATCAGTTCACCACTCTAGCACTGAGTCTTGACTAAATCATTTCCCCAGTCATACCTACTTGTCAGTTATCAGAAGGTAGGGCCCATTGCAGGCCTGACCAATAGCTGAGCAGGACAAGTACCTGCAGGTAGCTCAGTGATAGTTGGTTGCTTGTGGGTGGGGCCAATGAGACACTGACCAATGGCTGAGCAAGCTATGTTGCCTAGGAACAGGATGCAGAGTAATAAGGCACAGCAATGGCTACCTGCGAAGGGCTGTGCTCTGTTACATAAGGACACTTTGGGTCCAGTGTGCTGGAATCTTTTTGATTGACTCATTTCCGACCTCAGATTTGATTTCACATAATTAGTTAACTTTTGCATATCATACTTTTCATTATATTCCCAGGCATAGCTGTCACCAGTGCTATCATCTCTATGCCTCTCCAACAGCTGCCACTTGATCACATGCTCAGTATATAGTATAAATAGTTCAAAGCCAACAAGAATGTGAAGTCCAGCCCACCCTGAAAACTTTGACAAACCTTAAATTCACAGTGATTCTTATACTCTTTGCAGTGTAACAGAGCAGGATGAGCACAGCCCTTAACAGGAAGCCATTGGTGTGCTTCATTTCAAGCCATCCTGTCCCTAGGCAACAGGTGCTGTTCAAACATTGCTAGGTGCCTCAGAGGGCCCCATTCACAAGCAGCCAACTGTCAATGAGTGACCATTAGTTGTCCTGCTTAGCTGTTGGTCAGCACCACAGTGGGCCCTGCCCACAGGTTACTTACTATCAATGAGGGGGCCATAGGGAAAGTGATTAAGTCAAGGGTGGTGTGGCGGTCATCAGGAGGAGACTGAGATAAGAGGCAGATTCAGGCCTCATTCTGGAGGCCCTGGAGCTCACACAGACTTGGGCCATTGGGCGAGCTGGAGGGCCCAGGGAATACACTGGGGACTAGATGTTGTAGCCCTCCATAGCCCTCACTAAGGCCCTCCACTAGCCTTGGCCAAAGCCTTGAGGAGCAGTGTACCTCTCCCGCATCCCTGTCGCTGCGACCTACTAGCAGTGGTTTTCTTTCTGGGTCTCTGTCTGTGAGAACTGGTCTCCCCCTATGGGTGCCCTGAGGACGGACACTGAGGACCTATTATGTTGGATGCCTGTCTCCGTCAGGGATGACGGCTGGGCAGAGTGTGGGAACCTGGCACTGAAGGAGCTGCTGGCTGAGATCTGCTTCCTCTTAACCAGCACTGGGACATTGCAGGGTGAAAGCTGTGCCTTGAGACTGCCCTTTCTTGTCAGGACAGAAAATAACATTCATCTAGTAGAGGTTTATAGGAACATCATTACCTGACTATGACCTAACCTTAAGCACAAAGGATATGACACCAAGAAGTCTGCAGCAACTTACCACCACTCTCCCTAACATTTAATTTTACATGCACTTACTGAAAACTTTTACTAACTTTGGGGTCTTAGGGTATGAACCACCCATCTCCTTGTATGAATCTTTAATCAACCTTTCTCTGTTCCAAACTTTAAGGTTAAGTTTTGATGGGCCTCCTTCTGCGTCAGGCACATGGACTTGCAATTTGAATAACAACGGTATTTTCTAAGGACAGACTTTGCCTCTCTTAAACAACGGCAGAGACTGGCCAAGTGCTCACAATTATCCATAAAATACACGCTGACTCGGCTTGGCTAAACTTTAGCCAAGCTTCTCTCCTCTGAACTTCAGCTTTCGCCCAAACTTGAGCAAGCGCTAAGATTCAAACTTTTCTGTCTCCCTTAACAGCTCATTCTGAGAATCAGCTCACTATCAGAGAGAAACAATTGTTGTAAAACAGCCCCATCATGCTGTCTGCTCATCCATCCCCCTACTGGCCCCATCACACACACACACACACACACACACACACACACACACACACACAGAGTTCCTGCTGACCCTACTCATACTTCCATGTTAAAGAAACTTCTTTTTCTGTTCTACTTTCAGACATGTCAGGATCTGTGCTCAAAACACTTTCCCAAATGCAATCAGTTCCGTTCAATGGCTCAGTCAATTCTGACTCTCTGAGACCCTATTGTCTGCAGCACATCAGGCTTCACTGTCCATCACCAACTCCCAGAGCTTGCTTAAAATTCAAGCCCATCAAGAGGGTGATGCCATCCAACCATCTCATCCTTTGTCGTCCCCTTCTCCTCTGGCCTTCAATCTTTCCCTGCCTCAGGGTCTTTTCCAATGAGTCAGTCTTTGTCTCAGATGGCCAAAGTATTAGAGTTTCAGCATTACCCCTTCCAATGAATATTCAGGACTGATTTCCTCTAGCATTGACTGCATTGATTTCCTTGCAATCCAAAGGACTCTCGAGAGTCTTTCCCAAAACCACAGTTCAAAACCATCAGTTCTTCAGTGCTCAGCTTTCTTTATGGTCCAGCTCTCCCATGCATACATGATGACTGTTGGGAAAACTTAGCTTTGACATATGGACCTTTGTTGGTAAAGTAATGTCTCTTCCTTTAATACACTGTCTAGGTGGGTCATAGCTTTTCTTCCAAGGAGTAAGCGTCTTTCCCTTTCATGGCTGCAGTCACCATCTGCAGTGGTTTTGGAGCCCCAAAAAGAAAGCCTGACACTGGATCAACTGTTTCCCCATCTATTTCCCATGAAGTGTTGGGACCAGATGCCATGATCTGCGTTTTATGAATGTTGAGTTTTAAGCCAACATTTTCTCTCTCCTCTTTCACTTTCATCCAGAGCCCTTTTATTTCCTCTTCACTTTCTGCCATAAGGGTGGTGTCATCTGCATATCTGAGGTTATTGATATTTCTCCTGGCAATCTTGAGTCCAGCATGTGCTTCTTCCAGCCCAGCGTTTCTCATGTTGTACACTGCATAGAGTTTAAGTGAGTCGGGGCACAATATACAGCCTTGACATACTCCTTTTCCTATTTGGAACCAGGCTGTTGTTCCATGTCCACCTCTAACTGTTGCTTCCACACCTGCATACAAGTTTCTCAAGAGGCAGGTCAGGTGGTCTGTTATTCCTGTCTCTTCCAGTATTTTCCACAGTTTATTGTGGTCCACACAGTCAAAGGCTTCGGCAGAGTCAATAAAGCAGAAATAGATATTTTTTCTGAACTCTCTTGCTGTTTGGATGATCCAAGAAAAGACCAATACATAGAAAACTGTAAAGCACTGAAGAAAGAAATCAAAGATCACACAGATAGATGGAGAAATATACCATGTTCATGGATCAGAATGATCAATATAGTGAAAATGAGTACACAACACAAAGCAATCTATTAATTCAATGCAATCCCTATCAAGCTACCAATGGTATTTTTCACAGAACTAGAACAAATAGCTTCACAGTTTGTATGGAAATACAGAAAACCTGGAATAGCCCAAAGCAACCTTGCCAAAGAAGAATGGAACTGGAGGAAACAACCTACCTGACTTCAGGCTCTACTACAATGCTACCGTCATCAAAACAATATGGTACTGGTACAGAGGCAGAAATACAGTTCAAGGGAACAAAATTGAAAGCCCAGCGATAAATCCACGCACCTATGGACACTTTATATTTGAGAAAGGAGGCAAGAATATACAATGGAGAAAAGACAACCTCTTTAAGAAGAGGTGCTGGGAAAAATGGTCAACCACTTGTAAAAGAATGAAACTAGAACACTGTCTTACACCATACAGAGAATAACTTCAAAATGGATTAAACATCGAAACATAAGAGCAGAAACTATAAAACTCCTAGAGGCAAACATAGCCAAAACACTCTCTGACATAAATCACAGCAGGATACTCTATGACCCACCTCCCAGATTAATGGATATAAATGAACAGGACCAAATTATATAGCAAAATAGCCCAAGTAAATGAATAGGGCCAAATTAAATTCAAAAGCTTTTGCACAACAAAGGAAAGTATAAGCAAGGTGAAAATACGGCCTTCAGAATGGGAGGAAGTAAGAGCAAACAAAGCATCTGACAAAGACATAATCTAAAAAAATTAAAAGTTGCTCCCACAGCTCAATTGCAGACCAAGGAATGACCAATTCAAAAAACGGGCCGACGAACTAAACAGACATTTCTCCCAAGAAGACATACAGATGGCGAACAAACACATGAAGAGATGCTCATCATCACTCATTATCAGAGAAATGCAAATCCAGACGACCTTGAGGTACCCTCTCACGCTGGTCAGAATGGCTGTTACCCAAAAGTCTACAAACAATAAATGCTGGAGAGGGTGTGGAGAAAAGGGAACCCTCTCACGTTGTTGGTGGGAATGCAATTGAGTACAGCCACTACCGAGAATAGTGTGGAGACTCCGTAAAAAACTGAAGATAGAACTGCCATATGACCCAGGAATCCCACTGCTGGGCATGCACACCGAGGACACCAGCATTGAAAGAATCACGTGTACCCCAAATTTCAGCGCAGCACTGTTAATAATATCCAGGACATGTAAGCAACCTAGAAGTCCATCAGCTGACTAAAGGATAAGAAAGCTGGTGTACATATACACTATGGAATGTAACTCATTCATTACAAAGAATACGTTTGAATCACTTCGAAGGAGGTGGATGAAACTGGAGCCTCTTATACAGAGTGAAGGACGTCAAAAAGAAACACACCAATACAGTACACTAACACATATATATGGAATTCAGAAAGATGGCAAGGATGACCCTATATGCGAGAGAGCAAAAGAGACACAGATATATAGAAGAGTCTTTTGGACTCCGTGGGAGAAGGCGAGGGTAGGATGATTTGAGAGAAGAGCATTGAAACATGTATATTATTCTATGAGAACCAGATCACCAGTCCAGGTTTGATGCATGAGACTAGGTGCTCAGGGCTGGTGCACTGGGATGACCCTGAGGCATGGGATGGGGAGGGAGGTGGGAGGGGGGATTCAGGATGGGAAACCCATGGACACCCATGGCTGATTCATGTCAATGTATGGCAAAAACCACTACAATATTGCAACGTAATTAGCCTCAAATCAAAATAAATAAATTTAGAAAAAAGAACCCAAAAAAGAAAAACGGAAAGAAAGGACAGCACACCCAGGGGGTCTTTCACTTTTATTGATTTTAAATCACATTCAGTGACTGACTGTGAATCATCACTGGGGTCTCCCAGGAGTTAGAGTGCCAGAAAGATTTAATTAGGGAGCTGCAGTCCAGATAAAAGATAACATATCGTTGAGTTAAAATCTGAACTCAACTCGTTTGATGCCTATGGTGAAACTCTGTTTTAGTTCTGTCTAAAAAGCTTTCTGAAGACACGCAGGATTCTTATGGTCAGAGACTGCCTGATGTATCTCCATAATTGTTTGACTATTCCTTGGACCTTTTAAAACATTTCAAAATGAAAGTTAACACAAACTTAAATATCTCGTACTCTTCCTTTTAAACCATGATAAACTTGTAGAATTTGGACTAACAAAAGACTTTATTGGGGAAGAATGTTTTAGGAGTGTAGTTATTTTGAAATCCTAGGGTATGGTGATAATTAAAAGACCAGCTTTTACTCAGTCTTATGTTAGTACTTATGTAAAATTTCACTGTACAGACTTCCATGACTGCCCAGTGCTTAGGACTCCGTGCTTTCCCTAAAAGGGCACGGGTTCAATGGAGGCTGAACAACACGCTGCTGAATAACCAACAAATCACAGAAAAAATCAAAAAAGAAATCAAAATTTGCATAGAAACGAATGAAAATGAAAACACAACAACCCAAAACCTGTGGGACACGGTAAAAGCAGTCCTAAGGGGAAAGTTCATAGCAATACAGGCACACCTCAAGAAACAAGAAAAAAGTCAAATAAATAACCTAACTCTACACCTAAAGCAACTAGAAAAGGAAGAAAGGAAGAACCCCAGGGTTCGTAGAAGGAAAGAAATCTTAAAAATTAGAGCAGAAATAAATGCAAAAGAAACAAAAGAGACCATAGCAAAAATCAACAAAACCAAAAGCTGGTTCTTTGAAAGGATAAATAAAATTGACAAACCATTAGCCAGACTTATACCTGTGGCGGATTCATTTTGATATTTGGCAAATCTAATACAGTTATGTAAAGTTTAAAAATAAAATAAAATTAAAAAAAAAAGAAAAAAAAAAAAGAAACAAAAGGAGAAAAATCAAATCAATAAAATTAGAAATGAAAATGGAGAGATCACAACAGACAACACAGAAATACAAAGGATCATAAGAGAGTACTATCAACAATTATATGCCAATAAAATGGACAACGAGGAAGAAATGGACAAATTCTTAGAAAAGTACATCTTTCCAAAACTCGATCAGGAAGAAATAGAAAAGCATAACAGACCCATCACAAGCACGGAGATTGAAACTGTAATAAAAAATCTTCCAGCAAACAAAAGCCCAGGTCCAGACGGCTTCACAGCTGAATTCTACCAAAAATTTAGAGAAGAGCTAGCACCTATCCTGCTCAAACTCTTCCAGAAAATTGCAGAGGATGGTAAACTTCCAAACTCATTCTATGAGGCCACCATCACCCTAATACCAAAACCTGACAAAGATCCCACAAAAAAAGAAAACTACAGGCCAATATCACTGATGAACATAGATGCAAAAATCCTTAACAAAATTCTAGCAATCAGAATCCAACAACACATTAAAAAGATCATACACCATGACCAAGTGGGCTTTATCCCAGGGATGCAAGGATTCTTCAATATCCGCAAATCAATCAATGTAATACACCACATTAACAAATTGAAAAATAAAAACCATATGATTATCTCAATAGATGCAGAGAAAGCCTTTGACAAAATTCAACATCCATTTATGATCAAAACTCTCCAGAAAGCAGGAATAGAAGGAACATACCTCAACATAATAAAAGCTATATATGACAAACCCACAGCAAACATTATCCTCAATGGTGAAAAATTGAAAGCATTTCCTCTAAAGTCAGGAACAAGACAAGGGTGCCCACTTTCACCATTACTATTCAACATAGTTTTGGAAGTTTTGGCCACAGCAATCAGAACAGAAAAAGAAATAAAAGGAATCCAAATTGGAAAAGAAGAAGTAAAGCTCTCACTGTTTGCAGATGACATGATCCTCTACATAGAAAACCCTAAAGACTCCACCAGAAAATTACTAGAACTAATCAATGACTATAGTAAAGTTGCAGGATATAAAATCAACACACAGAAATCCCTTGCATTCCTATACACTAATAATGAGCAAACAGAAAAAGAAATTAAGGAAACAATTCCATTCACCATTGCAACGGAAAGAATAAAATACTTAGGAATATATCTACCTAAAGAATCTAAAGACCTATATATAGAAAACTATAAAACACTAGTGAAAGAAATCAAAGAGGACACTAACAGATGGAGAAATATACCATGTTCATGGATTGGAAGAATCAATGTAGTGAAAATGAGTATACTACCCAAAGCAATCTATAGATTCAATGCAATCCCTATCAAGCTACCAACAGCATTCTTCACAGAGCTAGAACAAATAATTTCACAATTTGTATGGAAAAACAAAAAACCTCGAATAGCCAAAGCGATCTTGAGAAAGAAGAATGGAACTGGAGGAATCAACCTACCTGACTTCAGGCTCTACTACAAAGCCACAGTTATCAAGACAGTATGGTACTGGCACAAAGACAGAAATATAGATCAAGGGAACAAAATAGAAAGCCCAGAGATAAATCCACGCACATATGGACACCTTATCTTCGACAAAGGAGGCAAGAATATACAATGGATTAAAGACAATCTCTTTAACAAGTGGTGCTGGGAACTCTGGTCAACCACTTGTAAAAGAATGAAACTAGAACACTTTCTAACACCATACACAAAAATAAACTCAAAATGGATTAAAGATCTAAACGTAAGACCAGAAACTATAAAACTCCTAGAGGAGAACCTAGGCAAAACACTCTCTGACATACATCACAGCAGGATCCTCTATGACCCACCTCCCAGAATATTGGAAATAAAAGCAAAAATAAACAAATGGGACCTAATTAACCTTAAAAGCTTCTGCACATCAAAGGAAACTATTAGCAAGGTGAAAAGACAGCCTTCAGAATGGGAGAAGATAATAGCAAATGAAGCAACTGACAAACAACTAATCTCGAGAATATACAAGCAACTCCTACAGCTCAACTCCAGAAAAATAAATGACCCAATCAAAAAATGGGCCAAAGAACTAAATAGACATTTCTCCAAAGAAGACATACAGATGGCTAACAAACACATGAAAAGATGCTCAACATCTCTCATTATCAGAGAAATGCAAATCAAAACCACTATGAGGTACCATTTCACACCAGTCAGAATGGCTGCGATCCAAAAGTCTACAAGTAATAAATGCTGGAGAGGGTGTGGAGAAAAGGGAACCCTCTTCCACTGTTGGTGGGAATGCAAACTAGTACAGCCACTATGGAGAACAGTGTGGAGATTCCTTAAAAAACTGGAAATAGACATGCCTTATGATCCAGCAATCCCACTGCTGGGCATACACACTGAGAAAACCAGAAGGGAAAGAGACACGTGTACCCCAATGTCCATCGCAGCACTGTTTATAATAGCCAGGACATGGAAGCAACCTAGATGTCCATCAGCAGATGAATGGATAAGAAAGCTGTGGTACATATACACAATGGAGTATTACTCAGCCATTCAAAAGAATACATTTGAATCAGTTCTAATGAGGTGGATGAAACTGGAGCCTATTATACAGAGTGAAGTAAGCCAGAAAGAAAAACACCAATACAGTATACTAACGCATATATATGGAATTTAGAAAGATGGTAACAATAACCCTGTGTACGAGACAGCAAAAGAGACACTGATGTATAGAACAGTCTTATGGACTCTGTGGGAGAGGGAGAGGGTGGGAAGATTTGGGAGAATGGCATTGAAACATGTAAAATATCATGTATGAAATGAGTTGCCAGTCCAGGTTCGATGCACGATACTGGATGCTTGGGGCTGGTGCACTGGGACGACCCAGAGGGATGGAATGGGGAGGGAGGAGGGAGGAGGGTTCAGGATGGGGAACACATCTATACCTGTGGCGGATTCATTTTGATATTTGGCAAATCTAATACAGTTATGTAAAGTTTAAAAATAAAATAAAATTAAAAAAAAAACAACAAAAAAAATAAAAATAAAAGTAAGTTGAAATATCATCAAAAAAAAAAAAAAAAAAAAAGGGCACGGGTTCAATCGCTGTTCAGGGAACCATGCTTCCACAACCTGCATAGTGCCCCCCGGGGGGAAAGAAAAATTCTCTGTGAGTGGTGATCTTGTTTGTAACGTGCACTGGGATTGGGCCACCATCACTGCTCTTCCTTTGGGAATACATTGCTCCCAAAATTTTCTTAGCAAAAAGGTGTCCTAGTCATTATTTGGTTTTTTTTCCTCCAAACATTATTGTACTCCCTGGGAGTGCTAATTGTGGGTTTTAGGTGTATCAGCACTTCGTTCCTTCTGAGCACCTTTAGCCGACAGCATAGGCGAGTGATGCAACAATCCCTTTTATGAGGTAGGTGGCCAGGAGTTGATTCCTGCCTACCTTTCTCGGGGGGACTTTCACATTCACCAACCCTATGTGACAACCTCTTCCTTTCTGGGTCTGGCAATCTAGACCTTAATGTCATTCCACACCCCAAACAAAGGCTGTAACACCATACCACTACTCCTTGCCCTTGAAATCAAATGTTAATCAGGGTTATCCATCTTCAGTGCAGACTCCTGACCCAATCCAGACCACTACTCTCTGACTAACTGGGGACCAGAGGGTCTGTTCCCCAACCTCTCGGGACCCCATATCCCTCCCATCTCCAGTGCCCACCTCTTCTCTTCTTTCCCTACCTTCCACCAGAAAAGTCACACACCCGCAATTATCTTTTCCCCATTTGATGTTTATTGTAATTGCAGCCATCAGTTTACTATGTTAGTGTGAGAGTCTTTCCTTGGTTGGCCATTTCTACGAAAGCAGACCTCTGGAGGCACAGTTCTACACTGTCTGACCTTTTCGAGTCAGTTACTGGCTGCCCAGCTTGTACTTCTCCAGGGTCTCTTATTCTGGGGCGGCTGAGCTTATCTTCTCTTTGGATTCTGCCTCCTTCTTTGATCCCGCCTCATATTTTGGCACCTTTTACGGCTTTGATTCAGTTTCTTACGTGCACAGGAACAGGGAAAACAGTTGAGTTTTCTGGTTGTCTTCACCTTCTTCGACTGAGTGGCATATGGTCGGATTTTCTTTCTCAAGGTTCCTTGAAGAGGTCTTCTGACCCTCATGGTCATATTTCGTGCCTGGAAAGACAAGACAAGGGTATGAGACTTTAGGAAAGAAAAAAGTGGAGTTGGAAGGGAGATTTCATGAAAAAGGGATGTGGGCTAATGAGGGCTTTTGTGCCAGGCAAGGGTGGGTAGAGGTTTGGGGCAGCAAAGTCAATGGAGAACATGGGGAGCTTAGTTGGAATCATCTTACTTTCACACTGCCTCGGTACCTCCATTGACAAAGGGTCTTCTTTTGTCCATTCATCCTTGAGGCAAACCGCCTTTTACTCTTCTTGACTGCCGTGGGTTCCTGATTCCCTTAGTCAGGATGATGCCAAGAAGTGGCCTAACCTAGAATCTCTGCCTCTGGTCTCCCTATTTATACCCTTTCAGGACAATGAGGAGCCACACCCTTCAATCTGATTGGTCAGTTAGGCACCACCCCAGCCAAGAGCATCTTGGGGGGCTTAGATATTACAATGTACCACTGTGCCCATCAACATGGGCTGGTGGATGCTGAGGGAGGCCATTTTATAACTTCTCCACTGCTGACACCTCTGTGTGTCTGATTCTGGGGAATGGTGATTCAGGGCCATGGTGTTTCTCCTCATGACCTTCAAACTCCCTTTCAGTTCCCTTTATCCTTTGACTTATTTGTGGCACTTCAACACTCCTGCCTCCTTCATCCCTCTGTAAACATCTTCCAAACACTTTCTGTCCCACTTCAGCCTTTCAGAGTAATCACTTCATCTCTAGCCCACCTTCTGCCTGTTGGGGTTTCCTGAGGGGCTTAAGGAACTTAAGAGCAAGCACTTAAGGTGGAAAAGGGTAATTAAGAACAAGTTGGGTGTTTGATCTCCTGTGATGAGCTTTAACCACCCCCAGACTTGGTGAATGCTCAGTCTGTTGCCCAAAGTTTAATACACAGTCTCCCTCAGAGGACACATCAGAACAAAGACACTTCTACATCTCTCATCCTCTAAATTTTGTTGGGACACTTCAACACTCATATTGAGCCAGGAAACTCAACTTGCCCCATCTATAAGAAATTCATTCCTGATTATTATTATTATTATTATTAATTTTTTTAAGGAAAGTGCTCAAAGTCAAAATCAGTTCACCACTCTAGCACTGAGTCTTGACTAAATCATTTCCCCAGTCATACCTACTTGTCAGTTATCAGAAGGTAGGGCCCATTGCAGGCCTGACCAATAGCTGAGTAGGACAAGTACCTGCAGGTAGCTCAGTGATAGTTGGTTGCTTGTGGGTGGGGCCAATGAGGCACTGACCAATGGCTGAGCAAGCCCTGTTGCCTAGGAACAGGATGCAGAGTAATAAGGCACAGCAATGGCTACCTGCGAAGGGCTGTGCTCTGTTACATAAGGACACTTTGGGTCCAGTGTGCTGGAATCTTTTTGATTGACTCATTTCCGACCTCAGATTTGATTTCACATAATTAGTTAACTTTTGCATATCATACTTTTCATTATATTCCCAGGCATAGCTGTCACCAGTGCTGTCATCTCTATGCCTCTCCAACAGCTGCCACTTGATCACATGCTCAGCATATAGTATAAATAGTTCAAAGCCAACAAGAATGTGAAGTCCAGCCCAACCTGAAAACTTTGACAAACCTTAAATTCACAGTGATTCGTATACTCTTTGCAGTGTAACAGAGCAGGAGGAGCACAGCCCTTAACAGGAAGCCATTGGTGTGTTTCATTTCAAGCCATCCTGTCCCTAGGCAACAGGTGCTGTTCAAACATTGCTAGGTGCCTCAGAGGGCCCCATTCACAAGCAGCCAACTGTCAATGAGTGACCATTAGTTGTCCTGCTTAGATGTTGGTCAGCACCACAGTGGGACCTGCCCACAGGTTACTTACTATCAATGAGGGGGCCATTGGGAAAGTGATTAAGTCAAGGGTGGTGTGGCGGTCATCAGGAGGAGACTGAGATAAGAGGCAGATTCAGGCCTCATTCTGGAGGCACTGGAGCTCACGCAGACTTGGGCCAGTGGGTGAGCTGGAGGGCCCAGGGAATACCCTGGGGACTAGATGTTGTAGCCCTCCATAGCCCTCACTATGGCCCTCCAGTAGCCTTGGCCAAAGCCTTGAGGTGCAGTGTACCTCTCCCGCATCCCTGTCGCTGCGACCTACTAGCAGTGGTTTTCTTTCTGGGTCTCAGTCTGTGAGAACTGGTCTCCCCATATGGATGCCCTGAGGACGGACACTGAGGACCTACTATGTTGGATGCCTGTATCCGTCAGGGATGAGGGCTGGGCAGAGTGTGGGAACCTGGCACTGAAGGAGCTGCTGGCTGAGATCTGCTTCCCCTTAACCAGCACTGGGACACTGCAGGGTGAAAGCTGTGCCTTGAGATTGCCCTTTCTTGTCAGGACAGAGAATAACATTCATCTAGTAGATGTTTATAGCAACATCATTACCTGACCATGACCTAACCTTAAGCACAAAGGGTATGACACCAAGAAGTCTGCAGCAACTTACCACCACTCTCCCTAACATTTAATTTTACATGCACTTTCTGAAAACTTTTACTAACTTTGGGGTCTTAGGGCATGAACCACCCATCTCCTTGTATGAATCTTTAATCAACATTTCTCTGTTCCAAACTTTAAGGTTAAGTTTTGATGGGCCTCCTTCTGCGTCAGGCACATGGACTTGCAATTTGAATAACAACGGTATTGTCTAAGGACAGACTTTGCCTCTCTTAAACAACGGCAGAGACTGGCCAAGTGCTCACAATTATCCATAAAATACACGCTGACTCGGCTTGGCTAAACTTTAGCCAAGCTTCTCTCCTCTGAACTTCAGCTATCGCCCAAACTTGAGCAAGCGCTAAGATTCAAACTTTTCTGTCTCCCTTAACAGCTCATTCTGAGAATCAGCTCACTATCAGAGAGAAACAGTTTCTGTAAAACATCCCCATCATGCTGTCTGCTCATCCATCCGCCTACTGGACCCATCACACACACACACACACACACACACACACACACAGACACACACACACACACACACAGAGTTCCTGCTGACCCTACTCGTACTTCCATGTTAAAGAAACTTCTTTTTCTATTCTACTTTCAGACATGTCAGGATCTGTGCTCAAAATACTTTCCCAATTGCAATCAGTTACGTTCAATGGCTCAGTCAATTCTGACTCTCTGAGACCCTATTGTCTGCAGCACATCAAGCTTCACTCTCCATCACCAACTCCCAGAGCTTGCTTAAAATTCAAGCCCATCAAGATGGTGATGCCATCCAACCATCTCATCCTTTGTCGTCCCCTTCTCCTCTGGCCTTCAATCTTTCCCTGCATCAGGGTCTTTTCCAATGAGCCAGTCTTTGCCTCAGATGGCCAAAGTATTGGAGCTTCAGCATTAGTCCTTCCAATGAATATTCAGGACTGATTTCCTCCAGCATTGACTGCATTGATTTCCTTGCAATCCAAGGGACTCTCGAGAGTCTTCCCCAACACCACAGTTCAAAACTATCAGTTCTTCAGTGCTCAGCTTTCTTTATGGTCCAACTCTCCCATGCATACCTGATGACTGTTGGGAAAACTTAGCTTTGACTTATGGACCTTTGTCGGTAAAGTAATGTCTCTTCCTTTTAATACACTGTCTAGGTGGGTCATAGCTTTTCTTCCAAGGAGTAAGCGTCTTTCCCTTTCATGGCTGCAGTCACCATCTGCAGTGGTTTTGGAGCCCAAAGAAGAAAGCCTGACACTGGTTCCACTGTTTCCCCATCTATTTCCCATGAAGTGATGGGACTAGATGCCATGATCTGCGTTTTCTGAATGTTGAGTTTTAAGCCAACTTTTTCACTCTTCTCTTTCACTTTCATCCAGAGGCTTTTTAGTTCCTCTTCACGTTCTGCCATAAGGGTGGTGTCATCTGCATATCTGAGGTTATTGATATTTCTCCCGGCAATCTTGAGTCCAGCGTGTGTTTCTTCCAGCCCAGCGATTCTCATGTTGTACTCTGCATAGAGGTTAAGTGAGTCGGGGCACAATATACAGCCTTGACATACTCCTTTTCCTATTTGGAACCAGGGTGTTGTTCCATGTCCACCTCTAACTGTTGCTTCCTGACCTGCATACAAGTTTCTCAACAGGCAGGTCAGGTGGTCTGGTATTCCCGTCTCTTCCAGAATTTTCCACAGTTTATTGTGGTCCACGCACTCAAAGGCTTCAGCATAGTCAATAAAGCAGAAATAGATGTTTTTTCTGAACTCTCTTGCTGTTTGGATGATCCAAGAAAAGACCAATACATAGAAAACTGTAAAGCACTGATGAAAGAAATCAAAGATCACACAGATAGATGGAAAAATATACCATGTTCATGGATCAGAATGATCAATATAGTGAAAATGAGTACACAACACAAAGCAATCTATAGATTTAATGCAATCCCTATCAAGCTACCAATGGTATTTTTCACAGAACTAGAACAAATAGCTTCACAGTTTGTATGGAAATACAGAAAACCTGGAATAGCCCAAAGCAACCTTGCCAAAGAAGAATGGAACTGGAGGAATCAACCTACCTGACTTCAGGCTCTACTACAAAGCTACAGTCATCAAAACAGTATGGTACTGGCACAGAGGCAGAAATACAGATCAAGGGAACAAAAGAGAAAGCCCAGAGATAAACCCACGTGCCTATGGACACCTTATATTTGACAAAGGAGGCAAGAATAGACAATGGAGTATAGACAACCTCTTTAAGAAGAGGTGCTGGGAAAAATGGTCAACCACTTGTAAAAGAATGAAATTAGAACACTGTCTAACACCATACAGAGAATGAATTCAAACTGGAAAATTCTTCAAGAGATGGGATTAACAGTTCAACTTACCTGCCTCCTGAGAAACCTCTATGCTGGTCAAGAAGCAACAGTTAAAACTGGACATGGAAAAACAAACTGGTTCCAAATTGGGGAGAAGTATGTCAAGGCTGTATATTGTCACCCTGCTTATTTAACTTATATGCAGCATTCATCATGCAAAAAGCCAGGCTGGATGAATCACAAGCTGGAATCAAGATTGTCAGGAGACATACCAACAACCTTAGATGTGCAGATGAAACCACTCTAATGGCAGAAAGTGAAGAGGAACTAAAGAGCCTCATGATGAAGGTGAAAGGGCAGAGTGAAAAGGCTGGCTTAAAACTCAACATTCAAAAAACTAAGATCATGGCATCTGGTCCCATCACTTCATGGCAAATAGAGGAGAAAAAGTGGAAACAGTGACAGATTTTCTTTTCTTGGGCTCTAAAATCACTGCAGACAGTGACTGCAGCCATGAAATTAAAAGATGCTGCTCCTTGGAAGAAAAGTTATGACAAACCTAGACAATGAATTAAAAAGCAGAGACATCACTTGCCAACAAAGATTCATATAGTTAAAGCTATGGTTTTTCCAGTAGCTATATATGGATCTGAGAGTTGGACCATAAAGAATACTGAGCACTGAAGAATGGATGCTTTCAAGTTGTGGAGATGGAGAAGATTCTTGAGACTCCCTTGGACAGCAAGGAGATCAAACCAGTCAATTCTAAAGGAAATGAACACTGAATATTCATTGCAAGGAATGATGCTGAAGTTGAAGCTGCGATACTTTGGCCACCTGATGCGAAGAACTGACTCATTAGCAAAAAGTCTCATGCTGGGAAAGATTGAGGGCAAGAGGACAAGGGGACAATAGAGGATGAGATGATCAGATTGCATTACCGACTCAATGGACATGAGTTTGAGCAAAATTAGGGAAATAGTGAAGGACAGGGAAGCCTGGTGAATTGCAGTACATGAGGTCACAAAGACTCAGACACAACTTAAGTGACTGAAAAACAAACATATTAAGTCAATAGGGAAGGGATGGGTCCTTTAATAAATGGTACTAGGACAACTGAAAAAAAAAAAAAAAAAACAAAAAAAAAACAGTATGGTTTTGGCACAGAGGCAGAAATAAAGATCAAGGAACAAAATAGAAAGCCCAGAGATAAATCCACGTGCCTATGGACACATTATATTTGACAAAGAAGGCAAGAATATACAAAGGAGTATAGACAACCTCTTTAAGAAGAGGTGCTGGGAAAAATGGTCAACCACTGGTAAAAGAATGAAACTAGAACACTGTCTAACACCATACACAAAATAAATTCAAAATGGATTAAAGATCGAAACATAAGACAAGAAACTATAAAACTCCTAGAGGGAAACATAGGCAAAACACACTCTGACATAAATCACAGCAGGATACTCTATGACCCACCTCTCAGAGTAATGGAAATAAATGAACAGGACCAAATTATATAGCAAAATAGCACAAGTAAATGAATAGGGCCAAATTAAATTCAAAAGCTTTTGCACAACAAAGGAAAGTATAAGCAAGGTGAAAAGACAGCCTTCAGAATGGGAGGAAGTAAGAGCAAACAAAGCAGCTGACGAAGAAATAATCTCAAAAATATAAAAGCTGCTCCCACAGCTCAATTGCAGACGAAGAGATGACCAATTCAAAAAATGGGCCGATGAACTAAACAGACATTTCTCCAAAGAAGTCATACAGATGGCTAACAAACACATGAAGAGATGCTCAACATCACTCATTATCAGAGAAATGCAAATCCAGACGACCTTGAGGTACCCTATCACGCTGGTCAGAATGGCTGTTACCCAAAAGTCTACAAACAATAAATGCTGGAGAGGGTGTGGACAAAAGGGAACCCTCTCATGTTGTTGGTGGGAAGGCATTCGAGTACAGCCACTACGGAGAATAGTGTGGAGACTCCTTAAAAAACTGAAAATAGAACTGCCATATGACCCAGGAATCCCACTGCTGGGCATGCACACCGAGGACACCAGAATTGAAAGAATCACGGGTACCCGAATGTTGATCGCAGGACTGTTAATTATAGCCAGGACATGGAAGCAACCTAGAAGTCCATCAGCTGACTAAAGGATAAGAAAGCTGGTGTACATATACACAATGGAATGTAACTCATCCATTACAAAGAATACGTTTGAATCAGTTCGAAAGAGGTGGATGAAACTGGAGCCTATTATACTGAGTGAAGGACGTCAGAAAGAAACACGCCAATACAGTACACAAACACATATATATGGAATTTAGAAAGACGGCAATGATGACCCTATATGCGATAGAGCAAAAGAGACAGAGATGTATAGAAGAGTCTTTTGGACTCCTTGGGGAAGGCGAGGGTAGGATGATTGGAGAGAAGAGCATTGAAACATGTGTATTATACTATGTGAACCAGATCACCAGTCCAGGTTTGATGCATGAGACTAGGTGCTCAGGGCTGGTGCACTGGGATGACCCTGAGGCATGGGAAGGGGAGGGAGGTCCGAGGGGGGATTCAGGATGGGGAACCCATGGACACCCATGGCTGATTCATGTCAATGTATGGCAAAAAACCCTACAATATTGCAACGTAATTAGCCTCAAATCAAAATAAATGAATTGAGAAAAAAAGAACTCAAAAAAAGTAAAACAGAAAGAAAGGACAGCAAACCCAGGGGGTCTTTCACTTTTATTGATTTTAAATCACATTCAGTGACTGACTGTGAATCATCACTGGGGTCTCCCAGGAGTTAGAGTGCTGGAAACATTTAATTAGGGAGCTGCAGTCCAGATAAAAGATAACATATCTTGAGTTAAAATCTGAACTCAACTCGTTTGATGCCTATGGTGAAACTGTGTGTTTTAGTTGTGTCTAAAAAGCTTTCTGAAGACACGCAGGATTCTTTTGGTCAGAGACTGCCTTATGTATCTCCATAATTGTTTGGCTATTCCTTGGACCTTTTTTAAACATTTCAAAATGAAAGTTCACACCAACTTAAATATCTTGTACTCTTCCTTTTAAACCATGATAAACTTGTAGAATTTGGACTAACAAAAGACTTTATTGGGGAAGAATGTTTTACGAGTGTAGTTATTTTGAAATCTTAGGGTATGGTGATAATTAAAAGACCAGCTTTTACTCAGTCTTATGTTAGTACTTATGTAAAATTTCACTGTACAGACTTCCATGACTGTCCAGTGGTTAGGACTCCGTGCTTTCCCTAGAAGGGCACGGGTTCAATCGCTGTTCAGGAAACCATGCTTCCACAACCTGCATAGTGCCACCCGGGGGGGAAAAATTATCTGTGAGTGGTGATCCTGTTTGTAACGTGCACTGGGATTGGGCCACCACCACTGCTCTTCCTTTGGGAATATATTGCTCCCAAAATTTTCTTAGCAAAAAGGTGTCCTAGTCATTATTTTTTTTTGTTCCCTCCAAACATTATTGTACTCCCTGGGAGTGCTATTTGTGGGTTTTAGATGTATCTGCACTTCGTGCCTTCTGAGCACCTTTAGCCGACAGCATAGGCGAGTGATGGAACAATCCCTTTTATGAGGTAGGTGGCCAGGAGGTGATTTCTGCCTACCTTTCTCGGGGGGACTTTCCCATTCACCACCCTTTTGTGACAACCTCTTCCTTTCTGGGTCTGGCAATCTAGACCCTAATGTCATTCCACACCCCAAACAAAGGCTGTAACACCATACCACTACTCCTTGCCCTTGAAATCAAGTGTTAAGCAGGGTTATCCATCTTCAGTGCAGACTCCTGACCCAATCCAGACCTCTACTCTCTGGCTACCTGGGGACCCGAGGGTCTGTTCTCCAACCTCTCGGGACCCCATATCCCTCCCATCTCCAGTGCCCACCTCTTCTCTTCTTTCCCTCCCTTCCATCAGAAAATTCACACACACGCAAATATCTTTCCACCCTTTGATGTTTATTGTAATTGCAGCCATCAGCTTACTATGTTAGTGTGGGAGTCTTTCCTTGGTTGGCCATTTCTACAAAAGCAGACCTCTGGAGGCACAGTTCTACACTGTCTGACCTTTTCGATTTAGTTACTGGCTGCCCAGCTTGTACTTCTCCAGGGTCTCTTATTCTGGGGCGGCTGAGCTTATCTTCTCTTTTGATTCTGCCTCCTTCTTTGATCCCGCCTCATATTTTGGTACCTTTTACGGCTTTGATTCAGTTTCTTACGTGCACAGGAACGGAGAAAACAGTTGGGTTTTCTGGTTGTCTTCACCTTCTTCGACTGAGTGGCATACGGTCGGATTTTCTTTCTCAAGGTTCCTTGAACAGGTCTTCTGACCCTCATGGTCATATTTCGTGCCTGGAAAGACAAGACAAGGGTATGAGATTTTAGGAAAGAAAAAAGCGGAGTTGGAAGGGAGATTTCATGAAAAAGGGATGTGGGCTAATGAGGGCTTTTCTGCCAGGCAAGGGTGGGTAGAGGTTTGGGGCAGCAAAGTCAATGGAGAACATGGGGAGCTTAGTTGGAATCATCTTACTTTCACACTGCCTCGGTACCTCCGTTGACAAAGGGTCTTCTTTTGTCCATTCATCCTTGAGGCAAACCGCCTTGTAACTCTTCTTGACTGCCGTGGGTTCCTGATTCCCTTAGTCAGGATGATGCCAAGAAGTGGCCTAACCTAGAATCTCTGCCTCTGGTCTCCCTATTTATACCCTTTCAGGACAATGAGGAGCCACACCCTTCAATCTGATTGGTCAGTTAGGCACCACCCCAGCCAATAGCATCTTGGGGGGCTTAGACATCACAATGTACCCCTGTGCCCATCAACATGGGCTAGTGGATGCTGAGGGAGGCCATTTTATAACTTCTCCACTGCTGACACCTCTGTGTGTCTGATTCTGGGCAGTGGTGATTCAGGGCCATGGTGTTTCTCCTCATGACCTTCAAACTTCCTTTCAGTTCCCTTTATCATTTGACTTATATGTGCCACTTCAGCACTCCTGCGTCCTTCATCCCTCTGTAAACATCTGCCAAACCCTTTCTGTCCCACTTCAGCCTTTCCGAGTAATCACTTCATCTCTAGCCCACGTTCTGCCTGTTGGGGGTTCCTGAGGGGCTTAAGGAACTTAAGAGCAAGCACTTAAGGTGGAAAAGGGTAATTAAGAACAGGTTGGGTATTTGATCTCCTGTGATGAGCGTTAACGACCCCCAGACTTGGTGAATGCTCAGTCTGTTGCCCAAAGTTTTACACACAGTCTCCCTCAGAGTACACATCAGAACAAAGACACTTCTACATCGCTCCTCCAGTAAATTTTGTTGGGAAACTTCAACAATCATATTGAGCCAGGAAACTCAACTTGCCCCATCTATCAGAAATACATTCCTGATTATTATTATTATTATTTTTTTAAGGAAAGTGTTCAAAGTCAAAATCAATTCACCACTCTAGCACTGAGTCTTGACTAAATCATTTCCCCAGTCATCCCTCCTTTTCAGTTATCAGTTGGTAGGGCCCATTGCAGGCCTGACCAATAGCTGAGCAGGACAACTACCTGCAGGTAGCTCAGTGATAGCTGGTTGCTTGTGGGTGGGGACAATGAGGCACTGACCAATGGCTGAGCAAGCCCTGTTGCCTAGGAACAGGATGCAGAGTAATAAGGCACAGCAATGGCTACCTGTGAAGGGCTGTGCTCTGTTACATAAGGACACTTTGGGTCCAGTGTGCTGGAATCTTTTTGATTGACTCATTTCCGACCTCAGATTTGATTTCACATAATTAGTTAACTTTTGCATATCATACTTTTCATTATATTGCCAGGCATAGCTGTCACCAGTGCTGTTATCTCTATGCCTCTCCAACAGCTGCCACTTGATCACATGCTCTGCCTATAGTATAAATAGTTCAAAGCCAACAAGAATGTGAAGTCCAGCGCACCCTGAAAACTCCTTTGACAAACCTTAAATTCACAGTGATTCTTCTACTCTTTGCAGTGTAACAGAGCAGGATGAGCACAGCCCTTAACAGGAAGCCATTGGTGTGCTTCATTTCAAGCCATCCTGTCCCTATGCAACAGGTGCTGTTCAAACATTGCTTGGTGCCTCAGAGGGCCCCATTCACAAGCAGCCAACTGTCAATGAGTGACCATTAGTTGTCCTGCTTAGCTGTTGGTCAGCACCACAGTGGGCCCTGCCCACAGGTTACTTACTATCAATGAGGGGGCCATAGGGAAAGTGATTAAGTCAAGGGTGGTGTGGCGGTCATCA
The DNA here is from genome assembly GCF_029407905.1 of Bubalus kerabau. Classification (NCBI taxonomy): domain Eukaryota; kingdom Metazoa; phylum Chordata; class Mammalia; order Artiodactyla; family Bovidae; genus Bubalus; species Bubalus kerabau. Next base: position 37,000,409 of record NC_073647.1, on the reverse strand, counting down.
GGATGTGACAGAGATAAGAGGCAGATACAGGCCTCATTCTGGAGGCCCTGGAGCTCACACAGACTTGGGCCAGTGGGTGAGCTGGAGGGCCCAGGGAATACACTGGGGACTAGATGTTGTAGCCCTCCATAGCCCTCACTAAGGCCCTCCACTAGCCTTGGCCAAAGCCTTGAGGAGCAGTGTACCTCTCCCGCATCCCTGTCGCTGCGACCTACTAGCAGTGGTTTTCTTTCTGGGTCTCAGACTGTGAGAACTGGTCTCCCCCTATGGGTGCCCTGAGGACCGACACTGAGGACCTATTATGTTGGATGCCTGTCTCCGTCAGGGATGACGGCTGGGCAGAGTGTGGGAACCTGGCACTGAAGGAGCTGCTGGCTGAGATCTGCTTCCCCTTAACCAGCACTGGGACATTGCAAGGTGAAAGCTGTGCCTTGAGACTGCCTTTCTTGTCAGGACAGAAAATAACATTCATCTAGTAGAGGTTTATGGGAACCTCATTATCTGACCATGACCTAACCTTAAGCACAAAGTGTATGACACCAAGAAGTCTGTAGCAACTTGCCACCACTCTCCCTAACATTTAATTGTACATGCACTTACTGAAAACTTTTACTAACTTTGGGGTCTTAGGGCATGAACCACCCATCTCCTTGTATGAATCTTTAATCAACCTTTCTCTGTTCCAAACTTTAAGGTTAAGTTTTGATGGGCCTCCTTCTGCGTCAGGCACATGGACTTGCAATTTGAATAACAATGGTATTGTCTAAGGACAGACTTTGCCTCTCTTAAACAACGGCAGAGACTGGCCAAGTGCTCACAATTATCCAAGAAATACACGCTGACTCGGCTTGGCCTAACTTTAGCCAAGCTTCTCTCCTCTGAACTTCAGCTTTCGCCTAAACTTGAGCAAGCGCTAAGATTCAAACTTTTCTGTCTCCCTTAACAGCTCATTCTGAGAATCAGCTCACTATCAGAGAGAAACAATTGCTGTAAAAAGCCCGATCATGCTGTCTGCTCATCCATCCCCCTACTGGCACCATCACCCACACACACACACACACACACACAGACACACACAGAGTTCCTGCTGACCCTACTCATACTTCCATGTTAAAGAAACTTCTTTTTCTGTTCTATTTTCAGACATATCAGGATCTGTGCTCAAAACACTTTCCCAATTTCAGTCAGTTTCGTTCAATGGTTCAGTCAATTCTGACTCTCTGAGACCCTATTGTCTGCAGCACATCAGGCTTCACTGTCCATCAGCAACTCCCAGAGCTTGCTTAAAATTCAAGCCCATCAAGATGGTATGCCATGCAACCATCTCATCCTTTTTAGTCCCCTTCTCCTCTGGCCTTCAATCTTTCCCTTCATCAGGGTCTTTTCCATTGAGCCAGTCTTTGCCTCAGATGGCCAAAGTATTGGAGCTTCAGCATTAGTCCTTCCAATGAATATTCAGGACTGATTTCCTCTAGCATTGACTGCATTTATTTCCTTGCAATCCAAGGGACTCTCGAGAGTCTTCCCCAACACCACAGTTCAAAACAATCAGTTCTTCAGTGCTCAGCTTTCTTTATTGTCCAACTCTCCCATGCATACATGATGACTGTTGGGAAAACTTAGCTTTGACATATGGACCTTTGTCGGTAAAGTAATGTCTCTTCCTTTTAATACACTGTCTAGGTGGGTCATAGCTTTTCTTCCAAGGAGTAAGCGTCTTTCGCTTTCATGGCTGCAGTCACCATCTGCAGTGGTTTTGGAGCCCCAAAAGGAAAGCCTGAGACTGGTTCCACTGTTTCCCCGTCTATGTCCCATGAAGTGATGGGACCAGATGCCATGATCTGCGTTTTCTGAATGTTGAGTTTTAAGCCAACATTTTCACTCTCCTCTTTCACTTTCATGCAGAGGCTTTTTAGTTCCTCTTCACTTTCTGCCATAAGGGTGGTGTCATCTGCATATCTGAGGTTATTGATATTTCTCCCGGCAATCTTGAGTCCAGCGTGTGCTTCTTCCAGCCCAGCGTTTCTCATGTTGTACTCTGCATAGAAGTTAAGTGAGTCGGGGCACAATATACAGCCTTGACATACTCCTTTTCCTATTTGGAACCAGGCTGTTGTTCCATGTCCACCTCTAACTGTTGCTTCCTGACCTGCATACAAGTTTCTCAAGAGGCAGGTCAGGTGGTCTGGTATTCCCATCTCTTCCAGAATTTTCCACAGTTTATTGTGTTCCACGCAGTCAAAGACTTCGGCATAGTCAATAAAGCAGAAATAGATGTTTTTTCTGAACTCTCTTGCTGTTTTGATGATCCAAGACAAGACCAATACATAGAAAACTGTAAAGCACTGATGAAAGAAATCAAAGATCACACAGATAGATGGAGAAATATACCATGTTCATGGATCAGAATGATCAATATAGTGAAAATGAGTCCACAACACAAAGCAATCTATAAATTCAATGCAATCCCTATCAAGCTACCAATGGTATTTTTCACAGAACTAGAACAAATAGCTTCACAGTTTGTATGGAAATACAGAAAACCTGGAATAGCCCAAAGCAACCTTGCCAAAGAAGAATGGAACAGGAGGAATCAACCTACCTGACTTCAGGCTCTACTACAAAGCTACAGTCATCAAAACAGTATGGTACTGGCACAGAGGCAGAAATACAGATCAAGGAAACAAAATAGAAAGCCCAGAGATAAACCCACGAGCCTATGGACACCTTATATTTGACAAAGAAGGCAAGAATATACAATGGAGTATATACAACCACTTTAAGAAGAGGTGCTGGGAAAAATGGTCAACCACTTGTAAAAGAATGAAACTAGAACACTGTCTAATACCATACACAAAATAAATTCAAAATGGATTCAAGATCGAAACATAAGACCAGAAACTATAAAACTCCTAGAGGCAAACATAGGCAAAACACTCACTGACATAAATCACAGCAGGATACTCTATGACCCACCTCACAGAGTAATGGATATAAATGAACAGGACCAAATTATATAGCAAAATAGCACAAGTAAATGAATAGGGCCAAATTAAATTCAAAAGCTTTTGCACAACAAAGGAAAGTATAAGCAAGGTGAAAAGACAGCCTTCAGAATGGGAGGAAATAAGAGCAAACAAAGCAGCTGACCAAGAAATAATCTCAAAAATATAAAAGCTGCTCCCACAGCTCAATTGCAGAGCAAGAAATGACGAATTCAAAAAATGGCCAAAGAACTAAACAGACATTTATCCAAAGAAGACATACAGATGGCTAACAAACACATTAAGAGATGTTGAACATCACTCATTATCAGAGAAATGCAAATCCAGACGACCTTGAGGTTCCCTCTCACGCTGGTCAGAATGGCTGTTACCCAAAAGTGTACAAACAATAAATGCTGGAGAGGGTGTGGAGAAAAGGGAACCCTCTTACGTTGTTGGTGGGAATGCAATGGAGTACAGCCAATACGGAGAATAATGTGGAGACTCCTTACAAAACTGAAAATGGAACTGCCATATGACCCAGGAATCCCACTGCTGGGCATGCACACCGAGGACACCAGAATTGAAAGAATCACGTGTACCCCAATGTTCATCGCAGCACTTTGAATAATAGCCAGGACACGGAAGCAACCTAGAAGTCCATCAGCTGACTAAAGGATAAGAAATCTGGTGTACATATACACAATGGAACGTAACTCATCCATTACAAAGAATACGTTTGAATCAGTTCGAAAAAGGTGGATCAAACGGGAGCCTATTATACTGAGTGAAGGATGTCAGAAAGAAACACACCAATACAGTACACTAACACATATATATGGAATTTAGAAAGATGGCAATGATGACCCTATATGCGAGAGAGCAAAAAAGACACAGATGTATAGAAGAGTCTTTTGGACTCCGTGGGAGAAGGCGAGGGTAGGATGATTTGAGAGAAGAGCCTTGAAACATGTATATTATTCTATGTGAACCAGATCACCAGTCCAGGTTTGATGCATGAGGCTAGGTGCTCAGGGCTGGTGCACTGGGATGACCCTGAGGCATGGGATGGGGAAGGAGGTGGGAGGGGGGATTCAGGATGGGGAACCCATGGACACCCATGGCTGATTCATGTCAATGTATTGCAATAAACCCTACAATATTGCAACGTAATTAGCTTAAAATCAAAATAAATGAATTTAGAAAAAAAAAACTCAAAAAAAAAAAAAAAAAAAAAAACAGAAAGGAAGGACAGCACACCCAGTTGGTCTTTCACTTTTATTGATTTTAAATCACATTCAGTGACTGACTGTGAATCATCACTGGTGTCTCCCAGGAGTTAGAGTGCCAGAAAGATTTAATTAGGGAGCTGCAATCCAGATAAAAGATAACATATCGTTGAGTTAAAATGTGAACTCAACTCGTTTGATGCCGATGGTGTAACTCTGTGTTTTAGTTGTTTCTAAATAGCTTTCTGAAGACACGCAGGATTCTTATGGTCAGAGACTGCCTTATGTATCTCCATAATTGTTTGACTATTCCTTGGACCTTTTAAAACATTTCAAAATGAAAGTTAACACCAAATTAAATATCTCGTACTCTTTCTTTAAACCATGATTAATTTGTAGAATTTGGACTAACAAAAGACTTTATTGGGGAAGAATGTTTTATGAGTGTAGTTATTTTGAAATCCTAGAGTATGGTGATCATTAAAAAACCAGCTTTTACTCAGTCTTATGTTAGTACTTGTGTAAAATTTCACTGTACAGACTTCCATGACTGTCCAGTGGTGAGGACTCCGTGCTTTCTTTAGAAGGGCACGGGTTCAATCGCTGTTCAGGGAACCATGCTTCCACAGCCTGCATAGTGCCCCCCGGGGGGGAAAAGAAAATTCTCTGTGAGTGGTGATCCTGTTTGTAACGTGCACTGGGATTGGGCCACCACCACTGCTCTTCCTTTGGGAATACATTGCTCCCAAAATTTTCTTAGCAAAAAGGTGTCCTAGTCATTATTTGCTTTGTTCCCTCCAAACATTATTGTACTCCCTGGGAGTGATATTTGTGGGTTTTAGATGTATCAGCACTTGGTGTCTTCTGAGCACCTTTAGCCGACAGCATAGGCGAGTGATGCAACAATCCCTTTTGTGAGGTAGGTGGCCGGAGGTGATTTCTGCCTACCTTTCTCGGGGGGACTTTCCCATTCACCACCCCTATGTGACAACCTCTTCCTTTCTGGGTCTGGCAATCTAGACCCTAATGTCATTTCACACCCCAAACAAAGGCTGTAACACCATACCACTACTCCTTGCCCTTGAAATCAAGTGTTAAGCTTGGTTATCCATCTTCAGTGCAGACTCCTGACCCAATCCAGACCTCTACTCTCTGGCTAACTGGGGACACGAGGGTCTGTTCCCCAACCTCTCGGGACCCCATATCCCTCCCATGTCCAGTGCCCACCTCTTCTCTTCTTTCCCTCCCTTCCATCAGAAAATTCACACACACGCAAATATCTTTTCACCATTTGATGTTTATTGTAATTGCAGCCATCAGTTTACTATGTTAGTGTGCGAGTCTTTCCTTGGTTGGCCATTTCTACGAAAGCAGACCTCTGGAGGCACAGTTCTACACTGTCTGACCTTTTCGAGTCAGTTACTGGCTGCCCAGCTTGTACTTCTCCAGGGTCTCTTATTCTGGGGCGGCTGAGCTTATCTTCTCTTTTGATTCTGCCTCCTTCTTTGATCCCGCCTCATATTTTGGTACATTTTACGGCTTTGATTCAGTTTCTTACGTGCACAGGAACGGAGAAAACAGTTGGGTTTTCTGGTTGTCTTCACCTTCTTCGACTGAGTGGCATATGGTCGGATTTTCTTTCTCAAGGTTCCTTGAACAGGTCTTCTGACACTCATGGTCATATTTCCTGCCTGGAAAGACAAGACAAGGGTATGAGACTTTAGGAAAGAAAAAAGCGGAGTTGGAAGGGAGATTTCATGAAAAAGGGATGTGGGTTAATGAGGGCTTTTGTGCCAGGCAAGGGTGGGTAGAGGTTTGGGGCAGCAAAGTCAATGGAGAACATGGGGAGCTTAGTTGGAATCATCTTACTTTCACACTGCCTCGGGACCTCCGTTGACAAAGGGTCTTCTTTTGCCCATTCATCCTTGAGGCAAACCGTCTTGTAACTCTTCTTGACTGCCGTGGGTTCCTGATTCCCTTAGTCAGGATGATGCCAAGAAGTGGCCTAACCTAGAATCTCTGCCTCTGGTCTCCCTATTTATACCCTTTCAGGACAATGAGGAGCCACACCCTTCAACCTGATTGGTCAGTTAGGCACCACCCCAGCCAAGAGCATCTTGGGGGGCTTAGACATCACAATGTACCACTGTGCCCATCAACATGGGCTAGTGGATGCTGAGGGAGGCCATTTTATAACTTTTCCACTGCTGAAACCTCTGTGTGTCTGATTCTGGGGAGTGGTGATTCAGGGCCATGGTGTTTCTCCTCATGACCTTCAAACTTCCTTTCAGTTCCCTTTATCCTTTGACTTATATGTGCCACTTCAACACTCCTGCCTCCTTCATCCCTCTGTAAACATCTGCCAAACACTTTCTGTCCCACTTCAGCCTTTCAGAGTAATCACTTCATCTCTATCCCACCTTCTGCCTGTTGGGGGTTCCTGAGGGGCTTAAGGAACTTAAGAGCAAGCACTTAAGGTGGAAAAGGGTAATTAAGAACAGGATGGGTGCTTGTTCTCCTGTGAAGAGGTTTAACGACCCCCAGACTTGGAGAATGTGCAGTCTGTTGCCCAAAGTTTAATACACAGTCTGCATCAGAGTACACATCAGAACAAAGACATTTCTATATGTGTCCTGCACTAAAATTTGTTGGGACACTTCAACTCTCATATTGAGCCAGGAAACTCAACTTGCCCCATCTATCAGAAATACATTCCTGATGATGATGATGATGATGATGATTAATTTTATAAGGAAAGTGCTCAAAGTCAAAATCAGTTCACCACTCTGCCACTGAGTCTTGACTAAATCATTTCCCCAGTCATCCCTCCTTGTCAGTTATCAGTAGGAAGGGCCCATTGCAGGCCTGACCAAGAGCTGAGCAGGACAAGTACCTTCAGGTAGCTCAGTGATAGTTGGTTGCTTGTGGGTGGGGCCAATGAGGTACTCACCAATGACTGAGCAAGCCCTGCTGCATAGTAACAGGATGCAGAGTAATAAGGAACAGCAATGGCTACCTGCGAAGGGCTGTGCTCTCTTACATAAGGACACTTTGGGTCCAGTGTGCTGGAATCTTTTTGATTGACTCATTTCCGACCTCAGATTTGATTTCACATAATTAGTTAACTTTTGCATATCATACTTTTCATTGTATTCCCAGGCATAGCTGTCACTAGTGCTGTCATCTCTATCCCTCTACAACAGCTGCCACTTGATCACATGCTCAGCATATAGTATAAATAGTTCAAAGCCAACAAGAATGTGAAGTCCAGCCCACCCTGAAAACTCCTTTGACAAACCTTAAATTCACAGTGATTCTTATACTCTTTTTGCAGTTTAACAGAGCAGGGGGAGCACAGCCCTTAACAGGAAGCCATTGGTGTGCTTCATTTCAAGCCATCCTGTCCCTAGGCAACAGGTGCTGTTCAAACATTGCTTGGTGCCTCAGAGGGCCACATTCACAAGCAGCCAACTGTCAATGAGTGACCATTAGTTGTCCTGCTTAGCTGTTGGTCAGCACCACAGTGGGCCCTGCCCACAGGTTACTTACTATCAATGAGGGGGGCATTGGGAAAGTGATTAAGTCTAGGGTGGTGTGGAGGTCATCAGGAGGAGACTGAGATAAGAGGCAGATTCAGGCCTCATTCTGGAGGCCCTGGAGCTCACGCAGACTTGGGCCAGTGGGTGAGCTGGAGGGCCCAGGGAATACACTGGGGACTAGATGTTGTAGCCCTCCATAGCCCTCACTAAGGCCCTCCACTAGCCTTGGCCAAAGCCTTGAGGAGCAGTGTACCTCTCCCGCATCCCTGTCGCTGAGACCTACTAGCAGTGGTTTTCTTTCTGGGTCTCAGTCTGTGAGAACTGGTCTCCCCTTATGGATGCCCTGAGGACGGATACTGAGGATCTATTATGTTGGATGCCTGTTTCTTTCAGGGATGAAGGCTGGGCAGAGTGTGGGAACCTGGCACCGAAGGAGCTGCTGGCTGAGATCTGCTTCCCCTTAACCAGCACTGGGACATTGCAGGGTGAAAGCTGTGCCTTGAGACTGCCCTTTCTTGTCAGGACAGAGAATAACATTCATCTAGGAGAGGTTTATAGGAACATCGTTACTTGACCATGACCTAACCTTAAGCACAAAGTGTATGACACCAAGAAGTCTGCAGCAACTTACCACCACTCTCCCTAACATTTAATTTTACATGCACTTACTGAAAACTTTTACTAACTTTGGGGTCTTAGGGCATGAACCACCCATCTCCTTGTATGAATCTTTAATCAACCTTTCTCTGTTCCAAACGTTTAGGTTAAGTTTTGATAGGCCTCCTTCTGGGTCAGGCACATGCACTTGCAATTTGAATAACAACGGTATTGTCTAAAGACAGACTTTGCCTCTCTTAAACAACGGCAGAGACTGGCCAAGTGCTCACAATTATCCGTAAAATACACGCTGACTCGGCTTGGCTCAACTTTAGCCAAGCTTCTCTCCTCTGAACTTCAGATTTCGCCCAAACTTGAGCAAGCGCTAAGATTCAAACTTTTCTGTCTCCCTTAACAGCTCATTCTGAGAATCAGCTCACTATCAGAGAGTAACAATTGCTGTAGAACAGCCCCATAATGCTGTCTGCTCATCCATCCCCCTACTGGCCCCATCACACACACACACACACACACACACACACACGCACACACACACACAGAGTTCCTACTGACCCTACCCATACTTCCATGTTAAAGAAACTTCTTTTTCTGTTCTACTTTCAGACATGTCAGGATCTGTGCTCAAAACACTTTCCCAATTGCAATCAGTTCTGTTCAATGGCTCAGTCAATTCTGACTCTCTGAGACCCTATTGTCTGCAGCACATCAGGCTTCACTCTCCATCACCAACTCCCAGAACTTCCTTAAAATTCAAGCCCATGAAGATGGTGATGCCATCCAACCATCTCATCCTTTGTCGTCCCCTTCTCCTCTGGCCTTCAATCTTTCCCTGCATCAGGGTCTTTTCCAATGAGCCAGTCTTTGCCTCAGATGGCAAAAGAATTGGAGCTTCAGCATTAGTCCTTCCAATGAATATCCAGGACTGATTTCCTCTAGCATTGACGGCATTGATTTCCTTGCAATCCAAGGGACTCTCGAGAGTCTTCCCCAACACCACAGTTCAAAACAATCAGTTCTTCAGTGCTCAGCTTTCTTTATGGTCCAACTCTCCCATTCATACATGATGACTGTTGGGAAAACTTACCTTTGACATATGGAACTTTGTCGGTAAAGTAATGTCTCTTCCTTTTAATACACTGTCTAGGTGGGTCATAGCTTTTCTTCCAAGGAGTAAGCGTCTTTCGCTTTCATGGCTTCAGTCACAATCTGCAGTGGTTTTGAAGCCCCACAAATAAAGCCTTACCCTGGTTCCACTGTTTCCCCTTCTATTTCCAATGAAGTGAAGGGACCAGATGCCATGATCTGCGTTTTCGGAATGTTGAGTTTTAAGCCAACTTTTTCACTATCCTCTTTCTCTTTCATCCAGAGGCTTTTTAGTTCCTCTTCACTTTGTGCCATAAGGGTGGTGTCATCTGCATATCTGAGGTTATTGATATTTCTCCCGGCAATCTTTAGTCCGGCGTGAGCTTCTTCCAGCCCAGCGTTTCTCATGTTGTACTCTGCATAGAAGTTAAATGATTTGGGGCACAATATACAGCCTTGATATACTCCTTTTCCTATTTGGAACCAGGATGTGGTTCCATGTCCACCTCTAACTGTTGCTTCCTGACCTGCATACAAGTTTCTCAAGAGGCAGGTCATGTGGTCTGGTATTCCCGTCTCTTCCAGAATTTTCCACAGTTTATTGTTGTCCACACTGTCAAAGGCTTCGGCATAGTCAAAAAAGCAGAAATAGATGTTTTTTCTGAAATCTCTTGCTGTTTGGATGATCCAAGAAAAGACCAATATATAGAAAACTGTAAAGCACTGATGAAAGAAATCAAAGTTCACACAGATAGATGGAGAAATATTCCATGTTCATGAATCAGAATGATCAATATAGTGAAAATGAGTACACAACACAAAGCAATCTATATATTCAATGCAATTCCTATCAAGCTATCAATGGTATTTTTCACAGAACTAGAACAAATAGCTTCACAGTTTGTATGGAAATACAGAAAACCTGGAATAGCCCAAAGCAACCTTGCCAAAAAAGAATGGAACTGGAGGAATCAACATACCTGACTTCAGGCTCTACTACAAAGCTACAGTCATCAAAACAGTATGGTACTGGCACAGAGGCAGAAATACAGATCAAGGAAACAAAATAAAAAGCCCAGAGATAAACCCACGCGTGTATGGACACCTTATATTTGACAAAGGAGGCAAGAATAGACAATGGAGTATAGACAACCACTTTAAGAAGAGGTGCTGGGAAAAATGGTCAACCACTTGTAAAAGAAAGAAACTAGAACACTGTCTAACACCATACACAAAATAAATGCAAAATGGATTAAAGATCTAAACATAAGACCAGAAACTATAAAACTCCAAGAGGCAAACATAGCCAAAACACTCTCTGACATAAATCACAGCAGGATACTCTATGACCCACCTCCCAGAGTAATGGATATAAATGAACAGGACCAAATTATATAGCAAAATAGCACAAGTAAATGAATAGGGCCAAATTAAATTCAAAAGCTTTTGCACAGCAAAGAAAGTATAAGCAGGGTGAAAAGACAGCCTTCAGAATGGGAGGAAGTAAGAGCAAACAAAGCCGCTGACCAATAAATAATCTCAAAAATATAAAAGCTGCTCCCACAGCTCAATTGCAGAGCAAGAAATGACGAATTCAAAAAACGGACTGAAGAAATAAACAGACATTTCTCCAAAGAAGACATACAGATGGCTAACAAACACATGAAGAGATGCTCAACATCACTCATTATCAGGGAAATGCAAATCCAGACGACCTTGAGGTACCCTCTCACGCTGGTCAGAATGGCTGTACCCAAAAATCTATAAACAATAAAGGCTGGAGAGGGTGTGGAGAAAAGGGAACCCTCTCACGTTGTTGGTGGGAATGCAATTGAGTACAGCCACTACGGAGAATATTGTGGAGGCTCCTTAAAAAACTGAAAATAGAACTGCCATATGACCCAGGAATCCCACTGCTGGGCATGCACACCGAGGACACCAGAATTGAAAGAATCACGTGTACCCCAATGTTCATCGCAGCACTGTGAATAATAGCCAGGACATGGAAGCAACCTAGAAGTCCATCAGCTGACTAAAGGATAAGAAAGCTGGTGTACATATACACAATGGAATGTAACTCATCCATTACAAAGAATACGTTTGAATCAGTTCGAATGAGGTGGATGAAACTGGAGCCACTTAAGCAGAGTGAAGGACGTCAGAAAGAAACACAACAGTACAGTACACTAACATATATATATGGAATTTAGAAAGATGGCAATGATGACCCTATATGCGAGAGAGCAAAAGAGACACAGATGTATAGAAGAGTCTTTTGGACTCCGTGGGAGAAGGCGAGGGAAGGATGATTTGAGAGAAGAGCATTGAACCATGTATATTATTCTATGTGAACCAGATCACCAGTCCAGGTTTGATGCAGGAGACTAGGTGCTCAGTGCTGGTGCACTGGGATGACCCTGAGGCATGGGATGGGGAGGGAGGTGGGAGGGGGGATTCAGGATGGGGAACCCATGGACACCCAGGGCTGATTCATGTCAATGTATGGCAAAAAGCACTACAATATTGCAACGTAATTAGCCTCAAAGCAAAACAAATGAATTTAGAAAAAAGAACTCAAAAAAAGAAAAACGGAAAGAAAGGACAGCACACCCAGGGGGTTTTTCACTTTTATTGATTTTAAATTGCATTCAGTGACTGACTGTGAATCATCACTGGGGTCTCCCAGGAGTTAGAGTGCCAGAAAGATTTAATTAGGAAGCTGCAGTTCAGATAAAAGATAACATACCGTTGAGTTAAAATCTGAACTCAACTCGTTTGATGCCTATGGTGAAACTCTGTGTTTTAGTTCTGTCTAAAAAGCTTTTTGAAGACACGCAGGATTCTTATGGTCAGAGACTGCCTGATGTATCTCCATAATTGTTTCACTATTCCTTGGACCTTTTAAAACATTTCAAAATGAAAGTTAACACCAACTTAAATATCTCGTTCACTTCCTTTTAAACCATGATAAACTTGTAGAATTTGGACTAACAAAAGACTTTATTGGGGAAGAATGTTTTACGAGTGTAGTTATTTTGAAATCTTAGGGTATGGTGATAATTAAAAGACCAGCTTTTACTCAGTCTTATGTTAGTACTTATGTAAAATTTCACTGTACAGACTTCCATGACTGTCCAGTGGTTAGGACTCTGTGCTTTCCCAAGAAAGGCACGGGTTCAATCGCTGTTCAGGGAACCATGCTTCCACAACCTGCATAGTGCCCCCCGGGGGGGAAAAGAAAATTCTCTGTGAGTGGTGATCCTGTTTGTAACGTGCACTGGGATTGGGCCACCACCACTGCTCTTCCTTTGGGAATACATTGCTCCCAAAATTTTCTTAGCAAAAAGGTGTCCTAGTCATTATTTGGTTTGCTCCCTCAAAACATTATTGTACTCCCTGGGAGTGCTATTTCTGGGTTTTAGATGTATCAGCACTTCGTGCCTTCTGAGCACCTTTAGCCGACAGCATAGGCGAGTGATGCAACAATCCCTTTATTGAGGTAGGTGGCCAGGAGGTCATTTCTGCCTACCTTTCTCGGGGGGACTTTCCCATTCACCACCCCTATGTGACAACCTCTTCCTTTCTGGGTCTGGCAATCTAGACCCTAATGTCATTCCACACCCCAAACAAAGGCTGTAACACGATACCACTACTCCTTGCCCTTGAAATCAAGTGTTAAGCAGGGTTATCCATCTTCAGTGCAGACTCCTGACCCAATCCAGACCTCTACTCTCTGGCTAACTGGGGACCCGAGGGTCTGTTCCCCAACCTCTCGGGACCCCATATCCCTCCCATGTCCAGTGCCCACCTCTTCTCTTCTTTCCCTCCCTTCCATCAGAAAATTCACACACACGCAAATATCTTTTCCCCATTTGATGTTTATTGTAATTGCAGCCATCAGTTTACTATGTTAGTGTGCGAGTCTTTCCTTGGTTGGCCAATTCTACGAAAGCAGACCTCTGGAGGCACAGTTCTACACTGTCTGACCTTTTCGAGTCAGTTACTGGCTGCCCAGCTTGTACTACTACAGGGTCTCTTATTCTGGGGCGTTTGAGCTTATCTTCTCTTTGGATTCTGCCTCCTTCTTTGATCCCGCCTCATATTTTGGTACCTTTTACGGCTTTGATTCAGTTTCTTACGTGCACAGGAACGGAGAAAACAGTTGGGTTTTCTGGTTGTCTTCACCTTCTTCGACTGAGTGGCATATGGTCGGATTTTCTTTCTCAAGGTTCCTTGAAGAGGTCTTCTGACCCTCATGGTCATATTTCGTGCCTGGAAAGACAAGACAAGGGTATGAGACTTTAGGAAAGAAAAAAGCGGAGTTGGAAGGGAGATTTCATTAAAAAGGGATGTGGGCTCATGAGGGCTTTTGTGCCAGGCAAGGGTGGGTAGAGGTTTGGGGCAGCCAAGTCAATGGAGAACATGGGGAGCTTAGTTGGAATCATCTTACTTTCACACTGCCTCGGTACCTCCGTTGACAAAGGGTCTTCTTTTGTCCATTCATCCTTGAGGCAAACCGCCTTGTAACTCTTCTTGACTGCCGTGGGTTCCTGATTCCCTTAGTCAGGATGATGCCAAGAAGTGGCCTAACCTAGAATCTCTGCCTCTGGTCTCCCTATTTATACCCTTTCAGGACAATGAGGAGCCACACCCTTCAATCTGATTGGTCAGTTAGGCACCACCCCAGCCAATAGCATCTTGGGGGGCTTAGACATCACAATGTACCACTGTGCCCATCAACATGGGCTAGTGGATGCTGAGGGAGGCCATTTTATAACTTCTCCACTGATGACACCTCTGTGTGTCTGATTCTGGGCAGTGGTGATTCAGGGCCATGGTGTTTCTCCTCATGACCTTCAAACTTCCTTTCAGTTCCCTTTATCCTTTGACTTATATGTGCCACTTCAACACTCCTGCCTCCTTCATCCCTCTGAAAACATCTGCCAAACCCTTTCTGTCCCACTTCAGCCTTTCAGAGTAATCACTTCATCTCTAGCCCACCTTCTGCCTGTTGGGGGTTCCTGAGGGGCTTAAGGAACTTAAGAGCAAGCACTTAAGGTGGCAAAGGGTAATTAAGAACAGGTTGGGTGTTTGATCTCCTGTCATGAGCTTTAACGACCCCCAGACTTGGTGAATGCTCAGTCTGTTGCCCAAAGTTTAATACACAGTCTCCCTCAGAGTACACATCAGAACAAAGACACTTCTACATGTCTCCTCCACTAAATTTTGTTGGGACACTTCAACTCTCATATTCAGCAAGGAAACTCAACTTGCTCCATCTATCAGAAATACATTCATGATTATTATTATTATTATTATTTTTTTTTTAAGGAAAGTGCTCAAAGTCAAAATCAGTTCACCACTCTTCCACTGAGTCTTGACTAAATCATTTCCCCAGTCATCTCTCCTTGTCAGTTATCAGTAGGTAGGGCCCATTGAAGGCCTGACCAAGAGCTGAGCAGGACAAGAACCTGCAGGTAGCTCAGTGATGGTTGCTTGTGGGTGGGGTCCATGAGGCACTGACCAATGGAAGAGCAAGCCCTGTTGCCTAGTAACAGGATGCAGAGTAATAAGGCACAGCAATGGCTACCTGCGAAGGGCTGTGCTCTGTTACATAAGGACACTTTGGGTCCAGTGTGCTGGAATCTTTTTGATTGACTCATTTCCGACCTCAGATTTGATTTCACATAATTAGTTAACTTTTGCATATCATACTTTTCATTATATTCCCAGGCCTAGCTGTCACCAGTGCTGTCACCTCTATGCCTCTCCAACAGCTGCCACTTGATCACATGCTCAGCATATAGTATAAATAGTTCAAAGCCCACAAGATTGTGAAGTCCAGCCCACCCTGAAAACTCCTTTGACAAACCTTAAATTCACAGTGATTCTTCTACTCTTTGCAGTGTAACAGAGCAGGATGAGCACAGCCCTTAACAGGAAGCCATTGGTGTGCTTCATTTCAAGCCATCCTGTCCCTAGGCAACAGGTGCTGTTCAAACATTGCTTGGTGCCTCAGAGGGCCCCATTCACAAGCAGCCAACTGTCAATGAGTGACCATTAGTTGTCCTGCTTAGCTGTTGGTCAGCACCACAGTGGGCCCTGCCCACAGGTTACTTACTATCAATGAGGGGGCCATAGGGAAAGTGATTAAGTCAAGGGTGGTGTGGCGGTCATCAGGAGGAGACTGAGATAAGAGGCAGATTCAGGCCTCATTCTGGAGGCCCTGGAGCTCACGCAGATTTGGGCCAGTGGGTGAGCTGGAGGGCCCAGGGAATACCCTGGGGACTAGATGTTGTAGCCCTCCATAGCCCTCACTAAGGCCCTCCACTAGCCTTGGCCAAAGCCTTGAGGATCAGTGTACCTCTCCCGCATCCCTGTCGCTGCGACCTACTAGCAGTGGTTTTCTATCTGGGTCTCAGACTGTGAGAACTGGTCTCCCCATATGGATGCCCTGAGGACGGAAACTGAGGACCTATTATGTTGGATGCCTGTCTCCGTCAGGGATGACGGCTGGGCAGAGTGTGGGAACCTGGCACTGAAGGAGCTGCTGGCTGAGATCTGCTTCCCCTTAACCAGCACTGGGACATTGCAGGGTGAAAGCTGTGCCTTGAGACTGCCCTTTCTTGTCAGGACAGAGAATAACATTCATCTAGTACAGGTTTATAGGAACCTCATTACCTGACCATGACCTAACCTTAAGCACAAAGGGTATGACACCAAGAAGTCTGCAGCAACTTACCACCACTCTCCCTAACATTTAATTGTACATGCACTTACTGAAAACTTTTACTAACTTTGGGGTCTTAGGGCATGAACCACCCATCTCCTTGTATGAATCTTTAATCAACTTTCTCTGTTCCAAACTTTAAGGTTAAGTTTTGATGGGCCTCCTTCTGCGTCAGGCACATGGACTTGCAATTTGAATAACAACGGTATTGTCTAAGGACAGACTTTGCCTCTCTTAAACAACGGCAGAGACTGGCCAACTGCTCACAATTATCCATAAAATACACGCTGACTCGGCTTGGCTAAACTTTAGCCAAGCTTCTCTCCTCTGAACTTCAGCTTTCGCCCAAACTTGAGCAAGCGCTAAGATTCAAAGTTTTCTGTCTCCCTTAACAGCTCATTCTGAGAATCAGCTCACTATCAGAGAGAAACAATTGCTTTAAACAGCCCCATCATGCTGTCTGCTCATCCATCCTCCTACCTGCCCCATCACACACACACACACACACACACACACACACACACACACACACACACAGAGTTCCTGCTGACCCTACTCATACTTCCATGTTAAAGAAACTTCTTTTTCTGTTCTACTTCAGACATGTCAGGATCTGTGCTCAAAATACTTTCCCAATTGCAATCAGTTCCGTTCAATGGCTCAGTCAATTCTGACTCTCTGAGACCCTATTGTGTGCAGCACATCAGGCTTCACTGTCCATCACCAACTCCCAGAGCTTGCTTAAAATTCAAGCCCATCAAGACGGTGATGCCATCCAACCATCTCATCCTTTGACGTCCCCTTCTCCTCTGGCCTTCAATCTTTCCCTGCATCAGGGTCTTTTCCAAGGAGCCAGTCTTTGCCTCAGATGGCCAAAGTATTGGAGCTTCAGCATTAGTCCTTCCAATGAATATTCAGGACTGATTTCCTCTAGCATTGACGGCATTGATTTCCTTGCAATCCAAGGGACTCTCGAGAGTCTTCCCCAACACCACAGTTCAAAACCATCAGTTCTTCAGTGCTCAGCTTTCTTTATGGTCCAACTCTCCCATGCATACCTGATGACTGTTGGGAAAACTTAGCTTTGACATATGGACCTTTGTCGGTAAAGTAATGTCTCTTCCTTTTAATACACTGTCTAGGTGGATCATAGTTTTCTTCCAAGGAGTAAGCGTCTTTCCCTTTCATGGCAGCAGTCACCATCTGCAGTGGTTTTGGAGCCCAAAGAAGAAAGCCTGACACTGGTTCCACTGTTTCCCCGTCTATGTCCCATGAAGTGATGGGACCAGATGCCATGATCTGCGTTTTCTGAATGTTGAGTTTTAAGCCAACTTTTTCACTCTCCTCTTTCACTTTCATGCAGAGCCTTTTTAGTTCCTCTTCACTTCCTGCCATAAGGGTGGTGTCATCTGCATATCTGAGGTTATTGATATTTCTCCCGGCAATCTTGAGTCCAGCGTGTGCTTCTTCCAGCCCAGCGTTTCTCATATTGTACACTGCATAGAAGATAAATGAGTCGGGGCACAATATATGGCCTTGACATACTCCTTTTCCTATTTGGAACCAGGCTGTTGTTCCATGTCCACCTCTAACTGTTTCTTCCTGAAATGCATACAAGTTTCTCAAGAGGCAGGTCAGGTGGTCTGGTATTCCCGTCTCTTCCAGAATTTTCCACAGTTTATTGTGGTCCACACAGTAAAAGGCTTCGGCATAGTCAATAAAGCAGAAATAGATGTTTTTTCTGAACTCTCTTGCTGTTTGGATGATCCAAGAAAAGACCAATACATAGAAAACTGTAAAGCACTGATGAAAGAAATCAAAGATCACACAGATAGATGGAGAAATATACCATGTTCATGGATCAGAATGATCAATATAGTGAAAATGAGTACACAGCACAAAGCAATCTATAGATTCAATGCAATCCCTATCAAGCTACCAATGGTATTTTTCACAGAACTAGAACAAATAGCTTCACAGTTTGTATGGAAATACAGAAAACCTGGAATAGCCCAAAGCAACCTTGCCAAAGAAGAATGGAACTGGAGGAATCAACCTACCTGACTTCAGGCTCTATTACAAAGCTACAGTCATCAAAACAGTATAAACTGGCTCATAGAAAAAGCAAAGGAATTACAGAAAAACATCTACTTCTGCTTCATTGACTACACTAAACCTTTGACTGTGTGGCTCACAGCAAACTGGAAAATTCTTCAAGAGATGGGAATACCAGTTCACCTTACCTGCCTCCTGAGAAACCTCTATGCAGGTCAAGAAGCAACAGTTAAAACTGAACATGGAATAACAAACTGGTTCCAAATTGGGGAAGAATTATGTCAAGGCTGTATATTGTCACCCTGCTTATTTAACTTATATGCAGCATACATCATGCAAAAAGCCAGGCTGGATGAATCACAAGCTGGAATCAAGATTGTCAGGAGACATACCAACAACCTTAGATGTGCAGATGAAACCACTCTAATGGCAGAAAGTGAAGAGGAACTAAAGAGCCTCATGATGAAGGTGAAAGGGGAGAGTCAAAAGGCTGGCTTAAAACTCAACATTCAAAAAACTAAGATCATGGCATCTGGTCCCATCACTTCATGGCAAATAGAGGAGAAAAAGTGGAAACAGTGACAGATTTTCTTTTCTTGGGCTCTAAAATCACTACAGACAGTGACTGCAGCCATGAAATTAAAAGATGCTGCTCCTTGGAAGAAAAGTTATGACAAACCTAGACAATGAATTAAAAAGCAGAGACATCACTTGCCAACAAAGATTCATATAGTTAAAGCTATGGTTTTTCCAGTAGCTATGTATGGATCTGAGAGTTGGACCATAAAGAATACTGAGCACTGAAGAATGGATGCTTTCAAGTTGTGGAGATGGAGAAGATTCTTGAGACTCCCTTGGACAGCAAGGAGATCAAACCAGTCAATTCTAAAGGAAATGAACACTGAATATTCATTGCAAGGAATGATGCTGAAGTTGAAGCTGCGATACTTTGGCCACCTGATGCGAAGAACTGACTCATTAGCAAAAAGTCTCATGCTGGGAAAGATTGAAGGCAAGAGGACAAGGGGACAATAGAGGATGAGATGATCAGATGGCATTACCGACTCAATGGACATGAGTTTGAGCAAAATTAGGGAAATAGTGAAGGACAGGGAAGCCTGGTGAATTGCAGTCCACGAGGTCACAAAGACTCAGACACAACTTAAGTGACTGAACAACAAACATATTAAGTCCATAGGGAAGGGATGGGTCCTTTAATAAATGGTACTACGACAACTGAAAAAAAAAAAAAAAAAAACAAAAAACAAAAAACAAAAAACAAAAAAAAAAAACAGTATGATACTGGCAGAGGCAGAAATACAGATCAAGGGAACAAAATAGAAAGCCCAGAGATAAATCCACGCGCCTATGGACACCTTATATTTGACAAAGGAGGCAAGAATAGACAATGGAGAAAAGACAACCTCTTTAAGAAGAGGTGCTGGGAAAAATGGTCAACCACTAGTAAAAGAATGAAACTAGAACACTGTCTAACACCATACACAAAATAAATTCAAAATGGATTAAAGATCGAAACTTAAGACCAGAAACTATAAAACTCCTAGAGGCAAACATAGGCAAAACACACTCTGACATAAATCACAGCAGGATACTCTATGACCCACCTCTCAGAGTAATGGAAATAAATGAACAGGACCAAATTGTATAGCAAAATAGCACAAGTAAATGAATAGGGCCAAATTAAATTCAAAAGCTTTTGCACAACAAAGGAAAGTATAAGCAAGGTGAAAAGACAGCCTTCAGAATGGGAGGAAGTAAGAGCAAACAAAGCAGCTGACGAAGAAATAATCTCAAAAATATAAAAGCTGCTCCCACAGCTCAATTGCAGACCAAGAAATGACCAATTCAAAAAACGGGCTGATGAACTAAACAGACATTTCTCCAAAGAAGTCATACAGATGGCTAACAAACACATGAAGAGATGCTCAACATCACTTATTATCAGAGAAATGCAAATCCAGACGACCTTGAGGTACCCTTTCACGCTGGTCAGAATGGCTGTTACCCAAAAGTCTACAAACAATAAATGCTGGAGAGGGTGTGGAAAAAAGGGAACCCTCTCACTTTGTTGGTGGGAATGCAATCGAGTACAGTCACTACGGAGAATAGTGTGGAGACTCCTTAAAAAACTGAAAATAGAACTGCCATATGACCCAGGAATCCCACTGCTGGGCATGCACACAGAGGACACCAGAATTGAAAGAGTCACGGGTACCCCAATGTTCATCGCAGCACTGTTAATAATAGCCAGGACACGGAAGCAACCTAGAAGTCCATCAGCTGACTAAAGGATAAGAAAGCTGGTGTACATATACACAATGCAATGTAACTCATCCATTACAAAGAATACGTTTGAATCAGTTCGAAAGAGGTGGATGAAACGGGAGCCTATTATACTGAGTGAAGGACGTCAGAAAGAATCACGCCAATACAGTACACAAACACATATATATGGAATTTAGAAAGATGGCAATGATGACCCTATATGCGAGAGAGCAAAAGAGACACAGATGTATAGAAGAGTCTTTTGGACTCCGTGGGAGAAGGCGAGGGTAGGATGATTTGAGAGAAGAGCATTGAAACATGTATATTATTCTATGTGAACCAGATCACCAGTCCAGGTTTGATGCATGAGACTAGGTGCTCAGGGCTGGTGCACTGGGATGACCCTGAGGCATGGGATGGGGAGGGAGGTGGGAGGGGGGATTCAGGATGGGGAACCCATGGACACCCAGGGCTGATTCATGTCAATGTATGGCAAAAACCACTACAATATTGCAACGTAATTAGCCTCAAATCAAAATAAATGAATTTAGAAAAAAAGAACTCAAAAAAAGAAAAAACGGAAAGAAAGGACAGCACACCCAGGGGGTCTTTCACTTTTATTGATTTTAAATCACATTCAGTGACTGACTGTGAATCATCACTGGGGTCTCCCAGGAGTTAGAGTGCCAGAAAGATTTAATTAGGGAGCTGCAGTCCAGATAAAAGATAACATATCGTTGAGTTAAAATCTGAACTCAACTCGTTTGATGCCTATGGTGAAACTCTGTGTTTTAGTTGTTTCTAAAAAGCTTTCTGAAGACACGCAGGATTCTTATGGTCAGAGACTGCCTTATGTATCTCCATAATTGTTTGACTATTCCTTGGACCTTTTAAAACATTTCAAAATGAAAGTTCACACCAACTTATATATCTCGTACTCTTCCTTTTAAACCATGATAAACTTGTAGAATTTGGACTAACAAAAGACTTTATTGGGGAAGAATGTTTTAGGAGTGTAGTTATTTTGAAATCCTAGGGTATGGTGATCATTAAAAGACCAGCTTTTACTCAGTCTTTTGTTAGTTCTTATGTAAAAATTCACTGTACAGACTTCCATGACTGTCCAGTGGTTAGGACTCTGTGCTTTCCCTAGAAGGGCACGGGTTCAATCGCTGTTCAGGGAACCATGCTTCCACAACCTGCATATTGCCCCCCGGGGGGAAAGAAAAATTCTCTGTGAGTGGTGATCCTGTTTGTAACGTGCACTGGGATTGGGCCACCATCACTGCTCTTCCTTTGGGAATACATTGCTCCCAAAATTTTCTTAGCAAAAAGGTGTCCTAGTCATTATTTGATTTGTTCCCTCCACACATTATTGTACTCCCTGGGAGTGCTATTTGTGGGTTTTAGGTGTATCAGCACTTCGTGCCTTCTGAGCACCTTTAGCCGACAGCATAGGTGAGTGATGCAACAATCCCTTTTATGAGGTAGGTGGCCAGGAGGTGATTCCTGCCTACCTTTCTCGGGGGGACTTTCACATTCACCACCCCTATGTGACAACCTCTTCCTTTCTGGGTCTGGCAATCTAGACCCTAATGTCATTCCACACCCCAAACAAAGGCTGTAACACCATACCACTACTCCTTGCCCTTGAAATCAAATGTTAATCAGGGTTATCCATCTTCAGTGCAGACTCCTGACCCAATCCAGACCACTACTCTCTGGCTAACTGGGGACCCGAGGGTCTGTTCCCCAACCTCTCGGGACCCCATATCCCTCCCATCTCCAGTGCCCACCTCTTCTCTTCTTTCCCTCCCTTCCATCAGAAAATTCACACACACGCAAATATCTTTTCCCCATTTGATGTTTATTGTAATTGCAGCCATCAGTTTACTATGTTAGTGTGAGAGTCTTTCCTTGGTTGGCCATTTCTACGAAAGCAGACCTCTGGAGGCACAGTTCTACACTGTCTGACCTTTTCGAGTCAGTTACTGGCTGCCCAGCTTGTACTTCTCCAGGGTCTCTTATTCTGGGGCGGCTGAGCTTATCTTCTCTTTGGATTCTGCCTCCTTCTTTGATCCCGCCTCATATTTTGGCACCTTTTACGGCTTTGATTCAGTTTCTTACGTGCACAGGAACGGAGAAAACAGTTGGGTTTTCTGCTTGACTTCACCTTCTTCGACTGAGTGGCATATGGTCGGATTTTCTTTCTCAAGGTTCCTTGAAGAGGTCTTCTGACCCTCATGGTCATAGTTCGTGCCTGGAAAGACAAGACAAGGGTATGAGACTTTAGGAAAGAAAAAAGCGGAGTTGGAAGGGAGATTTCATGAAAAAGGGATGTGGGCTCATGAGGGCTTTTGTGCCAGGCAAGGGTGGGTAGAGGTTTGGGGCAGCCAAGTCAATGGAGAACATGGGGAGCTTAGTTGGAATCATCTTACTTTGACACTGCCTCGGTACCTCCGTTGACAAAGGGTCTTCTTTTGTCCATTCATCCTTGAGGCAAACCGCCTTGTAACTCTTCTTGACTGCCGTGGGTTCCTGATTCCCTTAGTCACGATGATGCCAAGAAGTGGCCTAACCTAGAATCTCTGCCTCTGGTCTCCCTATTTATACCCTTTCAGGACAATGAGGAGCCACACCCTTCAATCTGATTGGTCAGTTAGGCACCACCCCAGCCAATAGCATCTTGGGGGGCTTAGACATCACAATGTACCACTGTGCCCATCAACATGGGCTAGTGGATGCTGAGGGAGGCCATTTTATAACTTCTCCACTGATGACACCTCTGTGTGTCTGATTCTGGGCAGTGGTGATTCAGGGCCATGGTGTTTCTCCTCATGACCTTCAAACTTCCTTTCAGTTCCCTTTATCCTTTGACTTATATGTGCCACTTCAACACTCCTGCCTCCTTCATCCCTCTGAAAACATCTGCCAAACCCTTTCTGTCCCACTTCAGCCTTTCAGAGTAATCACTTCATCTCTAGCCCACCTTCTGCCTGTTGGGGGTTCCTGAGGGGCTTAAGGAACTTAAGAGCAAGCACTTAAGGTGGCAAAGGGTAATTAAGAACAGGTTGGGTGTTTGATCTCCTGTCATGAGCTTTAACGACCCCCAGACTTGGTGAATGCTCAGTCTGTTGCCCAAAGTTTAATACACAGTCTCCCTCAGAGTACACATCAGAACAAAGACACTTCTACATGTCTCCTCCACTAAATTTTGTTGGGACACTTCAACTCTCATATTCAGCAAGGAAACTCAACTTGCTCCATCTATCAGAAATACATTCCTGATTATTATTATTATTATTAATTTTTTTAAGGAAAGTGCTCAAAGTCAAAATCAGTTCACCACTCTTCCACTGAGTCTTGACTAAATCATTTCCCCAGTCATCCCTCCTTGTCAGTTATCAGTAGGTAGGGCGCATTGCAGGCCTGACCAAGAGCTGAGCAGGACAAGTACCTGCAGGTAGCTCAGTGATAGTTGGTTGCTTGTGGGTGGGGTCCATGAGGCACTGACCAATGGAAGAGCAAGCCCTGTTGCCTAGTAACAGGATGCAGAGTAATAAGGCACAGCAATGGCTACCTGCGAAGGGCTGTGCTCTGTTACATAAGGACACTTTGGGTCCAGTGTGCTGGAATCTTTTTGATTGACTCATTTCCGACCTCAGATTTGATTTCACATAATTAGTTGACTTTTGCATATCATACTTTTCATTATATTCCCAGGCCTAGCTGTCACCAGTGCTGTCACCTCTATGCCTCTCCAACAGCTGCCACTTGATCACATGCTCAGCATATAGTATAAATAGTTCAAAGCCCACAAGATTGTGAAGTCCAGCCCACCCTGAAAACTCCTTTGACAAACCTTAAATTCACAGTGATTCTTCTACTCTTTGCAGTGTAACAGAGCAGGATGGGCACAGCCCTTAACAGGAAGCCATTGGTGTGCTTCATTTCAAGCCATCCTGTCCCTAGGCAACAGGTGCTGTTCAAACATTGCTTGGTGCCTCAGAGGGCCCCATTCACAAGCAGCCAACTGTCAATGAGTGACCATTAGTTGTCCTGCTTAGCTGTTGGTCAGCACCACAGTGGGCCCTGCCCACAGGTTACTTACTATCAATGAGGGGGCCATAGGGAAAGTGATTAAGTCAAGGGTGGTGTGGCGGTCATCAGGAGGAGACTGAGATAAGAGGCAGATTCAGGCCTCATTCTGGAGGCCCTGGAGCTCACGCAGATTTGGGCCAGTGGGTGAGCTGGAGCGCCCAGGGAATACACTGGGGACTAGATATTGTAGCCCTCCATAGCCCTCACTAAGGCCCTCCACTAGCCTTGGCCAAAGCCTTGAGGAGCAGTGTACCTCTCCCGCATCCCTGTCGCTGCGACCTACTAGCAGTGGTTTTCTATCTGGGTCTCAGACTGTGAGAACTGGTCTCCCCATATGGATGCCCTGAGGACGGAAACTGAGGACCTATTATGTTGGATGCCTGTCTCCGTCAGGGATGACGGCTGGGCAGAGTGTGGGAACCTGGCACTGAAGGAGCTGCTGGCTGAGATCTGCTTCCCCTTAACCAGCACTGGGACATTGCAGGGTGAAAGCTGTGCCTTGAGACTGCCCTTTCTTGTCAGGACAGAGAATAACATTCATCTAGTACAGGTTTATAGGAACCTCATTACCTGACCATGACCTAACCTTACGCACAAAGGTTATGACACCAAGAAGTCTGCAGCAACTTACCACCACTCTCCCTAACATTTAATTGTACATGCACTTACTGAAAACTTTTACTAACTTTGGGGTCTTAGGGCATGAACCACCCATCTCCTTGTATGAATCTTTAATCAACTTTCTCTGTTCCAAACTTTAAGGTTAAGTTTTGATGGGCCTCCTTCTGCGTCAGGCACATGGACTTGCAATTTGAATAACAACAGTATTGTCTAAGGACAGACTTTGCCTCTCTTAAACAACGGCAGAGACTGGCCAACTGCTCACAATTATCCATAAAATACACGATGACTCGGCTTGGCTAAACTTTAGCCAAGCTTCTCTCCTCTGAACTTCAGCTTTCGCCCAAACTTGAGCAAGCGCTAAGATTCAAACTTTTCTGTCTCCCTTAACAGCTCATTCTGAGAATCAGCTCACTATCAGAGAGAAACAATTGCTGTAAAACAGCCCCATCATGCTGTCTGCTCATCCATCCTCCTACCTGCCCCATCACACACACACACACACACACACACACACACACACAGAGTTCCTGCTGACCCTACTCATACTTCCATGTTAAAGAAACTTCTTTTTCTGTTCTACTTCAGACATGTCAGGATCTGTGCTCAAAATACTTTCCCAATTGCAATCAGTTCCGTTCAATGGCTCAGTCAATTCTGACTCTCTGAGACCCTATTGTGTGCAGCACATCAGGCTTCACTGTCCATCACCAACTCCCAGAGCTTGCTTAAAATTCAAGCCCATCAAGACGGTGATGCCATCCAACCATCTCATCCTTTGACGTCCCCTTCTCCTCTGGCCTTCAATCTTTCCCTGCATCAGGGTCTTTTCCAAGGAGCCAGTCTTTGCCTCAGATGGCCAAAGTATTGGAGCTTCAGCATTAGTCCTTCCAATGAATATTCAGGACTGATTTCCTCTAGCATTGACTGCATTGATTTCCTTGCAATCCAAGGGACTCTCGAGAGTCTTCCCCAACACCACAGTTCAAAACCATCAGTTCTTCAGTGCTCAGCTTTCTTTATGGTCCAACTCTCCCATGCATACCTGATGACTGTTGGGAAAACTTAGCTTTGACATATGGACCTTTGTCGGTAAAGTAATGTCTCTTCCTTTTAATACACTGTCTAGGTGGATCATAGTTTTCTTCCAAGGAGTAAGCGTCTTTCCCTTTCATGGCAGCAGTCACCATCTGCAGTGGTTTTGGAGCCCAAAGAAGAAAGCCTGACACTGGTTCCACTGTTTCCCCGTCTATGTCCCATGAAGTGATGGGACCAGATGCCATGATCTGCGTTTTCTGAATGTTGAGTTTTAAGCCAACTTTTTCACTCTCCTCTTTCACTTTCATGCAGAGCTTTTTTAGTTCCTCTTCACTTCCTGCCATAAGGGTGGTGTCATCTGCATATCTGAGGTTATTGATATTTCTCCCGGCAATCTTGAGTCCAGCGTGTGCTTCTTCCAGCCCAGCGTTTCTCATGTTGTACACTGCATAGAAGATAAATGAGTCGGGGCACAATATACGGCCTTGACATACTCCTTTTCCTATTTGGAACCAGGCTGTTGTTCCATGTCCACCTCTAACTGTTTCTTCCTGAAATGCATACAAGTTTCTCAAGAGGCAGGTCAGGTGGTCTGGTATTCCCGTCTCTTCCAGAATTTTCCACAGTTTATTGTGGTCCACACAGTAAAAGGCTTCGTCATAGTCAATAAAGCAGAAATAGATGTTTTTTCTGAACTCTCTTGCTGTTTGGATGATCCAAGAAAAGTCCAATACATAGAAAACTGTAAAGCACTGATGAAAGAAATCAAAGATCACACAGATAGATGGAGAAATATACCATGTTCATGGATCAGAATGATCAATATAGTGAAAATGAGTACACAGCACAAAGCAATCTATAGATTCAATGCAATCCCTATCAAGCTACCAATGGTATTTTTCACAGAACTAGAACAAATAGCTTCACAGTTTGTATGGAAATACAGAAAACCTGGAATAGCCCAAAGCAACCTTGCCAAAGAAGAATGGAACTGGAGGAATCAACCTACCTGACTTCAGGCTCTATTACAAAGCTACAGTCATCAAAACAGTATAAACTGGCTCATAGAAAAAGCAAAGGAATTACAGAAAAACATCTACTTCTGCTTCATTGACTACACTAAACCTTTGACTGTGTGGCTCACAGCAAACTGGAAAATTCTTCAAGAGATGGGAATACCAGTTCACCTTACCTGCCTCCTGAGAAACCTCTATGCAGGTCAAGAAGCAACAGTTAAAACTGAACATGGAATAACAAACTGGTTCCAAATTGGGGAAGAATTATGTCAAGGCTGTATATTGTCACCCTGCTTATTTAACTTATATGCAGCATACATCATGCAAAAAGCCAGGCTGGATGAATCACAAGCTGGAATCAAGATTGTCAGGAGACATACCAACAACCTTAGATGTGCAGATGAAACCACTCTAATGGCAGAAAGTGAAGAGGAACTAAAGAGCCTCATGATGAAGGTGAAAGGGGAGAGTCAAAAGGCTGGCTTAAAACTCAACATTCAAAAAACTAAGATCATGGCATCTGGTCCCATCACTTCATGGCAAATAGAGGAGAAAAAGTGGAAACAGTGACAGATTTTCTTTTCTTGGGCTCTAAAATCACTACAGACAGTGACTGCAGCCATGAAATTAAAAGATGCTGCTCCTTGGAAGAAAAGTTATGACAAACCTAGACAATGAATTAAAAAGCAGAGACATCACTTGCCAACAAAGATTCATATAGTTAAAGCTATGGTTTTTCCAGTAGCTATGTATGGATCTGAGAGTTGGACCATAAAGAATACTGAGCACTGAAGAATGGATGCTTTCAAGTTGTGGAGATGGAGAAGATTCTTGAGACTCCCTTGGACAGCAAGGAGATCAAACCAGTCAATTCTAAAGGAAATGAACACTGAATATTCATTGCAAGGAATGATGCTGAAGTTGAAGCTGCGATACTTTGGCCACCTGATGCGAAGAACTGACTCATTAGCAAAAAGTCTCATGCTGGGAAAGATTGAAGGCAAGAGGACAAGGGGAAAATAGAGGATGAGATGATCAGATGGCATTACCGACTCAATGGACATGAGTTTGAGCAAAATTAGGGAAATAGTGAAGGACAGGGAAGCCTGGTGAATTGCAGTCCACGAGGTCACAAAGACTCAGACACAACTTAAGTGACTGAACAACAAACATATTAAGTCCATAGGGAAGGGATGGGTCCTTTAATAAATGGTACTAGGACAACTGAAAAACAAAAAAAAAAAAACAAAAAAAAAAACAGTATGATACTGGCACAGAGGCAGAAATACAGATCAAGGGAACAAAATAGAAAGCCCAGAGATAAATCCACGCGCCTATGGACACCTTATATTTGACAAAGGAGGCAAGAATAGACAATGGAGAAAAGACAACCTCTTTAAGAAGAGGTGCTGGGAAAAATGGTCAACCACTAGTAAAAGAATGAAACTAGAACACTGTCTAACACCATACACAAAATAAATTCAAAATGGATTAAAGATCAAAACTTAAGACCAGAAACTATAAAACTCCTAGAGGCAAACATAGGCAAAACACACTCTGACATAAATCACAGCAGGATACTCTATGACCCACCTCTCAGAGTAATGGAAATAAATGAACAGGACCAAATTGTATAGCAAAATAGCACAAGTAAATGAATAGGGCCAAATTAAATTCAAAAGCTTTTGCACAACAAAGGAAAGTATAAGCAAGGTGAAAAGACAGCCTTCAGAATGGGAGGAAGTAAGAGCAAACAAAGCAGCTGACGAAGAAATAATCTCAAAAATATAAAAGCTGCTCCCACAGCTCAATTGCAGACCAAGAAATGACCAATTCAAAAAACGGGCTGATGAACTAAACAGACATTTCTCCAAAGAAGTCATACAGATGGCTAACAAACACATGAAGAGATGCTCAACATCACTTATTATCAGAGAAATGCAAATCCAGACGACCTTGAGGTACCCTTTCACGCTGGTCAGAATGGCTGTTACCCAAAAGTCTACAAACAATAAATGCTGGAGAGGGTGTGGAAAAAAGGGAACCCTCTCACTTTGTTGGTGGGAATGCAATCGAGTACAGTCACTACGGAGAATAGTGTGGAGACTCCTTAAAAAACTGAAAATAGAACTGCCATATGACCCAGGAATCCCACTGCTGGGCATGCACACAGAGGACACCAGAATTGAAAGAGTCACGGGCACCCCAATGTTCATCGCAGCACTGTTAATAATAGCCAGGACACGGAAGCAACCTAGAAGTCCATCAGCTGACTAAAGGATAAGAAAGCTGGTGTACATATACACAATGCAATGTAACTCATCCATTACAAAGAATACGTTTGAATCAGTTCGAAAGAGGTGGATGAAACGGGAGCCTATTATACTGAGTGAAGGACGTCAGAAAGAATCACGCCAATACAGTACACAAACACATATATATGGAATTTAGAAAGATGGCAATGATGACCCTATATGCGAGAGAGCAAAAGAGACACAGATGTATAGAAGAGTCTTTTGGACTCCGTGGGAGAAGGCGAGGGTAGGATGATTTGAGAGAAGAGCATTGAAACATGTATATTATTCTATGTGAACCAGATCACCAGTCCAGGTTTGATGCATGAGACTAGGTGCTCAGGGCTGGTGCACTGGGATGACCCTGAGGCATGGGATGGGGAGGGAGGTGGGAGGGGGGATTCAGGATGGGGAACCCATGGACACCCAGGGCTGATTCATGTCAATGTATGGCAAAAACCACTACAATATTGCAACGTAATTAGCCTCAAATCAAAATAAATGAATTTAGAAAAAAAGAACTCAAAAAAAGAAAAAACGGAAAGAAAGGACAGCACACCCAGGGGGTCTTTCACTTTTATTGATTTTAAATCACATTCAGTGACTGACTGTGAATCATCACTGGGGTCTCCCAGGAGTTAGAGTGCCAGAAAGATTTAATTAGGGAGCTGCAGTCCAGATAAAAGATAACATATCGTTGAGTTAAAATCTGAACTCAACTCGTTTGATGCCTATGGTGAAACTCTGTGTTTTAGTTGTTTCTAAAAAGCTTTCTGAAGACACGCAGGATTCTTATGGTCAGAGACTGCCTTATGTATCTCCATAATTGTTTGACTATTCCTTGGACCTTTTAAAACATTTCAAAATGAAAGTTCACACCAACTTATATATCTCGTACTCTTCCTTTTAAACCATGATAAACTTGTAGAATTTGGACTAACAAAAGACTTTATTGGGGAAGAATGTTTTAGGAGTGTAGTTATTTTGAAATCCTAGGGTATGGTGATCATTAAAAGACCAGCTTTTACTCAGTCTTTTGTTAGTTCTTATGTAAAAATTCACTGTACAGACTTCCATGACTGTCCAGTGGTTAGGACTCTGTGCTTTCCCTAGAAGGGCACGGGTTCAATCGCTGTTCAGGGAACCATGCTTCCACAACCTGCATATTGCCCCCCGGGGGGAAAGAAAAATTCTCTGTGAGTGGTGATCCTGTTTGTAACGTGCACTGGGATTGGGCCACCATCACTGCTCTTCCTTTGGGAATACATTGCTCCCAAAATTTTCTTAGCAAAAAGGTGTCCTAGTCATTATTTGATTTGTTCCCTCCACACATTATTGTACTCCCTGGGAGTGCTATTTGTGGGTTTTAGGTGTATCAGCACTTCGTGCCTTCTGAGCACCTTTAGCCGACAGCATAGGTGAGTGATGCAACAATCCCTTTTATGAGGTAGGTGGCCAGGAGGTGATTCCTGCCTACCTTTCTCGGGGGGACTTTCACATTCACCACCCCTATGTGACAACCTCTTCCTTTCTGGGTCTGGCAATCTAGACCCTAATGTCATTCCACACCCCAAACAAAGGCTGTAACACCATACCACTACTCCTTGCCCTTGAAATCAAATGTTAATCAGGGTTATCCATCTTCAGTGCAGACTCCTGACCCAATCCAGACCACTACTCTCTGGCTAACTGGGGACCCGAGGGTCTGTTCCCCAACCTCTCGGGACCCCATATCCCTCCCATCTCCAGTGCCCACCTCTTCTCTTCTTTCCCTCCCTTCCATCAGAAAATTCACACACACGCAAATATCTTTTCCCCATTTGATGTTTATTGTAATTGCAGCCATCAGTTTACTATGTTAGTGTGAGAGTCTTTCCTTGGTTGGCCATTTCTACGAAAGCAGACCTCTGGAGGCACAGTTCTACACTGTCTGACCTTTTCGAGTCAGTTACTGGCTGCCCAGCTTGTACTTCTCCAGGGTCTCTTATTCTGGGGCGGCTGAGCTTATCTTCTCTTTGGATTCTGCCTCCTTCTTTGATCCCGCCTCATATTTTGGTACCTTTTACGGCTTTGATTCAGTTTCTTACGTGCACAGGAACGGAGAAAACAGTTGGATTTTCTGGTTGTCTTCACCTTCTTCGACTGAGTGGCATATGGTCGGATTTTCTTTCTCAAGGTTCCTTGAAGAGGTCTTCTGACCCTCATGGTCATATTTCGTGCCTGGAAAGACAAGACAAGGGTATGAGACTTTAGGAAAGAAAAAAGCGGAGTTGGAAGGGAGATTTCATGAAAAAGGGATGTGGGCTCATGAGGGCTTTTGTGCCAGGCAAGGGTGGGTAGAGGTTTGGGGCAGCCAAGTCAATGGAGAACATGGGGAGCTTAGTTGGAATCATCTTACTTTCACACTGCCTCGGTACCTCCGTTGACAAAGGGTCTTCTTTTGTCCATTCATCCTTGAGGCAAACCGCCTTGTAACTCTTCTTGACTGCCGTGGGTTCCTGATTCCCTTAGTCAGGATGATGCCAAGAAGTGGCCTAACCTAGAATCTCTGCCTCTGGTCTCCCTATTTATACCCTTTCAGGACAATGAGGAGCCACACCCTTCAATCTGATTGGTCAGTTAGGCACCACCCCAGCCAATAGCATCTTGGGGGGCTTAGACATCACAATGTACCACTGTGCCCATCAACATGGGCTAGTGGATGCTGAGGGAGGCCATTTTATAACTTCTCCACTGATGACACCTCTGTGTGTCTGATTCTGGGCAGTGGTGATTCAGGGCCATGGTGTTTCTCCTCATGACCTTCAAACTTCCTTTCAGTTCCCTTTATCCTTTGACTTATATGTGCCACTTCAACACTCCTGCCTCCTTCATCCCTCTGAAAACATCTGCCAAACCCTTTCTGTCCCACTTCAGCCTTTCAGAGTAATCACTTCATCTCTAGCCCACCTTCTGCCTGTTGGGGGTTCCTGAGGGGCTTAAGGAACTTAAGAGCAAGCACTTAAGGCGGCAAAGGGTAATTAAGAACAGGTTGGGTGTTTGATCTCCTGTCATGAGCTTTAACGACCCCCAGACTTGGTGAATGCTCAGTCTGTTGCCCAAAGTTTAATACACAGTCTCCCTCAGAGTACACATCAGAACAAAGACACTTCTACATGTCTCCTCCACTAAATTTTGTTGGGACACTTCAACTCTCATATTCAGCAAGGAAACTCAACTTGCTCCATCTATCAGAAATACATTCCTGATTATTATTATTATTATTATTTTTTTTAAGGAAAGTGCTCAAAGTCAAAATCAGTTCACCACTCTTCCACTGAGTCTTGACTAAATCATTTCCCCAGTCATCCCTCCTTGTCAGTTATCAGTAGGTAGGGCGCATTGCAGGCCTGACCAAGAGCTGAGCAGGACAAGTACCTGCAGGTAGCTCAGTGATAGTTGGTTGCTTGTGGGTGGGGTCCATGAGGCACTGACCAATGGAAGAGCAAGCCCTGTTGCCTAGTAACAGGATGCAGAGTAATAAGGCACAGCAATGGCTACCTGCGAAGGGCTGTGCTCTGTTACATAAGGATACTTTGGGTCCAGTGTGCTGGAATCTTTTTGATTGACTCATTTCCGACCTCAGATTTGATTTCACATAATTAGTTGACTTTTGCATATCATACTTTTCATTATATTCCCAGGCCTAGCTGTCACCAGTGCTGTCACCTCTATGCCTCTCCAACAGCTGCCACTTGATCACATGCTCAGCATATAGTATAAATAGTTCAAAGCCCACAAGATTGTGAAGTCCAGCCCACCCTGAAAACTCCTTTGACAAACCTTAAATTCACAGTGATTCTTCTACTCTTTGCAGTGTAACAGAGCAGGATGAGCACAGCCCTTAACAGGAAGCCATTGGTGTGCTTCATTTCAAGCCATACTGTCCCTAGGCAACAGGTGCTGTTCAAACATTGCTTGGTGCCTCAGAGGGCCCCATTCACAAGCAGCCAACTGTCAATGAGTGACCATTAGTTGTCCTGCTTAGCTGTTGGTCAGCACCACAGTGGGCCCTGCCCACAGGTTACTTACTATCAATGAGGGGGCCATAGGGAAAGTGATTAAGTCAAGGGTGGTGTGGCGGTCATCAGGAGGAGACTGAGATAAGAGGCAGATTCAGGCCTCATTCTGGAGGCCCTGGAGCTCACGCAGATTTGGGCCAGTGGGTGAGCTGGAGGGCCCAGGGAATACACTGGGGACTAGATGTTGTAGCCCTCCATAGCCCTCACTAAGGCCCTCCTCTAGCCTTGGCCAAAGCCTTGAGGAGCAGTGTACCTCTCCCGCATCCCTGTCGCTGCGACCTACTAGCAGTGGTTTTCTATCTGGGTCTCAGACTGTGAGAACTGGTCTCCCCATATGGATGCCCTGAGGACGGAAACTGAGGACCTATTATGTTGGATGCCTGTCTCCGTCAGGGATGACGGCTGGGCAGAGTGTGGGAACCTGGCACTGAAGGAGCTGCTGGCTGAGATCTGCTTCCCCTTAACCAGCACTGGGACATTGCAGGGTGAAAGCTGTGCCTTGAGACTGCCCTTTCTTGTCAGGACAGAGAATAACATTCATCTAGTACAGGTTTATAGGAACCTCATTACCTGACCATGACCTAACCTTAAGCACAAAGGGTATGACACCAAGAAGTCTGCAGCAACTTACCACCACTCTCCCTAACATTTAATTGTACATGCACTTACTGAAAACTTTTACTAACTTTGGGGTCTTAGGGCATGAACCACCCATCTCCTTGTATGAATCTTTAATCAACTTTCTCTGTTCCAAACTTTAAGGTTAAGTTTTGATGGGCCTCCTTCTGCGTCAGGCACATGGACTTGCAATTTGAATAACAACAGTATTGTCTAAGGACAGACTTTGCCTCTCTTAAACAACGGCAGAGACTGGCCAACTGCTCACAATTATCCATAAAATACACGATGACTCGGCTTGGCTAAACTTTAGCCAAGCTTCTCTCCTCTGAACTTCAGCTTTCGCCCAAACTTGAGCAAGCGCTAAGATTCAAAGTTTTCTGTCTCCCTTAAGAGCTCATTCTGAGAATCAGCTCACTATCAGAGAGAAACAATTGCTGTAAAACAGCCCCATCATGCTGTCTGCTCATCCATCCTCCTACCTGCCCCATCACACACACACACACACACACACACACACACACACACACACACACAGAGTTCCTGCTGACCCTACTCATACTTCCATGTTAAAGAAACTTCTTTTTCTGTTCTACTTCAGACATGTCAGGATCTGTGCTCAAAATACTTTCCCAATTGCAATCAGTTCCGTTCAATGGCTCAGTCAATTCTGACTCTCTGAGACCCTATTGTGTGCAGCACATCAGGCTTCACTGTCCATCACCAACTCCCAGAGCTTGCTTAAAATTCAAGCCCATCAAGACGGTGATGCCATCCAACCATCTCATCCTTTGACGTCCCCTTCTCCTCTGGCCTTCAATCTTTCCCTGCATCAGGGTCTTTTCCAAGGAGCCAGTCTTTGCCTCAGATGGCCAAAGTATTGGAGCTTCAGCATTAGTCCTTCCAATGAATATTCAGGACTGATTTCCTCTAGCATTGACTGCATTGATTTCCTTGCAATCCAAGGGACTCTCGAGAGTCTTCCCCAACACCACAGTTCAAAACCATCAGTTCTTCAGTGCTCAGCTTTCTTTATGGTCCAACTCTCCCATGCATACCTGATGACTGTTGGGAAAACTTAGCTTTGACATATGGACCTTTGTCGGTAAAGTAATGTCTCTTCCTTTTAATACACTGTCTAGGTGGATCATAGTTTTCTTCCAAGGAGTAAGCGTCTTTCCCTTTCATGGCAGCAGTCACCATCTGCAGTGGTTTTGGAGCCCAAAGAAGAAAGCCTGACACTGGTTCCACTGTTTCCCCGTCTATGTCCCATGAAGTGATGGGACCAGATGCCATGATCTGCGTTTTCTGAATGTTGAGTTTTAAGCCAACTTTTTCACTCTCCTCTTTCACTTTCATGCAGAGCCTTTTTAGTTCCTCTTCACTTCCTGCCATAAGGGTGGTGTCATCTGCATATCTGAGGTTATTGATATTTCTCCCGGCAATCTTGAGTCCAGCGTGTGCTTCTTCCAGCCCAGCGTTTCTCATGTTGTACACTGCATAGAAGATAAATGAGTCGGGGCACAATATACGGCCTTGACATACTCCTTTTGCTATTTGGAACCAGGCTGTTGTTCCATGTCCACCTCTAACTGTTTCTTCCTGAAATGCATACAAGTTTCTCAAGAGGCAGGTCAGGTGGTCTGGTATTCCCGTCTCTTCCAGAATTTTCCACAGTTTATTGTGGTCCACACAGTAAAAGGCTTCGGCATAGTCAATAAAGCAGAAATAGATGTTTTTTCTGAACTCTCTTGCTGTTTGGATGATCCAAGAAAAGACCAATACATAGAAAACTGTAAAGCACTGATGAAAGAAATCAAAGATCACACAGATAGATGGAGAAATATACCATGTTCATGGATCAGAATGATCAATATAGTGAAAATGAGTACACAGCACAAAGCAATCTATAGATTCAATGCAATCCCTATCAAGCTACCAATGGTATTTTTCACAGAACTAGAACAAATAGCTTCACAGTTTGTATGGAAATACAGAAAACCTGGAATAGCCCAAAGCAACCTTGCCAAAGAAGAATGGAACTGGAGGAATCAACCTACCTGACTTCAGGCTCTATTACAAAGCTACAGTCATCAAAACAGTATAAACTGGCTCATAGAAAAAGCAAAGGAATTACAGAAAAACATCTACTTCTGCTTCATTGACTACACTAAACCTTTGACTGTGTGGCTCACAGCAAACTGGAAAATTCTTCAAGAGATGGGAATACCAGTTCACCTTACCTGCCTCCTGAGAAACCTCTATGCAGGTCAAGAAGCAACAGTTAAAACTGAACATGGAATAACAAACTGGTTCCAAATTGGGGAAGAATTATGTCAAGGCTGTATATTGTCACCCTGCTTATTTAACTTATATGCAGCATACATCATGCAAAAAGCCAGGCTGGATGAATCACAAGCTGGAATCAAGATTGTCAGGAGACATACCAACAACCTTAGATGTGCAGATGAAACCACTCTAATGGCAGAAAGTGAAGAGGAACTAAAGAGCCTCATGATGAAGGTGAAAGGGGAGAGTCAAAAGGCTGGCTTAAAACTCAACATTCAAAAAACTAAGATCATGGCATCTGGTCCCATCACTTCATGGCAAATAGAGGAGAAAAAGTGGAAACAGTGACAGATTTTCTTTTCTTGGGCTCTAAAATCACTACAGACAGTGACTGCAGCCATGAAATTAAAAGATGCTGCTCCTTGGAAGAAAAGTTATGACAAACCTAGACAATGAATTAAAAAGCAGAGACATCACTTGCCAACAAATATTCATATAGTTAAAGCTATGGTTTTTCCAGTAGCTATGTATGGATCTGAGAGTTGGACCATAAAGAATACTGAGCACTGAAGAATGGATGCTTTCAAGTTGTGGAGATGGAGAAGATTCTTGAGACTCACTTGGACAGCAAGGAGATCAAACCAGTCAATTCTAAAGGAAATGAACACTGAATATTCATTGCAAGGAATGATGCTGAAGTTGAAGCTGCGATACTTTGGCCACCTGATGCGAAGAACTGACTCATTAGCAAAAAGTCTCATGCTGGGAAAGATTGAAGGCAAGAGGACAAGGGGACAATAGAGGATGAGATGATCAGATGGCATTACCGACTCAATGGACATGAGTTTGAGCAAAATTAGGGAAATAGTGAAGGACAGGGAAGCCTGGTGAATTGCAGTCCACGAGGTCACAAAGACTCAGACACAACTTAAGTGACTGAACAACAAACATATTAAGTCCATAGGGAAGGGATGGGTCCTTTAATAAATGGTACTAGGACAACTGAAAAACAAAAAAAAAAAAAAACAAAAAAAAAACAGTATGATACTGGCACAGAGGCAGAAATACAGATCAAGGGAACAAAATAGAAAGCCCAGAGATAAATCCACGCGCCTATGGACACCTTATATTTGACAAAGGAGGCAAGAATAGACAATGGAGAAAAGACAACCTCTTTAAGAAGAGGTGCTGGGAAAAATGGTCAACCACTAGTAAAAGAATGAAACTAGAACACTGTCTAACACCATACACAAAATAAATTCAAAATGGATTAAAGATCGAAACTTAAGACCAGAAACTATAAAACTCCTAGAGGCAAACATAGGCAAAACACACTCTGACATAAATCACAGCAGGATACTCTATGACCCACCTCTCAGAGTAATGGAAATAAATGAACAGGACCAAATTGTATAGCAAAATAGCACAAGTAAATGAATAGGGCCAAATTAAATTCAAAAGCTTTTGCACAACAAAGGAAAGTATAAGCAAGGTGAAAAGACAGCCTTCAGAATGGGAGGAAGTAAGAGCAAACAAAGCAGCTGACGAAGAAATAATCTCAAAAATATAAAAGCTGCTCCCACAGCTCAATTGCAGACCAAGAAATGACCAATTCAAAAAACGGGCTGATGAACTAAACAGACATTTCTCCAAAGAAGTCATACAGATGGCTAACAAACACATGAAGAGATGCTCAACATCACTTATTATCAGAGAAATGCAAATCCAGACGACCTTGAGGTACCCTTTCACGCTGGTCAGAATGGTTGTTACCCAAAAGTCTACAAACAATAAATGCTGGAGAGGGTGTGGAAAAAAGGGAACCCTCTCACTTTGTTGGTGGGAATGCAATCGAGTACAGTCACTACGGAGAATAGTGTGGAGACTCCTTAAAAAACTGAAAATAGAACTGCCATATGACCCAGGAATCCCACTGCTGGGCATGCACACAGAGGACACCAGAATTGAAAGAGTCACGGGCACCCCAATGTTCATCGCAGCACTGTTAATAATAGCCAGGACACGGAAGCAACCTAGAAGTCCATCAGCTGACTAAAGGATAAGAAAGCTGGTGTACATATACACAATGGAATGTACCTCATCCATTACAAAGAATACGTTTGAATCAGTTCGAAAGAGGTGGATGAAACGGGAGCCTATTATACTGAGTGAAGGACGTCAGAAAGAAACACGCCAATACAGTACACAAACACATATATATGGAATTTAGAAAGATGGCAATGATGACCCTATATGCGAGAGAGCAAAAGAGACACAGATGTATAGAAGAGTCTTTTGGACTCCGTGGGAGAAGGCGAGGGTAGGATGATTTGAGAGAAGAGCATTGAAACATGTATATTATTCTATGTGAACCAGATCACCAGTCCAGGTTTGATGCATGAGACTAGGTGCTCAGGGCTGGTGCACTGGGATGACCCTGAGGCATGGGATGGGGAGGGAGGTGGGAGGGGGGATTCAGGATGGGGAACCCATGGACACCCAGGGCTGATTCATGTCAATGTATGGCAAAAACCACTACAATATTGCAACGTAATTAGCCTCAAATCAAAATAAATGAATTTAGAAAAAAAGAACTCAAAAAAAGAAAAAACGGAAAGAAAGGACAGCACACCCAGGGGGTCTTTCACTTTTATTGATTTTAAATCACATTCAGTGACTGACTGTGAATCATCACTGGGGTCTCCCAGGAGTTAGAGTGCCAGAAAGATTTAATTAGGGAGCTGCAGTCCAGATAAAAGATAACATATCGTTGAGTTAAAATCTGAACTCAACTCGTTTGATGCCTATGGTGAAACTCTGTGTTTTAGTTGTTTCTAAAAAGCTTTCTGAAGACACGCAGGATTCTTATGGTCAGAGACTGCCTTATGTATCTCCATAATTGTTTGACTATTCCTTGGACCTTTTAAAACATTTCAAAATGAAAGTTCACACCAACTTATATATCTCGTACTCTTCCTTTTAAACCATGATAAACTTGTAGAATTTGGACTAACAAAAGACTTTATTGGGGAAGAATGTTTTAGGAGTGTAGTTATTTTGAAATCCTAGGGTATGGTGATCATTAAAAGACCAGCTTTTACTCAGTCTTTTGTTAGTTCTTATGTAAAAATTCACTGTACAGACTTCCATGACTGTCCAGTGGTTAGGACTCTGGGCTTTCCCTAGAAGGGCACGGGTTCAATCGCTGTTCAGGGAACCATGCTTCCACAACCTGCATATTGCCCCCCGGGGGGAAAGAAAAATTCTCTGTGAGTGGTGATCCTGTTTGTAACGTGCACTGGGATTGGGCCACCATCACTGCTCTTCCTTTGGGAATACATTGCTCCCAAAATTTTCTTAGCAAAAAGGTGTCCTAGTCATTATTTGATTTGTTCCCTCCACACATTATTGTACTCCCTGGGAGTGCTATTTGTGGGTTTTAGGTGTATCAGCACTTCGTGCCTTCTGAGCACCTTTAGCCGACAGCATAGGTGAGTGATGCAACAATCCCTTTTATGAGGTAGGTGGCCAGGAGGTGATTCCTGCCTACCTTTCTCGGGGGGACTTTCACATTCACCACCCCTATGTGACAACCTCTTCCTTTCTGGGTCTGGCAATCTAGACCCTAATGTCATTCCACACCCCAAACAAAGGCTGTAACACCATACCACTACTCCTTGCCCTTGAAATCAAATGTTAATCAGGGTTATCCATCTTCAGTGCAGACTCCTGACCCAATCCAGACCACTACTCTCTGGCTAACTGGGGACCCGAGGGTCTGTTCCCCAACCTCTCGGGACCCCATATCCCTCCCATCTCCAGTGCCCACCTCTTCTCTTCTTTCCCTCCCTTCCATCAGAAAATTCACACACACGCAAATATCTTTTCCCCATTTGATGTTTATTGTAATTGCAGCCATCAGTTTACTATGTTAGTGTGAGAGTCTTTCCTTGGTTGGCCATTTCTACGAAAGCAGACCTCTGGAGGCACAGTTCTACACTGTCTGACCTTTTCGAGTCAGTTACTGGCTGCCCAGCTTGTACTTCTCCAGGGTCTCTTATTCTGGGGCGGCTGAGCTTACCTTCTCTTTGGATTCTGCCTCCTTCTTTGATCCCGCCTCATATTTTGGTACCTTTTACGGCTTTGATTCAGTTTCTTACGTGCACAGGAACGGAGAAAACAGTTGGGTTTTCTGGTTGTCTTCACCTTCTTCGACTGAGTGGCATATGGTCGGATTTTCTTTCTCAAGGTTCCTTGAAGAGGTCTTCTGACCCTCATGGTCATATTTCGTGCCTGGAAAGACAAGACAAGGGTATGAGACTTTAGGAAAGAAAAAAGCGGAGTTGGAAGGGAGATTTCATGAAAAAGGGATGTGGGCTCATGAGGGCTTTTGTGCCAGGCAAGGGTGGGTAGAGGTTTGGGGCAGCCAAGTCAATGGAGAACATGGGGAGCTTAGTTGGAATCATCTTACTTTCACACTGCCTCGGTACCTCCGTTGACAAAGGGTCTTCTTTTGTCCATTCATCCTTGAGGCAAACCGCCTTGTAACTCTTCTTGACTGCCGTGGGTTCCTGATTCCCTTAGTCAGGATGATGCCAAGAAGTGGCCTAACCTAGAATCTCTGCCTCTGGTCTCCCTATTTATACCCTTTCAGGACAATGAGGAGCCACACCCTTCAACCTGATTGGTCAGTTAGGCACCACCCCAGCCAAGAGCATCTTGGGGGGCTTAGACATCACAATGTACCACTGTGCCCATCAACATGGGCTAGTGGATGCTGAGGGAGGCCATTTTATAACTTCTCCACTGATGACACCTCTGTGTGTCTGATTCTGGGCAGTGGTGATTCAGGGCCATGGTGTTTCTCCTCATGACCTTCAAACTTCCTTTCAGTTCCCTTTATCCTTTGACTTATATGTGCCACTTCAACACTCCTGCCTCCTTCATCCCTCTGAAAACATCTGCCAAACCCTTTCTGTCCCACTTCAGCCTTTCAGAGTAATCACTTCATCTCTAGCCCACCTTCTGCCTGTTGGGGGTTCCTGAGGGGCTTAAGGAACTTAAGAGCAAGCACTTAAGGTGGCAAAGGGTAATTAAGAACAGGTTGGGTGTTTGATCTCCTGTCATGAGCTTTAACGACCCCCAGACTTGGTGAATGCTCAGTCTGTTGCCCAAAGTTTAATACACAGTCTCCCTCAGAGTACACATCAGAACAAAGACACTTCTACATGTCTCCTCCACTAAATTTTGTTGGGACACTTCAACTCTCATATTCAGCAAGGAAACTCAACTTGCTCCATCTATCAGAAATACATTCCTGATTATTATTATTATTATTATTATTTTTAAGGAAAGTGCTCAAAGTCAAAATCAGTTCACCACTCTTCCACTGAGTCTTGACTAAATCATTTCCCCAGTCATCCCTCCTTGTCAGTTATCAGTAGGTAGGGCGCATTGCAGGCCTGACCAAGAGCTGAGCAGGACAAGTACCTGCAGGTAGCTCAGTGATAGTTGGTTGCTTGTGGGTGGGGTCCATGAGGCACTGACCAATGGAAGAGCAAGCCCTGTTGCCTAGTAACAGGATGCAGAGTAATAAGGCACAGCAATGGCTACCTGCGAAGGGCTGTGCTCTGTTACATAAGGATACTTTGGGTCCAGTGTGCTGGAATCTTTTTGATTGACTCATTTCCGACCTCAGATTTGATTTCACATAATTAGTTGACTTTTGCATATCATACTTTTCATTATATTCCCAGGCCTAGCTGTCACCAGTGCTGTCACCTCTATGCCTCTCCAACAGCTGCCACTTGATCACATGCTCAGCATATAGTATAAATAGTTCAAAGCCCACAAGATTGTGAAGTCCAGCCCACCCTGAAAACTCCTTTGACAAACCTTAAATTCACAGTGATTCTTCTACTCTTTGCAGTGTAACAGAGCAGGATGGGCACAGCCCTTAACAGGAAACCATTGGTGTGCTTCATTTCAAGCCATCCTGTCCCTAGGCAACAGGTGCTGTTCAAACATTGCTTGGTGCCTCAGAGGGCCCCATTCACAAGCAGCCAACTGTCAATGAGTGACCATTAGTTGTCCTGCTTAGCTGTTGGTCAGCACCACAGTGGGCCCTGCCCACAGGTTACTTACTATCAATGAGGGGGCCATAGGGAAAGTGATTAAGTCAAGGGTGGTGTGGCGGTCATCAGGAGGAGACTGAGATAAGAGGCAGATTCAGGCCTCATTCTGGAGGCCCTGGAGCTCACGCAGATTTGGGCCAGTGGGTGAGCTGGAGGGCCCAGGGAATACACTGGGGACTAGATGTTGTAGCCCTCCATAGCCCTCACTAAGGCCCTCCACTAGCCTTGGCCAAAGCCTTGAGGAGCAGTGTACCTCTCCCGCATCCCTGTCGCTGCGACCTACTAGCAGTGGTTTTCTATCTGGGCCTCAGACTGTGAGAACTGGTCTCCCCATATGGATGCCCTGAGGACGGAAACTGAGGACCTATTATGTTGGATGCCTGTCTCCGTCAGGGATGACGGCTGGGGAGAGTGTGGGAACCTGGCACTGAAGGAGCTGCTGGCTGAGATCTGCTTCCCCTTAACCAGCACTGGGACATTGCAGGGTGAAAGCTGTGCCTTGAGACTGCCCTTTCTTGTCAGGACAGAGAATAACATTCATCTAGTACAGGTTTATAGGAACCTCATTACCTGACCATGACCTAACCTTAAGCACAAAGGGTATGACACCAAGAAGTCTGCAGCAACTTACCACCACTCTCCCTAACATTTAATTGTACATGCACTTACTGAAAACTTTTACTAACTTTGGGGTCTTAGGGCATGAACCACCCATCTCCTTGTATGAATCTTTAATCAACTTTCTCTGTTCCAAACTTTAAGGTTAAGTTTTGATGGGCCTCCTTCTGCGTCAGGCACATGGACTTGCAATTTGAATAACAACGGTATTGTCTAAGGACAGACTTTGCCTCTCTTAAACAACGGCAGAGACTGGCCAACTGCTCACAATTATCCATAAAATACACGATGACTCGGCTTGGCTAAACTTTAGCCAAGCTTCTCTCCTCTGAACTTCAGCTTTCGCCCAAACTTGAGCAAGCG
Organism: Bubalus kerabau; assembly: GCF_029407905.1. Lineage (NCBI taxonomy): Eukaryota > Metazoa > Chordata > Mammalia > Artiodactyla > Bovidae > Bubalus > Bubalus kerabau. The sequence goes on along the minus strand of NC_073647.1, from coordinate 36,956,732 downwards.
CTAAGATTCAAAGTTTTCTGTCTCCCTTAACAGCTCATTCTGAGAATCAGCTCACTATCAGAGAGAAACAATTGCTCTAAAACAGCCCCATCATGCTGTCTGCTCATCCATCCTCCTACCTGCCCCATCACACACACACACACACACACAGAGTTCCTGCTGACCCTACTCATACTTCCATGTTAAAGAAACTTCTTTTTCTGTTCTACTTCAGACATGTCAGGATCTGTGCTCAAAATACTTTCCCAATTGCAATCAGTTCCGTTCAATGGCTCAGTCAATTCTGACTCTCTGAGACCCTATTGTGTGCAGCACATCAGGCTTCACTGTCCATCACCAACTCCCAGAGCTTGCTTAAAATTCAAGCCCATCAAGACGGTGATGCCATCCAACCATCTCATCCTTTGACGTCCCCTTCTCCTCTAGCCTTCAATCTTTCCCTGCATCAGGGTCTTTTCCAAGGAGCCAGTCTTTGCCTCAGATGGCCAAAGTATTGGAGCTTCAGCATTAGTCCTTCCAATGAATATTCAGGACTGATTTCCTCTAGCATTGACTGCATTGATTTCCTTGCAATCCAAGGGACTCTCGAGAGTCTTCCCCAACACCACAGTTCAAAACCATCAGTTCTTCAGTGCTCAGCTTTCTTTATGGTCCAACTCTCCCATGCATACCTGATGACTGTTGGGAAAACTTAGCTTTGACATATGGACCTTTGTCGGTAAAGTAATGTCTCTTCCTTTTAATACACTGTCTAGGTGGATCATAGTTTTCTTCCAAGGAGTAAGCGTCTTTCCCTTTCATGGCAGCAGTCACCATCTGCAGTGGTTTTGGAGCCCAAAGAAGAAAGCCTGACACTGGTTCCACTGTTTCCCCGTCTATGTCCCATGAAGTGATGGGACCAGATGCCATGATCTGCGTTTTCTGAATGTTGAGTTTTAAGCCAACTTTTTCACTCTCCTCTTTCACTTTCATGCAGAGCCTTTTTAGTTCCTCTTCACTTCCTGCCATAAGGGTGGTGTCATCTGCATATCTGAGGTTATTGATATTTCTCCCGGCAATCTTGAGTCCAGCGTGTGCTTCTTCCAGCCCAGCGTTTCTCATGTTGTACACTGCATAGAAGATAAATGAGTCGGGGCACAATATACGGCCTTGACATACTCCTTTTCCTATTTGGAACCAGGCTGTTGTTCCATGTCCACCTCTAACTGTTTCTTCCTGAAATGCATACAAGTTTCTCAAGAGGCAGGTCAGGTGGTCTGGTATTCCCGTCTCTTCCAGAATTTTCCACAGTTTATTGTGGTCCACACAGTAAAAGGCTTCGGCATAGTCAATAAAGCAGAAATAGATGTTTTTTCTGAACTCTCTTGCTGTTTGGATGATCCAAGAAAAGACCAATACATAGAAAACTGTAAAGCACTGATGAAAGAAATCAAAGATCACACAGATAGATGGAGAAATATACCATGTTCATGGATCAGAATGATCAATATAGTGAAAATGAGTACACAGCACAAAGCAATCTATAGATTCAATGCAATCCCTATCAAGCTACCAATGGTATTTTTCACAGAACTAGAACAAATAGCTTCACAGTTTGTATGGAAATACAGAAAACCTGGAATAGCCCAAAGCAACCTTGCCAAAGAAGAATGGAACTGGAGGAATCAACCTACCTGACTTCAGGCTCTATTACAAAGCTACAGTCATCAAAACAGTATAAACTGGCTCATAGAAAAAGCAAAGGAATTACAGAAAAACATCTACTTCTGCTTCATTGACTACACTAAACCTTTGACTGTGTGGCTCACAGCAAACTGGAAAATTCTTCAAGAGATGGGAATACCAGTTCACCTTACCTGCCTCCTGAGAAACCTCTATGCAGGTCAAGAAGCAACAGTTAAAACTGAACATGGAATAACAAACTGGTTCCAAATTGGGGAAGAACTATGTCAAGGCTGTATATTGTCACCCTGCTTATTTAACTTATATGCAGCATACATCATGCAAAAAGCCAGGCTGGATGAATCACAAGCTGGAATCAAGATTGTCAGGAGACATACCAACAACCTTAGATGTGCAGATGAAACCACTCTAATGGCAGAAAGTGAAGAGGAACTAAAGAGCCTCATGATGAAGGTGAAAGGGGAGAGTCAAAAGGCTGGCTTAAAACTCAACATTCAAAAAACTAAGATCATGGCATCTGGTCCCATCACTTCATGGCAAATAGAGGAGAAAAAGTGGAAACAGTGACAGATTTTCTTTTCTTGGGCTCTAAAATCACTACAGACAGTGACTGCAGCCATGAAATTAAAAGATGCTGCTCCTTGGAAGAAAAGTTATGACAAACCTAGACAATGAATTAAAAAGCAGAGACATCACTTGCCAACAAAGATTCATATAGTTAAAGCTATGGTTTTTCCAGTAGCTATGTATGGATCTGAGAGTTGGACCATAAAGAATACTGAGCACTGAAGAATGGATGCTTTCAAGTTGTGGAGATGGAGAAGATTCTTGAGACTCCCTTGGACAGCAAGGAGATCAAACCAGTCAATTCTAAAGGAAATGAACACTGAATATTCATTGCAAGGAATGATGCTGAAGTTGAAGCTGCGATACTTTGGCCACCTGATGCGAAGAACTGACTCATTAGCAAAAAGTCTCATGCTGGGAAAGATTGAAGGCAAGAGGACAAGGGGACAATAGAGGATGAGATGATCAGATGGCATTACCGACTCAATGGACATGAGTTTGAGCAAAATTAGGGAAATAGTGAAGGACAGGGAAGCCTGGTGAATTGCAGTCCACGAGGTCACAAAGACTCAGACACAACTTAAGTGACTGAACAACAAACATATTAAGTCCATAGGGAAGGGATGGGTCCTTTAATAAATGGTACTAGGACAACTGAAAAAAAAAAAAAAAAACAAAAAAAAAAACAGTATGATACTGGCACAGAGGCAGAAATACAGATCAAGGGAACAAAATAGAAAGCCCAGAGATAAATCCACGCGCCTATGGACACCTTATATTTGACAAAGGAGGCAAGAATAGACAATGGAGAAAAGACAACCTCTTTAAGAAGAGGTGCTGGGAAAAATGGTCAACCACTAGTAAAAGAATGAAACTAGAACACTGTCTAACACCATACACAAAATAAATTCAAAATGGATTAAAGATCGAAACTTAAGACCAGAAACTATAAAACTCCTAGAGGCAAACATAGGCAAAACACACTCTGACATAAATCACAGCAGGATACTCTATGACCCACCTCTCAGAGTAATGGAAATAAATGAACAGGACCAAATTGTATAGCAAAATAGCACAAGTAAATGAATAGGGCCAAATTAAATTCAAAAGCTTTTGCACAACAAAGGAAAGTATAAGCAAGGTGAAAAGACAGCCTTCAGAATGGGAGGAAGTAAGAGCAAACAAAGCAGCTGACGAAGAAATAATCTCAAAAATATAAAAGCTGCTCCCACAGCTCAATTGCAGACCAAGAGATGACCAATTCAAAAAACGGGCTGATGAACTAAACAGACATTTCTCCAAAGAAGTCATACAAATGGCTAACAAACACATGAAGAGATGCTCAACATCACTTATTATCAGAGAAATGCAAATCCAGACGACCTTGAGGTACCCTTTCACGCTGGTCAGAATGGCTGTTACCCAAAAGTCTACAAACAATAAATGCTGGAGAGGGTGTGGAAAAAAGGGAACCCTCTCACTTTGTTGGTGGGAATGCAATCGAGTACAGTCACTACGGAGAATAGTGTGGAGACTCCTTAAAAAACTGAAAATAGAACTGCCATATGACCCAGGAATCCCACTGCTGGTCATGCACACAGAGGACACCAGAATTGAAAGAGTCACGGGTACCCCAATGTTCATCGCAGCACTGTTAATAATAGCCAGGACACGGAAGCAACCTAGAAGTCCATCAGCTGACTAAAGGATAAGAAAGCTGGTGTACATATACACAATGGAATGTACCTCATCCATTACAAAGAATACGTTTGAATCAGTTCAAAAGAGGTGGATGAAACGGGAGCCTATTATACTGAGTGAAGGACGTCAGAAAGAAACACGCCAATACAGTACACAAACACATATATATGGAATTTAGAAAGATGGCAATGATGACCCTATATGCGAGAGAGCAAAAGAGACACAGATGTATAGAGAGTCTTTTGGACTCCGTGGGAGAAGGCGAGGGTAGGATGATTTGAGAGAAGAGCATTGAAACATGTATATTATTCTATGTGAACCAGATCACCAGTCCAGGTTTGATGCATGAGACTAGGTGCTCAGGGCTGGTGCACTGGGATGACCCTGAGGCATGGGATGGGGAGGGAGGTGGGAGGGGGGATTCAGGATGGGGAACCCATGGACACCCAGGGCTGATTCATGTCAATGTATGGCAAAAACCACTACAATATTGCAAAGTAATTAGCCTCAAATCAAAATAAATGAATTTAGAAAAAAAGAACTCAAAAAAAGAAAAAACGGAAAGAAAGGACAGCACACCCAGGGGGTCTTTCACTTTTATTGATTTTAAATCACATTCAGTGACTGACTGTGAATCATCACTGGGGTCTCCCAGGAGTTAGAGTGCCAGAAAGATTTAATTAGGGAGCTGCAGTCCAGATAAAAGATAACATATCGTTGAGTTAAAATCTGAACTCAACTCGTTTGATGCCTATGGTGAAACTCTGTGTTTTAGTTGTTTCTAAAAAGCTTTCTGAAGACACGCAGGATTCTTATGGTCAGAGACTGCCTTATGTATCTCCATAATTGTTTGACTATTCCTTGGACCTTTTAAAACATTTCAAAATGAAAGTTCACACCAACTTATATATCTCGTACTCTTCCTTTTAAACCATGATAAACTTGTAGAATTTGGACTAACAAAAGACTTTATTGGGGAAGAATGTTTTAGGAGTGTAGTTATTTTGAAATCCTAGGGTATGGTGATCATTAAAAGACCAGCTTTTACTCAGTCTTTTGTTAGTTCTTATGTAAAAATTCACTGTACAGACTTCCATGACTGTCCAGTGGTTAGGACTCTGTGCTTTCCCTAGAAGGGCACGGGTTCAATCGCTGTTCAGGGAACCATGCTTCCACAACCTGCATATTGCCCCCCGGGGGGAAAGAAAAATTCTCTGTGAGTGGTGATCCTGTTTGTAACGTGCACTGGGATTGGGCCACCATCACTGCTCTTCCTTTGGGAATACATTGCTCCCAAAATTTTCTTAGCAAAAAGGTGTCCTAGTCATTATTTGGTTTGTTCCCTCCACACAGTATTGTACTCCCTGGGAGTGCTATTTGTGGGTTTTAGGTGTATCAGCACTTCGTGCCTTCTGAGCACCTTTAGCCGACAGCATAGGTGAGTGATGCAACAATCCCTTTTATGAGGTAGGTGGCCAGGAGGTGATTCCTGCCTACCTTTCTCGGGGGGACTTTCACATTCACCACCCCTATGTGACAACCTCTTCCTTTCTGGGTCTGGCAATCTAGACCCTAATGTCATTCCACACCCCAAACAAAGGCTGTAACACCATACCACTACTCCTTGCCCTTGAAATCAAATGTTAATCAGGGTTATCCATCTTCAGTGCAGACTCCTGACCCAATCCAGACCACTACTCTCTGGCTAACTGGGGACCCGAGGGTCTGTTCCCCAACCTCTCGGGACCCCATATCCCTCCCATCTCCAGTGCCCACCTCTTCTCTTCTTTCCCTCCCTTCCATCAGAAAATTCACACACACGCAAATATCTTTTCCCCATTTGATGTTTATTGTAATTGCAGCCATCAGTTTACTATGTTAGTGTGAGAGTCTTTCCTTGGTTGGCCATTTCTACGAAAGCAGACCTCTGGAGGCACAGTTCTACACTGTCTGACCTTTTCGAGTCAGTTACTGGCTGCCCAGCTTGTACTTCTCCAGGGTCTCTTATTCTGGGGCGGCTGAGCTTATCTTCTCTTTGGATTCTGCCTCCTTCTTTGATCCCGCCTCATATTTTGGCACCTTTTACGGCTTTGATTCAGTTTCTTACGTGCACAGGAACGGAGAAAACAGTTGGGATTTCTGCTTGACTTCACCTTCTTCGACTGAGTGGCATATGGTCGGATTTTCTTTCTCAAGGTTCCTTGAAGAGGTCTTCTGACCCTCATGGTCATAGTTCGTGCCTGGAAAGACAAGACAAGGGTATGAGACTTTAGGAAAGAAAAAAGCGGAGTTGGAAGGGAGATTTCATGAAAAAGGGATGTGGGCTCATGAGGGCTTTTGTGCCAGGCAAGGGTGGGTAGAGGTTTGGGGCAGCCAAGTCAATGGAGAACATGGGGAGCTTAGTTGGAATCATCTTACTTTCACACTGCCTCGGTACCTCCGTTGACAAAGGGTCTTCTTTTGTCCATTCATCCTTGAGGCAAACCGCCTTGTAACTCTTCTTGACTGCCGTGGGTTCCTGATTCCCTTAGTCAGGATGATGCCAAGAAGTGGCCTAACCTAGAATCTCTGCCTCTGGTCTCCCTATTTATACCCTTTCAGGACAATGAGGAGCCACACCCTTCAATCTGATTGGTCAGTTAGGCACCACCCCAGCCAATAGCATCTTGGGGGGCTTAGACATCACAATGTACCACTGTGCCCATCAACATGGGCTAGTGGATGCTGAGGGAGGCCATTTTATAACTTCTCCACTGATGACACCTCTGTGTGTCTGATTCTGGGCAGTGGTGATTCAGGGCCATGGTGTTTCTCCTCATGACCTTCAAACTTCCTTTCAGTTCCCTTTATCCTTTGACTTATATGTGCCACTTCAACACTCCTGCCTCCTTCATCCCTCTGAAAACATCTGCCAAACCCTTTCTGTCCCACTTCAGCCTTTCAGAGTAATCACTTAATCTCTAGCCCACCTTCTGCCTGTTGGGGGTTCCTGAGGGGCTTAAGGAACTTAAGAGCAAGCACTTAAGGTGGCAAAGGGTAATTAAGAACAGGTTGGGTGTTTGATCTCCTGTCATGAGCTTTAACGACCCCCAGACTTGGTGAATGCTCAGTCTGTTGCCCAAAGTTTAATACACAGTCTCCCTCAGAGTACACATCAGAACAAAGACACTTCTACATGTCTCCTCCACTAAATTTTGTTGGGACACTTCAACTCTCATATTCAGCAAGGAAACTCAACTTGCTCCATCTATCAGAAATACATTCCTGATTATTAATATTATTTTTTTTTTTAAGGAAAGTGCTCAAAGTCAAAATCAGTTCACCACTCTGCCACTGAGTCTTGACTAAATCATTTCCCCAGTCATCCCTCCTTGTCAGTTATCAGTAGGTAGGGCCCATTGCAGGCCTGACCAAGAGCTGAGCAGGACAAGTACCTGCAGGTAGCTCAGTGATAGTTGGTTGCTTGTGGGTGGGGTCCATGAGGCACTGACCAATGGAAGAGCAAGCCCTGTTGCCTAGTAACAGGATGCAGAGTAATAAGGCACAGCAATGGCTACCTGCGAAGGGCTGTGCTCTGTTACATAAGGACACTTTGGGTCCAGTGTGCTGGAATCTTTTTGATTGACTCATTTCCGACTTCAGATTTGATTTCACATAATTAGTTAACTTTTGCATATCATACTTTTCATTATATTCCCAGGCCTAGCTGTCACCAGTGCTGTCACCTCTATGCCTCTCCAACAGCTGCCACTTGATCACATGCTCAGCATATAGTATAAATAGTTCAAAGCCCACAAGATTGTGAAGTCCAGCCCACCCTGAAAACTCCTTTGACAAACCTTAAATTCACAGTGATTCTTCTACTCTTTGCAGTGTAACAGAGCAGGATGAGCACAGCCCTTAACAGGAAGCCATTGGTGTGCTTCATTTCAAGCCATCCTGTCCCTAGACAACAGGTGCTGATCAAACATTGCTTGGTGCCTCAGAGGGCCCCATTCACAAACAGCCAACTGTCAATGAGTGACCATTAGTTGTCCTGCTTAGCTGTTGGTCAGCACCACAGTGGGCCCTGCCCACAGGTTACTTACTATCAATGAGGGGGCCATAGGGAAAGTGATTAAGTCAAGGGTGGTGTGGCGGTCATCAGGAGGAGACTGAGATAAGAGGCAGATTCAGGCCTCATTCTGGAGGCCCTGGAGCTCACGCAGATTTGGGCCAGTGGGTGAGCTGGAGGGCCCAGGGAATACACTGGGGACTAGATGTTGTAGCCCTCCATAGCCTCACTAAGGCCCTCCACTAGCCTTGGCCAAAGCCTTGAGGAGCAGTGTACCTCTCCCGCATCCCTGTCGCTGCGACCTACTAGCAGTGGTTTTCTATCTGGGCCTCAGACTGTGAGAACTGGTCTCCCCATATGGATGCCCTGAGGACGGAAACTGAGGACCTATTATGTTGGATGCCTGTCTCCGTCAGGGATGACGGCTGGGCAGAGTGTGGGAACCTGGCACTGAAGGAGCTGCTGGCTGAGATCTGCTTCCCCTTAACCAGCACTGGGACATTGCAGGGTGAAAGCTGTGCCTTGAGACTGCCCTTTCTTGTCAGGACAGAGAATAACATACATCTAGTACAGGTTTATAGGAACCTCATTACCTGACCATGACCTAACCTTAAGCACAAAGGGTATGACACCAAGAAGTCTGCAGCAACTTACCACCACTCTCCCTAACATTTAATTGTACATGCACTTACTGAAAACTTTTACTAACTTTGGGGTCTTAGGGCATGAACCACCCATCTCCTTGTATGAATCTTTAATCAACCTTTCTCTGTTCCAAACTTTAAGGTTAAGTTTTGATGGGCCTCCTTCTGCGTCAGGCACATGGACTTGCAATTTGAATAACAACGGTATTGTCTAAGGACAGACTTTGCCTCTCTTAAACAACGGCAGAGACTGGCCAACTGCTCACAATTATCCATAAAATACACGATGACTCGGCTTGGCTAAACTTTAGCCAAGCTTCTCTCCTCTGAACTTCAGCTTTCGCCCAAACTTGAGCAAGCGCTAAGATTCAAAGTTTTCTGTCTCCCTTAACAGCTCATTCTGAGAATCAGCTCACTATCAGAGAGAAACAATTGCTGTAAAACAGCCCCATCATGCTGTCTGCTCATCCATCCTCCTACCTGCCCCATCACACACACACACACACACACACACACACACACACACACACAGAGTTCCTGCTGACCCTACTCATACTTCCATGTTAAAGAAACTTCTTTTTCTGTTCTACTTCAGACATGTCAGGATCTGTGCTCAAAATACTTTCCCACTTGCAATCAGTTCCGTTCAATGGCTCAGTCAATTCTGACTCTCTGAGACCCTATTGTATGCAGCACATCAGGCTTCACTGTCCATCACCAACTCCCAGAGCTTGCTTAAAATTCAAGCCCATCAAGACGGTGATGCCATCCAACCATCTCATCCTTTGACGTCCCCTTCTCCTCTGGCCTTCAATCTTTCCCTGCATCAGGGTCTTTTCCAATGAGCCAGTCTTTGCCTCAGATGGCCAAAGTATTGGAGCTTCAGCATTAGTCCTTCCAATGAATATTCAGGACTGATTTCCTCTAGCATTGACTGCATTGATTTCCTTGCAATCCAAGGGACTCTCGAGAGTCTTCCCCAACACCACAGTTCAAAACCATCAGTTCTTCAGTGCTCAGCTTTCTTTATGGTCCAACTCTCCCATGCATACCTGATGACTGTTGGGAAAACTTAGCTTTGACATATGGACCTATGTCGGTAAAGTAATGTCTCTTCCTTTTAATACACTGTCTAGGTGGATCATAGTTTTCTTCCAAGGAGTAAGCGTCTTTCCCTTTCATGGCAGCAGTCACCATCTGCAGTGGTTTTGGAGCCCAAAGAAGAAAGCCTGACACTGGTTCCACTGTTTCCCCGTCTATGTCCCATGAAGTGATGGGACCAGATGCCATGATCTGCGTTTTCTGAATGTTGAGTTTTAAGCCAACTTTTTCACTCTCCTCTTTCACTTTCATGCAGAGCCTTTTTAGTTCCTCTTCACTTCCTGCCATAAGGGTGGTGTCATCTGCATATCTGAGGTTATTGATATTTCTCCCGGCAATCTTGAGTCCAGCGTGTGCTTCTTCCAGCCCAGCGTTTCTCATGTTGTACACTGCATAGAAGATAAATGAGTCGGGGCACAATATACGGCCTTGACATACTCCTTTTCCTATTTGGAACCAGGCTGTTGTTCCATGTCCACCTCTAACTGTTTCTTCCTGAAATGCATACAAGTTTCTCAAGAGGCAGGTCAGGTGGTCTGGTATTCCCGTCTCTTCCAGAATTTTCCACAGTTTATTGTGGTCCACACAGTAAAAGGCTTCGGCAGAGTCAATAAAGCAGAAATAGATGTTTTTTCTGAACTCTCTTGCTGTTTGGATGATCCAAGAAAAGACCAATACATAGAAAACTGTAAAGCACTGATGAAAGAAATCAAAGATCACACAGATAGATGGAGAAATATACCATGTTCATGGATCAGAATGATCAATATAGTGAAAATGAGTACACAGCACAAAGCAATCTATAGATTCAATGCAATCCCTATCAAGCTACCAATGGTATTTTTCACAGAACTAGAACAAATAGCTTCACAGTTTGTATGGAAATACAGAAAACCTGGAATAGCCCAAAGCAACCTTGCCAAAGAAGAATGGAACTGGAGGAATCAACCTACCTGACTTCAGGCTCTATTACAAAGCTACAGTCATCAAAACAGTATAAACTGGCTCGTAGAAAAAGCAAAGGAATTACAGAAAAACATCTACTTCTGCTTCATTGACTACACTAAACCTTTGACTGTGTGGCTCACAGCAAACTGGAAAATTCTTCAAGAGATGGGAATACCAGTTCACCTTACCTGCCTCCTGAGAAACCTCTATGCAGGTCAAGAAGCAACAGTTAAAACTGAACATGGAATAACAAACTGGTTCCAAATTGGGGAAGAACTATGTCAAGGCTGTATATTGTCACCCTGCTTATTTAACTTATATGCAGCATACATCATGCAAAAAGCCAGGCTGGATGAATCACAAGCTGGAATCAAGATTGTCAGGAGACATACCAACAACCTTAGATGTGCAGATGAAACCACTCTAATGGCAGAAAGTGAAGAGGAACTAAAGAGCCTCATGATGAAGGTGAAAGGGGAGAGTCAAAAGGCTGGCTTAAAACTCAACATTCAAAAAACTAAGATCATGGCATCTGGTCCCATTACTTCATGGCAAATAGAGGAGAAAAAGTGGAAACAGTGACAGATTTTCTTTTCTTGGGCTCTAAAATCACTACAGACAGTGACTGCAGCCATGAAATTAAAAGATGCTGCTCCTTGGAAGAAAAGTTATGACAAACCTAGACAATGAATTAAAAAGCAGAGACATCACTTGCCAACAAAGATTCATATAGTTAAAGCTATGGTTTTTCCAGTAGCTATGTATGGATCTGAGAGTTGGACCATAAAGAATACTGAGCACTGAAGAATGGATGCTTTCAAGTTGTGGAGATGGAGAAGATTCTTGAGACTCCCTTGGACAGCAAGGAGATCAAACCAGTCAATTCTAAAGGAAATGAACACTGAATATTCATTGCAAGGAATGATGCTGAAGTTGAAGCTGCGATACTTTGGCCACCTGATGCGAAGAACTGACTCATTAGCAAAAAGTCTCATGCTGGGAAAGATTGAAGGCAAGAGGACAAGGGGACAATAGAGGATGAGATGATCAGATGGCATTACCGACTCAATGGACATGAGTTTGAGCAAAATTAGGGAAATAGTGAAGGACAGGGAAGCCTGGTGAATTGCAGTCCACGAGGTCACAAAGACTCAGACACAACTTAAGTGACTGAACAACAAACATATTAAGTCCATAGGGAAGGGATGGGTCCTTTAATAAATGGTACTAGGACAACTGAAAAAAAAAAAAAAAAAAAAAAAACAAAAATAAAAAACAAAAAAAAAACAGTATGATACTGGCACAGAGGCAGAAATACAGATCAAGGGAACAAAATAGAAAGCCCAGAGATAAATCCACGCGCCTATGGACACCTTATATTTGACAAAGGAGGCAAGAATAGACAATGGAGAAAAGACAACCTCTTTAAGAAGAGGTGCTGGGAAAAATGGTCAACCACTAGTAAAAGAATGAAACTAGAACACTGTCTAACACCATACACAAAATAAATTCAAAATGGATTAAAGATCGAAACTTAAGACCAGAAACTATAAAACTCCTAGAGGCAAACATAGGCAAAACACACTCTGACATAAATCACAGCAGGATACTCTATGACCCACCTCTCAGAGTAATGGAAATAAATGAACAGGACCAAATTGTATAGCAAAATAGCACAAGTAAATGAATAGGGCCAAATTAAATTCAAAAGCTTTTGCACAACAAAGGAAAGTATAAGCAAGGTGAAAAGACAGCCTTCAGAATGGGAGGAAGTAAGAGCAAACAAAGCAGCTGACGAAGAAATAATCTCAAAAATATAAAAGCTGCTCCCACAGCTCAATTGCAGACCAAGAGATGACCAATTCAAAAAACGGGCCGATGAACTAAACAGACATTTCTCCAAAGAAGTCATACAGATGGCTAACAAACACATGAAGAGATGCTCAACATCACTTATTATCAGAGAAATGCAAATCCAGACGACCTTGAGGTACCCTTTCACGCTGGTCAGAATGGCTGTTACCCAAAAGTCTACAAACAATAAATGCTGGAGAGGGTGTGGAAAAAAGGGAACCCTCTCACTTTGTTGGTGGGAATGCAATCGAGTACAGTCACTACGGAGAATAGTGTGGAGACTCCTTAAAAAACTGAAAATAGAACTGCCATATGACCCAGGAATCCCACTGCTGGGCATGCACACAGAGGACACCAGAATTGAAAGAGTCACGGGTACCCCAATGTTCATCGCAGCACTGTTAATAATAGCCAGGACACGGAAGCAACCTAGAAGTCCATCAGCTGACTAAAGGATAAGAAAGCTGGTGTACATATACACAATGGAATGTACCTCATCCATTACAAAGAATACGTTTGAATCAGTTCGAAAGAGGTGGATGAAACGGGAGCCTATTATACTGAGTGAAGGACGTCAGAAAGAAACACGCCAATACAGTACACAAACACATATATATGGAATTTAGAAAGATGGCAATGATGACCCTATATGCGAGAGAGCAAAAGAGACACAGATGTATAGAAGAGTCTTTTGGACTCCGTGGGAGAAGGCGAGGGTAGGATGATTTGAGAGAAGAGCATTGAAACATGTATATTATTCTATGTGAACCAGATCACCAGTCCAGGTTTGATGCATGAGACTAGGTGCTCAGGGCTGGTGCACTGGGATGACCCTGAGGCATGGGATGGGGAGGGAGGTGGGAGGGGGGATTCAGGATGGGGAACCCATGGACACCCAGGGCTGATTCATGTCAATGTATGGCAAAAACCACTACAATATTGCAAAGTAATTAGCCTCAAATCAAAATAAATGAATTTAGAAAAAAAGAACTCAAAAAAAGAAAAAACGGAAAGAAAGGACAGCACACCCAGGGGGTCTTTCACTTTTATTGATTTTAAATCACATTCAGTGACTGACTGTGAATCATCACTGGGGTCTCCCAGGAGTTAGAGTGCCAGAAAGATTTAATTAGGGAGCTGCAGTCCAGATAAAAGATAACATATCGTTGAGTTAAAATCTGAACTCAACTCGTTTGATGCCTATGGTGAAACTCTGTGTTTTAGTTGTTTCTAAAAAGCTTTCTGAAGACACGCAGGATTCTTATGGTCAGAGACTGCCTTATGTATCTCCATAATTGTTTGACTATTCCTTGGACCTTTTAAAACATTTCAAAATGAAAGTTCACACCAACTTATATATCTCGTACTCTTCCTTTTAAACGATGATAAACTTGTAGAATTTGGACTAACAAAAGACTTTATTGGGGAAGAATGTTTTAGGAGTGTAGTTATTTTGAAATCCTAGGGTATGGTGATCATTAAAAGACCAGCTTTTACTCAGTCTTTTGTTAGTTCTTATGTAAAAATTCACTGTACAGACTTCCATGACTGTCCAGTGGTTAGGACTCTGTGCTTTCCCTAGAAGGGCACGGGTTCAATCGCTGTTCAGGGAACCATGCTTCCACAACCTGCATATTGCCCCCCGGGGGGAAAGAAAAATTCTCTGTGAGTGGTGATCCTGTTTGTAACGTGCACTGGGATTGGGCCACCATCACTGCTCTTCCTTTGGGAATACATTGCTCCCAAAATTTTCTTAGCAAAAAGGTGTCCTAGTCATTATTTGGTTTGTTCTCTCCACACAGTATTGTACTCCCTGGGAGTGCTATTTGTGGGTTTTAGGTGTATCAGCACTTCGTGCCTTCTGAGCACCTTTAGCCGACAGCATAGGTGAGTGATGCAACAATCCCTTTTATGAGGTAGGTGGCCAGGAGGTGATTCCTGCCTACCTTTCTCGGGGGGACTTTCACATTCACCACCCCTATGTGACAACCTCTTCCTTTCTGGGTCTGGCAATCTAGACCCTAATGTCATTCCACACCCCAAACAAAGGCTGTAACACCATACCACTACTCCTTGCCCTTGAAATCAAATGTTAATCAGGGTTATCCATCTTCAGTGCAGACTCCTGACCCAATCCAGACCACTACTCTCTGGCTAACTGGGGACCCGAGGGTCTGTTCCCCAACCTCTCGGGACCCCATATCCCTCCCATCTCCAGTGCCCACCTCTTCTCTTCTTTCCCTCCCTTCCATCAGAAAATTCACACACACGCAAATATCTTTTCCCCATTTGATGTTTATTGTAATTGCAGCCATCAGTTTACTATGTTAGTGTGAGAGTCTTTCCTTGGTTGGCCATTTCTACGAAAGCAGACCTCTGGAGGCACAGTTCTACACTGTCTGACCTTTTCGAGTCAGTTACTGGCTGCCCAGCTTGTACTTCTCCAGGGTCTCTTATTCTGGGGCGGCTGAGCTTATCTTCTCTTTGGATTCTGCCTCCTTCTTTGATCCCGCCTCATATTTTGGCACCTTTTACGGCTTTGATTCAGTTTCTTACGTGCACAGGAACGGAGAAAACAGTTGGGTTTTCTGCTTGACTTCACCTTCTTCGACTGAGTGGCATATGGTCGGATTTTCTTTCTCAAGGTTCCTTGAAGAGGTCTTCTGACCCTCATGGTCATATTTCGTGCCTGGAAAGACAAGACAAGGGTATGAGACTTTAGGAAAGAAAAAAGCGGAGTTGGAAGGGAGATTTCATGAAAAAGGGATGTGGGCTCATGAGGGCTTTTGTGCCAGGCAAGGGTGGGTAGAGGTTTGGGGCAGCCAAGTCAATGGAGAACATGGGGAGCTTAGTTGGAATCATCTTACTTTGACACTGCCTCGGTACCTCCGTTGACAAAGGGTCTTCTTTTGCCCATTCATCCTTGAGGCAAACCGCCTTGTAACTCTTCTTGACTGCCGTGGGTTCCTGATTCCCTTAGTCAGGATGATGCCAAGAAGTGGCCTAACCTAGAATCTCTGCCTCTGGTCTCCCTATTTATACCCATTCAGGACAATGAGGAGCCACACCCTTCAATCTGATTGGTCAGTTAGGCACCACCTCAGCCAATAGCATCTTGGGGGGCTTAGACATCACAATGTACCACTGTGCCCATCAACATGGGCTAGTGGATGCTGAGGGAGGCCATTTTATAACTTCTCCACTGATGACACCTCTGTGTGTCTGATTCTGGGCAGTGGTGATTCAGGGCCATGGTGTTTCTCCTCATGACCTTCAAACTTCCTTTCAGTTCCCTTTATCCTTTGACTTATATGTGCCACTTCAACACTCCTGCCTCCTTCATCCCTCTGAAAACATCTGCCAAACCCTTTCTGTCCCACTTCAGCCTTTCAGAGTAATCACTTCATCTCTAGCCCACCTTCTGTCTGTTGGGGGTTCCTGAGGGGCTTAAGGAACTTAAGAGCAAGCACTTAAAGTGGCAAAGGGTAATTAAGAACAGGTTGGGTGTTTGATCTCCTGTCATGAGCTTTAACGACCCCCAGACTTGGTGAATGCTCAGTCTGTTGCCCAAAGTTTAATACAGAGTCTCCCTCAGAGTACACATCAGAACAAAGACACTTCTACATGTCTCCTCCACTAAATTTTGTTGGGACACTTCAACTCTCATATTCAGCAAGGAAACTCAACTTGCCCCATCTATCAGAAATACATTCCTGATTATTATTATTAATTATTATTATTATTAATTTTTTAAGGAAAGTGCTCAAAGTCAAAATCAGTTCACCACTCTACCACTGAGTCATGACTAAATCATTTCCCCAGTGATCCCTCCGTGTCAGTTATCAGTAGATAGGGCCCATTGCAGGCCTGACCAATAGCTGAGCAGGACAAGTACCTGCAGGTAGCTCAGAGATAGTTGGTTGCTTGTGGGTGGGGCCAATGAGGCACTCACCAATGGCTGAGCAAGCCCTGTTGCCTAGGAACAGGATGCAGAGTAATAAGGCACAGCAATGGCTACCTGCGAAGGGCTGTGCTCTGTTACATAAGGACACTTTGGGTCCAGTGTGCTGGAATCTTTTTGATTGACTCATTTCCGACCTCAGATTTGATTTCTCATAATTAGTTAACTTTTGCATATCATACTTTTCATTATATTCCCAGGCATAGCTGTCACCAGTGCTGTCATCTCTATTCCTCTCCAACAGCTGCCACTTGATCACATGCTCAGCATATAGTATAAATAGTTCAAAGCCAACAAGAATGTGAAGTCCATCCCACCCTGAATACTCCTTTCACAAACCTTAAATTCACAGTGATTCTTATAATCTTTGCAGTGTAACAGAGCAGGATGAGCACAGCCCTTAACAGGAAGCCATTGGTGTGCTTCATTTCAAGCCATCCTGTCCCTAGGCAACAGGTGCTGCTCAAACATTGCTTGGTGCCTCTGAGGGCCCCATTCACAAGCAGCCAACTGTCAATGAGTGACCGTTAGTTGTCCTGCTTAGCTGTTGGTCAGCACCACAGTGGGCCCTGCCCACAGGTTACTTACTATCAATGAGGGGGCCATTGGGAAAGTAATTAAGTCAAGGGTGGTGTGGCGGTCATCAGGAGGAGACTGAGATAAGAGGCAGATTCAGGCCTCATTCTGGAGGCCCTGGAGCTCATGCAGACTTGGGCCATTGGGTGAGCTGGAGGGCCCAGGGAATACACTGGGGACTAGATGTTGTAGCCCTCCATAGCCCTCACTAAGGCCCTCCACTAGCCTTGGCCAAAGCCTTGAGGAGCAGTGTACCTCTCCCGCATGCCTGTCGCTGCGACCTACTAGCAGTGGTTTTCTTTCTGGGTCTCTGTCTGTGAGAACTGGTCTCCCCATATGGATGCCCTGAGGACGGACTCTGAGGACCTATTATGTTGGATGCCTGTCTCCGTCGGGGATGACGGCTGGGCAGACTGTTGGAACCTGGCACTGAAGGAGCTGCTGGCTGAGATCTGCTTCCACTTAACCAGCACTGGGACATTGCAGGGTGAAAGCTTTGCCTTGAGACTGCCCTTTCTTGTCAGGACAGAGAATAACATTCATCTAGTACAGGTTTATAGGAACCTCATTACCTGACCATGACCTAACCTTAAGCACAAAGGGTATGACATCAAGAAGTCTGCAGCAACTTACTACCACTCTCCCTAACATTTAATTTTACATGCACTTACTGAAAACTTTTACTAACTTTGGGGTCTTAGGGCATGAACCACCCATCTCCTTGTATGAATCTTTAATCAACCTTTCTCTGTTCCAAACTTTAAGGTTAAGTTTTGATGGGCCTCCTTCTGCCTCAGGTACATGGACTTGCAATTTGAATAACAACGGTATTGTCTAAGGACAGACTTTGCCTCTCTTAAACAACGGCAGAGACTGGCCAAGTGCTCACAATTATCCATGAAATACACGCTGACTCGGCTTGGCCTAACTTTAGCCAAGCTTCTCTCCTCTGAACTTCAGCTTTCGCCCAAACTTGAGCAAGCGCCAGGATTCAAACTTTTCTGTCTCCCTTAACAGCTCATTCTGAGAATCAGCTCACTATCAGAGAGAAACAATTGCTGTAAAACAGCCCCATCATGCTGTCTGCTCATCCATCCTCCTACTGGCCCCATCACACACACACACACACACACACACACACACACAGAGTTCCTGCTGACCCTACTCATCCTTCCAAGTTAAAGAAACTTCTTTTTCTGTTCTATTTTCAGACATGTCAGGATCTGTGCTCAAAACACTTTCCCAATTGCAATCAGTTCCGTTCAATGGTCAGTCAATTCTGACTCTCTGAGACCCTATTGTCTGCAGCACATCAGGCTTCACTGTCCATCACCAACTCCCAGAGCTTGCTTAAAATTCAAGCCCATCAAGATGGTGATGCCATCCAACCATCTCATCCTTTGTCGTCCCCTTCTCCTCTGGCCTTCAATCTTTCCCTGCATCAGGGTCTTTTCCAATGAGCCAGTCTTTGCCTCAGATGGCCAAAGTATTGGAGCTTCAGCATGAGTCCTTCCAATGAATATTCAGGACTGATTTCCTCTAGCATTGATTGCATTGATTTCCTTGCAATCCAAGGCACTCTCGAGAGTCTTCCCCAACACCACAGATCAAACAATCAGTTCTTCAGTGCTCAGCTTTCTTTATGGTCCAACTCTCCCATGCATACATGATGACTGTTGGGAAAACTTAGCTTTGACATATGGACCTATGTCGGTAAAGTAATGTCTCTTCCTTTTAATACACTGTCTAGGTGGTTCATAGCTTTTCTTCTAAGAAGTAAGCGTCTTTCCCTTTCATGGCTGCAGTCACCATCTGCAGTGGGTTTGGAGCCCAAAAAAGAAAGCCTGACACTGTTTCCACTGTTTCCCCGTCTATTTCCCATGAAGTGATGGGACCAGATGCCAGGATCTGCGTTTTCTGAATGTTGAGTTTTAAGCCAACTTTTTCACTCTCCTCTTTCACTTTCATGCAGAGGCTTTTTAGTTCCTCTTCACTTTCTGCCATAAGGGTGGTGTCATCTGCATATCTGAGGTTATTGATATTTCTCCCGGCAATCTTGAGTCCAGCATGTGCTTCTTCCAGCCCAGCGTTTCTCATGTTGTACTCTGCATAGAAGTGAAATGAGTCGGGGCACAATATACAGCCTTTACATACTCCTTTTGCTATTTGGAACCAGGTTGTTGTTCCATGTCCACCTCTAAATGTTGCTTCCTGACCTGCATACAAGTTTCTCAAGAGGCAGGTCAGGTGGTCTGGTATTCCCGTCTCTTCCAGAATTTTCCACAGTTTATTGTGGTCCACACAGTCAAAGGCTTCGGCATAGTCAATAAAGCAGAATTAGATGTTTTTTCTGAACTCCTTGCTGTTTGGATGATCCAAGAAAAGACCAATACATAGAAAACTGTAAAGCACTGATGAAAGAAATCAAAGATCACACAGACAGATGGAGAAATATACCATGTTCATGGATCAGAATGATCAATATAGTGAAAATGAGTACACAACACAAAGCAATCTATAGATTCATTGCAATCCCTATCAAGCTACCAATGGTATTTTTCACAGAACTGGAACAAATAGCTTCACAGTTTGTATGGAAATACAGAAAACCTGGAATAGCCCAAAGCAACCTTGCCAAAGAAGAATGGAACTGGAGGAATCAAACTACCTGATTTCAGGCTCTACTACAAAGCTACAGTCATCAAAACAGTATGGTACTGGCACAGAGGCAGAAATACAGATCAAAGAAACAAAATAGAAAGCCCAGAGATAAACCCTCCCGCCTATGGACACCTTATATTTGACAAAGGAGGCAAGAATAGACAATGGAGTATAGACAACCTCTTTAAGAACAGGTGCTGTGAAAAATGGTCAACCACTTGTAAAAGAATGAAACTAGAACACTGTCTAACACCATACACAAAATAAATTCAAAATGGATTAAAGATCGAAACATAAGACCAGAAACTATAAAACTCCTAGAGGCAAACATAGGCAAAACACTCTCTGACATAAATCACAGCAGGATACTCTATTACCCACCTCCCAGAGTAATGGATATAAATGAACAGGACCAAATGATATAGCAAAATAGCACAAGTAAAAGAATAGGGCCAAATTAAATTCAAAAGCTTTTGCACAGCAAGGGAAAGTATAAGCAAGGTGAAAAGACAGCCTTCAGAATGGGAGGAAGTAAGAGCAAACAAAGCCGCTGACCAAGAAATAATCTCAAAAATATAAAAGCTGCTCCCACAGCTCAATTGCAGAGCAAGAAATGACGAATTCAAAAAACGGGCCGAAGAACTAAACAGACATTTCTCCAAAGAAGACATACAGATGGCTAACAAACACATGAAGAGATGCTCAACATCACTCATTATCAGAGAAATGCAAATCCAGACGACCTTGAGGTACCCTTTCACGCTGGTCAGAATGGCTGTTACCCAAAAGTCTACAAACAATAAATGCTGGAGAGGGTGTGGAGAAAAGGGAACCCTCTCACGTTGTTGGTGGGAATGCAATTGAGTACAGCCACTACGGAGAATAGTGTGGAGGCTCCTTAAAAAACTGAAAATAGAACTGCCATATGACCCAGGAATCCCACTGCTGGGCATGCACACTGAGGACAGAAGAATTGAAAGAATCACGTGTACCCCAATGTTCCTCGCAGCACTGTGAATAATAGCCAGGACATGGAAGCAACCTAGGAGTCCATCAGCTGACTAAAGGATAAGAAAGCTGGTGTACATATACACAATGGAATGTAACTCATCCATTACAAAAAATACGTTTGAATCAGATCGAATGAGTTGGATGAAACTGGAGCCTCTTATACAGAGTGAAGGACGTCAGAAAGAAACACAACAGTACAGTACACTAACATATATATATATGGAAATTAGAAAGATGGCAATGATGACCCTATATGCGAGAGAGCAAAAGAGACACAGATGTATAGAAGAGTCTTTTGGACTCCGTTGGAGAAGGCAAGGGAAGGATGATTTGAGAGAAGAGCATTGAAACATGTATATTATTCTATGTGAACCAGATCACCAGTCCAGGTTTGATGCATGAGACTAGGTGCTCAGGGCTGTTGCACTGGGATGACCCTGAGGCATGGGATGGGGAGGGAGGTGGGAGGGGGGATTCAGGATGGGGAACCCATGGACACCCAGGGCTGATTCATGTCAATGTATGGCAAAAAGCACTACAATATTGCAACGTAATTAGCCTCAAATCAAAACAAATGAATTTAGAAAAAAGAACTCAAAAAAAGAAAAACCGAAAGAAAGGACAGCACACCCAGGGGGTCTTTCACTTTTATTGATTTTAAATCACATTCAGTGACTGACTGTGAATCATCACTGGGGTCTCCCAGGAGTTAGAGTGCCAGAAAGATTTAATTAGGGAGCTGCAGTCCAGATAAAAGATAACATATCGTTGAGTTAAAATCTGAACTCAACTCGTTTGATGCCTATGGTGAAACTCTGTGGTTTAGTTCTGTCTAAAAAGCTTTCTGAAGACACGCAGGATTCTTATGGTCAGAGACTGCCTTATGTATCTCCATAATTGTTTGACTATTCCTTGGACGTTTTAAAACATTTCAAAATGAAAGTTCACACAAACTTATATATCTCGTACTCTTCCTTTTAAACCATGATAAACTTGTAGAATTTGGACTAACGAAAGACTATATTGGGGAAGAATGTTCTACGAGTGTAGATATTTTGAAATCTTAGAGTATGGTGATAATTAAAAGACCAGCTTTTACTAAGTCTTATGTTAGTACTTATGCAAAATTTCACTGTACAGACTTCCATGACTGTCCATTGGTTAGGACTCCATGCTTTCCCTAGAAGGGCACGGGTTCAATCGCTGTTCAGGGAACCATGCTTCCACAACCTGCATAGTGCCCCACGGGGGGAAAGAAAAATTCTCTGTGAGTGGTGATCCTGTTTGTAACGTGCACTGGGATTGGGCCACCACCACTGCTCTTCCTTTGGGAATACATTGCTCCCAAAATTTTCTTAGCAAAAAGGTGTCCTAATCATTATTTGGTTTGTTCCCTCCAAACATTATGGTACTCCCTGGGAGTGCTATTTGTGGGTTTTAGATGCATCAGCACTTCGTGCCTTCTGAGCACCTTTAGCCGACAGCATAGGCGAGTGATGCAACAATCCCTTTTATGAGGTAGGTGGCCAGGAGGTGATTTCTGCCTAATTTTCTCGAGGGGACTTTCCCATTCACCACCCCTATGTGACAACCTCTTCCTTTCTGGGTCTGGCAATCTAGACCCTAATGTCATTCCACACCCCAAACAAAGGCTGTAACACCATACCACTACTCCTTGCCCTTGAAATCAAGTGTTAAGCAGGGTTATCCATCTTCAGTGCAGACTCCTGACCCAATCCAAGCCTCCAGTCTCTGGCTACCTGGGGACCCGAGGGTCTGTTCCCCAACCTCTCGGGACCCCATATCCCTCCCATCTCCAGTGCCCACCTCTTCTCTTCTTTCCCTCCCTTCCATCAGAAAATTCACACACACGCAAATATCTTTTCCCCATTTGATGTTTATTGTAATTGCAGCCATCAGTTTACTATGTTAGTGTGAGAGTCTTTCCTTGATTGGCCATTTCTATGAAAGCAGACCTCTGGAGGCACAGTTCTACACTGTCTGACCTTTTCGAGTCAGTTACTGGCTGCCCAGCTTGTACTTCTCCAGGGTCTCTTATTCTGGGGCGGCTGAGCTTATCTTCTCTTTGGATTCTGCCTCCTTCTTTGATCCCGCCTCATATTTTGGTACCTTTTACGGCTTTGATTCAGTTTCTTACGAGCACAGGAACGGAGAAAACAGTTGGGTTTTCTGCTTGACTTCACCTTCTTCGACTGAGTGGCATATGGTCGGATTTTCTTTCTCAAGGTTCCTTGAAGAGGTCTTCTGACCCTCATGGTCATATTTCGTGCCTGGAAAGACAAGACAAGGGTATGAGACTTTAGGAAAGAAAAAAGTGGAGTTGGAAGGGAGATTTCATGAAAAAGGGATGTGGGCTCATGAGGGCTTTTGTGCCAGGCAAGGGTGGGTAGAGGTTTGGGGCAGCCAAGTCAATGGAGAACCTGGGGAGCTTAGTTGGAATCATCTTACTTTCACACTGCCTCGGTACCTCCGTTGACAAAGGGTCTTCTTTTGTCCATTCATCCTTGAGGCAAACCGCCTTGTAACTCTTCTTGACTGCCGTGGGTTCCTGATTCCCTTAGTCAGGATGATGCCAAGAAGTGGCCTAACCTAGAATCTCTGCCTCTGGTCTCCCTATTTATACCCTTTCAGGACAATGAGGAGCCACACCCTTCAACCTGATTGGTCAGTTAGGCACCACCCCAGCCAAGAGCATCTTGGGGGGCTTAGACATCACAATGTACCACTGTGCCCATCAACATGGGCTAGTGGATGCTGAGGGAGGCCATTTTATAACTTCTCCACTGATGACACCTCTGTGTGTCTGATTCTGGGCAGTGGTGATTCAGGGCCATGGTGTTTCTCCTCATGACCTTCAAACTTCCTTTCAGTTCCCTTTATCCTTTGACTTATATGTGCCACTTCAACACTCCTGCCTCCTTCATCCCTCTGAAAACATCTGCCAAACCCTTTCTGTCCCACTTCAGCCTTTCAGAGTAATCACTTCATCTCTAGCCCACCTTCTGCCTGTTGGGGGTTCCTGAGGGGCTTAAGGAACTTAAGAGCAAGCACTTAAGGTGGCAAAGGGTAATTAAGAACAGGTTGGGTGTTTGATCTCCTGTCATGAGCTTTAACGACCCCCAGACTTGGTGAATGCTCAGTCTGTTGCCCAAAGTTTAATACACAGTCTCCCTCAGAGTACACATCAGAACAAAGACACTTCTACATGTCTCCTCCACTAAATTTTGTTGGGACACTTCAACTCTCATATTCAGCAAGGAAACTCAACTTGCTCCATCTATCAGAAATACATTCCTGATTATTATTATTATTATTTTTTTTTTTTAAGGAAAGTGCTCAAAGTCAAAATCAGTTCACCACTCTTCCACTGAGTCTTGACTAAATCATTTCCCCAGTCATCCCTCCTTGTCAGTTATCAGTAGGTAGGGCCCATTGCAGGCCTGACCAAGAGCTGAGCAGGACAAGTACCTGCAGGTAGCTCAGTGATAGTTGGTTGCTTGTGGGTGGGGTCCATGAGGCACTGACCAATGGAAGAGAAAGCCCTGTTGCCTAGTAACAGGATGCAGAGTAATAAGGCACAGCAATGGCTACCTGCGAAGGGCTGTGCTCTGTTACTACATAAGGACACTTTGGGTCCAGTGTGCTGGAATCTTTTTGATTGACTCATTTCCGACCTCAGATTTGATTTCACATAATTAGTTGACTTTTGCATATCATACTTTTCATTATATTCCCAGGCCTAGCTGTCACCAGTGCTGTCACCTCTATGCCTCTCCAACAGCTGCCACTTGATCACATGCTCAGCATATAGTATAAATAGTTCAAAGCCCACAAGATTGTGAAGTCCAGCCCACCCTGAAAACTCCTTTGACAAACCTTAAATTCACAGTGATTCTTCTACTCTTTGCAGTGTAACAGAGCAGGATGAGCACAGCCCTTAACAGGAAGCCATTGGTGTGCTTCATTTCAAGCCATCCTGTCCCTAGGCAACAGGTGCTGTTCAAACATTGCTTGGTGCCTCAGAGGGCCCCATTCACAAGCAGCCAACTGTCAATGAGTGACCATTAGTTGTCCTGCTTAGCTGTTGGTCAGCACCACAGTGGGCCCTGCCCACAGGTTACTTACTATCAATGAGGGGGCCATTGGGAAAGTGATTAAGTCAAGGGTGGTGTGGCGGTCATCAGGAGGAGACTGAGATAAGAGGCAGATTCAGGCCTCATTCTGGAGGCCCTGGAGCTCACGCAGATTTGGGCCAGTGGGTGAGCTGGAGGGCCCAGGGAATACACTGGGGACTAGATGTTGTAGCCCTCCATAGCCCTCACTAAGGCCCTCCACTAGCCTTGGCCAAAGCCTTGAGGAGCAGTGTACCTCTCCCGCATCCCTGTCGCTGCGACCTACTAGCAGTGGTTTTCTATCTGGGTCTCAGACTGTGAGAACTGGTCTCCCCATATGGATGCCCTGAGGACGGAAACTGAGGACCTATTATGTTGGATGCCTGTCTCCGTCAGGGATGACGGCTGGGCAGAGTGTGGGAACCTGGCACTGAAGGAGCTGCTGGCTGAGATCTGCTTCCCCTTAACCAGCACTGGGACATTGCAGGGTGAAAGCTGTGCCTTGAGACTGCCCTTTCTTGTCAGGACAGAGAATAACATTCATCTAGTACAGGTTTATAGGAACCTCATTACCTGACCATGACCTAACCTTAAGCACAAAGGGTATGACACCAAGAAGTCTGCAGCAACTTACCACCACTCTCCCTAACATTTAATTGTACATGCACTTACTGAAAACTTTTACTAACTTTGGGGTCTTAGGGCATGAACCACCCATCTCCTTGTATGAATCTTTAATCAACTTTCTCTGTTCCAAACTTTAAGGTTAAGTTTTGATGGGCCTCCTTCTGCGTCAGGCACATGGACTTGCAATTTGAAGAACAACGGTATTGTCTAAGGACAGACTTTGCCTCTCTTAAACAACGGCAGAGACTGGCCAACTGCTCACAATTATCCATAAAATACACGATGACTCGGCTTGGCTAAACTTTAGCCAAGCTTCTCTCCTCTGAACTTCAGCTTTCGCCCAAACTTGAGCAAGCGCTAAGATTCAAAGTTTTCTGTCTCCCTTAACAGCTCATTCTGAGAATCAGCTCACTATCAGAGAGAAACAATTGCTGTAAAACAGCCCCATCATGCTGTCTGCTCATCCATCCTCCTACCTGCCCCATCACACACACACACACACACACACACACACACACACACACACAGAGTTCCTGCTGACCCTTCTCATATTTCCATGTTAAACAAACTTCTTTTTCTGTTCTACTTCAGACATGTCAGGATCTGTGCTCAAAATACTTTCCCAATTGCAATCAGTTCCGTTCAATGGCTCAGTCAATTCTGACTCTCTGAGACCCTATTGTGTGCAGCACATCAGGCTTCACTGTCCATCACCAACTCCCAGAGCTTGCTTAAAATTCAAGCCCATCAAGACGGTGATGCCATCCAACCATCTCATCCTTTGACGTCCCCTTCTCCTCTGGCCTTCAATCTTTCCCTGCATCAGGGTCTTTTCCAAGGAGCCAGTCTTTGCCTCAGATGGCCAAAGTATTGGAGCTTCAGCATTAGTCCTTCCAATGAATATTCAGGACTGATTTCCTCTAGCATTGACTGCATTGATTTCCTTGCAATCCAAGGGACTCTCGAGAGTCTTCCCCAACACCACAGTTCAAAACCATCAGTTCTTCAGTGCTCAGCTTTCTTTATGGTCCAACTCTCCCATGCATACCTGATGACTGTTGGGAAAACTTAGCTTTGACATATGGACCTTTGTCGGTAAAGTAATGTCTCTTCCTTTTAATACACTGTCTAGGTGGATCATAGTTTTCTTCCAAGGAGTAAGCGTCTTTCCCTTTCATGGCAGCAGTCACCATCTGCAGTGGTTTTGGAGCCCAAAGAAGAAAGCCTGACACTGGTTCCACTGTTTCCCCGTCTATGTCCCATGAAGTGATGGGACCAGATGCCATGATCTGCGTTTTCTGAATGTTGAGTTTTAAGCCAACTTTTTCACTCTCCTCTTTCACTTTCATGCAGAGCCTTTTTAGTTCCTCTTCACTTTCTGCCATAAGGGTGGTGTCATCTGCATATCTGAGGTTATTGATATTTCTCCCGGCAATCTTGAGTCCAGCGTGTGCTTCTTCCAGCCCAGCGTTTCTCATGTTGTACACTGCATAGAAGATAAATGAGTCGGGGCACAATATACGGCCTTGACATACTCCTTTTCCTATTTGGAACCAGGCTGTTGTTCCATGTCCACCTCTAACTGTTTCTTCCTGAAATGCATACAAGTTTCTCAAGAGGCAGGTCAGGTGGTCTGGTATTCCCGTCTCTTCCAGAATTTTCCACAGTTTATTGTGGTCCACACAGTAAAAGGCTTCGGCATAGTCAATAAAGCAGAAATAGATGTTTTTTCTGAACTCTCTTGCTGTTTGGATGATCCAAGAAAAGACCAATACATAGAAAACTGTAAAGCACTGATGAAAGAAATCAAAGATCACACAGATAGATGGAGAAATATACCATGTTCATGGATCAGAATGATCAATATAGTGAAAATGAGTACACAGCACAAAGCAATCTATAGATTCAATGCAATCCCTATCAAGCTACCAATGGTATTTTTCACAGAACTAGAACAAATAGCTTCACAGTTTGTATGGAAATACAGAAAACCTGGAATAGCCCAAAGCAACCTTGCCAAAGAAGAATGGAACTGGAGGAATCAACCTACCTGACTTCAGGCTCTATTACAAAGCTACAGTCATCAAAACAGTATAAACTGGCTCATAGAAAAAGCAAAGGAATTACAGAAAAACATCTACTTCTGCTTCATTGACTACACTAAACCTTTGACTGTGTGGCTCACAGCAAACTGGAAAATTCTTCAAGAGATGGGAATACCAGTTCACCTTACCTGCCTCCTGAGAAACCTCTATGCAGGTCAAGAAGCAACAGTTAAAACTGAACATGGAATAACAAACTGGTTCCAAATTGGGGAAGAATTATGTCAAGGCTGTATATTGTCACCCTGCTTATTTAACTTATATGCAGCATACATCATGCAAAAAGCCAGGCTGGATGAATCACAAGCTGGAATCAAGATTGTCAGGAGACATACCAACAACCTTAGATGTGCAGATGAAACCACTCTAATGGCAGAAAGTGAAGAGGAACTAAAGAGCCTCATGATGAAGGTGAAAGGGGAGAGTCAAAAGGCTGGCTTAAAACTCAACATTCAAAAAACTAAGATCATGGCATCTGGTCCCATCACTTCATGGCAAATAGACTAGAAAAAGTGGAAACAGTGACAGATTTTCTTTTCTTGGGCTCTAAAATCACTACAGACAGTGACTGCAGCCATGAAATTAAAAGATGCTGCTCCTTGGAAGAAAAGTTATGACAAACCTAGACAATGAATTAAAAAGCAGAGACATCACTTGCCAACAAAGATTCATATAGTTAAAGCTATGGTTTTTCCAGTAGCTATGTATGGATCTGAGAGTTGGACCATAAAGAATACTGAGCACTGAAGAATGGATGCTTTCAAGTTGTGGAGATGGAGAAGATTCTTGAGACTCCCTTGGACAGCAAGGAGATCAAACCAGTCAATTCTAAAGGAAATGAACACTGAATATTCATTGGAAGGAATGATGCTGAAGTTGAAGCTGCGATACTTTGGCCACCTGATGCGAAGAACTGACTCATTAGCAAAAAGTCTCATGCTGGGAAAGATTGAAGGCAAGAGGACAAGGGGAAAATAGAGGATGAGATGATCAGATGGCATTACCGACTCAATGGACATGAGTTTGAGCAAAATTAGGGAAATAGTGAAGGACAGGGAAGCCTGGTGAATTGCAGTCCACGAGGTCACAAAGACTCAGACACAACTTAAGTGACTGAACAACAAACATATTAAGTCCATAGGGAAGGGATGGGTCCTTTAATAAATGGTACTAGGACAACTGAAAAAAAAAACAAAAAAAAAAAAACAAAAAAAAAAAACAAAAAAAAAACAGTATGATACTGGCACTGAGGCAGAAATACAGATCAAGGGAACAAAATAGAAAGCCCAGAGATAAATCCACGCGCCTATGGACACCTTATATTTGACAAAGGAGGCAAGAATAGACAATGGAGAAAAGACAACCTCTTTAAGAAGAGGTGCTGGGAAAAATGGTCAACCACTAGTAAAAGAATGAAACTAGAACACTGTCTAACACCATACACAAAATAAATTCAAAATGGATTAAAGATCGAAACTTAAGACCAGAAACTATAAAACTCCTAGAGGCAAACATAGGCAAAACACACTCTGACATAAATCACAGCAGGATACTCTATGACCCACCTCTCAGAGTAATGGAAATAAATGAACAGGACCAAATTGTATAGCAAAATAGCACAAGTAAATGAATAGGGCCAAATTAAATTCAAAACATTTTGCACAACAAAGGAAAGTATAAGCAAGGTGAAAAGACAGCCTTCAGAATGGGAGGAAGTAAGAGCAAACAAAGCAGCTGACGAAGAAATAATCTCAAAAATATAAAAGATGCTCCCACAGCTCAATTGCAGACCAAGAAATGACCAATTCAAAAAACGGGCTGATGAACTAAACAACATTTCTCCAAAGAAGTCATACAGATGGCTAACAAACACATGAAGAGATGCTCAACATCACTCATTATCAGAGAAATGCAAATCCAGACGACCTTGAGGTACCCTTTCACGCTGGTCAGAATGGCTGTTACCCAAAAGTCTACAAACAATAAATGCTGGAGAGGGTGTGGAGAAAAGGGAAACCTCTCACTTTGTTGGTGGGAATGCAATCGAGTACAGCCACTACGGAGAATAGTGTGGAGACTCCTTAAAAAACTGAAAATAGAACTGCCATATGACCCAGGAATCCCACTGCTGGGCATGCACACAGAGGACACCAGAATTGAAAGAGTCACGGGTACCCCAATGTTCATCGCAGCACTGTTAATAATAGCCAGGACACGGAAGCAACCTAGAAGTCCATCAGCTGACTAAAGGATAAGAAAGCTGGTGTACATATACACAATGGAATGTACCTCATCCATTACAAAGAATACGTTTGAATCAGTTCGAAAGAGGTGGATGAAACGGGAGCCTATTATACTGAGTGAAGGACGTCAGAAAGAAACACGCCAATACAGTACACAAACACATATATATGGAATTTAGAAAGATGGCAATGATGACCCTATATGCGAGAGAGCAAAAGAGACACAGATGTATAGAAGAGTCTTTTGGACTCCGTGGGAGAAGGGGAGGATAGGATGATTTGAGAGAAGAGCATTGAAACATGTATATTATTCTATGTGAACCAGATCACCAGTCCAGGTTTGATGCATGAGACTAGGTGCTCAGGGCTGGTGCACTGGGATGACCCTGAGGCATGGGATGGGGAGGGAGGTGGGAGGGGGGATTCAGGATGGGGAACCCATGGACACCCAAGGCTGATTCATGTCAATGTATGGCAAAAACCACTACAATATTGCAACGTAATTAGCCTCAAATCAAAATAAATGAATTTAGAAAAAAAGAACTCAAAAAAAGAAAAAACGGAAAGAAAGGACAGCACACCCAGGGGGTCTTTCACTTTTATTGATTTTAAATCACATTCAGTGACTGACTGTGAATCATCACTGGGGTCTACCAGGAGTTAGAGTGCCAGAAAGATTTAATTAGGGAGCTGCAGTCCAGATAAAAGATAACATATCGTTGAGTTAAAATCTGAACTCAACTCGTTTGATGCCTATGGTGAAACTCTGTGTTTTAGTTGTTTCTAAAAAGCTTTCTGAAGACACGCAGGATTCTTATGGTCAGAGACTGCCTTATGTACCTCCATAATTGTTTGACTATTCCTTGGCCCTTTTGAAACATTTCAAAATGAAATTTAACACCAAATTAAATATCTCGTACTCTTTCTTTAAACCATGATAAATTTGTAGAATTTGGACTAACAAAAGACTTTATTGGGGAAGAATGATTTAGGAGTGTAGTTATTTTGAAATCCTAGTGTATGGTGATCATTAAAAGACCAGCTTTTACTCAGTCTTTTGTTAGTTCTTATGTAAAAATTCACTGTACAGACTTCCATGACTGTCCAGTGGTTAGGACTCTGTGCTTTCCCTAGAAGGGCACGGGTTCAATCGCTGTTCAGGGAACCATGCTTCCACAACCTGCATATTGCCCCCCGGGGGGAAAGAAAAATTCTCTGTGAGTGGTGATCCTGTTTGTAACGTGCACTGGGATTGGGCCACCATCACTGCTCTTCCTTTGGGAATACATTGCTCCCAAAATTTTCTTAGCAAAAAGGTGTCCTAGTCATTATTTGATTTGTTCCCTCCAAACATTATTGTACTCCCTGGGAGTGCTATTTGTGGGTTTTAGGTGTATCAGCACTTCGTGCCTTCTGAGCACCTTTAGCCGACAGCATAGGTGAGTGATGCAACAATCCCTTTTATGAGGTAGGTGGCCAGGAGGTGATTCCTGCCTACCTTTCTCGGGGGGACTTTCACATTCACCACCCCTATGTGACAACCTCTTCCTTTCTGGGTCTGGCAATCTAGACCCTAATGTCATTCCTCACCCCAAACAAAGGCTGTAACACCATACCACTACTCCTTGCCCTTGAAATCAAATGTTAATCAGGGTTATCCATCTTCAGTGCAGACTCCTGACCCAATCCAGACCACTACTCTCTGGCTAACTGGGGACCCGAGGGTCTGTTCCCCAACCTCTCGGGACCCCATATCCCTCCCATCTCCAGTGCCCACCTCTTCTCTTCTTTCCCTCCCTTCCATCAGAAAATTCACACACACGCAAATATCTTTTCCCCATTTGATGTTTATTGTAATTGCAGCCATCAGTTTACTATGTTAGTGTGAGAGTCTTTCCTTGGTTGGCCATTTCTACGAAAGCAGACCTCTGGAGGCACAGTTCTACACTGTCTGACCTTTTCGAGTCAGTTACTGGCTGCCCAGCTTGTACTTCTCCAGGGTCTCTTATTCTGGGGCGGCTGAGCTTATCTTCTCTTTGGATTCTGCCTCCTTCTTTGATCCCGCCTCATATTTTCATACCTTTTACGGCTTTGATTCAGTTTCTTACGTGCACAGGAACGGAGAAAACAGTTGGGTTTTCTGGTTGTCTTCACCTTCTTCGACTGAGTGGCATATGGTCGGATTTTCTTTCTCAAGGTTCCTTGAAGAGGTCTTCTGACCCTCATGGTCATATTTCGTGCCTGGAAAGACAAGACAAGGGTATGAGACTTTAGGAAAGAAAAAAGCGGAGTTGGAAGGGAGATTTCATGAAAAAGGGATGTGGGCTCATGAGGGCTTTTGTGCCAGGCAAGGGTGGGTAGAGGTTTGGGGCAGCCAAGTCAATGGAGAACCTGGGGAGCTTAGTTGGAATCATCTTACTTTCACACTGCCTCGGTACCTCCGTTGACAAAGGGTCTTCTTTTGTCCATTCATCCTTGAGGCAAACTGCCTTGTAACTCTTCTTGACTGCCGTGGGTTCCTGATTCCCTTAGTCAGGATGATGCCAAGAAGTGGCCTAACCTAGAATCTCTGCCTCTGGTCTCCCTATTTATACCCTTTCAGGACAATGAGGAGCCACACCCTTCAATCTGATTGGTCAGTTAAGCACCACCCCAGCCAAGAGCATCTTGGGGGGCTTAGACATCACAATGTACCACTGTGCCCATCAACATGGGCTAGTGGATGCTGAGGGAGGCCATTTTATAACTTCTCCACTGATGACACCTCTGTGTGTCTGATTCTGGGGAATGGTGATTCAGGGCCATGGTGTTTCTCCTCATGACCTTCAAACTTCCTTTCAGTTCCCTTTATCCTTTGACTTATATGTGCCACTTAAACACTCCTGCCTCCTTCATCCCTCTGAAAACATCTGCCAAACCCTTTCTGTCCCACTTCAGCCTTTCAGAGTAATCACTTCATCTCTAGCCCACCTTCTGCCTGTTGGGGGTTCCTGAGGGGCTTAAGGAACTTAAGAGCAAGCACTTAAGGTGGCAAAGGGTAATTAAGAACAGGTTGGGTGTTTGATCTCCTGTCATGAGCTTTAACGACCCCCAGACTTGGTGAATGCTCAGTCTGTTGCCCAAAGTTTAATACACAGTCTCCCTCAGAGTACACATCAGAACAAAGACACTTCTACATGTCTCCTCCACTAAATTTTGTTGGGACACTTCAACTCTCATATTCAGCAAGGAAACTCAACTTGCTCCATCTATCAGAAATACATTCCTGATTATTATTATTATTATTATTTTTTTTAAGGAAAGTGCTCAAAGTCAAAATCAGTTCACCACTCTTCCACTGAGTCTTGACTAAATCATTTCCCCAGTCATCCCTCCTTGTCAGTTATCAGTAGGTAGGGCCCATTGCAGGCCTGACCAAGAGCTGAGCAGGACAAGTACCTGCAGGTAGCTCAGTGATAGTTGGTTGCTTGTGGGTGGGGTCCATGAGGCACTGACCAATGGAAGAGCAAGCCCTGTTGCCTAGGAACAGGATGCAGAGTAATAAGGCACAGCAATGGCTACCTGCGAAGGGCTGTGCTCTGTTACATAAGGACACTTTGGGTCCAGTGTGCTGGAATCTTTTTGATTGACTCATTTCCGACCTCAGATTTGATTTCACATAATTAGTTGACTTTTGCATATCATACTTTTCATTATATTCCCAGGCCTAGCTGTCACCAGTGCTGTCACCTCTATGCCTCTCCAACAGCTGCCACTTGATCACATGCTCAGCATATAGTATAAATAGTTCAAAGCCCACAAGATTGTGAAGTCCAGCCCACCCTGAAAACTCCTTTGACAAACCTTAAATTCACAGTGATTCTTCTACTCTTTGCAGTGTAACAGAGCAGGATGAGCACAGCCCTTAACAGGAAGCCATTGGTGTGCTTCATTTCAAGCCATCCTGTCCCTAGGCAACAGGTGCTGTTCAAACATTGCTTGGTGCCTCAGAGGGCCCCATTCACAAGCAGCCAACTGTCAATGAGTGACCATTAGTTGTCCTGCTTAGCTGTTGGTCAGCACCACAGTGGGCCCTGCCCACAGGTTACTTACTATCAATGAGGGGGCCATAGGGAAAGTGATTAAGTCAAGGGTGGTGTGGCGGTCATCAGGAGGAGACTGAGATAAGAGGCAGATTCAGGCCTCATTCTGGAGGCCCTGGAGCTCACGCAGATTTGGGCCAGTGGGTGAGCTGGAGGGCCCAGGGAATACACTGGGGACTAGATGTTGTAGCCCTCCATAGCCCTCACTAAGGCCCTCCACTAGCCTTGGCCAAAGCCTTGAGGAGCAGTGTACCTCTCCCGCATCCCTGTCGCTGCGACCTACTAGCAGTGGTTTTCTATCTGGGTCTCAGACTGTGAGAACTGGTCTCCCCATATGGATGCCCTGAGGACGGAAACTGAGGACCTATTATGTTGGATGCCTGTCTCCGTCAGGGATGACGGCTGGGCAGAGTGTGGGAACCTGGCACTGAAGGAGCTGCTGGCTGAGATCTGCTTCCCGTTAACCAGCACTGGGACATTGCAGGGTGAAAGCTGTGCCTTGAGACTGCCCTTTCTTGTCAGGACAGAGAAGAACATTCATCTACTAGAGGTTTATAGGAACCTCATTACCTGACCATGACCTAACCTTAAGCACAAAGGGTATGACACCAAGAAGTCTGCAGCAACTTACCACCACTCTCCCTAACATTTAATTGTACATGCACTTACTGAAAACTTTTACTAACTTTGGGGTCTTAGGGCATGAACCACCCATCTCCTTGTATGAATCTTTAATCAACTTTCTCTGTTCCAAACTTTAAGGTTAAGTTTTGATGGGCCTCCTTCTGCGTCAGGCACATGGACTTGCAATTTGAAGAACAACGGTATTGTCTAAGCACAGACTTTGCCTCTCTTAAACATCGGCAGAGACTGGCCAACTGCTCACAATTATCCATAAAATACACGATGACTCGGCTTGGCTAAACTTTAGCCAAGCTTCTCTCCTCTGAACTTCAGCTTTCGCCCAAACTTGAGCAAGCGCTAAGATTCAGTTTTCTGTCTCCCTTAACAGCTCATTCTGAGAATCAGCTCACTATCAGAGAGAAACAATTGCTGTAAAACAGCCCCATCATGCTGTCTGCTCATCCATCCTCCTACCTGCCCCATCACACACACACACACACACACACACACACACACACACACACACACACAGAGTTCCTGCTGACCCTTCTCATATTTCCATGTTAAACAAACTTCTTTTTCTGTTCTACTTCAGACATGTCAGGATCTGTGCTCAAAATACTTTCCCAATTGCAATCAGTTCCGTTCAATGGCTCAGTCAATTCTGACTCTCTGAGACCCTATTGTGTGCAGCACATCAGGCTTCACTGTCCATCACCAACTCCCAGAGCTTGCTTAAAATTCAAGCCCATCAAGATGGTGATGCCATCCAACCATCTCATCCTTTGACGTCCCCTTCTCCTCTGGCCTTTAATCTTTCCCTGCATCAGGGTCTTTTCCAAGGAGCCAGTCTTTGCCTCAGATGGCCAAAGTATTGGAGCTTCAGCATTAGTCCTTTCAATGAATATTCAGGACTGATTTCCTCTAGCATTGACTGCATGGATTTCCTTGCAATCCAAGGGACTCTCGAGAGTCTTCCCCAACACCACAGTTCAAAACCATCAGTTCTTCAGTGCTCAGCTTTCTTTATGGTCCAACTCTCCCATGCATACCTGATGACTGTTGGGAAAACTTAGCTTTGACATATGGACCTTTGTCGGTAAAGTAATGTCTCTTCCTTTTAATACACTGTCTAGGTGGATCATAGTTTTCTTCCAAGGAGTAAGCGTCTTTCCCTTTCATGGCAGCAGTCACCATCTGCAGTGGTTTTGGAGCCCAAAGAAGAAAGCCTGACACTGGTTCCACTGTTTCCCCGTCTATGTCCCATGAAGTGATGGGACCAGATGCCATGATCTGCGTTTTCTGAATGTTGAGTTTTAAGCCAACTTTTTCACTCTCCTCTTTCACTTTCATGCAGAGCCTTTTTAGTTCCTCTTCACTTTCTGCCATAAGGGTGGTGTCATCTGCATATCTGAGGTTATTGATATTTCTCCCGGCAATCTTGAGTCCAGCGTGTGCTTCTTCCAGCCCAGCGTTTCTCATGTTGTACACTGCATAGAAGATAAATGAGTCGGGGCACAATATACGGCCTTGACATACTCCTTTTCCTATTTGGAACCAGGCTGTTGTTCCATGTCCACCTCTAACTGTTTCTTCCTGAAATGCATACAAGTTTCTCAAGAGGCAGGTCAGGTGGTCTGGTATTCCCGTCTCTTCCAGAATTTTCCACAGTTTATTGTGGTCCACGCAGTCAAAGGCTTCGGCATAGTCAATAAAGCAGAAATAGATGTTTTTTCTGAACTCTCTTGCTGTTTGGATGATCCAAGAAAAGACCAATACATAGAAAACTGTAAAGCACTGATGAAAGAAATCAAAGATCACACAGATAGATGGAGAAATATACCATGTTCATGGATCAGAATGATCAATATAGTGAAAATGAGTACACAGCACAAAGCAATCTATAGATTCAATGCAATCCCTATCAAGCTACCAATGGTATTTTTCACAGAACTAGAACAAATAGCTTCACAGTTTGTATGGAAATACAGAAAACCTGGAATAGCCCAAAGCAACCTTGCCAAAGAAGAATGGAACTGGAGGAATCAACCTACCTGACTTCAGGCTCTATTACAAAGCTACAGTCATCAAAACAGTATAAACTGGCTCATAGAAAAAGCAAAGGAATTACAGAAAAACATCTACTTCT
Organism: Bubalus kerabau; assembly: GCF_029407905.1. Lineage (NCBI taxonomy): Eukaryota > Metazoa > Chordata > Mammalia > Artiodactyla > Bovidae > Bubalus > Bubalus kerabau. The sequence continues at coordinate 36,920,011 of NC_073647.1, read as the reverse complement.
GCTTCATTGACTACACTAAACCTTTGACTGTGTGGCTCACAGCAAACTGGAAAATTCTTCAAGAGATGGGAATACCAGTTCACCTTACCTGCCTCCTGAGAAACCTCTATGCAGGTCAAGAAGCAACAGTTAAAACTGAACATGGAATAACAAACTGGTTCCAAATTGGGGAAGAACTATGTCAAGGCTGTATATTGTCACCCTGCTTATTTAACTTATATGCAGCATACATCATGCAAAAAGCCAGGCTGGATGAATCACAAGCTGGAATCAAGATTGTCAGGAGACATACCAACAACCTTAGATGTGCAGATGAAACCACTCTAATGGCAGAAAGTGAAGAGGAACTAAAGAGCCTCATGATGAAGGTGAAAGGGGAGAGTCAAAAGGCTGGCTTAAAACTCAACATTCAAAAAACTAAGATCATGGCATCTGGTCCCATCACTTCATGGCAAATAGAGGAGAAAAAGTGGAAACAGTGACAGATTTTCTTTTCTTGGGCTCTAAAATCACTACAGACAGTGACTGCAGCCATGAAATTAAAAGATGCTGCTCCTTGGAAGAAAAGTTATGACAAACCTAGACAATGAATTAAAAAGCAGAGACATCACTTGCCAACAAAGATTCATATAGTTAAAGCTATGGTTTTTCCAGTAGCTATGTATGGATCTGAGAGTTGGACCATAAAGAATACTGAGCACTGAGGAATGGATGCTTTCAAGTTGTGGAGATGGAGAAGATTCTTGAGACTCCCTTGGACAGCAAGGAGATCAAACCAGTCAATTCTAAAGGAAATGAACACTGAATATTCATTGGAAGGAATGATGCTGAAGTTGAAGCTGCGATACTTTGGCCACCTGATGCGAAGAACTGACTCATTAGCAAAAAGTCTCATGCTGGGAAAGATTGAAGGCAAGAGGACAAGGGGACAATAGAGGATGAGATGATCAGATGGCATTACCGACTCAATGGACATGAGTTTGAGCAAAATTAGGGAAATAGTGAAGGACAGGGAAGCCTGGTGAATTGCAGTCCACGAGGTCACAAAGACTCAGACACAACTTAAGTGACTGAACAACAAACATATTAAGTCCATAGGGAAGGGATGGGTCCTTTAATAAATGGTACTAGGACAACTGAAAAAAAAAAAAAAAAAAAAAAAAAAAAAACAAAAAAAAAAAAAACAAAAAAAAAAAACAGTATGATACTGGCACAGAGGCAGAAATACAGATCAAGGGAACAAAATAGAAAGCCCAGAGATAAATCCACGCACCTATGGACACATTATATTTGACAAAGGAGGCAAGAATAGACAATGGAGAAAAGACAACCTCTTTAAGAAGAGGTGCTGGGAAAAATGGTCAACCACTAGTAAAAGAATGAAACTAGAACACTGTCTAACACCATACACAAAATAAATTCAAAATGGATTAAAGATCGAAACTTAAGACCAGAAACTATAAAACTCCTAGAGGCAAACATAGGCAAAACACACTCTGACATAAATCACAGCAGGATACTCTATGACCCACCTCTCAGAGTAATGGAAATAAATGAACAGGACCAAATTGTATAGCAAAATAGCACAAGTAAATGAATAGGGCCAAATTAAATTCAAAACCTTTTGCACAACAAAGGAAAGTATAAGCAAGGTGAAAAGACAGCCTTCAGAATGGGAGGAAGTAAGAGCAAACAAAGCAGCTGACGAAGAAATAATCTCAAAAATATAAAAGCTGCTCCCACAGCTCAATTGCAGACCAAGAAATGACCAATTCAAAAAACGGGCTGATGAACTAAACAACATTTCTCCAAAGAAGTCATACAGATGGCTAACAAACACATGAAGAGATGCTCAACATCACTCATTATCAGAGAAATGCAAATCCAGACGACCTTGAGGTACCCTTTCACGCTGGTCAGAATGGCTGTTACCCAAAAGTCTACAAAAAATAAATGCTGGAGAGGGTGTGGAGAAAAGGGAACCCTCTCACTTTGTTGGTGGGAATGCAATCGAGTACAGCCACTACGGAGAATAGTGTGGAGACTCCTTAAAAAACTGAAAATAGAACTGCCATATGACCCAGGAATCCCACTGCTGGGCATGCACACAGAGGACACCAGAATTGAAAGAGTCACGGGTACCCCAATGTTCATCGCAGCACTGTTAATAATAGCCAGGACACGGAAGCAACCTAGAAGTCCATCAGCTGACTAAAGGATAAGAAAGCTGGTGTACATATACACAATGGAATGTACCTCATCCATTACAAAGAATACGTTTGAATCAGTTCGAAAGAGGTGGATGAAACGGGAGCCTATTATACTGAGTGAAGGACGTCAGAAAGAAACACGCCAATACAGTACACAAACACATATATATGGAATTTAGAAAGATGGCAATGATGACCCTATATGCGAGAGAGCAAAAGAGACACAGATGTATAGAAGAGTCTTTTGGACTCCGTGGGAGAAGGCGAGGGTAGGATGATTTGAGAGAAGAGCATTGAAACATGTATATTATTCTATGTGAACCAGATCACCAGTCCAGGTTTGATGCATGAGACTAGGTGCTCAGGGCTGGTGCACTGGGATGACCCTGAGGCATGGGATGGGGAGGGAGGTGGGAGGGGGGATTCAGGATGGGGAACCCATGGACACCCAAGGCTGATTCATGTCAATGTATGGCAAAAACCACTACAATATTGCAACGTAATTAGCCTCAAATCAAAATAAATGAATTTAGAAAAAAAGAACTCAAAAAAAGAAAAAACGGAAAGAAAGGACAGCACACCCAGGGGGTCTTTCACTTTTATTGATTTTAAATCACATTCAGTGACTGACTGTGAATCATCACTGGGGTCTCCCAGGAGTTAGAGTGCCAGAAAGATGTAATTAGGGAGCTGCAGTCCAGATAAAAGATAACATATCGTTGAGTTAAAATCTGAACTCAACTCGTTTGATGCCTATGGTGAAACTCTGTGTTTTAGTTGTTTCTAAAAAGCTTTCTGAAGACACGCAGGATTCTTATGGTCAGAGACTGCCTTATGTACCTCCATAATTGTTTGACTATTCCTTGGCCCTTTTGAAACATTTCAAAATGAAATTTAACACCAAATTAAATATCTCGTACTCTTTCTTTAAACCATGATAAATTTGTAGAATTTGGACTAACAAAAGACTTTATTGGGGAAGAATGTTTTAGGAGTGTAGTTATTTTGAAATCCTAGGGTATGGTGATCATTAAAAGACCAGCTTTTACTCAGTCTTTTGTTAGTTCTTATGTAAAAATTCACTGTACAGACTTCCATGACTGTCCAGTGGTTAGGACTCTGTGCTTTCCCTAGAAGGGCACGGGTTCAATCGCTGTTCAGGGAACCATGCTTCCACAACCTGCATATTGCCCCCCGGGGGGAAAGAAAAATTCTCTGTGAGTGGTGATCCTGTTTGTAACGTGCACTGGGATTGGGCCACCATCACTGCTCTTCCTTTGGGAATACATTGCTCCCAAAATTTTCTTAGCAAAAAGGTGTCCTAGTCATTATTTGATTTGTTCCCTCCACACATTATTGTACTCCCTGGGAGTGCTATTTGTGGGTTTTAGGTGTATCAGCACTTCGTGCCTTCTGAGCACCTTTAGCCGACAGCATAGGTGAGTGATGCAACAATCCCTTTTATGAGGTAGGTGGCCAGGAGGTGATTCCTGCCTACCTTTCTCGGGGGGACTTTCACATTCACCAACCCTATGTGACAACCTCTTCCTTTCTGGGTCTGGCAATCTAGACCCTAATGTCATTCCACACCCCAAACAAAGGCTGTAACACCATACCACTACTCCTTGCCCTTGAAATCAAATGTTAATCAGGGTTATCCATCTTCAGTGCAGACTCCTGACCCAATCCAGACCACTACTCTCTGGCTAACTGGGGACCCGAGGGTCTGTTCCCCAACCTCTCGGGACCCCATATCCCTCCCATCTCCAGTGCCCACCTCTTCTCTTCTTTCCCTCCCTTCCATCAGAAAATTCACACACACGCAAATATCTTTTCCCCATTTGATGTTTATTGTAATTGCAGCCATCAGTTTACTATGTTAGTGTGAGAGTCTTTCCTTGGTTGGCCATTTCTACGAAAGCAGACCTCTGGAGGCACAGTTCTACACTGTCTGACCTTTTCGAGTCAGTTACTGGCTGCCCAGCTTGTACTTCTCCAGGGTCTCTTATTCTGGGGCGGCTGAGCTTATCTTCTCTTTGGATTCTGCCTCCTTCTTTGATCCCGCCTCATATTTTGGTACCTTTTACGGCTTTGATTCAGTTTCTTACGTGCACAGGAACGGAGAAAACAGTTGGGTTTTCTGGTTGTCTTCACCTTCTTCGACTGAGTGGCATATGGTCGGATTTTCTTTCTCAAGGTTCCTTGAACAGGTCTTCTGACCCTCATGGTCATAGTTCGTGCCTGGAAAGACAAGACAAGGGTATGAGATTTTAGAAAAGAAAAAAGCGGAGTTGGAAGGGAGATTTCATGAAAAAGGGATGTGGGCTCATGAGGGCTTTTGTGCCAGGCAAGGGTGGGTAGAGGTTTGGGGCAGCCAAGTCAATGGAGAACATGGGGAGCTTAGTTGGAATCATCTTACTTTCACACTGCCTCGGTACCTCCGTTGACAAAGGGTCTTCTTTTGTCCATTCATCCTTGAGGCAAACTGCCTTGTAACTCTTCTTGACTGCCGTGGGTTCCTGATTCCCTTAGTCAGGATGATGCCAAGAAGTGGCCTAACCTAAAATCTCTGCCTCTGGTCTCCCTATTTATACCCTTTCAGGACAATGAGGAGCCACACCCTTCAATCTGATTGGTCAGTTAGGCACCACCCCAGCCAAGAGCATCTTGGGGGGCTTAGACATCACAATGTACCACTGTGCCCATCAACATGGGCTAGTGGATGCTGAGGGAGGCCATTTTATAACTTCTCCACTGATGACACCTCTGTGTGTCTGATTCTGGGCAGTGGTGATTCAGGGCCATGGTGTTTCTCCTCATGACCTTCGAACTTCCTTTCAGTTCCCTTTATCCTTTGACTTATATGTGCCACTTCAACACTCCTGCCTCCTTCGTCCCTCTGAAAACATCTGCCAAACCCTTTCTGTCCCACTTCAGCCTTTCAGAGTAATCACTTCATCTCTAGCCCACCTTCTGCCTGTTGGGGGTTCCTGAGGGGCTTAAGGAACTTAAGAGCAAGCACTTAAGGTGGCAAAGGGTAATTAAGAACAGGTTGGGTGTTTGATCTCCTGTCATGAGCTTTAACGACCCCCAGACTTGGTGAATGCTCAGTCTGTTGCCCAAAGTTTAATACACAGTCTCCCTCAGAGGACACATCAGAACAAAGACACTTCTACATGTCTCCTCCACTAAATTTTGTTGGGACACTTCAACTCTCATATTCAGCAAGGAAACTCAACTTGCTCCATCTATCAGAAATACATTCCTGATTATTATTATTATTATTTTTTTTTTTAAGGAAAGTGCTCAAAGTCAAAATCAGTTCACCACTCTTCCACTGAGTCTTGACTAAATCATTTCCCCAGTCATCCCTCCTTGTCAGTTATCAGTAGGTAGGGCCCATTGCAGGCCTGACCAAGAGCTGAGCAGGACAAGTACCTGCAGGTAGCTCAGTGATAGTTGGTTGCTTGTGGGTGGGGTCCATGAGGCACTGACCAATGGAAGAGCAAGCCCTGTTGCCTAGGAACAGGATGCAGAGTAATAAGGCACAGCAATGGCTACCTGCGAAGGGCTGTGCTCTGTTACATAAGGACACTTTGGGTCCAGTGTGCTGGAATCTTTTTGATTGACTCATTTCCGACCTCAGATTTGATTTCACATAATTAGTTGACTTTTGCATATCATACTTTTCATTATATTCCCAGGCCTAGCTGTCACCAGTGCTGTCACCTCTATGCCTCTCCAACAGCTGCCACTTGATCACATGCTCAGCATATAGTATAAATAGTTCAAAGCCCACAAGATTGTGAAGTCCAGCCCACCCTGAAAACTCCTTTGACAAACCTTAAATTCACAGTGATTCTTCTACTCTTTGCAGTGTAACAGAGCAGGATGAGCACAGCCCTTAACAGGAAGCCATTGGTGTGCTTCATTTCAAGCCATCCTGTCCCTAGGCAACAGGTGCTGTTCAAACATTGCTTGGTGCCTCAGAGGGCCCCATTCACAAGCAGCCAACTGTCAATGAGTGACCATTAGTTGTCCTGCTTAGCTGTTGGTCAGCACCACAGTGGGCCCTGCCCACAGGTTACTTACTATCAATGAGGGGGCCATAGGGAAAGTGATTAAGTCAAGGGTGGTGTGGCGGTCATCAGGAGGAGACTGAGATAAGAGGCAGATTCAGGCCTCATTCTGGAGGCCCTGGAGCTCACGCAGATTTGGGCCAGTGGGTGAGCTGGAGGGCCCAGGGAATACACTGGGGACTAGATGTTGTAGCCCTCCATAGCCCTCACTAAGGCCCTCCACTAGCCTTGGCCAAAGCCTTGAGGAGCAGTGTACCTCTCCCGCATCCCTGTCGCTGCGACCTACTAGCAGTGGTTTTCTATCTGGGTCTCAGACTGTGAGAACTGGTCTCCCCATATGGATGCCCTGAGGACGGAAACTGAGGACCTATTATGTTGGATGCCTGTCTCCGTCAGGGATGACGGCTGGGCAGAGTGTGGGAACCTGGCACTGAAGGAGCTGCTGGCTGAGATCTGCTTCCCCTTAACCAGCACTGGGACATTGCAGGGTGAAAGCTGTGCCTTGAGACTGCCCTTTCTTGTCAGGACAGAGAATAACATTTAACTAGTACAGGTTTATAGGAACCTCATTACCTGACCATGACCTAACCTTAAGCACAAAGGGTATGACACCAAGAAGTCTGCAGCAACTTACCACCACTCTCCCTAACATTTAATTGTACATGCACTTACTGAAAACTTTTACTAACTTTGGGGTCTTAGGGCATGAACCACCCATCTCCTTGTATGAATCTTTAATCAACTTTCTCTGTTCCAAACTTTAAGGTTAAGTTTTGATGGGCCTCCTTCTGCGTCAGGCACATGGACTTGCAATTTGAAGAACAACGGTATTGTCTAAGGACAGACTTTGCCTCTCTTAAACATCGGCAGAGACTGGCCAACTGCTCACAATTATCCATAAAATACACGATGACTCGGCTTGGCTAAACTTTAGCCAAGCTTCTCTCCTCTGAACTTCAGCTTTCGCCCAAACTTGAGCAAGCGCTAAGATTCAAACTTTTCTGTCTCCCTTAAGAGCTCATTCTGAGAATCAGCTCACTATCAGAGAGAAACAATTGCTGTAAAACAGCCCCATCATGCTGTCTGCTCATCCATCCTCCTACCTGCCCCATCACACACACACACACACACACACACACACACACACACACACACACAGAGTTCCTGCTGACCCTACTCATATTTCCATGTTAAACAAACTTCTTTTTGTGTTCTACTTCAGACATGTCAGGATCTGTGCTCAAAATACTTTCCCAATTGCAATCAGTTCCGTTCAATGGCTCAGTCAATTCTGACTCTCTGAGACCCTATTGTGTGCAGCACATCAGGCTTCACTGTCCATCACCAACTCCCAGAGCTTGCTTAAAATTCAAGCCCATCAAGATGGTGATGCCATCCAACCATCTCATCCTTTGACGTCCCCTTCTCCTCTGGCCTTCAATCTTTCCCTGCATCAGGGTCTTTTCCAAGGAGCCAGTCTTTGCCTCAGATGGCCAAAGTATTGGAGCTTCAGCATTAGTCCTTTCAATGAATATTCAGGACTGATTTCCTCTAGCATTGACTGCATGGATTTCCTTGCAATCCAAGGGACTCTCGAGAGTCTTCCCCAACACCACAGTTCAAAACCATCAGTTCTTCAGTGCTCAGCTTTCTTTATGGTCCAACTCTCCCATGCATACCTGATGACTGTTGGGAAAACTTAGCTTTGACATATGGACCTTTGTCGGTAAAGTAATGTCTCTTCCTTTTAATACACTGTCTAGGTGGATCATAGTTTTCTTCCAAGGAGTAAGCGTCTTTCCCTTTCATGGCAGCAGTCACCATCTGCAGTGGTTTTGGAGCCCAAAGAAGAAAGCCTGACACTGGTTCCACTGTTTCCCCGTCTATGTCCCATGAAGTGATGGGACCAGATGTCATGATCTGCGTTTTCTGAATGTTGAGTTTTAAGCCAACTTTTTCACTCTCCTCTTTCACTTTCATGCAGAGCCTTTTTAGTTCCTCTTCACTTTCTGCCATAAGGGTGGTGTCATCTGCATATCTGAGGTTATTGATATTTCTCCCGGCAATCTTGAGTCCAGCGTGTGCTTCTTCCAGCCCAGCGTTTCTCATGTTGTACACTGCATAGAAGATAAATGAGTCGGGGCACAATATACGGCCTTGACATACTCCTTTTCCTATTTGGAACCAGGCTGTTGTTCCATGTCCACCTCTAACTGTTTCTTCCTGAAATGCATACAAGTTTCTCAAGAGGCAGGTCAGGTGGTCTGGTATTCCTGTCTCTTCCAGAATTTTCCACAGTTTATTGTGGTCCACGCAGTCAAAGGCTTCGGCATAGTCAATAAAGCAGAAATAGATGTTTTTTTCTGAACTCTCTTGCTGTTTGGATGATCCAAGAAAAGACCAATACATAGAAAACTGTAAAGCACTGATGAAAGAAATCAAAGATCACACAGATAGATGGAGAAATATACCATGTTCATGGATCAGAATGATCAATATAGTGAAAATGAGTACACAGCACAAAGCAATCTATAGATTCAATGCAATCCCTATCAAGCTACCAATGGTATTTTTCACAGAACTAGAACAAATAGCTTCACAGTTTGTATGGAAATACAGAAAACCTGGAATAGCCCAAAGCAACCTTGCCAAAGAAGAATGGAACTGGAGGAATCAACCTACCTGACTTCAGGCTCTATTACAAAGCTACAGTCATCAAAACAGTATAAACTGGCTCATAGAAAAAGCAAAGGAATTACAGAAAAACATCTACTTCTGCTTCATTGACTACACTAAACCTTTGACTGTGTGGCTCACAGCAAACTGGAAAATTCTTCAAGAGATGGGAATACCAGTTCACCTTACCTGCCTCCTGAGAAACCTCTATGCAGGTCAAGAAGCAACAGTTAAAACTGAACATGGAATAACAAACTGGTTCCAAATTGGGGAAGAATTATGTCAAGGCTGTATATTGTCACCCTGCTTGTTTAACTTATATGCAGCATACATCATGCAAAAAGCCAGGCTGGATGAATCACAAGCTGGAATCAAGATTGTCAGGAGACATACCAACAACCTTAGATGTGCAGATGAAACCACTCTAATGGCAGAAAGTGAAGAGGAACTAAAGAGCCTCATGATGAAGGTGAAAGGGGAGAGTCAAAAGGCTGGCTTAAAACTCAACATTCAAAAAACTAAGATCATGGCATCTGGTCCCATCACTTCATGGCAAATAGAGGAGAAAAAGTGGAAACAGTGACAGATTTTCTTTTCTTGGGCTCTAAAATCACTACAGACAGTGACTGCAGCCATGAAATTAAAAGATGCTGCTCCTTGGAAGAAAAGTTATGACAAACCTAGACAATGAATTAAAAAGCAGAGACATCACTTGCCAACAAAGATTCATATAGTTAAAGCTATGGTTTTTCCAGTAGCTATGTATGGATCTGAGAGTTGGACCATAAAGAATACTGAGCACTGAAGAATGGATGCTTTCAAGTTGTGGAGATGGAGAAGATTCTTGAGACTCCCTTGGACAGCAAGGAGATCAAACCAGTCAATTCTAAAGGAAATGAACACTGAATATTCATTGCAAGGAATGATGCTGAAGTTGAAGCTGCGATACTTTGGCCACCTGATGCGAAGAACTGACTCATTAGCAAAAAGTCTCATGCTGGGAAAGATTGAAGGCAAGAGGACAAGGGGACAATAGAGGATGAGATGATCAGATGGCATTACCGACTCAATGGACATGAGTTTGAGCAAAATTAGGGAAATAGTGAAGGACAGGGAAGCCTGGTGAATTGCAGTCCACGAGGTCACAAAGACTCAGACACAACTTAAGTGACTGAACAACAAACATATTAAGTCCATAGGGAAGGGATGGGTCCTTTAATAAATGGTACTAGGACAACTGAAAAAAAAAAAAAAAAAAAAACAACAAAAAAAAAAAAAAAAAAAAAAAAACAGTATGATACTGGCACAGAGGCAGAAATACAGATCAAGGGAACAAAATAGAAAGCCCAGAGATAAATCCACGCGCCTATGGACAACTTATATTTGACAAAGGAGGCAAGAATAGACAATGGAGAAAAGACAACCTCTTTAAGAAGAGGTGCTGGGAAAAATGGTCAACCACTAGTAAAAGAATGAAACTAGAACACTGTCTAACACCATACACAAAATAAATTCAGAATGGATTAAAGATCGAAACTTAAGACCAGAAACTATAAAACTCCTAGAGGCAAACATAGGCAAAACACACTCTGACATAAATCACAGCAGGATACTCTATGACCCACCTCTCAGAGTAATGGAAATAAATGAACAGGACCAAATTGTATAGCAAAATAGCACAAGTAAATGAATAGGGCCAAATTAAATTCAAAAGCTTTTGCACAACAAAGGAAAGTATAAGCAAGGTGAAAAGACAGCCTTCAGAATGGGAGGAAGTAAGAGCAAACAAAGCAGCTGACGAAGAAATAATCTCAAAAATATAAAAGCTGCTCCCACAGCTCAATTGCAGACCAAGAGATGACCAATTCAAAAAACGGGCCGATGAACTAAACAGACATTTCTCCAAAGAAGTCATACAGATGGCTAACAAACACATGAAGAGATGCTCAACATCACTTATTATCAGAGAAATGCAAATCCAGACGACCTTGAGGTACCCTTTCACGCTGGTCAGAATGGCTGTTACCCAAAAGTCTACAAACAATAAATGCTGGAGAGGGTGTGGAAAAAAGGGAACCCTCTCACTTTGTTGGTGGGAATGCAATCGAGTACAGTCACTACGGAGAATAGTGTGGAGACTCCTTAAAAAACTGAAAATAGAACTGCCATATGACCCAGGAATCCCACTGCTGGGCATGCACACAGAGGACACCAGAATTGAAAGAGTCACGGGTACCCCAATGTTCATCGCAGCACTGTTAATAATAGCCAGGACACGGAAGCAACCTAGAAGTCCATCAGCTGACTAAAGGATAAGAAAGCTGGTGTACATATACACAATGGAATGTACCTCATCCATTACAAAGAATACGTTTGAATCAGTTCGAAAGAGGTGGATGAAACGGGAGCCTATTATACTGAGTGAAGGACGTCAGAAAGAAACACGCCAATACAGTACACAAACACATATATATGGAATTTAGAAAGATGGCAATGATGACCCTATATGCGAGAGAGCAAAAGAGACACAGATGTATAGAAGAGTCTTTTGGACTCCGTGGGAGAAGGCGAGGGTAGGATGATTTGAGAGAAGAGCATTGAAACATGTATATTATTCTATGTGAACCAGATCACCAGTCCAGGTTTGATGCATGAGACTAGGTGCTCAGGGCTGGTGCACTGGGATGGCACTGAGGCATGGGATGGGGAGGGAGGTGGGAGGGGGGACTCAGGATGGGGATCCCATGGACACCCATGGCTGATTCATGTCAATGTATGGCAAAAACCACTACAATATTGCAACTTAATTAGCCTCAAATCAAAATAAATGAATTTAGAAAAAATAACTCAAAAAAAATAAAACCGGAAAGAAAGAACAGCACACCCAGGGGGTCTTTCACTTTTATTGATTTCAAATCACATTCAGTGACTGACTGTGAATCATCACTGGGGTCTCCCAGGAGTTAGAGTGCCAGAAATATTTAATTAGGGAGCTGCAGTCCAGATAAAAGATAACATATCTTTGAGTTAAAATCTGAACTCAACTCGTTTGATGCCTATGGTGAAACTCTATGTTTTAGTTCTGTCTAAAAACCTTTCAGAGGACACGCAGGATTCTTATGGACAGAGAATGCCTTATGTATCTCCATAATTATTTGACTATTCCTTGGACCTTTTAAAACATTTCAAAATGAAAGTGAACACCAACTTAAATATCTCGTTCACTTCCTTTTAAACCATGATAAACTTGTAGAATTTGGACTAACAAAAGACTGTATTGGGGAAGAATGTTTTACGAGTGTAGTTATTTTGAAATCTTAGGGTATGGTGATAATTAAAAGACCAGCTTTTACTCAGTCTTATGTTAGTACTTATGTAAAAATTCACTGTACAGACTTCCATGACTGTCCAGTGTTTAGGACGCCGAGCTTTCCCTAGAAGGGCACGGGTTCAATCGCTGTTCAGGGAACCATGCTTCCACAACCTGCATAGTGCCCCCCGGAGGGAAAGAAAAATTCTCTGTGAGTGGTGATCCTGTTTGTTACGTGCACTTGGATTGGGCCACCACCACTGCTCTTCCTTTGGGAATACATTGCTCTCAAAATTTTCTTAGCAAAAAGGTGTCCTAATCATTATTTGGTTTGTTCCCTCCAAACATTATTGTACTCCCTGGGAGTGCTATTTGTGGGTTTTAGATGTATCAGCACTTCGTGCCTTATGAGCACCTTTAGCCGACAGCATAGGCGAGTGATGCAACAATCCCTTTTATGAGGTAGGTGGCCAGGAGGTGATTTCTGCCTACCTTTCTCGGGGGGACTTTCTCATTCACCACCCCTATGTGACAACCTCTTCCTTTCTGAGTCTGGCAATCTAGACCCTAATGTCATTCCACACCCCAAACAAAGGCTGTAACACCATACCACTACTCCTTGCCCTTGAAATCAAGTGTTAAGCAGGGTTATCCATCTTCAGTGCAGACTCCTGACCCAATCCAGACCTCTACTCTCTGGCTAACTGGGGACCCGAGGGTCTGTTCCCCAACCTCTCGGGACCCCATATCCCTCCCATCTCCAGTGCCCACCTCTTCTCTTCTTTCCCTCCCTTCCATCAGAAAATTCACACACACGCAAATATCTTTTCCCCATTTGATGTTTATTGTAATTGCAGCCATCAGTTTACTAAGTTAGTGTGATAGTCTTTCCTTGGTTGTCCATTTCTATGAAAGCAGACCTCTGGAGGCACAGTTCTACACTGTCTGACCTTTTCGAGTCAGTTACTGGCTGCCCAGCTTGTACTTCTCCAGGGTCTCTTATTCTGGGGCGGCTGAGCTTATCTTCTCTTTTGACTCTGCCTCCTTCTTTGATGCTGCCTCATATTTTGGTACCTTTTACGGCTTTGATTCAGTTTCTTCCGTGCACAGGAACGGAGAAAACAGTTGGGTTTTCTGGTTGTCTTCACCTTCTTCGACTGAGTGGCATATGGTCGGATTTTCTTTCTCAACGTTCCTTGAACAGGTCTTCTGACCCTCATGGTCATATTTCGTGCCTTGGAAGACAAGACAAGGGTATGAGACTTTAGGAAAGAAAAAAGCGGAGTTGGAAGTGAGATTTCATGAAAAAGGGATGTGGGCTCATGAGGGCTTTTGTGCCAGGCAAGGGTGGGTAGAGGTTTGGGGCAGCAAAGTCAATGGAGAACATGGGGAGCTTAGGTGGAATCATCTTACTTTCACACTGCCTCGGTACCTCCGTTGACAAAGGGTCTTCTTTTGTCCATTCATCCTTGAGGCAAACCGCCTTGTAACTCTTCTTGACTGCCGTGGGTTCCCGATTCCCTTAGTCAGGATGATGCCAAGAAGTGGCCTAACCTAGAATCTCTGCCTCTGGTCTCCCTATTTATACCCTTTCAGGACAATGAGGAGCCACACCCTTCAATCTGATTGGTCAGTTAGGCACAAACCCAGCCAATAGCATCTTGGGGGGCTTAGACATCACAATGTACCACTGTGCCCATCAACATGGGCTAGTGGATGCTGAGGGAGGCCATTTTATAACTTCTCCACTGATGACACCTCTGTGTGTCTGATTCTGGGCAGTGGTGATTCAGGGCCATGGTGTTTCTCCTCATGACCTTCAAACTTCCTTTCAGTTCCCTTTATCCTTTGACTTATATGTGCCACTTCAACACTCCTGCCTCCTTCATCCCTCTGTAAACATCTGCCAAACCCTTTCTGTCCCACTTCAGCCTTTCAGAGTAATCACTTCATCTCTAGCCCACCTTCTGCCTGTTGGGGGTTCCTGAGGGGCTTAAGGAACTTAAGAGCAAGCACTTAAGGTGGAAAAGGGTAATTAAGAACAGGTTGGGTGTTTGATCTCCTGTCATGAGCTTTAACGACCCCCAGACTTGGTGAATGCTCAGTCTGTTGCCCAAAGTTTAATACACAGTCTCCCTCAGAGTACACATCAGAACAAAGACACTTCTACATGTCTCCTCCACTAAATTTTGTTGGGACACTTCAACTCTCATATTGAGCAAGGAAACTCAACTTGCTCCATCTATCAGAAATACATTCCTGATTATTATTATTATTATTATTATTTTTTAAGGAAAGTGCTCAAAGTCAAAATCAGTTCACCACTCTACCACTGAGTCTTGACTAAATCATTTCCCCTGTCATCCCTCCTTGTCAATTATCAGTAGGTAGGGCTCATTGCAGGCCTGACCAAGAGCTGAGTAGGACAAGTACCTGCAGTTAGCTCAGTGATAGTTGGTTGCTTGTGGGTGGGACCAATGAGGCACTGACCAATGCCTGAGCAAACCCTGTTGCCTAGGAACAGGATGCAGAGTAATAAGGCACAACAATGGCTACCTGCGAAGGGCTGTGCTCTGTTACATAAGGACACTTTTGGTCCAGTGTGCTGGAATCTTTTTGATTGACTCATTTCCGACCTCAGATTTGATTTCACATAATTAGTTAACTTTTGCATATCATACTTTTCATTATATTCCCAGGCCTAGCTGTCACCAGTGCTGTCATCTCTATGCCTCTCCAACAGCTGCCACTTGATCACATGCTCAGCATATAGTATAAATAGTTCAAAGCCCACAAGAATGTGAAGTCCAGCCCACCCTGAAAACTCCTTTGACAAACCTTAAATTCACAGTGATTCTTATACTCTTTGCAGTGTAACAGAGCAGGATGAGGACAGCCCTTAACCGGAAGACATTGGTGTGCTTCATTTCAAGCCATCCTGTCCCTAGGCAACAGGTGCTGCTCAAACATTGCTTGGTGCCTCCGAGGGCCCCATTCACAAGCAGCCAACTGTCAATGAGTGTCCATTAGTTGTCCTGCTTAGCTGTTGGTCAGCACCACAGTGGGCCCTGCCCACAGGTTACTTACTATCAATGAGGGGGCCATTGGGAAAGTGAATAAGTCAAGGGTGGTGTGGCGGTCATCAGGAGGAGACTGAGATAAGAGGCAGATTCAGGCCTCATTCTGGAGGCCCTGGATCTCACGCAGACTTGGGCCAGTGGGCGAACTGGAGGGCCCAGGGAATACACTGGGGACTAGATGTTGTAGCCCTCCATAGCCCTCACTAAGGCCCTCCACTAGCCTTGGCCAAAGCCTTGAGGAGCAGTGTACCTCTCCCGCATCCGTGTCGCTGCGACCTACTAGCAGTGGTTTTCTTTCTGGGTCTCAGTCTGTGAGAACTGGTCTCCCCCTATGGGTGCCCTGAGGAACGACACTGAGGACCTATTATGTTGGTTGCCTGTCTCCATCGGGGATGACGGCTGGGCAGAGTGTGGGAACCTGGCACTGAAGGAGCTGCTGGCTGAGATCTGCTTCCCCTTAACCAGCACTGGGACATTGCAAGGTGAAAGCTGTGCCTTGAGACTGCCCTTTCTTGTCAGGACAGAAAATAACATTCATCTAGTAGAGGTTTATGGGAACCTCATTACCTGACCATTACCTAACCTTAAGCACAAAGGGTATGACACCAAGAAGTCTGCAGCAACTTAACACCACTCTCCCTAACATTTAATTGTACATGCACTTACTGAAAACTTTTACTAACTTTGGGGTCTTAGGGTATGAACCACCCATCTCCTTGTATGAATCTTTAATCAACCTTTCTCTGTTCCAAACTTTAAGGTTAAGTTTTGATGGGCCTCCTTCTGCGTCAGGCACATGGACTTGCAATTTGAATAACAACGGTATTGTCTAAGGACAGACTTTGCCTCTCTTAAACAACGGCAGAGACTGGCCAAGTGCTCACAATTATCCATAAAATACACGCTGACTCGGCTTGGCTAAACTTTAGCCAAGCTTCTCTCCTCTGAACTTCAGCTTTCGCCCAAACTTGAGCAAGCGCTAAGATTCAAACTTTTCTGTCTCCCTTAACAGCTCATTCTGAGAATCAGCTCACTATCAGAGAGAAACAATTGTTGTAAAACAGCCCCATCATGCTGTCTGCTCATCCATCCCCCTACTGGCCCCATCACACACACACACACACACACACACACACACAGAGTTCCTGCTGACCCTACTCATACTTCCATGTTAAAGAAACTTCTTTTTCTGTTCTACTTTCAGACATGTCAGGATCTGTGCTCAAAACACTTTCCCAAATGCAATCAGTTCCGTTCAATGGCTCAGTCAATTCTGACTCTCTGAGACCCTATTGTCTGCAGCACATCAGGCTTCACTGTCCATCACCAACTCCCAGAGCTTGCTTAAAATTCAAGCCCATCAAGAGGGTGATGCCATCCAACCATCTCATCCTTTGTCGTCCCCTTCTCCTCTGGCCTTCAATCTTTCCCTGCCTCAGGGTCTTTTCCAATGAGTCAGTCTTTGTCTCAGATGGCCAAAGTATTAGAGTTTCAGCATTACCCCTTCCAATGAATATTCAGGACTGATTTCCTCTAGCATTGACTGCATTGATTTCCTTGCAATCCAAAGGACTCTCGAGAGTCTTTCCCAAAACCACAGTTCAAAACCATCAGTTCTTCAGTGCTCAGCTTTCTTTATGGTCCAGCTCTCCCATGCATACATGATGACTGTTGGGAAAACTTAGCTTTGACATATGGACCTTTGTTGGTAAAGTAATGTCTCTTCCTTTAATACACTGTCTAGGTGGGTCATAGCTTTTCTTCCAAGGAGTAAGTGTCTTTCCCTTTCATGGCTGCAGTCACCATCTGCAGTGGTTTTGGAGCCCCAAAAAGAAAGCCTGACACTGGATCAACTGTTTCCCCATCTATTTCCCATGAAGTGTTGGGACCAGATGCCATGATCTGCGTTTTATGAATGTTGAGTTTTAAGCCAACATTTTCTCTCTCCTCTTTCACTTTCATCCAGAGCCCTTTTATTTCCTCTTCACTTTCTGCCATAAGGGTGGTGTCATCTGCATATCTGAGGTTATTGATATTTCTCCTGGCAATCTTGAGTCCAGCATGTGCTTCTTCCAGCCCAGCGTTTCTCATGTTGTACACTGCATAGAGTTTAAGTGAGTCGGGGCACAATATACAGCCTTGACATACTCCTTTTCCTATTTGGAACCAGGCTGTTGTTCCATGTCCACCTCTAACTGTTGCTTCCACACCTGCATACAAGTTTCTCAAGAGGCAGGTCAGGTGGTCTGTTATTCCTGTCTCTTCCAGTATTTTCCACAGTTTATTGTGGTCCACACAGTCAAAGGCTTCGTCATAGTCAATAAAGCAGAAATAGATGTTTTTTCTGAACTCTCTTGCTGTTTGGATGATCCAAGAAAAGACCAATACATAGAAAACTGTAAAGCACTGAAGAAAGAAATCAAAGATCACACAGATAGATGGAGAAATATACCATGTTCATGGATCAGAATGATCAATATAGTGAAAATGAGTACACAACACAAAGCAATCTATTAATTCAATGCAATCCCTATCAAGCTACCAATGGTATTTTTCACAGAACTAGAACAAATAGCTTCACAGTTTGTATGGAAATACAGAAAACCTGGAATAGCCCAAAGCAACATTGCCAAAGAAGAATGGAACTGGAGGAAACAACCTACCTGACTTCAGGCTCTACTACAATGCTACCGTCATCAAAACAATATGGTACTGGTACAGAGGCAGAAATACAGTTCAAGGGAACAAAATTGAAAGCCCAGCGATAAATCCACGCACCTATGGACACTTTATATTTGAGAAAGGAGGCAAGAATATACAATGGAGAAAAGACAACCTCTTTAAGAAGAGGTGCTGGGAAAAATGGTCAACCACTTGTAAAAGAATGAAACTAGAACACTGTCTTACACCATACAGAGAATAACTTCAAAATGGATTAAAGATCGAAACATAAGAGCAGAAACTATAAAACTCCTAGAGGCAAACATAGCCAAAACACTCTCTGACATAAATCACAGCAGGATACTCTATGACCCACCTCCCAGATTAATGGATATAAATGAACAGGACCAAATTATATAGCAAAATAGCCCAAGTAAATGAATAGGGCCAAATTAAATTCAAAAGCTTTTGCACAACAAAGGAAAGTATAAGCAAGGTGAAAATACGGCCTTCAGAATGGGAGGAAGTAAGAGCAAACAAAGCAGCTGACAAAGACATAATCACAAACATATAAAAGCTGCTCCCACAGCTCAATTGCAGACCAAGGAATGACCAATTCAAAAAACGGGCCGACGAACTAAACAGACATTTCTCCCAAGAAGACATACAGATGGCGAACAAACACATGAAGAGATGCTCATCATCACTCATTATCAGAGAAATGCAAATCCAGACGACCTTGAGGTACCCTCTCACGCTGGTCAGAATGGCTGTTACCCAAAAGTCTACAAACAATAAATGCTGGAGAGGGTGTGGAGAAAAGGGAACCCTCTCACGTTGTTGGTGGGAATGCAATTGAGTACAGCCACTACCGAGAATAGTGTGGAGACTCCGTAAAAAACTGAAGATAGAACTGCCATATGACCCAGGAATCCCACTGCTGGGCATGCACACCGAGGACACCAGCATTGAAAGAATCACGTGTACCCCAAATTTCAGCGCAGCACTGTTAATAATATCCAGGACATGTAAGCAACCTAGAAGTCCATCAGCTGACTAAAGGATAAGAAAGCTGCTGTACATATACACTATGGAATGTAACTCATTCATTACAAAGAATACGTTTGAATCACTTCGAAGGAGGTGGATGAAACTGGAGCCTCTTATACAGAGTGAAGGACGTCAAAAAGAAACACACCAATACAGTACACTAACACATATATATGGAATTCAGAAAGATGGCAAGGATGACCCTATATGCGAGAGAGCAAAAGAGACACAGATATATAGAAGAGTCTTTTGGACTCCGTGGGAGAAGGCGAGGGTAGGATGATTTGAGAGAAGAGCATTGAAACATGTATATTATTCTATGAGAACCAGATCACCAGTCCAGGTTTGATGCATGAGACTAGGTGCTCAGGGCTGGTGCACTGGGATGACCCTGAGGCATGGGATGGGGAGGGAGGTGGGAGGGGGGATTCAGGATGGGAAACCCATGGACACCCATGGCTGATTCATGTCAATGTATGGCAAAAACCACTACAATATTGCAACGTAATTAGCCTCAAATCAAAATAAATAAATTTAGAAAAAAGAACCCAAAAAAGAAAAACGGAAAGAAAGGACAGCACACCCAGGGGGTCTTTCACTTTTATTGATTTTAAATCACATTCAGTGACTGACTGTGAATCATCACTGGGGTCTCCCAGGAGTTAGAGTGCCAGAAAGATTTAATTAGGGAGCTGCAGTCCAGATAAAAGATAACATATCGTTGAGTTAAAATCTGAACTCAACTCGTTTGATGCCTATGGTGAAACTCTGTTTTAGTTCTGTCTAAAAAGCTTTCTGAAGACACGCAGGATTCTTATGGTCAGAGACTGCCTGATGTATCTCCATAATTGTTTGACTATTCCTTGGACCTTTTAAAACATTTCAAAATGAAAGTTAACACAAACTTAAATATCTCGTACTCTTCCTTTTAAACCATGATAAACTTGTAGAATTTGGACTAACAAAAGACTTTATTGGGGAAGAATGTTTTAGGAGTGTAGTTATTTTGAAATCCTAGGGTATGGTGATAATTAAAAGACCAGCTTTTACTCAGTCTTATGTTAGTACTTATGTAAAATTTCACTGTACAGACTTCCATGACTGCCCAGTGCTTAGGACTCCGTGCTTTCCCTAAAAGGGCACGGGTTCAATGGAGGCTGAACAACACGCTGCTGAATAACCAACAAATCACAGAAAAAATCAAAAAAGAAATCAAAATTTGCATAGAAACGAATGAAAATGAAAACACAACAACCCAAAACCTGTGGGACACGGTAAAAGCAGTCCTAAGGGGAAAGTTCATAGCAATACAGGCACACCTCAAGAAACAAGAAAAAAGTCAAATAAATAACCTAACTCTACACCTAAAGCAACTAGAAAAGGAAGAAAGGAAGTACCCCAGGGTTCGTAGAAGGAAAGAAATCTTAAAAATTAGAGCAGAAATAAATGCAAAAGAAACAAAAGAGACCATAGCAAAAATCAACAAAACCAAAAGCTGGTTCTTTGAAAGGATAAATAAAATTGACAAACCATTAGCCAGACTCATCAAGAAACAAAAGGAGAAAAATCAAATCAATAAAATTAGAAATGAAAATGGAGAGATCACAACAGACAACACAGAAATACAAAGGATCATAAGAGAGTACTATCAACAATTATATGCCAATAAAATGGACAACGAGGAAGAAATGGACAAATTCTTAGAAAAGTACAACTTTCCAAAACTCGATCAGGAAGAAATAGAAAAGCATAACAGACCCATCACAAGCACGGAGATTGAAACTGTAATAAAAAATCTTCCAGCAAACAAAAGCCCAGGTCCAGACGGCTTCACAGCTGAATTCTACCAAAAATTTAGAGAAGAGCTAGCACCTATCCTGCTCAAACTCTTCCAGAAAATTGCAGAGGATGGTAAACTTCCAAACTCATTCTATGAGGCCACCATCACCCTAATACCAAAACCTGACAAAGATCCCACAAAAAAAGAAAACTACAGGCCAATATCACTGATGAACATAGATGCAAAAATCCTTAACAAAATTCTAGCAATCAGAATCCAACAACACATTAAAAAGATCATACACCATGACCAAGTGGGCTTTATCCCAGGGATGCAAGGATTCTTCAATATCCGCAAATCAATCAATGTAATACACCACATTAACAAATTGAAAAATAAAAACCATATGATTATCTCAATAGATGCAGAGAAAGCCTTTGACAAAATTCAACATCCATTTATGATCAAAACTCTCCAGAAAGCAGAAATAGAAGGAACATACCTCAACATAATAAAAGCTATATATGACAAACCCACAGCAAACATTATCCTCAATGGTGAAAAATTGAAAGCATTTCCTCTAAAGTCAGGAACAAGACAAGGGTGCCCACTTTCACCATTACTATTCAACATAGTTTTGGAAGTTTTGGCCACAGCAATCAGAACAGAAAAAGAAATAAAAGGAATCCAAATTGGAAAAGAAGAAGTAAAGCTCTCACTGTTTGCAGATGACATGATCCTCTACATAGAAAACCCTAAAGACTCCACCAGAAAATTACTAGAACTAATCAATGACTATAGTAAAGTTGCAGGATATAAAATCAACACACAGAAATCCCTTGCATTCCTATACACTAATAATGAGCAAACAGAAAAAGAAATTAAGGAAACAATTCCATTCACCATTGCAACGGAAAGAATAAAATACTTAGGAATATATCTACCTAAAGAATCTAAAGACCTATATATAGAAAACTATAAAACACTAGTGAAAGAAATCAAAGAGGACACTAACAGATGGAGAAATATACCATGTTCATGGATTGGAAGAATCAATGTAGTGAAAATGAGTATACTACCCAAAGCAATCTATAGATTCAATGCAATCCCTATCAAGCTACCAACAGCATTCTTCACAGAGCTAGAACAAATAATTTCACAATTTGTATGGAAAAACAAAAAACCTCGAATAGCCAAAGCGATCTTGAGAAAGAAGAATGGAACTGGAGGAATCAACCTACCTGACTTCAGGCTCTACTACAAAGCCACAGTTATCAAGACAGTATGGTACTGGCACAAAGACAGAAATATAGATCAATGGAACAAAATAGAAAGCCCAGAGATAAATCCACGCACATATGGACACCTTATCTTCGACAAAGGAGGCAAGAATATACAATGGATTAAAGACAATCTCTTTAACAAGTGGTGCTGGGAACTCTGGTCAACCACTTGTAAAAGAATGAAACTAGAACACTTTCTAACACCATACACAAAAATAAACTCAAAATGGATTAAAGATCTAAACGTAAGACCAGAAACTATAAAACTCCTAGAGGAGAACCTAGGCAAAACACTCTCTGACATACATCACAGCAGGATCCTCTATGACCCACCTCCCAGAATATTGGAAATAAAAGCAAAAATAAACAAATGGGACCTAATTAACCTTAAAAGCTTCTGCACATCAAAGGAAACTATTAGCAAGGTGAAAAGACAGCCTTCAGAATGGGAGAAGATAATAGCAAATGAAGCAACTGACAAACAACTAATCTCGAGAATATACAAGCAACTCCTACAGCTCAACTCCAGAAAAATAAATGACCCAATCAAAAAATGGGCCAAAGAACTAAATAGACATTTCTCCAAAGAAGACATACAGATGGCTAACAAACACATGAAAAGATGCTCAACATCTCTCATTATCAGAGAAATGCAAATCAAAACCACTATGAGGTACCATTTCACACCAGTCAGAATGGCTGCGATCCAAAAGTCTACAAGTAATAAATGCTGGAGAGGGTGTGGAGAAAAGGGAACCCTCTTCCACTGTTGGTGGGAATGCAAACTAGTACAGCCACTATGGAGAACAGTGTGGAGATTCCTTAAAAAACTGGAAATAGACATGCCTTATGATCCAGCAATCCCACTGCTGGGCATACACACTGAGAAAACCAGAAGGGAAAGAGACACGTGTACCCCAATGTCCATCGCAGCACTGTTTATAATAGCCAGGACATGGAAGCAACCTAGATGTCCATCAGCAGATGAATGGATAAGAAAGCTGTGGTACATATACACAATGGAGTATTACTCAGCCATTCAAAAGAATACATTTGAATCAGTTCTAATGAGGTGGATGAAACTGGAGCCTATTATACAGAGTGAAGTAAGCCAGAAAGAAAAACACCAATACAGTATACTAACGCATATATATGGAATTTAGAAAGATGGTAACAATAACCCTGTGTACGAGACAGCAAAAGAGACACTGATGTATAGAACAGTCTTATGGACTCTGTGGGAGAGGGAGAGGGTGGGAAGATTTGGGAGAATGGCATTGAAACATGTAAAATATCATGTATGAAATGAGTTGCCAGTCCAGGTTCGATGCACGATACTGGATGCTTGGGGCTGGTGCACTGGGACGACCCAGAGGGATGGAATGGGGAGGGAGGAGGGAGGAGGGTTCAGGATGGGGAACACATCTATACCTGTGGCGGATTCATTTTGATATTTGGCAAATCTAATACAGTTATGTAAAGTTTAAAAATAAAATAAAATTAAAAAAAAAAACAACAAAAAAAATAAAAATAAAAGTAAGTTGAAATATCATCAAAAAAAAAAAAAAAAAAAAAGGGCACGGGTTCAATCGCTGTTCAGGGAACCATGCTTCCACAACCTGCATAGTGCCCCCCGGGGGGGAAGAAAAATTCTCTGTGAGTGGTGATCTTGTTTGTAACGTGCACTGGGATTGGGCCACCATCACTGCTCTTCCTTTGGGAATACATTGCTCCCAAAATTTTCTTAGCAAAAAGGTGTCCTAGTCATTATTTGGTTTTTTTTCCTCCAAACATTATTGTACTCCCTGGGAGTGCTAATTGTGGGTTTTAGGTGTATCAGCACTTCGTTCCTTCTGAGCACCTTTAGCCGACAGCATAGGCGAGTGATGCAACAATCCCTTTTATGAGGTAGGTGGCCAGGAGTTGATTCCTGCCTACCTTTCTCGGGGGGACTTTCACATTCACCACCCCTATGTGACAACCTCTTCCTTTCTGGGTCTGGCAATCTAGACCTTAATGTCATTCCACACCCCAAACAAAGGCTGTAACACCATACCACTACTCCTTGCCCTTGAAATCAAATGTTAATCAGGGTTATCCATCTTCAGTGCAGACTCCTGACCCAATCCAGACCACTACTCTCTGACTAACTGGGGACCAGAGGGTCTGTTCCCCAACCTCTCGGGACCCCATATCCCTCCCATCTCCAGTGCCCACCTCTTCTCTTCTTTCCCTACCTTCCACCAGAAAAGTCACACACCCGCAATTATCTTTTCCCCATTTGATGTTTATTGTAATTGCAGCCATCAGTTTACTATGTTACTGTGAGAGTCTTTCCTTGGTTGGCCATTTCTACGAAAGCAGACCTCTGGAGGCACAGTTCTACACTGTCTGACCTTTTCGAGTCAGTTACTGGCTGCCCAGCTTGTACTTCTCCAGGGTCTCTTATTCTGGGGCGGCTGAGCTTATCTTCTCTTTGGATTCTGCCTCCTTCTTTGATCCCGCCTCATATTTTGGCACCTTTTACGGCTTTGATTCAGTTTCTTACGTGCACAGGAACAGGGAAAACAGTTGAGTTTTCTGGTTGTCTTCACCTTCTTCGACTGAGTGGCATATGGTCGGATTTTCTTTCTCAAGGTTCCTTGAAGAGGTCTTCTGACCCTCATGGTCATATTTCGTGCCTGGAAAGACAAGACAAGGGTATGAGACTTTAGGAAAGAAAAAAGTGGAGTTGGAAGGGAGATTTCATGAAAAAGGGATGTGGGCTAATGAGGGCTTTTGTGCCAGGCAAGGGTGGGTAGAGGTTTGGGGCAGCAAAGTCAATGGAGAACATGGGGAGCTTAGTTGGAATCATCTTACTTTCACACTGCCTCGGTACCTCCATTGACAAAGGGTCTTCTTTTGTCCATTCATCCTTGAGGCAAACCGCCTTTTACTCTTCTTGACTGCCGTGGGTTCCTGATTCCCTTAGTCAGGATGATGCCAAGAAGTGGCCTAACCTAGAATCTCTGCCTCTGGTCTCCCTATTTATACCCTTTCAGGACAATGAGGAGCCACACCCTTCAATCTGATTGGTCAGTTAGGCACCACCCCAGCCAAGAGCATCTTGGGGGGCTTAGACATCACAATGTACCACTGTGCCCATCAACATGGGTTGGTGGATGCTGAGGGAGGCCATTTTATAACTTCTCCACTGCTGACACCTCTGTGTGTCTGATTCTGGGGAATGGTGATTCAGGGCCATGGTGTTTCTCCTCATGACCTTCAAACTCCCTTTCAGTTCCCTTTATCCTTTGACTTATTTGTGGCACTTCAACACTCCTGCCTCCTTCATCCCTCTGTAAACATCTTCCAAACACTTTCTGTCCCACTTCAGCCTTTCAGAGTAATCACTTCATCTCTAGCCCACCTTCTGCCTGTTGGGGTTTCCTGAGGGGCTTAAGGAACTTAAGAGCAAGCACTTAAGGTGGAAAAGGGTAATTAAGAACAAGTTGGGTGTTTGATCTCCTGTGATGAGCTTTAACCACCCCCAGACTTGGTGAATGCTCAGTCTGTTGCCCAAAGTTTAATACACAGTCTCCCTCAGAGGACACATCAGAACAAAGACACTTCTACATCTCTCATCCTCTAAATTTTGTTGGGACACTTCAACACTCATATTGAGCCAGGAAACTCAACTTGCCCCATCTGTAAGAAATTCATTCCTGATTATTATTATTATTATTATTAATTTTTTTAAGGAAAGTGCTCAAAGTCAAAATCAGTTCACCACTCTAGCACTGAGTCTTGACTAAATCATTTCCCCAGTCATACCTACTTGTCAGTTATCAGAAGGTAGGGCCCATTGCAGGCCTGACCAATAGCTGAGCAGGACAAGTACCTGCAGGTAGCTCAGTGATAGTTGGTTGCTTGTGGGTGGGGCCAATGAGGCACTGACCAATGGCTGAGCAAGCTATGTTGCCTAGGAACAGGATGCAGAGTAATAAGGCACAGCAATGGCTACCTGCGAAGGGCTGTGCTCTGTTACATAAGGACACTTTGGGTCCAGTGTGCTGGAATCTTTTTGATTGACTCATTTCCGACCTCAGATTTGATTTCACATAATTAGTTAACTTTTGCATATCATACTTTTCATTATATTCCCAGGCATAGCTGTCACCAGTGCTATCATCTCTATGCCTCTCCAACAGCTGCCACTTGATCACATGCTCAGCATATAGTATAAATAGTTCAAAGCCAACAAGAATGTGAAGTCCAGCCCACCCTGAAAACTTTTACAAACCTTAAATTCACAGTGATTCTTATACTCTTTGCAGTGTAACAGAGCAGGATGAGCACAGCCCTTAACAGGAAGCCATTGGTGTGCTTCATTTCAAGCCATCCTGTCCCTAGGCAACAGGTGCTGTTCAAACATTGCTAGGTGCCTCAGAGGGCCCCATTCACAAGCAGCCAACTGTCATTGAGTGACCATTAGTTGTCCTGCTTAGCTGTTGGTCAGCACCACAGTGGGCCCTGCCCACAGGTTACTTACTATCAATGAGGGGGCCATAGGGAAAGTGATTAAGTCAAGGGTGGTGTGGCGGTCATCAGGAGGAGACTGAGATAAGAGGCAGATTCAGGCCTCATTCTGGAGGCCCTGGAGCTCACGCAGACTTGGGCCATTGGGCGAGCTGGAGGGCCCAGGGAATACACTGGGGACTAGATGTTGTAGCCCTCCATAGCCCTCACTAAGGCCCTCCACTAGCCTTGGCCAAAGCCTTGAGGAGCAGTGTACCTCTCCCGCATCCCTGTCGCTGCGACCTACTAGCAGTGGTTTTCTTTCTGGGTCTCTGTCTGTGAGAACTGGTCTCCCCCTATGGGTGCCCTGAGGACGGACACTGAGGACCTATTATGTTGGATGCCTGTCTCCGTCAGGGGTGACGGCTGGGCAGAGTGTGGGAACCTGGCACTGAAGGAGCTGCTGGCTGAGATCTGCTTCCTCTTAACCAGCACTGGGACATTGCAGGGTGAAAGCTGTGCCTTGAGACTGCCCTTTCTTGTCAGGACAGAAAATAACATTCATCTAGTAGAGGTTTATAGGAACATCATTACCTGACTATGACCTAACCTTAAGCACAAAGGATATGACACCAAGAAGTCTGCAGCAACTTACCACCACTCTCCCTAACATTTAATTTTACATGCACTTACTGAAAACTTTTACTAACTTTGGGGTCTTAGGGCATGAACCACCCATCTCCTTGTATGAATCTTTAATCAACCTTTCTCTGTTCCAAACTTTAAGGTTAAGTTTTGATGGGCCTCCTTCTGCGTCAGGCACATGGACTTGCAATTTGAATAACAACGGTATTGTCTAAGGACAGACTTTGCCTCTCTTAAACAACGGCAGAGACTGGCCAAGTGCTCACAATTATCCATAAAATACACGCTGACTCGGCTTGGCTAAACTTTAGCCAAGCTTCTCTCCTCTGAACTTCAGCTTTCGCCCAAACTTGAGCAAGCGCTAAGATTCAAACTTTTCTGTCTCCCTTAACAGCTCATTCTGAGAATCAGCTCACTATCAGAGAGAAACAATTGTTGTAAAACAGCCCCATCATGCTGTCTGCTCATCCATCCCCCTACTGGCCCCATCACACACACACACACACACACACACACACACACAGAGTTCCTGCTGACCCTACTCATACTTCCATGTTAAAGAAACTTCTTTTTCTGTTCTACTTTCAGACATGTCAGGATCTGTGCTCAAAACACTTTCCCAAATGCAATCAGTTCCGTTCAATGGCTCAGTCAATTCTGACTCTCTGAGACCCTATTGTCTGCAGCACATCAGGCTTCACTGTCCATCACCAACTCCCAGAGCTTGCTTAAAATTCAAGCCCATCAAGAGGGTGATGCCATCCAACCATCTCATCCTTTGTCGTCCCCTTCTCCTCTGGCCTTCAATCTTTCCCTGCCTCAGGGTCTTTTCCAATGAGTCAGTCTTTGTCTCAGATGGCCAAAGTATTAGAGTTTCAGCATTACCCCTTCCAATGAATATTCAGGACTGATTTCCTCTAGCATTGACTGCATTGATTTCCTTGCAATCCAAAGGACTCTCGAGAGTCTTTCCCAAAACCACAGTTCAAAACCATCAGTTCTTCAGTGCTCAGCTTTCTTTATGGTCCAGCTCTCCCATGCATACATGATGACTGTTGGGAAAACTTAGCTTTGACATATGGACCTTTGTTGGTAAAGTAATGTCTCTTCCTTTAATACACTGTCTAGGTGGGTCATAGCTTTTCTTCCAAGGAGTAAGTGTCTTTCCCTTTCATGGCTGCAGTCACCATCTGCAGTGGTTTTGGAGCCCCAAAAAGAAAGCCTGACACTGGATCAACTGTTTCCCCATCTATTTCCCATGAAGTGTTGGGACCAGATGCCATGATCTGCGTTTTATGAATGTTGAGTTTTAAGCCAACATTTTCTCTCTCCTCTTTCACTTTCATCCAGAGCCCTTTTATTTCCTCTTCACTTTCTGCCATAAGGGTGGTGTCATCTGCATATCTGAGGTTATTGATATTTCTCCTGGCAATCTTGAGTCCAGCATGTGCTTCTTCCAGCCCAGCGTTTCTCATGTTGTACACTGCATAGAGTTTAAGTGAGTCGGGGCACAATATACAGCCTTGACATACTCCTTTTCCTATTTGGAACCAGGCTGTTGTTCCATGTCCACCTCTAACTGTTGCTTCCACACCTGCATACAAGTTTCTCAAGAGGCAGGTCAGGTGGTCTGTTATTCCTGTCTCTTCCAGTATTTTCCACAGTTTATTGTGGTCCACACAGTCAAAGGCTTCGTCATAGTCAATAAAGCAGAAATAGATGTTTTTTCTGAACTCTCTTGCTGTTTGGATGATCCAAGAAAAGACCAATACATAGAAAACTGTAAAGCACTGAAGAAAGAAATCAAAGATCACACAGATAGATGGAGAAATATACCATGTTCATGGATCAGAATGATCAATATAGTGAAAATGAGTACACAACACAAAGCAATCTATTAATTCAATGCAATCCCTATCAAGCTACCAATGGTATTTTTCACAGAACTAGAACAAATAGCTTCACAGTTTGTATGGAAATACAGAAAACCTGGAATAGCCCAAAGCAACATTGCCAAAGAAGAATGGAACTGGAGGAAACAACCTACCTGACTTCAGGCTCTACTACAATGCTACCGTCATCAAAACAATATGGTACTGGTACAGAGGCAGAAATACAGTTCAAGGGAACAAAATTGAAAGCCCAGCGATAAATCCACGCACCTATGGACACTTTATATTTGAGAAAGGAGGCAAGAATATACAATGGAGAAAAGACAACCTCTTTAAGAAGAGGTGCTGGGAAAAATGGTCAACCACTTGTAAAAGAATGAAACTAGAACACTGTCTTACACCATACAGAGAATAACTTCAAAATGGATTAAAGATCGAAACATAAGAGCAGAAACTATAAAACTCCTAGAGGCAAACATAGCCAAAACACTCTCTGACATAAATCACAGCAGGATACTCTATGACCCACCTCCCAGATTAATGGATATAAATGAACAGGACCAAATTATATAGCAAAATAGCCCAAGTAAATGAATAGGGCCAAATTAAATTCAAAAGCTTTTGCACAACAAAGGAAAGTATAAGCAAGGTGAAAATACGGCCTTCAGAATGGGAGGAAGTAAGAGCAAACAAAGCAGCTGACAAAGACATAATCACAAACATATAAAAGCTGCTCCCACAGCTCAATTGCAGACCAAGGAATGACCAATTCAAAAAACGGGCCGACGAACTAAACAGACATTTCTCCCAAGAAGACATACAGATGGCGAACAAACACATGAAGAGATGCTCATCATCACTCATTATCAGAGAAATGCAAATCCAGACGACCTTGAGGTACCCTCTCACGCTGGTCAGAATGGCTGTTACCCAAAAGTCTACAAACAATAAATGCTGGAGAGGGTGTGGAGAAAAGGGAACCCTCTCACGTTGTTGGTGGGAATGCAATTGAGTACAGCCACTACCGAGAATAGTGTGGAGACTCCGTAAAAAACTGAAGATAGAACTGCCATATGACCCAGGAATCCCACTGCTGGGCATGCACACCGAGGACACCAGCATTGAAAGAATCACGTGTACCCCAAATTTCAGCGCAGCACTGTTAATAATATCCAGGACATGTAAGCAACCTAGAAGTCCATCAGCTGACTAAAGGATAAGAAAGCTGCTGTACATATACACTATGGAATGTAACTCATTCATTACAAAGAATACGTTTGAATCACTTCGAAGGAGGTGGATGAAACTGGAGCCTCTTATACAGAGTGAAGGACGTCAAAAAGAAACACACCAATACAGTACACTAACACATATATATGGAATTCAGAAAGATGGCAAGGATAACCCTATATGCGAGAGAGCAAAAGAGACACAGATATATAGAAGAGTCTTTTGGACTCCGTGGGAGAAGGCGAGGGTAGGATGATTTGAGAGAAGAGCATTGAAACATGTATATTATTCTATGAGAACCAGATCACCAGTCCAGGTTTGATGCATGAGACTAGGTGCTCAGGGCTGGTGCACTGGGATGACCCTGAGGCATGGGATGGGGAGGGAGGTGGGAGGGGGGATTCAGGATGGGAAACCCATGGACACCCATGGCTGATTCATGTCAATGTATGGCAAAAACCACTACAATATTGCAACGTAATTAGCCTCAAATCAAAATAAATAAATTTAGAAAAAAGAACCCAAAAAAGAAAAACGGAAAGAAAGGACAGCACACCCAGGGGGTCTTTCACTTTTATTGATTTTAAATCACATTCAGTGACTGACTGTGAATCATCACTGGGGTCTCCCAGGAGTTAGAGTGCCAGAAAGATTTAATTAGGGAGCTGCAGTCCAGATAAAAGATAACATATCGTTGAGTTAAAATCTGAACTCAACTCGTTTGATGCCTATGGTGAAACTCTGTTTTAGTTCTGTCTAAAAAGCTTTCTGAAGACACGCAGGATTCTTATGGTCAGAGACTGCCTGATGTATCTCCATAATTGTTTGACTATTCCTTGGACCTTTTAAAACATTTCAAAATGAAAGTTAACACAAACTTAAATATCTCGTACTCTTCCTTTTAAACCATGATAAACTTGTAGAATTTGGACTAACAAAAGACTTTATTGGGGAAGAATGTTTTAGGAGTGTAGTTATTTTGAAATCCTAGGGTATGGTGATAATTAAAAGACCAGCTTTTACTCAGTCTTATGTTAGTACTTATGTAAAATTTCACTGTACAGACTTCCATGACTGCCCAGTGCTTAGGACTCCGTGCTTTCCCTAAAAGGGCACGGGTTCAATGGAGGCTGAACAACACGCTGCTGAATAACCAACAAATCACAGAAAAAATCAAAAAAGAAATCAAAATTTGCATAGAAACGAATGAAAATGAAAACACAACAACCCAAAACCTGTGGGACACGGTAAAAGCAGTCCTAAGGGGAAAGTTCATAGCAATACAGGCACACCTCAAGAAACAAGAAAAAAGTCAAACAAATAACCTAACTCTACACCTAAAGCAACTAGAAAAGGAAGAAAGGAAGAACCCCAGGGTTCGTAGAAGGAAAGAAATCTTAAAAATTAGAGCAGAAATAAATGCAAAAGAAACAAAAGAGACCATAGCAAAAATCAACAAAACCAAAAGCTGGTTCTTTGAAAGGATAAATAAAATTGACAAACCATTAGCCAGACTCATCAAGAAACAAAAGGAGAAAAATCAAATCAATAAAATTAGAAATGAAAATGGAGAGATCACAACAGACAACACAGAAATACAAAGGATCATAAGAGAGTACTATCAACAATTATATGCCAATAAAATGGACAACGAGGAAGAAATGGACAAATTCTTAGAAAAGTACAACTTTCCAAAACTCGATCAGGAAGAAATAGAAAAGCATAACAGACCCATCACAAGCACGGAGATTGAAACTGTAATAAAAAATCTTCCAGCAAACAAAAGCCCAGGTCCAGACGGCTTCACAGCTGAATTCTACCAAAAATTTAGAGAAGAGCTAGCACCTATCCTGCTCAAACTCTTCCAGAAAATTGCAGAGGATGGTAAACTTCCAAACTCATTCTATGAGGCCACCATCACCCTAATACCAAAACCTGACAAAGATCCCACAAAAAAAGAAAACTACAGGCCAATATCACTGATGAACATAGATGCAAAAATCCTTAACAAAATTCTAGCAATCAGAATCCAACAACACATTAAAAAGATCATACACCATGACCAAGTGGGCTTTATCCCAGGGATGCAAGGATTCTTCAATATCCGCAAATCAATC
Source organism: Bubalus kerabau (assembly GCF_029407905.1). NCBI lineage: Eukaryota > Metazoa > Chordata > Mammalia > Artiodactyla > Bovidae > Bubalus > Bubalus kerabau. Next base: position 36,887,501 of record NC_073647.1, on the reverse strand, counting down.
AATGTAATACACCACATTAACAAATTGAAAAATAAAAACCATATGATTATCTCAATAGATGCAGAGAAAGCCTTTGACAAAATTCAACATCCATTTATGATCAAAACTCTCCAGAAAGCAGGAATAGAAGGAACATACCTCAACATAATAAAAGCTATATATGACAAACCCACAGCAAACATTATCCTCAATGGTGAAAAATTGAAAGCATTTCCTCTAAAGTCAGGAACAAGACAAGGGTGCCCACTTTCACCATTACTATTCAACATAGTTTTGGAAGTTTTGGCCACAGCAATCAGAACAGAAAAAGAAATAAAAGGAATCCAAATTGGAAAAGAAGAAGTAAAGCTCTCACTGTTTGCAGATGACATGATCCTCTACATAGAAAACCCTAAAGACTCCACCAGAAAATTACTAGAACTAATCAATGACTATAGTAAAGTTGCAGGATATAAAATCAACACACAGAAATCCCTTGCATTCCTATACACTAATAATGAGCAAACAGAAAAAGAAATTAAGGAAACAATTCCATTCACCATTGCAACGGAAAGAATAAAATACTTAGGAATATATCTACCTAAAGAATATAAAGACCTATATATAGAAAACTATAAAACACTAGTGAAAGAAATCAAAGAGGACACTAACAGATGGAGAAATATACCATGTTCATGGATTGGAAGAATCAATGTAGTGAAAATGAGTATACTACCCAAAGCAATCTATAGATTCAATGCAATCCCTATCAAGCTACCAACAGCATTCTTCACAGAGCTAGAACAAATAATTTCACAATTTGTATGGAAAAACAAAAAACCTCGAATAGCCAAAGCGATCTTGAGAAAGAAGAATGGAACTGGAGGAATCAACCTACCTGACTTCAGGCTCTACTACAAAGCCACAGTTATCAAGACAGTATGGTACTGGCACAAAGACAGAAATATAGATCAATGGAACAAAATAGAAAGCCCAGAGATAAATCCACGCACATATGGACACCTTATCTTCGACAAAGGAGGCAAGAATATACAATGGATTAAAGACAATCTCTTTAACAAGTGGTGCTGGGAACTCTGGTCAACCACTTGTAAAAGAATGAAACTAGAACACTTTCTAACACCATACACAAAAATAAACTCAAAATGGATTAAAGATCTAAACGTAAGACCAGAAACTATAAAACTCCTAGAGGAGAACCTAGGCAAAACACTCTCTGACATACATCACAGCAGGATCCTCTATGACCCACCTCCCAGAATATTGGAAATAAAAGCAAAAATAAACAAATGGGACCTAATTAACCTTAAAAGCTTCTGCACATCAAAGGAAACTATTAGCAAGGTGAAAAGACAGCCTTCAGAATGGGAGAAGATAATAGCAAATGAAGCAACTGACAAACAACTAATCTCGAGAATATACAAGCAACTCCTACAGCTCAACTCCAGAAAAATAAATGACCCAATCAAAAAATGGGCCAAAGAACTAAATAGACATTTCTCCAAAGAAGACATACAGATGGCTAACAAACACATGAAAAGATGCTCAACATCTCTCATTATCAGAGAAATGCAAATCAAAACCACTATGAGGTACCATTTCACACCAGTCAGAATGGCTGCGATCCAAAAGTCTACAAGTAATAAATGCTGGAGAGGGTGTGGAGAAAAGGGAACCCTCTTCCACTGTTGGTGGGAATGCAAACTAGTACAGCCACTATGGAGAACAGTGTGGAGATTCCTTAAAAAACTGGAAATAGACATGCCTTATGATCCAGCAATCCCACTGCTGGGCATACACACTGAGAAAACCAGAAGGGAAAGAGACACGTGTACCCCAATGTCCATCGCAGCACTGTTTATAATAGCCAGGACATGGAAGCAACCTAGATGTCCATCAGCAGATGAATGGATAAGAAAGCTGTGGTACATATACACAATGGAGTATTACTCAGCCATTCAAAAGAATACATTTGAATCAGTTCTAATGAGGTGGATGAAACTGGAGCCTATTATACAGAGTGAAGTAAGCCAGAAAGAAAAACACCAATACAGTATACTAACGCATATATATGGAATTTAGAAAGATGGTAACAATAACCCTGTGTACGAGACAGCAAAAGAGACACTGATGTATAGAACAGTCTTATGGACTCTGTGGGAGAGGGAGAGGGTGGGAAGATTTGGGAGAATGGCATTGAAACATGTAAAATATCATGTATGAAATGAGTTGCCAGTCCAGGTTCGATGCACGATACTGGATGCTTGGGGCTGGTGCACTGGGACGACCCAGAGGGATGGAATGGGGAGGGAGGAGGGAGGAGGGTTCAGGATGGGGAACACATCTATACCTGTGGCGGATTCATTTTGATATTTGGCAAATCTAATACAGTTATGTAAAGTTTAAAAATAAAATAAAATTAAAAAAAAAACAACAAAAAAAATAAAAATAAAAGTAAGTTGAAATATCATCAAAAAAAAAAAAAAAAAAAAAGGGCACGGGTTCAATCGCTGTTCAGGGAACCATGCTTCCACAACCTGCATAGTGCCCCCCGGGGGGGAAGAAAAATTCTCTGTGAGTGGTGATCTTGTTTGTAACGTGCACTGGGATTGGGCCACCATCACTGCTCTTCCTTTGGGAATACATTGCTCCCAAAATTTTCTTAGCAAAAAGGTGTCCTAGTCATTATTTGGTTTTTTTTCCTCCAAACATTATTGTACTCCCTGGGAGTGCTAATTGTGGGTTTTAGGTGTATCAGCACTTCGTTCCTTCTGAGCACCTTTAGCCGACAGCATAGGCGAGTGATGCAACAATCCCTTTTATGAGGTAGGTGGCCAGGAGTTGATTCCTGCCTACCTTTCTCGGGGGGACTTTCACATTCACCAACCCTATGTGACAACCTCTTCCTTTCTGGGTCTGGCAATCTAGACCTTAATGTCATTCCACACCCCAAACAAAGGCTGTAACACCATACCACTACTCCTTGCCCTTGAAATCAAATGTTAATCAGGGTTATCCATCTTCAGTGCAGACTCCTGACCCAATCCAGACCACTACTCTCTGACTAACTGGGGACCAGAGGGTCTGTTCCCCAACCTCTCGGGACCCCATATCCCTCCCATCTCCAGTGCCCACCTCTTCTCTTCTTTCCCTACCTTCCACCAGAAAAGTCACACACCCGCAATTATCTTTTCCCCATTTGATGTTTATTGTAATTGCAGCCATCAGTTTACTATGTTAGTGTGAGAGTCTTTCCTTGGTTGGCCATTTCTACGAAAGCAGACCTCTGGAGGCACAGTTCTACACTGTCTGACCTTTTCGAGTCAGTTACTGGCTGCCCAGCTTGTACTTCTCCAGGGTCTCTTATTCTGGGGCGGCTGAGCTTATCTTCTCTTTGGATTCTGCCTCCTTCTTTGATCCCGCCTCATATTTTGGCACCTTTTACGGCTTTGATTCAGTTTCTTACGTGCACAGGAACAGGGAAAACAGTTGAGTTTTCTGGTTGTCTTCACCTTCTTCGACTGAGTGGCATATGGTCGGATTTTCTTTCTCAAGGTTCCTTGAAGAGGTCTTCTGACCCTCATGGTCATATTTCGTGCCTGGAAAGACAAGACAAGGGTATGAGACTTTAGGAAAGAAAAAAGTGGAGTTGGAAGGGAGATTTCATGAAAAAGGGATGTGGGCTAATGAGGGCTTTTGTGCCAGGCAAGGGTGGGTAGAGGTTTGGGGCAGCAAAGTCAATGGAGAACATGGGGAGCTTAGTTGGAATCATCTTACTTTCACACTGCCTCGGTACCTCCATTGACAAAGGGTCTTCTTTTGTCCATTCATCCTTGAGGCAAACCGCCTTTTACTCTTCTTGACTGCCGTGGGTTCCTGATTCCCTTAGTCAGGATGATGCCAAGAAGTGGCCTAACCTAGAATCTCTGCCTCTGGTCTCCCTATTTATACCCTTTCAGGACAATGAGGAGCCACACCCTTCAATCTGATTGGTCAGTTAGGCACCACCCCAGCCAAGAGCATCTTGGGGGGCTTAGACATCACAATGTACCACTGTGCCCATCAACATGGGTTGGTGGATGCTGAGGGAGGCCATTTTATAACTTCTCCACTGCTGACACCTCTGTGTGTCTGATTCTGGGGAATGGTGATTCAGGGCCATGGTGTTTCTCCTCATGACCTTCAAACTCCCTTTCAGTTCCCTTTATCCTTTGACTTATTTGTGGCACTTCAACACTCCTGCCTCCTTCATCCCTCTGTAAACATCTTCCAAACACTTTCTGTCCCACTTCAGCCTTTCAGAGTAATCACTTCATCTCTAGCCCACCTTCTGCCTGTTGGGGTTTCCTGAGGGGCTTAAGGAACTTAAGAGCAAGCACTTAAGGTGGAAAAGGGTAATTAAGAACAAGTTGGGTGTTTGATCTCCTGTGATGAGCTTTAACCACCCCCAGACTTGGTGAATGCTCAGTCTGTTGCCCAAAGTTTAATACACAGTCTCCCTCAGAGGACACATCAGAACAAAGACACTTCTACATCTCTCATCCTCTAAATTTTGTTGGGACACTTCAACACTCATATTGAGCCAGGAAACTCAACTTGCCCCATCTATAAGAAATTCATTCCTGATTATTATTATTATTATTATTAATTTTTTTAAGGAAAGTGCTCAAAGTCAAAATCAGTTCACCACTCTAGCACTGAGTCTTGACTAAATCATTTCCCCAGTCATACCTACTTGTCAGTTATCAGAAGGTAGGGCCCATTGCAGGCCTGACCAATAGCTGAGCAGGACAAGTACCTGCAGGTAGCTCAGTGATAGTTGGTTGCTTGTGGGTGGGGCCAATGAGGCACTGACCAATGGCTGAGCAAGCTATGTTGCCTAGGAACAGGATGCAGAGTAATAAGGCACAGCAATGGCTACCTGCGAAGGGCTGTGCTCTGTTACATAAGGACACTTTGGGTCCAGTGTGCTGGAATCTTTTTGATTGACTCATTTCCGACCTCAGATTTGATTTCACATAATTAGTTAACTTTTGCATATCATACTTTTCATTATATTCCCAGGCATAGCTGTCACCAGTGCTATCATCTCTATGCCTCTCCAACAGCTGCCACTTGATCACATGCTCAGCATATAGTATAAATAGTTCAAAGCCAACAAGAATGTGTAGTCCAGCCCACCCTGAAAACTTTGACAAACCTTAAATTCACAGTCATTCTTATACTCTTTGCAGTGTAACAGAGCAGGATGAGCACAGCCCTTAACAGGAAGCCATTGGTGTGCTTCATTTCAAGCCATCCTGTCCCTAGGCAACAGGTGCTGTTCAAACATTGCTAGGTGCCTCAGAGGGCCCCATTCACAAGCAGCCAACTGTCAATGAGTGACCATTAGTTGTCCTGCTTAGCTGTTGGTCAGCACCACAGTGGGCCCTGCCCACAGGTTACTTACTATCAATGAGGGGGCCATAGGGAAAGTGATTAAGTCAAGGGTGGTGTGGCGGTCATCAGGAGGAGACTGAGATAAGAGGCAGATTCAGGCCTCATTCTGGAGGCCCTGGAGCTCACGCAGACTTGGGCCATTGGGCGAGCTGGAGGGCCCAGGGAATACACTGGGGACTAGATGTTGTAGCCCTCCATAGCCCTCACTAAGGCCCTCCACTAGCCTTGGCCAAAGCCTTGAGGAGCAGTGTACCTCTCCCGCATCCCTGTCGCTGCGACCTACTAGCAGTGGTTTTCTTTCTGGGTCTCTGTCTGTGAGAACTGGTCTCCCCCTATGGGTGCCCTGAGGACGGACACTGAGGACCTATTATGTTGGATGCCTGTCTCCGTCAGGGGTGACGGCTGGGCAGAGTGTGGGAACCTGGCACTGAAGGAGCTGCTGGCTGAGATCTGCTTCCTCTTAACCAGCACTGGGACATTGCAGGGTGAAAGCTGTGCCTTGAGACTGCCCTTTCTTGTCAGGACAGAAAATAACATTCATCTAGTAGAGGTTTATAGGAACATCATTACCTGACTATGACCTAACCTTAAGCACAAAGGATATGACACCAAGAAGTCTGCAGCAACTAACCACCACTCTCCCTAACATTTAATTTTACATGCACTTACTGAAAACTTTTACTAACTTTGGGGTCTTAGGGTATGAACCACCCATCTCCTTGTATGAATCTTTAATCAACCTTTCTCTGTTCCAAACTTTAAGGTTAAGTTTTGATGGGCCTCCTTCTGCGTCAGGCACATGGACTTGCAATTTGAATAACAACGGTATTGTCTAAGGACAGACTTTGCCTCTCTTAAACAACGGCAGAGACTGGCCAAGTGCTCACAATTATCCATAAAATACACGCTGACTCGGCTTGGCTAAACTTTAGCCAAGCTTCTCTCCTCTGAACTTCAGCTTTCGCCCAAACTTGAGCAAGCGCTAAGATTCAAACTTTTCTGTCTCCCTTAACAGCTCATTCTGAGAATCAGCTCACTATCAGAGAGAAACAATTGTTGTAAAACAGCCCCATCATGCTGTCTGCTCATCCATCCCCCTACTGGCCCCATCACACACACACACACACACACACACACACACAGAGTTCCTGCTGACCCTACTCATACTTCCATGTTAAAGAAACTTCTTTTTCTGTTCTACTTTCAGACATGTCAGGATCTGTGCTCAAAACACTTTCCCAAATGCAATCAGTTCCGTTCAATGGCTCAGTCAATTCTGACTCTCTGAGACCCTATTGTCTGCAGCACATCAGGCTTCACTGTCCATCACCAACTCCCAGAGCTTGCTTAAAATTCAAGCCCATCAAGAGGGTGATGCCATCCAACCATCTCATCCTTTGTCGTCCCCTTCTCCTCTGGCCTTCAATCTTTCCCTGCCTCAGGGTCTTTTCCAATGAGTCAGTCTTTGTCTCAGATGGCCAAAGTATTAGAGTTTCAGCATTACCCCTTCCAATGAATATTCAGGACTGATTTCCTCTAGCATTGACTGCATTGATTTCCTTGCAATCCAAAGGACTCTCGAGAGTCTTTCCCAAAACCACAGTTCAAAACCATCAGTTCTTCAGTGCTCAGCTTTCTTTATGGTCCAGCTCTCCCATGCATACATGATGACTGTTGGGAAAACTTAGCTTTGACATATGGACCTTTGTTGGTAAAGTAATGTCTCTTCCTTTAATACACTGTCTAGGTGGGTCATAGCTTTTCTTCCAAGGAGTAAGCGTCTTTCCCTTTCATGGCTGCAGTCACCATCTGCAGTGGTTTTGGAGCCCCAAAAAGAAAGCCTGACACTGGATCAACTGTTTCCCCATCTATTTCCCATGAAGTGTTGGGACCAGATGCCATGATCTGCGTTTTATGAATGTTGAGTTTTAAGCCAACATTTTCTCTCTCCTCTTTCACTTTCATCCAGAGCCCTTTTATTTCCTCTTCACTTTCTGCCATAAGGGTGGTGTCATCTGCATATCTGAGGTTATTGATATTTCTCCTGGCAATCTTGAGTCCAGCATGTGCTTCTTCCAGCCCAGCGTTTCTCATGTTGTACACTGCATAGAGTTTAAGTGAGTCGGGGCACAATATACAGCCTTGACATACTCCTTTTCCTATTTGGAACCAGGCTGTTGTTCCATGTCCACCTCTAACTGTTGCTTCCACACCTGCATACAAGTTTCTCAAGAGGCAGGTCAGGTGGTCTGTTATTCCTGTCTCTTCCAGTATTTTCCACAGTTTATTGTGGTCCACACAGTCAAAGGCTTCGTCATAGTCAATAAAGCAGAAATAGATGTTTTTTCTGAACTCTCTTGCTGTTTGGATGATCCAAGAAAAGACCAATACATAGAAAACTGTAAAGCACTGAAGAAAGAAATCAAAGATCACACAGATAGATGGAGAAATATACCATGTTCATGGATCAGAATGATCAATATAGTGAAAATGAGTACACAACACAAAGCAATCTATTAATTCAATGCAATCCCTATCAAGCTACCAATGGTATTTTTCACAGAACTAGAACAAATAGCTTCACAGTTTGTATGGAAATACAGAAAACCTGGAATAGCCCAAAGCAACCTTGCCAAAGAAGAATGGAACTGGAGGAAACAACCTACCTGACTTCAGGCTCTACTACAATGCTACCGTCATCAAAACAATATGGTACTGGTACAGAGGCAGAAATACAGTTCAAGGGAACAAAATTGAAAGCCCAGCGATAAATCCACGCACCTATGGACACTTTATATTTGAGAAAGGAGGCAAGAATATACAATGGAGAAAAGACAACCTCTTTAAGAAGAGGTGCTGGGAAAAATGGTCAACCACTTGTAAAAGAATGAAACTAGAACACTGTCTTACACCATACAGAGAATAACTTCAAAATGGATTAAAGATCGAAACATAAGAGCAGAAACTATAAAACTCCTAGAGGCAAACATAGCCAAAACACTCTCTGACATAAATCACAGCAGGATACTCTATGACCCACCTCCCAGATTAATGGATATAAATGAACAGGACCAAATTATATAGCAAAATAGCCCAAGTAAATGAATAGGGCCAAATTAAATTCAAAAGCTTTTGCACAACAAAGGAAAGTATAAGCAAGGTGAAAATACGGCCTTCAGAATGGGAGGAAGTAAGAGCAAACAAAGCATCTGACAAAGACATAATCTAAAAAAATTAAAAGTTGCTCCCACAGCTCAATTGCAGACCAAGGAATGACCAATTCAAAAAACGGGCCGACGAACTAAACAGACATTTCTCCCAAGAAGACATACAGATGGCGAACAAACACATGAAGAGATGCTCATCATCACTCATTATCAGAGAAATGCAAATCCAGACGACCTTGAGGTACCCTCTCACGCTGGTCAGAATGGCTGTTACCCAAAAGTCTACAAACAATAAATGCTGGAGAGGGTGTGGAGAAAAGGGAACCCTCTCACGTTGTTGGTGGGAATGCAATCGAGTACAGCCACTACCGAGAATAGTGTGGAGACTCCGTAAAAAACTGAAGATAGAACTGCCATATGACCCAGGAATCCCACTGCTGGGCATGCACACCGAGGACACCAGCATTGAAAGAATCACGTGTACCCCAAATTTCAGCGCAGCACTGTTAATAATATCCAGGACATGTAAGCAACCTAGAAGTCCATCAGCTGACTAAAGGATAAGAAAGCTGGTGTACATATACACTATGGAATGTAACTCATTCATTACAAAGAATACGTTTGAATCAGTTCGAAGGAGGTGGATGAAACTGGAGCCTCTTATACAGAGTGAAGGACGTCAAAAAGAAACACACCAATACAGTACACTAACACATATATATGGAATTTAGAAAGATGGCAAGGATGACCCTATATGCGAGAGAGCAAAAGAGACACAGATATATAGAAGAGTCTTTTGGACTCCGTGGGAGAAGGCGAGGGTAGGATGATTTGAGAGAAGAGCATTGAAACATGTATATTATTCTATGAGAACCAGATCACCAGTCCAGGTTTGATGCATGAGACTAGGTGCTCAGGGCTGGTGCACTGGGATGACCCTGAGGCATGGGATGGGGAGGGAGGTGGGAGGGGGGATTCAGGATGGGAAACCCATGGACACCCATGGCTGATTCATGTCAATGTATGGCAAAAACCACTACAATATTGCAACGTAATTAGCCTCAAATCAAAATAAATAAATTTAGAAAAAAGAACCCAAAAAAGAAAAACGGAAAGAAAGGACAGCACACCCAGGGGGTCTTTCACTTTTATTGATTTTAAATCACATTCAGTGACTGACTGTGAATCATCACTGGGGTCTCCCAGGAGTTAGAGTGCCAGAAAGATTTAATTAGGGAGCTGCAGTCCAGATAAAAAATAACATATCGTTGAGTTAAAATCTGAACTCAACTCGTTTGATGCCTATGGTGAAACTCTGTTTTAGTTCTGTCTAAAAAGCTTTCTGAAGACACGCAGGATTCTTATGGTCAGAGACTGCCTGATGTATCTCCATAATTGTTTGACTATTCCTTGGACCTTTTAAAACATTTCAAAATGAAAGTTAACACAAACTTAAATATCTCGTACTCTTCCTTTTAAACCATGATAAACTTGTAGAATTTGGACTAACAAAAGACTTTATTGGGGAAGAATGTTTTAGGAGTGTAGTTATTTTGAAATCCTAGGGTATGGTGATAATTAAAAGACCAGCTTTTACTCAGTCTTATGTTAGTACTTATGTAAAATTTCACTGTACAGACTTCCATGACTGCCCAGTGCTTAGGACTCCGTGCTTTCCCTAAAAGGGCACGGGTTCAATGGAGGCTGAACAACACGCTGCTGAATAACCAACAAATCACAGAAAAAATCAAAAAAGAAATCAAAATTTGCATAGAAACGAATGAAAATGAAAACACAACAACCCAAAACCTGTGGGACACGGTAAAAGCAGTCCTAAGGGGAAAGTTCATAGCAATACAGGCACACCTCAAGAAACAAGAAAAAAGTCAAATAAATAACCTAACTCTACACCTAAAGCAACTAGAAAAGGAAGAAAGGAAGAACCCCAGGGTTCGTAGAAGGAAAGAAATCTTAAAAATTAGAGCAGAAATAAATGCAAAAGAAACAAAAGAGACCATAGCAAAAATCAACAAAACCAAAAGCTGGTTCTTTGAAAGGATAAATAAAATTGACAAACCATTAGCCAGACTTATACCTGTGGCGGATTCATTTTGATATTTGGCAAATCTAATACAGTTATGTAAAGTTTAAAAATAAAATAAAATTAAAAAAAAAAAGAAAAAAAAAAAAAAGAAACAAAAGGAGAAAAATCAAATCAATAAAATTAGAAATGAAAATGGAGAGATCACAACAGACAACACAGAAATACAATGGATCATAAGAGAGTACTATCAACAATTATATGCCAATAAAATGGACAACGAGGAAGAAATGGACAAATTCTTAGAAAAGTACATCTTTCCAAAACTCGATCAGGAAGAAATAGAAAAGCATAACAGACCCATCACAAGCACGGAGATTGAAACTGTAATAAAAAATCTTCCAGCAAACAAAAGCCCAGGTCCAGACGGCTTCACAGCTGAATTCTACCAAAAATTTAGAGAAGAGCTAGCACCTATCCTGCTCAAACTCTTCCAGAAAATTGCAGAGGATGGTAAACTTCCAAACTCATTCTATGAGGCCACCATCACCCTAATACCAAAACCTGACAAAGATCCCACAAAAAAAGAAAACTACAGGCCAATATCACTGATGAACATAGATGCAAAAATCCTTAACAAAATTCTAGCAATCAGAATCCAACAACACATTAAAAAGATCATACACCATGACCAAGTGGGCTTTATCCCAGGGATGCAAGGATTCTTCAATATCCGCAAATCAATCAATGTAATACACCACATTAACAAATTGAAAAATAAAAACCATATGATTATCTCAATAGATGCAGAGAAAGCCTTTGACAAAATTCAACATCCATTTATGATCAAAACTCTCCAGAAAGCAGGAATAGAAGGAACATACCTCAACATAATAAAAGCTATATATGACAAACCCACAGCAAACATTATCCTCAATGGTGAAAAATTGAAAGCATTTCCTCTAAAGTCAGGAACAAGACAAGGGTGCCCACTTTCACCATTACTATTCAACATAGTTTTGGAAGTTTTGGCCACAGCAATCAGAACAGAAAAAGAAATAAAAGGAATCCAAATTGGAAAAGAAGAAGTAAAGCTCTCACTGTTTGCAGATGACATGATCCTCTACATAGAAAACCCTAAAGACTCCACCAGAAAATTACTAGAACTAATCAATGACTATAGTAAAGTTGCAGGATATAAAATCAACACACAGAAATCCCTTGCATTCCTATACACTAATAATGAGCAAACAGAAAAAGAAATTAAGGAAACAATTCCATTCACCATTGCAACGGAAAGAATAAAATACTTAGGAATATATCTACCTAAAGAATCTAAAGACCTATATATAGAAAACTATAAAACACTAGTGAAAGAAATCAAAGAGGACACTAACAGATGGAGAAATATACCATGTTCATGGATTGGAAGAATCAATGTAGTGAAAATGAGTATACTACCCAAAGCAATCTATAGATTCAATGCAATCCCTATCAAGCTACCAACAGCATTCTTCACAGAGCTAGAACAAATAATTTCACAATTTGTATGGAAAAACAAAAAACCTCGAATAGCCAAAGCGATCTTGAGAAAGAAGAATGGAACTGGAGGAATCAACCTACCTGACTTCAGGCTCTACTACAAAGCCACAGTTATCAAGACAGTATGGTACTGGCACAAAGACAGAAATATAGATCAATGGAACAAAATAGAAAGCCCAGAGATAAATCCACGCACATATGGACACCTTATCTTCGACAAAGGAGGCAAGAATATACAATGGATTAAAGACAATCTCTTTAACAAGTGGTGCTGGGAACTCTGGTCAACCACTTGTAAAAGAATGAAACTAGAACACTTTCTAACACCATACACAAAAATAAACTCAAAATGGATTAAAGATCTAAACGTAAGACCAGAAACTATAAAACTCCTAGAGGAGAACCTAGGCAAAACACTCTCTGACATACATCACAGCAGGATCCTCTATGACCCACCTCCCAGAATATTGGAAATAAAAGCAAAAATAAACAAATGGGACCTAATTAACCTTAAAAGCTTCTGCACATCAAAGGAAACTATTAGCAAGGTGAAAAGACAGCCTTCAGAATGGGAGAAGATAATAGCAAATGAAGCAACTGACAAACAACTAATCTCGAGAATATACAAGCAACTCCTACAGCTCAACTCCAGAAAAATAAATGACCCAATCAAAAAATGGGCCAAAGAACTAAATAGACATTTCTCCAAAGAAGACATACAGATGGCTAACAAACACATGAAAAGATGCTCAACATCTCTCATTATCAGAGAAATGCAAATCAAAACCACTATGAGGTACCATTTCACACCAGTCAGAATGGCTGCGATCCAAAAGTCTACAAGTAATAAATGCTGGAGAGGGTGTGGAGAAAAGGGAACCCTCTTCCACTGTTGGTGGGAATGCAAACTAGTACAGCCACTATGGAGAACAGTGTGGAGATTCCTTAAAAAACTGGAAATAGACATGCCTTATGATCCAGCAATCCCACTGCTGGGCATACACACTGAGAAAACCAGAAGGGAAAGAGACACGTGTACCCCAATGTCCATCGCAGCACTGTTTATAATAGCCAGGACATGGAAGCAACCTAGATGTCCATCAGCAGATGAATGGATAAGAAAGCTGTGGTACATATACACAATGGAGTATTACTCAGCCATTCAAAAGAATACATTTGAATCAGTTCTAATGAGGTGGATGAAACTGGAGCCTATTATACAGAGTGAAGTAAGCCAGAAAGAAAAACACCAATACAGTATACTAACGCATATATATGGAATTTAGAAAGATGGTAACAATAACCCTGTGTACGAGACAGCAAAAGAGACACTGATGTATAGAACAGTCTTATGGACTCTGTGGGAGAGGGAGAGGGTGGGAAGATTTGGGAGAATGGCATTGAAACATGTAAAATATCATGTATGAAATGAGTTGCCAGTCCAGGTTCGATGCACGATACTGGATGCTTGGGGCTGGTGCACTGGGACGACCCAGAGGGATGGAATGGGGAGGGAGGAGGGAGGAGGGTTCAGGATGGGGAACACATCTATACCTGTGGCGGATTCATTTTGATATTTGGCAAATCTAATACAGTTATGTAAAGTTTAAAAATAAAATAAAATTAAAAAAAAAACAACAAAAAAAATAAAAATAAAAGTAAGTTGAAATATCATCAAAAAAAAAAAAAAAAAAAAAAAAAAAAGGGCACGGGTTCAATCGCTGTTCAGGGAACCATGCTTCCACAACCTGCATAGTGCCCCCCGGGGGGAAAGAAAAATTCTCTGTGAGTGGTGATCTTGTTTGTAACGTGCACTGGGATTGGGCCACCATCACTGCTCTTCCTTTGGGAATACATTGCTCCCAAAATTTTCTTAGCAAAAAGGTGTCCTAGTCATTATTTGGTTTTTTTTCCTCCAAACATTATTGTACTCCCTGGGAGTGCTAATTGTGGGTTTTAGGTGTATCAGCACTTCGTTCCTTCTGAGCACCTTTAGCCGACAGCATAGGCGAGTGATGCAACAATCCCTTTTATGAGGTAGGTGGCCAGGAGTTGATTCCTGCCTACCTTTCTCGGGGGGACTTTCACATTCACCAACCCTATGTGACAACCTCTTCCTTTCTGGGTCTGGCAATCTAGACCTTAATGTCATTCCACACCCCAAACAAAGGCTGTAACACCATACCACTACTCCTTGCCCTTGAAATCAAATGTTAATCAGGGTTATCCATCTTCAGTGCAGACTCCTGACCCAATCCAGACCACTACTCTCTGACTAACTGGGGACCAGAGGGTCTGTTCCCCAACCTCTCGGGACCCCATATCCCTCCCATCTCCAGTGCCCACCTCTTCTCTTCTTTCCCTACCTTCCACCAGAAAAGTCACACACCCGCAATTATCTTTTCCCCATTTGATGTTTATTGTAATTGCAGCCATCAGTTTACAATGTTAGTGTGAGAGTCTTTCCTTGGTTGGCCATTTCTACGAAAGCAGACCTCTGGAGGCACAGTTCTACACTGTCTGACCTTTTCGAGTCAGTTACTGGCTGCCCAGCTTGTACTTCTCCAGGGTCTCTTATTCTGGGGCGGCTGAGCTTATCTTCTCTTTGGATTCTGCCTCCTTCTTTGATCCCGCCTCATATTTTGGCACCTTTTACGGCTTTGATTCAGTTTCTTACGTGCACAGGAACAGGGAAAACAGTTGAGTTTTCTGGTTGTCTTCACCTTCTTCGACTGAGTGGCATATGGTCGGATTTTCTTTCTCAAGGTTCCTTGAAGAGGTCTTCTGACCCTCATGGTCATATTTCGTGCCTGGAAAGACAAGACAAGGGTATGAGACTTTAGGAAAGAAAAAAGTGGAGTTGGAAGGGAGATTTCATGAAAAAGGGATGTGGGCTAATGAGGGCTTTTGTGCCAGGCAAGGGTGGGTAGAGGTTTGGGGCAGCAAAGTCAATGGAGAACATGGGGAGCTTAGTTGGAATCATCTTACTTTCACACTGCCTCGGTACCTCCATTGACAAAGGGTCTTCTTTTGTCCATTCATCCTTGAGGCAAACCGCCTTTTACTCTTCTTGACTGCCGTGGGTTCCTGATTCCCTTAGTCAGGATGATGCCAAGAAGTGGCCTAACCTAGAATCTCTGCCTCTGGTCTCCCTATTTATACCCTTTCAGGACAATGAGGAGCCACACCCTTCAATCTGATTGGTCAGTTAGGCACCACCCCAGCCAAGAGCATCTTGGGGGGCTTAGACATCACAATGTACCACTGTGCCCATCAACATGGGTTGGTGGATGCTGAGGGAGGCCATTTTATAACTTCTCCACTGCTGACACCTCTGTGTGTCTGATTCTGGGGAATGGTGATTCAGGGCCATGGTGTTTCTCCTCATGACCTTCAAACTCCCTTTCAGTTCCCTTTATCCTTTGACTTATTTGTGGCACTTCAACACTCCTGCCTCCTTCATCCCTCTGTAAACATCTTCCAAACACTTTCTGTCCCACTTCAGCCTTTCAGAGTAATCACTTCATCTCTAGCCCACCTTCTGCCTGTTGGGGTTTCCTGAGGGGCTTAAGGAACTTAAGAGCAAGCACTTAAGGTGGAAAAGGGTAATTAAGAACAAGTTGGGTGTTTGATCTCCTGTGATGAGCTTTAACCACCCCCAGACTTGGTGAATGCTCAGTCTGTTGCCCAAAGTTTAATACACAGTCTCCCTCAGAGGACACATCAGAACAAAGACACTTCTACATCTCTCATCCTCTAAATTTTGTTGGGACACTTCAACACTCATATTGAGCCAGGAAACTCAACTTGCCCCATCTATAAGAAATTCATTCCTGATTATTATTATTATTATTATTAATTTTTTTAAGGAAAGTGCTCAAAGTCAAAATCAGTTCACCACTCTAGCACTGAGTCTTGACTAAATCATTTCCCCAGTCATACCTACTTGTCAGTTATCAGAAGGTAGGGCCCATTGCAGGCCTGACCAATAGCTGAGCAGGACAAGTACCTGCAGGTAGCTCAGTGATAGTTGGTTGCTTGTGGGTGGGGCCAATGAGGCACTGACCAATGGCTGAGCAAGCTATGTTGCCTAGGAACAGGATGCAGAGTAATAAGGCACAGCAATGGCTACCTGCGAAGGGCTGTGCTCTGTTACATAAGGACACTTTGGGTCCAGTGTGCTGGAATCTTTTTGATTGACTCATTTCCGACCTCAGATTTGATTTCACATAATTAGTTAACTTTTGCATATCATACTTTTCATTATATTCCCAGGCATAGCTGTCACCAGTGCTATCATCTCTATGCCTCTCCAACAGCTGCCACTTGATCACATGCTCAGCATATAGTATAAATAGTTCAAAGCCAACAAGAATGTGAAGTCCAGCCCACCCTGAAAACTTTGACAAACCTTAAATTCACAGTGATTCTTATACTCTTTGCAGTGTAACAGAGCAGGATGAGCACAGCCCTTAACAGGAAGCCATTGGTGTGCTTCATTTCAAGCCATCCTGTCCCTAGGCAACAGGTGCTGTTCAAACATTGCTAGGTGCCTCAGAGGGCCCCATTCACAAGCAGCCAACTGTCAATGAGTGACCATTAGTTGTCCTGCTTAGCTGTTGGTCAGCACCACAGTGGGCCCTGCCCACAGGTTACTTACTATCAATGAGGGGGGCATAGGGAAAGTGATTAAGTCAAGGGTGGTGTGGCGGTCATCAGGAGGAGACTGAGATAAGAGGCAGATTCAGGCCTCATTCTGGAGGCCCTGGAGCTCACGCAGACTTGGGCCATTGGGCGAGCTGGAGGGCCCAGGGAATACACTGGGGACTAGATGTTGTAGCCCTCCATAGCCCTCACTAAGGCCCTCCACTAGCCTTGGCCAAAGCCTTGAGGAGCAGTGTACCTCTCCCGCATCCCTGTCGCTGCGACCTACTAGCAGTGGTTTTCTTTCTGGGTCTCTGTCTGTGAGAACTGGTCTCCCCCTATGGGTGCCCTGAGGACGGACACTGAGGACCTATTATGTTGGATGCCTGTCTCCGTCAGGGGTGACGGCTGGGCAGAGTGTGGGAACCTGGCACTGAAGGAGCTGCTGGCTGAGATCTGCTTCCTCTTAACCAGCACTGGGACATTGCAGGGTGAAAGCTGTGCCTTGAGACTGCCCTTTCTTGTCAGGACAGAAAATAACATTCATCTAGTAGAGGTTTATAGGAACATCATTACCTGACTATGACCTAACCTTAAGCACAAAGGATATGACACCAAGAAGTCTGCAGCAACTTACCACCACTCTCCCTAACATTTAATTTTACATGCACTTACTGAAAACTTTTACTAACTTTGGGGTCTTAGGGTATGAACCACCCATCTCCTTGTATGAATCTTTAATCAACCTTTCTCTGTTCCAAACTTTAAGGTTAAGTTTTGATGGGCCTCCTTCTGCGTCAGGCACATGGACTTGCAATTTGAATAACAACGGTATTGTCTAAGGACAGACTTTGCCTCTCTTAAACAACGGCAGAGACTGGCCAAGTGCTCACAATTATCCATAAAATACACGCTGACTCGGCTTGGCTAAACTTTAGCCAAGCTTCTCTCCTCTGAACTTCAGCTTTCGCCCAAACTTGAGCAAGCGCTAAGATTCAAACTTTTCTGTCTCCCTTAACAGCTCATTCTGAGAATCAGCTCACTATCAGAGAGAAACAATTGTTGTAAAACAGCCCCATCATGCTGTCTGCTCATCCATCCCCCTACTGGCCCCATCACACACACACACACACACACACACACACAGAGTTCCTGCTGACCCTACTCATACTTCCATGTTAAAGAAACTTCTTTTTCTGTTCTATTCTGACATGTCAGGATCTGTGCTCAAAACACTTTCCCAAATGCAATCAGTTCCGTTCAATGGCTCAGTCAATTCTGACTCTCTGAGACCCTATTGTCTGCAGCACATCAGGCTTCACTGTCCATCACCAACTCCCAGAGCTTGCTTAAAATTCAAGCCCATCAAGAGGGTGATGCCATCCAACCATCTCATCCTTTGTCGTCCCCTTCTCCTCTGGCCTTCAATCTTTCCCTGCCTCAGGGTCTTTTCCAATGAGTCAGTCTTTGTCTCAGATGGCCAAAGTATTAGAGTTTCAGCATTACCCCTTCCAATGAATATTCAGGACTGATTTCCTCTAGCATTGACTGCATTGATTTCCTTGCAATCCAAAGGACTCTCGAGAGTCTTTCCCAAAACCACAGTTCAAAACCATCAGTTCTTCAGTGCTCAGCTTTCTTTATGGTCCAGCTCTCCCATGCATACATGATGACTGTTGGGAAAACTTAGCTTTGACATATGGACCTTTGTTGGTAAAGTAATGTCTCTTCCTTTAATACACTGTCTAGGTGGGTCATAGCTTTTCTTCCAAGGAGTAAGCGTCTTTCCCTTTCATGGCTGCAGTCACCATCTGCAGTGGTTTTGGAGCCCCAAAAAGAAAGCCTGACACTGGATCAACTGTTTCCCCATCTATTTCCCATGAAGTGTTGGGACCAGATGCCATGATCTGCGTTTTATGAATGTTGAGTTTTAAGCCAACATTTTCTCTCTCCTCTTTCACTTTCATCCAGAGCCCTTTTATTTCCTCTTCACTTTCTGCCATAAGGGTGGTGTCATCTGCATATCTGAGGTTATTGATATTTCTCCTGGCAATCTTGAGTCCAGCATGTGCTTCTTCCAGCCCAGCGTTTCTCATGTTGTACACTGCATAGAGTTTAAGTGAGTCGGGGCACAATATACAGCCTTGACATACTCCTTTTCCTATTTGGAACCAGGCTGTTGTTCCATGTCCACCTCTAACTGTTGCTTCCACACCTGCATACAAGTTTCTCAAGAGGCAGGTCAGGTGGTCTGTTATTCCTGTCTCTTCCAGTATTTTCCACAGTTTATTGTGGTCCACACAGTCAAAGGCTTCGTCATAGTCAATAAAGCAGAAATAGATGTTTTTTCTGAACTCTCTTGCTGTTTGGATGATCCAAGAAAAGACCAATACATAGAAAACTGTAAAGCACTGATGAAAGAAATCAAAGATCACACAGATAGATGGAGAAATATACCATGTTCATGGATCAGAATGATCAATATAGTGAAAATGAGTACACAACACAAAGCAATCTATTAATTCAATGCAATCCCTATCAAGCTACCAATGGTATTTTTCACAGAACTAGAACAAATAGCTTCACAGTTTGTATGGAAATACAGAAAACATGGAATAGCCCAAAGCAACCTTGCCAAAGAAGAATGGAACTGGAGGAAACAACCTACCTGACTTCAGGCTCTACTACAATGCTACCGTCATCAAAACAATATGGTACTGGTACAGAGGCAGAAATACAGTTCAAGGGAACAAAATTGAAAGCCCAGCGATAAATCCACGCACCTATGGACACTTTATATTTGAGAAAGGAGGCAAGAATATACAATGGAGAAAAGACAACCTCTTTAAGAAGAGGTGCTGGGAAAAATGGTCAACCACTTGTAAAAGAATGAAACTAGAACACTGTCTTACACCATACAGAGAATAACTTCAAAATGGATTAAAGATCGAAACATAAGAGCAGAAACTATAAAACTCCTAGAGGCAAACATAGCCAAAACACTCTCTGACATAAATCACAGCAGGATACTCTATGACCCACCTCCCAGATTAATGGATATAAATGAACAGGACCAAATTATATAGCAAAATAGCCCAAGTAAATGAACAGGGCCAAATTAAATTCAAAAGCTTTTGCACAACAAAGGAAAGTATAAGCAAGGTGAAAATACGGCCTTCAGAATGGGAGGAAGTAAGAGCAAACAAAGCATCTGACAAAGACATAATCTAAAAAAATTAAAAGTTGCTCCCACAGCTCAATTGCAGACCAAGGAATGACCAATTCAAAAAACGGGCCGACGAACTAAACAGACATTTCTCCCAAGAAGACATACAGATGGCGAACAAACACATGAAGAGATGCTCATCATCACTCATTATCAGAGAAATGCAAATCCAGACGACCTTGAGGTACCCTCTCACGCTGGTCAGAATGGCTGTTACCCAAAAGTCTACAAACAATAAATGCTGGAGAGGGTGTGGAGAAAAGGGAACCCTCTCACGTTGTTGGTGGGAATGCAACTGAGTACAGCCACTACCGAGAATAGTGTGGAGACTCCGTAAAAAACTGAAGATAGAACTGCCATATGACCCAGGAATCCCACTGCTGGGCATGCACACCGAGGACACCAGCATTGAAAGAATCACGTGTACCCCAAATTTCAGCGCAGCACTGTTAATAATATCCAGGACATGTAAGCAACCTAGAAGTCCATCAGCTGACTAAAGGATAAGAAAGCTGGTGTACATATACACTATGGAATGTAACTCATTCATTACAAAGAATACGTTTGAATCACTTCGAAGGAGGTGGATGAAACTGGAGCCTCTTATACAGAGTGAAGGACGTCAAAAAGAAACACACCAATACAGTACACTAACACATATATATGAATTTAGAAAGATGGCAAGGATGACCCTATATGCGAGAGAGCAAAAGAGACACAGATATATAGAAGAGTCTTTTGGACTCCGTGGGAGAAGGCGAGGGTAGGATGATTTGAGAGAAGAGCATTGAAACATGTATATTATTCTATGAGAACCAGATCACCAGTCCAGGTTTGATGCATGAGACTAGGTGCTCAGGGCTGGTGCACTGGGATGACCCTGAGGCATGGGATGGGGAGGGAGGTGGGAGGGGGGATTCAGGATGGGAAACCCATGGACACCCATGGCTGATTCATGTCAATGTATGGCAAAAAGCACTACAATATTGCAACGTAATTAGCCTCAAATCAAAATAAATAAATTTAGAAAAAAGAACCCAAAAAAGAAAAACGGAAAGAAAGGACAGCACACCCAGGGGGTCTTTCACTTTTATTGATTTTAAATCACATTCAGTGACTGACTGTGAATCATCACTGGGGTCTCCCAGGAGTTAGAGTGCCAGAAAGATTTAATTAGGGAGCTGCAGTCCAGATAAAAGATAACATATCGTTGAGTTAAAATCTGAACTCAACTCGTTTGATGCCTATGGTGAAACTCTGTTTTAGTTCTGTCTAAAAAGCTTTCTGAAGACACGCAGGATTCTTATGGTCAGAGACTGCCTGATGTATCTCCATAATTGTTTGACTATTCCTTGGACCTTTTAAAACATTTCAAAATGAAAGTTAACACAAACTTAAATATCTCGTACTCTTCCTTTTAAACCATGATAAACTTGTAGAATTTGGACTAACAAAAGACTTTATTGGGGAAGAATGTTTTAGGAGTGTAGTTATTTTGAAATCCTAGGGTATGGTGATAATTAAAAGACCAGCTTTTACTCAGTCTTATGTTAGTACTTATGTAAAATTTCACTGTACAGACTTCCATGACTGCCCAGTGCTTAGGACTCCGTGCTTTCCCTAAAAGGGCACGGGTTCAATGGAGGCTGAACAACACGCTGCTGAATAACCAACAAATCACAGAAAAAATCAAAAAAGAAATCAAAATTTGCATAGAAACGAATGAAAATGAAAACACAACAACCCAAAACCTGTGGGACACGGTAAAAGCAGTCCTAAGGGGAAAGTTCATAGCAATACAGGCACACCTCAAGAAACAAGAAAAAAGTCAAATAAATAACCTAACTCTACACCTAAAGCAACTAGAAAAGGAAGAAAGGAAGAACCCCAGGGTTCGTAGAAGGAAAGAAATCTTAAAAATTAGAGCAGAAATAAATGCAAAAGAAACAAAAGAGACCATAGCAAAAATCAACAAAACCAAAAGCTGGTTCTTTGAAAGGATAAATAAAATTGACAAACCATTAGCCAGACTTATACCTGTGGCGGATTCATTTTGATATTTGGCAAATCTAATACAGTTATGTAAAGTTTAAAAATAAAATAAAATTAAAAAAAAAAAGAAAAAAAAAAAAAAGAAACAAAAGGAGAAAAATCAAATCAATAAAATTAGAAATGAAAATGGAGAGATCACAACAGACAACACAGAAATACAAAGGATCATAAGAGAGTACTATCAACAATTATATGCCAATAAAATGGACAACGAGGAAGAAATGGACAAATTCTTAGAAAAGTACATCTTTCCAAAACTCGATCAGGAAGAAATAGAAAAGCATAACAGACCCATCACAAGCACGGAGATTGAAACTGTAATAAAAAATCTTCCAGCAAACAAAAGCCCAGGTCCAGACGGCTTCACAGCTGAATTCTACCAAAAATTTAGAGAAGAGCTAGCACCTATCCTGCTCAAACTCTTCCAGAAAATTGCAGAGGATGGTAAACTTCCAAACTCATTCTATGAGGCCACCATCACCCTAATACCAAAACCTGACAAAGATCCCACAAAAAAAGAAAACTACAGGCCAATATCACTGATGAACATAGATGCAAAAATCCTTAACAAAATTCTAGCAATCAGAATCCAACAACACATTAAAAAGATCATACACCATGACCAAGTGGGCTTTATCCCAGGGATGCAAGGATTCTTCAATATCCGCAAATCAATCAATGTAATACACCACATTAACAAATTGAAAAATAAAAACCATATGATTATCTCAATAGATGCAGAGAAAGCCTTTGACAAAATTCAACATCCATTTATGATCAAAACTCTCCAGAAAGCAGGAATAGAAGGAACATACCTCAACATAATAAAAGCTATATATGACAAACCCACAGCAAACATTATCCTCAATGGTGAAAAATTGAAAGCATTTCCTCTAAAGTCAGGAACAAGACAAGGGTGCCCACTTTCACCATTACTATTCAACATAGTTTTGGAAGTTTTGGCCACAGCAATCAGAACAGAAAAAGAAATAAAAGGAATCCAAATTGGAAAAGAAGAAGTAAAGCTCTCACTGTTTGCAGATGACATGATCCTCTACATAGAAAACCCTAAAGACTCCACCAGAAAATTACTAGAACTAATCAATGACTATAGTAAAGTTGCAGGATATAAAATCAACACACAGAAATCCCTTGCATTCCTATACACTAATAATGAGCAAACAGAAAAAGAAATTAAGGAAACAATTCCATTCACCATTGCAACGGAAAGAATAAAATACTTAGGAATATATCTACCTAAAGAATCTAAAGACCTATATATAGAAAACTATAAAACACTAGTGAAAGAAATCAAAGAGGACACTAACAGATGGAGAAATATACCATGTTCATGGATTGGAAGAATCAATGTAGTGAAAATGAGTATACTACCCAAAGCAATCTATAGATTCAATGCAATCCCTATCAAGCTACCAACAGCATTCTTCACAGAGCTAGAACAAATAATTTCACAATTTGTATGGAAAAACAAAAAAACCTCGAATAGCCAAAGCGATCTTGAGAAAGAAGAATGGAACTGGAGGAATCAACCTACCTGACTTCAGGCTCTACTACAAAGCCACAGTTATCAAGACAGTATGGTACTGGCACAAAGACAGAAATATAGATCAATGGAACAAAATAGAAAGCCCAGAGATAAATCCACGCACATATGGACACCTTATCTTCGACAAAGGAGGCAAGAATATACAATGGATTAAAGACAATCTCTTTAACAAGTGGTGCTGGGAACTCTGGTCAACCACTTGTAAAAGAATGAAACTAGAACACTTTCTAACACCATACACAAAAATAAACTCAAAATGGATTAAAGATCTAAACGTAAGACCAGAAACTATAAAACTCCTAGAGGAGAACCTAGGCAAAACACTCTCTGACATACATCACAGCAGGATCCTCTATGACCCACCTCCCAGAATATTGGAAATAAAAGCAAAAATAAACAAATGGGACCTAATTAACCTTAAAAGCTTCTGCACATCAAAGGAAACTATTAGCAAGGTGAAAAGACAGCCTTCAGAATGGGAGAAGATAATAGCAAATGAAGCAACTGACAAACAACTAATCTCGAGAATATACAAGCAACTCCTACAGCTCAACTCCAGAAAAATAAATGACCCAATCAAAAAATGGGCCAAAGAACTAAATAGACATTTCTCCAAAGAAGACATACAGATGGCTAACAAACACATGAAAAGATGCTCAACATCTCTCATTATCAGAGAAATGCAAATCAAAACCACTATGAGGTACCATTTCACACCAGTCAGAATGGCTGCGATCCAAAAGTCTACAAGTAATAAATGCTGGAGAGGGTGTGGAGAAAAGGGAACCCTCTTCCACTGTTGGTGGGAATGCAAACTAGTACAGCCACTATGGAGAACAGTGTGGAGATTCCTTAAAAAACTGGAAATAGACATGCCTTATGATCCAGCAATCCCACTGCTGGGCATACACACTGAGAAAACCAGAAGGGAAAGAGACACGTGTACCCCAATGTCCATCGCAGCACTGTTTATAATAGCCAGGACATGGAAGCAACCTAGATGTCCATCAGCAGATGAATGGATAAGAAAGCTGTGGTACATATACACAATGGAGTATTACTCAGCCATTAAAAAGAATACATTTGAATCAGTCCTAATGAGGTGGATGAAACTGGAGCCTATTATACAGAGTGAAGTAAGCCAGAAAGAAAAACACCAATACAGTATACTAACGCATATATATGGAATTTAGAAAGATGGTAACAATAACCCTGTGTACGAGACAGCAAAAGAGACACTGATGTATAGAACAGTCTTATGGACTCTGTGGGAGAGGGAGAGGGTGGGAAGATTTGGGAGAATGGCATTGAAACATGTAAAATATCATGTATGAAATGAGTTGCCAGTCCAGGTTCGATGCACGATACTGGATGCTTGGGGCTGGTGCACTGGGACGACCCAGAGGGATGGAATGGGGAGGGAGGAGGGAGGAGGGTTCAGGATGGGGAACACATCTATACCTGTGGCGGATTCATTTTGATATTTGGCAAATCTAATACAGTTATGTAAAGTTTAAAAATAAAATAAAATTAAAAAAAAAAACAACAAAAAAAATAAAAATAAAAGTAAGTTGAAATATCATCAAAAAAAAAAAAAAAAAGGGCACGGGTTCAATCGCTGTTCAGGGAACCATGCTTCCACAACCTGCATAGTGCCCCCCGGGGGGAAAGAAAAATTCTCTGTGAGTGGTGATCTTGTTTGTAACGTGCACTGGGATTGGGCCACCATCACTGCTCTTCCTTTGGGAATACATTGCTCCCAAAATTTTCTTAGCAAAAAGGTGTCCTAGTCATTATTTGGTTTTTTTTCCTCCAAACATTATTGTACTCCCTGGGAGTGCTAATTGTGGGTTTTAGGTGTATCAGCACTTCGTTCCTTCTGAGCACCTTTAGCCGACAGCATAGGCGAGTGATGCAACAATCCCTTTTATGAGGTAGGTGGCCAGGAGTTGATTCCTGCCTACCTTTCTCGGGGGGACTTTCACATTCACCAACCCTATGTGACAACCTCTTCCTTTCTGGGTCTGGCAATCTAGACCTTAATGTCATTCCACACCCCAAACAAAGGCTGTAACACCATACCACTACTCCTTGCCCTTGAAATCAAATGTTAATCAGGGTTATCCATCTTCAGTGCAGACTCCTGACCCAATCCAGACCACTACTCTCTGACTAACTGGGGACCAGAGGGTCTGTTCCCCAACCTCTCGGGACCCCATATCCCTCCCATCTCCAGTGCCCACCTCTTCTCTTCTTTCCCTACCTTCCACCAGAAAAGTCACACACCCGCAATTATCTTTTCCCCATTTGATGTTTATTGTAATTGCAGCCATCAGTTTACAATGTTAGTGTGAGAGTCTTTCCTTGGTTGGCCATTTCTACGAAAGCAGACCTCTGGAGGCACAGTTCTATACTGTCTGACCTTTTCGAGTCAGTTACTGGCTGCCCAGCTTGTACTTCTCCAGGGTCTCTTATTCTGGGGCGGCTGAGCTTATCTTCTCTTTGGATTCTGCCTCCTTCCTTGATCCCGCCACATATTTTGGCACCTTTTACGGCTTTGATTCAGTTTCTTACGTGCACAGGAACGGAGAAAACAGTTGAGTTTTCTGGTTGTCTTCACCTTCTTCGACTGAGTGGCATATGGTCGGATTTTCTTTCTCAAGGTTCCTTGAAGAGGTCTTCTGACCCTCATGGTCATATTTCGTGCCTGGAAAGACAAGACAAGGGTATGAGACTTTAGGAAAGAAAAAAGTGGAGTTGGAAGGGAGATTTCATGAAAAAGGGATGTGGGCTAATGAGGGCTTTTGTGCCAGGCAAGGGTGGGTAGAGGTTTGGGGCAGCAAAGTCAATGGAGAACATGGGGAGCTTAGTTGGAATCATCTTACTTTCACACTGCCTCGGTACCTCCATTGACAAAGGGTCTTCTTTTGTCCATTCATCCTTGAGGCAAACCGCCTTTTACTCTTCTTGACTGCTGTGGGTTCCTGATTCCCTTAGTCAGGATGATGCCAAGAAGTGGCCTAACCTAGAATCTCTGCCTCTGGTCTCCCTATTTATACCCTTTCAGGACAATGAGGAGCCACACCCTTCAATCTGATTGGTCAGTTAGGCACCACCCCAGCCAAGAACATCTTGGGGGGCTTAAACATCACAATGTACCACTGTGCCCATCAACATGGGCTGGTGGATGCTGAGGGAGGCCATTTTATAACTTCTCCACTGCTGACACCTCTGTGTGTCTGATTCTGGGGAATGGTGATTCATGGCCATGGTGTTTCTCCTCATGACCTTCAAACTCCCTTTCAGTTCCCTTTATCCTTTGACTTATTTGTGGCACTTCAACACTCCTGCCTCCTTCATCCCTCTGTAAACATCTTCCAAACACTTTCTGTCCCACTTCAGCCTTTCCGAGTAATCACTTCATCTCTAGCCCACCTTCTGCCTGTTGGGGGTTCCTGAGGGGCTTAAGGAACTTAAGAGCAAGCACTTAAGGTGGAAAAGGGTAATTAAGAACAAGTTGGGTGTTTGATCTCCTGTGATGAGCTTTAACCACCCCCAGACTTGGTGAATGCTCAGTCTGTTGCCCAAAGTTTAATACACAGTCTCCCTCAGAGGACACATCAGAACAAAGACACTTCTACATCTCTCATCCTCTAAATTTTGTTGGGACACTTCAACACTCATATTGAGCCAGGAAACTCAACTTGCCCCATCTATAAGAAATTCATTCCTGATTATTATTATTATTATTATTAATTTTTTTAAGGAAAGTGCTCAAAGTCAAAATCAGTTCACCACTCTAGCACTGAGTCTTGACTAAATCATTTCCCCAGTCATACCTACTTGTCAGTTATCAGAAGGAAGGGCCCATTGCAGGCCTGACCAATAGCTGAGCAGGACAAGTACCTGCAGGTAGCTCAGTGATAGTTGGTTGCTTGTGGGTGGGGCCAATGAGGCACTGACCAATGGCTGAGCAAGCCCTGTTGCCTAGGAACAGGATGCAGAGTAATAAGGCACAGCAATGGCTACCTGCGAAGGGCTGTGCTCTGTTACATAAGGACACTTTGGGTCCAGTGTGCTGGAATCTTTTTGATTGACTCATTTCCGACCTCAGATTTGATTTCACATAATTAGTTAACTTTTGCATATCATACTTTTCATTATATTCCCAGGCATAGCTGTCACCAGTGCTGTCATCTCTATGCCTCTCCAACAGCTGCCACTTGATCACATGCTCAGCATATAGTATAAATAGTTCAAAGCCAACAAGAATGTGAAGTCCAGCCCAACCTGAAAACTTTGACAAACCTTAAATTCACAGTGATTCGTATACTCTTTGCAGTGTAACAGAGCAGGAGGAGCACAGCCCTTAACAGGAAGCCATTGGTGTGTTTCATTTCAAGCCATCCTGTCCCTAGGCAACAGGTGCTGTTCAAACATTGCTAGGTGCCTCAGAGGGCCCCATTCACAAGCAGCCAACTGTCAATGAGTGACCATTAGTTGTCCTGCTTAGATGTTGGTCAGCACCACAGTGGGACCTGCCCACAGGTTACTTACTATCAATGAGGGGGCCATTGGGAAAGTGATTAAGTCAAGGGTGGTGTGGCGGTCATCAGGAGGAGACTGAGATAAGAGGCAGATTCAGGCCTCATTCTGGAGGCACTGGAGCTCACGCAGACTTGGGCCAGTGGGTGAGCTGGAGGGCCCAGGGAATACCCTGGGGACTAGATGTTGTAGCCCTCCATAGCCCTCACTATGGCCCTCCAGTAGCCTTGGCCAAAGCCTTGAGGTGCAGTGTACCTCTCCCGCATCCCTGTCGCTGCGACCTACTAGCAGTGGTTTTCTTTCTGGGTCTCAGTCTGTGAGAACTGGTCTCCCCATATAGATGCCCTGAGGACGGACACTGAGGACCTACTATGTTGGATGCCTGTATCCGTCAGGGATGAGGGCTGGGCAGAGTGTGGGAACCTGGCACTGAAGGAGCTGCTGGCTGAGATCTGCTTCCCCTTAACCAGCACTGGGACACTGCAGGGTGAAAGCTGTGCCTTGAGACTGCCCTTTCTTGTCAGGACAGAGAATAACATTCATCTAGTAGATGTTTATAGCAACATCATTACCTGACCATGACCTAACCTTAAGCACAAAGGGTATGACACCAAGAAGTCTGCAGCAACTTACCACCACTCTCCCTAACATTTAATTTTACATGCACTTTCTGAAAACTTTTACTAACTTTGGGGTCTTAGGGCATGAACCACCCATCTCCTTGTATGAATCTTTAATCAACATTTCTCTGTTCCAAACTTTAAGGTTAAGTTTTGATGGGCCTCCTTCTGCGTCAGGCACATGGACTTGCAATTTGAATAACAACGGTATTGTCTAAGGACAGACTTTGCCTCTCTTAAACAACGGCAGAGACTGGCCAAGTGCTCACAATTATCCATAAAATACACGCTGACTCGGCTTGGCTAAACTTTAGCCAAGCTTCTCTCCTCTGAACTTCAGCTATCGCCCAAACTTGAGCAAGCGCTAAGATTCAAACTTTTCTGTCTCCCTTAACAGCTCATTCTGAGAATCAGCTCACTATCAGAGAGCAACAGTTTCTGTAAAACATCCCCATCATGCTGTCTGCTCATCCATCCGCCTACTGGCCCCATCACACACACACACACACACACACACACACACACAGACACACACACACACACACACACAGAGTTCCTGCTGACCCTACTCGTACTTCCATGTTAAAGAAACTTCTTTTTCTGTTCTACTTTCAGACATGTCAGGATCTGTGCTCAAAACACTTTCCCAATTGCAATCAGTTCTGTTCAATGGCTCAGTCAATTCTGACTCTCTGAGACCCTATTGTCTGCAGCACATCAGGCTTCACTCTCCATCACCAACTCCCAGAACTTGCTTAAAATTCAAGCCCATGAAGATGGTGATGCCATCCAACCATCTCATCCTTTGTCGTCCCCTTCTCCTCTGGCCTTCAATCTTTCCCTGCATCAGGGTCTTTTCCAATGAGCCAGTCTTTGCCTCAGATGGCAAAAGAATTGGAGCTTCAGCATTAGTCCTTCCAATGAATATCCAGGACTGATTTCCTCTAGCATTGAAGGCATTGATTTCCTTGCAATCCAAGGGACTCTCGAGAGTCTTCCCCAACACCACAGTTCAAAACAATCAGTTCTTCAGTGCTCAGCTTTCTTTATGGTCCAACTCTCCCATTTATACATGATGACTGTTGGGAAAACTTACCTTTGACATGTGGAACTTTGTCGGTAAAGTAATGTCTCTTCCTTTTAATACACTGTCTAGGTGGGTCATAGCTTTTCTTCCAAGGAGTAAGCGTCTTTCGCTTTCATGGCTTCAGTCACAATCTGCAGTGGTTTTGAAGCCCCACAAATAAAGCCTTACCCTGGTTCCACTGTTTCCCCTTCTATTTCCAATGAAGTGAAGGGACCAGATGCCATGATCTGCGTTTTCGGAATGTTGAGTTTTAAGCCAACTTTTTCACTATCCTCTTTCTCTTTCATCCAGAGGCTTTTTAGTTCCTCTTCACTTTGTGCCATAAGGGTGGTGTCATCTGCATATCTGAGGTTATTGATATTTCTCCCGGCAATCTTTAGTCCGGCGTGAGCTTCTTCCAGCCCAGCGTTTCTCATGTTGTACTCTGCATAGAAGTTAAATGATTTGGGGCACAATATACAGCCTTGATATACTCCTTTTCCTATTTGGAACCAGGATGTGGTTCCATGTCCACCTCTAACTGTTGCTTCCTGACCTGCATACAAGTTTCTCAAGAGGCAGGTCATGTGGTCTGGTATTCCCGTCTCTTCCAGAATTTTCCACAGTTTATTGTTGTCCACACAGTCAAAGGCTTCGGCATAGTCAAAAAAGCAGAAATAGATGTTTTTTCTGAAATCTCTTGCTGTTTGGATGATCCAAGAAAAGACCAATATATAGAAAACTGTAAAGCACTGATGAAAGAAATCAAAGTTCACACAGATAGATGGAGAAATATTCCATGTTCATGAATCAGAATGATCAATATAGTGAAAATGAGTACACAACACAAAGCAATCTATATATTCAATGCAATTCCTATCAAGCTATCAATGGTATTTTTCACAGAACTAGAACAAATAGCTTCACAGTTTGTATGGAAATACAGAAAACCTGGAATAGCCCAAAGCAACCTTGCCAAAAAAGAATGGAACTGGAGGAATCAACATACCTGACTTCAGGCTCTACTACAAAGCTACAGTCATCAAAACAGTATGGTACTGGCACAGAGGCAGAAATACAGATCAAGGAAACAAAATAGAAAGCCCAGAGATAAACCCACGCGCGTATGGACACCTTATATTTGACAAAGGAGGCAAGAATAGACAATGGAGTATAGACAACCACTTTAAGAAGAGGTGCTGGGAAAAATGGTCAACCACTTGTAAAAGAAAGAAACTAGAACACTGTCTAACACCATACACAAAATAAATGCAAAATGGATTAAAGATCTAAACATAAGACCAGAAACTATAAAACTCCAAGAGGCAAACATAGCCAAAACACTCTCTGACATAAATCACAGCAGGATACTCTATGACCCACCTCCCAGAGTAATGGATATAAATGAACAGGACCAAATTATATAGCAAAATAGCACAAGTAAATGAATAGGGCCAAATTAAATTCAAAAGCTTTTGCACAGCAAAGAAAGTATAAGCAGGGTGAAAAGACAGCCTTCAGAATGGGAGGAAGTAAGAGCAAACAAAGCCGCTGACCAATAAATAATCTCAAAAATATAAAAGCTGCTCCCACAGCTCAATTGCAGAGCAATAAATGACGAATTCAAAAAACGGACTGAAGAAATAAACAGACATTTCTCCAAAGAAGACATACAGATGGCTAACAAACACATGAAGAGATGCTCAACATCACTCATTATCAGGGAAATGCAAATCCAGACGACCTTGAGG
This sequence comes from Bubalus kerabau, assembly GCF_029407905.1. Classification (NCBI taxonomy): domain Eukaryota; kingdom Metazoa; phylum Chordata; class Mammalia; order Artiodactyla; family Bovidae; genus Bubalus; species Bubalus kerabau. The sequence continues at coordinate 36,855,841 of NC_073647.1, read as the reverse complement.
TACCCTCTCACGCTGGTCAGAATGGCTGTACCCAAAAATCTATAAACAATAAATGCTGGAGAGGGTGTGGAGAAAAGGGAACCCTCTCACGTTGTTGGTGGGAATGCAATTGAGTACAGCCACTACGGAGAATATTGTGGAGGCTCCTTAAAAAACTGAAAATAGAACTGCCATATGACCCAGGAATCCCACTGCTGGGCATGCACACCGAGGACACCAGAATTGAAAGAATCACGTGTACCCCAATGTTCATCGCAGCACTGTGAATAATAGCCAGGACATGGAAGCAACCTAGAAGTCCATCAGCTGACTAAAGGATAAGAAAGCTGGTGTACATATACACAATGGAATGTAACTCATCCATCACAAAGAATACGTTTGAATCAGTTCAAATGAGGTGGATGAAACTGGAGCCTATTATACTGAGTGAAGGACCTCAGAAAGAAACACGCCAATACAGTACACAAACACATATATATGGAATTTAGAAAGATGGCAATGATGACCCTATATGCGAGAGAGAAAAAGAGACACAGATGTGTAGAAGAGTCTTTTGGACTCCTTGGGAGAAGACTAGGGTAGGATGATTTGAGAGAAGAGCAATGAAACATGTATATTATTATATGTGAACCAGATCACCAATCCAGTTTTGATGCATGAGACTAGGTGCTCAGGGCTGGTGCACTGGGATGACCCTGAGGCATGGGATGGGGAAGGAAGTGAGAGGGGGGATTCAGGATGGGGAACCCATGGACACCCATGGCTGATTCATGTCAATGTACTGCAATAAACCCTACAATATTGCAACATAATTAGCTTCAAATCAAAATAAAAGAATTTAGAGAAAAAGAACTCAAAAAAAGAAAAACAGAAAGGAAGGACAGCACAGCAAGTTGGTCTTTCACTTTTATTGATTTTAAATCACATTCAGTGACTTACTGTGAATCATCACTGGTGTCTCCCAGGAGTTAGAGTGCCAGAAAGATTTAATTAGGGAGCTGCAGTCCAGATAAAATATAACATATCGTTGAGTTAAAATCTGAACTCAACTCGTTTGATGCCGATGGTGTAACTCTGTGTTTTAGTTGTTTCTAAAAAGCTTTCTGAAGACACGCAGGATTCTTATGGTCAGAGACTGCCTCATGTATCTCCATAAATGTGTGACTATTCCTTGGACCTTTTAAAATATTTCAAAATGAAAGTTAACACCAAATTAAATATCTCATACTCTTTCTTTTAAACCATGATAAACTTGTAGAATTTGGACTAACAAAAGACTTTATTGGGGAAGAATGTTTTACGAGTGTAATTATTTTGAAATCCTAGGGTATGGTGATAATTAAAAGACCAGCTTTTACTCAGTCTTATGTTAGTTCTTATGTAAAAATTCACTGTACAGACTTCCATGACTATCCAGTGGTTAGGACTCTGTGCTTTCCCTAGAAGGGCACGGGTTCAATCGCTGTTCAGGGAACCATGCTTCCACAACCTGCATAGTGCCCCACGGGGGGAAAGAAAAATTCTCTGTGAGTGGTCATCGTGTTTGTAACGTGCACTGGGATTGGGCCACCACCACTGCTCTTCATTTGGGAATACATTGCTCCCAAAATTTTCTTAGCAAAAAGGTGTCCTAGTCATTATTTGGTTTGTTCCCTCCAAACATTATTGTACTCCCTGGGAGTGCTATTTTTGGGTTTTAGGTGTATCAGCACTTCGTGCCCCCTGAGCACCTTTAGCCTACAGCATAGGCGAGTGATGCAACAATCCCTTTTATGAGGTAGGTGGCCAGGAGGTGATTTCTGCCTACCTTTCTCGGGGGCACTTTCCCATTCACCACCCCTATGTGACAACCTCTTCCTTTCTGGGTCTGGCAATCTAGACCCTAATGTCATTCCACACCCCAAACAAAGGCTGTAACACCATACCACTACTCCTTGCCCTTGAAATCAAGTGTTAAGCAGGGTTATCCATCTTCAGTGCAGACTCCTGACCCAATTCAGACCTCTATTCTCTGGCTAACTGGGGACCCGAGGGTCTGTTCCCCAACCTCTCGGGACCCCATATCCCTCCCATCTCCAGTGCCCACCTCTTCTCTTCTTTCCCTCCCTTCCATCAGAAAATTCACACACACGCAAATATCTTTTCCCCATTTGATGTTTATTGTAATTGCAGCCATCAGTTTATTATGTTAGTGTGAAAGTCTTTCCTTGGTTGGCCATTTCTACGAAAGCAGACCTCTGGAGGCACAGTTCTACACTGTCTGACATTTTCGAGTCAGTTACTGGCTGCCCAGCTTGTACTTCTCCAGGGTCTCTTATTCTGGGGCGGCTGAGCTTATCTTCCCTTTTGATTCTGCCTCCTTCTTTGATCCCGCCTCATATTTTGGTACCTTTTACGGCTTTGATTCAGTTTCTTACGTGCACAGGAACAGGGAAAACAGTTGGGTTTTCTGGTTTTCTTCAACTTTTTCGACTGAGTGGCATATGGTCGGATTTTCTTTCTCAAGGTTCCTTGAAGAGGTCTTCTGACCCTCATGGTCATATTTCGTGCCTGGAAAGACAAGACAAGGGTATGAGACTTTAGGAAAGAAAAAAGCGTAGTTGGAAGGGAGATTTCATGAGAAAGGGATGTGGGCTAATGAGGGCTTTTGTGCCAGGCAAGGGTGGGTAGATGTTTGGGGCAGCAAAGTCAATGAAGAACATGGGGAGCTTAGTTGGAATCATCTTACTTTCACACTGCCTCGGTATATCCGTTGACAAAGGGTCTTCTTTTGTCCATTCATCCTTGAAGCAAGCCGCCTTGTAACTCTCCTTGACTGCCGTGGGTTCCTGATTCCCTTAGTCAGGATGATGCCAAGAAGTGGCCTAACCTAGAATCTCTGCCTCTGGTCTCCCTATTTATACCCTTTCAGAACAATGAGGAGCCACACCCTTCAATTTGATTGGTCAGTTAGGCACCACCCCAGCCAATAGCATCTTGGGGGGCTTAGACATCACAATGTACCCCTGTGCCCATCAACATGGGCTAGTTGATGCTGAGGGAGGCCATTTTATAACTTCTCCACTGCTGACACCTCTGTGTGTCTGATTCTGGGGAGTGGTGATTCAGGGCCATGGTGTTTCTCCTCATGACCTTCAAACTTCCTTTCAGTTCCCTTTATCCTTTGACTTATATGTGCCATTTCAACACTCCTGCCTCCTTCATCCCTCTGTAAACATCTGCCAAACCCTTTCTGTCCCACTTCAGCCTTTCCGAGTAATCACTTCATCTCTAGCCCACCTTCTGCCTGTTGGGGGTTCCTGAGGGTCTTAAGGAACTTAAGAGCAAGCACTTAAGGTGGAAAAGGTTAATTAAGAACAGGTTGGGTGTTTGATCTCCTGTGATGAGCTTTAACGACCCCCAGACTTGGTGAATGCTCAATCTGTTGCCCAAAGTTTAATACACAGTCTCCCTCAAAGTACACATCAGAACAAGGACACTTCTACATGTCTCCTCCACTAAATTTTTTTGAGAGACTTCAACTCTCATATTGAGCCAGGAAACAAAACTTGCCCCATCTATCGGAAATACATTCCTGATTATTATTGTTATTATTATTAATTTTTTAAGGAAAGTGCTCAAAGTAAAAATCAGTTCACCACTCTACCACTGAGTCTTGACTAAATCATTTCCCCAGTCATCCCTCCTTGTCAGTTATCAGTAGGTAGGGCCCATTGCAGAGCTGACCAATAGCTGAGCAGGACAAGTATCTGCAGGTAGCTCAGTGATCGCTGGTTGCTTGTGAGTGGGGCCAATGAGGCACTGACCAATGGCTGAGCAAGCCCTGTTGCCTAGGAACAGGATGCAGAGTAATAAGGCACAGCAATGGCTACCTGCGAAGGGCTGTGCTCTCTTACATAAGGACACTTTGGGTCCAGTGTGCTGGAATCTTTTTGATTGACACATTTCCGACCTCAGATTTGATTTCACATAATTAGTTAACTTTTGCATATCATACTTTTCATTATATACCCAGGCATAGCTGTCACCAGTGCTGTCATCTCTATGCCTCTCCAACAGCTGCCACTTGATCACATGCTCAGCATATAGTATAAATAGTTCAAAGCCAACAAGAATGTGAAGTCCAGCCCACCCTGAAAACTCCTTTGACAAACCATAAATTCACAGTGATTCTTATACTCTTTGCAGTGTAACAAAGCAGGGGGAGCACAGCCCTTAACAGGAAGACATTGGTGTGCTTCATTTCAAGCCATCCTGTCCCTAGGCAACAGGTGCTGCTCAAACATTGCTTGGTGCATCAGAGGGCCCCATTCACAAGCAGCCAACTGTCAATGAGTGACCATTAGTTGTCCTGCTTAGCTGTTGGTCAGCACCACAGTGGGCCCTGCCCACAGGTTACTTACTATCAATGAGGGGGCCATAGGGAAAGTGATTAAGTCAAGGGTGGTGTGTAGGTCATCAGGAGGAGACTGAGATAAGAGGCAGATTCAGCCCTCATTCTGGAGGCCCTGGAGCTCACGCAGACTTGGGCCAGTGGGTGAGCTGGAGGGCCCAGGGAATACACTGGTGACTAGATATTGTAGCCCTCCATAGCCCTCACTAAGGCCCTCCACTAGCCTTGGCCAAAGCCTTGAGGAGCAGTGTACCTCTCCCGCATCCCTGTCGCTGCGACCTACTAGGAGTGGTTTTCTTTCTGGGTCTCAGTCTGTGAGAACTGGTCTCCCCATATGGATGCCCTGAGGACGGTCCCTGAGGACCTATTATGTTGGATGCCTGTCTCCATCAGGGATGACGGCTGGGCAGAGTGTGGGAACCTGGCACTGAAGGAGCTGCTGGCTGAGATCTGCTTCCCCTTAACCAGCACTGGGACATTGCAGGGTGAAAGCTGTGCCTTGAGACTGCCCTTTCTTGTCAGGACAGAGAATAACATTCATCTACTAGAGGTTTATAGGAACCTCGTTACCTGACCATGACCTAACCTTAAGCACAAAGTGTATGACACCAAGAAGTCTGCAGCAACTTACCACCACTCTCCCTAACATTTAATTCTAAATGCACTTACTGAAAACTTTTACTAACTTTGGGGTCTTAGGGCATGAACCACCCATCTCCTTGTATGAATCTTTAATCAAACTTTCTCTGTTCCAAACTTTAAGATTAAGTTTTGATGGGCCTCTTTCTGCGTCAGGCACATGGACTTGCAATTTGAATAACAACGGCATTGTCTAAGGACAGATTTTGCCTCTCTTAAACAACGGCAGAGACTGGCCAAGTGCTCACAATTATCCATAAAATACACGCTGACTCGGCTTGGCTAAACTTTAGCCAAGCTTCTCTCCTCTGAACTTCAGCTTTCGACCAAACTTGAGCAAGCGCTAATATTCAAATATTTCTATCTCCCTTAACAGCTTATTCTGAGAGTCAGCTCACTATCAGAGAGAAACAATTCCTGGTAAACTGCCCCATCATGCTGTATGCTCATCCATCCCCCCACTGACCCCATCACCCACACACACACACACACACACACACACAGAGTTCCTGCTGACCCTACTCATACTTCTATGTTAAAGAAACTTCTTTTTCTCTTCTACTTTCAGACATGTCAGGATCTGTGCTCAAAACATTTTCTCAATTGCAATCAGTTCCGTTCAATGGCTCAGTCAATTCTGACTCTCTGAGACCCAATTGTCTGCAGCACATCAGGCTTCACTGTCCATCACCAACTCCCAGAGCTTGCTTAAAATTCAAGCCCATCAAGATGGTGATGCCAAGAGCATTCTTCACTGAGCTAGAACAAATAATTTCACAATTTGTATGGAAAAACAAAAAACCTCGAATAGCCAAAGCGATCTTGAGAAAGAAGAATGGAACTGGAGGAATCAACCTACCTGACTTCAGGCTCTACTACAAAGCCACAGTTATCAAGACAGTATGGTACTGGCACAAAGATGAAATATAGATCAATGGAACAAAATAGAAAGCCCAGAGATAAATCCACGCACATATGGACACCTTATCTTCGACAAAGGAGGCAAGAATATACAATGGATTAAAGACAATCTCTTTAACAAGTGGTGCTGGGAACTCTGGCCAACCACTTGTAAAAGAATGAAACTAGAACACTTTCTAACACCATACACAGAAATAAACTCAAAATGGATTAAAGATCTAAACGTAAGACCAGAAACTATAAAAGTCCTAGAGGAGAACCTAGGCAAAACACTCTCTGACATACATCACAGCAGGATCCTCTATGACCCACCTCCCAGAATATTGGAAATAAAAGCAAAAATAAACAAATGGGACCTAATTAACCTTAAAAGCTTCTGCACATCAAAGGAAACTATTAGCAAGGTGAAAAGACAGTCTTCAGAATGGGAGAAGATAATAGCAAATGAAGCAACTGACAAACAACTAATCTCGAGAATATACAAGCAACTCCTACAGCTCAACTCCAGAAAAATAAATGACCCAATCAAAAAATGGGCCAAAGAACTAAATAGACATTTCTCCAAAGAAGACATCCAGATGGCTAGCAAACACATGAAAAGATGCTCAACATCACTCATTATCAGAGAAATGCAAATCAAAAGCACTATGAGGTACCATTTCACACCAGTCAGAATGGCTGCGATCCAAAAGTCTACAAGTAATAAATGCTGGAGAGGGTGTTGAGAAAAGGGAACCCTCTTCCACTGTTGGTGGGAATGCAAACTAGTACAGCCACTATGGAGAACAGTGTGGAGATTCCTTAAAAAACTGGAAATAGACCTGCCTTATGATCCAGCAATCCCACTGCTGGGCATACACACTGAGGAAACCAGAATGGAAAGAGACACGTGTACCCCAATGTTCATCGCAGCACTGTTTATAATAGCCAGGACATGGAAGCAACCTAGATGTCCATCAGCAGATGAATGGATAAGAAAGCTATGGTACATATACACAATGGAGTATTATTCAGCCATTAAAAAGAATACATTTGAATCAGTTCTAATGAGGTGGATGAAACTGGAGCCTATTATACAGAGTGAAGAAAGCCAGAAAGAAAAACACCAATACAGTATACTAACGCATATATAAGGAATTTAGAAAGATGGTAACAATAACCCTGTGTACGAGACAGCAAAAGAGACACTGATGTATAGAACAGTCTTATGGACTCTGTGGGAGAGGGAGAGGGTGGGAAGATTGGGGAGAATGGCATTGAAACATGTTAAATATCATGTATGAAATGAGTTGCCAGTCCAGGTTCGATGCACGATACTGGATGCTTGGGGCTGGTGCACTGGGACGACCCAGAGGGATGGAATGGGGAGGGAGGAGGGAGGAGGGTTCAGGATGGGGAACACATGTATACCTGTGGCGGATTAATTTTGATAAAAATAAAAAAAAATAAAATAAAATAAAATTATTATAAATTATACAGTAAAAAAAAAAAAAAGATGGTGATGCCATCCAACCATCTCATCCTTTGTCGTCCCCTTCTCCTCTGGCCTTCAATCTTTCCCTGCATCAGGGTCTTTTCCAATGAGCCAGTCTTTGCCTCAGATGGCCAAAGTATTGGAGCTTCAGCATTACCCCTTCCAATGAATATTCAGGACAGATTTCCTCTAGCATTGACTGCATCGATTTCCTTGCAATCCAATGGACTCTCGAGAGTCTTCCCCAACACCACAGTTCAAAACCATCAGTTCTTCAGTGCTCAGCTTTCTTTATGGTCCAACTCTCCCATGCATACATGATGACTGTTGGGAAAACTTAGCTTTGACATATGGACCTTTGTCAGTAAAGTAATGTCTCTTCCTTTTAAAACACTGTCTAGGTGGGTCATAGCTTTTCTTCCAAGGAGTAAGTGTCGTTCCCTTTCATGGCTGCAGTCACCATCTGCAGTGGTTTTGGAGCCCAAAAAAGAAAGCCTGACACTGGTTCCAGTGTTTCCCATTTTCTATTTCACATGAAGTGATGGGACCAGATGCCATGATCTGAGTTTTCTGAATGTTGAGTTTTAAGCCAACTTTTTCACTCTCCACTTTCACTTTCATGCAGAGGCTTTTTAGTTCCTCTTCACTTTCTGCCATAAGGGTGGTGTCATCTGCATAACTTAGGTTATTGATATTTCTCCCGGCAAACTTGAGTTCAGCGTGTGCTTCTTCCAGCCCAGTGATTCTCATTTTGTTCTCTGCATAGAAGTTAAGTGAGTCGGGGCACAATATACAGCCTTGACATACTCCTTTTGCTATTTGGAACCAGGCTGTTGTTCCATGTCCACCTCTAAATGTTGCTTCCTGACCTGCATACAAGTTTCTCAAGAGGCACGTCAGCTGGTCTGGTATTCCCGTCTCTTCCAGAATTTTCCACAGTTTATTGTGGTCCACACAGTAAAAGGCTTCGGCATAGTCAATAAAGCAGAAATAGATGTTTTTTCTGAACTCTCTTGCTGTTTGGATGATCCAAGAAAAGACCAATACATAGAAAACTGTAAAGCACTGATGAAAGAAATCAAAGATCACACAGATAGATGGAGAAATATACCATGTTCATGGATCAGAATGATCAATATAGTGAAAATGAGTACACAGCACAAAGCAATCTATAGATTCAATGCAATCCCTATCAAGCTACCAATGGTATTTTTCACAGAACTAGAACAAATAGCTTCACAGTTTGTATGGAAATACAGAAAACCTGGAATAGCCCAAAGCAACCTTGCCAAAGAAGAATGGAACTGGAGAAATCAACCTACCTGACTTCAGGCTCTATTACAAAGCTACAGTCATCAAAACAGTATAAACTGGCTCATAGAAAAAGCAAAGGAATTACAGAAAAACATCTACTTCTGCTTCATTGACTACACTAAACCTTTGACTGTGTGGCTCACAGCAAACTGGAAAATTCTTCAAGAGATGGGAATACCAGTTCACCTTACCTGCCTCCTGAGAAACCTCTATGCAGGTCAAGAAGCAACAGTTAAAACTGAACATGGAATAACAAACTGGTTCCAAATTGGGGAAGAATTATGTCAAGGCTGTATATTGTCACCCTGCTTATTTAACTTATATGCAGCATACATCATGCAAAAAGCCAGGCTGGATGAATCACAAGCTGGAATCAAGATTGTCAGGAGACATACCAACAACCTTAGATGTGCAGATGAAACCACTCTAATGGCAGAAAGTGAAGAGGAACTAAAGAGCCTCATGATGAAGGTGAAAGGGGAGAGTCAAAAGGCTGGCTTAAAACTCAACATTCAAAAAACTAAGATCATGGCATCTGGTCCCATCACTTCATGGCAAATAGAGGAGAAAAAGTGGAAACAGTGACAGATTTTCTTTTCTTGGGCTCTAAAATCACTACAGACAGTGACTGCAGCCATGAAATTAAAAGATGCTGCTCCTTGGAAGAAAAGTTATGACAAACCTAGACAATGAATTAAAAAGCAGAGACATCACTTGCCAACAAAGATTCATATAGTTAAAGCTATGGTTTTTCCAGTAGCTATGTATGGATCTGAGAGTTGGACCATAAAGAATACTGAGCACTGAAGAATGGATGCTTTCAAGTTGTGGAGATGGAGAAGATTCTTGAGACTCCCTTGGACAGCAAGGAGATCAAACCAGTCAATTCTAAAGGAAATGAACACTGAATATTCATTGCAAGGAATGATGCTGAAGTTGAAGCTGCGATACTTTGGCCACCTGATGCGAAGAACTGACTCATTAGCAAAAAGTCTCATGCTGGGAAAGATTGAAGGCAAGAGGACAAGGGGACAATAGAGGATGAGATGATCAGATGGCATTACCGACTCAATGGACATGAGTTTGAGCAAAATTAGGGAAATAGTGAAGGACAGGGAAGCCTGGTGAATTGCAGTCCACGAGGTCACAAAGACTCAGACACAACTTAAGTGACTGAACAACAAACATATTAAGTCCATAGGGAAGGGATGGGTCCTTTAATAAATGGTACTAGGACAACTGAAAAAAAAACAACAACAACAACAAAAAAAAAAAAAAAAAAAAAAAACAGTATGATACTGGCACAGAGGCAGAAATACAGATCAAGGGAACAAAATAGAAAGCCCAGAGATAAATCCACGTGCCTATGGACACCTTATATTTGACAAAGGAGGCAAGAATAGACAATGGAGAAAAGACAACCTCTTTAAGAAGAGGTGCTGGGAAAAATGGTCAACCACTAGTAAAAGAATGAAACTAGAACACTGTCTAACACCATACACAAAATAAATTCAAAATGGATTAAAGATCGAAACTTAAGACCAGAAACTATAAAACTCCTAGAGGCAAACATAGGCAAAACACACTCTGACATAAATCACAGCAGGATACTCTATGACCCACCTCTCAGAGTAATGGAAATAAATGAACAGGACCAAATTGTATAGCAAAATAGCACAAGTAAATGAATAGGGCCAAATTAAATTCAAAAGCTTTTGCACAACAAAGGAAAGTATAAGCAAGGTGAAAAGACAGCCTTCAGAATGGGAGGAAGTAAGAGCAAACAAAGCAGCTGACGAAGAAATAATCTCAAAAATATAAAAGCTGCTCCCACAGCTCAATTGCAGACCAAGAAATGACCAATTCAAAAAACGGGCCGATGAACTAAACAGACATTTCTCCAAAGAAGTCATACAGATGGCTAACAAACACATGAAGAGATGCTCAACATCACTTATTATCAGAGAAATGCAAATCCAGACAACCTTGAGGTACCCTTTCACGCTGGTCAGAATGGCTGTTACCCAAAAGTCTACAAACAATAAATGCTGGAGAGGGTGTGGAAAAAAGGGAACCCTCTCACTTTGTTGGTGGGAATGCAATCGAGTACAGCCACTACGGAGAATAGTGTGGAGACTCCTTAAAAAACTGAAAATAGAACTGCCATATGACCCAGGAATCCCACTGCTGGGCATGCACACAGAGGACACCAGAATTGAAAGAGTCACGGGTACCCCAATGTTCATCGCAGCACTGTTAATAATAGCCAGGACACGGAAGCAACCTAGAAGTCCATCAGCTGACTAAAGGATAAGAAAGCTGGTGTACATATACACAATGGAATGTACCTCATCCATTACAAAGAATACGTTTGAATCAGTTCGAAAGAGGTGGATGAAACGGGAGCCTATTATACTGAGTGAAGGACGTCAGAAAGAAACACGCCAATACAGTACACAAACACATATATATGGAATTTAGAAAGATGGCAATGATGACCCTATATGCGAGAGAGCAAAAGAGACACAGATGTATAGAAGAGTCTTTTGGACTCCGTGGGAGAAGGCGAGGGTAGGATGATTTGAGAGAAGAGCTTTGAAACATGTATATTATTCTATGTGAACCAGATCACCAGTCCAGGTTTGATGCATGAGACTAGGTGCTCAGGGCTGGTGCACTGGGATGACCCTGAGGCATGGGATGGGGAGGGAGGTGGGAGGGGGGATTCAGGATGGGGAACCCATGGACACCCAGGGCTGATTCATGTCAATGTATGGCAAAAACCACTACAATATTGCAACGTAATTAGCCTCAAATCAAAATAAATGAATTTAGAAAAAAAGAACTCAAAAAAAGAAAAAACGGAAAGAAAGGCCAGCACACCCAGGGGGTCTTTCACTTTTATTGATTTTAAATCACATTCAGTGACTGACTGTGAATCATCACTGGGGTCTCCCAGGAGTTAGAGTGCCAGAAAGATTTAATTAGGGAGCTGCAGTCCAGATAAAAGATAACATATCGTTGAGTTAAAATCTGAACTCAACTCGTTTGATGCCTATGGTGAAACTCTGTGTTTTAGTTGTTTCTAAAAAGCTTTCTGAAGACACGCAGGATTCTTATGGTCAGAGACTGCCTTATGTATCTCCATAATTGTTTGACTATTCCTTGGACCTTTTAAAACATTTCAAAATGAAAGTTCACACCAACTTATATATCTCGTACTCTTCCTTTTAAACCATGATAAACTTGTAGAATTTGGACTAACAAAAGACTTTATTGGGGAAGAATGTTTTAGGAGTGTAGTTATTTTGAAATCCTAGGGTATGGTGATCATTAAAAGACCAGCTTTTACTCAGTCTTTTGTTAGTTCTTATGTAAAAATTCACTGTACAGACTTCCATGACTGTCCAGTGGTTAGGACTCTGTGCTTTCCCTAGAAGGGCACGGGTTCAATCGCTGTTCAGGGAACCATGCTTCCACAACCTGCATATTGCCCCCCGGGGGGAAAGAAAAATTCTCTGTGAGTGGTGATCCTGTTTGTAACGTGCACTGGGATTGGGCCACCATCACTGCTCTTCCTTTGGGAATACATTGCTCCCAAAATTTTCTTAGCAAAAAGGTGTCCTAGTCATTATTTGATTTGTTCCCTCCACACATTATTGTACTCCCTGGGAGTGCTATTTGTGGGTTTTAGGTGTATCAGCACTTCGTGCCTTCTGAGCACCTTTAGCCGACAGCATAGGTGAGTGATGCAACAATCCCTTTTATGAGGTAGGTGGCCAGGAGGTGATTCCTGCCTACCTTTCTCGGGGGGACTTTCACATTCACCACCCCTATGTGACAACCTCTTCCTTTCTGGGTCTGGCAATCTAGACCCTAATGTCATTCCACACCCCAAACAAAGGCTGTAACACCATACCACTACTCCTTGCCCTTGAAATCAAATGTTAATCAGGGTTATCCATCTTCAGTGCAGACTCCTGACCCAATCCAGACCACTACTCTCTGGCTAACTGGGGACCCGAGGGTCTGTTCCCCAACCTCTCGGGACCCCATATCCCTCCCATCTCCAGTGCCCACCTCTTCTCTTCTTTCCCTCCCTTCCATCAGAAAATTCACACACACGCAAATATCTTTTCCCCATTTGATGTTTATTGTAATTGCAGCCATCAGTTTACTATGTTAGTGTGAGAGTCTTTCCTTGGTTGGCCATTTCTACGAAAGCAGACCTCTGGAGGCACAGTTCTACACTGTCTGACCTTTTCGAGTCAGTTACTGGCTGCCCAGCTTGTACTTCTCCAGGGTCTCTTATTCTGGGGCGGCTGAGCTTATCTTCTCTTTGGATTCTGCCTCCTTCTTTGATCCCGCCTCATATTTTGGTACCTTTTACGGCTTTGATTCAGTTTCTTACGTGCACAGGAACGGAGAAAACAGTTGGGTTTTCTGGTTGTCTTCACCTTCTTCGACTGAGTGGCATATGGTCGGATTTTCTTTCTCAAGGTTCCTTGAACAGGTCTTCTGACCCTCATGGTCATATTTCGTGCCTGGAAAGACAAGACAAGGGTATGAGACTTTAGGAAAGAAAAAAGCGGAGTTGGAAGGGAGATTTCATGAAAAAGGGATGTGGGCTCATGAGGGCTTTTGTGCCAGGCAAGGGTGGGTAGAGGTTTGGGGCAGCCAAGTCAATGGAGAACATGGGGAGCTTAGTTGGAATCATCTTACTTTCACACTGCCTCGGTACCTCCGTTGACAAAGGGTCTTCTTTTGTCCATTCATCCTTGAGGCAAACCGCCTTGTAACTCTTCTTGACTGCCGTGGGTTCCTGATTCCCTTAGTCAGGATGATGCCAAGAAGTGGCCTAACCTAGAATCTCTGCCTCTGGTCTCCCTATTTATACCCTTTCAGGACAATGAGGAGCCACACCCTTCAATCTGATTGGTCAGTTAGGCACCACCCCAGCCAATAGCATCTTGGGGGGCTTAGACATCACAATGTACCACTGTGCCCATCAACATGGGCTAGTGGATGCTGAGGGAGGCCATTTTATAACTTCTCCACTGATGACACCTCTGTGTGTCTGATTCTGGGCAGTGGTGATTCAGGGCCATGGTGTTTCTCCTCATGACCTTCAAACTTCCTTTCAGTTCCCTTTATCCTTTGACTTATATGTGCCACTTCAACACTCCTGCCTCCTTCATCCCTCTGAAAACATCTGCCAAACCCTTTCTGTCCCACTTCAGCCTTTCAGAGTAATCACTTCATCTCTAGCCCACCTTCTGCCTGTTGGGGGTTCCTGAGGGGCTTAAGGAACTTAAGAGCAAGCACTTAAGGTGGCAAAGGGTAATTAAGAACAGGTTGGGTGTTTGATCTCCTGTCATGAGCTTTAACGACCCCCAGACTTGGTGAATGCTCAGTCTGTTGCCCAAAGTTTAATACACAGTCTCCCTCAGAGTACACATCAGAACAAAGACACTTCTACATGTCTCCTCCACTAAATTTTGTTGGGACACTTCAACTCTCATATTCAGCAAGGAAACTCAACTTGCTCCATCTATCAGAAATACATTCCTGATTATTATTATTATTATTATTATTTTTTTAAGGAAAGTGCTCAAAGACAAAATCAGTTCACCACTCTTCCACTGAGTCTTGACTAAATCATTTCCCCAGTCATCCCTCCTTGTCAGTTATCAGTAGGTAGGGCCCATTGCAGGCCTGACCAAGAGCTGAGCAGGACAAGTACCTGCAGGTAGCTCAGTGATGGTTGCTTGTGGGTGGGGTCCATGAGGCACTGACCAATGGAAGAGCAAGCCCTGTTGCCTAGTAACAGGATGCAGAGTAATAAGGCACAGCAATGGCTACCTGCAAAGGGCTGTGCTCTGTTACATAAGGACACTTTGGGTCCAGTGTGCTGGAGTCTTTTTGATTGACTCATTTCCGACCTCAGATTTGATTTCACATAATTAGTTAACTTTTGCATATCATACTTTTCATTATATTCCCAGGCCTAGCTGTCACCAGTGCTGTCACCTCTATGCCTCTCCAACAGCTGCCACTTGATCACATGCTCAGCATATAGTATAAATAGTTCAAAGCCCACAAGATTGTGAAGTCCAGCCCACCCTGAAAACTCCTTTGACAAACCTTAAATTCACAGTGATTCTTCTACTCTTTGCAGTGTAACAGAGCAGGATGAGCACAGCCCTTAACAGGAAGCCATTGGTGTGCTTCATTTCAAGCCATCCTGTCCCTAGGCAACAGGTGCTGTTCAAACATTGCTTGGTGCCTCAGAGGGCCCCATTCACAAGCAGCCAACTGTCAATGAGTGACCATTAGTTGTCCTGCTTAGCTGTTGTTCAGCACCACAGTGGGCCCTGCCCACAGGTTACTTACTATCAATGAGGGGGCCATAGGGAAAGTGATTAAGTCAAGGGTGGTGTGGCGGTCATCAGGAGGAGACTGAGATAAGAGGCAGATTCAGGCCTCATTCTGGAGGCCCTGGAGCTCACGCAGATTTGGGCCAGTGGGTGAGCTGGAGGGCCCAGGGAATACACTGGGGACTAGATGTTGTAGCCCTCCATAGCCCTCACTAAGGCCCTCCACTAGCCTTGGCCAAAGCCTTGAGGAGCAGTGTACCTCTCCTGCATCCCTGTCGCTGCGACCTACTAGCAGTGGTTTTCTATCTGGGTCTCAGACTGTGAGAACTGGTCTCCCCATATGGATGCCCTGAGGACGGAAACTGAGGACCTATTATGTTGGATGCCTGTCTCCGTCAGGGATGACGGCTGGGCAGAGTGTGGGAACCTGGCACTGAAGGAGCTGCTGGCTGAGATCTGCTTCCCCTTAACCAGCACTGGGACATTGCAGGGTGAAAGCTGTGCCTTGAGACTGCCCTTTCTTGTCAGGACAGAGAATAACATTCATCTAGTACAGGTTTATAGGAACCTCATTACCTGACCATGACCTAACCTTAAGCACAAAGGGTATGACACCAAGAAGTCTGCAGCAACTTACCACCACTCTCCCTAACATTTAATTGTACATGCACTTACTGAAAACTTTTACTAACTTTGGGGTCTTAGGGCATGAACCACCCATCTCCTTGTATGAATCTTTAATCAACTTTCTCTGTTCCAAACTTTAAGGTTAAGTTTTGATGGGCCTCCTTCTGCGTCAGGCACATGGACTTGCAATTTGAAGAACAACGGTATTGTCTAAGGACAGACTTTGCCTCTCTTAAACAACGGCAGAGACTGGCCAACTGCTCACAATTATCCATAAAATACACGATGACTCGGCTTGGCTAAACTTTAGCCAAGCTTCTCTCCTCTGAACTTCAGCTTTCGCCCAAACTTGAGCAAGCGCTAAGATTCAAAGATTTCTGTCTCCCTTAACAGCTCATTCTGAGAATCAGATCACTATCAGAGAGAAACAATTGCTGTAAAACAGCCCCGTCATGCTGTCTGCTCATCCATCCTCCTACCTGCCCCATCACACACACACACACACACACACACACACACACACACACAGAGTTCCTGCTGACCCTACTCATACTTCGATGTTAAACAAACTTCTTTTTCTGTTCTACTTCAGACATGTCAGGATCTGTGCTCAAAATACTTTCCCAATTGCAATCAGTTCCGTTCAATGGCTCAGTCAATTCTGACTCTCTGAGACCCTATTGTGTGCAGCACATCAGGCTTCACTGTCCATCACCAACTCCCAGAGCTTGATTAAAATTCAAGCCCATCAAGATGGTGATGCCATCCAACCATCTCATCCTTTGACGTCCCCTTCTCCTCTGGCCTTCAATCTTTCCCTGCATCAGGGTCTTTTCCAATGAGCGAGTCTTTGCCTCAGATGGCCAAAGTATTGGAGCTTCAGCATTAGTCCTTCCAATGAATATTCAGGACTGATTTCCTCTAGCATTGACGGCATTGATTTCCTTGCAATCCAAGGGACTCTCGAGAGTCTTCCCCAACACCACAGTTCAAAACCATCAGTTCTTCAGTGCTCAGCTTTCTTTATGGTCCAAGTCTCCCATGCATACCTGATGACTGTTGTGAAAACTTAGATTTGACATATGGACCTTTGTCGGTAAAGTAATGTCTCTTCCTTTTAATACACTGTCTAGGTGGATCATAGTTTTCTTCCAAGGAGTAAGCGTCTTTCCCTTTCATGGCAGCAGTCACCATCTGCAGTGGTTTTGGAGCCCAAAGAAGAAAGCCTGACACTGGTTCCACTGTTTCCCCATCTATGTCCCATGAAGTGATGGGACCAGATGCCATGATCTGCGTTTTCTGAATGTTGAGTTTTAAGCCAACTTTTTCACTCTCCTCTTTCACTTTCATGCAGAGCCTTTTGAGTTCCTCTTCACTTTCTGCCATAAGGGTTGTGTCATCTGCATATCTGAGGTTATTGATATTTCTCCCGGCAATCTTGAGTCCAGCGTGTGCTTCTTCCAGCCCAGCGTTTCTCATGTTGTACACTGCATAGAAGATAAATGGGTCGGGGCACAATATACGGCCTTGACATACTCCTTTTCCTATTTGGAACCAGGCTGTTGTTCCATGTCCACCTCTAACTGTTTCTTCCTGAAATGCATACAAGTTTCTCAAGAGGCAGGTCAGGTGGTCTGGTATTCCCGTCTCTTCCAGAATTTTCCACAGTTTATTGTGGTCCACACAGTAAAAGGCTTCGGCATAGTCAATAAAGCAGAAATAGATGTTTTTTCTGAACTCTCTTGCTGTTTGGATGATCCAAGAAAAGACCAATACATAGAAAACTGTAAAGCACTGATGAAAGAAATCAAAGATCACACAGATAGATGGAGAAATATACCATGTTCATGGATCAGAATGATCAATATAGTGAAAATGAGTACACAGCACAAAGCAATCTATAGATTCAATGCAATCCCTATCAAGCTACCAATGGTATTTTTCACAGAACTAGAACAAATAGCTTCACAGTTTGTATGGAAATACAGAAAACCTGGAATAGCCCAAAGCAACCTTGCCAAAGAAGAATGGAACTGGAGGAATCAACCTACCTGACTTCAGGCTCTATTACAAAGCTACAGTCATCAAAACAGTATAAACTGGCTCATAGAAAAAGCAAAGGAATTACAGAAAAACATCTACTTCTGCTTCATTGACTACACTAAACCTTTGACTGTGTGGCTCACAGCAAACTGGAAAATTCTTCAAGAGATGGGAATACCAGTTCACCTTACCTGCCTCCTGAGAAACCTCTATGCAGGTCAAGAAGCAACAGTTAAAACTGAACATGGAATAACAAACTGGTTCCAAATTGGGGAAGAATTATGTCAAGGCTGTATATTGTCACCCTGCTTATTTAACTTATATGCAGCATACATCATGCAAAAAGCCAGGCTGGATGAATCACAAGCTGGAATCAAGATTGTCAGGAGACATACCAACAACCTTAGATGTGCAGATGAAACCACTCTAATGGCAGAAAGTGAAGAGGAACTAAAGAGCCTCATGATGAAGGTGAAAGGGGAGAGTCAAAAGGCTGGCTTAAAACTCAACATTCAAAAAACTAAGATCATGGCATCTGGTCCCATCACTTCATGGCAAATAGAGGAGAAAAAGTGGAATCAGTGACAGATTTTCTTTTCTTGGGCTCTAAAATCACTACAGACAGTGACTGCAGCCATGAAATTAAAAGATGCTGCTCCTTGGAAGAAAAGTTATGACAAACCTAGA
Organism: Bubalus kerabau; assembly: GCF_029407905.1. NCBI lineage: Eukaryota > Metazoa > Chordata > Mammalia > Artiodactyla > Bovidae > Bubalus > Bubalus kerabau. The sequence continues at coordinate 36,837,366 of NC_073647.1, read as the reverse complement.
CAATGAATTAAAAAGCAGAGACATCACTTGCCAACAAAGATTCATATAGTTAAAGCTATGGTTTTTCCAGTAGCTATGTATGGATCTGAGAGTTGGACCATAAAGAATACTGAGCACTGAAGAATGGATGCTTTCAAGTTGTGGAGATGGAGAAGATTCTTGAGACTCCCTTGGACAGCAAGGAGATCAAACCAGTCAATTCTAAAGGAAATGAACACTGAATATTCATTGCAAGGAATGATGCTGAAGTTGAAGCTGCGATACTTTGGCCACCTGATGCGAAGAACTGACTCATTAGCAAAAAGTCTCATGCTGGGAAAGATTGAAGGCAAGAGGACAAGGGGACAATAGAGGATGAGATGATCAGATGGCATTACCGACTCAATGGACATGAGTTTGAGCAAAATTAGGGAAATAGTGAAGGACAGGGAAGCCTGGTGAATTGCAGTCCACGAGGTCACAAAGACTCAGACACAACTTAAGTGACTGAACAACAAACATATTAAGTCCATAGGGAAGGGATGGGTCCTTTAATAAATGGTACTAGGAAAACTGAAAAACAAAAAAAAAAAAAAAAAAAAAAAACAGTATGATACTGGCACAGAGGCAGAAATACAGATCAAGGGAACAAAATAGAAAGCCCAGAGATAAATCCACGCGCCTATGGACACCTTATATTTGACAAAGGAGGCAAGAATAGACAATGGAGAAAAGACAACCTCTTTAAGAAGAGGTGCTGGGAAAAATGGTCAACCACTAGTAAAAGAATGAAACTAGAACACTGTCTAACACCATACACAAAATAAATTCAAAATGGATTAAAGATCGAAACTTAAGACCAGAAACTATAAAACTCCTAGAGGCAAACATAGGCAAAACACACTCTGACATAAATCACAGCAGGATACTCTATGACCCACCTCTCAGAGTAATGGAAATAAATGAACAGGACCAAATTGTATAGCAAAATAGCACAAGTAAATGAATAGGGCCAAATTAAATTCAAAAGCTTTTGCACAACAAAGGAAAGTATAAGCAAGGTGAAAAGACAGCCTTCAGAATGGGAGGAAGTAAGAGCAAACAAAGCAGCTGACGAAGAAATAATCTCAAAAATATAAAAGCTGCTCCCACAGCTCAATTGCAGACCAAGAAATGACCAATTCAAAAAACGGGCTGATGAACTAAACAGACATTTCTCCAAAGAAGTCATACAGATGGCTAACAAACACATGAAGAGATGCTCAACATCACTTATTATCAGAGAAATGCAAATCCAGACGACCTTGAGGTACCCTTTCACGCTGGTCAGAATGGCTGTTACCCAAAAGTCTACAAACAATAAATGCTGGAGAGGGTGTGGAAAAAAGGGAACCCTCTCACTTTGTTGGTGGGAATGCAATCGAGTACAGTCACTACGGAGAATAGTGTGGAGACTCCTTAAAAAACTGAAAATAGAACTGCCATATGACCCAGGAATCCCACTGCTGGGCATGCACACAGAGGACACCAGAATTGAAAGAGTCACGGGTACCCCAATGTTCATCGCAGCACTGTTAATAATAGCCAGGACACGGAAGCAACCTAGAAGTCCATCAGCTGACTAAAGGATAAGAAAGCTGGTGTACATATACACAATGGAATGTACCTCATCCATTACAAAGAATACGTTTGAATCAGTTCGAAAGAGGTGGATGAAACGGGAGCCTATTATACTGAGTGAAGGACGTCAGAAAGAAACACGCCAATACAGTACACAAACACATATATATGGAATTTAGAAAGATGGCAATGATGACCCTATATGCGAGAGAGCAAAAGAGACACAGATGTATAGAAGAGTCTTTTGGACTCCGTGGGAGAAGGCGAGGGTAGGATGATTTGAGAGAAGAGCATTGAAACATGTATATTATTCTATGTGAACCAGATCACCAGTCCAGGTTTGATGCATGAGACTAGGTGCTCAGGGCTGGTGCACTGGGATGACCCTGAGGCATGGGATGGGGAGGGAGGTGGGAGGGGGGATTCAGGATGGGGAACCCATGGACACCCAGGGCTGATTCATGTCAATGTATGGCAAAAACCACTACAATATTGCAACGTAATTAGCCTCAAATCAAAATAAATGAATTTAGAAAAAAAGAACTCAAAAAAAGAAAAAACGGAAAGAAAGGACAGCACACCCAGGGGGTCTTTCACTTTTATTGATTTTAAATCACATTCAGTGACTGACTGTGAATCATCACTGGGGTCTCCCAGGAGTTAGAGTGCCAGAAAGATTTAATTAGGGAGCTGCAGTCCAGATAAAAGATAACATATCGTTGAGTTAAAATCTGAACTCAACTCGTTTGATGCCTATGGTGAAACTCTGTGTTTTAGTTGTTTCTAAAAAGCTTTCTGAAGACACGCAGGATTCTTATGGTCAGAGACTGCCTTATGTATCTCCATAATTGTTTGACTATTCCTTGGACCTTTTAAAACATTTCAAAATGAAAGTTCACACCAACTTATATATCTCGTACTCTTCCTTTTAAACCATGATAAACTTGTAGAATTTGGACTAACAAAAGACTTTATTGGGGAAAAATGTTTTAGGAGTGTAGTTATTTTGAAATCCTAGGGTATGGTGATCATTAAAAGACCAGCTTTTACTCAGTCTTTTGTTAGTTCTTATGTAAAAATTCACTGTACAGACTTCCATGACTGTCCAGTGGTTAGGACTCTGTGCTTTCCCTAGAAGGGCACGGGTTCAATCGCTGTTCAGGGAACCATGCTTCCACAACCTGCATATTGCCCCCCGGGGGGAAAGAAAAATTCTCTGTGAGTGGTGATCCTGTTTGTAACGTGCACTGGGATTGGGCCACCATCACTGCTCTTCCTTTGGGAATACATTGCTCCCAAAATTTTCTTAGCAAAACGGTGTCCTAGTCATTATTTGATTTGTTCCCTCCACACATTATTGTACTCCCTGGGAGTGCTATTTGTGGGTTTTAGGTGTATCAGCACTTCGTGCCTTCTGAGCACCTTTAGCCGACAGCATAGGTGAGTGATGCAACAATCCCTTTTATGAGGTAGGTGGCCAGGAGGTGATTCCTGCCTACCTTTCTCGGGGGGACTTTCACATTCACCACCCCTATGTGACAACCTCTTCCTTTCTGGGTCTGGCAATCTAGACCCTAATGTCATTCCACACCCCAAACAAAGGCTGTAACACCATACCACTACTCCTTGCCCTTGAAATCAAATGTTAATCAGGGTTATCCATCTTCAGTGCAGACTCCTGACCCAATCCAGACCACTACTCTCTGGCTAACTGGGGACCCGAGGGTCTGTTCCCCAACCTCTCGGGACCCCATATCCCTCCCATCTCCAGTGCCCACCTCTTCTCTTCTTTCCCTCCCTTCCATCAGAAAATTCACACACACGCAAATATCTTTTCCCCATTTGATGTTTATTGTAATTGCAGCCATCAGTTTACTATGTTAGTGTGAGAGTCTTTCCTTGGTTGGCCATTTCTACGAAAGCAGACCTCTGGAGGCACAGTTCTACACTGTCTGACCTTTTCGAGTCAGTTACTGGCTGCCCAGCTTGTACTTCTCCAGGGTCTCTTATTCTGGGGCGGCTGAGCTTATCTTCTCTTTGGATTCTGCCTCCTTCTTTGATCCTGCCTCATATTTTGGTACCTTTTACGGCTTTGATTCAGTTTCTTACGTGCACAGGAACGGAGAAAACAGTTGGGTTTTCTGGTTGTCTTCACCTTCTTCGACTGAGTGGCATATGGTCGGATTTTCTTTCTCAAGGTTCCTTGAACAGGTCTTCTGACCCTCATGGTCATAGTTCGTGCCTGGAAAGACAAGACAAGGGTATGAGACTTTAGGAAAGAAAAAAGCGGAGTTGGAAGGGAGATTTCATGAAAAAGGGATGTGGGCTCATGAGGGCTTTTGTGCCAGGCAAGGGTGGGTAGAGGTTTGGGGCAGCCAAGTCAATGGAGAACATGGGGAGCTTAGTTGGAATCATCTTACTTTCACACTGCCTCGGTACCTCCGTTGACAAAGGGTCTTCTTTTGTCCATTCATCCTTGAGGCAAACCGCCTTGTAACTCTTCTTGACTGCCGTGGGTTCCTGATTCCCTTAGTCAGGATGATGCCAAGAAGTGGCCTAACCTAGAATCTCTGCCTCTGGTCTCCCTATTTATACCCTTTCAGGACAATGAGGAGCCACACCCTTCAATCTGATTGGTCAGTTAGGCACCACCCCAGCCAATAGCATCTTGGGGGGCTTAGACATCACAATGTACCACTGTGCCCATCAACATGGGCTAGTGGATGCTGAGGGAGGCCATTTTATAACTTCTCCACTGATGACACCTCTGTGTGTCTGATTCTGGGCAGTGGTGATTCAGGGCCATGGTGTTTCTCCTCATGACCTTCAAACTTCCTTTCAGTTCCCTTTATCCTTTGACTTATATGTGCCACTTCAACACTCCTGCCTCCTTCATCCCTCTGAAAACATCTGCCAAACCCTTTCTGTCCCACTTCAGCCTTTCAGAGTAATCACTTCATCTCTAGCCCACCTTCTGCCTGTTGGGGGTTCCTGAGGGGCTTAAGGAACTTAAGAGCAAGCACTTAAGGTGGCAAAGGGTAATTAAGAACAGGTTGGGTGTTTGATCTCCTGTCATGAGCTTTAACGACCCCCAGACTTGGTGAATGCTCAGTCTGTTGCCCAAAGTTTAATACACAGTCTCCCTCAGAGTACACATCAGAACAAAGACACTTCTACATGTCTCCTCCACTAAATTTTGTTGGGACACTTCAACTCTCATATTCAGCAAGGAAACTCAACTTGCTCCATCTATCAGAAATACATTCCTGATTATTATTATTATTATTATTTTTTTAAGGAAAGTGCTCAAAGTCAAAATCAGTTCACCACTCTTCCACTGAGTCTTGACTAAATCATTTCCCCAGTCATCCCTCCTTGTCAGTTATCAGGAGGTAGGGCGCATTGCAGGCCTGACCAAGAGCTGAGCAGGACAAGTACCTGCAGGTAGCTCAGTGATAGTTGGTTGCTTGTGGGTGGGGTCCATGAGGCACTGACCAATGGAAGAGCAAGCCCTGTTGCCTAGGAACAGGATGCAGAGTAATAAGGCACAGCAATGGCTACCTGCGAAGGGCTGTGCTCTGTTACATAAGGACACTTTGGGTCCAGTGTGCTGGAATCTTTTTGATTGACTCATTTCCGACCTCAGATTTGATTTCACATAATTAGTTGACTTTTGCATATCATACTTTTCATTATATTCCCAGGCCTAGCTGTCACCAGTGCTGTCACCTCTATGCCTCTCCAACAGCTGCCACTTGATCACATGCTCAGCATATAGTATAAATAGTTCAAAGCCCACAAGATTGTGAAGTCCAGCCCACCCTGAAAACTCCTTTGACAAACCTTAAATTCACAGTGATTCTTCTACTCTTTGCAGTGTAACAGAGCAGGATGGGCACAGCCCTTAACAGGAAGCCATTGGTGTGCTTCATTTCAAGCCATCCTGTCCCTAGGCAACAGGTGCTGTTCAAACATTGCTTGGTGCCTCAGAGGGCCCCATTCACAAGCAGCCAACTGTCAATGAGTGACCATTAGTTGTCCTGCTTAGCTGTTGGTCAGCACCACAGTTGGCCCTGCCCACAGGTTACTTACTATCAATGAGGGGGCCATAGGGAAAGTGATTAAGTCAAGGGTGGTGTGGCGGTCATCAGGAGGAGACTGAGATAAGAGGCAGATTCAGGCCTCATTCTGGAGGCCCTGGAGCTCACGCAGATTTGGGCCAGTGGGTGAGCTGGAGGGCCCAGGGAATACCCTGGGGACTAGATGTTGTAGCCCTCCATAGCCCTCACTAAGGCCCTCCACTAGCCTTGGCCAAAGCCTTGAGGAGCAGTGTACCTCTCCCGCATCCCTGTCGCTGCGACCTACTAGCAGTGGTTTTCTATCTGGGTCTCAGACTGTGAGAACTGGTCTCCCCATATGGATGCCCTGAGGACGGAAACTGAGGACCTATTATGTTGGATGCCTGTCTCCGTCAGGGATGACGGCTGGGCAGAGTGTGGGAACCTGGCACTGAAGGAGCTGCTGGCTGAGATCTGCTTCCCCTTAACCAGCACTGGGACATTGCAGGGTGAAAGCTGTGCCTTGAGACTGCCCTTTCTTGTCAGGACAGAGAATAACATTCATCTAGTACAGGTTTATAGGAACCTCATTACCTGACCATGACCTAACCTTAAGCACAAAGGGTATGACACCAAGAAGTCTGCAGCAACTTACCACCACTCTCCCTAACATTTAATTGTACATGCACTTACTGAAAACTTTTACTAACTTTGGGGTCTTAGGGCATGAACCACCCATCTCCTTGTATGAATCTGTAATCAACTTTCTCTGTTCCAAACTTTAAGGTTAAGTTTTGATGGGCCTCCTTCTGCGTCAGGCACATGGACTTGCAATTTGAAGAACAACGGTATTGTCTAAGGACAGACTTTCCTCTCTTAAACAACGGCAGAGACTGGCCAACTGCTCACAATTATCCATAAAATACACGATGACTCGGCTTGGCTAAACTTTAGCCAAGCTTCTCTCCTCTGAACTTCAGCTTTCGCCCAAACTTGAGCAAGCGCTAAGATTCAAAGTTTTCTGTCTCCCTTAACAGCTCATTCTGAGAATCAGCTCACTATCAGAGAGAAACAATTGCTGTAAAACAGCCCCATCATGCTGTCTGCTCATCCATCCTCCTACCTGCCCCATCACACACACACACACACACACACACACACACACACAGAGTTCCTGCTGACCCTACTCATACTTCCATGTTAAACAAACTTCTTTTTCTGTTCTACTTTCAGACATGTCAGGATCTGTGCTCAAAATCCTTTCCCAATTGCAATCAGTTCCGTTCAATGGCTCAGTCAATTCTGACTCTCTGAGACCCTATTGTGTGCAGCACATCAGGCTTCACTGTCCATCACCAACTCCCAGAGCTTGCTTAAAATTCAAGCCCATCAAGACGGTGATGCCATCCAACCATCTCATCCTTTGACGTCCCCTTCTCCTCTAGCCTTCAATCTTTCCCTGCATCAGGGTCTTTTCCAATGAGCCAGTCTTTGCCTCAGATGGCCAAAGTATTGGAGCTTCAGCATTAGTCCTTCCAATGAATATTCAGGACTGATTTCCTCTAGCATTGACTGCATTGATTTCCTTGCAATCCAAGGGACTCTCGAGAGTCTTCCCCAACACCACAGTTCAAAACCATCAGTTCTTCAGTGCTCAGCTTTCTTTATGGTCCAACACTCCCATGCATACCTGATGACTGTTGGGAAAACTTAGCTTTGACATATGGACCTTTGTCGGTAAAGTAATGTCTCTTCCTTTTAATACACTGTCTAGGTGGATCATAGTTTTCTTCCAAGGAGTAAGCGTCTTTCCCTTTCATGGCAGCAGTCACCATCTGCAGTGGTTTTGGAGCCCAAAGAAGAAAGCCTGACACTGGTTCCACTGTTTCCCCGTCTATGTCCCATGAAGTGATGGGACCAGATGCCATGATCTGCGTTTTCTGAATGTTGAGTTTTAAGCCAACTTTTTCACTCTCCTCTTTCACTTTCATGCAGAGCCTTTTTAGTTCCTCTTCACTTCCTGCCATAAGGGTGGTGTCATCTGCATATCTGAGGTTATTGATATTTCTCCCGGCAATCTTGAGTCCAGCGTGTGCTTCTTCCAGCCCAGCGTTTCTCATGTTGTACACTGCATAGAAGATAAATGAGTCGGGGCACAATATACGCCCTTGACATACTCCTTTTGCTATTTGGAACCAGGCTGTTGTTCCATGTCCACCTCTAACTGTTTCTTCCTGAAATGCATACAAGTTTCTCAAGAGGCAGGTCAGGTGGTCTGGTATTCCCGTCTCTTCCAGAATTTTCCACAGTTTATTGTGGTCCACACAGTAAAAGGCTTCGGCATAGTCAATAAAGCAGAAATAGATGTTTTTTCTGAACTCTCTTGCTGTTTGGATGATCCAAGAAAAGACCAATACATAGAAAACTGTAAAGCACTGATGAAAGAAATCAACGATCACACAGATAGATGGAGAAATATACCATGTTCATGGATCAGAATGATCAATATAGTGAAAATGAGTACACAGCACAAAGCAATCTATAGATTCAATGCAATCCCTATCAAGCTACCAATGGTATTTTTCACAGAACTAGAACAAATAGCTTCACAGTTTGTATGGAAATACAGAAAACCTGGAATAGCCCAAAGCAACCTTGCCAAAGAAGAATGGAACTGGAGGAATCAACCTACCTGACTTCAGGCTCTATTACAAAGCTACAGTCATCAAAACAGTATAAACTGGCTCATAGAAAAAGCAAAGGAATTACAGAAAAACATCTACTTCTGCTTCATTGACTACACTAAACCTTTGACTGTGTGGCTCACAGCAAACTGGAAAATTCTTCAAGAGATGGGAATACCAGTTCACCTTACCTGCCTCCTGAGAAACCTCTATGCAGGTCAAGAAGCAACAGTTAAAACTGAACATGGAATAACAAACTGGTTCCAAATTGGGGAAGAATTATGTCAAGGCTGTATATTGTCACCCTGCTTATTTAACTTATATGCAGCATACATCATGCAAAAAGCCAGGCTGGATGAATCACAAGCTGGAATCAAGATTGTCAGGAGACATACCAACAACCTTAGATGTGCAGATGAAACCACTCTAATGGCAGAAAGTGAAGAGGAACTAAAGAGCCTCATGATGAAGGTGAAAGGGGAGAGTCAAAAGGCTGGCTTAAAACTCAACATTCAAAAAACTAAGATCATGGCATCTGGTCCCATCACTTCATGGCAAATAGAGGAGAAAAAGTGGAAACAGTGACAGATTTTCTTTTCTTGGGCTCTAAAATCACTACAGACAGTGACTGCAGCCATGAAATTAAAAGATGCTGCTCCTTGGAAGAAAAGTTATGACAAACCTAGACAATGAATTAAAAAGCAGAGACATCACTTGCCAACAAAGATTCATATAGTTAAAGCTATGGTTTTTCCAGTAGCTATGTATGGATCTGAGAGTTGGACCATAAAGAATACTGAGCACTGAAGAATGGATGCTTTCAAGTTGTGGAGATGGAGAAGATTCTTGAGACTCCCTTGGACAGCAAGGAGATCAAACCAGTCAATTCTAAAGGAAATGAACACTGAATATTCATTGCAAGGAATGATGCTGAAGTTGAAGCTGCGATACTTTGGCCACCTGATGCGAAGAACTGACTCATTAGCAAAAAGTCTCATGCTGGGAAAGATTGAAGGCAAGAGGACAAGGGGACAATAGAGGATGAGATGATCAGATGGCATTACCGACTCAATGGACATGAGTTTGAGCAAAATTAGGGAAATAGTGAAGGACAGGGAAGCCTGGTGAATTGCAGTCCACGAGGTCACAAAGACTCAGACACAACTTAAGTGACTGAACAACAAACATATTAAGTCCTTAGGGAAGGGATGGGTCCTTTAATAAATGGTACTAGGACAACTGAAAAAAAAAAAAAACAACAACAACAACAAAAAAAAAAAACAAAAAAAAAACAGTATGATACTGGCACAGAGGCAGAAATACAGATCAAGGGAACAAAATAGAAAGCCCAGAGATAAATCCACGCGCCTATGGACACCTTATATTTGACAAAGGAGGCAAGAATAGACAATGGAGAAAAGACAACCTCTTTAAGAAGAGGTGCTGGGAAAAATGGTCAACCACTAGTAAAAGAATGAAACTAGAACACTGTCTAACACCATACACAAAATAAATTCAAAATGGATTAAAGATCGAAACTTAAGACCAGAAACTATAAAACTCCTAGAGGCAAACATAGGCAAAACACACTCTGACATAAATCACAGCAGGATACTCTATGACCCACCTCTCAGAGTAGTGGAAATAAATGAACAGGACCAAATTGTATAGCAAAATAGCACAAGTAAATGAATAGGGCCAAATTAAATTCAAAAGCTTTTGCACAACAAAGGAAAGTATAAGCAAGGTGAAAAGACAGCCTTCAGAATGGGAGGAAGTAAGACCAAACAAAGCAGCTGACGAAGAAATAATCTCAAAAATATAAAAGCTGCTCCCACAGCTCAATTGCAGACCAAGAAATGACCAATTCAAAAAACGGGCTGATGAACTAAACAGACATTTCTCCAAAGAAGTCATACAGATGGCTAACAAACACATGAAGAGATGCTCAACATCACTTATTATCAGAGAAATGCAAATCCAGACGACCTTGAGGTACCCTTTCACGCTGGTCAGAATGGCTGTTACCCAAAAGTCTACAAACAATAAATGCTGGAGAGGGTGTGGAAAAAAGGGAACCCTCTCACTTTGTTGGTGGGAATGCAATCGAGTACAGTCACTACGGAGAATAGTGTGGAGACTCCTTAAAAAACTGAAAATAGAACTGCCATATGACCCAGGAATCCCACTGCTGGGCATGCACACAGAGGACACCAGAATTGAAAGAGTCACGGGTACCCCAATGTTCATCGCAGCACTGTTAATAATAGCCAGGACACGGAAGCAACCTAGAAGTCCATCAGCTGACTAAAGGATAAGAAAGCTGGTGTACATATACACAATGGAATGTACCTCATCCATTACAAAGAATACGTTTGAATCAGTTCGAAAGAGGTGGATGAAACGGGAGCCTATTATACTGAGTGAAGGACGTCAGAAAGAAACACGCCAATACAGTACACAAACACATATATATGGAATTTAGAAAGATGGCAATGATGACTCTATATGCGAGAGAGCAAAAGAGACACAGATGTATAGAAGAGTCTTTTGGACTCCGTGGGAGAAGGCGAGGGTAGGATGATTTGAGAGAAGAGCATTGAAACATGTATATTATTCTATGTGAACCAGATCACCAGTCCAGGTTTGATGCATGAGACTAGGTGCTCAGGGCTGGTGCACTGGGATGACCCTGAGGCATGGGATGGGGAGGGAGGTGGGAGGGGGGATTCAGGATGGGGAACCCATGGACACCCAGGGCTGATTCATGTCAATGTATGGCAAAAACCACTACAATATTGCAACGTAATTAGCCTCAAATCAAAATAAATGAATTTAGAAAAAAAGAACTCAAAAAAAGAAAAAACGGAAAGAAAGGACAGCACACCCAGGGGGTCTTTCACTTTTATTGATTTTAAATCACATTCAGTGACTGACTGTGAATCATCACTGGGGTCTCCCAGGAGTTAGAGTGCCAGAAAGATTTAATTAGGGAGCTGCAGTCCAGATAAAAGATAACATATCGTTGAGTTAAAATCTGAACTCAACTCGTTTGATGCCTATGGTGAAACTCTGTGTTTTAGTTGTTTCTAAAAAGCTTTCTGAAGACACGCAGGATTCTTATGGTCAGAGACTGCCTTATGTATCTCCATAATTGTTTGACTATTCCTTGGACCTTTTAAAACATTTCAAAATGAAAGTTCACACCAACTTATATATCTCGTACTCTTCCTTTTAAACCATGATAAACTTGTAGAATTTGGACTAACAAAAGACTTTATTGGGGAAGAATGTTTTAGGAGTGTAGTTATTTTGAAATCCTAGGGTATGGTGATCATTAAAAGACCAGCTTTTACTCAGTCTTTTGTTAGTTCTTATGTAAAAATTCACTGTACAGACTTCCATGACTGTCCAGTGGTTAGGACTCTGTGCTTTCCCTAGAAGGGCACGGGTTCAATCGCTGTTCAGGGAACCATGCTTCCACAACCTGCATATTGCCCCCCGGGGGGAAAGAAAAATTCTCTGTGAGTGGTGATCCTGTTTGTAACGTGCACTGGGATTGGGCCACCATCACTGCTCTTCCTTTGGGAATACATTGCTCCCAAAATTTTCTTAGCAAAAAGGTGTCCTAGTCATTATTTGATTTGTTCCCTCCACACATTATTGTACTCCCTGGGAGTGCTATTTGTGGGTTTTAGGTGTATCAGCACTTCGTGCCTTCTGAGCACCTTTAGCCGACAGCATAGGTGAGTGATGCAACAATCCCTTTTATGAGGTAGGTGGCCAGGAGGTGATTCCTGCCTACCTTTCTCGGGGGGACTTTCACATTCACCACCCCTATGTGACAACCTCTTCCTTTCTGGGTCTGGCAATCTAGACCCTAATGTCATTCCACACCCCAAACAAAGGCTGTAACACCATACCACTACTCCTTGCCCTTGAAATCAAATGTTAATCAGGGTTATCCATCTTCAGTGCAGACTCCTGACCCAATCCAGACCACTACTCTCTGGCTAACTGGGGACCCGAGGGTCTGTTCCCCAACCTCTCGGGACCCCATATCCCTCCCATCTCCAGTGCCCACCTCTTCTCTTCTTTCCCTCCCTTCCATCAGAAAATTCACACACACGCAAATATCTTTTCCCCATTTGATGTTTATTGTAATTGCAGCCATCAGTTTACTATGTTAGTGTGAGAGTCTTTCCTTGGTTGGCCATTTCTACGAAAGCAGACCTCTGGAGGCACAGTTCTACACTGTCTGACCTTTTCGAGTCAGTTACTGGCTGCCCAGCTTGTACTTCTCCAGGGTCTCTTATTCTGGGGCGGCTGAGCTTATCTTCTCTTTGGATTCTGCCTCCTTCTTTGATCCCGCCTCATATTTTGGTACCTTTTACGGCTTTGATTCAGTTTCTTACGTGCACAGGAACGGAGAAAACAGTTGGGTTTTCTGCTTGACTTCACCTTCTTCGACTGAGTGGCATATGGTCGGATTTTCTTTCTCAAGGTTCCTTGAAGAGGTCTTCTGACCCTCATGGTCATATTTCGTGCCTGGAAAGACAAGACAAGGGTATGAGACTTTAGGAAAGAAAAAAGCGGAGTTGGAAGGGAGATTTCATGAAAAAGGGATGTGGGCTCATGAGGGCTTTTGTGCCAGGCAAGGGTGGGTAGAGGTTTGGGGCAGCCAAGTCAATGGAGAACATGGGGAGCTTAGTTGGAATCATCTTACTTTCACACTGCCTCGGTACCTCCGTTGACAAAGGGTCTTCTTTTGTCCATTCATCCTTGAGGCAAACCGCCTTGTAACTCTTCTTGACTGCCGTGGGTTCCTGATTCCCTTAGTCAGGATGATGCCAAGAAGTGGCCTAACCTAGAATCTCTGCCTCTGGTCTCCCTATTTATACCCTTTCAGGACAATGAGGAGCCACACCCTTCAATCTGATTGGTCAGTTAGGCACCACCCCAGCCAATAGCATCTTGGGGGGCTTAGACATCACAATGTACCACTGTGCCCATCAACATGGGCTAGTGGATGCTGAGGGAGGCCATTTTATAACTTCTCCACTGATGACACCTCTGTGTGTCTGATTCTGGGCAGTGGTGATTCAGGGCCATGGTGTTTCTCCTCATGACCTTCAAACTTCCTTTCAGTTCCCTTTATCCTTTGACTTATATGTGCCACTTCAACACTCCTGCCTCCTTCATCCCTCTGAAAACATCTGCCAAACCCTTTCTGTCCCACTTCAGCTTTTCAGAGTAATCACTTCATCTCTAGCCCACCTTCTGCCTGTTGGGGGTTCCTGAGGGGCTTAAGGAACTTAAGAGCAAGCACTTAAGGTGGCAAAGGGTAATTAAGAACAGGTTGGGTGTTTGATCTCCTGTCATGAGCTTTAACGACCCCCAGACTTGGTGAATGCTCAGTCTGTTGCCCAAAGTTTAATACACAGTCTCCCTCAGAGTACACATCAGAACAAAGACACTTCTACATGTCTCCTCCACTAAATTTTGTTGGGACACTTCAACTCTCATATTCAGCAAGGAAACTCAACTTGCTCCATCTATCAGAAATACATTCCTGATTATTATTATTATTATTATTTTTTTTAAGGAAAGTGCTCAAAGTCAAAATCAGTTCACCACTCTTCCACTGAGTCTTGACTAAATCATTTCCCCAGTCATCCCTCCTTGTCAGTTATCAGTAGGTAGGGCGCATTGCAGGCCTGACCAAGAGCTGAGCAGGACAAGTACCTGCAGGTAGCTCAGTGATAGTTGGTTGCTTGTGGGTGGGGTCCATGAGGCACTGACCAATGGAAGAGCAAGCCCTGTTGCCTAGTAACAGGATGCAGAGTAATAAGGCACAGCAATGGCTACCTGCGAAGGGCTGTGCTCTGTTACATAAGGACACTTTGGGTCCAGTGTGCTGGAATCTTTTTGATTGACTCATTTCCGACCTCAGATTTGATTTCACATAATTAGTTGACTTTTGCATATCATACTTTTCATTATATTCCCAGGCCTAGCTGTCACCAGTGCTGTCACCTCTATGCCTCTCCAACAGCTGCCACTTGATCACATGCTCAGCATATAGTATAAATAGTTCAAAGCCCACAAGATTGTGAAGTCCAGCCCACCCTGAAAACTCCTTTGACAAACCTTAAATTCACAGTGATTCTTCTACTCTTTGCAGTGTAACAGAGCAGGATGGGCACAGCCCTTAACAGGAAGCCATTGGTGTGCTTCATTTCAAGCCATCCTGTCCCTAGGCAACAGGTGCTGTTCAAACATTGCTTGGTGCCTCAGAGGGCCCCATTCACAAGCAGCCAACTGTCAATGAGTGACCATTAGTTGTCCTGCTTAGCTGTTGGTCAGCACCACAGTGGGCCCTGCCCACAGGTTACTTACTATCAATGAGGGGGCCATAGGGAAAGTGATTAAGTCAAGGGTGGTGTGGCGGTCATCAGGAGGAGACTGAGATAAGAGGCAGATTCAGGCCTCATTCTGGAGGCCCTGGAGCTCACGCAGATTTGGGCCAGTGGGTGAGCTGGAGGGCCCAGGGAATACACTGGGGACTAGATGTTGTAGCCCTCCATAGCCCTCACTAAGGCCCTCCACTAGCCTTGGCCAAAGCCTTGAGGAGCAGTGTACCTCTCCCGCATCCCTGTCGCTGCGACCTACTAGCAGTGGTTTTCTATCTGGGTCTCAGACTGTGAGAACTGGTCTCCCCATATGGATGCCCTGAGGATGGAAACTGAGGACCTATTATGTTGGATGCCTGTCTCCGTCAGGGATGACGGCTGGGCAGAGTGTGGGAACCTGGCACTGAAGGAGCTGCTGGCTGAGATCTGCTTCCCCTTAACCAGCACTGGGACATTGCAGGGTGAAAGCTGTGCCTTGAGACTGCCCTTTCTTGTCAGGACAGAGAATAACATTCATCTAGTACAGGTTTATAGGAACCTCATTACCTGACCATGACCTAACCTTAAGCACAAAGGGTATGACACCAAGAAGTCTGCAGCAACTTACCACCACTCTCCCTAACATTTAATTGTACATGCACTTACTGAAAACTTTTACTAACTTTGGGGTCTTAGGGCATGAACCACCCATCTCCTTGTATGAATCTTTAATCAACTTTCTCTGTTCCAAACTTTAAGGTTAAGTTTTGATGGGCCTCCTTCTGCGTCAGGCACATGGACTTGCAATTTGAATAACAACGGTATTGTCTAAGGACAGACTTTGCCTCTCTTAAACAACGGCAGAGACTGGCCAACTGCTCACAATTATCCATAAAATACACGATGACTCGGCTTGGCTAAACTTTAGCCAAGCTTCTCTCCTCTGAACTTCAGCTTTCGCCCAAACTTGAGCAAGCGCTAAGATTCAAAGTTTTCTGTCTCCCTTAACAGCTCATTCTGAGAATCAGCTCACTATCAGAGAGAAACAATTGCTGTAAAACAGCCCCATCATGCTGTCTGCTCATCCATCCTCCTACCTGCCCCATCACACACACACACACACACACACAGAGTTCCTGCTGACCCTACTCATACTTCCATGTTAAAGAAACTTCTTTTTCTGTTCTACTTCAGACATGTCAGGATCTGTGCTCAAAATACTTTCCCAATTGCAATCAGTTCCGTTCAATGGCTCAGTCAATTCTGACTCTCTGAGACCCTATTGTGTGCAGCACATCAGGCTTCACTGTCCATCACCAACTCCCAGAGCTTGCTTAAAATTCAAGCCCATCAAGATGGTGATGCCATCCTACCATCTCATCCTTTGACGTCCCCTTCTCCTCTGGCCTTCAATCTTTCCCTGCATCAGGGTCTTTTCCAAGGAGCCAGTCTTTGCCTCAGATGGCCAAAGTATTGGAGCTTCAGCATTAGTCCTTCCAATGAATATTCAGGACTGATTTCCTCTAGCATTGACTGCATTGATTTCCTTGCAATCCAAGGGACTCTCGAGAGTCTTCCCCAACACCACAGTTCAAAACCATCAGTTCTTCAGTGCTCAGCTTTCTTTATGGTCCAACTCTCCCATGCATACCTGATGACTGTTGGGAAAACTTAGCTTTGACATATGGACCTTTGTCGGTAAAGTAATGTCTCTTCCTTTTAATACACTGTCTAGGTGGATCATAGTTTTCTTCCAAGGAGTAAGCGTCTTTCCCTTTCATGGCAGCAGTCACCATCTGCAGTGGTTTTGGAGCCCAAAGAAGAAAGCCTGACACTGGTTCCACTGTTTCCCCGTCTATGTCCCATGAAGTGATGGGACCAGATGCCATGATCTGCGTTTTCTGAATGTTGAGTTTTAAGCCAACTTTTTCACTCTCCTCTTTCACTTTCATGCAGAGCCTTTTTAGTTCCTCTTCACTTCCTGCCATAAGGGTGGTGTCATCTGCATATCTGAGGTTATTGATATTTCTCCCGGCAATCTTGAGTCCAGCGTGTGCTTCTTCCAGCCCAGCGTTTCTCATGTTGTACACTGCATAGAAGATAAATGAGTCGGGGCACAATATACGGCCTTGACATACTCCTTTTCCTATTTGGAACCAGGCTGTTGTTCCATGTCCACCTCTAACTGTTTCTTCCTGAAATGCATACAAGTTTCTCAAGAGGCAGGTCAGGTGGTCTGGTATTCCCGTCTCTTCCAGAATTTTCCACAGTTTATTGTGGTCCACACAGTAAAAGGCTTCGGCATAGTCAATAAAGCAGAAATAGATGTTTTTTCTGAACTCTCTTGCTGTTTGGATGATCCAAGAAAAGACCAATACATAGAAAACTGTAAAGCACTGATGAAAGAAATCAACGATCACACAGATAGATGGAGAAATATACCATGTTCATGGATCAGAATGATCAATATAGTGAAAATGAGTACACAGCACAAAGCAATCTATAGATTCAATGCAATCCCTATCAAGCTACCAATGGTATTTTTCACAGAACTAGAACAAATAGCTTCACAGTTTGTATGGAAATACAGAAAACCTGGAATAGCCCAAAGCAACCTTGCCAAAGAAGAATGGAACTGGAGGAATCAACCTACCTGACTTCAGGCTCTATTACAAAGCTACAGTCATCAAAACAGTATAAACTGGCTCATAGAAAAAGCAAAGGAATTACAGAAAAACATCTACTTCTGCTTCATTGACTACACTAAACCTTTGACTGTGTGGCTCACAGCAAACTGGAAAATTCTTCAAGAGATGGGAATACCAGTTCACCTTACCTGCCTCCTGAGAAACCTCTATGCAGGTCAAGAAGCAACAGTTAAAACTGAACATGGAATAACAAACTGGTTCCAAATTGGGGAAGAATTATGTCAAGGCTGTATATTGTCACCCTGCTTATTTAACTTATATGCAGCATACATCATGCAAAAAGCCAGGCTGGATGAATCACAAGCTGGAATCAAGATTGTCAGGAGACATACCAACAACCTTAGATGTGCAGATGAAACCACTCTAATGGCAGAAAGTGAAGAGGAACTAAAGAGCCTCATGATGAAGGTGAAAGGGGAGAGTCAAAAGGCTGGCTTAAAACTCAACATTCAAAAAACTAAGATCATGGCATCTGGTCCCATCACTTCATGGCAAATAGAGGAGAAAAAGTGGAAACAGTGACAGATTTTCTTTTCTTGGGCTCTAAAATCACTACAGACAGTGACTGCAGCCATGAAATTAAAAGATGCTGCTCCTTGGAAGAAAAGTTATGACAAACCTAGACAATGAATTAAAAAGCAGAGACATCACTTGCCAACAAAGATTCATATAGTTAAAGCTATGGTTTTTCCAGTAGCTATGTATGGATCTGAGAGTTGGACCATAAAGAATACTGAGCACTGAAGAATGGATGCTTTCAAGTTGTGGAGATGGAGAAGATTCTTGAGACTCCCTTGGACAGCAAGGAGATCAAACCAGTCAATTCTAAAGGAAATGAACACTGAATATTCATTGCAAGGAATGATGCTGAAGTTGAAGCTGCGATACTTTGGCCACCTGATGCGAAGAACTGACTCATTAGCAAAAAGTCTCATGCTGGGAAAGATTGAAGGCAAGAGGACAAGGGGACAATAGAGGATGAGATGATCAGATGGCATTACCGACTCAATGGACATGAGTTTGAGCAAAATTAGGGAAATAGTGAAGGACAGGGAAGCCTGGTGAATTGCAGTCCACGAGGTCACAAAGACTCAGACACAATTTAAGTGACTGAACAACAAACATATTAAGTCCATAGGGAAGGGATGGGTCCTTTAATAAATGGTACTAGGACAACTGAAAAAAAAAAAAAACAAAACAAAAAACAAAAAAAAAAAACAAAAAAAAAACAGTATGATACTGGCACAGAGGCAGAAATACAGATCAAGGGAACAAAATAGAAAGCCCAGAGATAAATCCACGCGCCTATGGACACCTTATATTTGACAAAGGAGGCAAGAATAGACAATGGAGAAAAGACAACCTCTTTAAGAAGAGGTGCTGGGAAAAATGGTCAACCACTAGTAAAAGAATGAAACTAGAACACTGTCTAACACCATACACAAAATAAATTCAAAATGGATTAAAGATCGAAACTTAAGACCAGAAACTATAAAACTCCTAGAGGCAAACATAGGCAAAACACACTCTGACATAAATCACAGCAGGATACTCTATGACCCACCTCTCAGAGTAATGGAAATAAATGAACAGGACCAAATTGTATAGCAAAATAGCACAAGTAAATGAATAGGGCCAAATTAAATTCAAAAGCTTTTGCACAACAAAGGAAAGTATAAGCAAGGTGAAAAGACAGCCTTCAGAATGGGAGGAAGTAAGAGCAAACAAAGCAGCTGACGAAGAAATAATCTCAAAAATATAAAAGCTGCTCCCACAGCTCAATTGCAGACCAAGAGATGACCAATTCAAAAAACGGGCCGATGAACTAAACAGACATTTCTCCAAAGAAGTCATACAGATGGCTAACAAACACATGAAGAGATGCTCAACATCACTTATTATCAGAGAAATGCAAATCCAGACGACCTTGAGGTACCCTTTCACGCTGGTCAGAATGGCTGTTACCCAAAAGTCTACAAACAATAAATGCTGGAGAGGGTGTGGAAAAAAGGGAACCCTCTCACTTTGTTGGTGGGAATGCAATCGAGTACAGTCACTACGGAGAATAGTGTGGAGACTCGTTAAAAAACTGAAAATAGAACTGCCATATGACCCAGGAATCCCACTGCTGGTCATGCACACAGAGGACACCAGAATTGAAAGAGTCACGGGCACCCCAATGTTCATCGCAGCACTGTTAATAATAGCCAGGACACGGAAGCAACCTAGAAGTCCATCAGCTGACTAAAGGATAAGAAAGCTGGTGTACATATACACAATGGAATGTAACTCATCCATTACAAAGAATACGTTTGAATCAGTTCGAAAGAGGTGGACGAAACGGGAGCCTATTATACTGAGTGAAGGACGTCAGAAAGAAACACGCCAATACAGTACACAAACACATATATATGGAATTTAGAAAGATGGCAATGATGACCCTATATGCGAGAGAGCAAAAGAGACACAGATGTATAGAAGAGTCTTTTGGACTCCGTGGGAGAAGGCGAGGGTAGGATGATTTGAGAGAAGAGCATTGAAACATGTATATTATTCTATGTGAACCAGATCACCAGTCCAGGTTTGATGCATGAGACTAGGTGCTCAGGGCTGGTGCACTGGGATGACCCTGAGGCATGGGATGGGGAGGGAGGTGGGAGGGGGGATTCAGGATGGGGAACCCATGGACACCCAGGGCTGATTCATGTCAATGTATGGCAAAAACCACTACAATATTGCAACGTAATTAGCCTCAAATCAAAATAAATGAATTTAGAAAAAAAGAACTCAAAAAAAGAAAAAACGGAAAGAAAGGACAGCACACCCAGGGGGTCTTTCACTTTTATTGATTTTAAATCACATTCAGTGACTGACTGTGAATCATCACTGGGGTCTCCCAGGAGTTAGAGTGCCAGAAAGATGTAATTAGGGAGCTGCAGTCCAGATAAAAGATAACATATCGTTGAGTTAAAATCTGAACTCAACTCGTTTGATGCCTATGGTGAAACTCTGTGTTTTAGTTGTTTCTAAAAAGCTTTCTGAAGACACGCAGGATTCTTATGGTCAGAGACTGCCTTATGTATCTCCATAATTGTTTGACTATTCCTTGGACCTTTTAAAACATTTCAAAATGAAAGTTCACACCAACTTATATATCTCGTACTCTTCCTTTTAAACCATGATAAACTTGTAGAATTTGGACTAACAAAAGACTTTATTGGGGAAGAATGTTTTAGGAGTGTAGTTATTTTGAAATCCTAGGGTATGGTGATCATTAAAAGACCAGCTTTTACTCAGTCTTTTGTTAGTTCTTATGTAAAAATTCACTGTACAGACTTCCATGACTGTCCAGTGGTTAGGACTCTGTGCTTTCCCTAGAAGGGCACGGGTTCAATCGCTGTTCAGGGAACCATGCTTCCACAACCTGCATATTGCCCCCCGGGGGGAAAGAAAAATTCTCTGTGAGTGGTGATCCTGTTTGTAACGTGCACTGGGATTGGGCCACCATCACTGCTCTTCCTTTGGGAATACATTGCTCCCAAAATTTTCTTAGCAAAAAGGTGTCCTAGTCATTATTTGGTTTGTTCCCTCCACACATTATTGTACTCCCTGGGAGTGCTATTTGTGGGTTTTAGGTGTATCAGCACTTCGTGCCTTCTGAGCACCTTTAGCCGACAGCATAGGTGAGTGATGCAACAATCCCTTTTATGAGGTAGGTGGCCAGGAGGTGATTCCTGCCTACCTTTCTCGGGGGGACTTTCACATTCACCACCCCTATGTGACAACCTCTTCCTTTCTGGGTCTGGCAATCTAGACCCTAATGTCATTCCACACCCCAAACAAAGGCTGTAACACCATACCACTACTCCTTGCCCTTGAAATCAAATGTTAATCAGGGTTATCCATCTTCAGTGCAGACTCCTGACCCAATCCAGACCACTACTCTCTGGCTAACTGGGGACCCGAGGGTCTGTTCCCCAACCTCTCGGGACCCCATATCCCTCCCATCTCCAGTGCCCACCTCTTCTCTTCTTTCCCTCCCTTCCATCAGAAAATTCACACACACGCAAATATCTTTTCCCCATTTGATGTTTATTGTAATTGCAGCCATCAGTTTACTATGTTAGTGTGAGAGTCTTTCCTTGGTTGGCCATTTCTACGAAAGCAGACCTCTGGAGGCACAGTTCTACACTGTCTGACCTTTTCGAGTCAGTTACTGGCTGCCCAGCTTGTACTTCTCCAGGGTCTCTTATTCTGAGGCGGCTGAGCTTATCTTCTCTTTGGACTCTGCCTCCTTCTTTGATCCCGCCTCATATTTTGGTACCTTTTACGGCTTTGATTCAGTTTCTTACGTGCACAGGAACGGAGAAAACAGTTGGGTTTTCTGCTTGACTTCACCTTCTTCGACTGAGTGGCATATGGTCGGATTTTCTTTCTCAAGGTTCCTTGAAGAGGTCTTCTGACCCTCATGGTCATATTTCGTGCCTGGAAAGACAAGACAAGGGTATGAGACTTTAGGAAAGAAAAAAGCGGAGTTGGAAGGGAGATTTCATGAAAAAGGGATGTGGGCTCATGAGGGCTTTTGTGCCAGGCAAGGGTGGGTAGAGGTTTGGGGCAGCCAAGTCAATGGAGAACATGGGGAGCTTAGTTGGAATCATCTTACTTTCACACTGCCTCGGTACCTCCGTTGACAAAGGGTCTTCTTTTGTCCATTCATCCTTGAGGCAAACTGCCTTGTAACTCTTCTTGACTGCCGTGGGTTCCTGATTCCCTTAGTCAGGATGATGCCAAGAAGTGGCCTAACCTAGAATCTCTGCCTCTGGTCTCCCTATTTATACCCTTTCAGGACAATGAGGAGCCACACCCTTCAATCTGATTGGTCAGTTAGGCACCACCCCAGCCAATAGCATCTTGGGGGGCTTAGACATCACAATGTACCACTGTGCCCATCAACATGGGCTAGTGGATGCTGAGGGAGGCCATTTTATAACTTCTCCACTGATGACACCTCTGTGTGTCTGATTCTGGGCAGTGGTGATTCAGGGCCATGGTGTTTCTCCTCATGACCTTCAAACTTCCTTTCAGTTCCCTTTATCCTTTGACTTATATGTGCCACTTCAACACTCCTGCCTCCTTCATCCCTCTGAAAACATCTGCCAAACCCTTTCTGTCCCACTTCAGCCTTTCAGAGTAATCACTTCATCTCTAGCCCACCTTCTGCCTGTTGGGGGTTCCTGAGGGGCTTAAGGAACTTAAGAGCAAGCACTTAAGGTGGCAAAGGGTAATTAAGAACAGGTTGGGTGTTTGATCTCCTGTCATGAGCTTTAACGACCCCCAGACTTGGTGAATGCTCAGTCTGTTGCCCAAAGTTTAATACACAGTCTCCCTCAGAGTACACATCAGAACAAAGACACTTCTACATGTCTCCTCCACTAAATTTTGTTGGGACACTTCAACTCTCATATTCAGCAAGGAAACTCAACTTGCTCCATCTATCAGAAATACATTCCTGATTATTAATATTATTTTTTTTTTTAAGGAAAGTGCTCAAAGTCAAAATCAGTTCACCACTCTTCCACTGAGTCTTGACTAAATCATTTCCCCAGTCATCCCTCCTTGTCAGTTATCAGTAGGTAGGGCCCATTGCAGGCCTGACCAAGAGCTGAGCAGGACAAGTACCTGCAGGTAGCTCAGTGATAGTTGGTTGCTTGTGGGTGGGGTCCATGAGGCACTGACCAATGGAAGAGCAAGCCCTGTTGCCTAGTAACAGGATGCAGAGTAATAAGGCACAGCAATGGCTACCTGCGAAGGGCTGTGCTCTGTTACATAAGGACACTTTGGGTCCAGTGTGCTGGAATCTTTTTGATTGACTCATTTCCGACCTCAGATTTGATTTCACATAATTAGTTAACTTTTGCATATCATACTTTTCATTATATTCCCAGGCCTAGCTGTCACCAGTGCTGTCACCTCTATGCCTCTCCAACAGCTGCCACTTGATCACATGCTCAGCATATAGTATAAATAGTTCAAAGCCCACAAGATTGTGAAGTCCAGCCCACCCTGAAAACTCCTTTGACAAACCTTAAATTCACAGTGATTCTTCTACTCTTTGCAGTGTAACAGAGCAGGATGAGCACAGCCCTTAACAGGAAGCCATTGGTGTGCTTCATTTCAAGCCATCCTGTCCCTAGGCAACAGGTGCTGATCAAACATTGCTTGGTGCCTCAGAGGGCCCCATTCACAAACAGCCAACTGTCAATGAGTGACCATTAGTTGTCCTGCTTAGCTGTTGGTCAGCACCACAGTGGGCCCTGCCCACAGGTTACTTACTATCAATGAGGGGGCCATAGGGAAAGTGATTAAGTCAAGGGTGGTGTGGCGGTCATCAGGAGGAGACTGAGATAAGAGGCAGATTCAGGCCTCATTCTGGAGGCCCTGGAGCTCACGCAGATTTGGGCCAGTGGGTGAGCTGGAGGGCCCAGGGAATACACTGGGGACTAGATGTTGTAGCCCTCCATAGCCTCACTAAGGCCCTCCACTAGCCTTGGCCAAAGCCTTGAGGAGCAGTGTACCTCTCCCGCATCCCTGTCGCTGCGACCTACTAGCAGTGGTTTTCTATCTGGGCCTCAGACTGTGAGAACTGGTCTCCCCATATGGATGCCCTGAGGACGGAAACTGAGGACCTATTATGTTGGATGCCTGTCTCCGTCGGGGATGACGGCTGGGCAGAGTGTGGGAACCTGGCACTGAAGGAGCTGCTGGCTGAGATCTGCTTCCCCTTAACCAGCACTGGGACATTGCAGGGTGAAAGCTGTGCCTTGAGACTGCCCTTTCTTGTCAGGACAGAGAATAACATTCATCTCTTACAGGTTTATAGGAACCTCATTACCTGACCATGACCTAACCTTAAGCACAAAGGGTATGACACCAAGAAGTCTGCAGCAACTTACCACCACTCTCCCTAACATTTAATTGTACATGCACTTACTGAAAACTTTTACTAACTTTGGGGTCTTAGGGCATGAACCACCCATCTCCTTGTATGAATCTTTAATCAACTTTCTCTGTTCCAAACTTTAAGGTTAAGTTTTGATGGGCCTCCTTCTGCGTCATGCACATGGACTTGCAATTTAAAGAACAACGGTATTGTCTAAGGACAGACTTTGCCTCTCTTAAACAACGGCAGAGACTGGCCAACTGCTCACAATTATCCATAAAATACACGATGACTCGGCTTGGCTAAACTTTAGCCAAGCTTCTGTCCTCTGAACTTCAGCTTTCGCCCAAACTTGAGCAAGCGCTAAGATTCAAAGTTTTCTGTCTCCCTTAAGAGCTCATTCTGAGAATCAGCTCACTATCAGAGAGAAACAATTGCTGTAAAACAGCCCCATCATGCTGTCTGCTCATCCATCCTCCTACCTGCCCCATCACACACACACACACACACACACACACACACACACACACACACACAGAGTTCCTGCTGACCCTACTCATACTTCCATGTTAAAGAAACTTCTTTTTCTGTTCTACTTCAGACATGTCAGGATCTGTGCTCAAAATACTTTCCCAATTGCAATCAGTTCCGTTCAATGGCTCAGTCAATTCTGACTCTCTGAGACCCTATTGTGTGCAGCACATCAGGCTTCACTGTCCATCACCAACTCCCAGAGCTTGCTTAAAATTCAAGCCCATCAAGACGGTGATGCCATCCAACCATCTCATCCTTTGACGTCCCCTTCTCCTCTGGCCTTCAATCTTTCTCTGCATCAGGGTCTTTTCCAAGGAGCCAGTCTTTGCCTCAGATGGCCAAAGTATTGGAGCTTCAGCATTAGTCCTTCCAATGAATATTCAGGACTGATTTCCTCTAGCATTGACTGCATTGATTTCCTTGCAATCCAAGGGACTCTCGAGAGTCTTCCCCAACACCACAGTTCAAAACCATCAGTTCTTCAGTGCTCAGCTTTCTTTATGGTCCAACTCTCCCATGCATACCTGATGACTGTTGGGAAAACTTAGCTTTGACATATGGACCTTTGTCGGTAAAGTAATGTCTCTTCCTTTTAATACACTGTCTAGGTGGATCATAGTTTTCTTCCAAGGAGTAAGCGTCTTTCCCTTTCATGGCAGCAGTCACCATCTGCAGTGGTTTTGGAGCCCAAAGAAGAAAGCCTGACACTGGTTCCACTGTTTCCCCGTCTATGTCCCATGAAGTGATGGGACCAGATGCCATGATCTGCGTTTTCTGAATGTTGAGTTTTAAGCCAACTTTTTCACTCTCCTCTTTCACTTTCATGCAGAGCCTTTTTAGTTCCTCTTCACTTCCTGCCATAAGGGTGGTGTCATCTGCATATCTGAGGTTATTGATATTTCTCCCGGCAATCTTGAGTCCAGCGTGTGCTTCTTCCAGCCCAGCGTTTCTCATGTTGTACACTGCATAGAAGATAAATGAGTCGGGGCACAATATACGGCCTTGACATACTCCTTTTCCTATTTGGAACCAGGCTGTTGTTCCATGTCCACCTCTAACTGTTTCTTCCTGAAATGCATACAAGTTTCTCAAGAGGCAGGTCAGGTGGTCTGGTATTCCCGTCTCTTCCAGAATTTTCCACAGTTTATTGTGGTCCACACAGTAAAAGGCTTCGGCATAGTCAATAAAGCAGAAATAGATGTTTTTTCTGAACTCTCTTGCTGTTTGGATGATCCAAGAAAAGACCAATACATAGAAAACTGTAAAGCACTGATGAAAGAAATCAAAGATCACACAGATAGATGGAGAAATATACCATGTTCATGGATCAGAATGATCAATATAGTGAAAATGAGTACACAGCACAAAGCAATCTATAGATTCAATGCAATCCCTATCAAGCTACCAATGGTATTTTTCACAGAACTAGAACAAATAGCTTCACAGTTTGTATGGAAATACAGAAAACCTGGAATAGCCCAAAGCAACCTTGCCAAAGAAGAATGGAACTGGAGGAATCAACCTACCTGACTTCAGGCTCTATTACAAAGCTACAGTCATCAAAACAGTATAAACTGGCTCATAGAAAAAGCAAAGGAATTACAGAAAAACATCTACTTCTGCTTCATTGACTACACTAAACCTTTGACTGTGTGGCTCACAGCAAACTGGAAAATTCTTCAAGAGATGGGAATACCAGTTCACCTTACCTGCCTCCTGAGAAACCTCTATGCAGGTCAAGAAGCAACAGTTAAAACTGAACATGGAATAACAAACTGGTTCCAAATTGGGGAAGAACTATGTCAAGGCTGTATATTTTCACCCTGCTTATTTAACTTATATGCAGCATACATCATGCAAAAAGCCAGGCTGGATGAATCACAAGCTGGAATCAAGATTGTCAGGAGACATACCAACAACCTTAGATGTGCAGATGAAACCACTCTAATGGCAGAAAGTGAAGAGGAACTAAAGAGCCTCATGATGAAGGTGAAAGGGGAGAGTCAAAAGGCTGGCTTAAAACTCAACATTCAAAAAACTAAGATCATGGCATCTGGTCCCATCACTTCATGGCAAATAGAGGAGAAAAAGTGGAAACAGTGACAGATTTTCTTTTCTTGGGCTCTAAAATCACTACAGACAGTGACTGCAGCCATGAAATTAAAAGATGCTGCTCCTTGGAAGAAAAGTTATGACAAACCTAGACAATGAATTAAAAAGCAGAGACATCACTTGCCAACAAAGATTCATATAGTTAAAGCTATGGTTTTTCCAGTAGCTATGTATGGATCTGAGAGTTGGACCATAAAGAATACTGAGCACTGAAGAATGGATGCTTTCAAGTTGTGGAGATGGAGAAGATTCTTGAGACTCCCTTGGACAGCAAGGAGATCAAACCAGTCAATTCTAAAGGAAATGAACACTGAATATTCATTGCAAGGAATGATGCTGAAGTTGAAGCTGCGATACTTTGGCCACCTGATGCGAAGAACTGACTCATTAGCAAAAAGTCTCATGCTGGGAAAGATTGAAGGCAAGAGGACAAGGGGACAATAGAGGATGAGATGATCAGATGGCATTACCGACTCAATGGACATGAGTTTGAGCAAAATTAGGGAAATAGTGAAGGACAGGGAAGCCTGGTGAATTGCAGTCCACGAGGTCACAAAGACTCAGACACAACTTAAGTGACTGAACAACAAACATATTAAGTCCATAGGGAAGGGATGGGTCCTTTAATAAATGGTACTAGGACAACTGAAAAAAAAACAACAACAACAACAACAAAAAAAAAAAACAAAAAAAAAAAACAAAAAAAAAACAGTATGATACTGGCACAGAGGCAGAAATACAGATCAAGGGAACAAAATAGAAAGCCCAGAGATAAATCCACGCGCCTATGGACACCTTATATTTGACAAAGGAGGCAAGAATAGACAATGGAGAAAAGACAACCTCTTTAAGAAGAGGTGCTGGGAAAAATGGTCAACCACTAGTAAAAGAATGAAACTAGAACACTGTCTAACACCATACACAAAATAAATTCAAAATGGATTAAAGATCGAAACTTAAGACCAGAAACTATAAAACTCCTAGAGGCAAACATAGGCAAAACACACTCTGACATAAATCACAGCAGGATACTCTATGACCCACCTCTCAGAGTAATGGAAATAAATGAACAGGACCAAATTGTATAGCAAAATAGCACAAGTAAATGAATAGGGCCAAATTAAATTCAAAAGCTTTTGCACAACAAAGGAAAGTATAAGCAAGGTGAAAAGACGGCCTTCAGAATGGGAGGAAGTAAGAGCAAACAAAGCAGCTGACGAAGAAATAATCTCAAAAATATAAAAGCTGCTCCCACAGCTCAATTGCAGACCAAGAGATGACCAATTCAAAAAACGGGCCAATGAACTAAACAGACATTTCTCCAAAGAAGTCATACAGATGGCTAACAAACACATGAAGAGATGCTCAACATCACTTATTATCAGAGAAATGCAAATGCAGACGACCTTGAGGTACCCTTTCACGCTGGTCAGAATGGCTGTTACCCAAAAGTCTACAAACAATAAATGCTGGAGAGGGTGTGGAAAAAAGGGAACCCTCTCACTTTGTTGGTGGGAATGCAATCGAGTACAGTCACTACGGAGAATAGTGTGGAGACTCCTTAAAAAACTGAAAATAGAACTGCCATATGACCCAGGAATCCCACTGCTGGGCATGCACACAGAGGACACCAGAATTGAAAGAGTCACGGGTACCCCAATGTTCATCGCAGCACTGTTAATAATAGCCAGGACACGGAAGCAACCTAGAAGTCCATCAGCTGACTAAAGGATAAGAAAGCTGGTGTACATATACACAATGGAATGTACCTCATCCATTACAAAGAATACGTTTGAATCAGTTCGAAAGAGGTGGATGAAACGGGAGCCTATTATACTGAGTGAAGGACGTCAGAAAGAAACACGCCAATACAGTACACAAACACATATATATGGAATTTAGAAAGATGGCAATGATGACCCTATATGCGAGAGAGCAAAAGAGACACAGATGTATAGAAGAGTCTTTTGGACTCCGTGGGAGAAGGCGAGGGTAGGATGATTTGAGAGAAGAGCATTGAAACATGTATATTATTCTATGTGAACCAGATCACCAGTCCAGGTTTGATGCATGAGACTAGGTGCTCAGGGCTGGTGCACTGGGATGACCCTGAGGCATGGGATGGGGAGGGAGGTGGGAGGGGGGATTCAGGATGGGGAACCCATGGACACCCAGGGCTGATTCATGTCAATGTATGGCAAAAACCACTACAATATTGCAAAGTAATTAGCCTCAAATCAAAATAAATGAATTTAGAAAAAAAGAACTCAAAAAAAGAAAAAACGGAAAGAAAGGACAGCACACCCAGGGGGTCTTTCACTTTTATTGATTTTAAATCACATTCAGTGACTGACTGTGAATCATCACTGGGGTCTCCCAGGAGTTAGAGTGCCAGAAAGATGTAATTAGGGAGCTGCAGTCCAGATAAAAGATAACATATCGTTGAGTTAAAATCTGAACTCAACTCGTTTGATGCCTATGGTGAAACTCTGTGTTTTAGTTGTTTCTAAAAAGCTTTCTGAAGACACGCAGGATTCTTATGGTCAGAGACTGCCTTATGTATCTCCATAATTGTTTGACTATTCCTTGGACCTTTTAAAACATTTCAAAATGAAAGTTCACACCAACTTATATATCTCGTACTCTTCCTTTTAAACCATGATAAACTTGTAGAATTTGGACTAACAAAAGACTTTATTGGGGAAGAATGTTTTAGGAGTGTAGTTATTTTGAAATCCTAGGGTATGGTGATCATTAAAAGACCAGCTTTTACTCAGTCTTTTGTTAGTTCTTATGTAAAAATTCACTGTACAGACTTCCATGACTGTCCAGTGGTTAGGACTCTGTGCTTTCCCTAGAAGGGCACGGGTTCAATCGCTGTTCAGGGAACCATGCTTCCACAACCTGCATATTGCCCCCCGGGGGGAAAGAAAAATTCTCTGTGAGTGGTGATCCTGTTTGTAACGTGCACTGGGATTGGGCCACCATCACTGCTCTTCCTTTGGGAATACATTGCTCCCAAAATTTTCTTAGCAAAAAGGTGTCCTAGTCATTATTTGGTTTGTTCTCTCCACACAGTATTGTACTCCCTGGGAGTGCTATTTGTGGGTTTTAGGTGTATCAGCACTTCGTGCCTTCTGAGCACCTTTAGCCGACAGCATAGGTGAGTGATGCAACAATCCCTTTTATGAGGTAGGTGGCCAGGAGGTGATTCCTGCCTACCTTTCTCGGGGGGACTTTCACATTCACCACCCCTATGTGACAACCTCTTCCTTTCTGGGTCTGGCAATCTAGACCCTAATGTCATTCCACACCCCAAACAAAGGCTGTAACACCATACCACTACTCCTTGCCCTTGAAATCAAATGTTAATCAGGGTTATCCATCTTCAGTGCAGACTCCTGACCCAATCCAGACCACTACTCTCTGGCTAACTGGGGACCCGAGGGTCTGTTCCCCAACCTCTCGGGACCCCATATCCCTCCCATCTCCAGTGCCCACCTCTTCTCTTCTTTCCCTCCCTTCCATCAGAAAATTCACACACACGCAAATATCTTTTCCCCATTTGATGTTTATTGTAATTGCAGCCATCAGTTTACTATGTTAGTGTGAGAGTCTTTCCTTGGTTGGCCATTTCTACGAAAGCAGACCTCTGGAGGCACAGTTCTACACTGTCTGACCTTTTCGAGTCAGTTACTGGCTGCCCAGCTTGTACTTCTCCAGGGTCTCTTATTCTGGGGCGGCTGAGCTTATCTTCTCTTTGGATTCTGCCTCCTTCTTTGATCCCGCCTCATATTTTGGCACCTTTTACGGCTTTGATTCAGTTTCTTACGTGCACAGGAACGGAGAAAACAGTTGGGTTTTCTGCTTGACTTCACCTTCTTCGACTGAGTGGCATATGGTCGGATTTTCTTTCTCAAGGTTCCTTGAAGAGGTCTTCTGACCCTCATGGTCATATTTCGTGCCTGGAAAGACAAGACAAGGGTATGAGACTTTAGGAAAGAAAAAAGCGGAGTTGGAAGGGAGATTTCATGAAAAAGGGATGTGGGCTCATGAGGGCTTTTGTGCCAGGCAAGGGTGGGTAGAGGTTTGGGGCAGCCAAGTCAATGGAGAACATGGGGAGCTTAGTTGGAATCATCTTACTTTCACACTGCCTCGGTACCTCCGTTGACAAAGGGTCTTCTTTTGCCCATTCATCCTTGAGGCAAACCGCCTTGTAACTCTTCTTGACTGCCGTGGGTTCCTGATTCCCTTAGTCAGGATGATGCCAAGAAGTGGCCTAACCTAGAATCTCTGCCTCTGGTCTCCCTATTTATACCCATTCAGGACAATGAGGAGCCACACCCTTCAATCTGATTGGTCAGTTAGGCACCACCCCAGCCAATAGCATCTTGGGGGGCTTAGACATCACAATGTACCACTGTGCCCATCAACATGGGCTAGTGGATGCTGAGGGAGGCCATTTTATAACTTCTCCACTGATGACACCTCTGTGTGTCTGATTCTGGGCAGTGGTGATTCAGGGCCATGGTGTTTCTCCTCATGACCTTCAAACTTCCTTTCAGTTCCCTTTATCCTTTGACTTATATGTGCCACTTCAACACTCCTGCCTCCTTCATCCCTCTGAAAACATCTGCCAAACCCTTTCTGTCCCACTTCAGCCTTTCAGAGTAATCACTTCATCTCTAGCCCACCTTCTGTCTGTTGGGGGTTCCTGAGGGGCTTAAGGAACTTAAGAGCAAGCACTTAAAGTGGCAAAGGGTAATTAAGAACAGGTTGGGTGTTTGATCTCCTGTCATGAGCTTTAACGACCCCCAGACTTGGTGAATGCTCAGTCTGTTGCCCAAAGTTTAATACACAGTCTCCCTCAGAGTACACATCAGAACAAAGACACTTCTACATGTCTCCTCCACTAAATTTTGTTGGGACACTTCAACTCTCATATTCAGCAAGGAAACTCAACTTGCCCCATCTATCAGAAATACATTCCTGATTATTATTATTAATTATTATTATTATTAATTTTTTAAGGAAAGTGCTCAAAGTCAAAATCAGTTCACCACTCTACCACTGAGTCATGACTAAATCATTTCCCCAGTGATCCCTCCGTGTCAGTTATCAGTAGATAGGGCCCATTGCAGGCCTGACCAATAGCTGAGCAGGACAAGTACCTGCAGGTAGCTCAGAGATAGTTGGTTGCTTGTGGGTGGGGCCAATGAGGCACTCACCAATGGCTGAGCAAGCCCTGTTGCCTAGGAACAGGATGCAGAGTAATAAGGCACAGCAATGGCTACCTGCGAAGGGCTGTGCTCTGTTACATAAGGACACTTTGGGTCCAGTGTGCTGGAATCTTTTTGATTGACTCATTTCCGACCTCAGATTTGATTTCTCATAATTAGTTAACTTTTGCATATCATACTTTTCATTATATTCCCAGGCATAGCTGTCACCAGTGCTGTCATCTCTATTCCTCTCCAACAGCTGCCACTTGATCACATGCTCAGCATATAGTATAAATAGTTCAAAGCCAACAAGAATGTGAAGTCCATCCCACCCTGAATACTCCTTTCACAAACCTTAAATTCACAGTGATTCTTATAATCTTTGCAGTGTAACAGAGCAGGATGAGCACAGCCCTTAACAGGAAGCCATTGGTGTGCTTCATTTCAAGCCATCCTGTCCCTAGGCAACAGGTGCTGCTCAAACATTGCTTGGTGCCTCTGAGGGCCCCATTCACAAGCAGCCAACTGTCAATGAGTGACCGTTAGTTGTCCTGCTTAGCTGTTGGTCAGCACCACAGTGGGCCCTGCCCACAGGTTACTTACTATCAATGAGGGGGCCATTGGGAAAGTAATTAAGTCAAGGGTGGTGTGGCGGTCATCAGGAGGAGACTGAGATAAGAGGCAGATTCAGGCCTCATTCTGGAGGCCCTGGAGCTCACGCAGACTTGGGCCATTGGGTGAGCTGGAGGGCCCAGGGAATACACTGGGGACTAGATGTTGTAGCCCTCCATAGCCCTCACTAAGGCCCTCCACTAGCCTTGGCCAAAGCCTTGAGGAGCAGTGTACCTCTCCCGCATGCCTGTCGCTGCGACCTACTAGCAGTGGTTTTCTTTCTGGGTCTAAGTCTGTGAGAACTGGTCTCCCCATATGGATGCCCTGAGGACGGAAACTGAGGACCTATTATGTTGGATGCCTGTCTCCGTCGGGGATGACGGCTGGGCAGAGTGTTGGAACCTGGCACTGAAGGAGCTGCTGGCTGAGATCTGCTTCCACTTAACCAGCACTGGGACATTGCAGGGTGAAAGCTTTGCCTTGAGACTGCCCTTTCTTGTCAGGACAGAGAATAACATTCATCTAGTACAGGTTTATAGGAACCTCATTACCTGACCATGACCTAACCTTAAGCACAAAGGGTATGACACCAAGAAGTCTGCAGCAACTTACTACCACTCTCCCTAACATTTAATTTTACATGCACTTACTGAAAACTTTTACTAACTTTGGGGTCTTAGGGCATGAACCACCCATCTCCTTGTATGAATCTTTAATCAACCTTTCTCTGTTCCAAACTTTAAGGTTAAGTTTTGATGGGCCTCCTTCTGCCTCAGGCACATGGACTTGCAATTTGAATAACAACGGTATTGTCTAAGGACAGACTTTGCCTCTCTTAAACAACGGCAGAGACTGGCCAAGTGCTCACAATTATCCATGAAATACACGCTGACTCGGCTTGGCCTAACTTTAGCCAAGCTTCTCTCCTCTGAACTTCAGCTTTCGCCCAAACTTGAGCAAGCGCTAAGATTCAAACTTTTCTGTCTCCCTTAACAGCTCATTCTGAGAATCAGCTCACTATCAGAGAGAAACAATTGCTGTAAAACAGCCCCATCATGCTGTCTGCTCATCCATCCTCCTACTGGCCCCATCACACACACACACACACACACACACACACACAGAGTTCCTGCTGACCCTACTCATCCTTCCAAGTTAAAGAAACTTCTTTTTCTGTTCTATTTTCAGACATGTCAGGATCTGTGCTCAAAACACTTTCCCAATTGCAATCAGTTCCGTTCAATGGTCAGTCAATTCTGACTCTCTGAGACCCTATTGTCTGCAGCACATCAGGCTTCACTGTCCATCACCAACTCCCAGAGCTTGCTTAAAATTCAAGCCCATCAAGATGGTGATGCCATCCAACCATCTCATCCTTTGTCGTCCCCTTCTCCTCTGGCCTTCAATCTTTCCCTGCATCAGGGTCTTTTCCAATGAGCCAGTCTTTGCCTCAGATGGCCAAAGTATTGGAGCTTCAGCATGAGTCCTTCCAATGAATATTCAGGACTGATTTCCTCTAGCATTGATTGCATTGATTTCCTTGCAATCCAAGGCACTCTCGAGAGTCTTCCCCAACACCACAGATCAAACAATCAGTTCTTCAGTGCTCAGCTTTCTTTATGGTCCAACTCTCCCATGCATACATGATGACTGTTGGGAAAACTTAGCTTTGACATATGGACCTATATCGGTAAAGTAATGTCTCTTCCTTTTAATACACTGTCTAGGTGGTTCATAGCTTTTCTTCTAAGAAGTAAGCGTCTTTCCCTTTCATGGCTGCAGTCACCATCTGCAGTGGGTTTGGAGCCCAAAAAAGAAAGCCTGACACTGTTTCCACTGTTTCCCCGTCTATTTCCCATGAAGTGATGGGACCAGATGCCAGGATCTGCGTTTTCTGAATGTTGAGTTTTAAGCCAACTTTTTCACTCTCCTCTTTCACTTTCATGCAGAGGCTTTTTAGTTCCTCTTCACTTTCTGCCATAAGGGTGGTGTCATCTGCATATCTGAGGTTATTGATATTTCTCCCGGCAATCTTGAGTCCAGCATGTGCTTCTTCCAGCCCAGCGTTTCTCATGTTGTACTCTGCATAGAAGTGAAATGAGTCGGGGCACAATATACAGCCTTTACATACCCCTTTTGCTATTTGGAACCAGGTTGTTGTTCCATGTCCACCTCTAAATGTTGCTTCCTGACCTGCATACAAGTTTCTCAAGAGGCAGGTCAGGTGGTCTGGTATTCCCGTCTCTTCCAGAATTTTCCACAGTTTATTGTGGTCCACACAGTCAAAGGCTTCGGCATAGTCAATAAAGCAGAATTAGATGTTTTTTCTGAACTCCTTGCTGTTTGGATGATCCAAGAAAAGACCAATACATAGAAAACTGTAAAGCACTGATGAAAGAAATCAAAGATCACACAGACAGATGGAGAAATATACCATGTTCATGGATCAGAATGATCAATATAGTGAAAATGAGTACACAACACAAAGCAATCTATAGATTCATTGCAATCCCTATCAAGCTACCAATGGTATTTTTCACAGAACTGGAACAAATAGCTTCACAGTTTGTATGGAAATACAGAAAACCTGGAATAGCCCAAAGCAACCTTGCCAAAGAAGAATGGAACTGGAGGAATCAAACTACCTGATTTCAGGCTCTACTACAAAGCTACAGTCATCAAAACAGTATGGTACTGGCACAGAGGCAGAAATACAGATCAAAGAAACAAAATAGAAAGCCCAGAGATAAACCCTCGCGCCTATGGACACCTTATATTTGACAAAGGAGGCAAGAATAGACAATGGAGTATAGACAACCTCTTTAAGAACAGGTGCTGTGAAAAATGGTCAACCACTTGTAAAAGAATGAAACTAGAACACTGTCTAACACCATACACAAAATAAATTCAAAATGGATTAAAGATCGAAACATAAGACCAGAAACTATAAAACTCCTAGAGGCAAACATAGGCAAAACACTCTCTGACATAAATCACAGCAGGATACTCTATTACCCACCTCCCAGAGTAATGGATATAAATGAACAGGACCAAATGATATAGCAAAATAGCACAAGTAAAAGAATAGGGCCAAATTAAATTCAAAAGCTTTTGCACAGCAAGGGAAAGTATAAGCAAGGTGAAAAGACAGCCTTCAGAATGGGAGGAAGTAAGAGCAAACAAAGCCGCTGACCAAGAAATAATCTCAAAAATATAAAAGCTGCTCCCACAGCTCAATTGCAGAGCAAGAAATGACGAATTCAAAAAACGGGCCGAAGAACTAAACAGACATTTCTCCAAATAAGACATACAGATGGCTAACAAACACATGAAGAGATGCTCAACATCACTCATTATCAGAGAAATGCAAATCCAGACGACCTTGAGGTACCCTCTCACGCTGGTCAGAATGGCTGTTACCCAAAAGTCTACAAACAATAAATGCTGGAGAGGGTGTGGAGAAAAGGGAACCCTCTCACGTTGTTGGTGGGAATGCAATTGAGTACAGCCACTACGGAGAATAGTGTGGAGGCTCCTTAAAAAACTGAAAATAGAACTGCCATATGACCCAGGAATCCCACTGCTGGGCATGCACACTGAGGACAGAAGAATTGAAAGAATCACGTGTACCCCAATGTTCCTCGCAGCACTGTGAATAATAGCCAGGACATGGAAGCAACCTAGGAGTCCATCAGCTGACTAAAGGATAAGAAAGCTGGTGTACATATACACAATGGAATGTAACTCATCCATTACAAAAAATACGTTTGAATCAGATCGAATGAGGTGGATGAAACTGGAGCCTCTTATACAGAGTGAAGGACGTCAGAAAGAAACACAACAGTACAGTACACTAACATATATATATATGGAAATTAGAAAGATGGCAATGATGACCCTATATGTGAGAGAGCAAAAGAGACACAGATGTATAGAAGAGTCTTTTGGACTCCGTTGGAGAAGGCAAGGGAAGGATGATTTGAGAGAAGAGCATTGAAACATGTATATTATTCTATGTGAACCAGATCACCAGTCCAGGTTTGATGCATGAGACTAGGTGCTCAGGGCTGTTGCACTGGGATGACCCTGAGGCATGGGATGGTGAGGGAGGTGGGAGGGGGGATTCAGGATGGGGAACCCATGGACACCCAGGGCTGATTCATGTCAATGTATGGCAAAAAGCACTACAATATTGGAACGTAATTAGCCTCAAATCAAAACAAATGAATTTAGAAAAAAGAACTCAAAAAAAGAAAAACCGAAAGAAAGCACAGCACACCCAGGGGGTCTTTCACTTTTATTGATTTTAAATCACATTCAGTGACTGACTGTGAATCATCACTGGGGTCTCCCAGGAGTTAGAGTGCCAGAAAGATTTAATTAGGGAGCTGCAGTCCAGATAAAAGATAACATATCGTTGAGTTAAAATCTGAACTCAACTCGTTTGATGCCTATGGTGAAACTCTGTGGTTTAGTTCTGTCTAAAAAGCTTTCTGAAGACACGCAGGATTCTTATGGTCAGAGACTGCCTTATGTATCTCCATAATTGTTTGACTATTCCTTGGACCTTTTAAAACATTTCAAAATGAAAGTTCACACAAACTTATATATCTTGTACTCTTCCTTTTAAACCATGATAAACTTGTAGAATTTGGACTAACGAAAGACTATATTGGGGAAGAATGTTCTACGAGTGTAGATATTTTGAAATCTTAGAGTATGGTGATAATTAAAAGACCAGCTTTTACTAAGTCTTATGTTAGTACTTATGCAAAATTTCACTGTACAGACTTCCATGACTGTCCATTGGTTAGGACTCCATGCTTTCCCTAGAAGGGCACGGGTTCAATCGCTGTTCAGGGAACCATGCTTCCACAACCTGCATAGTGCCCCACGGGGGGAAAGAAAAATTCTCTGTGAGTGGTGATCCTGTTTGTAACGTGCACTGGGATTGGGCCACCACCACTGCTCTTCCTTTGGGAATACATTACTCCCAAAATTTTCTTAGCAAAAAGGTGTCCTAATCATTATATGGTTTGTTCCCTCCAAACATTATGGTACTCCCTGGGAGTGCTATTTGTGGGTTTTAGATGTATCAGCACTTCGTGCCTTCTGAGCACCTTTAGCCGACAGCATAGGCGAGTGATGCAACAATCCCTTTTATGAGGTAGGTGGCCAGGAGGTGATTTCTGCCTAATTTTCTCGAGGGGACTTTCCCATTCACCAACTCTATGTGACAACCTCTTCCTTTCTGGGTCTGGCAATCTAGACCCTAATGTCATTCCACAC
Organism: Bubalus kerabau; assembly: GCF_029407905.1. Taxonomy (NCBI): domain Eukaryota; kingdom Metazoa; phylum Chordata; class Mammalia; order Artiodactyla; family Bovidae; genus Bubalus; species Bubalus kerabau. The sequence continues at coordinate 36,799,216 of NC_073647.1, read as the reverse complement.
CCCAAACAAAGGCTGTAAAACCATACCACTACTCCTTGCCCTTGAAATCAAGTGTTAAGCAGGGTTATCCATCTTCAGTGCAGACTCCTGACCCAATCCAAGCCTCCAGTCTCTGGCTACCTGGGGACCCGAAGGTCTGTTCCCCAACCTTTTGGGACCCCATATTCCTCCCATCTCCAGTGCCCACCTCTTCTCTTCTTTCCCTCCCTTCCATCAGAAAATTCACACACACGCAAATATCTTTTCACCATTTGATGTTTATTGTAATTGCAGCCATCAGTTTACTATGTTAGTGTGAGAGTCTTTCCTTGGTTGGCCATTTCTACGAAAGCAGACCACTGGAGGCACAGTTCTACACTGTCTGACCTTTTGGGGTCAGTTACTGGCTGCCCAGCTTGAACTTCTCCAGGGTCTCTTATTCTGGGGCGGCTGAGCTTATCTTCTCTTTTGATTCTTCCTCCTTCTTTGATCCCGCCTCATATTTTGGTACCTTTTATGGCTTTGATTCAGTTTCTTACGTGCACAGGAACGGAGAAAACAGTTGGGTTTTCTGGTTTTCTTCACCTTCTTCGACTGAGTGACATATGGTCGGATTTTCTTTCTCAAGGTTCCTTGAAGAGGTCTTCTGACACTCATGTTCATATTTTGTGCCTGGAAAAACAAGACAAGGGTATGAGACTTTAGGAAAGAAAAAAGCGGAGTTGGAAGGGATATTTCATGAAAAACGGATGTGGGCTAATGAGGGCTTTTGTGCCAGGCAAGGGTGGGTAGAGGTTTGGGTCAGCCAAGTCAATGGAGAACATGGGGAGCTTAGTTGGAATCATCTTACATTCACACTGCCTCGGTACCTCCGTTGACAAATGGTCTTCTTCTGTCCATTCATCCTTGAGGCAAACCGCCTTGTAACTCTTCTTGACTGCCGTGGGTTCCTGATTCCCTTAGTCAGGATGATGCCAAGAAGAGGCCTAACCTAGAATCTCTGCCTCTGGTCTCCCTATTTATACCCTTTCAGGACAATGAGGAGCCACACCCTTCAATCTGATTGGTCAGTTAGGCACCACCCCAGCCAATAGCATCTTGGGGGGCTTAGACATCACAATGTACCACTGTGCCCATCAACATGGGCTAGTGGATGCTGAGGGAGGCCATTTTATAACTTCTCCACTGCTGACACCTCTGTGTGTCTGATTCTGGGCAGTGGTGATTCAGGGACATGGTATTTAACCTCATGACCTTCAAACTTCCTTTCAGTTCCCTTTATCCTTTGACTTATATGTGCCACTTCAACACTCCTGCCTCCTTCATCCCTCTGTAAACATCTGCCAAACCCTTTCTGTCCCACTTCAGCCTCTCAAAGTAATCACTTCATCTCTAGCCCACCTTCTGCCTGTTGGGGGTTCCTGAGGGGCTTAAGGAACTTAAGAGCAAGCACTTAAGGGGGAAAAGGGTAATTAAGAACTGGTTGGGTGTTTGATCTCCTGTCATGAGCTTTAACGACCCCCAGACTTGGTGAATGCTCAGTCTGTTGCGCAAAGTTTAATACACAGTCTCCCTCAGAGTACACATCAGAACAAAGACACTTCTACATGTCTCCTCCAATAAATTTTGTTGGGACACTTCAACTCTCATATTGAGCCAGGAAACTCAACTTGCCCCATCTATCAGAAATACATTCCTGATAGTTATTATTAATTATTATTATTATTATTAATTTTTTAATGAAAGTGCTCAAAGTCAAAATCTGTTCACCACTCTACCACTGTGTCTTGACTAAAGCATTTCCCCAGTCATCCCTCCTTGTAAGTTTTCAGTAGGTAGGGCCCATTGCAGGGCTGACCAATAGCTGAGCAGGACAAGTACCTGCAGGTAGCTCAGTGATAGTTGGTTACTTGTGGGTGGGGCAAATGAGACACTGACCAATGGATGAGCAAGCCCTGTTGCCTAGGAACAGGATGCAGAGTAATAAGGCACAGGAATGGCTACCTGCGAAGTGCTGTGCTCTGTTACATAAGGACACTTTGGGTCCAGTGTGCTGGAATCTTTTTGATTGACTCATTTCCGACCTCAGATTTGATTTCACATAATTAGTTAACTTTTGCATATCATACTTTTCATTATATTCCCGTGCATAGCTGTCACGAATGCTGTCATCTCTATGCCTCTCCAACAGCTGCCACTTGATCACATGCTCAGCATATAGTATAAATAGTTCAAAGCCAAGAAGAATGTGAAGTCCAGCCCACCCTGAAAACTCCTTTGACAAATCTTAAATTCACAGTGATTCTTATACTCTTTGCAGTGGAACCGAGTAGGATGAGCACAGCCCTTAACAGGAAGCCATTGGTGTGCTTCATTTCAAGCCATCCTGTCCCTAGGCAACAGGTGCTGCTCAAACATTGCTTGGTGCCTCTGAGGGCCCCATTCACAAGCAGCCAACTGTCAATGAGTGACCATTAGTTGTCCTGCCTAGATGTTGGTCAGCACCACAGTGGACCCTGCCCACAGGTTACTTACTATCAATGAGGGGGCCATTGGGAAAGTGATTAAGTCAAGGGTGGTGTGGCGGTCATCAGGAGGAGACTGAGATAAGAGGAATATTCAGACCTCATTCTGGAGGCCCTGTAGCTCACCAGACTTGGGCCAGTGGGTGACCTGTAGGGCCCAGGTAATACACTGGGACTAGATGTTGTAGCCCTCCATAGCCCTCACTAAGGCCCGCCACTAGCCTTGGCCAAAGCCTTGAGTTGCAGTGTACCTCTCCCGCATCCATGTCGCTGCGACCTACTAGCAGTGGTTTTCTTTCTGGGTCTCAGTCTGTGAGAACCGGTCTCCCCATATGGATGCCCTAAGGACGGACCCTGAGGACCTATTATGTTGGATGCCTGTCTCCGTCAGGGATGACGGCTGGGAAGAGTGTGGGAACCTGGCACTGAAGGAGCTGCTGGCTGAGATCTGCTTCCCCTTAACCAGCACTGGGACATTGCAGGGTGAAAGCTGTGCCTTGAGACTGCTCTTTCTTGTCAGGAAAGAGAATAACATTCATCTGGTAGAGGTTTATAGGAACATCATTACCTGACCATGACCTAACCTTAAGCACAAAGCGTATGCCACCAAGAAGTCTGCATCAACTTACCACCACTCTCCCTAACATTTAATTTTATATGCACTTACTGAAAACTTTTACTAACTTTGGGTCTTAGGGCATGAACCACCCATCTCATTGTATGAATCTTTAATCAACCTTTCTCTGTTCCAAACTTTAAGGTTAAGTTTTGATGGGCCTCCTTCTGAGTCAGGCACATGGACTTGCAATTTGAATAACAACGGTATTGTCTAAGGACAGACTTTGCCTCTCGTAAACAATGGCAGACACTGGCCAAGTGCTCACAATTATCCATTAAATACACTCTGACTCGGCTTGGCTAAACTTTAGCCAAGCTTCTCTCCTCTGAACTTCAGCTTTCGACCAAACTTGAGCAAGCGCTAATATTCAAATATTTCTATCTCCCTTAACAGCTTACTCTGAGAGTCAGCTCACTATCAGAAAGAAACAATTTCTGTTAAACTGCCCCATCATGCTGTATGCTCATCCATCCCCCCACTGACCCCATCACCCACACACACACACACACACACACACACACACACAGAGTTCCTGTTGGCCCTACTCATCCTTCCATGTTAAAGAAACTTCTTTTTTTGTTCTACTTTCAGACATGTCAGGATCTGTGCTCAAAACATTTTCCCAATTGCAATCAGTTCCGTTCAATGGCTCAGTCAATTCTGACTCTCTGAGACCCTATTGTCTGCAGCACATCAGGCTTCACTGTCCATCACCAACTCCCAGAGCTTGCTTAAAATTCAAGCCCATCAAGAGGGTGATGCCATCCAACCATCTCATCCTTTGTCGTCCCCTTCTCCTCTGGCCTTCAATCTTTCCCTTCCTCAGGGTCTTTTCCAATGAGTCAGTCTTCGCCTCAGATGGCCAAAGTATTGGAGCTTCAGCATTAGTCCTTCCAATGAATATTCAGGACTGATTTCCTCTTGCATTGACTGCATTGATTCCCTTGCAATGCAAGGGACTCTCGAGAGTCTTCCCCAACACCACAGTTCAAAACAATCAGTTCTTCAGTGCTCAGCTTTCTTTATGGTCCAACTCTCCCATGCATACATGATGACTGTTGGGAAAACTTAGCTTTGACATATGGACCTATGTCGGTAAAGTAATGTCTCTTCCTTTTAATACACTGTCTAGGTGGGTCATAGCTTTTTTTCCAAGGAGTAAGCGTCTTTCCCTTTCATGGCTGCACTCACCATCTGCAGTGGTTTTCGAGCCCAAAAAAGAAAGCCTGACACTGCTTCCACTGTTTCCCCGTCTATTTCCCATGAAGTGATGGGACCAGATGCCATGATCTGCGTTTTCTGAATGTTGAGTTTTAAGCCAACTTTTTCAATCTCCTCTTTCACTTTCATCCAGAGGCCTTTTATTTCCTCTTCACTTTCTGCCATAAGGTGGTGTCATCTGCATATCTGAGGGTATGGATATTTCTCCCGGCAAATTTGAGTCCTGCTTGTGCTTCTTCCAGCCCAGCGTTTCTCATGTTGTACTCTGCTTAGGAGGTAAATGAGCAGGGGCTCAATATACAGCCTTGACATACTCCTTTTCCTATTTGGAACCAGGCTGTGGTTCCATGTCCACCTCTAACTGTTGCTTCCTCACCTGCGTACAAGTTTCTCAAGAGGCAGGTCAGGTGGTCTGGTATTCCCATCTCTTCCAGAATTTTCCACAGTTTATTGTGGTCCACGCAGTCAAAGGCTTCGTCATAGTCAATAAAGCACAAATAGATGTTTTTCTGGAAATCTCTTGCTGTTTTGATGATCCAAGAAAAGAACAATACATAGAAAACTGTAAAGCACTGATGAAAGAAATCAAAGATCACACAGATAGATGGAGAAATATACCATGTTCATGGATCAGAATGATCAATATAGTGAAAATGAGTACACAACCCAAAGCAATCTATAGATTCAATGCAATCCCTATCAAGCTACCAATGGTATTTTTCACAGAACTAGAACAAATAGCTTCACAGTTTGTATGGAAATTTAGAAAACCTGGAGTAGCCCAAAGCAACCTTGCCAAAGAAGAATGGAACTGGAGGAATCAACCTTCCTGACTTCAGGCTCTATTACAAAGCTACAGTCATCAAAACAGTATAAACTGGCTCATAGATAAAGCAAAGGAATTACAGAAAAACATCTACTTCTGCTTCATTGACTACACTAAACCTTTGACTGTGTGGCTCACAGAAAACTGGAAAATTCTTCAAGAGATGGGAATACCAGATCACCTTACCTGCCTCCTGAGAAACCTCTATGCAGGTCAAGAAGCAACAGTTAAAACTATACATGGAATAACAAACTGGTTCCAAATTGGGGAAGAAGTATGTCAAGGCAGTATATTGTCACCCTGCTTATTTAACTTATATGCAGAATACATCATGCAAAAAGCCAGGCTGGATGAATCACAAGCTGGAATCAAGATTGTCAGGAGACGTACCATCAACCTTAGATGTGCAGATGAAACCACTCTAATGGCAGAAAGTGAAGAGGAACTAAAGAGTCTCATGATGATGGTGAAAGGGGAGAGTCAAAAGGCTGGCTTAAAACTCAACATTCAAAAAACTAAGATCATGGCATCTGGTCCCATCACTTCATGGCAAATAGACTAGAAAAAGTGGAAACAGTGACAGATTTTCTTTTCTTGGGCTCTAAAATCACTGCAGACAGTGACTGCAGCCATGAAATTAAAAGATGCTGCTCCTTGGAAGAAAAGTTATGACAAACCTAGACAATGAATTAAAAAGCAGAGACATCATTTGCCAACAAAGATTAATATAGTTAAAGCTACGGTTTTTCCAGTAGCTATGTATGGATCTGAGAGTTGGACCATAAAGAATACTGAGCACTGAAGAATGGATGCTTTCAAGTTGTGGAGATGGAGAAGATTCTTGAGACTCCCTTGGACCTCAAGGAGATCAAACCAGTCAATTCTAAAGGAAATGAACACTGAATATTCATTGGAAGGAATGATGCTGAAGTTGAAGCTGCAATAGTTTGGCCACCTGATGCGAAGAACTGACTCATTAGCAAAAAGTCTCATGCTGGGAAACTTTAAAGGCAAGAGGACAAGGGGACAATAGCGGATGAGATGATCAGATGGCATTACCGACTCAATGGACATGAGTTTGAGCAAAATTAGGGAAATAGTGAAGGACAGGGAAGCCTGGTGAATTGCAGTCCACGAGGTCAAAAAGACTCAGACAAAACTTAAGTGACTGAACAACAAACATATTAAGTCCATAGGGAAGGGATGGGTCCTTTAATAAATGGCACTAGGACAATTGAAAAAAAAAAAAAAAAAAAACAAAAACAAAAACAAAATAAACACTATGGTACTGGCACAGAGGCAGAAATACAGATCAAGGGAACAAAATAGAAAGCCCAGAGATAAATCCACGCACCTATGGACACCTTATATTTGACAAAGGATGCAAGAATATACAATGGAGAAAAGACAACCTCTTTAAGAAGAGGTGCTGGGAAGAATGGTCAACCACTTGTAAAAGAATGAAACTAGAACACTGTCTAATACCATACACAGAAGAACTTCAAAATGGATTAAAGATCTAAACATAAGACCAGAAACTATAAAACTCCTAGAGGCAAACATAGGCAAAACACACTCTGACCTAAATCACAGCAGGATACTCTATGACCCACGTCCCAGAGTAATGGAAATAAATGAACAGGACCAAATTATATAGCAAAATAGCACAAGTAAAAGAATAGGGCCAAATTAAATTCAAAAGCTTTTGCACAGCAAAGGAAAGTATAAGCAAGGTGAAAAGACAGCCTTCAGAATGGGAGGAAGTAAGACCAAACAAAGCAGCTGACAAAGACATAATCACAAACATATAAAAGCTGCTCCCACAGCTCAATTGCAGAGCAAGAAATGACGAATTCAAAAAACGGGCCGAAGAACTAAACAGACATTTCTCCAAAGAAGACATACAGATGGCTATCAAACACATAAAGAGATGCTGAACATCACTCATTATCAGAGAAATGCAAATCCAGACGACCTTGAGGTACCCTCTCACGCTGGTCAGAATTGCTGTTACCCAAAAGTCTACAAACAATAAATGCTGGAGTGGGTGTGGAGAAAAGGGAACCCTCTCACGTTGTTGGTGGGAATGCAATCGAGTACAGCCACTATGGAGAATAGTGTGGAGACTCCTTAAAAAACTGAAAATAGAACTGCCATATGACCCAGGAATCCCACTGCTGGGCATGCACACCGAGGACACCAGCATTGAAAGAATCACGTGTACCCCAATGTTCATCGCAGCACTGTGAATAATAGCCAGGACACGGAAGCAACCTAGAAGTCCATCAGCTGACTAAAGGATAAGAAAGCTGGTGTACATATACACAATGGAATGTAACTCATCCATTACAAATAATACGTTTGAATCAGTTCGAATGAGGTCGATGAAACTGGAGCCTCTTATACAGAGTGAAGGACGTCAGAAAGAAACACACCAATACAGTACACTAACACATATATATGGAATTTAGAAAGATGGCAATGATGACCCTATGTGTGAGAGAGCAAAAGAGACACAGATGTATAGAAGGGTCTTTGGGACTCCATGGGAGAAGGCGAGGGTAGGATGATTTGAGAGAAGAGCATTGAAATATGTTTATTATACTATGAGAACCAGATCACCAGTCCAGGTTTGATGCATGAGACTAGGTGCTCAGGGCTGGTGCACTGGAATGACCCTGAGGCATGGGATGGGGAGGGAGGTTGGAGGGGGGATTCAGGATGGGGAACCCATGGACACCCAGGGCTGATTCATGTCAATGTATGGCAAAAAGCACTACAATATTGCAACGTAATTAGCCTCAAATCAAAACAAATGAATTTAGAAAAAAGAACTCAAAAAAAGAAAAACGGAAAGAAAGGACAGCACACCCAGGGGGTCTTTCACTTTTAATGATTTTAAATCACATTCAGTGACTGACTGTGAATCATCACTGGGGTCTCCCAGGAGTTAGAGTGCCAGAAAGATTTAGTTAGGGAGCTGCAGTCCAGATAAAAGATAACATATCGTTGAGTTAAAATCTGAACTCAACTCGTTTGATGCCTATGGGGAAACTCTGTGTTTTAGTTCTGTTTAAAAAGCTTTCTGAAGACACGCAGGATTCTTACGGTCAGAGACTGCCTTATGTATCTCCATATTTGTTTGACTATTCCTTGGACCTTTTAAAACATTTCAAAATGAAAGTTAACACCAAATTAAATATCTCGTACTCTTCCTTTTAAACTATGATAAACTTGTAGAATTTGGACTAACAAAAGACTTTATTGGGGAAGAATGTTTTACGAGTGTAGTTATTTTGAATTCTTAGGTTATGGTGATAATTAAAAGACCAGCTTTTACTCAGTCTTATGTTAGTACTTATGTAAAACTTCACTATACACACTTCTATGACTGTCCAGTGGTTAGGACTCCGTGCTTTCCCTAGAAGGGCACGGGTTCAATCGCTGTTCAGGGAACCATGCTTCCACAACCTGCATAGTGCCCCCCGGGGGGGAATAAAAATTCTCTGTGAGTGGTGATCCTGTTTGTAACGTGCACAGTGATTGGGCCACCACCACTGCTCTTCCTTTGGGAATATATTGCTCCCAAAATTTTCTTAGCAAAAAGTTGTCCTAATCATTATTTGGTTTGTTCCCTCCAAACATTATGGTACTCCCTGGGAGTGCTATTTGTGGGTTTTAGATGTATCAGCACTTCGTGCCTTCTGAGCACCTTTAGCCGACAGCATAGGCGAGTGATGCAAAAATCCCTTTTATGAGGTAGGTGGCCAGGAGGTGATTTCTGCCTACCTTTCTTGCGGGGACTTTCCCATTCACCACCCCTATGTGACAACCTCTTCCTTTCTGGGTCTGGCAATCTAGACCCTAATGTCATTCCACACCCCAAACAAAGGCTGTAACACCATACCACTACTCCTTGCCCTTGAAATCAAGTGTTAAGCAGGGTTATCCATCTTCAGTGCAGACTCCTGACCCAATCCAGACCTCTACTCTCTGGCTAAATGGGGAGCCGAGGGTCTGTTCCCCAACCTCTCGGGACCCCATATCCCTCCAATCTCCAGTGCCCACCTCTTCTATTCTTTCCCTCCCTTCAATCAGAAAATTCACACACACGCAAATATCTTTTCACCATTTGATGTTTGTTGTAATTGCAGCCATCAGTTTACTATGTTAGTGTGAGAGTCTTTCCTTGGCTGGCCATTTCTACGAAAGCAGACCTCTGGAGGCACAGTTCTACACTGTCTGACCTTTTCGAGTCAGTTACTGGCTGCCCAGCTTGTACTTCTCCAGGGTCTCTTATTCTGGGGCGGCTGAGCTTATCTTCTCTTTGGATTCTGCCTCCTTCTTTGATCCCGCCTCATATTTTGGTACCTTTTACGGCTTTGATTCAGTTTCTTACGTGCACAGGAACGGAGAAAATAGTTAGGTTTTCTGCTTGACTTCACCTTCTTCGACTGAGTGGCATATGGTCGGATTTTCTTTCTCAAGGTTCCTTGCAGAGGTCTTCTGACCCTCATGGTCATATTTCGTGCCTGGAAAGACAAGACAAGGGTATGAGATTTTAGGAAAGAAAAAAGCGGAGTTGGAAGGAAGATTTCATGAAAAAGGGATGAGGGCTAATGAGGGCTTTTGTGCCAGGCAAGGGTGGGTAGAGGATTGGGGCAGCAAAGTCAATAGAGAACATGGGGAGCTTAGTTGGAATCATCTTACTTTCACACTGCCTCGGTACCTCCGTTGACAAATGGTCTTCTTTTGTCCATTCATCCTTGAGGCAAACCGCCTTGTAACTCTTTTTGACTGCCGTGGGTTCCTGATTCCCTTAGTCAGGATGATGCCAAGAAGTGGCCTAACCTAGAATCTCTACCTCTGGTCTCCCTATTTATACCCTTTCAGGACAATGAGGAACCACACCCTTCAATCTGATTGGTCAGTTAAGCACCACCCCAGCCAATAGCATCTTGGGGGGCTTAGACATCACAATGTACCCCTGTGCCCATCAACATGGGCTAGTGGATACTGAGGGAGGCCATTTTATAACTTCTCCACTGCTGACACCTCTGTGTGTCTGATTCTGGGCAGTGGTGATTCAGGGCCATGGTGTTTCTCCTCATGACCTTCAAACTTCCTTTCAGTTCCCTTTATCCTTTGACTTATATGTGCCACTTCAGCACTCCTGCCTCCTTCATCCCTCTGAAAACATCTGCCAAACACTTTCTGTCCCACTTCAGCCTTTCTGAGTAATCACTTCATCTCTAGCCCACCTTCTGCCTGTTGGGGGTTCCTGAGGGGCTTAAGGAACTTAAGAGCAAGCACTTAAAGTGGAAAAGGGTAATTAAGAACAGGTTGGGTATTTGATCTCCTGTGATGAGCGTTAATGACCCCCAGACTTGGTGAATGCTCAGTCTGTTGCCCAAAGTTTAACACACAGTCTCCCTCAGAGTACACATCAGAACAAAGACACTTCTACATCGCTCCTCCAGTAAATTTTGTTGGGACACTTCAACACTCATATTGAGCCAGGAAACTCAACTTGCCCCATCTATCAGAAATACATTCCTGATTATTATTATTATTAATTTTTTAAGGAAAGTGTTCAAAGTCAAAATCAATTCACCACTCTAGCACTGAGTCTTGACTAAATCATTTCCCCAGTCATCCCTCCTTGTCAGTTATCAGTTGGTAGGGCCCATTGCAGGCCTGACCAATATCTGAGCAGCACAAGTACCTGCAGGTAGCTCAGTGATAGTTGGTTGCTTGTGGGTAGGGACAATGAGGCACTGACCAATGGCTGAGCAAGCCCTGTTGCCTAGGAACAGGATGCAGAGTAATAAGGCACAGCAATGGCTACCTGCGAAGGGCTGTGCTCTGTTACATAAGGACACTTTGGGTCCAGTGTGCTGGAATCTTTTTGATTGACTCATTTCCGACCTCAGATTTGATTTCTCATAATTAGTTAACTTTTGCATATCATACTTTTCATTATATTCCCAGGCATAGCTGTCACCAGTGCTGTCATCTCTATTCCTCTCCAACAGCTGCCACTTGATCACATGCTCAGCATATAGTATAAATAGTTCAAAGCCAACAAGAATGTGAAGTCCATCCCACCCTGAATACTCCTTTCACAAACCTTAAATTCACAGTGATTCTTATAATCTTTGCAGTGTAACAGAGCAGGATGAGCACAGCCCTTAACAGGAAGCCATTGGTGTGCTTCATTTCAAGCCATCCTGTCCCTAGGCAACAGGTGCTGCTCAAACATTGCTTGGTGCCTCTGAGGGCCCCATTCACAAGCAGCCAACTGTCAATGAGTGACCGTTAGTTGTCCTGCTTAGCTGTTGGTCAGCACCACAGTGGGCCCTGCCCACAGGTTACTTACTATCAATGAGGGGGCCATTGGGAAAGTAATTAAGTCAAGGGTGGTGTGGCGGTCATCAGGAGGAGACTGAGATAAGAGGCAGATTCAGGCCTCATTCTGGAGGCCCTGGAGCTCACGCAGACTTGGGCCAGTGGGTGAGCTGGAGGGCCCAGGGAATACACTGGGGACTAGATGTTGTAGCCCTCCATAGCCCTCACTAAGGCCCGCCACTAGCCTTGGCCAAAGCCTTGAGGAGCAGTGTACCTCTCCCGCATGCCTGTCGCTGCGACCTACCAGCAGTGGTTTTCTTTCTGGGTCTAAGTCTGTGAGAACTGGTCTCCCCATATGGATGCCCTGAGGACGGACTCTGAGGACCTATTATGTTGGATGCCTGTCTCCGTCGGGGATAACGGCTGGGCAGAGTGTTGGAACCTGGCACTGAAGGAGCTGCTGGCTGAGATCTGCTTCCACTTAACCAGCACTGGGACATTGCAGGGTGAAAGCTTTGCCTTGAGACTGCCCTTTCTTGTCAGGACAGAGAATAACATTCATCTAGTACAGGTTTATAGGAAACTCATTACCTGACCATGACCTAACCTTAAGCACAAAGGGTATGACACCAAGAAGTCTGCAGCAACTTACCACCACTCTCCCTAACATTTAATTTTACATGCACTTACTGAAAACTTTTACTAACTTTGGGGTCTTAGGGCATGAACCACCCATCTCCTTGTATGAATCTTTAATCAACCTTTCTCTGTTCCAAACTTTAAGGTTAAGTTTTGATGGGCCTCCTTCTGCCTCAGGCACATGGACTTGCAATTTGAATAACAACGGTATTGTCTAAGGACAGACTTTGCCTCTCTTAAACAACGGCAGAGACTGGCCAAGTGCTCACAATTATCCATGAAATACACGCTGACTCGGCTTGGCCTAACTTTAGCCAAGCTTCTCTCCTCTGAACTTCAACTTTCGCCCAAACTTGAGCAAGCGCTAAGATTCAAACTTTTGTGTCTCCCTTAACAGCTCATTCTGAGAATCAGCTCACTATCAGAGAGAAACAATTCCTGTAAAACAGCCCCATCATGCTGTCTGCTCATCAATCCTCCTACTGGCCCCATCACACACACACACACACACACACACACACACACACACACACACACACACACAGAGTTCCTGCTGACCCTACTCATCCTTCCAAGTTAAAGAAACTTCTTTTTCTGTTCTATTTTCAGACATGTCAGGATATGTGCTCAAAACACTTTCCCAATTGCAATCAGTTCCGTTCAATGGTCAGTCAATTCTGACTCTCTGAGACCCTATTGTCTGCAGCACATCAGGCTTCACTGTCCATCACCAACTCCCAGAGCTTGCTTAAAATTCAAGCCCATCAAGATGGTGATGCCATCCAACCATCTCATCCTTTGTCGTCCTCTTCTCCTCTGGCCTTCAATCTTTCCCTGCATCAGGGTCTTTTCCAATGAGCCAGTCTTTGCCTCAGATGGCCAAAGTATTGGAGCTTCAGCATTAGTCCTTCCAATGAATATTCAGGACTGATTTCCTCTAGCATTGACTGCATTGATTTCCTTGCAATCCAAGGGACTCTCGAGAGTCTTCCCCAACACCACAGTTCAAAACCATCAGTTCTTCAGTGCTCAGCTTTCTTTATGGTCCAACTCTCCCATGCATACATGATGACTGTTGGGAAAACTTAGCTTTGACATATGGACCTTTGTCGGTAAAGTAATGTCTCTTCTTTTTAATACTCTGTCTAGGTGGTTCATAGCTTTTCTTCTAAGAAGTAAGCGTCTTTCCCTTTCATGGCTGCAGTCACCATCTGCAGTGGGTTTGGAGCCCAAAAAAGAAAGCCTGACACTGTTTCCACTGTTTCCCCGTCTATTTCCCATGAAGTGATGGGACCAGATGCCAGGATCTGCGTTTTCTGAATGTTGAGTTTTAAGCCAACTTTTTCACTCTCCTCTTTCACTTTCATGCAGAGGCTTTTTAGTTCCTCTTCACTTTCTGCCATAAGGGTGGTGTCATCTGCATATCTGGGGTTATTGATATTTCTCCCGGCAATCTTGATTCCAGCATGTGCTTCTTCCAGCCCAGCGTTTCTCATGTTGTACTCTGCATAGAAGTGAAATGAGTCGGGGCACAATATACAGCCTTGACATACTCCTTTTGCTATTTGGAACCAGGTTGTTGTTCCATGTCCACCTCTAAATGTTGCTTCCTGACCTGCATACAAGTTTCTCAAGAGGCAGGTCAGGTGGTCTGGTATTCCCGTCTCTTCCAGAATTTTCCACAGTTTATTGTGGTCCACACAGTCAAAGGCTTCGGCATAGTCAATAAAGCAGAATTAGATGTTTTTTCTGAACTCCTTGCTGTTTGGATGATCCAAGAAAAGACCAATACATAGAAAACTGTAAAGCACTGATGAAAGAAATCAAAGATCACACAGACAGATGGAGAAATATACCATGTTCATGGATCAGAATGATCAATATAGTGAAAATGAGTACACAACACAAAGCAATCTATAGATTCATTGCAATCCCTATCAAGCTACCAATGGTATTTTTCACAGAACTGGAACAAATAGCTTCACAGTGTGTATGGAAATACAGAAAACCTGGAATAGCCCAAAGCAACCTTGCCAAAGAAGAATGGAACTGGAGGAATCAAACTACCTGACTTCAGGCTCTACTACAAAGCTACAGTCATCAAAACAGTATGGTACTGGCACAGAGGCAGAAATACAGATCAAAGAAACAAAATAGAAAGCCCAGAGATAAACCCTCGCGCCTATGGACACCTTATATTTGACAAAGGGGGCAAGAATAGACAATGGAGTATAGACAACCTCTTTAAGAACAGGTGCTGTGAAAAATGGTCAACCACTTGTAAAAGAATGAAACTAGAACACTGTCTAACACCATACACAAAATAAATTCAAAATGGATTAAAGATCGAAACATAAGACCAGAAACTATAAAACTCCTAGAGGCAAACATAAGCAAAACACTCTCTGACATAAATCACAGCAGGATACTCTATGACCCACCTCCCAGAGTAATGGATATAAATGAACAGGACCAAATGATATAGCAAAATAGCACAAGTAAAAGAATAGGGCCAAATTAAATTCAAAAGCTTTTGCACAACAAAGGAAAGTATAAGCAAGGTGAAAAGACAGCCTTCAGAATGGGAGGAAGTAAGAGCAAACAAAGCCGCTGACCAAGAAATAATCTCAAAAATATAAAAGCTGCTCCCACAGCTCAATTGCAGAGCAAGAAATGACGAATTCAAAAAACGGGCCGAAGAACTAAACAGACATTTCTCCAAAGAAGACATACAGATGGCTAACAAACACATGAAGAGATGCTCAACATCACTCATTATCAGAGAAATGCAAATCCAGACGACCTTGAGGTACCCTCTCACACTGGTCAGAATGGCTGTTACCCAAAAGTCTACAAACAATAAATGCTGGAGAGGGTGTGGAGAAAAGGGAACCCTCTCACGTTGTTGGTGGGAATGCAATTGAGTACTGCCACTACGGAGAACAGTGTGGAGGCTCCTTAAAAAACTGAAAATAGAACTGCCATATGACCCAGGAATCCCACTGCTGGGCATGCACACTGAGGACAGAAGAATTGAAAGAATCACGTGTACCCCAATGTTCCTCGCAGCACTGTGAATAATAGCCAGGACATGGAAGCAACCTAGGAGTCCATCAGCTGACTAAAGGATAAGAAAGCTGGTGTACATATACACAATGGAATGTAACTCATCCATTACAAAAAATACGTTTGAATCAGATCGAATGAGGTGGATGAAACTGGAGCCTCTTATACAGAGTGAAGGACGTCAGAAAGAAACACAACAGTACAGTACACTAACATATATATATATGGAAATTAGA
Organism: Bubalus kerabau; assembly: GCF_029407905.1. NCBI lineage: Eukaryota > Metazoa > Chordata > Mammalia > Artiodactyla > Bovidae > Bubalus > Bubalus kerabau. The sequence goes on along the minus strand of NC_073647.1, from coordinate 36,783,757 downwards.
AAGATGGCAATGATGACCCTATATGCGAGAGAGCAAAAGAGACACAGATGTATAGAAGAGTCTTTTGGACTCCGTTGGAGAAGGCAAGGGAAGGATGATTTGAGAGAAGAGCATTGAAACATGTATATTATTCTATGTGAACCAGATCACCAGTCCAGGTTTGATGCATGAGACTAGGTGCTCAGGGCTGGTGCACTGGGATGACCCTGAGGCATGGGATGGGGAGGGAGGTGGGAGGGGGGATTCAGGATGGGGAACCCATGGACACCCAGGGCTGATTCATGTCAATGTATGGCAAAAAGCACTACAATATTGGAACGTAATTAGCCTCAAATCAAAACAAATGAATTTAGAAAAAAGAACTCAAAAAAAGAAAAACCGAAAGAAAGGACAGCACACCCAGGGGGTCTTTCACTTTTATTGATTTTAAATCACATTCAGTGACTGACTGTGAATCATCACTGGGGTCTCCCAGGAGTTAGAGTGCCAGAAAGATTTAATTAGGGAGCTGCAGTCCAGATAAAAGATAACATATCGTTGAGTTAAAATCTGAACTCAACTCGTTTGATGCCTATGGTGAAACTCTGTGGTTTAGTTCTGTCTAAAAAGCTTTCTGAAGACACGCAGGATTCTTATGGTCAGAGACTGCCTTATGTATCTCCATAATTGTTTGACTATTCCTTGGACCTTTTAAAACATTTCAAAATGAAAGTTCACACAAACTTATATATCTCGTACTCTTCCTTTTAAACCATGATAAACTTGTAGAATTTGGACTAACGAAAGACTATATTGGGGAAGAATGTTCTACGAGTGTAGATATTTTGAAATCTTAGAGTATGGTGATCATTAAAAGACCAGCTTTTACTAAGTCTTATGTTAGTACTTATGCAAAATTTCACTGTACAGACTTCCATGACTGTCCATTGGTTAGGACTCCATGCTTTCCCTAGAAGGGCACGGGTTCAATCGCTGTTCAGGGAACCATGCTTCCACAACCTGCATAGTGCCCCACGGGGGGAAAGAAAAATTCTCTGTGAGTGGTGATCCTGTTTGTAACGTGCACTGGGATTGGGCCACCACCACTGCTCTTCCTTTGGGAATACATTACTCCCAAAATTTTCTTAGCAAAAAGGTGTCCTAATCATTATTTGGTTTGTTCCCTCCAAACATTATTGTACTCCCTGGGAGTGCTATTTGTGGGTTTTAGATGTATCAGCACTTCGTGCCTTCTGAGCACCTTTAGCCGACAGCATAGGCGAGTGATGCAACAATCCCTTTTATGAGGTAGGTGGCCAGGAGGTGATTTCTGCCTAATTTTCTCGAGGGGACTTTCCCATTCACCAACTCTATGTGACAACCTCTTCCTTTCTGGGTCTGGCAATCTAGACCCTAATGTCATTCCACACCCCAAACAAAGGCTGTAACACCATACCACTACTCCTTGCCCTTGAAATCAAGTGTTAAGCAGGGTTATCCATCTTCAGTGCAGACTCCTGACCCAATCCAAGCCTCCAGTCTCTGGCTACCTGGGGACCCGAAGGTCTGTTCCCCAACCTTTTGGGACCCCATATTCCTCCCATCTCCAGTGCCCACCTCTTCTCTTCTTTCCCTCCCTTCCATCAGAAAATTCACACACACGCAAATATCTTTTCACCATTTGATGTTTATTGTAATTGCAGCCATCAGTTTACTATGTTAATGTGAGAGTCTTTCCTTGGTTGGCCATTTCTACGAAAGCAGACCACTGGAGGCACAGTTCTACACTGTCTGACCTTTTGGGGTCAGTTACTGGCTGCCCAGCTTGAACTTCTCCAGGGTCTCTTATTCTGGGGCGGCTGAGCTTATCTTCTCTTTTGATTCTGCCTCCTTCTTTGATCCCGCCTCATATTTTGGTACCTTTTATGGCTTTGATTCAGTTTCTTACATGCACAGGAACGGAGAAAACAGTTGGGTTTTCTGGTTTTCTTCACCTTCTTCGACTGAGTGACATATGGTCGGATTTTCTTTCTCAAGGTTCCTTGAAGAAGTCTTCTGACCCTCATTGTCATATTTTGTGCCTGGAAAAACAAGACAAGGGTATGAGACTTTAGGAAAGAAAAAAGCGGAGTTGGAAGGGATATTTCATGAAAAACGGATGTGGGCTAATGAGGGCTTTTGTGCCAGGCAAGGGTGGGTAGAGGTTTGGGGCAGCAAAGTCAATGGAGAACATGGGGAGCTTAGTTGGAATCATCTTACATTCACACTGCCTCGGTACCTCCGTTGACAAATGGTCTTCTTCTGTCCATTCATCCTTGAGGCAAACCGCCTTGTAACTCTTCTTGACTGCAGTGGTTTCCTGATTCCCTTAGTCAGGATGATGCCAAGAAGAGGCCTAACCTAGAATCTCTGCCTCTGGTCTCCCTATTTATACCCTTTCAGGACAATGAGGAGCCACACCCTTCAATCTGATTGGTCAGTTAGGCACCACCCCAGCCTAAAGCATCTTGGGGGGCTTAGACATCACAATGTACCACTGTGCCCATCAACATGAGCTAGTGGATGCTGAGGGAGGCCATTTTATAACTTCTCCACTGCTGACACCTCTGTGTGTCTGATTCTGGGCAGTGGTGATTCAGGGCCATGGTGTTTAACCTCATGACCTTCAAACTTCCTTTCAGTTCCCTTTATCCTTTGATTTATATGTGCCACTTCAACACTCCTGCCTCCTTCATCCCTCTGTAAACATCTGCCAAACCCTTTCTGTCCCACTTCAGCCTCTCAGAGTAATCACTTCATCTCTAGCCCACCTTCTGCCTGTTGGGGGTTCCTGAGGGGCTTAAGGAACTTAAGAGCAAGCACTTAAGGGGGAAAAGGGTAATTAAGAACAGGTTGGGTGTTTGATCTCCTGTCATGAGCTTTAACGACCCCCAGACTTGGTGAATGCTCAGTCTGTTGCGCAAAGTTTAATACACAGACTCCCTCAGAGTACACATCAGAACAAAGACACTTCTACATGTCTCCTCCAATAAATTTTGTTGGGACACTTCAACTCTTATATTGAGCCAGGAAACTCAACTTGCCCCATCTATCAGAAATACATTCCTGATAGTTATTATTAATTATTATTATTATTATTAATTTTTTAATGAAAGTGCTCAAAGTCAAAATCTGTTCACCACTCTACCACTGTGTCTTGACTAAATCATTTCCCCAGTCATCCCTCCTTGTAAGTTTTCAGTAGGTAGGGCCCATTGCAGGGCTGACCAATAGCTGAGCAGGACAAGTACCTGCAGGTAGCTCAGTGATAGTTGGTTACTTGTGGGTGGGGCAAATGAGACACTGACCAATGGATGAGCAAGCCCTGTTGCCTAGGAACAGGATGCAGAGTAATAAGGCACAGGAATGGCTACCTGCGAAGTGCTGTGCTCTGTTACATAAGGACACTTTGGGTCCAGTGTGCTGGAATCTTTTTGATTGACTCATTTCCGACCTCAGATTTGATTTCACATAATTAGTTAACTTTTGCATATCATACTTTTCATTATATTCCCGTGCATAGCTGTCACGAATGCTGTCATCTCTATGCCTCTCCAACAGCTGCCACTTGATCACATGCTCAGCATATAGTATAAATAGTTCAAAGCCAACAAGAATGTAAAGTCCAGCCCACCCTGAAAACTCCTTTGACAAATCTTAAATTCACAGTGATTCTTATACTCTTTGCAGTGGAACCGAGTAGGATGAGCACAGCCCTTAATAGGAAGCCATTGTTGTGCTTCATTTCAAGCCATCCTGTCCCTAGGCAACAGGTGCTGTTCAAACATTGCTTGGTGCCTCAGAGGGCCCCATTCACAAGCAGCCAACTGTCAATGAGTGACCATTAGTTGTCCTGCTTAGCTGTTGGTCAGCACCACAGTGGGCCCTGCCCACAGGTTACTTACTATCAATGAGGGGGCAATTGGGAAAGTGATTAAGTCAAGGGAGGTGTGGCGGTCATCAGGAGGAGACTGAGATAAGAGGAATATTCAGACCTCATTCTGGAGGCCCTGGAGCTCACCAGACTTGGGCCAGTGGGTGACCTGTAGGGCCCAGGTAATACACTGGGACTAGATGTTGTAGCCCTCCATAGCCCTCACTAAGGCCCTCCACAAGCCTTGGCCAAAGCCTTGAGTTGCAGTGTACCTCTCCCGCATCCCTGTCGCTGCGACCTACTAGCAGTGGTTTTCTTTCTGGGTCTCAGTCTGTGAGAACTGGTCTCCCCTTATGGATGCCCTAAGGACTGACCCTGAGGACCTATTATGTTGGATGCCTGTCTCCGTCAGGGATGACGGCTGGGAAGAGTGTGGGAACCTGGCACTGAAGGAGCTGCTGGCTGAGATCTGCTTCCCCTTAACCAGCACTGGGACATTGCAGGGTGAAAGCTGTGCCTTGAGACTGCCCTTTCTTGTCAGGAAAGAGAATAACATTCATCTGGTAGAGGTTTATAGGAACATCATTACCTGACCATGACCTAACCTTAAGCACAAAGGGTATGCCACAAAGAAGTCTGCAGCAACTTACCACCACTCTCCCTAACATTTAATTTTATATGCACTTACTGAAAACTTTTACTAACTTTGGGTCTTAGGGCATGAACCACCCATCTCCTTGTATGAATCTTTAATCAACTTTCTCTGTTCCAAACTTTAAGGTTAAGTTTTGATGGGCCTCCTTCTGAGTCAGGCACATGGACTTGCAATTTGAATAACAACGGTATTGTCTAAGGACAGACTTTGCCTCTCGTAAACAATGGCAGAGACTGGCCAAGTGCTCACAATTATCCATAAAATACACTCTGACTCGGCTTGGCTAAACTTTAGCCAAGCTTCTCTCCTCTGAACTTCAGCTTTTGACCAAACTTGAGCAAGCGCTAATATTCAAATATTTCTATCTCCCTTAACAGCTTATTATGAGAGTCAGCTCACTATCAGAAAGAAACAATTTCTGTTAAACTGCCCCATCATGCTGTATGCTCATCCATCCCCCCACTGACCCCATCACCCACACACACACACACACACACACACACACACAGAGTTCCTGTTGGCCCTACTCATCCTTCCATGTTAAAGAAACTTCTTTTTTTGTTCTACTTTCAGACATGTCAGGATCTGTGCTCAAAACATTTTCCCAATTGCAATCAGTTCCGTTCAATGGCTCAGTCAATTCTGACTCTCTGAGACCCTATTGTCTGCAGCACATCAGGCTTCACTGTCCATCACCAACTCCCAGAGCTTGCTTAAAATTCAAGCCCATCAAGAGGGTGATGCCATCCAACCATCTCATCCTTTGTCGTCCCCTTCTCCTCTGGCCTTCAATCTTTCCCTTCCTCAGGGTCTTTTCCAATGAGTCAGTCTTCGCCTCAGATGGCCAAAGTATTGGAGCTTCAGCATTAGTCCTTCCAATGAATATTCAGGACTGATTTCCTCTTGCATTGACTGCATTGATTCCCTTGCAATGCAAGGGACTCTCGAGAGTCTTCCCCAACACCACAGTTCAAAACAATCAGTTCTTCAGTGCTCAGCTTTCTTTATGGTCCCACTCTCCCATGCATACATGATGACTGTTGGGAAAACTTAGCTTTGACATATGGACCTTTGTCGGTAAAGTAATGTCTCTTCCTTTTAATACACTGTCTAGGTGGGTCATAGCTTTTTTTCCAAGGAGTAAGCGTCTTTCCCTTTCATGGCTGCAGTCACCATCTGCAGTGGTTTTCGAGCCCAAAAAAGAAAGCCTGACACTGGTTCCACTGTTTCCCCGTCTATTTCCCATGAAGTGATGGGACCAGATGCCATGATCTGCGTTTTCTGAATGTTGAGTTTTAAGCCAACTTTTTCACTCTCCTCTTTCACTTTCATCCAGAGGCCTTTTATTTCCTCTTCACTTTCTGCCATAAGGTGGTGTCATCTGCATATCTGAGGTTATGGATATTTATCCCGGCAAATTTGAGTCCTGCTTGTGCTTCTTCCAGCCCAGCGTTTCTCATGTTGTACTCTGCTTAGGAGTTAAATGAGCAGGGGCACAATATACAGCCTTGACATACTCCTTTTCCTATTTGGAACCAGGCTGTGGTTCCATGTCCACCTCTAACTGTTGCTTCCTCACCTGCGTACAAGTTTCTCAAGAGGCAGGTCAGGTTGTCTGGTATTACCGTCTCTTCCAGAATTTTCCACAGTTTATTGTGGTCCACACAGTGAAATCCTTCGTCATAGTCAATAAAGCACAAATAGATGTTTTTCTGGAACTCTCTTGCTGTTTGGATGATCCAAGAAAAGACCAATACATAGAAAACTGTAAAGCACTGATGAAAGAAATCAAAGATCACACAGATAGATGGAGAAATATACCATGTTCATGGATCAGAATGATCAATATAGTGAAAATGAGTACACAACCCAAAGCAATCTATAGATTCAATGCAATCCCTATCAAGCTACCAATGGTATTTTTCACAGAACTAGAACAAATAGCTTCACAGTTTGTATGGAAATTTAGAAAACATGGAGTAGCCCAAAGCAACCTTGCCAAAGAAGAATGGAACTGGAGGAATCAACCTACCTGACTTCAGGCTCTATTACAAAGCTACAGTCATCAAAACAGTATAAACTGGCTCATAGATAAAGCAAAGGAATTACAGAAAAACATCTACTTCTGCTTCATTGACTACACTAAACCTTTGACTGTGTGGCTCACAGAAAACTGGAAAATTCTTCAAGAGATGGGAATACCAGATCACCTTACCTGCCTCCTGAGAAACCTCTATGCAGGTCAAGAAGCAACAGTTAAAACTATACATGGAATAACAAACTGGTTCCAAATTGGGGAAGAAGTATGTCAAGGCTGTATATTGTCACCCTGCTTATTTAACTTATATGCAGAATACATCATGCAAAAAGCCAGGCTGGATGAATCACAAGCTGGAATCAAGATTGTCAGGAGACGTACCATCAACCTTAGATGTGCAGATGAAACCACTCTAATGGCAGAAAGTGAAGAGGAACTAAAGAGCCTCATGATGATGGTGAAAGGGGAGAGTCAAAAGGCTGGCTTAAAACTCAACATTCAAGAAACTAAGATCATGGCATCTGGTCCCATCACTTCATGGCAAATAGACTAGAAAAAGTGGAAACAGTGACAGATTTTCTTTTCTTGGGCTCTAAAATCACTGCAGACAGTGACTGCAGCCATGAAATTAAAAGATGCTGCTCCTTGGAAGAAAAGTTATGACAAACCTAGACAATGAATTAAAAAGCAGAGACATCACTTGCCAACAAAGATTCATATAGTTAAAGCTGTGGTTTTTCCAGTAGCTATGTATGGATCTGAGAGTTGGACCATAAAGAATACTGAGCACTGAAGAATGGATGCTTTCAAGTTGTGGAGATGGAGAAGATTCTTGAGACTCCCTTGGACCTCAAGGAGATCAAACCAGTCAATTCTAAAGGAAATGAACACTGAATATTCATTGGAAGGAATGATGCTGAAGTTGAAGCTGCAATACTTTGGCCACCTGATGCGAAGAACTGACTCATTAGCAAAAAGTCTCATGCTGGGAAACTTTAAAGGCAAGAGGACAAGGGGGCAATAGAGGATGAGATGATCAGATGGCATTACCGACTCAATGGACATGAGTTTGAGCAAAATTAGGGAAATAGTGAAGGACAGGGAAGCCTGGTGAATTGCAGTCCACGAGGTCAAAAAGACTCAGACACAACTTAAGTGACTGAACAACAAACATATTAAGTCCATAGGGAAGGGATGGGTCCTTTAATAAATGGCACTAGGACAATTGAAAAAAAAAAAAACAAAAACAAAAACAAAATAAACAGTATGGTACTGACACAGAGGCAGAAATACAGATCAAGGGAACAAAATAGAAAGCCCAGAGATAAATCCACGCACCTATGGACACCTTATATTTGACAAAGGATGCAAGAATATACAATGGAGAAAAGACAACCTCTTTAAGAAGAGGTGCTGGGAAGAATGGTCAACCACTTGTAAAAGAATGAAACTAGAACACTGTCTAACACCATACACAGAATAACTTCAAAATGGATTAAAGATCTAAACATAAGACCAGAAACTATAAAACTCCTAGAGGCAAACATAGGCAAAACACACTCTGACCTAAATCACAGCAGGATACTCTATGACCCACGTCCCAGAGTAATGGAAATAAATGAACAGGACCAAATTATATAGCAAAATAGCACAAGTAAAAGAATAGGGCCAAATTAAATTCAAAAGCTTTTGCACAGCAAAGGAAAGTATAAGCAAGGTGAAAAGACAGCCTTCAGAATGGGAGGAAGTAAGACCAAACAAAGCAGCTGACAAAGACATAATCACAAACATATAAAAGCTGCTCCCACAGCTCAATTGCAGAGCAAGAAATGACGAATTCAAAAAACGGGCCGAAGAACTAAACAGACATTTCTCCAAAGAAGACATACAGATGGCTATCAAACACATAAAGAGACGCTCAACATCACTCATTATCAGAGAAATGCAAATCCAGACGACCTTGAGGTACCCTCTCACGCTGGTCAGAATGGCTGTTACCCAAAAGTCTACAAACAATAAATGCTGGAGTGGGTGTGGAGAAAAGGGAACCCTCTCACGTTGTTGGTGGGAATGCAATCGAGTACAGCCACTACGGAGAATAGTGTGGAGACTCCTTAAAAAACTGAAAATAGAACTGCCATATGACCCAGGAATCCCACTGCTGGGCATGCACACCGAGGACACCAGCATTGAAAGAATCACGTGTACCCCAATGTTCATCGCAGCACTGTGAATAATAGCCAGGACATGGAAGCAACCTAGAAGTCCATCAGCTGACTAAAGGATAAGAAAGCTGGTGTACATATACACAATGGAATGTAACTCATCCATTACAAAGAATACGTTTGAATCAGTTCGAATGAGGTGGATGAAACTGGAGCCTCTTATACAGAGTGAAGGACGTCAGAAAGAAACACACCAATACAGTACACTAACACATATATATGGAATTTAGAAAGATGGCAATGATGACCCTATGTGTGAGAGAGCAAAAGAGACACAGATGTATAGAAGGGTCTTTGGGACTCCATGGGAGAAGGCGAGGGTAGGATGATTTGAGAGAAGAGCATTGAAATATGTTTATTATACCATGTGAACCAGATCAGCAGTCCAGGTTTGATGCATGAGACTAGGTGCTCAGGGCTGGTGCACTGGAATGACCCTGAGGCATGGGATGGGGAGGGAGGTGGGAGGGGGGATTCAGGATGGGGAACCCATGGACACCCAGGGCTGATTCATGTCAATGTATGGCAAAAGCACTACAATATTGCAACGTAATTAGCCTCAAATCAAAACAAATGAATTTAGAAAAAAGAACTCAAAAAAAGAAAAAAACGGAAAGAAAGGACAGCACACCCAGGGGGTCTTTCACTTTTAATGATTTTAAATCACATTCAGTGACTGACTGTGAATCATCGCTGGGGTCTCCCAGGAGTTAGAGTGCCAGAAAGATTTAGTTAGGGAGCTGCAGTCCAGATAAAAGATAACATATCGTTGAGTTAAAATCTGAACTCAACTCGTTTGATGCCTATGGTGAAACTCTGTGTTTTAGTTGTTTCTAAAAAGCTTTCTGAAGACACGCAGGATTCTTACGGTCAGAGACTGCCTTATGTATCTCCATATTTGTTTGACTATTCCTTGGACCTTTTAAAACATTTCAAAATGAAAGTTAACACCAAATTAAATATCTCGTACTCTTCCTTTTAAACTATGATAAACTTGTAGAATTTGGACTAACAAAAGACTTTATTGGGGAAGAATGTTTTACGAGTGTAGTTATTTTGAATTCTTAGGTTATGGTGATAATTAAAAGACCAGCTTTTACTCAGTCTTATGTTAGTACTTATGTAAAACTTCACTATACACACTTCTATGACTGTCCAGTGGTTAGGACTCTGTGCTTTCCCTAGAAGGGCACGGGTTCAATCGCTGTTCAGGGAACCATGCTTCCACAACCTTCATAGTGCCCCCCGGGGGGGAATAAAAATTCTCTGTGAGTGGTGATCCTGTTTGTAACGTGCACAGTGATTGGGCCACCACCACTGCTCTTCCTTTGGATATATATTGGTCCCAAAATTTTCTTAGCAAAAAGTTGTCCTAATCATTATTTGGTTTGTTCCCTCCAAACATTATGGTACTCCCTGGGAGTGCTATTTGTGGGTTTTGGATGTATCAGCACTTCGTGCCTTCTGAGCACCTTTAGCCGACAGCATAGGCGAGTGATGCAAAAATCCCTTTTATGACGTAGGTGGCCAGGAGGTGATTTCTGCCTACCTTTCTCGGGGGGACTTTCCCATTCACCACCCCTATTTGACAACCTCTTCCTTTCTGGGTCTGGCAATCTAGACCCTAATGTCATTCCACACCCCAAACAAAGGCTGTAACACCATACCACTACTCCTTGCCCTTGAAATCAAGTGGTAAGCAGGGTTATCCATCTTCAGGGCAGACTCCTGACCCAATCCAGACCTCTACTCTCTGGCTAACTGGGGAGCCGAGGGTCTGTTCCCCAACCTCTCGGGACCCCATATCCCTCCCATCTCCAGTGCCCACCTCTTCTATTCTTTCCCTCCCTTCCATCAGAAAATTCACACACACGCAAATATCTTTTCACCATTTGATGTTTGTTGTAATTGCAGCCATCAGTTTACTATGTTAGTGTGAGAGTCTTTCCTTGGCTGGCCATTTCTACGAAAGCAGACCTCTGGAGGCACAGTTCTACACTGTCTGACCTTTTCGAGTCAGTTACTGGCTGCCCAGCTTGTACTTCTCCAGGGTCTCTTATTCTGGGGCGGCTGAGCTTATCTTCTCTTTGGATTCTGCCTCCTTCTTTGATCCCGCCTCATATTTTGGTACCTATTACGGCTTTGATTCAGTTTCTTACGTGCACAGGAACGGAGAAAACAGTTGGGTTTTCTGGTTGTCTTCACCTTCTTCGACTGAGTGACATATGGTCGGATTTTCTTTCTCAAGGTTCCTTGAAGAGGTCTTCTGACCCTCATGGTCATATTTCGTGCCTGGAAAGACAAGACAAGGGTATGAGATTTTAGGAAAGAAAAAAGCGGAGTTGGAAGGGAAATTTCATGAAAAAGGGATGTGGGCTAATGAGGGCTTTTGTGCCAGGCAAGGGTGGGTAGAGGTTTGGGGCAGCCAAGTCAATGGAGAACATGGGGAGCTTAGTTGGAATCATCTTACTTTCACACTGCCTCGGTACCTCCGTGGACAAAGGGTCTTCTTTTGTCCATTCATCCTTGAGGCAAACCGCCTTGTAACTCTTCTTGACTGCCGTGGGTTCCTGATTCCCTTAGTCAGGATGATGCCAAGAAGTGGCCTAACCTAGAATCTCTGCCTCTGGTCTCCCTATTTATACCCTTTCAGGACAATGAGGAGCCACACCCTTCAATCTGATTGGTCAGTTAGGCACCACCCCAGCCAACAGCATCTTGGGGGTCTTAGACATCACAATGTACCCCTGTGCCCATCAACATGGGCTAGTGGATGCTGAGGGAGGCCATTTTATAACTTCTCCACTGATGAAACCTCTGTGTGTCTGATTCTGGGCAGTGGTGTTTCAGGGCCATGGTGTTTCTCCTCATGACCTTCAAACTTCCTTTCAGTTCCCTTTATCCTTTGACTTATATGTGCCACTTCAGCACTCCTGCCTCCTTCATCCCTCTGTAAACATCTGCCAAACCCTTTCTGTCCCACTTCAGCCTTTCCGAGTAATCACTTCATCTCTAGCCCACCTTCTGCTAGATGGGGGTTCCTGAGGGGCTTAAGGAACTTAAGAGCAAGCACTTAAGGTGGAAAAAGGTAATTAAGAACAGGTTAGGTGTTTGATCTCCTGTCATGAGCTTTAACGACCCCCAGACTTGGTGAATGCTCAGTCTGTTGCCCAAAGTTTAATACACAGTCTCCCTCAGAGTACACATCAGAACAAAGACACTTCTACATGTCTCCTCCACTAAATTTTGTTGGGACACTTCAACTCTCATATTGAGCCAGGAAACTCAACTTGGCCCATCTATCAGAAATACATTCCTGATTATTATTATTATTATTATTATTATTAATTTTTTAAGGAAAGTGCTCAAAGTCAAAATCAGTTCACCACTCTACCACTGAGTCTTGACTAAATCATTTCCCCAGTCATTCCTCCTTGTTCAGTTATCAGTAGGTAGGGCCCATTGCAGGCCTGACCAAGAGCTGAGCAGGACAAGTACCTGCAGGAAGCTCAGTGATAGTTGGTTGCTTGTGGGTGGGGACAATGAGGCACTGACCAATGGCTGAGCAAGCCCTGTTGCCTAGGAACAGGATGCAGAGTAATAAGGCACAGCAATGGCTACCTGCGAAGGGCTGTGCTCTGTTACATAAGGACACTTTGGGTCCAGTGTGCTGGAATCTTTTTGATTGACTCATTTCCGACCTCAGATTTGATTTCACATAATTAGTTAACTTTTGCATATCATACTTTTCATTATATTGCCAGGCATAGCTGTCACCAGTGCTGTCATCTCTATGCCTCTCCAACAGCTGCCACTTGATCACATGATCAGCCTATAGTATAAATAGTTCAAAGCCAACAAGAATGTGAAGTCCAGCCCACCCTGAAAACTCCTTTGACAAACCTTAAATTCACAGTGATTCTTCTACTCTTTGCAGTGTAACAGAGCAGGATGAGCACAGCCCTTAACAGGAAGCCATTGGTGTGCTTCATTTCAAGCCATCCTGTCCCTAGGCAACAGGTGATGCTCAAACATTGCTTGGTGCCTCAGAGGGCCCCATTCACAAGCAGCCAACTGTCAATGAGTGACCATTAGTTGTCCTGCTTAGCTGTTGGTAAGCACCACAGTGGGCCCTGCCCACAGGTTACTTACTATCAATGAGGGGGCCATAGGGAAAGTGATTAAGTCAAGGGTGGTGTGGCGGTCATCAGGAGGAGACTGAGATAAGAGGCAGATTCAGGCCTCATTCTGGAGGCCCTGGAGCTCACGCAGACTTGGGCCAGTGGGCGAACTGGAGGGCCCAGGGAATACACTGGGGACTAGATGTTGTAGCCCTCCATAGTCCTCACTAAGGCCCTCCACTAGCCTTGGCCAAAGCCTTGAGGAGCAGTGTACCTCTCCTGCATTCCTGTCGCTGCGACCTACTAGCAGTGGTTTTCTTTCTGGGTCTCAGTCTGTGAGAACTAGTCTCCCCCTATGGGTGCCCTGAGGACCGACACTGAGGACCTATTATGTTGGATGCCTGTCTCCGTCAGGGATGACGGCTGGGCAGAGTGTGGGAACCTGGCACTGAAGGAGCTGCTGGCTGAGATCTGCTTCCCCTTAACCAGCACTGGGACATTGCAAGGTGAAAGCTGTGCCTTGAGACTGCCCTTTCTTGTCAGGACAGAGAATAACATTCATCTAGTACAGGTTTATAGGAACCTCATTACCTGACCATTACCTAACCTTAAGCACAAAGGGTATGACACCAAGAAGTCTGCAGCAACTTACCACCACTCTCCCTAACATTTAATTCTACATGCACTTACTGAAAACTTTTACTAACTTTGGGGTCTTAGGGCATGAACCACCCATCTCCTTGTATGAATCTTTAATCAACCTTTCTCTGTTCCAAACTTTAAGGTTAAGTTTTGATGGGCCTCCTTCTGCGTCAGGCACATGGACTTGCAATTTGAATAACAACGGTATTGTCTAAGGACAGACTTTGCCTCTCTTAAACAACGGCAGAGACTGGCCAAGTGCTCACAATTATCCATAAAATACACGCTGACTCGGCTTGGCTAAACTTTTGAAATGCTTCTCTCCTCTGAACTTCAGCTTTCGCCTAAACTTGAGCAAGCGCTAAGATTCAAAGTTTTCTGTCTCCCTTAACAGCTCATTCTGAGAATCAGCTCACAATCAGAGAGAAACAGTTGCTGTAAAACATCCCCATCATGCTGTCTGCTCATCCATCCCCCTACTGGCCCCATCACACACACACACACACACACACACACACACACACACACACCCAGAGTTCCTGCTGACCCTACTCGTACTTCCATGTTAAAGAAACTTCTTTTTCTGTTCTACTTTCAGACATGTCAGGATCTGTGCTCAAAATACTTTCCCAGTTGCAATCAGTTCCGTTCAATGGCTCAGTCAATTCTGACTCTCTGAGACCCTATTATCTGCAGCACATCAGGCTTCACTCTCCATCACCAACTCCCAGAGCTTACTTAAAATTCAAGCCCATCAAGATGGTGATGCCATCCAACCATCTCATCCTTTTTCGTCCCCTTCTCTTCTGGCCTTCAATCTTTCCCTTCCTCAGGGTCTTTTCCAATGAGCCAGTCTTTGCCTCAGATGGCCAAAGTATTGGAGCTTCAGCATTAGTCCTTTCAATGAATATTCAGGACTGATTTCCTCTAGCATTGACTGCATTGATTTCCTTGCAATCCAAGGGACTCTCGAGAGTCTTCCCCAACACCACAGTTCAAAACAATCAGTTCTTCAGGGCTCAGCTTTCTTTATGGTCCAACTCTCCCATGCATACATGATGACTGTTGGGAAAACTTAGCTTTGACTTATGGACCTTTGTCGGTAAAGTAATGTCTCTTCCTTTTAATACTCTGTCTAGGTGGGTCATAGCTTTTCTTCCAAGGAGTAAGCGTCTTTCCCTTTCATGGCTACAGTCACCATCTCTAGTGGTTTTGGAGCCCCAAAAAGAAAGCCTGACACAGGTTCCACTGTTTCCCCATCTATTTCCCATGAAGTGATGGGACCAGATGCCATGATCTGCGTTTTCTGAATGTTGAGTTTTAAGCCAACTTTTTCACTCTCCTCTTTCACTTTCATGCAGAGGCTTTTTAGTTCCTCTTCACTTTCTGCCATAAGGGTGGTGTCATCTGCATATCTGAGGTTATTGATATTTCTCCCGGCAATCTTGAGTCCAGTGCGTGCTTCTTCCAGCCCAGCGTTTCTCATGTTGTACTCTGCATAGAAGTTAAATGAGTCAGGACACAATATACAGCCTTGACATACTCCTTTTCCTATTTGGAACCAGGCTGTTGTTCCATGTCCACCTCTTACTGTTGCTTCCTGACCTGCATACAAGTTTCTCAAGACGCAGGTCAAGTGGTCTGGTATTCACGTCTCTTCCAGAATTTTCCACAGTTTATTGTGGTCCACGAAGTCAAAGGCTTCGGCATAGTCAATAAAGCAGAAATAGATGATTTTTTCTGAACTCTCTTGCTGTTTGGATGATCCAAGAAAAGACCAATACATAGAAAACTGTAAAGCACTGAAGAAAGAAATCAAAGATCACACAGATAGATGGAGAAATATCCCATGTTCATGGATCAGAATGATCAATATAGTGAAAATGAGTACACAACACAAAGCAATCTATAGATTCAATGCAATCCCTATCAAGCTACCAATGGTATTTTTCACAGAACTAGAACAAATAGCTTCACAGTTTGTATGGAAATACAGAAAACCTGGAATAGCCCAAAGCAACCTTGCCAAAGAAGAATGGAACTGGAGGAATCAACCTACCTGACTTCAGGCTCTACTACAAAGCTACAGTCATCAAAACAGTATGGTACTGGCACAGAGGCAGAAATACAGATCAAGGTAACAAAAGAGAAAGCCCAGAGATAAACCCACGTGCCTATGGACACCTTATATTTGACAAAGGAGGGAAGAATAGACAATGGAGAAAAGACAACCTCTTTAAGAAGAGGTGCTGGGAAAAAGGGTCAACCACTTGTAAAAGAAAGAAACTAGAACACTGTCTAACACCATACACAAAATAAATTCAAAATGGATTAAAGATCGAAACATAAGACCAGAAACTATTAAACTCCTAGAGGCAAACATAGGCAAAACACACTCTGACATAAATCACAGCAGGATACTCTATGACCCACCTCCCAGAGTAATGGATATAAATGAACAGGACCAAATTATATAGCAAAATAGCACAAGTAAATGAATAGGGCCAAATTAAATTTAAAAGCTTTTGCACAAAAAAGAAAAGTATAAGCAAGGTGAAAAGACAGCCTTCAGAATGGGAGGAAGTAAGAGCAAACAAAGCCGCTGACCAAGAAATAATCTCAAAAATATAAAAGCTGCTCCCACAGCTCAATTGCAGAGCAAGAAATGACGAATTCAAAAAACGGGCCGAAGAACTAAACAAACATATCTGCAAAGAAGACATACAGATGGCTAACGAACACATGAAGAGATGCTCAACATCACTCATTATCAGAGAAATGCAAATCCAGACGACCTTGAGGTACACTCTCACGCTGGTCAGAATGGGTGTTACCCAAAAGTCTACAAACAATAAATGCTGGAGAGGGTGTGGAGAAAAGGGAACCCTCTCACGTTGTTGGTGGGAATGCAATTGAGTACAGCCACTACGGAGAATAGTGTGGAGACTCGTTAAAAAACTGAAAATAGAACTGCCATACGACCCAGGAATCCCACTGCTGGGCATGCACACCGAGGACACCATAACTGAAAGAATCACGTGTACCCCAATGTTCATCGCAGCACTGTGAATAATAGCCAGGACATGGAAGCAACCTAGAAGTCCATCAGCTGACTAAAGGATAAGAAAGCTGGTGTACATATACACAATGGAATGTAACTCATCCATTACAAAGAATACGTTTGAATCAGTTCGAATGAGGTGGATGAATCTGTAGCCTCTTATACAGAGTGAAGGACGTCAGAAAGAAACACACCAATACAGTACACTAACACATATATATGGAATTTAGAAAGATGGCAATGATGACCCTATGTGTGAGAAAGCAAAAGAGACACAGATGTATAGAAGAGTCTTTTGGACTCCGTGGGAGAAGGCGAGGGTAGGATGATTGGAGAGAAGAGCATTGAACCATGTATATTATTCTATGTGAACCAGATCACCAGTCCAGGTTTGATGCATGAGACTAGCTGCTCAGGTCTGGTGCACTGGGATGACCCTGAGGCATGGCATGGGGAGGGAGGTGGGAGGGGGGATTCAGGATGGGGAACCCATGGACACCCAGGGCTGATTCATGTCAATGTATGGCAAAAACCACTACAATATTGCAACGTAATTAGCCTCAGATCAAAATAAATGAATTTAGAAAAAAGAACTCAAAAAAAGAAAATCGGAAAGAAAGGACAGCACACCCAGGGGGTCTTTCACTTTTATTGATTTTAAATCACATTCAGTGACTGACTGTGAATCATCACTGGGGTCTCCCAGTAGGTAGAGTGCCAGAAAGATTTAATTAGGGAGCTGCAGTCCAGATAAAAGATAACATATCTTTGAGTTAAAATCTGAACTCAACTCGTTTGATGCCTATGGTCGAACTCTGTGATTTAGTTCTGTCTAAAAAGGTTTCTGAAGACACGCAGGATTCTTATGGTCAGAGACTGCCTCATGTATCTCCTTAATTGTTTGACTATTCCTTGGACCTTTTAAAACATTTCAAAATGAAAGTTCACCCCAAATTAAATATCTCATACTCTTCCTTTTAAACCATGATAAACTTGTAGAATTTGGACTAACAAAAGACTTTATTGGGGAAGAATGTTTTACGAGTGTAGTTATTTTGAAATCTTAGGGTATGGTGATAATTAAAAGACCAGCTTTTACTCAGTCTTATGTTAGTACTTATGTACAATTTCACTGTACACACTTCCATGACTGTCCAGTGGTTAGGACTCTGTGCTTTCCCTAGAAGGGCACGGGTTCAATCGCTGTTCAGGGAACCATGCTTCCACAACCTGCATAGTGCCCCCCGGGGGGGGGAAAATTCTCTGTGAGTGGTGATCCTGTTTGTAACGTGCACTGGGATTGGGCCACCACCACTGCTCTTCCTTTGGGAATACATTGCTCCCAAAATTTTCTTAGCAAAAAGGTGTCCTAATCATTATTTGGTTTGTTCCCTCCAAACTTTATTGTACTCCCTGGGAGTGCTATTTGTGGGTTTTAGATGTATCAGCACTTCGTGCCTTCGGAGCACCTTTAGCCGACAGCATAGGCGAGTGATGCAACAATCCCTTTTATGAGGTAGGTGGCCAGGAGGTGATTTCTGCCTACCTTTCTCGGGGGGACTTTTCCATTCACCACCCCTATGTGACAACCTCTTCCTCTCTGGGTCTGGCAATCTAGACCCTAATGTTATTCCACACCCCAAACAAAGGCTGTAACACCATACCACTACTCCTTGCCCTTGAAATCAAGTGTTAAGCAGGGTTATCCATCTTCAGTGCAGACTCCTGACCCAATCCAGACCTCTACTCTCTGGCTAACTGGGGACCCGAGGGTCTGTTCCCCAACCTCTCGGGACCCCATATCCCTCCCATCTCCAGTGCCCACCTCTTCTCTTCTTTCCCTCCCTTCCATCTGAAAATTCACACACACGCAAATATCTTTTCACCATTTGATGTTTATTGTAATTGCAGCCATCAGTTTACTATGTTAGTGTGAGAGTCTTTCCTTGGTTGGCCATTTCTACGAAAGCAGACCTCTGGAGGCACAGTTCTACACTGTCTGACCTTTTCGAGTCAGTTACTGGCTGCCCAGCTTGTACTTCTCCAGGGTCTCTTATTCTGGGGCGGCTGAGCTTATCTTCTCTTTGGATTCTGCCTCCTTCTTTTATCCCGCCTCATATTTTGGTACCTTTTACGGCATTGATTCAGTTTCTTACGTGCACAGGAACAGAGAAAACAGTTGGGTTTTCTGGTTGTCTTCACCTTCTTCGACTGAGTGGCATACGGTCGGATTTTCTTTCTCAAGGTTCCTTGAAGAGGTCTTCTGACCCTCATGGTCATATTTCGTGCCTGGAAAGACAGGACAAGGGTATGAGATTTTTGGAAAGAAAAAAGCGGAGTTGGAAGGGAGATTTCATGAAAAAGGGATGTGGGCTAATGAGGGCTTTTGTGCCAGGCAAGGGTGGGTAGAGGTTTGGGGCAGCAAAGTCAATGGAGAACATGGGGAGCTTAGTTGGAATCATCTTACTTTCACACTGCCTAGGTACCTCCGTTGACAAAGGGTCTTCTTTTGTCCATTCATCCTTGAGGCAAACCGCCTTGTAACTCTTCTTGACTGCCGTGGGTTCCTGATTCCCTTAGTCAGGATGATGCCAAGAAGTGGCCTAACCTAGAATCTCTGCCTCTGGTCTCCCTATTTATACCCTTTCAGGACAATGAGGAGCCACACCCTTCAATCTGATTGATCAGTTAGGCACCACCCCAGCCAATAGCATCTTGGGGGGCTTAGACATCACAATGTACCCCTGTGCCCATCAACATGGGCTAGTGGATGCTGAGGGAGGCCATTTTATAACTTCTCCACTGCTGACACCTCTGTGTGTCTGATTCTGGGCAGTGGTGATTCAGGGCCATGGTGTTTCTCTTCATGACCTTCAAACTTCCTTTCAGTTCCCTTTATCCTTTGACCTATATGTGCCACTTCAGCACTCCTGCCTCCTTCATCCCTCTGTAAACATCTTCCAAACCCTTTCTGTCCCACTTCAGCCTTTCAGAGTAATCACTTCATCTCTAGCCCACCTTCTGCCTGTTGGGGGTTCCTGAGGGGCTTAAGGAACTTAAGAGCAAGCACTTAAGGTGGCAAAGGGTAATTAAGAACAGGTTGGGTGTTTGATCTCCTGTGATGAGCATTAATGACCCCAGACTTGGTGAATGCTCAGTCTGTTGCCCAAAGTTTAACACACAGTCTCCCTCAGAGTACACATCAGAACAAAGACACTTCTATATCGCTCTTCCAGTAAATTTTGTTGGGACACTTCAACTCTCATATTGATCCAGGAAACTCAACTTGCCCCATCTATCAGAAATACATTCCTGATAATTATTATTAATTATTATTATTATTATTATTTTAAGGAAAGTGCTCAAAGTAAAAATCAATTCACCACTCTACCACTGAGTCTTGACTAAATCATTTCCCCAGTCATCCCTCCTTGTCAGTTATCAGTAGGTAGTGCCCATTGCAGTGCTGACCAAGAGCTGAGCAGGACAAGTACCTGCAGGTAGCTCAGTGATAGTTGGTTGCTTGTGGGTGGGGCCAATGAGGCACTGACCAATGGCTGAGCAAGCCCCGTTGCCTAGGAACAGGATGCAGAGTAATAAGGCACAGCAATGGCTACCTGCGAAGGGCTGTGCTCTGTTACATAAGGACACTTTGGGTCCAGTGTGCTGGAATCTTTTTGATTGACTCATTTCCGACCTCAATTTTGATTTCACATAATTAGTTAACTTTTGCATATCATACTTTTCATTATATTCCCAGGCAAAGCTGTCACCAGTGCTGTCATCTCTATGCCTCTCCAACAGCTTCCACTTGATCACATGCTCAGCATATAGTATAAATAGTTCAAAGCCAACAAGAATGTGAAGTCCAGCCCACCCTGAAAACTCCTTTGACAAACCTTAAATTCACAGTGATTCTTATACTCTTTGCAGTGTAACAGAGCAGGATGAGCACAGCCCTTAACAGGAAGCCATTGGTGTGCTTCATTTCAAGCCATCCTGTCCCTAGGCAACAGGTGCTGTTCAAACATTGCTTGGTGCCTCAGAGGGCCCCATTCACAAGCAGCCAACTGTCAATGAGTGACCATTAGTTGTCCTGCTTAGCTGTTGGTCAGCACCACAGTGGGTCCTGCCCATAGGTTACTTACTATCAATGAGTGGGCCATAGGGAAAGTGATTAAGTCAAGGGTGGTGTGGCGGTCATCAGGAGGAGACTGAGATAAGAGGCAGATTCAGGCCTCATTCTGGAGGCCCTGGAGCTCATGCAGACTTGGGCCAGTGGGTGAGCTCGAGGGCCCAGGGAATACACTGGGGACTAGATGTTGTAGCCCTCCATAGCCCTCACTAAGGCCCTCCACTAGCCTTGGCCAAAGCCTTGAGGAGCAGTGTACCTCTCCCGCATCCCTGTCGCTGCGACCTACTAGCAGTGGTTTTCTTTCTGGGTCTCAGTCTGTGAGAACTGGTCTCCCCATATGGATGTCCTGAGGACGGACTCTGAGGAACTATTATGTTGGATGCCTGTCTCCGTCGGGAATGACGGCTGGGCAGAGTGTGGGAACCTGGCACTGAAGGAGCTGCTGGCTGAGATCTGCTTCCCCTTAACCAGCACTGGGACATTGCAGGGTGAAAGCTGTGCCTTGAGACAGCTCTTTCTTGTCAGGACAGAGAATAACATTCATCTAGTAGAGGTTTATAGGAACATCATTACCTGACCATGACCTAACCTAAGCACAAAGTGTATGACCCCAAGAAGTCTGCAGCAACTTACCACGACTCTCTCTAACATTTGATTTTACATGCACTTACTGAAAACTTTTACTAACTTTGGGGTCTTAGGGCATGAACCACCCATCTCCTTGTATGAAGCTTTAATCAATCTTTCTCTGTTCCAAACTTTAAGGTTAAGTTTTGATAGGCCTCCTTCTGCTTCAGGCACATGGTCTTGCAATTTGAATAACAACGGTATTGTCTAAGGACAGACTTTGCCTCTCTTACACAATGGCAGAGACTGGCCAAGTGCTCACTATTATCCATGAAATACATGCTGACTCGGCTTGGCCTAACTTTGGCCAAGCTTCTCTCCTCTGAACTTCAGCTTTCGCCCAAACTTGAGCAAGCGCTGGGATTCAAACTATTCTGTCTCCATTAACAGCTCATTCTGAGAATCAGATCACTATCAGAGAGAAACAATTGCTGTAAAACAGCCCCATCATGCTGTCTGCTCATCCATCCCCCTACTGGCAGCATCAAACACACACACACTCACACACACACACACACAAACACACACACACACAGAGTTCCTATTGACCCTACTCATACTTCCATGTTACAGAAACTTCTTTTTCTGTTCTGGTTTCAGACATATCACGATCTGTGCTCAAAACACTTTCCCCATTGCAGTTAGTTCCGTTCAATGGCTCAGTCAATTCTGACTCTCTGAGACCCTATTGTCTGCAGCACATCAGGCTTCACTGTCCATCACCAACTCCCAGAGCTTGCTTAAAATTCAAGCCCATCAAGAGGGTGATGCCATCCAACCATCTCATCCTTTGTCGTCCCCTTCTCCTCTGGCCTTCAATCTTTCCCTTCATCAGGGTCTTTTCCATTGAGCCAGTCTTTGCCTCAGATGGCCAAAGTATTGGAGCTTCAGCATTAGTCCTTCCAATGAATATTCAGGACTGATTTCCTCTAGCATTGACTGCATTGATTTCCTTGCAATCCAAGGGACTCTCGAGAGTCTTCCCCAACACCACAGTTCAAAACAATCAGTTCTTCAGTGCTCAGCTTTCTTTATGGTCCAACTCTCCCATTCATACATGATGACTGTTGGGAAAACTTAGCTTTGACATATGGACCTTCTTCGGTAAAATAATGTCTCTTCCTTTTAATACACTGTCTAGGTGGGTCATAGCTTTTCTTCCAAGGAGTAAGCGTCTTTCACTTTCATGGCTGCAGTCACCATCTGCAGTGGTTTTGGAGCCCCAAAAAAAAGCCTGAGACTGGATCCACTGTTTCCCCGTCTATTTCCCATTAAGTGATGGGACCAGATGCCAGGATCTGCGTTTTCTGAATGTTGAGTTTTAAGCCAACTTTTTCACTCTCCTCTTTCACTTTCATGCAGAGGCTTTTTAGTTCCTCTTCACTTTCTGCCATAAGGGTGGTGTCATCTGCATATCTGAGGTTATTGATATTTCTCCCGGCTATCTTGAGTACATCGTGTGTTTCTTCCAGCCCAGCGTTTCTCATGTTGTACTCTGCATAGAAGTTAAATGAGTCGGGGCACAATATACAGCCTTTACATACTCCTTTTGCTATTTGGAACCAGGTTGTTGTTCCATGTCCACCTCTAACTGTTGCTTCCTGACCTGCATACAAGTTTCTCAAGAGGCAGGTCAGGTGGTCTGGTATTCCCATCTCTTAAAGAATTTTCCACAGTTTATTGTGTTCCACGCAGTCAAAGACTTCGTCATAGTCAATAAAGCAGAAATAGATGTTTTTTCTGAACTCTCTTGCTGTTTTGATGATCCAAGACAAGACCAATACATAGAAAACTGTAAAGCACTGATGAAAGAAATCAAAGATCACACAGATAGATGGAGAAATATACCATGTTCATGGATCAGAATGATCAATATAGTGAAAATGAGTACACAACACAAAGCAATCTATAGATTCAATGCAATCCCTATCAAGCTACCAATGGTATTTTTCACAGAACTAGAACAAATAGCTTCACAGTTTGTATGGAAATACAGAAAACCTGGAATAGCCCAAAGCAACCTTGCCAAAGAAGAATGGAACTGGAGGAATCAACCTACCTGACTTCAGGCTCTACTACAAAGCTGCAGTCATCAAAACAGTATGGTACTGGCACAGAGGCAGAAATAAAGATCAAGGAAACAAAATAGAAAGCCCAAAGATAAACCCACGAGCCTATGGACAACTTATATTTGACAAAAAAGGCAAGAATATACAATGGAGTATAGACAACCTCTTTAAGAAGAGGTGCTGGGAAAAATGGTCAACCACTAGTAAAAGAATGAAACTAGAACACTGTCGAACACCATACACAAAATAAATTCAAAATGGATTAAAGATCGAAACATAAGACCAGAAACTATAAAACTCCTAGATGCAAACATAGGCTAAACACTCACTGACATAAATCACAGCAGGATACTCTATGACCCACCTCCCAGAGTAATGGATATAAATGAACAGGACCAAATTATATAGCAAAATAGCACAAGTAAATGAATAGAGCCAAATTAAATTCAAAAGCTTTTGCACAACAAAGGAAAGTATAAGCAAGGTGAAAAGACAGCCTTCAGAATGGGAGGAAGTAAGAGCAAACAAAGCAGCTGACCAAGAAATAATCTCAAAAATATAAAAGCTGCTACCACAGCTCAATTGCAGAGCAAGAAATGACGAATTCAAAAAAGGGCCGAAGAACTAAACAGACATTTCTCCAAAGAAGACATACAGATGGCTAACGAACACATGAAGAGATGCTGAACATCACTCATTATCAGAGAAATGCAAATCCAGACGACCTTGAGGTTCCCTCTCACGCTGGTCAGAATGGCTGTTACCCAAAAGTCTACAAACAATAAATGCTGGAGAGGGTGTGGAGAAAAGGGAACCCTCTCACGTTGTTGGTGGGAATGCAATGGAGTACAGCCACAACGGAGAATAATGTGGAGACTCCTTACAAAACTAAAAATAGAACTGCCATATGACCCAGGAATCCCACTGCTGGGCATGCACACCGAGGACACCAGCATTGAAAGAATCACGTGTACCCCAATGTTCATCGCAGCACTTTGAATAATAGCCAGGACATGGCAGCAACCTAGAAGTCCATCAGCTGACTAAAGGATAAGAAATCTGGTGTACATATACACAATGGAATGTACCTCATCCATTACAAAGAATACGTTTGAATCAGTTCGAATGAGGTGAATGAAACTGGAGCCTCTTCTACAGAGTGAAGTACGTCAGAAAGAAACACACCAATACAGTACACTAACACATATATATGGAATTTAGAAAGATGGCAATGATGACCCTATATGCGAGAGAGCAAAAGAGACACAGATGTATAGAAGAGTCTTTTGGACTCCGTGGGAGAAGGCGAGGGTAGGATGATTGGAGAGAAGAGCATTGAACCATGTATATTATTCTATGTGAACCAGATCACCAGTCCAGGTTTGATGCATGAGACTAGGTGCTCAGGGCTGGTGCACTGGGATGACCCTGAGGAATGGGATGGGGAAGGAGGTGGGAGGGGGGATTCAGGATGGGGAACCCATGGACACCCATGGCTGATTCATGTCAATGTATTGCAATAAACCCTACAATATTGCAACGTAATTAGCTTAAAATCAAAATAAATGACTTTAGAAAAAAAGAACTCAAAAAAAAAAAAAAAAAAAAGGAACGAAGGACAGCACACCCAGTTGGTCTTTCACTTTTACTGATTTTAAATCACATTCAGTAACTGACTGTGAATCATCACTGGTGTTTCCCAGGAGTTAGAGTGCCAGAAAGATTTAATTAGGGAGCTGCAATCCAGATAAAAGATAAGATATCGTTGAGTTAAAATCTGAACTCAACTCGTTTGATGCCGATGGTGTAACTTTGTGTTTTAGTTGTTTCTAAATAGCTTTCTGAAGACATGCAGGATTCTTATGGTCAGAGACTGCCTTATGTATCTCCATAATTGTTTGACTATTCCTTGGACCTTTTAAAACATTTGAAAATGAAAGTTAACACCAAATTAAATATCTCGTACTCTTTCTTTAAACCATGATAAATTTGTAGAATTTGGACTAACAAAAGATTTATTGGGGAAGAATGTTTTATGAGTGTAGTTATTTTGAAATCCTAGGGTATGGTGATCATTAAAAAACCAGCTTTTACTCAGTCTTATGTTAGTTCTTATGTAAAAATTCACTGTACAGACTTCCATGACTGTCCAGTGGTTAGGACTCTGTGCTTTCCCTAGAAGGGCACGGGTTCAATTGCTGTTCAGGGAACCATGCTTCCACAACCTGCCTAGTGCCCCCCGGGGGGAAAGAAAAATTCTCTGTGAGTGGTGATCCTGTTTGTAACGTGCACTGGGATTGGGCCACCATCACTGCTCTTCCTTTGGGAATACATTGCTCCCAAAATTTTCTTAGCAAAAGGTGTCCAAGTCATTATTTGTTTTTTTTCCTCCAAACATTATTGTACTCCCTGGGAGTGCTAATTGTGGGTTTTAGGTGTATCAGCACTTCGTTCCTTCTGAGCACCTTTAGCCGAAAGCATAGGCGAGTGATGCAACAATCCCTTTTATGAGGTAGGTGGCCAGGAGGTGATTTCTGCCTACCTTTCTCGGGGGGACTTTCACTTTCACCACCCCTATGTGACAACCTCTTCCTTTCTGGGTCTGGCATTCTAGACCCTAATGTCATTCCACACCCCAAACAAAGGCTGTAACACCATACCACTACTCCTTGCCCTTGAAATCAAGTGTTAGGCAGGGTTATCCATTTTCAGTGCAGACTCCTGACGCAATCCAGACCTCTACTCTCTGGCTAACTGGGGACCCGAGGGTCTGTTCCCCAAACTCTCGGGACCCCATATCCCTCCAATCTCCAGTGCCCACCTCTTCTCTTCTTTCCCTCCCTTCCATCAGAAAATACACACACAAGCAAATATCTTTTCCCCATTTGATGTTTATTGTAATAGCAGCCATCAGTTTACTATGTTAGTGTGAGAGTCTTTCCTTGGTTGGCCATTTCTACGAAAGCATACCTCTGGAGGCACAGTTCTACACTGTCTGACCTTTTCGAGTCAGTTACTGGCTGCCCAGCTTGTACTTCTCCAGGGTCTCTATTCTGGGGCGGCTGAGCTTATCTTCTCTTTTGATTCTGCCTCCTTCTTTGATCCCGCCTCATATTTTGGTACCTTTTACGTCTTTGATTCAGTTTCTTACGTGCACAGGAACGGAGAAAACAGTTGGGTTTTCTGGTTGTCTTCACCTTCTTCGACTGAGTGGCATATGGTCGGATTTTCTTTCTCAAGGTTCCTTGAAGAGGTCTTCTGACCCTCATGGTCATAGTTCGTGCCTGGAAAGACAAGACAAGGGTATGAGACTTTAGGAAAGAAAAAAGCGGAGTTGGAAGGTAGAATTCATGAAAAAGAGATGTGGGCTCATGAGGGCTTTTGTGCCAGGCAATGGTGTGTAGAGGTTTGGGGCAGCAATGTCAATGGAGAACATGGGGAGCTTAGTTGGAATCATCTTACTTTCACACTGCCTCGGTACCTTCGTTGACAAAAGGTCTTCTTTTGTCCATTCATCCTTGAGGCAAACCACCTTGTAACTCTTCTTGACTTCCGTGGGTTCCTGATTCCCTTAGTCAGGATGATGCCAAGAAGTGGCCTAACCTAGAATCTCTGCCTCTGGTCTCCCTATTTATACCCTTTCAGGACAATGAGGAGCCACACCCTTCAATCTGATTGATCAGTTAGGCACCACCCCAGCCAATAGCATCTTGGGGTCTTAGAGATCACAATGTACCACTGTGCCCATCAACATGGGCTAGTGGATGCTGAGGGAGGCCATGTTATAACTTCTCCACTGCTGACACCTCTGTGTGTCTGATTCTGGGCAATGGTGATTCAGGGCCATGGTGTTTCTCCTCATGACCTTCAAACTTACTTTCAGTTCCCTTTATCCTTTGACTTATATGTGCCACTTCAACACTCCTGCCTCCTTCATCCCTCTGTAAACATCTGCCAAACCCTTTCTGTCCCTCTTCAGCCTCTCAGAGTAATCACTTCATCTCTAGCCCACCTTCTGCTAGTTGGGGGTTCCTGAGGGGCTTAAGGAACTTAAGAGCAAGCACTTAAGGTGGCAAAGGGTAATTAAGAACAGGTTGGGTGTTTGATCTCCTGTCATGAGCTTTAACGACCCCCAGACTTGGTGAATGCTCAGTCTGTTGCCCAAAGTTTAATACACAGTCTCCCTCAGAGTACACATCAGAACAAAGACACTTCTACATGTCTCCTCCACTAAATTTTGTTGGGACACTTCAACTCTCATATTCAGCAAGGAAACTCAACTTGCTCCATCTATCAGAAATACATTCCTGATTATTATTATTATTATTTTTTTTTTAAGGAAAGTGCTCAAAGTCAAAATCAGTTCTCCACTCTTCCACTGAGTCTTGACTAAATCATTTCCCCAGTCATCCCTCCTTGTCAGTTATCAGTAGGTAGGGCGCATTGCAGGCCTGACCAAGAGCTGAGCAGGACAAGTACCTGCAGGTAGCTCAGTGATAGTTGGTTGCTTGTGGGTGGGGTCCATGAGGCACTGACCAATGGAAGAGCAAGCCCTGTTGCCTAGTAACAGGATGCAGAGTAATAAGGCACAGCAATGGCTACCTGCGAAGGGCTGTGCATGTTACATAAGGACACTTTGGGTCCAGTGTGCTGGAATCTTTTTGATTGACTCATTTCCGACCTCAGATTTGATTTCACATAATTAGTTGACTTTTGCATATCATACTTTTCATTATATTCCCAGGCCTAGCTGTCACCAGTGCTGTCACCTCTATGCCTCTCCAACAGCTGCCATTTGATCACATGCTCAGCATATAGTATAAATAGTTCAAAGCCCACAAGATTGTGAAGTCCAGCCCACCCTGAAAACTCCTTTGACAAACCTTAAATTCACAGTGATTCTTCTACTCTTTGCAGTGTAACAGAGCAGGATGAGCACAGCCCTTAACAGGAAGCCATTGGTGTGCTTCATTTCAAGCCATCCTGTCCCTAGGCAACAGGTGCTGTTCAAACATTGCTTGGTGCCTCAGAGGGCCCCATTCACAAGCAGCCAACTGTCAATGAGTGACCATTAGTTGTCCTGCTTAGCTGTTGGTCAGCACCACAGTGGGCCCTGCCCACAGGTTACTTACTATCAATGAGGGGGCCATAGGGAAAGGGATTAAGTCAAGGGTGGTGTGGCGGTCATCAGGAGGAGACTGAGATAAGAGGCAGATTCAGGCCTCATTCTGGAGGCCCTGGAGCTCACGCAGATTTGGGCCAGTGGGTGAGCTGGAGCGCCCAGGGAATACACTGGGGACTAGATGTTGTAGCCCTCCATAGCCCTCACTAAGGCCCTCCACTAGCCTTGGCCAAAGCCTTGAGGAGCAGTGTACCTCTCCCGCATCCCTGTCGCTGCGACCTACTAGCAGTGGTTTTCTATCTGGGTCTCAGACTGTGAGAACTGGTCTCCCCATATGGATGCCCTGAGGACGGAAACTGAGGACCTATTATGTTGGATGCCTGTCTCCGTCAGGGATGACGGCTGGGCAGAGTGTGGGAACCTGGCACTGAAGGAGCTGCTGGCTGAGATCTGCTTCCCCTTAACCAGCACTGGGACATTGCAGGGTGAAAGCTGTGCCTTGAGACTGCCCTTTCTTGTCAGGACAGAGAATAACATTCATCTAGTACAGGTTTATAGGAACCTCATTACCTGACCATGACCTAACCTTAAGCACAAAGGGTATGACACCAAGAAGTCTGCAGCAACTTACCACCACTCTCCCTAACATTTAATTGTACATGCACTTACTGAAAACTTTTACTAACTTTGGGGTCTTAGGGCATGAACCACCCATCTCCTTGTATGAATCTTTAATCAACTTTCTCTGTTCCAAACTTTAAGGTTAAGTTTTGATGGGCCTCCTTCTGCGTCAGGCACATGGACTTGCAATTTGAATAACAACGGTATTGTCTAAGGACAGACTTTGCCTCTCTTAAACAACGGCAGAGACTGGCCAACTGCTCACAATTATCCATAAAATACACGATGACTCGGCTTGGCTAAACTTTAGCCAAGCTTCTCTCCTCTGAACTTCAGCTTTCGCCCAAACTTGAGCAAGCGCTAAGATTCAAAGTTTTCTGTCTCCCTTAAGAGCTCATTCTGAGAATCAGCTCACTATCAGAGAGAAACAATTGCTGTAAAACAGCCCCATCATGCTGTCTGCTCATCCATCCTCCTACCTGCCCCATCACACACACACACACACACACACACACACACATACACACACACACACACACACACAGAGTTCCTGCTGACCCTACTCATACTTCCATGTTAAACAAACTTCTTTTTCTGTTCTACTTCAGACATGTCAGGATCTGTGCTCAAAATACTTTCCCAATTGCAATCAGTTCCGTTCAATGGCTCAGTCAATTCTGACTCTCTGAGACCCTATTGTGTGCAGCACATCAGGCTTCACTGTCCATCACCAACTCCCAGAGCTTGCTTAAAATTCAAGCCCATCAAGATGGTGATGCCATCCAACCATCTCATCCTTTGACGTCCCCTTCTCCTCTGGCCTTCAATCTTTCCCTGCATCAGGGTCTTTTCCAAGGAGCCAGTCTTTGCCTCAGATGGCCAAAGTATTGGAGCTTCAGCATTAGTCCTTCCAATGAATATTCAGGACTGATTTCCTCTAGCATTGACTGCATTGATTTCCTTGCAATCCAAGGGACTCTCGAGAGTCTTCCCCAACACCACAGTTCAAAACCACCAGTTCTTCAGTGCTCAGCTTTCTTTATGGTCCAACTCTCCCATGCATACCTGATGACTGTTGGGAAAACTTAGCTTTGACATATGGACCTTTGTCGGTAAAGTAATGTCTCTTCCTTTTAATACACTGTCTAGGTGGATCACAGTTTTCTTCCAAGGAGTAAGCGTCTTTCCCTTTCATGGCAGCAGTCACCATCTGCAGTGGTTTTGGAGCCCAAAGAAGAAAGCCTGACACTGGTTCCACTGTTTCCCCGTCTATGTCCCATGAAGTGATGGGACCAGATGCCATGATCTGCGTTTTCTGAATGTTGAGTTTTAAGCCAACTTTTTCACTCTCCTCTTTCACTTTCATGCAGAGCCTTTTTAGTTCCTCTTCACTTTCTGCCATAAGGGTGGTGTCATCTGCATATCTGAGGTTATTGATATTTCTCCCGGCAATCTTGAGTCCAGCGTGTGCTTCTTCCAGCCCAGCGTTTCTCATGTTGTACACTGCATAGAAGATAAATGAGTCGGGGCACAATATACGGCCTTGACATACTCCTTTTCCTATTTGGAACCAGGCTGTTGTTCCATGTCCACCTCTAACTGTTTCTTCCTGAAATGCATACAAGTTTCTCAAGAGGCAGGTCAGGTGGTCTGGTATTCCCGTCTCTTCCAGAATTTTCCACAGTTTATTGTGGTCCACACAGTAAAAGGCTTCGGCATAGTCAATAAAGCAGAAATAGATGTTTTTTCTGAACTCTCTTGCTGTTTGGATGATCCAAGAAAAGACCAATACGTAGAAAACTGTAAAGCACTGATGAAAGAAATCAAAGATCACACAGATAGATGGAGAAATATACCATGTTCATGGATCAGAATGATCAATATAGTGAAAATGAGTACACAGCACAAAGCAATCTATAGATTCAATGCAATCCCTATCAAGCTACCAATGGTATTTTTCACAAAACTAGAACAAATAGCTTCACAGTTTGTATGGAAATACAGAAAACCTGGAATAGCCCAAAGCAACCTTGCCAAAGAAGAATGGAACTGGAGGAATCAACCTACCTGACTTCAGGCTCTATTACAAAGCTACAGTCATCAAAACAGTATAAACTGGCTCATAGAAAAAGCAAAGGAATTACAGAAAAACATCTACTTCTGCTTCATTGACTACACTAAACCTTTGACTGTGTGGCTCACAGCAAACTGGAAAATTCTTCAAGAGATGGGAATACCAGTTCACCTTACCTGCCTCCTGAGAAACCTCTATGCAGGTCAAGAAGCAACAGTTAAAACTGAACATGGAATAACAAACTGGTTCCAAATTGGGGAAGAATTATGTCAAGGCTGTATATTGTCACCCTGCTTATTTAACTTATATGCAGCATACATCATGCAAAAAGCCAGGCTGGATGAATCACAAGCTGGAATCAAGATTGTCAGGAGACATACCAACAACCTTAGATGTGCAGATGAAACCACTCTAATGGCAGAAAGTGAAGAGGAACTAAAGAGCCTCATGATGAAGGTGAAAGGGGAGAGTCAAAAGGCTGGCTTAAAACTCAACATTCAAAAAACTAAGATCATGGCATCTGGTCCCATCACTTCATGGCAAATAGAGGAGAAAAAGTGGAAACAGTGACAGATTTTCTTTTCTTGGGCTCTAAAATCACTACAGACAGTGACTGCAGCCATGAAATTAAAAGATGCTGCTCCTTGGAAGAAAAGTTATGACAAACCTAGACAATGAATTAAAAAGCAGAGACATCACTTGCCAACAAAGATTCATATAGTTAAAGCTATGGTTTTTCCAGTAGCTATGTATGGATCTGAGAGTTGGACCATAAAGAATACTGAGCACTGAAGAATGGATGCTTTCAAGTTGTGGAGATGGAGAAGATTCTTGAGACTCCCTTGGACAGCAAGGAGATCAAACCAGTCAATTCTAAAGGAAATGAACACTGAATATTCATTGCAAGGAATGATGCTGAAGTTGAAGCTGCGATACTTTGGCCACCTGATGCGAAGAACTGACTCATTAGCAAAAAGTCTCATGCTGGGAAAGATTGAAGGCAAGAGGACAAGGGGACAATAGAGGATGAGATGATCAGATGGCATTACCGACTCAATGGACATGAGTTTGAGCAAAATTAGGGAAATAGTGAAGGACAGGGAAGCCTGGTGAATTGCAGTCCACGAGGTCACAAAGACTCAGACACAACTTAAGTGACTGAACAACAAACATATTAAGTCCATAGGGAAGGGATGGGTCCTTTAATAAATGGTACTAGGACAACTGAAAAAAAAACAACAACAACAAAAAAAAAAAAAACAAAAAAAAAAACAGTATGATACTGGCACAGAGGCAGAAATACAGATCAAGGGAACAAAATAGAAAGCCCAGAGATAAATCCACGTGCCTATGGACACCTTATATTTGACAAAGGAGGCAAGAATAGACAATGGAGAAAAGACAACCTCTTTAAGAAGAGGTGCTGGGAAAAATGGTCAACCACTAGTAAAAGAATGAAACTAGAACACTGTCTAACACCATACACAAAATAAATTCAAAATGGATTAAAGATCGAAACTTAAGACCAGAAACTATAAAACTCCTAGAGGCAAACATAGGCAAAACACACTCTGACATAAATCACAGCAGGATACTCTATGACCCACCTCTCAGAGTAGTGGAAATAAATGAACAGGACCAAATTGTATAGCAAAATAGCACAAGTAAATGAATAGGGCCAAATTAAATTCAAAAGCTTTTGCACAACAAAGGAAAGTATAAGCAAGGTGAAAAGACAGCCTTCAGAATGGGAGGAAGTAAGAGCAAACAAAGCAGCTGACGAAGAAATAATCTCAAAAATATAAAAGCTGCTCCCACAGCTCAATTGCAGACCAAGAAATGACCAATTCAAAAAACGGGCCGATGAACTAAACAGACATTTCTCCAAAGAAGTCATACAGATGGCTAACAAACACATGAAGAGATGCTCAACATCACTTATTATCAGAGAAATGCAAATCCAGACGACATTGAGGTACCCTTTCACGCTGGTCAGAATGGCTGTTACCCAAAAGTCTACAAACAATAAATGCTGGAGAGGGTGTGGAAAAAAGGGAACCCTCTCACTTTGTTGGTGGGAATGCAATCGAGTACAGCCACTACGGAGAATAGTGTGGAGACTCCTTAAAAAACTGAAAATAGAACTGCCATATGACCCAGGAATCCCACTGCTGGGCATGCACACAGAGGACACCAGAATTGAAAGAGTCACGGGTACCCCAATGTTCATCGCAGCACTGTTAATAATAGCCAGGACACGGAAG
Source organism: Bubalus kerabau (assembly GCF_029407905.1). Lineage (NCBI taxonomy): Eukaryota > Metazoa > Chordata > Mammalia > Artiodactyla > Bovidae > Bubalus > Bubalus kerabau. Next base: position 36,750,211 of record NC_073647.1, on the reverse strand, counting down.
CAACCTAGAAGTCCATCAGCTGACTAAAGGATAAGAAAGCTGGTGTACATATACACAATGGAATGTACCTCATCCATTACAAAGAATACGTTTGAATCAGTTCGAAAGAGGTGGATGAAATGGGAGCCTATTATACTGAGTGAAGGACGTCAGAAAGAAACACGCCAATACAGTACACAAACACATATATATGGAATTTAGAAAGATGGCAATGATGACCCTATATGCGAGAGAGCAAAAGAGACACAGATGTATAGAAGAGTCTTTTGGACTCCGTGGGAGAAGGCGAGGGTAGGATGATTTGAGAGAAGAACTTTGAAACATGTATATTATTCTATGTGAACCAGATCACCAGTCCAGGTTTGATGCATGAGACTAGGTGCTCAGGGCTGGTGCACTGGGATGACCCTGAGGCATGGGATGGGGAGGGAGGTGGGAGGGGGGATTCAGGATGGGGAACCCATGGACACCCAGGGCTGATTCATGTCAATGTATGGCAAAAACCACTACAATATTGCAACGTAATTAGCCTCAAATCAAAATAAATGAATTTAGAAAAAAAGAACTCAAAAAAAGAAAAAACGGAAAGAAAGGCCAGCACACCCAGGGGGTCTTTCACTTTTATTGATTTTAAATCACATTCAGTGACTGACTGTGAATCATCACTGGGGTCTCCCAGGAGTTAGAGTGCCAGAAAGATTTAATTAGGGAGCTGCAGTCCAGATAAAAGATAACATATCGTTGAGTTAAAATCTGAACTCAACTCGTTTGATGCCTACGGTGAAACTCTGTGTTTTAGTTGTTTCTAAAAAGCTTTCTGAAGACACGCAGGTTTCTTATGGTCAGAGACTGCCTTATGTACCTCCATAATTGTTTGACTATTCCTTGGCCCTTTTAAAACATTTCAAAATGAAAGTTAACACCAAATTAAATATCTCGTACTCTTTCTTTAAACCATGATAAATTTGTAGAATTTGGACTAACAAAAGACTTTATTGGGGAAGAATGTTTTAGGAGTGTAGTTATTTTGAAATCCTAGGGTATGGTGATCATTAAAAGACCAGCTTTTACTCAGTCTTTTGTTAGTTCTTATGTAAAAATTCACTGTACAGACTTCCATGACTGTCCAGTGGTTAGGACTCTGTGCTTTCCCTAGAAGGGCACGGGTTCAATCGCTGTTCAGGGAACCATGCTTCCACAACCTGCATATTGCCCCCCGGGGGGAAAGAAAAATTCTCTGTGAGTGGTGATCCTGTTTGTAACGTGCACTGGGATTGGGCCACCATCACTGCTCTTCCTTTGGGAATACATTGCTCCCAAAATTTTCTTAGCAAAAAGGTGTCCTAGTCATTATTTGATTTGTTCCCTCCACACATTATTGTACTCCCTGGGAGTGCTATTTGTGGGTTTTAGGTGTATCAGCACTTCGTGCCTTCTGAGCACCTTTAGCCGACAGCATAGGTGAGTGATGCAACAATCCCTTTTATGAGGTAGGTGGCCAGGAGGTGATTCCTGCCTACCTTTCTCGGGGGGACTTTCACATTCACCACCCCTATGTGACAACCTCTTCCTTTCTGGGTCTGGCAATCTAGACCCTAATGTCATTCCACACCCCAAACAAAGGCTGTAACACCATACCACTACTCCTTGCCCTTGAAATCAAATGTTAATCAGGGTTATCCATCTTCAGTGCAGACTCCTGACCCAATCCAGACCACTACTCTCTGGCTAACTGGGGACCCGAGGGTCTGTTCCCCAACCTCTCGGGACCCCATATCCCTCCCATCTCCAGTGCCCACCTCTTCTCTTCTTTCCCTCCCTTCCATCAGAAAATTCACACACACGCAAATATCTTTTCCCCATTTGATGTTTATTGTAATTGCAGCCATCAGTTTACTATGTTAGTGTGAGAGTCTTTCCTTGGTTGGCCATTTCTACGAAAGCAGACCTCTGGAGGCACAGTTCTACACTGTCTGACCTTTTCGAGTCAGTTACTGGCTGCCCAGCTTGTACTTCTCCAGGGTCTCTTATTCTGGGGCGGCTGAGCTTATCTTCTCTTTGGATTCTGCCTCCTTCTTTGATCCCGCCTCATATTTTGGTACCTTTTACGGCTTTGATTCAGTTTCTTACGTGCACAGGAACGGAGAAAACAGTTGGGTTTTCTGCTTGACTTCACCTTCTTCGACTGAGTGGCATATGGTCGGATTTTCTTTCTCAAGGTTCCTTGAAGAGGTCTTCTGACCCTCATGGTCATATTTCGTGCCTGGAAAGACAAGACAAGGGTATGAGACTTTAGGAAAGAAAAAAGCGGAGTTGGAAGGGAGATTTCATGAAAAAGGGATGTGGGCTCATGAGGGCTTTTGTGCCAGGCAAGGGTGGGTAGAGGTTTGGGGCAGCCAAGTCAATGGAGAACATGGGGAGCTTAGTTGGAATCATCTTACTTTCACACTGCCTTGGTACCTCCGTTGACAAAGGGTCTTCTTTTGTCCATTCATCCTTGAGGCAAACCGCCTTGTAACTCTTCTTGACTGCCGTGGGTTCCTGATTCCCTTAGTCAGGATGATGCCAAGAAGTGGCCTAACCTAGAATCTCTGCCTCTGGTCTCCCTATTTATACCCTTTCAGGACAATGAGGAGCCACACCCTTCAATCTGATTGGTCAGTTAGGCACCACCCCAGCCAATAGCATCTTGGGGGGCTTAGACATCACAATGTACCACTGTGCCCATCAACATGGGCTAGTGGATGCTGAGGGAGGCCATTTTATAACTTCTCCACTGATGACACCTCTGTGTGTCTGATTCTGGGCAGTGGTGATTCAGGGCCATGGTGTTTCTCCTCATGACCTTCAAACTTCCTTTCAGTTCCCTTTATCCTTTGACTTATATGTGCCACTTCAACACTCCTGCCTCCTTCATCCCTCTGAAAACATCTGCCAAACCCTTTCTGTCCCACTTCAGCCTTTCAGAGTAATCACTTCATCTCTAGCCCACCTTCTGCCTGTTGGGGGTTCCTGAGGGGCTTAAGGAACTTAAGAGCAAGCACTTAAGGTGGCAAAGGGTAATTAAGAACAGGTTGGGTGTTTGATCTCCTGTCATGAGCTTTAACGACCCCCAGACTTGGTGAATGCTCAGTCTGTTGCCCAAAGTTTAATACACAGTCTCCCTCAGAGTACACATCAGAACAAAGACACTTCTACATGTCTCCTCCACTAAATTTTGTTGGGACACTTCAACTCTCATATTCAGCAAGGAAACTCAACTTGCTCCATCTATCAGAAATACATTCCTGATTATTATTATTATTATTATTATTTTTTTAAGGAAAGTGCTCAAAGTCAAAATCAGTTCACCACTCTTCCACTGAGTCTTGACTAAATCATTTCCCCAGTCATCCCTCCTTGTCAGTTATCAGTAGGTAGGGCCCATTGCAGGCCTGACCAAGAGCTGAGCAGGACAAGTACCTGCAGGTAGCTCAGTGATGGTTGCTTGTGGGTGGGGTCCATGAGGCACTGACCAATGGAAGAGCAAGCCCTGTTGCCTAGTAACAGGATGCAGAGTAATAAGGCACAGCAATGGCTACCTGCAAAGGGCTGTGCTCTGTTACATAAGGACACTTTGGGTCCAGTGTGCTGGAGTCTTTTTGATTGACTCATTTCCGACCTCAGATTTGATTTCACATAATTAGTTAACTTTTGCATATCATACTTTTCATTATATTCCCAGGCCTAGCTGTCACCAGTGCTGTCACCTCTATGCCTCTCCAACAGCTGCCACTTGATCACATGCTCAGCATATAGTATAAATAGTTCAAAGCCCACAAGATTGTGAAGTCCAGCCCACCCTGAAAACTCCTTTGACAAACCTTAAATTCACAGTGATTCTTCTACTCTTTGCAGTGTAACAGAGCAGGATGAGCACAGCCCTTAACAGGAAGCCATTGGTGTGCTTCATTTCAAGCCATCCTGTCCCTAGGCAACAGGTGCTGTTCAAACATTGCTTGGTGCCTCAGAGGGCCCCATTCACAAGCAGCCAACTGTCAATGAGTGACCATTAGTTGTCCTGCTTAGCTGTTGTTCAGCACCACAGTGGGCCCTGCCCACAGGTTACTTACTATCAATGAGGGGGCCATAGGGAAAGTGATTAAGTCAAGGGTGGTGTGGCGGTCATCAGGAGGAGACTGAGATAAGAGGCAGATTCAGGCCTCATTCTGGAGGCCCTGGAGCTCACGCAGATTTGGGCCAGTGGGTGAGCTGGAGGGCCCAGGGAATACACTGGGGACTAGATGTTGTAGCTCTCCATAGCCCTCACTAAGGCCCTCCACTAGCCTTGGCCAAAGCCTTGAGGAGCAGTGTACCTCTCCCGCATCCCTGTCGCTGCGACCTACTAGCAGTGGTTTTCTATCTGGGTCTCAGACTGTGAGAACTGGTCTCCCCATATGGATGCCCTGAGGACGGAAACTGAGGACCTATTATGTTGGATGCCTGTCTCCGTCAGGGATGACGGCTGGGCAGAGTGTGGGAACCTGGCACTGAAGGAGCTGCTGGCTGAGATCTGCTTCCCCTTAACCAGCACTGGGACATTGCAGGGTGAAAGCTGTGCCTTGAGACTGCCCTTTCTTGTCAGGACAGAGAATAACATTCATCTAGTACAGGTTTATAGGAACCTCATTACCTGACCATGACCTAACCTTAAGCACAAAGGGTATGACACCAAGAAGTCTGCAGCAACTTACCACCACTCTCCCTAACATTTAATTGTACATGCACTTACTGAAAACTTTTACTAACTTTGGGGTCTTAGGGCATGAACCACCCATCTCCTTGTATGAATCTTTAATCAACTTTCTCTGTTCCAAACTTTAAGGTTAAGTTTTGATGGGCCTCCTTCTGCGTCAGGCACATGGACTTGCAATTTGAATAACAACGGTATTGTCTAAGGACAGACTTTGCCTCTCTTAAACAACGGCAGAGACTGGCCAACTGCTCACAATTATCCATAAAATACACGCTGACTCGGCTTGGCTAAACTTTAGCCAAGCTTCTCTCCTCTGAACTTCAGCTTTCGCCCAAACTTGAGCAAGCGCTAAGATTCAAAGATTTCTGTCTCCCTTAACAGCTCATTCTGAGAATCAGCTCACTATCAGAGAGAAACAATTGCTGTAAAACAGCCCCGTCATGCTGTCTGCTCATCCATCCTCCTACCTGCCCCATCACACACACACACACACACACACACACACACACACACACACACAGAGTTCCTGCTGACCCTACTCATACTTCGATGTTAAACAAACTTCTTTTTCTGTTCTACTTCAGACATGTCAGGATCTGTGCTCAAAATACTTTCCCAATTGCAATCAGTTCCGTTCAATGGCTCAGTCAATTCTGACTCTCTGAGACCCTATTGTGTGCAGCACATCAGGCTTCACTGTCCATCACCAACTCCCAGAGCTTGATTAAAATTCAAGCCCATCAAGATGGTGATGCCATCCAACCATCTCATCCTTTGACGTCCCCTTCTCCTCTGGCCTTCAATCTTTCCCTGCATCAGGGTCTTTTCCAATGAGCGAGTCTTTGCCTCAGATGGCCAAAGTATTGGAGCTTCAGCATTAGTCCTTCCAATGAATATTCAGGACTGATTTCCTCTAGCATTGACGGCATTGATTTCCTTGCAATCCAAGGGACTCTCGAGAGTCTTCCCCAACACCACAGTTCAAAACCATCAGTTCTTCAGTGCTCAGCTTTCTTTATGGTCCAACTCTCCCATGCATACCTGATGACTGTTGGGAAAACTTAGCTTTGACTTATGGACCTTTGTCGGTAAAGTAATGTCTCTTCCTTTTAATACTCTGTCTAGGTGGGTCATAGCTTTTCTTCCAAGGAGTAAGCGTCTTTCCCTTTCATGGCTACAGTCACCATCTCTAGTGGTTTTGGAGCCCCAAAAAGAAAGCCTGACACAGGTTCCACTGTTTCCCCATCTATTTCCCATGAAGTGATGGGACCAGATGCCATGATCTGCGTTTTCTGAATGTTGAGTTTTAAGCCAACTTTTTCACTCTCCTCTTTCACTTTCATGCAGAGCCTTTTGAGTTCCTCTTCACTTTCTGCCATAAGGGTTGTGTCATCTGCATATCTGAGGTTATTGATATTTCTCCCGGCAATCTTGAGTCCAGCGTGTGCTTCTTCCAGCCCAGCGTTTCTCATGTTGTACACTGCATAGAAGATAAATGGGTCGGGGCACAATATACGGCCTTGACATACTCCTTTTCCTATTTGGAACCAGGCTGTTGTTCCATGTCCACCTCTAACTGTTTCTTCCTGAAATGCATACAAGTTTCTCAAGAGGCAGGTCAGGTGGTCTGGTATTCCCGTCTCTTCCAGAATTTTCCACAGTTTATTGTGGTCCACACAGTAAAAGGCTTCGGCATAGTCAATAAAGCAGAAATAGATGTTTTTTCTGAACTCTCTTGCTGTTTGGATGATCCAAGAAAAGACCAATACATAGAAAACTGTAAAGCACTGATGAAAAAAATCAAAGATCACACAGATAGATGGAGAAATATACCATGTTCATGGATCAGAATGATCAATATAGTGAAAATGAGTACACAGCACAAAGCAATCTATAGATTCAATGCAATCCCTATCAAGCTACCAATGGTATTTTTCACAGAACTAGAACAAATAGCTTCACAGTTTGTATGGAAATACAGAAAACCTGGAATAGCCCAAAGCAACCTTGCCAAAGAAGAATGGAACTGGAGGAATCAACCTACCTGACTTCAGGCTCTATTACAAAGCTACAGTCATCAAAACAGTATAAACTGGCTCATAGAAAAAGCAAAGGAATTACAGAAAAACATCTACTTCTGCTTCATTGACTACACTAAACCTTTGACTGTGTGGCTCACAGCAAACTGGAAAATTCTTCAAGAGATGGGAATACCAGTTCACCTTACCTGCCTCCTGAGAAACCTCTATGCAGGTCAAGAAGCAACAGTTAAAACTGAACATGGAATAACAAACTGGTTCCAAATTGGGGAAGAATTATGTCAAGGCTGTATATTGTCACCCTGCTTGTTTAACTTATATGCAGCATACATCATGCAAAAAGCCAGGCTGGATGAATCACAAGCTGGAATCAAGATTGTCAGGAGACATACCAACAACCTTAGATGTGCAGATGAAACCACTCTAATGGCAGAAAGTGAAGAGGAACTAAAGAGCCTCATGATGAAGGTGAAAGGGGAGAGTCAAAAGGCTGGCTTAAAACTCAACATTCAAAAAACTAAGATCATGGCATCTGGTCCCATCACTTCATGGCAAATAGAGGAGAAAAAGTGGAAACAGTGACAGATTTTCTTTTCTTGGGCTCTAAAATCACTACAGACAGTGACTGCAGCCATGAAATTAAAAGATGCTGCTCCTTGGAAGAAAAGTTATGACAAACCTAGACAATGAATTAAAAAGCAGAGACATCACTTGCCAACAAAGATTCATATAGTTAAAGCTATGGTTTTTCCAGTAGCTATGTATGGATCTGAGAGTTGGACCATAAAGAATACTGAGCACTGAAGAATGGATGCTTTCAAGTTGTGGAGATGGAGAAGATTCTTGAGACTCCCTTGGACAGCAAGGAGATCAAACCAGTCAATTCTAAAGGAAATGAACACTGAATATTCATTGCAAGGAATGATGCTGAAGTTGAAGCTGCGATACTTTGGCCACCTGATGCGAAGAACTGACTCATTAGCAAAAAGTCTCATGCTGGGAAAGATTGAAGGCAAGAGGACAAGGGGACAATAGAGGATGAGATGATCAGATGGCATTACCGACTCAATGGACATGAGTTTGAGCAAAATTAGGGAAATAGTGAAGGACAGGGAAGCCTGGTGAATTGCAGTCCACGAGGTCACAAAGACTCAGACACAACTTAAGTGACTGAACAACAAACATATTAAGTCCATAGGGAAGGGATGGGTCCTTTAATAAATGGTACTAGGACAACTGAAAAAAAAACAACAACAACAAAAAAAAAAAAAAACAAAAAAAAAAACAGTATGATACTGGCACAGAGGCAGAAATACAGATCAAGGGAACAAAATAGAAAGCCCAGAGATAAATCCACGTGCCTATGGACACCTTATATTTGACAAAGGAGGCAAGAATAGACAATGGAGAAAAGACAACCTCTTTAAGAAGAGGTGCTGGGAAAAATGGTCAACCACTAGTAAAAGAATGAAACTAGAACACTGTCTAACACCATACACAAAATAAATTCAAAATGGATTAAAGATCGAAACTTAAGACCAGAAACTATAAAACTCCTAGAGGCAAACATAGGCAAAACACACTCTGACATAAATCACAGCAGGATACTCTATGACCCACCTCTCAGAGTAGTGGAAATAAATGAACAGGACCAAATTGTATAGCAAAATAGCACAAGTAAATGAATAGGGCCAAATTAAATTCAAAAGCTTTTGCACAACAAAGGAAAGTATAAGCAAGGTGAAAAGACAGCCTTCAGAATGGGAGGAAGTAAGAGCAAACAAAGCAGCTGACGAAGAAATAATCTCAAAAATATAAAAGCTGCTCCCACAGCTCAATTGCAGACCAAGAAATGACCAATTCAAAAAACGGGCCGATGAACTAAACAGACATTTCTCCAAAGAAGTCATACAGATGGCTAACAAACACATGAAGAGATGCTCAACATCACTTATTATCAGAGAAATGCAAATCCAGACGACATTGAGGTACCCTTTCACGCTGGTCAGAATGGCTGTTACCCAAAAGTCTACAAACAATAAATGCTGGAGAGGGTGTGGAAAAAAGGGAACCCTCTCACTTTGTTGGTGGGAATGCAATCGAGTACAGCCACTACGGAGAATAGTGTGGAGACTCCTTAAAAAACTGAAAATAGAACTGCCATATGACCCAGGAATCCCACTGCTGGGCATGCACACAGAGGACACCAGAATTGAAAGAGTCACGGGTACCCCAATGTTCATCGCAGTACTGTTAATAATAGCCAGGACACGGAAGCAACCTAGAAGTCCATCAGCTGACTAAAGGATAAGAAAGCTGGTGTACATATACACAATGGAATGTACCTCATCCATTACAAAGAATACGTTTGAATCAGTTCGAAAGAGGTGGATGAAACGGGAGCCTATTATATTGAGTGAAGGACGTCAGAAAGAAACACGCCAATACAGTACACAAACACATATATATGGAATTTAGAAAGATGGCAATGATGACCCTATATGCGAGAGAGCAAAAGAGACACAGATGTATAGAAGAGTCTTTTGGACTCCGTGGGAGAAGGCGAGGGTAGGATGATTTGAGAGAAGAGCATTGAAACATGTATATTATTCTATGTGAACCAGATCACCAGTCCAGGTTTGATGCATGAGACTAGGTGCTCAGGGCTGGTGCACTGGGATGACCCTGAGGCATGGGATGGGGAGGGAGGTGGGAGGGGGGATTCAGGATGGGGAACCCATGGACACCCAGGGCTGATTCATGTCAATGTATGGCAAAAACCACTACAATATTGCAACGTAATTAGCCTCAAATCAAAATAAATGAATTTAGAAAAAAAGAACTCAAAAAAAGAAAAAACGGAAAGAAAGGACAGCACACCCAGGGGGTCTTTCACTTTTATTGATTTTAAATCACATTCAGTGACTGACTGTGAATCATCACTGGGGTCTCCCAGGAGTTAGAGTGCCAGAAAGATTTAATTAGGGAGCTGCAGTCCAGATAAAAGATAACATATCGTTGAGTTAAAATCTGAACTCAACTCGTTTGATGCCTATGGTGAAACTCTGTGTTTTAGTTGTTTCTAAAAAGCTTTCTGAAGACACGCAGGATTCTTATGGTCAGAGACTGCCTTATGTACCTCCATAATTGTTTGACTATTCCTTGGACCTTTTAAAACATTTCAAAATGAAAGTTCACACCAAATTAAATATCTCGTACTCTTTCTTTAAACCATGATAAATTTGTAGAATTTGGACTAACAAAAGACTTTATTGGGGAAGAATGTTTTAGGAGTGTAGTTATTTTGAAATCCTAGGGTATGGTGATCATTAAAAGACCAGCTTTTACTCAGTCTTTTGTTAGTTCTTATGTAAAAATTCACTGTACAGACTTCCATGACTGTCCAGTGGTTAGGACTCTGTGCTTTCCCTAGAAGGGCACGGGTTCAATCGCTGTTCAGGGAACCATGCTTCCACAACCTGCATATTGCCCCCCGGGGGGAAAGAAAAATTCTCTGTGAGTGGTGATCCTGTTTGTAACGTGCACTGGGATTGGGCCACCATCACTGCTCTTCCTTTGGGAATACATTGCTCCCAAAATTTTCTTAGCAAAAAGGTGTCCTAGTCATTATTTGGTTTGTTCCCTCCACACATTATTGTACTCCCTGGGAGTGCTATTTGTGGGTTTTAGGTGTATCAGCACTTCGTGCCTTCTGAGCACCTTTAGCCGACAGCATAGGTGAGTGATGCAACAATCCCTTTTATGAGGTAGGTGGCCAGGAGGTGATTCCTGCCTACCTTTCTCGGGGGGACTTTCACATTCACCACCCCTATGTGATAACCTCTTCCTTTCTGGGTCTGGCAATCTAGACCCTAATGTCATTCCACACCCCAAACAAAGGCTGTAACACCATACCACTACTCCTTGCCCTTGAAATCAAATGTTAATCAGGGTTATCCATCTTCAGTGCAGACTCCTGACCCAATCCAGACCACTACTCTCTGGCTAACTGGGGACCCGAGGGTCTGTTCCCCAACCTCTCGGGACCCCATATCCCTCCCATCTCCAGTGCCCACCTCTTCTCTTCTTTCCCTCCCTTCCATCAGATAATTCACACACACGCAAATATCTTTTCCCCATTTGATGTTTATTGTAATTGCAGCCATCAGTTTACTATGTTAGTGTGAGAGTCTTTCCTTGGTTGGCCATTTCTACGAAAGCAGACCTCTGGAGGCACAGTTCTACACTGTCTGACCTTTTCGAGTCAGTTACTGGCTGCCCAGCTTGTACTACTACAGGGTCTCTTATTCTGGGGCGTTTGAGCTTATCTTCTCTTTGGATTCTGCCTCCTTCTTTGATCCCGCCTCATATTTTGGTACCTTTTACGGCTTTGATTCAGTTTCTTACGTGCACAGGAACGGAGAAAACAGTTGGGTTTTCTGGTTGTCTTCACCTTCTTCGACTGAGTGGCATATGGTCGGATTTTCTTTCTCAAGGTTCCTTGAAGAGGTCTTCTGACCCTCATGGTCATATTTCGTGCCTGGAAAGACAAGACAAGGGTATGAGACTTTAGGAAAGAAAAAAGCGGAGTTGGAAGGGAGATTTCATGAAAAAGGGATGTGGGCTCATGAGGGCTTTTGTGCCAGGCAAGGGTGGGTAGAGGTTTGGGGCAGCCAAGTCATTGGAGAACATGGGGAGCTTAGTTGGAATCATCTTACTTTCACACTGCCTCGGTACCTCCGTTGACAAAGGGTCTTCTTTTGTCCATTCATCCTTGAGGCAAACCGCCTTGTAACTCTTCTTGACTGCCGTGGGTTCCTGATTCCCTTAGTCAGGATGATGCCAAGAAGTGGCCTAACCTAGAATCTCTGCCTCTGGTCTCCCTATTTATACCCTTTCAGGACAATGAGGAGCCACACCCTTCAATCTGATTGGTCAGTTAGGCACCACCCCAGCCAATAGCATCTTGGGGGGCTTAGACATCACAATGTACCACTGTGCCCATCAACATGGGCTAGTGGATGCTGAGGGAGGCCATTTTATAACTTCTCCACTGATGACACCTCTGTGTGTCTGATTCTGGGCAGTGGTGATTCAGGGCCATGGTGTTTCTCCTCATGACCTTCAAACTTCCTTTCAGTTCCCTTTATCCTTTGACTTATATGTGCCACTTCAACACTCCTGCCTCCTTCATCCCTCTGAAAACATCTGCCAAACCCTTTCTGTCCCACTTCAGCCTTTCAGAGTAATCACTTCATCTCTAGCCCACCTTCTGCCTGTTGGGGGTTCCTGAGGGGCTTAAGGAACTTAAGAGCAAGCACTTAAGGTGGCAAAGGGTAATTAAGAACAGGTTGGGTGTTTGATCTCCTGTCATGAGCTTTAACGACCCCCAGACTTGGTGAATGCTCAGTCTGTTGCCCAAAGTTTAATACACAGTCTCCCTCAGAGTACACATCAGAACAAAGACACTTCTACATGTCTCCTCCACTAAATTTTGTTGGGACACTTCAACTCTCATATTCAGCAAGGAAATTCAACTTGCTCCATCTATCAGAAATACATTCATGATTATTATTATTATTATTATTATTTTTTTAAGGAAAGTGCTCAAAGTCAAAATCAGTTCACCACTCTTCCACTGAGTCTTGACTATATCATTTCCCCAGTCATCTCTCCTTGTCAGTTATCAGTAGGTAGGGCCCATTGCAGGCCTGACCAAGAGCTGAGCAGGACAAGTACCTGCAGGTAGCTCAGTGATGGTTGCTTGTGGGTGGGGTCCATGAGGCACTGACCAATGGAAGAGCAAGCCCTGTTGCCTAGTAACAGGATGCAGAGTAATAAGGCACAGCAATGGCTACCTGCGAAGGGCTGTGCTCTGTTACATAAGGACACTTTGGGTCCAGTGTGCTGGAATCTTTTTGATTGACTCATTTCCGACCTCAGATTTGATTTCACATAATTAGTTAACTTTTGCATATCATACTTTTCATTATATTCCCAGGCCTAGCTGTCACCAGTGCTGTCACCTCTATGCCTCTCCAACAGCTGCCACTTGATCACATGCTCAGCATATAGTATAAATAGTTCAAAGCCCACAAGATTGTGAAGTCCAGCCCACCCTGAAAACTCCTTTGACAAACCTTAAATTCACAGTGATTCTTCTACTCTTTGCAGTGTAACAGAGCAGGATGAGCACAGCCCTTAAAAGGAAGCCATTGGTGTGCTTCATTTCAAGCCATCCTGTCCCTAGGCAACAGGTGCTGTTCAAACATTGCTTGGTGCCTCAGAGGGCCCCATTCACAAGCAGCCAACTGTCAATGAGTGACCATTAGTTGTCCTGCTTAGCTGTTGGTCAGCACCACAGTGGGCCCTGCCCACAGGTTACTTACTATCAATGAGGGGGCCATAGGGAAAGTGATTAAGTCAAGGGTGGTGTGGCGGTCATCAGGAGGAGACTGAGATAAGAGGCAGATTCAGGCCTCATTCTGGAGGCCCTGGAGCTCACGCAGATTTGGGCCAGTGGGTGAGCTGGAGGGCCCAGGGAATACCCTGGGGACTAGATGTTGTAGCCCTCCACAGCCCTCACTAAGGCCCTCCACTAGCCTTGGCCAAAGCCTTGAGGATCAGTGTACCTCTCCCGCATCCCTGTCGCTGCGACCTACTAGCAGTGGTTTTCTATCTGGGTCTCAGACTGTGAGAACTGGTCTCCCCATATGGATGCCCTGAGGACGGAAACTGAGGACCTATTATGTTGGATGCCTGTCTCCGTCAGGGATGACGGCTGGGCAGAGTGTGGGAACCTGGCACTGAAGGAGCTGCTGGCTGAGATCTGCTTCCCCTTAACCAGCACTGGGACATTGCAGGGTGAAAGCTGTGCCTTGAGACTGCCCTTTCTTGTCAGGACAGAGAATAACATTCATCTAGTACAGGTTTATAGGAACCTCATTACCTGACCATGACCTAACCTTAAGCACAAAGGGTATGACACCAAGAAGTCTGCAGCAACTTACCACCACTCTCCCTAACATTTAATTGTACATGCACTTACTGAAAACTTTTACTAACTTTGGGGTCTTAGGGCATGAACCACCCATCTCCTTGTATGAATCTTTAATCAACTTTCTCTGTTCCAAACTTTAAGGTTAAGTTTTGATGGGCCTCCTTCTGCGTCAGGCACATGGACTTGCAATTTGAAGAACAACGGTATTGTCTAAGGACAGACTTTGCCTCTCTTAAACAACGGCAGAGACTGGCCAACTGCTCACAATTATCCATAAAATACACGATGACTCGGCTTGGCTAAACTTTAGCCAAGCTTCTCTCCTCTGAACTTCAGCTTTCGCCCAAACTTGAGCAAGCGCTAAGATTCAAAGTTTTCTGTCTCCCTTAACAGCTCATTCTGAGAATCAGCTCACTATCAGAGAGAAACAATTGCTGTAAAACAGCCCCATCATGCTGTCTGCTCATCCATCCTCCTACCTGCCCCATCACACACACACACACACACACACACACACACACACACAGAGTTCCTGCTGACCCTACTCATACTTCCATGTTAAAGAAACTTCTTTTTCTGTTCTACTTCAGACATGTCAGGATCTGTGCTCAAAATACTTTCCCAATTGCAATCAGTTCTGGTCAATGGCTCAGTCAATTCTGACTCTCTGAGACCCTATTGTGTGCAGCACATCAGGCTTCACTGTCCATCACCAACTCCCAGAGCTTGCTTAAAATTCAAGCCCATCAAGACGGTGATGCCATCCAACCATCTCACCCTTTGACGTCCCCTTCTCCTCTGGCCTTCAATCTTTCCCTGCATCAGGGTCTTTTCCAATGAGCCAGTCTTTGCCTCAGATGGCCAAAGTATTGGAGCTTCAGCATTAGTCCTTCCAATGAATATTCAGGACTGATTTCCTCTAGCATTGACTGCATTGATTTCCTTGCAATCCAATGGACTCTCGAGAGTCTTCCCCAACACCACAGTTCAAAACCATCAGTTCTTCAGTGCTCAGCTTTCTTTATGGTCCAACTCTCCCATGCATACCTGATGACTGTTGGGAAAACTTAGCTTTGACATATGGACCTTTGTCGGTAAAGTAATGTCTCTTCCTTTTAATACACTGTCTAGGTGGATCATAGTTTTCTTCCAAGGAGTAAGCGTCTTTCCCTTTCATGGCAGCAGTCACCATCTGCAGTGGTTTTGGAGCCCAAAGAAGAAAGCCTGACACTGGTTCCACTGTTTCCCCGTCTATGTCCCATGAAGTGATGGGACCAGATGCCATGATCTGCGTTTTCTGAATGTTGAGTTTTAAGCCAACTTTTTCACTCTCCTCTTTCACTTTCATGCAGAGCCTTTTTAGTTCCTCTTCACTTCCTGCCATAAGGGTGGTGTCATCTGCATATCTGAGGTTATTGATATTTCTCCCGGCAATCTTGAGTCCAGCGTGTGCTTCTTCCAGCCCAGCGTTTCTCATGTTGTACACTGCATAGAAGATAAATGAGTCGGGGCACAATATACGGCCTTGACATACTCCTTTTCCTATTTGGAACCAGGCTGTTGTTCCATGTCCACCTCTAACTGTTTCTTCCTGAAATGCATACAAGTTTCTCAAGAGGCAGGTCAGGTGGTCTGGTATTCCCGTCTCTTCCAGAATTTTCCACAGTTTATTGTGGTCCACACAGTAAAAGGCTTCGGCATAGTCAATAAAGCAGAAATAGATGTTTTTTCTGAACTCTCTTGCTGTTTGGATGATCCAAGAAAAGACCAATACATAGAAAACTGTAAAGCACTGATGAAAGAAATCAAAGATCACACAGATAGATGGAGAAATATACCATGTTCATGGATCAGAATGATCAATATAGTGAAAATGAGTACACAGCACAAAGCAATCTATAGATTCAATGCAATCCCTATCAAGCTACCAATGGTATTTTTCACAGAACTAGAACAAATAGCTTCACAGTTTGTATGGAAATACAGAAAACCTGGAATAGCCCAAAGCAACCTTGCCAAAGAAGAATGGAACTGGAGGAATCAACCTACCTGACTTCAGGCTCTATTACAAAGCTACAGTCATCAAAACAGTATAAACTGGCTCATAGAAAAAGCAAAGGAATTACAGAAAAACATCTACTTCTGCTTCATTGACTACACTAAACCTTTGACTGTGTGGCTCACAGCAAACTGGAAAATTCTTCAAGAGATGGGAATACCAGTTCACCTTACCTGCCTCCTGAGAAACCTCTATGCAGGTCAAGAAGCAACAGTTAAAACTGAACATGGAATAACAAACTGGTTCCAAATTGGGGAAGAATTATGTCAAGGCTGTATATTGTCACCCTGCTTATTTAACTTATATGCAGCATACATCATGCAAAAAGCCAGGCTGGATGAATCACAAGCTGGAATCAAGATTGTCAGGAGACATACCAACAACCTTAGATGTGCAGATGAAACCACTCTAATGGCAGAAAGTGAAGAGGAACTAAAGAGCCTCATGATGAAGGTGAAAGGGGAGAGTCAAAAGGCTGGCTTAAAACTCAACATTCAAAAAACTAGGATCATGGCATCTGGTCCCATCACTTCATGGCAAATAGAGGAGAAAAAGTGGAAACAGTGACAGATTTTCTTTTCTTGGGCTCTAAAATCACTACAGACAGTGACTGCAGCCATGAAATTAAAAGATGCTGCTCCTTGGAAGAAAAGTTATGACAAACCTAGACAATGAATTAAAAAGCAGAGACATCACTTGCCAACAAAGATTCATATAGTTAAAGCTATGGTTTTTCCAGTAGCTATGTATGGATCTGAGAGTTGGACCATAAAGAATACTGAGCACTGAAGAATGGATGCTTTCAAGTTGTGGAGATGGAGAAGATTCTTGAGACTCCCTTGGACAGCAAGGAGATCAAACCAGTCAATTCTAAAGGAAATGAACACTGAATATTCATTGCAAGGAATGATGCTGAAGTTGAAGCTGCAATACTTTGGCCACCTGATGCGAAGAACTGACTCATTAGCAAAAAGTCTCATGCTGGGAAAGATTGAAGGAAAGAGGACAAGGGGACAATAGAGGATGAGATGATCAGATGGCATTACCGACTCAATGGACATGAGTTTGAGCAAAATTAGGGAAATAGTGAAGGACAGGGAAGCCTGGTGAATTGCAGTCCACGAGGTCACAAAGACTCAGACACAACTTAAGTGACTGAACAACAAACATATTAAGTCCATAGGGAAGGGATGGGTCCTTTAATAAATGGTACTAGGACAACTGAAAAAAAAAAAAAAAAAAAAAAACAAAAAACAAAAAAAAAAAAACAAAAAAAAAAACAGTTTGATACTGGCACAGAGGCAGAAATACAGATCAAGGGAACAAAATAGAAAGCCCAGAGATAAATCCACGCGCCTATGGACACCTTATATTTGACAAAGGAGGCAAGAATAGACAATGGAGAAAAGACAACCTCTTTAAGAAGAGGTGCTGGGAAAAATGGTCAACCACTAGTAAAAGAATGAAACTAGAACACTGTCTAACACCATACACAAAATAAATTCAAAATGGATTAAAGATCGAAACTTAAGACCAGAAACTATAAAACTCCTAGAGGCAAACATAGGCAAAACACACTCTGACATAAATCACAGCAGGATACTCTATGACCCACCTCTCAGAGTAATGGAAATAAATGAACAGGACCAAATTGTATAGCAAAATAGCACAAGTAAATGAATAGGGCCAAATTAAATTCAAAAGCTTTTGCACAACAAAGGAAAGTATAAGCAAGGTGAAAAGACAGCCTTCAGAATGGGAGGAAGTAAGAGCAAACAAAGCAGCTGACGAAGAAATAATCTCAAAAATATAAAAGCTGCTCCCACAGCTCAATTGCAGACCAAGAAATGACCAATTCAAAAAACGGGCCGATGAACTAAACAGACATTTCTCCAAAGAAGTCATACAGATGGCTAACAAACACATGAAGAGATGCTCAACATCACTTATTATCAGAGAAATGCAAATCCAGACGACCTTGAGGTACCCTTTCACGCTGGTCAGAATGGCTGTTACCCAAAAGTCTACAAACAATAAATGCTGGAGAGGGTGTGGAAAAAAGGGAACCCTCTCACTTTGTTGGTGGGAATGCAATCGAGTACAGCCACTACGGAGAATAGTGTGGAGACTCCTTAAAAAACTGAAAATAGAACTGCCATATGACCCAGGAATCCCACTGCTGGGCATGCACACAGAGGACACCAGAATTGAAAGAGTCACGGGTACCCCAATGTTCATCGCAGCACTGTTAATAATAGCCAGGACATGGAAGCAACCTAGAAGTCCATTGGCTGACTAAAGGATAAGAAAGCTGGTGTACATATACACAATGGAATGTACCTCATCCATTACAAAGAATACGTTTGAATCAGTTCGAAAGAGGTGGATGAAACGGGAGCCTATTATACTGAGTGAAGGACGTCAGAAAGAAACACGCTAATACAGTACACAAACACATATATATGGAATTTAGAAAGTTGGCAATGATGACCCTATATGCGAGAGAGCAAAAGAGACACAGATGTATTGAAGAGTCTTTTGGACTCCGTGGGAGAAGGCGAGGGTAGGATGATTTGAGAGAAGAGCATTGAAACATGTATATTATTCTATGTGAACCAGATCACCAGTCCAGGTTTGATGCATGAGACTAGGTGCTCAGGGCTGGTGCACTGGGATGACCCTGAGGCATGGGATGGGGAGGGAGGTGGGAGGGGGGATTCAGGATGGGGAACCCATGGACACCCAGGGCTGATTCATGTCAATGTATGGCAAAAACCACTACAATATTGCAACGTAATTAGCCTCAAATCAAAATAAATGAATTTAGAAAAAAAGAACTCAAAAAAAGAAAAAACGGAAAGAAAGGACAGCACACCCAGGGGGTCTTTCACTTTTATTGATTTTAAATCACATTCAGTGACTGACTGTGAATCATCACTGGGGTCTCCCAGGAGTTAGAGTGCCAGAAAGATTTAATTAGGGAGCTGCAGTCCAGATAAAAGATAACATATCGTTGAGTTAAAATCTGAACTCAACTCGTTTGATGCCTATGGTGAAACTCTGTGTTTTAGTTGTTTCTAAAAAGCTTTCTGAAGACACGCAGGATTCTTATGGTCAGAGACTGCCTTATGTACCTCCATAATTGTTTGACTATTCCTTGGACCTTTTAAAACATTTCAAAATGAAAGTTCACACCAACTTATATATCTCGTACTCTTCCTTTTAAACCATGATAAACTTGTAGAATTTGGACTAACAAAAGACTTTATTGGGGAAGAATGTTTTAGGAGTGTAGTTATTTTGAAATCCTAGGGTATGGTGATCATTAAAAGACCAGCTTTTACTCAGTCTTTTGTTAGTTCTTATGTAAAAATTCACTGTACAGACTTCCATGACTGTCCAGTGGTTAGGACTCTGGGCTTTCCCTAGAAGGGCACGGGTTCAATCGCTGTTCAGGGAACCATGCTTCCACAACCTGCATATTGCCCCCCGGGGGGAAAGAAAAATTCTCTGTGAGTGGTGATCCTGTTTGTAACGTGCACTGGGATTGGGCCACCATCACTGCTCTTCCTTTGGGAATACATTGCTCCCAAAATTTTCTTAGCAAAAAGGTGTCCTAGTCATTATTTGATTTGTTCCCTCCACACATTATTGTACTCCCTGGGAGTGCTATTTGTGGGTTTTAGATGTATCAGCACTTCGTGCCTTCTGAGCACCTTTAGCCGACAGCATAGGTGAGTGATGCAACAATCCCTTTTATGAGGTAGGTGGCCAGGAGGTGATTCCTGCCTACCTTTCTCGGGGGGACTTTCACATTCACCACCCCTATGTGACAACCTCTTCCTTTCTGGGTCTGGCAATCTAGACCCTAATGTCATTCCACACCCCAAACAAAGGCTGTAACACCATACCACTACTCCTTGCCCTTGAAATCAAATGTTAATCAGGGTTATCCATCTTCAGTGCAGACTCCTGACCCAATCCAGACCACTACTCTCTGGCTAACTGGGGACCCGAGGGTCTGTTCCCCAACCTCTCGGGACCCCATATCCCTCCCATCTCCAGTGCCCACCTCTTCTCTTCTTTCCCTCCCTTCCATCAGAAAATTCACACACACGCAAATATCTTTTCCCCATTTGATGTTTATTGTAATTGCAGCCATCAGTTTACTATGTTAGTGTGAGAGTCTTTCCTTGGTTGGCCATTTATACGAAAGCAGACCTCTGGAGGCACAGTTCTACACTGTCTGACCTTTTCGAGTCAGTTACTGGCTGCCCAGCTTGTACTACTACAGGGTCTCTTATTCTGGGGCGGCTGAGCTTATCTTCTCTTTGGATTCTGCCTCCTTCTTTGATCCCGCCTCATATTTTGGTACCTTTTACGGCTTTGATTCAGTTTCTTACGTGCACAGGAACGGAGAAAACAGTTGGGTTTTCTGGTTGTCTTCACCTTCTTCGACTGAGTGGCATATGGTCGGATTTTCTTTCTCAAGGTTCCTTGAAGAGGTCTTCTGACCCTCATGGTCATATTTCGTGCCTGGAAAGACAAGACAAGGGTATGAGACTTTAGGAAAGAAAAAAGCGGAGTTGGAAGGGAGATTTCATGAAAAAGGGATGTGGGCTCATGAGGGCTTTTGTGCCAGGCAAGGGTGGGTAGAGGTTTGGGGCAGCCAAGTCATTGGAGAACATGGGGAGCTTAGTTGGAATCATCTTACTTTCACACTGCCTCGGTACCTCCGTTGACAAAGGGTCTTCTTTTGTCCATTCATCCTTGAGGCAAACCGCCTTGTAACTCTTCTTGACTGCCGTGGGTTCCTGATTCCCTTAGTCAGGATGATGCCAAGAAGTGGCCTAACCTAGAATCTCTGCCTCTGGTCTCCCTATTTATACCCTTTCAGGACAATGAGGAGCCACACCCTTCAATCTGATTGGTCAGTTAGGCACCACCCCAGCCAATAGCATCTTGGGGGGCTTAGACATCACAATGTACCACTGTGCCCATCAACATGGGCTAGTGGATGCTGAGGGAGGCCATTTTATAACTTCTCCACTGATGACACCTCTGTGTGTCTGATTCTGGGCAGTGGTGATTCAGGGCCATGGTGTTTCTCCTCATGACCTTCAAACTTCCTTTCAGTTCCCTTTATCCTTTGACTTATATGTGCCACTTCAACACTCCTGCCTCCTTCATCCCTCTGAAAACATCTGCCAAACCCTTTCTGTCCCACTTCAGCCTTTCAGAGTAATCACTTCATCTCTAGCCCACCTTCTGCCTGTTGGGGGTTCCTGAGGGGCTTAAGGAACTTAAGAGCAAGCACTTAAGGTGGCAAAGGGTAATTAAGAACAGGTTGGGTGTTTGATCTCCTGTCATGAGCTTTAACGACCCCCAGACTTGGTGAATGCTAAGTCTGTTGCCCAAAGTTTAATACACAGTCTCCCTCAGAGTACACATCAGAACAAAGACACTTCTACATGTCTCCTCCACTAAATTTTGTTGGGACACTTCAACTCTCATATTCAGCAAGGAAACTCAACTTGCTCCATCTATCAGAAATACATTCCTGATTATTATTATTATTATTTTTTTTTTTAAGGAAAGTGCTCAAAGTCAAAATCAGTTCACCACTCTTCCACTGAGTCTTGACTAAATCATTTCCCCAGTCATCCCTCCTTGTCAGTTATCAGTAGGTAGGGCCAATTGCAGGCCTGAGCAAGAGCTGAGCAGGACAAGTACCTGCAGGGAGCTCAGTGATAGTTGCTTACTTGTGGGTGGGGTCCATGAGGCACTGACCAATGGAAGAGCAAGCCCTGTTGCCTAGTAACAGGATGCAGAGTAATAAGGCACAGCAATGGCTACCTGCGAAGGGCTGTGCTCTGTTACATAAGGACACTTTGGGTCCAGTGTGCTGGAATCTTTTTGATTGACTCATTTCCGACCTCAGATTTGATTTCACATAATTAGTTGACTTTTGCATATCATACTTTTCATTATATTCCCAGGCCTAGCTGTCACCAGTGCTGTCACCTCTATGCCTCTCCAACAGCTGCCACTTGATCACATGCTCAGCATATAGTATAAATAGTTCAAAGCCCACAAGATTGTGAAGTCCAGCCCACCCTGAAAACTCCTTTGACAAACCTTAAATTCACAGTGATTCTTCTACTCTTTGCAGTGTAACAGAGCAGGATGAGCACAGCCCTTAACAGGAAGCCATTGGTGTGCTTCATTTCAAGCCATCCTGTCCCTAGGCAACAGGTGATGCTCAAACATTGCTTGGTGCCTCAGAGGGCCCCATTCACAAGCAGCCAACTGTCAATGAGTGACCATTAGTTGTCCTGCTTAGCTGTTGGTCAGCACCACAGTGGGCCCTGCCCACAGGTTACTTACTATCAATGAGGGGGCCATAGGGAAAGTGATTAAGTCAAGGGTGGTGTGGCGGTCATCAGGAGGAGACTGAGATAAGAGGCAGATTCAGGCCTCATTCTGGAGGCCCTGGAGCTCACGCAGATTTGGGCCAGTGGGTGAGCTGGAGGGCCCAGGGAATACACTGGGGACTAGATGTTGTAGCCCTCCATAGCCCTCACTAAGGCCCTCCACTAGCCTTGGCCAAAGCCTTGAGGAGCAGTGTACCTCTCCCGCATCCCTGTCGCTGCGACCTACTAGCAGTGGTTTTCTATCTGGGTCTCAGACTGTGAGAACTGGTCTCCCCATATGGATGCCCTGAGGACGGAAACTGAGGACCTATTATGTTGGATGCCTGTCTCCGTCAGGGATGACGGCTGGGCAGAGTGTGGGAACCTGGCACTGAAGGAGCTGCTGGCTGAGATCTGCTTCCCCTTAACCAGCACTGGGACATTGCAGGGTGAAAGCTGTGCCTTGAGACTGCCCTTTCTTGTCAGGACAGAGAATAACATTCATCTAGTACAGGTTTATAGGAACCTCATTACCTGACCATGACCTAACCTTAAGCACAAAGGGTATGACACCAAGAAGTCTGCAGCAACTTACCACCACTCTCCCTAACATTTAATTGTACATGCACTTACTGAAAACTTTTACTAACTTTGGGGTCTTAGGGCATGAACCACCCATCTCCTTGTATGAATCTTTAATCAACTTTCTCTGTTCCAAACTTTAAGGTTAAGTTTTGATGGGCCTCCTTCTGCGTCAGGCACATGGACTTGCAATTTGAAGAACAACGGTATTGTCTAAGGACAGACTTTGCCTCTCTTAAACAACGGCAGAGACTGGCCAACTGCTCACAATTATCCATAAAATACACGATGACTCGGCTTGGCTAAACTTTAGCCAAGCTTCTCTCCTCTGAACTTCAGCTTTCGCCCAAACTTGAGCAAGCGCTAAGATTCAAAGTTTTCTGTCTCCCTTAACAGCTCATTCTGAGAATCAGCTCACTATCAGAGAGAAACAATTGCTGTAAAACAGCCCCATCATGCTGTCTGCTCATCCATCCTCCTACCTGCCCCATCACACACACACACACACACACACACACACACACACACAGAGTTCCTGCTGACCCTACTCATACTTCCATGTTAAAGAAACTTCTTTTTCTGTTCTACTTCAGACATGTCAGGATCTGTGCTCAAAATACTTTCCCAATTGCAATCAGTTCTGGTCAATGGCTCAGTCAATTCTGACTCTCTGAGACCCTATTGTGTGCAGCACATCAGGCTTCACTGTCCATCACCAACTCCCAGAGCTTGCTTAAAATTCAAGCCCATCAAGACGGTGATGCCATCCAACCATCTCACCCTTTGACGTCCCCTTCTCCTCTGGCCTTCAATCTTTCCCTGCATCAGGGTCTTTTCCAATGAGCCAGTCTTTGCCTCAGATGGCCAAAGTATTGGAGCTTCAGCATTAGTCCTTCCAATGAATATTCAGGACTGATTTCCTCTAGCATTGACTGCATTGATTTCCTTGCAATCCAATGGACTCTCGAGAGTCTTCCCCAACACCACAGTTCAAAACCATCAGTTCTTCAGTGCTCAGCTTTCTTTATGGTCCAACTCTCCCATGCATACCTGATGACTGTTGGGAAAACTTAGCTTTGACATATGGACCTTTGTCGGTAAAGTAATGTCTCTTCCTTTTAATACACTGTCTAGGTGGATCATAGTTTTCTTCCAAGGAGTAAGCGTCTTTCCCTTTCATGGCAGCAGTCACCATCTGCAGTGGTTTTGGAGCCCAAAGAAGAAAGCCTGACACTGGTTCCACTGTTTCCCCGTCTATGTCCCATGAAGTGATGGGACCAGATGCCATGATCTGCGTTTTCTGAATGTTGAGTTTTAAGCCAACTTTTTCACTCTCCTCTTTCACTTTCATGCAGAGCCTTTTTAGTTCCTCTTCACTTCCTGCCATAAGGGTGGTGTCATCTGCATATCTGAGGTTATTGATATTTCTCCCGGCAATCTTGAGTCCAGCGTGTGCTTCTTCCAGCCCAGCGTTTCTCATGTTGTACACTGCATAGAAGATAAATGAGTCGGGGCACAATATACGGCCTTGACATACTCCTTTTCCTATTTGGAACCAGGCTGTTGTTCCATGTCCACCTCTAACTGTTTCTTCCTGAAATGCATACAAGTTTCTCAAGAGGCAGGTCAGGTGGTCTGGTATTCCCGTCTCTTCCAGAATTTTCCACAGTTTATTGTGGTCCACACAGTAAAAGGCTTCGGCATAGTCAATAAAGCAGAAATAGATGTTTTTTCTGAACTCTCTTGCTGTTTGGATGATCCAAGAAAAGACCAATACATAGAAAACTGTAAAGCACTGATGAAAGAAATCAAAGATCACACAGATAGATGGAGAAATATACCATGTTCATGGATCAGAATGATCAATATAGTGAAAATGAGTACACAGCACAAAGCAATCTATAGATTCAATGCAATCCCTATCAAGCTACCAATGGTATTTTTCACAGAACTAGAACAAATAGCTTCACAGTTTGTATGGAAATACAGAAAACCTGGAATAGCCCAAAGCAACCTTGCCAAAGAAGAATGGAACTGGAGGAATCAACCTACCTGACTTCAGGCTCTATTACAAAGCTACAGTCATCAAAACAGTATAAACTGGCTCATAGAAAAAGCAAAGGAATTACAGAAAAACATCTACTTCTGCTTCATTGACTACACTAAACCTTTGACTGTGTGGCTCACAGCAAACTGGAAAATTCTTCAAGAGATGGGAATACCAGTTCACCTTACCTGCCTCCTGAGAAACCTCTATGCAGGTCAAGAAGCAACAGTTAAAACTGAACATGGAATAACAAACTGGTTCCAAATTGGGGAAGAATTATGTCAAGGCTGTATATTGTCACCCTGCTTATTTAACTTATATGCAGCATACATCATGCAAAAAGCCAGGCTGGATGAATCACAAGCTGGAATCAAGATTGTCAGGAGACATACCAACAACCTTAGATGTGCAGATGAAACCACTCTAATGGCAGAAAGTGAAGAGGAACTAAAGAGCCTCATGATGAAGGTGAAAGGGGAGAGTCAAAAGGCTGGCTTAAAACTCAACATTCAAAAAACTAGGATCATGGCATCTGGTCCCATCACTTCATGGCAAATAGAGGAGAAAAAGTGGAAACAGTGACAGATTTTCTTTTCTTGGGCTCTAAAATCACTACAGACAGTGACTGCAGCCATGAAATTAAAAGATGCTGCTCCTTGGAAGAAAAGTTATGACAAACCTAGACAATGAATTAAAAAGCAGAGACATCACTTGCCAACAAAGATTCATATAGTTAAAGCTATGGTTTTTCCAGTAGCTATGTATGGATCTGAGAGTTGGACCATAAAGAATACTGAGCACTGAAGAATGGATGCTTTCAAGTTGTGGAGATGGAGAAGATTCTTGAGACTCCCTTGGACAGCAAGGAGATCAAACCAGTCAATTCTAAAGGAAATGAACACTGAATATTCATTGCAAGGAATGATGCTGAAGTTGAAGCTGCAATACTTTGGCCACCTGATGCGAAGAACTGACTCATTAGCAAAAAGTCTCATGCTGGGAAAGATTGAAGGAAAGAGGACAAGGGGACAATAGAGGATGAGATGATCAGATGGCATTACCGACTCAATGGACATGAGTTTGAGCAAAATTAGGGAAATAGTGAAGGACAGGGAAGCCTGGTGAATTGCAGTCCACGAGGTCACAAAGACTCAGACACAACTTAAGTGACTGAACAACAAACATATTAAGTCCATAGGGAAGGGATGGGTCCTTTAATAAATGGTACTAGGACAACTGAAAAAAAAAAAAAAAAAAAAAAACAAAAAACAAAAAAAAAAAACAAAAA
The DNA here is from genome assembly GCF_029407905.1 of Bubalus kerabau. NCBI lineage: Eukaryota > Metazoa > Chordata > Mammalia > Artiodactyla > Bovidae > Bubalus > Bubalus kerabau. The sequence goes on along the minus strand of NC_073647.1, from coordinate 36,724,048 downwards.
AAAAAACAGTTTGATACTGGCACAGAGGCAGAAATACAGATCAAGGGAACAAAATAGAAAGCCCAGAGATAAATCCACGCGCCTATGGACACCTTATATTTGACAAAGGAGGCAAGAATAGACAATGGAGAAAAGACAACCTCTTTAAGAAGAGGTGCTGGGAAAAATGGTCAACCACTAGTAAAAGAATGAAACTAGAACACTGTCTAACACCATACACAAAATAAATTCAAAATGGATTAAAGATCGAAACTTAAGACCAGAAACTATAAAACTCCTAGAGGCAAACATAGGCAAAACACACTCTGACATAAATCACAGCAGGATACTCTATGACCCACCTCTCAGAGTAATGGAAATAAATGAACAGGACCAAATTGTATAGCAAAATAGCACAAGTAAATGAATAGGGCCAAATTAAATTCAAAAGCTTTTGCACAACAAAGGAAAGTATAAGCAAGGTGAAAAGACAGCCTTCAGAATGGGAGGAAGTAAGAGCAAACAAAGCAGCTGACGAAGAAATAATCTCAAAAATATAAAAGCTGCTCCCACAGCTCAATTGCAGACCAAGAAATGACCAATTCAAAAAACGGGCCGATGAACTAAACAGACATTTCTCCAAAGAAGTCATACAGATGGCTAACAAACACATGAAGAGATGCTCAACATCACTTATTATCAGAGAAATGCAAATCCAGACGACCTTGAGGTACCCTTTCACGCTGGTCAGAATGGCTGTTACCCAAAAGTCTACAAACAATAAATGCTGGAGAGGGTGTGGAAAAAAGGGAACCCTCTCACTTTGTTGGTGGGAATGCAATCGAGTACAGCCACTACGGAGAATAGTGTGGAGACTCCTTAAAAAACTGAAAATAGAACTGCCATATGACCCAGGAATCCCACTGCTGGGCATGCACACAGAGGACACCAGAATTGAAAGAGTCACGGGTACCCCAATGTTCATCGCAGCACTGTTAATAATAGCCAGGACATGGAAGCAACCTAGAAGTCCATTGGCTGACTAAAGGATAAGAAAGCTGGTGTACATATACACAATGGAATGTACCTCATCCATTACAAAGAATACGTTTGAATCAGTTCGAAAGAGGTGGATGAAACGGGAGCCTATTATACTGAGTGAAGGACGTCAGAAAGAAACACGCTAATACAGTACACAAACACATATATATGGAATTTAGAAAGTTGGCAATGATGACCCTATATGCGAGAGAGCAAAAGAGACACAGATGTATTGAAGAGTCTTTTGGACTCCGTGGGAGAAGGCGAGGGTAGGATGATTTGAGAGAAGAGCATTGAAACATGTATATTATTCTATGTGAACCAGATCACCAGTCCAGGTTTGATGCATGAGACTAGGTGCTCAGGGCTGGTGCACTGGGATGACCCTGAGGCATGGGATGGGGAGGGAGGTGGGAGGGGGGATTCAGGATGGGGAACCCATGGACACCCAGGGCTGATTCATGTCAATGTATGGCAAAAACCACTACAATATTGCAACGTAATTAGCCTCAAATCAAAATAAATGAATTTAGAAAAAAAGAACTCAAAAAAAGAAAAAACGGAAAGAAAGGACAGCACACCCAGGGGGTCTTTCACTTTTATTGATTTTAAATCACATTCAGTGACTGACTGTGAATCATCACTGGGGTCTCCCAGGAGTTAGAGTGCCAGAAAGATTTAATTAGGGAGCTGCAGTCCAGATAAAAGATAACATATCGTTGAGTTAAAATCTGAACTCAACTCGTTTGATGCCTATGGTGAAACTCTGTGTTTTAGTTGTTTCTAAAAAGCTTTCTGAAGACACGCAGGATTCTTATGGTCAGAGACTGCCTTATGTATCTCCATAATTGTTTGACTATTCCTTGGACCTTTTAAAACATTTCAAAATGAAAGTTCACACCAACTTATATATCTCGTACTCTTCCTTTTAAACCATGATAAACTTGTAGAATTTGGACTAACAAAAGACTTTATTGGGGAAGAATGTTTTAGGAGTGTAGTTATTTTGAAATCCTAGGGTATGGTGATCATTAAAAGACCAGCTTTTACTCAGTCTTTTGTTAGTTCTTATGTAAAAATTCACTGTACAGACTTCCATGACTGTCCAGTGGTTAGGACTCTGGGCTTTCCCTAGAAGGGCACGGGTTCAATCGCTGTTCAGGGAACCATGCTTCCACAACCTGCATATTGCCCCCCGGGGGGAAAGAAAAATTCTCTGTGAGTGGTGATCCTGTTTGTAACGTGCACTGGGATTGGGCCACCATCACTGCTCTTCCTTTGGGAATACATTGCTCCCAAAATTTTCTTAGCAAAAAGGTGTCCTAGTCATTATTTGATTTGTTCCCTCCACACATTATTGTACTCCCTGGGAGTGCTATTTGTGGGTTTTAGATGTATCAGCACTTCGTGCCTTCTGAGCACCTTTAGCCGACAGCATAGGTGAGTGATGCAACAATCCCTTTTATGAGGTAGGTGGCCAGGAGGTGATTCCTGCCTACCTTTCTCGGGGGGACTTTCACATTCACCACCCCTATGTGACAACCTCTTCCTTTCTGGGTCTGGCAATCTAGACCCTAATGTCATTCCACACCCCAAACAAAGGCTGTAACACCATACCACTACTCCTTGCCCTTGAAATCAAATGTTAATCAGGGTTATCCATCTTCAGTGCAGACTCCTGACCCAATCCAGACCACTACTCTCTGGCTAACTGGGGACCCGAGGGTCTGTTCCCCAACCTCTCGGGACCCCATATCCCTCCCATCTCCAGTGCCCACCTCTTCTCTTCTTTCCCTCCCTTCCATCAGAAAATTCACACACACGCAAATATCTTTTCCCCATTTGATGTTTATTGTAATTGCAGCCATCAGTTTACTATGTTAGTGTGAGAGTCTTTCCTTGGTTGGCCATTTATACGAAAGCAGACCTCTGGAGGCACAGTTCTACACTGTCTGACCTTTTCGAGTCAGTTACTGGCTGCCCAGCTTGTACTTCTCCAGGGTCTCTTATTCTGGGGCGGCTGAGCTTATCTTCTCTTTGGATTCTGCCTCCTTCTTTGATCCCGCCTCATATTTTGGTACCTTTTACGGCTTTGATTCAGTTTCTTACGTGCACAGGAACGGAGAAAACAGTTGGGTTTTCTGGTTGTCTTCACCTTCTTCGACTGAGTGGCATATGGTCGGATTTTCTTTCTCAAGGTTCCTTGAAGAGGTCTTCTGACCCTCATGGTCATATTTCGTGCCTGGAAAGACAAGACAAGGGTATGAGACTTTAGGAAAGAAAAAAGCGGAGTTGGAAGGGAGATTTCATGAAAAAGGGATGTGGGCTCATGAGGGCTTTTGTGCCAGGCAAGGGTGGGTAGAGGTTTGGGGCAGCCAAGTCAATGGAGAACATGGGGAGCTTAGTTGGAATCATCTTACTTTCACACTGCCTCGGTACCTCCGTTGACAAAGGGTCTTCTTTTGTCCATTCATCCTTGAGGCAAACCGCCTTGTAACTCTTCTTGACTGCCGTGGGTTCCTGATTCCCTTAGTCAGGATGATGCCAAGAAGTGGCCTAACATAGAATCTCTGCCTCTGGTCTCCCTATTTATACCCTTTCAGGACAATGAGGAGCCACACCCTTCAATCTGATTGGTCAGTTAGGCACCACCCCAGCCAATAGCATCTTGGGGGGCTTAGACATCACAATGTACCACTGTGCCCATCAACATGGGCTAGTGGATGCTGAGGGAGGCCATTTTATAACTTCTCCACTGATGACACCTCTGTGTGTCTGATTCTGGGCAGTGGTGATTCAGGGCCATGGTGTTTCTCCTCATGACCTTCAAACTTCCTTTCAGTTCCCTTTATCCTTTGACTTATATGTGCCACTTCAACACTCCTGCCTCCTTCATCCCTCTGAAAACATCTGCCAAACCCTTTCTGTCCCACTTCAGCCTTTCAGAGTAATCACTTCATCTCTAGCCCACCTTCTGCCTGTTGGGGGTTCCTGAGGGGCTTAAGGAACTTAAGAGCAAGCACTTAAGGTGGCAAAGGGTAATTAAGAACAGGTTGGGTGTTTGATCTCCTGTCATGAGCTTTAACGACCCCCAGACTTGGTGAATGCTAAGTCTGTTGCCCAAAGTTTAATACACAGTCTCCCTCAGAGTACACATCAGAACAAAGACACTTCTACATGTCTCCTCCACTAAATTTTGTTGGGACACTTCAACTCTCATATTCAGCAAGGAAACTCAACTTGCTCCATCTATCAGAAATACATTCCTGATTATTATTATTATTATTTTTTTTTTTAAGGAAAGTGCTCAAAGTCAAAATCAGTTCACCACTCTTCCACTGAGTCTTGACTAAATCATTTCCCCAGTCATCCCTCCTTGTCAGTTATCAGTAGGTAGGGCCAATTGCAGGCCTGAGCAAGAGCTGAGCAGGACAAGTACCTGCAGGGAGCTCAGTGATAGTTGCTTACTTGTGGGTGGGGTCCATGAGGCACTGACCAATGGAAGAGCAAGCCCTGTTGCCTAGTAACAGGATGCAGAGTAATAAGGCACAGCAATGGCTACCTGCGAAGGGCTGTGCTCTGTTACATAAGGACACTTTGGGTCCAGTGTGCTGGAATCTTTTTGATTGACTCATTTCCGACCTCAGATTTGATTTCACATAATTAGTTGACTTTTGCATATCATACTTTTCATTATATTCCCAGGCCTAGCTGTCACCAGTGCTGTCACCTCTATGCCTCTCCAACAGCTGCCACTTGATCACATGCTCAGCATATAGTATAAATAGTTCAAAGCCCACAAGATTGTGAAGTCCAGCCCACCCTGAAAACTCCTTTGACAAACCTTAAATTCACAGTGATTCTTCTACTCTTTGCAGTGTAACAGAGCAGGATGAGCACAGCCCTTAACAGGAAGCCATTGGTGTGCTTCATTTCAAGCCATCCTGTCCCTAGGCAACAGGTGATGCTCAAACATTGCTTGGTGCCTCAGAGGGCCCCATTCACAAGCAGCCAACTGTCAATGAGTGACCATTAGTTGTCCTGCTTAGCTGTTGGTCAGCACCACAGTGGGCCCTGCCCACAGGTTACTTACTATCAATGAGGGGGCCATAGGGAAAGTGATTAAGTCAAGGGTGGTGTGGCGGTCATCAGGAGGAGACTGAGATAAGAGGCAGATTCAGGCCTCATTCTGGAGGCCCTGGAGCTCACGCAGATTTGGGCCAGTGGGTGAGCTGGAGGGCCCAGGGAATACACTGGGGACTAGATGTTGTAGCCCTCCATAGCCCTCACTAAGGCCCTCCACTAGCCTTGGCCAAAGCCTTGAGGAGCAGTGTACCTCTCCCGCATCCCTGTCGCTGCGACCTACTAGCAGTGGTTTTCTATCTGGGTCTCAGACTGTGAGAACTGGTCTCCCCATATGGATGCCCTGAGGACGGAAACTGAGGACCTATTATGTTGGATGCCTGTCTCCGTCAGGGATGACGGCTGGGCAGAGTGTGGGGACCTGGCACTGAAGGAGCTGCTGGCTGAGATCTGCTTCCCCTTAACCAGCACTGGGACATTGCAGGGTGAAAGCTGTGCCTTGAGACTGCCCTTTCTTGTCAGGACAGAGAATAACATTCATCTAGTACAGGTTTATAGGAACCTCATTACCTGACCATGACCTAACCTTAAGCACAAAGGGTATGACACCAAGAAGTCTGCAGCAACTTACCACCACTCTCCCTAACATTTAATTGTACATGCACTTACTGAAAACTTTTACTAACTTTGGGGTCTTAGGGCATGAACCACCCATCTCCTTGTATGAATCTTTAATCAACTTTCTCTGTTCCAAACTTTAAGATTAAGTTTTGATGGGCCTCCTTCTGCGTCAGGCACATGGACTTGCAATTTGAATAACAACGGTATTGTCTAAGGACAGACTTTGCCTCTCTTAAACAACGGCAGAGACTGGCCAACTGCTCACAATTATCCATAAAATACACGATGACTCGGCTTGGCTAAACTTTAGCCAAGCTTCTCTCCTCTGAACTTCAGCTTTTGCCCAAACTTGAGCAAGCGCTAAGATTCAAACTTTTCTGTCTCCCTTAAGAGCTCATTCTGAGAATCAGCTCACTATCAGAGAGAAACAATTGCTGTAAAACAGCCCCATCATGCTGTCTGCTCATCTATCCTCCTACCTGCCCCATCACACACACACACACACACAGAGTTCCTGCTGACCCTACTCATATTTCCATGTTAAACAAACTTCTTTTTCTGTTCTACTTCAGACATGTCAGGATCTGTGCTCAAAATACTTTCCCAATTGCAATCAGTTCCGTTCAATGGCTCAGTCAATTCTGACTCTCTGAGACCCTATTGTGTGCAGCACATCAGGCTTCACTGTCCATCACCAACTCCCAGAGCTTGCTTAAAATTCAAGCCCATCAAGATGGTGATGCCATCCAACCATCTCATCCTTTGACGTCCCCTTCTCCTCTGGCCTTCAATCTTTCCCTGCATCAGGGTCTTTTCCAAGGAGCCAGTCTTTGCCTCAGATGGCCAAAGTATTGGAGCTTCAGCATTAGTCCTTCCAATGAATATTCAGGACTGATTTCCTCTAGCATTGACTGCATTGATTTCCTTGCAATCCAAGGGACTCTCGAGAGTCTTCCCCAACACCACAGTTCAAAACCATCAGTTCTTCAGTGCTCAGCTTTCTTTATGGTCCAACTCTCCCATGCATACCTGATGACTGTTGGGAAAACTTAGCTTTGACATATGGACCTTTGTCGGTAAAGTAATGTCTCTTCCTTTTAATACACTGTCTAGGTGGATCATAGTTTTCTTCCAAGGAGTAAGCGTCTTTCCCTTTCATGGCAGCACTCACCATCTGCAGTGGTTTTGGAGCCCAAAGAAGAAAGCCTGACACTGGTTCCACTGTTTCCCCGTCTATGTCCCATGAAGTGATGGGACCAGATGCCATGATCTGCGTTTTCTGAATGTTGAGTTTTAAGCCAACTTTTTCACTCTCCTCTTTCACTTTCATGCAGAGCCTTTTTAGTTCCTCTTCACTTCCTGCCATAAGGGTGGTGTCATCTGCATATCTGAGGTTATTGATATTTCTCCCGGCAATCTTGAGTCCAGCGTGTGCTTCTTCCAGCCCAGCGTTTCTCATGTTGTACACTGCATAGAAGATAAATGAGTCGGGGCACAATATACGGCCTTGACATACTCCTTTTCCTATTTGGAACCAGGCTGTTGTTCCATGTCCACCTCTAACTGTTTCTTCCTGAAATGCATACAAGTTTCTCAAGAGGCAGGTCAGGTGGTCTGGTATTCCCGTCTCTTCCAGAATTTTCCACAGTTTATTGTGGTCCACACAGTAAAAGGCTTCGGCATAGTCAATAAAGCAGAAATAGATGTTTTTTCTGAACTCTCTTGCTGTTTGGATGATCCAAGAAAAGACCAATACGTAGAAAACTGTAAAGCACTGATGAAAGAAATCAAAGATCACACAGATAGATGGAGAAATATACCATGTTCATGGATCAGAATGATCAATATAGTGAAAATGAGTACACAGCACAAAGCAATCTATAGATTCAATGCAATCCCTATCAAGCTACCAATGGTATTTTTCACAGAACTAGAACAAATAGCTTCACAGTTTGTATGGAAATACAGAAAACCTGGAATAGCCCAAAGCAACCTTGCCAAAGAAGAATGGAACTGGAGGAATCAACCTACCTGACTTCAGGCTCTATTACAAAGCTACAGTCATCAAAACAGTATAAACTGGCTCATAGAAAAAGCAAAGGAATTACAGAAAAACATCTACTTCTGCTTCATTGACTACACTAAACCTTTGACTGTGTGGCTCACAGCAAACTGGAAAATTCTTCAAGAGATGGGAATACCAGTTCACCTTACCTGCCTCCTGAGAAACCTCTATGCAGGTCAAGAAGCAACAGTTAAAACTGAACATGGAATAACAAACTGGTTCCAAATTGGGGAAGAATTATGTCAAGGCTGTATATTGTCACCCTGCTTGTTTAACTTATATGCAGCATACATCATGCAAAAAGCCAGGCTGGATGAATCACAAGCTGGAATCAAGATTGTCAGGAGACATACCAACAACCTTAGATGTGCAGATGAAACCACTCTAATGGCAGAAAGTGAAGAGGAACTAAAGAGCCTCATGATGAAGGTGAAAGGGGAGAGTCAAAAGGCTGGCTTAAAACTCAACATTCAAAAAACTAAGATCATGGCATCTGGTCCCATCACTTCATGGCAAATAGAGGAGAAAAAGTGGAAACAGTGACAGATTTTCTTTTCTTGGGCTCTAAAATCACTACAGACAGTGACTGCAGCCATGAAATTAAAAGATGCTGCTCCTTGGAAGAAAAGTTATGACAAACCTAGACAATGAATTAAAAGCAGAGACATCAGTTGCCAACAAAGATTCATATAGTTAAAGCTATGGTTTTTCCAGTAGCTATGTATGGATCTGAGAGTTGGACCATAAAGAATACTGAGCACTGAAGAATGGATGCTTTCAAGTTGTGGAGATGGAGAAGATTCTTGAGACTCCCTTGGACAGCAAGGAGATCAAACCAGTCAATTCTAAAGGAAATGAACACTGAATATTCATTGGAAGGAATGATGCTGAAGTTGAAGCTGCGATACTTTGGCCACCTGATGCGAAGAACTGACTCATTAGCAAAAAGTCTCATGCTGGGAAAGATTGAAGGCAAGAGGACAAGGGGACAATAGAGGATGAGATGATCAGATGGCATTACCGACTCAATGGACATGAGTTTGAGCAAAATTAGGGAAATAGTGAAGGACAGGGAAGCCTGGTGAATTGCAGTCCACGAGGTCACAAAGACTCAGACACAACTTAAGTGACTGAACAACAAACATATTAAGTCCATAGGGAAGGGATGGGTCCTTTAATAAATGGTACTAGGACAACTGAAAAAAACAAAAAAAAAAAAAAACAAAAAAAAAAAACAGTATGATACTGGCACAGAGGCAGAAATACAGATCAAGGGAACAAAATAGAAAGCCCAGAGATAAATCCACGCGCCTATGGACACCTTATATTTGACAAAGGAGGCAAGAATAGACAATGGAGAAAAGACAACCTCTTTAAGAAGAGGTGCTGGGAAAAATGGTCAACCACTAGTAAAAGAATGAAACTAGAACACTGTCTAACACCATACACAAAATAAATTCAAAATGGATTAAAGATCGAAACTTAAGACCAGAAACTATAAAACTCCTAGAGGCAAACATAGGCAAAACACACTCTGACATAAATCACAGCAGGATACTCTATGACCCACCTCTCAGAGTAATGGAAATAAATGAACAGGACCAAATTGTATAGCAAAATAGCACAAGTAAATGAATAGGGCCAAATTAAATTCAAAAGCTTTTGCACAACAAAGGAAAGTATAAGCAAGGTGAAAAGACAGCCTTCAGAATGGGAGGAAGTAAGAGCAAACAAAGCAGCTGACGAAGAAATAATCTCAAAAATATAAAAGCTGCTCCCACAGCTCAATTGCAGACCAAGAAATGACCAATTCAAAAAACGGGCCGATGAACTAAACAGACATTTCTCCAAAGAAGTCATACAGATGGCTAACAAACACATGAAGAAATGCTCAACATCACTTATTATCAGAGAAATGCAAATCCAGACGACCTTGAGGTACCCTTTCACGCTGGTCAGAATGGCTGTTACCCAAAAGTCTACAAACAATAAATGCTGGAGAGGGTGTGGAAAAAAGGGAACCCTCTCACTTTGTTGGTGGGAATGCAATCGAGTACAGTCACTACGGAGAATAGTGTGGAGACTCCTTAAAAAACTGAAAATAGAACTGCCATATGACCCAGGAATCCCACTGCTGGGCATGCACACAGAGGACATCAGAATTGAAAGAGTCACGGGTACCCCAATGTTCATCGCAGCACTGTTAATAATAGCCAGGACACGGAAGCAACCTAGAAGTCCATCAGCTGACTAAAGGATAAGAAAGCTGGTGTACATATACACAATGGAATGTAACTCATCCATTACAAAGAATACGTTTGAATCAGTTCGAAAGAGGTGGATGAAACGGGAGCCTATTATACTGAGTGAAGGACGTCAGAAAGAAACACGCCAATACAGTACACAAACACATATATATGGAATTTAGAAAGATGGCAATGATGACCCTATATGCGAGAGAGCAAAAGAGACACAGATGTATAGAAGAGTCTTTTGGACTCCGTGGGAGAAAGCGAGGGTAGGATGATTTGAGAGAAGAGCATTGAAACATGTATATTATTCTATGTGAACCAGATCACCAGTCCAGGTTTGATGCATGAGACTAGGTGCTCAGGGCTGGTGCACTGGGATGACCCTGAGGCATGGGATGGGGAGGGAGGTGGGAGGGGGGATTCAGGATGGGGAACCCATGGACACCCAGGGCTGATTCATGTCAATGTATGGCAAAAACCACTACAATATTGCAAAGTAATTAGCCTCAAATCAAAATAAATGAATTTAGAAAAAAAGAACTCAAAAAAAGAAAAAACGGAAAGAAAGGACAGCACACCCAGGGGGTCTTTCACTTTTATTGATTTTAAATCACATTCAGTGACTGACTGTGAATCATCACTGGGGTCTCCCAGGAGTTAGAGTGCCAGAAAGATGTAATTAGGGAGCTGCAGTCCAGATAAAAGATAACATATCGTTGAGTTAAAATCTGAACTCAACTCGTTTGATGCCTATGGTGAAACTCTGTGTTTTAGTTGTTTCTAAAAAGCTTTCTGAAGACACGCAGGATTCTTATGGTCAGAGACTGCCTTATGTATCTCCATAATTGTTTGACTATTCCTTGGACCTTTTAAAACATTTCAAAATGAAAGTTCACACCAACTTATATATCTCGTACTCTTCCTTTTAAACCATGATAAACTTGTAGAATTTGGACTAACAAAAGACTTTATTGGGGAAGAATGTTTTAGGAGTGTAGTTATTTTGAAATCCTAGGGTATGGTGATCATTAAAAGACCAGCTTTTACTCAGTCTTTTGTTAGTTCTTATGTAAAAATTCACTGTACAGACTTCCATGACTGTCCAGTGGTTAGGACTCTGTGCTTTCCCTAGAAGGGCACGGGTTCAATCGCTGTTCAGGGAACCATGCTTCCACAACCTGCATATTGCCCCCCGGGGGGAAAGAAAAATTCTCTGTGAGTGGTGATCCTGTTTGTAACGTGCACTGGGATTGGGCCACCATCACTGCTCTTCCTTTGGGAATACATTGCTCCCAAAATTTTCTTAGCAAAAAGGTGTCCTAGTCATTATTTGATTTGTTCCCTCCACACATTATTGTACTCCCTGGGAGTGCTATTTGTGGGTTTTAGGTGTATCAGCACTTCGTGCCTTCTGAGCACCTTTAGCTGACAGCATAGGTGAGTGATGCAACAATCCCTTTTATGAGGTAGGTGGCCAGGAGGTGATTCCTGCCTACCTTTCTCGGGGGGACTTTCACATTCACCACCCTTATGTGACAACCTCTTCCTTTCTGGGTCTGGCAATCTAGACCCTAATGTCATTCCACACCCCAAACAAAGGCTGTAACACCATACCACTACTCCTTGCCCTTGAAATCAAATGTTAATCAGGGTTATCCATCTTCAGTGCAGACTCCTGACCCAATCCAGACCACTACTCTCTGGCTAACTGGGGACCCGAGGGTCTGTTCCCCAATCTCTCGGGACCCCATATCCCTCCCATCTCCAGTGCCCACCTCTTCTCTTCTTTCCCTCCCTTCCATGAGAAAATTCACACACACGCAAATATCTTTTCCCCATTTGATGTTTATTGTAATTGCAGCCATCAGTTTACTATGTTAGTGTGAGAGTCTTTCCTTGGTTGGCCATTTCTACGAAAGCAGACCTCTGGAGGCACAGTTCTACACTGTCTGACCTTTTCGAGTCAGTTACTGGCTGCCCAGCTTGTACTTCTCCAGGCTCTCTTATTCTGGGGCGGCTGAGCTTATCTTCTCTTTGGATTCTGCCTCCTTCTTTGATCCCGCCTCATATTTTGGTACCTTTTACGGCTTTGATTCAGTTTCTTACGTGCACAGGAACGGAGAAAACAGTTGGGTTTTCTGGTTGTCTTCACCTTCTTCGACTGAGTGGCATATGGTCGGATTTTCTTTCTCAAGGTTCCTTGAAGAGGTCTTCTGACCCTCATGGTCATATTTCGTGCCTGGAAAGACAAGACAAGGGTATGAGACTTTAGGAAAGAAAAAAGCGGAGTTGGAAGGGAGATTTAATGAAAAGGGATGTGGGCTCATGAGGGCTTTTGTGCCAGGCAAGGGTGGGTAGAGGTTTGGGGCAGCCAAGTCAATGGAGAACATGGGGAGCTTAGTTGGAATCATCTTACTTTCACACTGCCTCGGTACCTCCGTTGACAAAGGGTCTTCTTTTGTCCATTCATCCTTGAGGCAAACCGCCTTGTAACTCTTCTTGACTGCCGTGGGTTCCTGATTCCCTTAGTCAGGATGATGCCAAGAAGTGGCCTAACCTAGAATCTCTGCCTCTGGTCTCCCTATTTATACCCTTTCAGGACAATGAGGAGCCACACCCTTCAATCTGATTGGTCAGTTAGGCACCACCCCAGCCAATAGCATCTTGGGGGGCTTAGACATCACAATGTACCACTGTGCCCATCAACATGGGCTAGTGGATGCTGAGGGAGGCCATTTTATAACTTCTCCACTGATGACACCTCTGTGTGTCTGATTCTGGGCAGTGGTGATTCAGGGCCATGGTGTTTCTCCTCATGACCTTCAAACTTCCTTTCAGTTCCCTTTATCCTTTGACTTATATGTGCCACTTCAACACTCCTGCCTCCTTCATCCCTCTGAAAACATCTGCCAAACCCTTTCTGTCCCACTTCAGCCTTTCAGAGTAATCACTTCATCTCTAGCCCACCTTCTGCCTGTTGGGGGTTCCTGAGGGGCTTAAGGAACTTAAGAGCAAGCACTTAAGGTGGCAAAGGGTAATTAAGAACAGGTTGGGTGTTTGATCTCCTGTCATGAGCTTTAACGACCCCCAGACTTGGTGAATGCTCAGTCTGTTGCCCAAAGTTTAATACACAGTCTCCCTCAGAGTACACATCAGAACAAAGACACTTCTACATGTCTCCTCCACTAAATTTTGTTGGGACACTTCAACTCTCATATTCAGCAAGGAAACTCAACTTGCTCCATCTATCAGAAATACATTCCTGATTATTATTATTATTTTTTTTTTTAAGGAAAGTGCTCAAAGTCAAAATCACTTCACCACTTTTCCACTGAGTCTTGACTAAATCATTTCCCCAGTCATCCCTCCTTGTCAGTTATCAGTAGGTAGGGCCCATTGCAGGCCTGACCAAGAGCTGAGCAGGACAAGTACCTGCAGGTAGCTCAGTGATGGTTGCTTGTGGGTGGGGTCCATGAGGCACTGACCAATGGAAGAGCAAGCCCTGTTGCCTAGTAACAGGATGCAGAGTAATAAGGCACAGCAATGGCTACCTGCGAAGGGCTGTGCTCTGTTACATAAGGACACTTTGGGTCCAGTGTGCTGGAATCTTTTTGATTGACTCATTTCCGACCTCAGATTTGATTTCACATAATTAGTTAACTTTTGCATATCATACTTTTCATTATATTCCCAGGCCTAGCTGTCACCAGTGCTGTCACCTCTATGCCTCTCCAACAGCTGCCACTTGATCACATGCTCAGCATATAGTATAAATAGTTCAAAGCCCACAAGATTGTGAAGTCCAGCCCACCCTGAAAACTCCTTTGACAAACCTTAAATTCACAGTGATTCTTCTACTCTTTGCAGTGTAACAGAGCAGGATGAGAACAGCCCTTAACAGGAAGCCATTGGTGTGCTTCATTTCAAGCCATCCTGTCCCTAGGCAACAGGTGCTGTTCAAACATTGCTTGGTGCCTCAGAGGGCCCCATTCACAAGCAGCCAACTGTCAATGAGTGACCATTAGTTGTCCTGCTTAGCTGTTGGTCAGCACCACAGTGGGCCCTGCCCACAGGTTACTTACTATCAATGAGGGGGCCATAGGGAAAGTGATTAAGTCAAGGGTGGTGTGGCGGTCATCAGGAGGAGACTGAGATAAGAGGCAGATTCAGGCCTCATTCTGGAGGCCCTGGAGCTCACGCAGATTTGGGCCAGTGGGTGAGCTGGAGGGCCCAGGGAATACACTGGGGACTAGATATTGTAGCCCTCCATAGCCTCACTAAGGCCCTCCACTAGCCTTGGCCAAAGCCTTGAGGAGCAGTGTACCTCTCCCGCATCCCTGTCGCTGCGACCTACTAGCAGTGGTTTTCTATCTGGGTCTCAGACTGTGAGAACTGGTCTCCCCATATGGATGCCCTGAGGACGGAAACTGAGGACCTATTATGTTGGATGCCTGTCTCCGTCAGGGATGACGGCTGGGCAGAGTGTGGGAACCTGGCACTGAAGGAGCTGCTGGCTGAGATCTGCTTCCCCTTAACCAGCACTGGGACATTGCAGGGTGAAAGCTGTGCCTTGAGATTGCCCTTTCTTGTCAGGACAGAGAATAACATTCATCTAGTACAGGTTTATAGGAACCTCATTACCTGACCATGACCTAACCTTAAGCACAAAGCGTATGACACCAAGAAGTCTGCAGCAACTTACCACCACTCTCCCTAACATTTAATTGTACATGCACTTACTGAAAAGTTTTACTAACTTTGGGGTCTTAGGGCATGAACCACCCATCTCCTTGTATGAATCTTTAATCAACTTTCTCTGTTCCAAACTTTAAGGTTAAGTTTTGATGGGCCTCCTTCTGCGTCAGGCACATGGACTTGCAATTTGAATAACAACGGTATTGTCTAAGGACAGACTTTGCCTCTCTTAAACAACGGCAGAGACTGGCCAACTGCTCACAATTATCCATAAAATACACGATGACTCGGCTTGGCTAAACTTTAGCCAAGCTTCTCTCCTCTGAACTTCAGCTTTCGCCCAAACTTGAGCAAGCGCTAAGATTCAAAGTTTTCTGTCTCCCTTAACAGCTCATTCTGAGAATCAGCTCACTATCAGAGAGAAACAATTGCTGTAAAACAGCCCCATCATGTTGTCTGCTCATCCATCCTCCTACCTGCCCCATCACACACACACACACACACACACACACACACACACACACACACACACACAGAGTTCCTGCTGAACCTAGTCATATTTCCACTCCGGAGAATAGTGTGGAGACTCCTTAAAAAACTGAAAATAGAACTGCCGTATGACCCAGGAATCCCACTGCTGGGCATGCACACCGAGGACACCAGAATTGATAGAATCACGTGTGCCCCAATGTTCATTGCATCACTGTTAATAATAGCCAGGACATGGAAGCAACCTAGAAGTCCATCAGCTAACTAAAGGATAAGAAAGCTGGTGTATATATACACAATGGAATGTAACTCATCCATTACAAAGAATACGTTTGAATCAGTTCGAAAGAGGTGGATGAAACGGGAGCCTATTATACTGAGTGAAGGACGTCAGAAAGAAACACGCCAATACAGTACACAAACACATATATATGGAATTTAGAAAGATGGCAATGATGACCCTATATGCGAGAGAGCAAAAGAGACACAGATGTATAGAAGAGTCTTTTGGACTCCGTGGGAGAAGGCGAGGGTAGGATGATTTGAGAGAAGAGCATTGAAACATGTATATTATTCTATGTGAACCAGATCACCAGTCCAGGTTTGATGCATGAGACTAGGTGTTCAGGGCTGGTGCACTGGGATGACCCTGAGGCATGGGATGGGGAGGGAGGTGGGAGGGGGGATTCAGGATGGGGAACTCATGGACACCCAGGGCTGATTCATGTCAATGTATGGCAAAAACCACTACAATATTGCAACGTAATTAGCCTCAAATCAAAATAAATGAATTTAGAATAAATAACTCAAAAAAAGAAAACCGGAAAGAAAGAACAGCACACCCAGGGGGTCTTTCAATTTTATTGATTTCAAATCACATTCAGTGACTGACTGTGAATCATCAATGGGGTCTCCCAGGAGTTAGAGTGCCAGAAAGATTTAATTAGGGAGCTGCAGTCCAGATAAAAGATAACATATCGTTGAGTTAAAATATGAACTCAACTCGTTTGATGCCTATGGTGAAACTCTATGTTTTAGTTCTGTCTAAAAACCTTTCAGAGGACACGCAGGATTCTTATGGACAGAGAATGCCTTATGTATCTCCATAATTATTTGACTATTCCTTGGACCTTTTAAAACATTTCAAAATGAAAGTGAACACCAACTTAAATATCTCGTTCACTTCCTTTTAAACCATGATAAACTTGTAGAATTTGGACTAACAAAAGACTGTATTGGGGAAGAATGTTTTACGAGTGTAGTTATTTTGAAATCTTAGGGTATGGTGATAATTAAAAGACCAGCTTTTACTCAGTCTTATGTTAGTACTTATGTAAAAATTCACTGTACAGACTTCCATGACTGTCCAGTGTTTAGGACGCCGAGCTTTCCCTAGAAGGGCACGGGTTCAATCGCTGTTCAGGGAACCATGCTTCCACAACCTGCATAGTGCCCCCCGGGGGGAAAGAAAAATTCTCTGTGAGTGGTGATCCTGTTTGTTACGTGCACTTGGATTGGGCCACCACCACTGCTCTTCCTTTGGTAATACATTGCTCCCAAAATTTTCTTAGCAAAAAGGTGTCCTAATCATTATTTGGTTTGTTCCCTCCAAACATTATTGTACTCCCTGGGAGTGCTATTTTTGGGTTTTAGATGTATCAGCACTTCGTGCCTTCTGAGCACCTTTAGCCGACAGCATAGGCGAGTAATGCAACAATCCCTTTTATGAGGTAGGTGGCCAGGAGGTGATTTCTGCCTACCTTTCTCGGGGGGGACTTTCTCATTCACCACCCCTATGTGACAACCTCTTCCTTTCTGAGTCTGGCAATCTAGACCCTAATGTCATTCCACACCCCAAACAAAGGCTGTAACACCATACCACTACTCCTTGCCCTTGAAATCAAGTGTTAAGCAGGGTTATCCATCTTCAGTGCAGACTCCTGACCCAATCCAGACCTCTACTCTCTGGCTAACTGGGGACCCGAGGGTCTGTTCCCCAACCTCTCGGGACCCCATATCCCTCCCATCTCCAGTGCCCACCTCTTCTCTTCTTTCCCTCCCTTCCATCAGAAAATTCACACACACGCAAATATCTTTTCCCCATTTGATGTTTATTGTAATTGCAGCCATCAGTTTACTAAGTTAGTGTGATAGACTTTCCTTGGTTGGCCATTTCTACGAAAGCAGACCTCTGGAGGCACAGTTCTACACTGTCTGACCTTTTCGAGTCAGTTACTGGCTGCCCAGCTTGTACTTCTCCAGGGTCTCTTAATCTGGGGCAGCTATGCTTATCTTCTCTTTGGATTCTGCCTCCTTCTTTGATCCCGCCTCATATTTTGGTACCTTTTACGGCTTTGATTCAGTTTCTTACGTGCACAGGAACGGAGAAAACAGTTGGGTTTTCTGGTTGTCTTCACCTTCTTCGACTGAGTGGCATATGGTCGGATTTTCTTTCTCAACGTTCCTTGAACAGGTCTTCTGACCCTCATGGTCATATTTCGTGCCTTGGAAGACAAGACAAGGGTATGAGACTTTAGGAAAGAAAAAAGCGGAGTTGGAAGTGAGATTTCATGAAAAAGGGATGTGGGCTCATGAGGGCTTTTGTGCCAGGCAAGGGTGGGTAGAGGTTTGGGGCAGCAAAGTCAATGGAGAACATGGGGAGCTTAGGTGGAATCATCTTATTTCACACTGCCTCGGTACCTCCGTTGACAAAGGGTCTTCTTTTGTCCATTCATCCTTGAGGCAAACCGCCTTTTACTCTTCTTGACTGCCGTGGGTTCCTGATTCCCTTAGTCAGGATGATGCCAAGAAGTGGCCTAACCTAGAATCTCTGCCTCTGGTCTCCCTATTTATATCCTTTCAGGACAATGAGGAGCCACACCCTTCAATCTGATTGGTCAGTTAGGCACCACCCCAGCCAATAGCATCTTGGGGGGCTTAGACATCACAATGTACCACTGTGCCCATCAACATGGGCTAGTGGATGCTGAGGGAGGCCATTTTATAACTTCTCCACTGCTGACACCTCTGTGTGTCTGATTCTGGGGAATGGTGATTCAGGGCCATGGTGTTTCTCCTCATGACCTTCAAACTCCCTTTCAGTTCCCTTTATCCTTTGACTTATTTGTGGGACTTCAACACTCCTGCCTCCTTCATCCCTCTGTAAACATCTTCCAAACACTTTCTGTCCCACTTCAGCCTTTCAGAGTAATCACTTCATCTCTAGCCCACCTTCTGCCTGTTGGGGGTTCCTGAGGGGCTTAAGGAACTTAAGAGCAAGCACTTAAGGTGGAAAAGGGTAATTAAGAACAAGTTGGGTGTTTGATCTCCTGTGATGAGCTTTAACCACCCCCAGACTTGGTGAATGCTCAGTCTGTTGCCCAAAGTTTAATACACAGTCTCCCTCAGAGGACACATCAGAACAAAGACACTTCTACATCTCTCATCCTCTAAATTTTGTTGGGACACTTCAACACTCATATTGAGCCAGGAAACTCAACTTGCCCCATCTATCAGAAATTCATTCCTGATTATTATTATTATTATTATTATTAATTTTTTTAAGGAAAGTGCTCAAAGTCAAAATCAGTTCACCACTCCAGCACTGAGTCTTGACTAAATCATTTCCCCAGTCATACCTACTTGTCAGTTATCAGAAGGTAGGGCCCATTGCAGGCCTGACCAATAGCTGAGCAGGACAAGTACCTGCAGGTAGCTCAGTGATAGTTGGTTGCTTGTGGGTGGGGCCAATGAGGCACTGACCAATGGCTGAGCAAGCTATGTTGCCTAGGAACAGGATGCAGAGTAATAAGGCACAGCAATGGCTACCTGCGAAGGGCTGTGCTCTGTTACATAAGGACACTTTGGGTCCAGTGTGCTGGAATCTTTTTGATTGACTCATTTCCGACCTCAGATTTGATTTCACATAATTAGTTAACTTTTGCATATCATACTTTTCATTATATTCCCAGGCATAGCTGTCACCAGTGCTATCATCTCTATGCCTCTCCGACAGCTGCCACTTGATCACATGCTCAGCATATAGTATAAATAGTTCAAAGCCAACAAGAATGTGAAGTCCAGCCCACCCTGAAAACTTTGACAAACCTTAAATTCACAGTGATTCTTCTACTCTTTGCAGTGTAACAGAGCAGGATGAGCACAGCCCTTAACAGGAAGCCATTGGTGTGCTTCATTTCAAGCCATCCTGTCCCTAGGCAACAGGTGCTGTTCAAACATTGCTAGGTGCCTCAGAGGGCCCCATTCACAAGCAGCCAACTGTCAATGAGTGACCATTAGTTGTCCTGCTTAGCTGTTGGTCAGCACCACAGTGGGCCCTGCCCACAGGTTACTTACTATCAATGAGGGGGCCATAGGGAAAGTGATTAAGTCAAGGGTGGTGTGGCGGTCATCAGGAGGAGACTGAGATAAGAGGCAGATTCAGGCCTCATTCTGGAGGCCCTGGAGCTCACGCAGACTTGGGCCATTGGGCGAGCTGGAGGGCCCAGGGAATACACTGGGGACTAGATGTTGTAGCCCTCCATAGCCCTCACTACGGCCCTCCACTAGCCTTGGCCAAAGCCTTGAGGAGCAGTGTACCTCTCCCGCATCCCTGTCGCTGCGACCTACTAGCAGTGGTTTTCTTTCTGGGTCTCTGTCTGTGAGAACTGGTCTCCCCCTATGGGTGCCCTGAGGACGGACACTGAGGACCTATTATGTTGGATGCCTGTCTCCGTCAGGGGTGACGGCTGGGCAGAGTGTGGGAACCTGGCACTGAAGGAGCTGCTGGCTGATATCTGCTTCCTCTTAACCAGCACTGGGACATTGCAGGGTGAAAGCTGTGCCTTGAGACTGCCCTTTCTTGTCAGGACAGAAAATAACATTCATCTAGTAGATGTTTATAGGAACATCATTACCTGACTATGACCTAACCTTAAGCACAAAGGATATGACACCAAGAAGTCTGCAGCAACTTACCACCACTCTCCCTAACATTTAATTTTACATGCACTTACTGAAAACTTTTACTAACTTTGGGGTCTTAGGGTATGAACCACCCATCTCCTTGTATGAATCTTTAATCAACCTTTCTCTGTTCCAAACTTTAAGGTTAAGTTTTGATGGGCCTCCTTCTGCGTCAGGCACATGGACTTGCAATTTGAATAACAACGGTATTGTCTAAGGACAGACTTTGCCTCTCTTAAACAACGGCAGAGACTGGCCAAGTGCTCACAATTATCCATAAAATACACGCTGACTCGGCTTGGCTAAACTTTAGCCAAGCTTCTCTCCTCTGAACTTCAGCTTTCGCCCAAACTTGAGCAAGCGCTAAGATTCAAACTTTTCTGTCTCCCTTAACAGCTCATTCTGAGAATCAGCTCACTATCAGAGAGAAACAATTGTTGTAAAACAGCCCCATCATGCTGTCTGCTCATCCATCCCCCTACTGGCCCCATCACACAGACACACACACACACACACACACACACACACACACACAGAGTTCCTGCTGACCCTACTCATACTTCCATGTTAAAGAAACTTCTTTTTCTGTTCTACTTTCAGACATGTCAGGATCTGTGCTCAAAACACTTTCCCAAATGCAATCAGTTCCGTTCAATGGCTCAGTCAATTCTGACTCTCTGAGACCCTATTGTCTGCAGCACATCAGGCTTCACTGTCCATCACCAACTCCCAGAGCTTGCTTAAAATTCAAGCCCATCAAGAGGGTGATGCCATCCAACCATCTCATCCTTTGTCGTCCCCTTCTCCTCTGGCCTTCAATCTTTCCCTGCCTCAGGGTCTTTTCCAATGAGTCAGTCTTTGTCTCAGATGGCCAAAGTATTAGAGTTTCAGCATTACCCCTTCCAATGAATATTCAGGACTGATTTCCTCTAGCATTGACTGCATTGATTTCCTTGCAATCCAAAGGACTCTCGAGAGTCTTTCCCAAAACCACAGTTCAAAACCATCAGTTCTTCAGTGCTCAGCTTTCTTTATGGTCCAGCTCTCCCATGCATACATGATGACTGTTGGGAAAACTTAGCTTTGACATATGGACCTTTGTTGGTAAAGTAATGTCTCTTCCTTTAATACACTGTCTAGGTGGGTCATAGCTTTTCTTCCAAGGAGTAAGCGTCTTTCCCTTTCATGGCTGCAGTCACCATCTGCAGTGGTTTTGGAGCCCCAAAAAGAAAGCCTGACACTGGATCAACTGTTTCCCCATCTATTTCCCATGAAGTGTTGGGACCAGATGCCATGATCTGCGTTTTATGAATGTTGAGTTTTAAGCCAACATTTTCTCTCTCCTCTTTCACTTTCATCCAGAGCCCTTTTATTTCCTCTTCACTTTCTGCCATAAGGGTGGTGTCATCTGCATATCTGAGGTTATTGATATTTCTCCTGGCAATCTTGAGTCCAGCATGTGCTTCTTCCAGCCCAGCGTTTCTCATGTTGTACACTGCATAGAGTTTAAGTGAGTTGGGGCACAATATACAGCCTTGACATACTCCTTTTCCTATTTGGAACCAGGCTGTTGTTCCATGTCCACCTCTAACTGTTGCTTCCACACCTGCATACAAGTTTCTCAAGAGGCAGGTCAGGTGGTCTGTTATTCCTGTCTCTTCCAGTATTTTCCACAGTTTATTGTGGTCCACACAGTCAAAGGCTTCGTCATAGTCAATAAAGCAGAAATAGATGTTTTTTCTGAACTCTCTTGCTGTTTGGATGATCCAAGAAAAGACCAATACATAGAAAACTGTAAAGCACTGAAGAAAGAAATCAAAGATCACACAGATAGATGGAGAAATATACCATGTTCATGGATCAGAATGATCAATATAGTGAAAATGAGTACACAACACAAAGCAATCTATTAATTCAATGCAATCCCTATCAAGCTACCAATGGTATTTTTCACAGAACTAGAACAAATAGCTTCACAGTTTGTATGGAAATACAGAAAACCTGGAATAGCCCAAAGCAACCTTGCCAAAGAAGAATGGAACTGGAGGAAACAACCTACCTGACTTCAGGCTCTACTACAATGCTACCGTCATCAAAACAATATGGTACTGGTACAGAGGCAGAAATACAGTTCAAGGGAACAAAATTGAAAGCCCAGCGATAAATCCACGCACCTATGGACACTTTATATTTGAGAAAGGAGGCAAGAATATACAATGGAGAAAAGACAACCTCTTTAAGAAGAGGTGCTGGGAAAAATGGTCAACCACTTGTAAAAGAATGAAACTAGAACACTGTCTTACACCATACAGAGAAGAACTTCAAAATGGATTAAAGATCGAAACATAAGAGCAGAAACTATAAAACTCCTAGAGGCAAACATAGCCAAAACACTCTCTGACATAAATCACAGCAGGATACTCTATGACCCACCTCCCAGATTAATGGATATAAATGAACAGGACCAAATTATATAGCAAAATAGCCCAAGTAAATGAATAGGGCCAAATTAAATTCAAAAGCTTTTGCACAACAAAGGAAAGTATAAGCAAGGTGAAAATACGGCCTTCAGAATGGGAGGAAGTAAGAGCAAACAAAGCATCTGACAAAGACATAATCTAAAAAAATTAAAAGTTGCTCCCACAGCTCAATTGCAGACCAAGGAATGACCAATTCAAAAAACGGGCCGACGAACTAAACAGACATTTCTCCCAAGAAGACATACAGATGGCGAACAAACACATGAAGAGATGCTCATCATCACTCATTATCAGAGAAATGCAAATCCAGACGACCTTGAGGTACCCTCTCACGCTGGTCAGAATGGCTGTTACCCAAAAGTCTACAAACAATAAATGCTGGAGAGGGTGTGGAGAAAAGGGAACCCTCTCACGTTGTTGGTGGGAATGCAATTGAGTACAGCCACTACCGAGAATAGTGTGGAGACTCCGTAAAAAACTGAAGATAGAACTGCCATATGACCCAGGAATCCCACTGCTGGGCATGCACACCGAGGACACCAGCATTGAAAGAATCACGTGTACCCCAAATTTCAGCGCAGCACTGTTAATAATATCCAGGACATGTAAGCAACCTAGAAGTCCATCAGCTGACTAAAGGATAAGAAAGCTGGTGTACATATACACTATGGAATGTAACTCATTCATTACAAAGAATACGTTTGAATCACTTCGAAGGAGGTGGATGAAACTGGAGCCTCTTATACAGAGTGAAGGACGTCAAAAAGAAACACACCAATACAGTACACTAACACATATATATGGAATTTAGAAAGATGGCAAGGATGACCCTATATGCGAGAGAGCAAAAGAGACACAGATATATAGAAGAGTCTTTTGGACTCCGTGGGAGAAGGCGAGGGTAGGATGATTTGAGAGAAGAGCATTGAAACATGTATATTATTCTATGAGAACCAGATCACCAGTCCAGGTTTGATGCATGAGACTAGGTGCTCAGGGCTGGTGCACTGGGATGACCCTGAGGCATGGGATGGGGAGGGAGGTGGGAGGGGGGATTCAGGATGGGAAACCCATGGACACCCATGGCTGATTCATGTCAATGTATGGCAAAAAGCACTACAATATTGCAACGTAATTAGCCTCAAATCAAAATAAATAAATTTAGAAAAAAGAACTCAAAAAAGAAAAACGGAAAGAAAGGACAGCACACCCAGGGGGTCTTTCACTTTTATTGATTTTAAATCACATTCAGTGACTGACTGTGAATCATCACTGGGGTCTCCCAGGAGTTAGAGTGCCAGAAAGATTTAATTAGGGAGCTGCAGTCCAGATAAAAGATAACATATCGTTGAGTTAAAATCTGAACTCAACTCGTTTGATGCCTATGGTGAAACTCTGTTTTAGTTCTGTCTAAAAAGCTTTCTGAAGACACGCAGGATTCTTATGGTCAGAGACTGCCTGATGTATCTCCATAATTGTTTGACTATTCCTTGGACCTTTTAAAACATTTCAAAATGAAAGTTAACACAAACTTAAATATCTCGTACTCTTCCTTTTAAACCATGATAAACTTGTAGAATTTGGACTAACAAAAGACTTTATTGGGGAAGAATGTTTTACGAGTTTAGTTATTTTGAAATCTTAGGGTATGGTGATAATTAAAAGACCAGCTTTTACTCAGTCTTATGTTAGTACTTATGTAAAATTTCACTGTACAGACTTCCATGACTGCCCAGTGCTTAGGACTCCGTGCTTTCCCTAAAAGGGCACGGGTTCAATGGAGGCTGAACAACACGCTGCTGAATAACCAACAAATCACAGAAAAAATCAAAAAAGAAATCAAAATTTGCATAGAAACGAATGAAAATGAAAACACAACAACCCAAAACCTGTGGGACACGGTAAAAGCAGTCCTAAGGGGAAAGTTCATAGCAATACAGGCACACCTCAAGAAACAAGAAAAAAGTCAAATAAATAACCTAACTCTACACCTAAAGCAACTAGAAAAGGAAGAAAGGAAGAACCCCAGGGTTCGTAGAAGGAAAGAAATCTTAAAAATTAGAGCAGAAATAAATGCAAAAGAAACAAAAGAGACCATAGCAAAAATCAACAAAACCAAAAGCTGGTTCTTTGAAAGGATAAATAAAATTGACAAACCATTAGCCAGACTCATCAAGAAACAAAAGGAGAAAAATCAAATCAATAAAATTAGAAATGAAAATGGAGAGATCACAACAGACAACACAGAAATACAAAGGATCATAAGAGAGTACTATCAACAATTATATGCCAATAAAATGGACAACGAGGAAGAAATGGACAAATTCTTAGAAAAGTACAACTTTCCAAAACTCGATCAGGAAGAAATAGAAAAGCATAACAGACCCATCACAAGCACGGAGATTGAAACTGTAATAAAAAATCTTCCAGCAAACAAAAGCCCAGGTCCAGACGGCTTCACAGCTGAATTCTACCAAAAATTTAGAGAAGAGCTAGCACCTATCCTGCTCAAACTCTTCCAGAAAATTGCAGAGGATGGTAAACTTCCAAACTCATTCTATGAGGCCACCATCACCCTAATACCAAAACCTGACAAAGATCCCACAAAAAAAGAAAACTACAGGCCAATATCACTGATGAACATAGATGCAAAAATCCTTAACAAAATTCTAGCAATCAGAATCCAACAACACATTAAAAAGATCATACACCATGACCAAGTGGGCTTTATCCCAGGGATGCAAGGATTCTTCAATATCCGCAAATCAATCAATGTAATACACCACATTAACAAATTGAAAAATAAAAACCATATGATTATCTCAATAGATGCAGAGAAAGCCTTTGACAAAATTCAACATCCATTTATGATCAAAACTCTCCAGAAAGCAGGAATAGAAGGAACATACCTCAACATAATAAAAGCTATATATGACAAACCCACAGCAAACATTATCCTCAATGGTGAAAAATTGAAAGCATTTCCTCTAAAGTCAGGAACAAGACAAGGGTGCCCACTTTCACCATTACTATTCAACATAGTTTTGGAAGTTTTGGCCACAGCAATCAGAACAGAAAAAGAAATAAAAGGAATCCAAATTGGAAAAGAAGAAGTAAAGCTCTCACTGTTTGCAGATGACATGATCCTCTACATAGAAAACCCTAAAGACTCCACCAGAAAATTACTAGAACTAATCAATGACTATAGTAAAGTTGCAGGATATAAAATCAACACACAGAAATCCCTTGCATTCCTATACACTAATAATGAGCAAACAGAAAAAGAAATTAAGGAAACAATTCCATTCACCATTGCAACGGAAAGAATAAAATACTTAGGAATATATCTACCTAAAGAATCTAAAGACCTATATATAGAAAACTATAAAACACTAGTGAAAGAAATCAAAGAGGACACTAACAGATGGAGAAATATACCATGTTCATGGATTGGAAGAATCAATGTAGTGAAAATGAGTATACTACCCAAAGCAATCTATAGATTCAATGCAATCCCTATCAAGCTACCAACAGCATTCTTCACAGAGCTAGAACAAATAATTTCACAATTTGTATGGAAAAACAAAAAACCTCGAATAGCCAAAGCGATCTTGAGAAAGAAGAATGGAACTGGAGGAATCAACCTACCTGACTTCAGGCTCTACTACAAAGCCACAGTTATCAAGACAGTATGGTACTGGCACAAAGACAGAAATATAGATCAAGGGAACAAAATAGAAAGCCCAGAGATAAATCCACGCACATATGGACACCTTATCTTCGACAAAGGAGGCAAGAATATACAATGGATTAAAGACAATCTCTTTAACAAGTGGTGCTGGGAACTCTGGTCAACCACTTGTAAAAGAATGAAACTAGAACACTTTCTAACACCATACACAAAAATAAACTCAAAATGGATTAAAGATCTAAACGTAAGACCAGAAACTATAAAACTCCTAGAGGAGAACCTAGGCAAAACACTCTCTGACATACATCACAGCAGGATCCTCTATGACCCACCTCCCAGAATATTGGAAATAAAAGCAAAAATAAACAAATGGGACCTAATTAACCTTAAAAGCTTCTGCACATCAAAGGAAACTATTAGCAAGGTGAAAAGACAGCCTTCAGAATGGGAGAAGATAATAGCAAATGAAGCAACTGACAAACAACTAATCTCGAGAATATACAAGCAACTCCTACAGCTCAACTCCAGAAAAATAAATGACCCAATCAAAAAATGGGCCAAAGAACTAAATAGACATTTCTCCAAAGAAGACATACAGATGGCTAACAAACACATGAAAAGATGCTCAACATCTCTCATTATCAGAGAAATGCAAATCAAAACCACTATGAGGTACCATTTCACACCAGTCAGAATGGCTGCGATCCAAAAGTCTACAAGTAATAAATGCTGGAGAGGGTGTGGAGAAAAGGGAACCCTCTTCCACTGTTGGTGGGAATGCAAACTAGTACAGCCACTATGGAGAACAGTGTGGAGATTCCTTAAAAAACTGGAAATAGACATGCCTTATGATCCAGCAATCCCACTGCTGGGCATACACACTGAGAAAACCAGAAGGGAAAGAGACACGTGTACCCCAATGTTCATCGCAGCACTGTTTATAATAGCCAGGACATGGAAGCAACCTAGATGTCCATCAGCAGATGAATGGATAAGAAAGCTGTGGTACATATACACAATGGAGTATTACTCAGCCATTAAAAAGAATACATTTGAATCAGTTCTAATGAGGTGGATGAAACTGGAGCCTATTATACAGAGTGAAGTAAGCCAGAAAGAAAAACACCAATACAGTATACTAACGCATATATATGGAATTTAGAAAGATGGTAACAATAACCCTGTGTACGAGACAGCAAAAGAGACACTGATGTATAGAACAGTCTTATGGACTCTGTGGGAGAGGGAGAGGGTGGGAAGATTTGGGAGAATGGCATTGAAACATGTAAAATATCATGTATGAAATGAGTTGCCAGTCCAGGTTCGATGCACGATACTGGATGCTTGGGGCTGGTGCACTGGGACGACCCAGAGGGATGGAATGGGGAGGGAGGAGGGAGGAGGGTTCAATATGGGGAACACATCTATACCTGTGGCGGATTCATTTTGATATTTGGCAAATCTAATACAGTTATGTAAAGTTTAAAAATAAAATAAAATTAAAAAAAAACAACAAAAAAAATAAAAATAAAAGTAAGTTGAAATATCATCAAAAAAAAAAAAAAAAAAAAAAAAAAAGGGCACGGGTTCAATCGCTGTTCAGGGAACCATGCTTCCACAACCTGCATAGTGCCCCCCGGGGGGAAAGAAAAATTCTCTGTGAGTGGTGATCTTGTTTGTAACGTGCACTGGGATTGGGCCACCATCACTGCTCTTCCTTTGGGAATACATTGCTCCCAAAATTTTCTTAGCAAAAAGGTGTCCTAGTCATTATTTGGTTTTTTTTCCTCCAAACATTATTGTACTCCCTGGGAGTGCTAATTGTGGGTTTTAGGTGTATCAGCACTTCGTTCCTTCTGAGCACCTTTAGCCGACAGCATAGGCGAGTGATGCAACAATCCCTTTTATGAGGTAGGTGGCCAGGAGTTGATTCCTGCCTACCTTTCTCGGGGGGACTTTCACATTCACCACCCCTATGTGACAACCTCTTCCTTTCTGGGTCTGGCAATCTAGACCTTAATGTCATTCCACACCCCAAACAAAGGCTGTAACACCATACCACTACTCCTTGCCCTTGAAATCAAATGTTAATCAGGGTTATCCATCTTCAGTGCAGACTCCTGACCCAATCCAGACCACTACTCTCTGACTAACTGGGGACCAGAGGGTCTGTTCCCCAACCTCTCGGGACCCCATATCCCTCCCATCTCCAGTGCCCACCTCTTCTCTTCTTTCCCTACCTTCCACCAGAAAAGTCACACACCCGCAATTATCTTTTCCCCATTTGATGTTTATTGTAATTGCAGCCATCAGTTTACTATGTTAGTGTGAGAGTCTTTCCTTGGTTGGCCATTTCTACGAAAGCAGACTTCTGGAGGCACAATTCTACACTGTCTGACCTTTTCGAGTCAGTTACTGGCTGCCCAGCTTGTACTTCTCCAGGGTCTCTTATTCTGGGGCGGCTGAGCTTATCTTCTCTTTGGATTCTGCCTCCTTCTTTGATCCCGCCTCATATTTTGGCACCTTTTACGGCTTTGATTCAGTTTCTTACGTGCACAGGAACAGGGAAAACAGTTTGGTTTTCTGGTTGTCTTCACCTTCTTCGACTGAGTGGCATATGGTCGGATTTTCTTTCTCAAGGTTCCTTGAAGAGGTCTTCTGACCCTCATGGTCATATTTCGTGCCTGGAAAGACAAGACAAGGGTATGAGACTTTAGGAAAGAAAAAAGTGGAGTTGGAAGGGAGATTTCATGAAAAAGGGATGTGGGCTAATGAGGGCTTTTGTGCCAGGCAAGGGTGGGTAGAGGTTTGGGGCAGCAAAGTCAATGGAGAACATGGGGAGCTTAGTTGGAATCATCTTACTTTCACACTGCCTCGGTACCTCCATTGACAAAGGGTCTTCTTTTGTCCATTCATCCTTGAGGCAAACCGCCTTTTACTCTTCTTGACTGCCGTGGGTTCCTGATTCCCTTAGTCAGGATGATGCCAAGAAGTGGCCTAACCTAGAATCTCTGCCTCTGGTCTCCCTATTTATACCCTTTCAGGACAATGAGGAGCCACACCCTTCAATCTGATTGGTCAGTTAGGCACCACCCCAGCCAAGAACATCTTGGGGGGCTTAGACATCACAATGTACCACTGTGCCCATCAACATGGGCAAGTGGATGCTGAGGGAGGCCATTTTATAACTTCTCCACTGCTGACACCTCTGTGTGTCTGATTCTGGGGAATGGTGATTCAGGGCCATGGTGTTTCTCCTCATGACCTTCAAACTCCCTTTCAGTTCCCTTTATCCTTTGACTTATTTGTGGCACTTCAACACTCCTGCCTCCTTCATCCCTCTGTAAACATCTTCCAAACACTTTCTGTCCCACTTCAGCCTTTCAGAGTAATCACTTCATCTCTAGCCCACCTTCTGCCTGTTGGGGGTTCCTGAGGGGCTTAAGGAACTTAAGAGCAAGCACTTTAGGTGGA
The DNA here is from genome assembly GCF_029407905.1 of Bubalus kerabau. Taxonomy (NCBI): domain Eukaryota; kingdom Metazoa; phylum Chordata; class Mammalia; order Artiodactyla; family Bovidae; genus Bubalus; species Bubalus kerabau. Next base: position 36,694,213 of record NC_073647.1, on the reverse strand, counting down.
AAAGGGTAATTAAGAACAAGTTGGGTGTTTGATCTCCTGTGATGAGCTTTAACCACCCCCAGACTTGGTGAATGCTCAGTCTGTTGCCCAAAGTTTAATACACAGTCTCCCACAGAGGACACATCAGAACAAAGACACTTCTACATCTCTCATCCTCTAAATTTTGTTGGGACACTTCAACTCTCATATTGAGCCAGGAAACTCAACTTGCCCCATCTATCAGAAATTCATTCCTGATTATTATTATTATTATTATTAATTTTTTTAAGGAAAGTGCTCAAAGTCAAAATCAGTTCACCACTCTAGCACTGAGTCTTGACTAAATCATTTCCCCAGTCATACCTACTTGTCAGTTATCAGAAGGTAGGGCCCATTGCAGGCCTGACCAATAGCTGAGCAGGACAAGTACCTGCAGGTAGCTCAGTGATAGTTGGTTGCTTGTGGGTGGGGCCAATGAGGCACTGACCAATGGCTGAGCAAGCCCTGTTGCCTAGGAACAGGATGCAGAGTAATAAGGCACAGCAATGGCTACCTGCGAAGGGCTGTGCTCTGTTACATAAGGACACTTTGGGTCCAGTGTGCTGGAATCTTTTTGATTGACTCATTTCCGACCTCAGATTTGATTTCACATAATTAGTTAACTTTTGCATATCATACTTTTCATTATATTCCCAGGCATAGCTGTCACCAGTGCTGTCATCTCTATGCCTCTCCAACAGCTGCCACTTGATCACATGCTCAGCATATAGTATAAATAGTTCAAAGCCAACAAGAATGTGAAGTCCAGCCCACCCTGAAAACTTTGACAAACCTTAAATTCACAGTGATTCTTATACTCTTTGCAGTGTAACAGAGCAGGAGGAGCACAGCCCTTAACAGGAAGCCATTGGTGTGCTTCATTTCAAGCCATCCTGTCCCTAGGCAACAGGTGCTGTTCAAACATTGCTAGGTGCCTCAGAGGGCCCCATTCACAAGCAGCCAACTGTCAATGAGTGACCATTAGTTGTCCTGCTTAGATGTTGGTCAGCACCACAGTGGGCCCTGCCCACAGGTTACTTACTATCAATGAGGGGGCCATTGGGAAAGTGATTAAGTCAAGGGTGGTGTGGCGGTCATCAGGAGGAGACTGAGATAAGAGGCAGATTCAGGCCTCATTCTGGAGGCACTGGATCTCACGCAGACTTGGGCCAGTGGGTGAGCTGGAGGGCCCAGGGAATACCCTGGGGACTAGATGTTGTAACCCTCCATAGCCCTCACTATGGCCCTCCACTAGCCTTGGCCAAAGCCTTGAGGAGCAGTGTACCTCTCCCGCATCCCTGTCGCTGCGACCTACTAGCAGTGGTTTTCTTTCTGCGTCTCAGTCTGTGAGAACTGGTCTCCCCATATGGATGCCCTGAGGACGGACACTGAGGACCTACTATGTTGGATGCCTGTATCCGTCAGGGATGAGGGCTGGGCAGAGTGTGGGAACCTGGCACTGAAGGAGCTGCTGGCTGAGATCTGCTTCCCCTTAACCAGCACTGGGATACTGCAGGGTGAAAGCTGTGCCTTGAGACTGCCCTTTCTTGTCAGGACAGAGAATAACATTCATCTAGTAGATGTTTATAGGAACATCATTACCTGACTATGACCTAACCTTAAGCACAAAGGGTATGACACCAAGAAGTCTGCAGCAACTTACCACCACTCTCCCTAACATTTAATTTTACATGCACTTTCTGAAAACTTTTACTAACTTTGGGGTCTTAGGGCATGAACCACCCATCTCCTTGTATGAATCTTTAATCAACCTTTCTCTGTTCCAAACTTTAAGGTTAAGTTTTGATGGGCCTCCTTCTGCGTCAGGCACATGGACTTGCAATTTGAATAACAACGGTATTGTCTAAGGACAGACCTTGCCTCTCTTAAACAACGGCAGAGACTGGCCAACTGCTCACAATTATCCATAAAATACACGCTGACTCGGCTTGGCTAAACTTTAGCCAAGCTTCTCTCCTCTGAACTTCAGCTATCGCCCAAACTTGAGCAAGCGCTAAGATTCAAACTTTTCTGTCTCCCTTAACAGCTCATTCTGAGAATCAGCTCACTATCAGAGAGAAACAGTTGCTGTAAAACATCCCCATCATGCTGTCTGCTCATCCATCCCCCTACTGGCCCCATCACACACACACACACACACACACACACACACACAGACACACACACACACACACACAGAGTTCCTGCTGACCCTACTCGTACTTCCATGTTAAAGAAACTTCTTTTTCTGTTCTACTTTCAGACATGTCAGGATCTGTGCTCAAAATACTTTCCCAATTGCAATCAGTTCCGTTCAATGGCTCAGTCAATTCTGACTCTCTGAGACCCTATTGTCTGCAGCACATCAGGCTTCACTCTCCATCACCAACTCCCAGAGCTTGCTTAAAATTCAAGCCCATCAAGATGGTGATGCCATCCAACCATCTCATCCTTTGTCGTCCCCTTCTCCTCTGGCCTTCAATCTTTCCCTGCATCAGGGTCTTTTCCAATGAGCCAGTCTTTGCCTCAGATGGCCAAAGTATTGGAGCTTCAGCATTAGTCCATCCAATGAATATTCAGGACTGATTTCCTCCAGCATTGACTGCATTGATTTCCTTGCAATCCAAGGGACTCTCGAGAGTCTTCCCCAACACCACAGTTCAAAACCATCAGTTCTTCAGTGCTCAGCTTTCTTTATGGTCCAGCTCTCCCATGCATACCTGATGACTGTTGGGAAAACTTAGCTTTGACTTATGGACCTTTGTCGGTAAAGTAATGTCTCTTCCTTTTAATACACTGTCTAGGTGGGTCATAGCTTTTCTTCCAAGGAGTAAGCGTCTTTCCCTTTCATGGCAGCAGTCACCATCTGCAGTGGTTTTGGAGCCCCTAAAAGAAAGCCTGACACTGGTTCCACTGTTTCCCCATCTATTTCCCATGAAGGGATGGGACTAGATGCCATGATCTGCGTTTTCTGAATGTTGAGTTTTAAGCCAACTTTTTCACTCTCCTCTTTCACTTTCAGGCAGAGCCTTTTTAGTTCCTCTTCACGTTCTGCCATAAGGGTGGTGTCATCTGCATATCTGAGGTTATTGATATTTCTCCCGGCAATCTTGAGTCCAGCGTGTGTTTCTTCCAGCCCAGCGTTTCTCATGTTGTACTCTGCATAGAAGTTAAGTGAGTCGGGGCACAATATACAGCCTTGACATACTCCTTTTCCTATTTGGAACCAGGCTGTTGTTCCATGTCCACCTCTAACTGTTGCTTCCTGACCTGCATACAAGTTTCTCAACAGGCAGGTCAGGTGGTCTGGTATTCCCGTCTCTTCCAGAATTTTCCACAGTTTATTGTGGTCCACGCACTCAAAGGCTTCAGCATAGTCAATAAAGCAGAAATAGATGTTTTTTCTGAACTCTCTTGCTGTTTGGATGATCCAAGAAAAGACCAATACATAGAAAACTGTAAAGCACTGATGAAAGAAATCAAAGATCACACAGATAGATGGAAAAATATACCATGTTCATGGATCAGAATGATCAATATAGTGAAAATGAGTACACAACACAAAGCAATCTATAGATTTAATGCAATCCCTATCAAGCTACCAATGGTATTTTTCACAGAACTAGAACAAATAGCTTCACAGTTTGTATGGAAATACAGAAAACCTGGAATAGCCCAAAGCAACCTTGCCAAAGAAGAATGGAACTGGAGGAATCAACCTACCTGACTTCAGGCTCTACTACAAAGCTACAGTCATCAAAACAGTATGGTACTGGCACAGAGGCAGAAATACAGATCAAGGGAACAAAAGAGAAAGCCCAGAGATAAACCCACATGCCTATGGACACCTTATATTTGACAAAGGAGGCAAGAATAGACAATGGAGTATAGACAACCTCTTTAAGAAGAGGTGCTGGGAAAAATGGTCAACCACTTGTAAAAGAATGAAATTAGAACACTGTCTAACACCATACAGAGAATGAATTCAAAATGGATTAAAGATCTAAACATAAGACCAGAAACTATAAAACTCCTAGAGGCAAACATAGGCAAAACACTCTCTGACATAAATCACAGCAGGATACTCAATGACCCACCTCCCAGAGTAATGGATATAAATGAACAGGACCAAATTATATAGCAAAATAGCCCAAGTAAATGAATAGGGCCAAATTATATTCAAAAGCTTTTGCACAACAAAGGAAAAATATGAGCAAGGTGAAAAGACAGCCTTCAGAATGGGAAGGTGTAAGACCAAACAAAGCCGCAGACCAAGAAATAAACTCAAAAATATAAAAGCTGCTCCCACAGCTCAATTGCAGAGCAAGAAATGACGAATTCAAAAAACGGGCCGAAGAACTAAACAGACATTTCTCCAAAGAAGACATACAGATGGCTAACAAACACATGAAGAGATGCTGAACATCACTCATTATCAGAGAAATGCAAATCCAGACGACCTTGAGGTACCCTCTCACGCTGGTCAGAATGGCTGTTACCCAAAAGTCTACAAACAATAAATGCTGGAGAGGGTGTGGAGAAAAGGGAACCCTCTCACGTTGTTGGTGGGAATGCAATTGAGTACAGCCACTACAGAGAATAGTGTGGAGACTCCTTAAAAAACTGAAAATAGAACTGCCATACGACCCAGGAATCCCACTTCTGGGCATGCACACCGAGGACACCAGAACTGAAAGAATCACGTGTACCCCAATGTTCATCGCAGCATTGTTAATAATAGCCAGGACATGGAAGCAACCTAGAAGTCCATCAGCTGACTAAAGGATAAGAAAGCTGGTGTACATATACACAATGGAACGTAATTCATCCATTACAAAGAATACGTTTGAATCAGTTCGAATGAGGTGGATGAAACTGGAGCCTCTTCTACAGAGTGAAGGATGTCAGAAAGAAACACACCAATACAGTACACTAACACATATATATGGAATTTAGAAAGATGGCAATGATGACCCTATATGCGAGAGCGCAAAAGAGACACAGATGTATAGAAGAGTCTTTTGGACTCTGTGGGAGAAGACGAGGGTAGGATGATTGGAGAGAAGAGCATTGAAACATGTATATTATTCTATGAGAACCAGATCACCAGTCCAGGTTTGATGCATGAGACTAGGTGCTCAGGGCTGGTGCACTGGGATGACCCTGAGGCATGGGATGGGGAGGGAGGTGGGAGGGGGGATTCAGGATGGGGAACCCATGGTCACCCATGGCTGATTCATGTCAATGTATGGCAAAAAGCACTACAATATTGCAACGTAACTAGCCCCAAATGAAAATAAATGAATTTAGAAAAAAGAACTCAAAAAAAAGAAAAACGGAAAGGAAGCACAGCACACCCAGGGGGTCTTTCACTTTTATTGATTTTAAATCACATTCAGTGACTGACTGTGAATCATCACTGGGGTCTCCCAGGAGTTAGAGTGCCAGACAGATTTAATTAGGGAGCTGCAGTCCAGATAAAAGATCACATATCTTTGAGTTCAAATCTGATCTCAACTCGTTTGATGCCTATTGGGAAAGTCTGTGTTTTAGTTCTGTCTAAAAAGCTTTCTGAAGACATGTAGGATTCTTATGGTCAGAGACTGCCTTATGTATCTCCATAATTGTTTGACTATTCCTTGGACATTTTAAAACATTTCAAAATGAAAGTTAACACCAAATTAAATATCTCGTACTCTTTCTTTAAACCATGATAAATTTGTAGAATTTGGACTAACAAAAGACTTTATTGCGGAAGAATGTTTTATGAGTGTAGTTATTTTGAAATCCTAGGGTATGGTGATCATTAAAAGACGAGCTTTTACTCAGTCTTATGTTAGATCTTATGTAAAAATTCACTGTACAGACTTCCATGACTGTCCAGTGGTTAGGACTCTGTGCTTTCCCTAGAAGGGCACGGGTTCAATCGCTGTTCAGGGAACCATGCTTCCACAACCTGCATATTGCCCCCCGGGGGGAAAGAAAAATTCTCTGTGAGTGGTGATCCTGTTTGTAACGTGCACTGGGATTGGGCCACCATCACTGCTCTTCCTTTGGGAATACATTGCTCCCAAAATTTTCTTAGCAAAAAGGTGTCCTAGTCATTAATTGGTTTTTTTCCTCCAAACATTATTGTACTCCCTGGGAGTGCTAATTGTGGGTTTTAGGTGCATCAGCACTTCATTCCTTCTGAGCACCTTTAGCCGACAGCATAGGCGAGTGATGCAACAATCCCTTTTATGAGGTAGGTGGCCAGGAGGTGATTTCTGCCTACCTTACTCGGGGGAACTTTAACATTCACCACCCCTATGTGACAACCTCTTCCTTTCTGGGTCTGGCAATCTAGACCCTAATGTCATTCCACACCCCAAAAAAAGGCTGTAACACCATACCAGTACTCCTTGCCCTTGAAATCAAATGTTAATCAGTGTTATCCATCTTCAGTGCAGACTCCTGACCCAATCCAGAACACTACTCTCTGACTAACTGGGGACCAGAGGGTCTGTTCCCCAACCTCTCGGGACCCCATCCATATCCCTCCCATCTCCAGTGCCCACCTCTTCTCTTCTTTCCCTCCCTTCCATCAGAAAATTCACACACACGCAAATATCTTTTCCCCATTTGATGTTTATTGTAATTGCAGCCATCAGTTTACTATGTTAGTGTGAGTGTCTTTCCTTGGTTGGCCATTTCTACGAAAGCAGACCTCTGGAGGCACAGTTCTACACTGTCTGACCTTTTCGAGTCAGTTACTGGCTGCCCAGCTTGTACTTCTCCAGGGTCTCTTATTCTGGGGCGGCTGAGCTTATCTTCTCTTTGGATTCTGCCTCCTTCTTTGATCCCGCCTCATATTTTGGCAACTTTTACGGCTTTGATTCAGTTTCTTACGTGCACAGGAACAGGGAAAACAGTTTGGTTTTCTGGTTGTCTTCACCTTCTTCGACTGAGTGGCATACGGTCGGATTTTCCTTCTCAAGGTTCCTTGAAGAGGTCTTCTGACCCTCATGGTCATATTTCGTGCCTGGAAAGACAAGACAAGGGTATGAGACTTTAGGAAAGAAAAAAGCGGAGTTGGAAGGGAGATTTCTTGAAAAAAGGGATGTGGGCTAATGAGGGCTTTTGTGCCAGGCAAGGGTGGGTAGAGGTTTGGGGCAGCAAAGTCAATGGAGAACATGGGGAGCTTAGTTGGAATCATCTTACTTTCACACTGCCTCGGTACCTCCGTTGACAAAGGGTCTTCTTTTGTCCATTCATCCTTGAGGCAAACCGCCTTGTAACTCTTCTTGACTGCCGTGGGTTCCTGATTCCCTTAGTCAGGATGATGCCAAGAAGTGGCCTAACCTAGAATCTCTGCCTCTGGTCTCCCTATTTATACCCATTCAGGACAATGAGGAGCCACACCCTTCAATCTGATTGGTCAGTTAGGCACCACCCCAGCCAACAGCATCTTGGGGGGCTTAGACATCACAATGTACCACTGTGCCATCAACATGGGCTAGTGGATGCTGAGAGAGGCCATTTTATAACTTCTCCACTGCTGAAACCTCTGGGTGTCTGATTCTGGGCAGTGGTGATTCAGGGCCATGGTGTTTCTCCTCATGACCTTCAAACTCCCTTTCAGTTCCCTTTATCCTTTGACTTATTTGTGGCACTTCAACACTCCTGCCTCCTTCATCCCTCTGTAAACATCTGCCAAACCCTTTCTGTCCTACATCAGCCTTTCAGAGTAATCACTTCATCTCCTGTCCTCCTTCTGCCTGTTGGAAGTTCCTGAGGGGCTTAAGGAACTTAAGAGCAAACACTTAAGGTGGAAAAAGGGAATTAAGAACAGGTTGCGTGTTTGATCTCCTGTCATGAGCTTTAACGACCCCCAGACTTGGTGAATGCTCAGTGTGTTGCCCAAAGTTTAATACACAGTCTCCCTCAGAGTACACATCAGAACAAAGACACTTCTACATGTCTCCTCCACTAAATTTTGTTGGGACACTTCAACTCTCATATTGAGCCAGGAAACTCAACTTGCCCCATCTATCAGAAATACATTCCTGATTATTATTATTATTATTATTATTATTAATTTTTTAAGGAAAGTGCTCAAAGTCAAAATCAGTTCACCACTCTACCACTGAGTCTTGACTAAATCATTTCCCCAGTCATCCCTCCTTGTCAGTTGTCAGTAGGTAGGGCAAATTGCAGGCCTGACCAAGAGCTGAGCAGGACAAGTACCTGCAGGTAGCTCAGTGATAGTTGGTTGCTTGTGGGTGGGGCCAATGAGGCACTGACCAATGGAAGAGCAAGCCCTGTTGCCTAGTAACAGGATGCAGAGTAATAAGGCACAGCAATGGCTACCTGCGAAGGGCTGTGCTCTGTTACATAAGGACACTTTTGGTCCAGTGTGCTGGAATCTTTTTGATTGACTCATTTCCGACCTCAGATTTGATTTCACATAATTAGTTAACTTTTGCATATCATACTTTTCATTATATTCCCAGGCATAGCTGTCACCAGTGCTGTCATCTCTATGCCTCTCCAACAGCTGCCACTTGATCACATGCTCAGCATATAGTATAAATAGTTCAAAGCCAACAAGAATGTGAAGTCCAGCCCACCCTGAAAACTCCTTTGACAAACCTTAAATTTACAGTGATTCTTATACTCTTTGCAGTGTAACAGAGCAGGATGTGCACAGCCCTTAACAGGAAGCCATTGGTGTGCTTCATTTCAAGCCATCCTGTCCCTAGGCAACAGGTGGTGTTCAAACATTGCTTGGTGCCTCAGAGGGCCCCATTCACAAGCAGCCAACTGTCAATGAGTGACCATTAGTTGTCCTGCTTAGCTGTTGGTCAACACCACAGTGGTCCCAGCCCACAGGTTACTTACTCTCAATGAGGGGGCCATTGGAAATGATTAAGTCAAGGGTAGTATGGCGGTCATCAAGAGGAGACTGAGATAAGACGCAGATTCAGGACTTCTTCTGGGGGCCCTGGAGCTCACTCAGACTTGGGCCAGTGGGTGAGCTGGAGGGCCCAGGGAATACACTGGGAGCTAGATATTGTAGCAGTCCATAGCCCTCACTAAAGCCCTCCACTAGCCTTGGCCAAAGCCTTAAGGAGCAGTGTACCTCTCCCGCATCCCTGTCGCTGCGACCGACTAGCAGTGGTTTTCTTTCTGGGTCTCAGGCTGCTAGAACTGGTCTCCCCATATGGATGCCCTGAGGATGGACACTGAGGACTTATTATATTGGATGCCTGTCTCCGTCAGGGATGACGGCTGTAAAGAGTGTGGGAACCTGGCACTGAAGGAGCTGTTGGCTGAGATCTGCTTGCCCTTAAGCAGAACTGGGACATTGCAGGGTTAAAGCTGTGCCTTGAGACTGCCCTTACTTGTCAGGACAGAGAATAACATTCATCTAGTAGAGATTTATAGGAACCTCATTACCTGACCATGAACTAACCTTAAGCACAAAGAGTATGACAAATAGAAGTCTGCATCAACTTACCACCACTCTCCCTAACATTTAATTTTACATGCACTTACTGAAAACTTTTACTAACTTTGGGGTCTTAGGGCATGAACCACCCATCTCCTTGTATGAATCTTTAATTAACCTTTCTCTGTTCCAAAATTTAAGGTTAAGTTTTGATGGGCCTCCTTCTGCGTCAGGCACATGGACTTGCAATTTGAATAACAACGGTATTGTCTAAGGACAGACTTTGCCTCTCTTAAACAACGGCAGAGACTGGCCAACTGCTCACAATTATCCATAAAATACACGCTGACTCGGCTTGGCTAAACTTTAGCCAAGCTTCTCTCCTCTGAACTTCAGCTTTCGCCCAAACTTGAGCAAGCGCTAAGATTCAAACTTTTCTGTCTCCCTTAATAGCTCATTCTGAGAATCAGCTCACTATCAGAGAAAAACAATTGCTGTAAAACAGCCCCATCATGCTGTCTGCTCATCCATCCTCCTACCTGCCCCATCACACACACACACACACACACACACACACACACACACACACACACAGAGTTCCTGCTGACCCTACTCATACTTCCATGTTAAACAAACTTCTTTTTCTGTTCTACTTTCAGACATGTCAGGATCTGTGCTCAAAATACTTTCCCAATTGCAATCAGTTCCGTTCAATGGCTCAGTCAATTCTGACTCTCTGAGACCCTATTGTCTGCAGCACATCAGGCTTCACTGTCCATCACCAACTCCCAGAGCTTGCTTAAAATTCAAGCCCATCAAGACGGTGATGCCATCCAACCATCTCATCCTTTGACGTCCCCTTCTCCTCTGGCCTTCAATCTTTCCCTGCATCAGGGTCTTTTCCAATGAGCCAGTCTTTGCCTCAGATGGCCAAAGTATTGGAGCTTCAGCATTAGTCCTTCCAATGAATATTCAGGACTGATTTCCTCTAGCATTGACTGCATTGATTTCCTTGCAATCCAAGGGACTCTCGAGAGTCTTCCCCAACACCACAGTTCAAAACCATCAGTTCTTCAGTGCTCAGCTTTCTTTATGGTCCAACTCTCCCATGCATACCTGATGACTGATGGGAAAATTTAGCTTTGACATATGGACCTTTGTCGGTAAAGTAATGTCTCTTCCTTTTAATACACTGTCTAGGTGGATCATAGTTTTCTTCCAAGGAGTAAGCGTCTTTCCCTTTCATGGCAGCAGTCACCATCTGCAGTGGTTTTGGAGCCCAAAGAAGAAAGCCTGACACTGGTTCCACTGGTTCCCCGTCTATGTCCCATGAAGTGATGGGACCAGATGCCATGATCTGCGTTTTCTGAATGTTGAGTTTTAAGCCAACTTTTTCACTCTCCTCTTTCACTTTCATGCAGAGCCTTTTTAGTTCCTCTTCACTTTCTGCCATAAGGGTGGTGTCATCTGCATATCTGAGGTTATTGATATTTCTCCCGGCAATCTTGAGTCCAGCGTGTGCTTCTTCCAGCCCAGCGTTTCTCATGTTGTACACTGCATAGAAGATAAATGAGTCGGGGCACAATATACGGCCTTGACATACTCCTTTTCCTATTTGGAACCAGGCTGTTGTTCCATGTCCACCTCTAACTGTTTCTTCCTGAAATGCATACAAGTTTCTCAAGAGGCAGGTCAGGTGGTCTGGTATTCCCGTCTCTTCCAGAATTTTCCACAGTTTATTGTGGTCCACACAGTAAAAGGCTTCGGCATAGTCAATAAAGCAGAAATAGATGTTTTTTCTGAACTCTCTTGCTGTTTGGATGATCCAAGAAAAGACCAATACATAGAAAACTGTAAAGCACTGATGAAAGAAATCAAAGATCACACAGATAGATGGAGAAATATACCATGTTCATGGATCAGAATGATCAATATAGTGAAAATGAGTACACAGCACAAAGCAATCTATAGATTCAATGCAATCCCTATCAAGCTACCAATGGTATTTTTCACAGAACTAGAACAAATAGCTTCACAGTTTGTATGGAAATACAGAAAACCTGGAATAGACCAAAGCAACCTTTCCAAAGAAGAATGGAACTGGAGGAATCAACCTACCTGACTTCAGGCTCTATTACAAAGCTACAGTCATCAAAACAGTATAAACTGGCTCATAGAAAAAGCAAAGGAATTACAGAAAAACATCTACTTCTGCTTCATTGACTACACTAAACCTTTGACTGTGTGGCTCACAGCAAACTGGAAAATTCTTCAAGAGATGGGAATACCAGTTCACCTTACCTGCCTCCTGAGAAACCTCTATGCAGGTCAAGAAGCAACAGTTAAAACTGAACATGGAATAACAAACTGGTTCCAAATTGGGGAAGAATTATGTCAAGGCTGTATATTGTCACCCTGCTTATTTAACTTATATGCAGCATACATCATGCAAAAAGCCAGGCTGGAGGAATCACAAGCTGGAATCAAGATTGTCAGGAGACATACCAACAACCTTAGATGTGCAGATGAAACCACTCTAATGGCAGAAAGTGAAGAGGAACTAAAGAGCCTCATGATGAAGGTGAAAGGGGAGAGTCAAAAGGCTGGCTTAAAACTCAACATTCAAAAAACTAAGATCATGGCATCTGGTCCCATCACTTCATGGCAAATAGAGGAGAAAAAGTGGAAACAGTGACAGATTTTCTTTTCTTGGGCTCTAAAATCACTACAGACAGTGACTGCAGCCATGAAATTAAAAGATGCTGCTCCTTGGAAGAAAAGTTATGACAAACCTAGACAATGAATTAAAAAGCAGAGACATCACTTGCCAACAAAGATTCATATAGTTAAAGCTATGGTTTTTCCAGTAGCTATGTATGGATCTGAGAGTTGGACCATAAAGAATACTGAGCACTGAAGAATGGATGCTTTCAAGTTGTGGAGATGGAGAAGATTCTTGAGACTCCCTTGGACAGCAAGGAGATCAAACCAGTCAAATCTAAAGGAAATGAACACTGAATATTCATTGCAAGGAATGATGCTGAAGTTGAAGCTGCGATACTTTGGCCACCTGATGCGAAGAACTGACTCATTAGCAAAAAGTCTCATGCTGGGAAAGATTGAAGGCAAGAGGACAAGGGGACAATAGAGGATGAGATGATCAGATGGCATTACCGACTCAATGGACATGAGTTTGAGCAAAATTAGGGAAATAGTGAAGGACAGGGAAGCCTGGTGAATTGCAGTCCACGAGGTCACAAAGACTCAGACACAACTTAAGGGACTGAACAACAAACATATTAAGTCCATAGGGAAGGGATGGGTCCTTTAATAAATGGTACTAGGACAACTGAAAAAAAAAAAAAAAAAAAAAAAAAAAAAAAAACAAACAAACAAAAAAAAAGCAGTATGATACTGGCACAGAGGCAGAAATACAGACCAAGGGAACAAAATGGAAAGCCCAGAGATAAATCCGCGCGCCTATGGACACCTTATATTTGACAAAGGAGGCAAGAATAGACAATGGAGAAAAGACAACCTCTTTAAGAAGAGGTGCTGGGAAAAATGGTCAACCACTAGTAAAAGAATGAAACTAGAACACTGTCTAACACCATACACAAAATAAATTCAAAATGGATAAAAGATCGAAACTTAAGACCAGAAACTATAAAACTCCTAGAGGCAAACATAGGCAAAACACACTCTGACATAAATCACAGCAGGATACTCTATGACCCACCTCTCAGAGTAATGGAAATAAATGAACAGGACCAAATTGTATAGCAAAATAGCACAAGTAAATGAATAGGGCCAAATTAAATTCAAAAGCTTTTGCACAACAAAGGAAAGTATAAGCAAGGTGAAAAGACAGCCTTCAGAATGGGAGGAAGTAAGAGCAAACAAAGCAGCTGACGAAGAAATAATCTCAAAAATATAAAAGCTGCTCCCACAGCTCAATTGCAGACCAAGAAATGACCAATTCAAAAAACGGGCCGATGAACTAAACAGACATTTCTCCAAAGAAGTCATACAGATGGCTAACAAACACATGAAGAGATGCTCAACATCACTTATTATCAGAGAAATGCAAATGCAGACGACCTTGAGGTACCCTTTCACAAAGGTCAGAATGGCTGTTACCCAAAAGTCTACAAACAATAAATGCTGGAGAGGGTGTGGAAAAAAGGGAACCCTCTCACTTTGTTGGTGGGAATGCAATCGAGTACAGCCACTACGGAGAATAGTGTGGAGACTCCTTAAAAAACTGAAAATAGAACTGCCATATGACCCAGGAATCCCACTGCTGGGCATGCACACAGAGGACACCAGAACTGAAAGAATCACGTGTACCCCAATGTTCATCACAGCACTGTTAACAATAGCCAGGACATGGAAGCAACCTAGAAGTCCATCAGCTGACTAAAGGATAAGAAAGCTGGTGTACATATACACAATGGAATGTAACTCATCCATTACAAAGAATACGTTTGAATCAGTTCGAAAGAAGTGGATGAAACGGGAGCCTATTATACTGAGTGAAGGACGTCAGAAAGAAATACGCCAATACAGTACACAAACACATATATATGGAATATAGAAAGATGGCAATGATGACCCTATATGCGAGAGAGCAAAAGAGACACAGATGTATAGAAGAGTCTTTTGGACTCCGTGGGAGAAGGCGAGGGTAGGATGATTTGAGAGAAGAGCATTGAAACATGTATATTATTCTAGGTGAACCAGATCACCAGTCCAGGTTTGATGCATGAGACTAGGTGCTCAGGGCTGGTGCACTGGGATGACCCTGAGGCATGGGATGGGGAAGGAGGTGGGAGGGGGGATTCAGGATGGGGAACCCATGGACACCCAGGGCTGATTCATGTCAATGTATGGCAAAATCCATTACAATATTGGAACGTAATTAGCCTCAAATCAAAATAAATAAATCTAGAAAAAAAGAACTCAAAAAAAGAAAAAACGGAAAGAAAGGACAGCACACCCAGGGGGTCTTTCAATTTTATTGATTTTAAATCACATTCAGTGACTGACTGTGAATCATCACTGGGGTCTCCCAGGAGTTAGAGTGCCAGAAAGATTAAATTAGGGAGCTGCAGTCCAGATAAAAGATAACATATCCTTGAGTTAAAATCTGAACTCAACTCGTTTGATGCCTATGGTGAAACTCTGTGTTTTAGTTGTTTCTAAAAAGCTTTCTGAAGACACGCAGGATTCTTATGGTCAGAGACTGCCTTATGTACCTCCATAATTGTTTGACTATTCCATGGACCTTTTAAAACATTTCAAAATGAAAGTTAACACCAAATTAAATATCTCGTACTCTTTCTTTAAACCATGATAAATTTGTAGAATTTGGACTAACAAAAGACTTTATTGGGGAAGAATGTTTTACGAGTGTAGTTATTTTGAAATGCTAGGGTATGGTGATCATTAAAAGACCAGCTTTTACTCAGTCTTATGTTAGTTCTTATGTAAAAATTCACTGTACAGACTTCCATGATTGTCCAGTGGTTAGGACTCTGTGCTTTCCCTAGAAGGGCACGGGTTCAATCGCTGTTCAGGGAACCATGCTTCCACAACCTGCATAGTGCCCCCCGGGGGGAAAGAAAAATTCTCTGTGAGTGGTGATCCTGTTTGTAACGTGCACTGGGATTGGGCCACCATCACTGCTCTTCCTTTGGGAATACATTGCTCCCAAAATTTTCTTAGCAAAAAGGTGTCCTAGTCATTATTTGATTTGTTCCCTCCAAACATTATTTTACTCCCTGGGAGTGGTATTTGTGGGTTTTAGGTGTATCAGCATTTCGTGCCTTCTGAGCACCTTTAGCCGACAGCATAGGTGAGTGATGCAACAATCCCTTTTATGAGGTAGGTGGCCAGGAGGTGATTCCTGCCTACCTTTCTCGGGGGGACTTTCACACTCACCACACCTATGTGACAACCTCTTCCTTTCTGGGTCTGGCAATCTAGACCCTAATGTCATTCCACATCCCAAACAAAGGCTGTAACACCATACCACTACTCCTTGTCTTTGAAATCAAATGTTAATCAGGGTTATCCATCTTCAGTGCAGACTCCTGACCCAATCCAGACCACTACTCTCTGGCTAACTGGGGACCCGAGGGTCTGTTCCCCAACCTCTCGGGACCCCATATCCCTCCCATCTCCAGTGCCCACCTCTTCTCTTCTTTCCCTCCCTTCCATCAGAAAATTCACACACACGCAAATATCTTTTCCCCATTTGATGTTTATTGTAATTGCAGCCATCAGTTTACTATGTTAGTGTGAGAGTCTTTCCTTGGTTGGCCATTTCTACGAAAGCAGACCTCTGGAGGCACAGTTCTACACTGTCTGACCTTTTCGAGTCAGTTACTGGCTGCCCAGCTTGTACTTCTCCAGGGTCTCTTATTCTGGGGCGGCTGAGCTTATCTTCTCTTTGGATTCTGCCTCCTTCTTTGATCCCGCCTCATATTTTGGTACCTTTTACGGCTTTGATTCAGTTTCTTACGTGCACAGGAACGGAGATAACAGTTGGGTTTTCTGGTTGTCTTCACCTTCTTCGACTGAGTGGCATATGGTCGGATTTTCTTTCTCAAGGTTCCTTGAACAGGTCTTCTGACCCTCATGGTCATATTTCGTGCCTGGAAAGACAAGACAAGGGTATGAGACTTTAGGAAAGAAAAAAGCGGAGTTGGAAGGGAGATTTCATGAAAAAGGGATGTGGGCTCATGAGGGCTTTTGTGCCAGGCAAGGGTGGGTAGAGGTTTGGGGCAGCCAAGTCAATGGAGAACATGGGGAGCTTAGTTGGAATCATCTTACTTTCACACTGCCTCGGTACCTCCGTTGACAAAGGGTCTTCTTTTGTCCATTCGTCCTTGAGGCAAACCGCCTTGTAACTCTTCTTGACTTCCGTGGGTTCCCGATTCCCTTAGTCAGGATGATGCCAAGAAGTGGCCTAACCTAGAATCTCTGCCTCTGGTCTCCATATTTATACCCTTTCAGGACAATGAGGAGCCACACCCTTCAATCTGATTGGTCAGTTAGGCACCACCCCAGCCAATAGCATCTTGGGGGGCTTAGACATCACAATGTACCACTGTGCCCATCAACATGGGCTAGTGGATGCTGAGGGAGGCCATTTTATAACTTCTCCACTGATGACACCTCTGTGTGTCTGATTCTGGGCAGTGGTGATTCAGGGCCATGGTGTTTCTCCTCATGACCTTAAAACTTCCTTTCCGTTCCCTTTATCCTTTGACTTATATGTGCCACTTCAACACTCCTGCCTCCTTCATCCCTCTGAAAACATCTGCCAAACCCTTTCTGTCCCACTTCAGCCTTTCAGAGTAATCACTTCATCTCTAGCCCACCTTCTGCCTGTTGGGGGTTCCTGAGGGCCTTAAGGAACTTAAGAGCAAGCACTTAAGGTGGCAAAGGGTAACGAAGAACAGGTTGGGTGTTTGATCTCCTGTCATGAGCTTTAACGACCCCCAGACTTGGTGAATGCTCAGTCTGCTGCCCAAAGTTTAATACACAGTCTCCCTCAGAGTACACATCAGAACAAAGACACTGCTACATGTCTCCTCCACTAAATTTTGTAGGGACACTTCAACTCTCATATTGAGCAAGGAAACTCAACTTGCTCCATCTATCAGAAATACATTCCTGATTATTATTATTATTTTTTTTTTTTTTAAAGAAAGTGCTCAAAGTCAAAATCAGTTCACCACTCTTCCACTGAGTCTTGACTAAATCGTTTCCCCAGTCATCCCTCCTTGTCAGTTATCAGTAGGTAGGGCCCATTGCAAGCCTGACCAAGAGCTAAGCAGGACAAGTACCTGCAGGTAGCTCAGTGATAGTTGGTTGCTTGTGGGTGGGGCCAATGAGGCACTGACCAATGGCTCAGCAAGCCCTGTTACGTAGGAACAGGATGCAGAGTAATAAGGCACAGCAATGGCTACCTGCGAAGGGCTGTGCTCTGTTACATAAGGACACTTTGGGTCCAGTGTACTGGAATCTTTTTGATGGACTCATTTCCGACCTCAGATTTGATTTCACATAATTAGTTAACTTTTGCATATCATACTTTTCATTATATTCCCAGGCCTAGCTGTCACCAGTGCTGTCATCTCTATGCCTCTGCAACAGCTGCCACTTGATCACATGCTCAGCATATAGTATAAATAGTTCAAAGCCAACAAGAATGTGAAGTCCAGCCCACCCTGAAAACTCCTTTGACAAGCATTAAATTCACAGTGATTCTTCTACTTTTTGCAGTGTAACAGAGCAGGACGAGCACAGCCCTTAACAGGAAGCCATTGGTGTGCTTCATTTCAAGCCATCCTGTCCCTAGGCAACAGGTGCTGTTCAAACATTGCTTGGTGCCTCAGAGGGCCCCATTCACAAGCAGCCAACTGTCAATGAGTGACCATTAGTTGTCCTGCTTAGCTGTTGGTCAGCACCACAGTGGGCCCTTCCCACAGGTTACTTACTATCAATGAGGGGGCCATAGGGAAAGTGATTAAGTCAAGGGTGGTGTGGCGGTCATCAGGAGGAGACTGAGATAAGAGGCAGATTCAGGCCTCATTCTGGAGGCCCTGGAGCTCACGCAGATTTGGGCCAGTGGGTGAGCTGGAGGGCCCAGGGAATACACTGGGGACTAGATGTTGTAGCCCTCCATAGCCCTCACTAAGGCCCTCCACTAGCCTTGGCCAAAGCCTTGAGGAGCAGTGTACCTCTCCCGCATCCCTGTCGCTGCGGCCTACTAGCAGTGGTTTTCTATCTGGGTCTCAGACTGTGAGAACTGGTCTCCCCATATGGATGCCCTGAGGACGGAAACTGAGGACCTATTATGTTGGATGCCTGTCTCCGTCAGGGATGACGGCTGGGCAGAGTGTGGGAACCTGGCACTGAAGGAGCTGCTGGCTGAGATCTGCTTCCACTTAACCAGCACTGGGACATTGCAGGGTGAAAGCTGTGCCTTGAGACTGCCCTTTCTTGTCAGGACTGAGAATAACATTCATCTAGTACAGGTTTATAGGAACCTCATTACCTGACCATGACCTAACCTTAAGCACAAAGGGTATGACACCAAGAAGTCTGCAGCAACTTACCACCACTCTCCCTAACATTTAATTGTACATGCACTTACTGAAAACTTTTACTAACTTTGGGGTCTTAGGGCATGAACCACCCATCTCCTTGTATGAATTTTTAATCAACTTTCTCTGTTCCAAACTTTAAGGTTAAGTTTTGATGGGCCTCCTTCTGCGTCAGGCACATGGACTTGCAATTTGAATAACAACGGTATTGTCTAAGGACAGACTTTGCCTCTCTTAAACAACGGCAGAGACTGGCCAACTGCTCACAATTATCCATAAAATACACGATGACTCGGCTTGGCTAAACTTTAGCCAAGCTTCTCTCCTCTGAACTTCAGCTTTCGCCCAAACTTGAGCAAGCGCTAAGATTCAAAGTTTTCTGTCTCCCTTAACAGCTCATTCTGAGAATCAGCTCACTATCAGAGAGAAACAATTGCTGTAAAACAGCCCCATCATGCTGTCTGCTCATCCATCCTCCTACCTGCCCCATCACACACACACACACACACACACACACACACACACACACACACACACACAGAGTTCCTGCTGACCCTACTCATATTTCCATGTTAAACAAACTTCTTTTTCTGTTCTACTTCAGATATGTCAGGATCTGTGCTCAAAATACTTTCCCAATTGCAATCAGTTCCGTTCAATGGCTCAGTCAATTCTGACTCTCTGAGACCCTATTGTGTGCAGCACATCAGGCTTCAATGTCCACCACCAACTCCCAGAGCTTGCTTAAAATTCAAGCCCATCAAGATGGTGATGCCATCCAACCATCTCATCCTTTGACGTCCACTTCTCCTCTGGCCTTCAATCTTTCCCTGCATCAGGGTCTTTTCCAATGAGCCAGTCTTTGCCTCAGATGGCCAAAGTATTGGAGCTTCAGCATTAGTCCTTCCAATGAATATTCAGGACTGATTTCCTCTAGCATTGACTGCATTGATTTCCTTGCAATCCAAGGGACTCTCGAGAGTCTTCCCCAACACCACAGTTCAAAACCATCAGTTCTTCAGTGCTCAGCTTTCTTTATGGTCCAACTCTCCCATGCATACCTGATGACTGATGGGAAAATTTAGCTTTGACATATGGACCTTTGTCGGTAAAGTAATGTCTCTTCCTTTTAATACACTGTCTAGGTGGATCATAGTTTTCTTCCAAGGAGTAAGCGTCTTTCCCTTTCATGGCAGCAGTCACCATCTGCAGTGGTTTTGGAGCCCAAAGAAGAAAGCCTGACACTGGTTCCACTGTTTCCCCGTCTATGTCCCATGAAGTGATGGGACCAGATGCCATGATCTGCGTTTTCTGAATGTTGAGTTTTAAGCCAACTTTTTCACTCTCCTCTTTCACTTTCATGCAGAGCCTTTATAGTTCCTCTTCACTTTCTGCCATAAGGGTGGTGTCATCTGCATATCTGAGGTTATTGATATTTCTCCCGGCAATCTTGAGTCCAGCGTGTGCTTCTTCCAGCCCAGCGTTTCTCATGTTGTACACTGCATAGAAGATAAATGAGTCGGGGCACAATATACGGCCTTGACATACTCCTTTTCCTATTTGGAACCAGGCTGTTGTTCCATGTCCACCTCTAACTGTTTCTTCCTGAAATGCATACAAGTTTCTCAAGAGGCAGGTCAGGTGGTCTGGTATTCCCGTCTCTTCCAGAATTTTCCACAGTTTATTGTGGTCCACACAGTAAAAGGCTTCGGCATAGTCAATAAAGCAGAAATAGATGTTTTTTCTGAACTCTCTTGCTGTTTGGATGATCCAAGAAAAGACCAATACATAGAAAACTGTAAAGCACTGATGAAAGAAATCAAAGATCACACAGATAGATGGAGAAATATACCATGTTCATGGATCAGAATGATCAATATAGTGAAAATGAGTACACAGCACAAAGCAATCTATAGATTCAATGCAATCCCTATCAAGCTACCAATGGTAGTTTTCACAGAACTAGAACAAATAGCTTCACAGTTTGTATGGAAATACAGAAAACCTGGAATAGACCAAAGCAACCTTTCCAAAGAAGAATGGAACTGGAGTAATCAACCTACCTGACTTCAGGCTCTATTACAAAGCTACAGTCATCAAAACAGTATAAACTGGCTCATAGAAAAAGCAAAGGAATTACAGAAAAACATCTACTTCTGCTTCATTGACTACACTAAACCTTTGACTGTGTGGCTCACAGCAAACTGGAAAATTCTTCAAGAGATGGGAATACCAGTTCACCTTACCTGCCTCCTGAGAAACCTCTATGCAGGTCAAGAAGCAACAGTTAAAACTGAACATGGAATAACAAACTGGTTCCAAATTGGGGAAGAATTATGTCAAGGCTGTATATTGTCACCCTGCTTATTTAACTTATATGCAGCATACATCATGCAAAAAGCCAGGCTGGATGAATCACAAGCTGGAATCAAGATTGTCAGGAGACATACCAACAACCTTAGATGTGCAGATGAAACCACTCTAATGGCAGAAAGTGAAGAGGAACTAAAGAGCCTCATGATGAAGGTGAAAGGGGAGAGTCAAAAGGCTGGCTTAAAACTCAACATTCAAAAAACTAAGATCATGGCATCTGGTCCCATCACTTCATGGCAAATAGAGGAGAAAAAGTGGAAACAGTGACAGATTTTCTTTTCTTGGGCTCTAAAATCACTGCAGACAGTGACTGCAGCCATGAAATTAAAAGATGCTGCTCCTTGGAAGAAAAGTTATGACAAACCTAGACAATGAATTAAAAAGCAGAGACATCACTTGCCAACAAAGATTCATATAGTTAAAGCTATGGTTTTTCCAGTAGCTATGTATGGATCTGAGAGTTGGACCATAAAGAATACTGAGCACTGAAGAATGGATGCTTTCAAGTTGTGGAGATGGAGAAGATTCTTGAGACTCCCTTGGACAGCAAGGAGATCAAACCAGTCAAATCTAAAGGAAATGGACACTGAATATTCTTTGGAAGGAATGATGCTGAAGTTGAAGCTGCGATACTTTGGCCACCTCATGCGAAGAACTGACTCATTAGCAAAAAGTCTCATACTGGGAAAGATTGAAGGCAAGAGGACAAGGGGACAATAGAGGATGAGATGATCAGATGGCATTACCGACTCAATGGACATGAGTTTGAGCAAAATTAGGGAAATAGTGAAGGACAGGGAAGCCTGGTGAATTGCAGTCCACGAGGTCACAAAGACTCAGACACAACTTAAGTGACTGAACAACAAACATATTAAGTCCATAGGGAAGGGATGGGTCCTTTAATAAATGGTAGTAGGACAACTGAAAAAAAAAAAAAAACAAAAACAAAAACAAAAAAAAACAGTATGATACTGGCACAGAGGCAGAAATACAGACCAAGGGAACAAAATGGAAAGCCCAGAGATAAATCCGCGCGCCTATGGACACCTTATATTTGACAAAGGAGGCAAGAATAGACAATGGAGAAAAGACAACCTCTTTAAGAAGAGGTGCTGGGAAAAATGGTCAACCACTAGTAAAAGAATGAAACTAGAACACTGTCTAACACCATACACAAAATAAATTCAAAATGGATAAAAGATCGAAACTTAAGACCAGAAACTATAAAACTCCTAGAGGCAAACATAGGCAAAACACACTCTGACATAAATCACAGCAGGATACTCTATGACCCACCTCTCAGAGTAATGGAAATAAATGAACAGGACCAAATTGTATAGCAAAATAGCACAAGTAAATGAATAGGGCCAAATTAAATTCAAAAGCTTTTGCACAACAAAGGAAAGTATAAGCAAGGTGAAAAGACAGCCTTCAGAATGGGAGGAAGTAAGAGCAAACAAAGCAGCTGACGAAGAAATAATCTCAAAAATATAAAAGCTGCTCCCACAGCTCAATTGCAGACCAAGAAATGACCAATTCAAAAAACGGGCCGATGAACTAAACAGACATTTCTCCAAAGAAGTCATACAGATGGCTAACAAACACATGAAGAGATGCTCAACATCACTTATTATCAGAGAAATGCAAATGCAGACGACCTTGAGGTACCCTTTCACAAAGGTCAGAATGGCTGTTACCCAAAAGTCTACAAACAATAAATGCTGGAGAGGGTGTGGAAAAAAGGGAACCCTCTCACTTTGTTGGTGGGAATGCAATCGAGTACAGCCACTACGGAGAATAGTGTGGAGACTCCTTAAAAAACTGAAAATAGAACTGCCATATGACCCAGGAATCCCACTGCTGGGCATGCACACAGAGGACACCAGAACTGAAAGAATCACGTGTACCCCAATGTTCATCACAGCACTGTTAACAATAGCCAGGACATGGAAGCAACCTAGAAGTCCATCAGCTGACTAAAGGATAAGAAAGCTGGTGTACATATACACAATGGAATGTAACTCATCCATTACAAAGAATACGTTTGAATCAGTTCGAAAGAAGTGGATGAAACGGGAGCCTATTATACTGAGTGAAGGACGTCAGAAAGAAATACGCCAATACAGTACACAAACACATATATATGGAATATAGAAAGATGGCAATGATGACCCTATATGCGAGAGAGCAAAAGAGACACAGATGTATAGAAGAGTCTTTTGGACTCCGTGGGAGAAGGCGAGGGTAGGATGATTTGAGAGAAGAGCATTGAAACATGTATATTATTCTAGGTGAACCAGATCACCAGTCCAGGTTTGATGCATGAGACTAGGTGCTCAGGGCTGGTGCACTGGGATGACCCTGAGGCATGGGATGGGGAAGGAGGTGGGAGGGGGGATTCAGGATGGGGAACCCATGGACACCCAGGGCTGATTCATGTCAATGTATGGCAAAATCCATTACAATATTGGAACGTAATTAGCCTCAAATCAAAATAAATAAATCTAGAAAAAAAGAACTCAAAAAAAGAAAAAACGGAAAGAAAGGACAGCACACCCAGGGGGTCTTTCAATTTTATTGATTTTAAATCACATTCAGTGACTGACTGTGAATCATCACTGGGGTCTCCCAGGAGTTAGAGTGCCAGAAAGATTAAATTAGGGAGCTGCAGTCCAGATAAAAGATAACATATCCTTGAGTTAAAATCTGAACTCAACTCGTTTGATGCCTATGGTGAAACTCTGTGTTTTAGTTGTTTCTAAAAAGCTTTCTGAAGACACGCAGGATTCTTATGGTCAGAGACTGCCTTATGTACCTCCATAATTGTTTGACTATTCCTTGGACCTTTTAAAACATTTCAAAATGAAAGTTAACACCAAATTAAATATCTCGTACTCTTTCTTTAAACCATGATAAATTTGTAGAATTTGGACTAACAAAAGACTTTATTGGGGAAGAATGTTTTACGAGTGTAGTTATTTTGAAATGCTAGGGTATGGTGATCATTAAAAGACCAGCTTTTACTCAGTCTTATGTTAGTTCTTATGTAAAAATTCACTGTACAGACTTCCATGATTGTCCAGTGGTTAGGACTCTGTGCTTTCCCTAGAAGGGCACGGGTTCAATCGCTGTTCAGGGAACCATGCTTCCACAACCTGCATAGTGCCCCCCGGGGGGAAAGAAAAATTCTCTGTGAGTGGTGATCCTGTTTGTAACGTGCACTGGGATTGGGCCACCATCACTGCTCTTCCTTTGGGAATACATTGCTCCCAAAATTTTCTTAGCAAAAAGGTGTCCTAGTCATTATTTGATTTGTTCCCTCCAAACATTATTTTACTCCCTGGGAGTGGTATTTGTGGGTTTTAGGTGTATCAGCATTTCGTGCCTTCTGAGCACCTTTAGCCGACAGCATAGGTGAGTGATGCAACAATCCCTTTTATGAGGTAGGTGGCCAGGAGGTGATTCCTGCCTACCTTTCTCGGGGGGACTTTCACATTCACCACACCTATGTGACAACCTCTTCCTTTCTGGGTCTGGCAATCTAGACCCTAATGTCATTCCACATCCCAAACAAAGGCTGTAACACCATACCACTACTCCTTGTCTTTGAAATCAAATGTTAATCAGGGTTATCCATCTTCAGTGCAGACTCCTGACCCAATCCAGACCACTACTCTCTGGCTAACTGGGGACCCGAGGGTCTGTTCCCCAACCTCTCGGGACCCCATATCCCTCCCATCTCCAGTGCCCACCTCTTCTCTTCTTTCCCTCCCTTCCATCAGAAAATTCACACACACGCAAATATCTTTTCCCCATTTGATGTTTATTGTAATTGCAGCCATCAGTTTACTATGTTAGTGTGAGAGTCTTTCCTTGGTTGGCCATTTCTACGAAAGCAGACCTCTGGAGGCACAGTTCTACACTGTCTGACCTTTTCGAGTCAGTTACTGGCTGCCCAGCTTGTACTTCTCCAGGGTCTCTTATTCTGGGGCGGCTGAGCTTATCTTCTCTTTGGATTCTGCCTCCTTCTTTGATCCCGCCTCATATTTTGGTACCTTTTACGGCTTTGATTCAGTTTCTTACGTGCACAGGAACGGAGATAACAGTTGGGTTTTCTGGTTGTCTTCACCTTCTTCGACTGAGTGGCATATGGTCGGATTTTCTTTCTCAAGGTTCCTTGAACAGGTCTTCTGACCCTCATGGTCATATTTCGTGCCTGGAAAGACAAGACAAGGGTATGAGACTTTAGGAAAGAAAAAAGCGGAGTTGGAAGGGAGATTTCATGAAAAAGGGATGTGGGCTCATGAGGGCTTTTGTGCCAGGCAAGGGTGGGTAGAGGTTTGGGGCAGCCAAGTCAATGGAGAACATGGGGAGCTTAGTTGGAATCATCTTACTTTCACACTGCCTCGGTACCTCCGTTGACAAAGGGTCTTCTTTTGTCCATTCGTCCTTGAGGCAAACCGCCTTGTAACTCTTCTTGACTTCCGTGGGTTCCCGATTCCCTTAGTCAGGATGATGCCAAGAAGTGGCCTAACCTAGAATCTCTGCCTCTGGTCTCCATATTTATACCCTTTCAGGACAATGAGGAGCCACACCCTTCAATCTGATTGGTCAGTTAGGCACCACCCCAGCCAATAGCATCTTGGGGGGCTTAGACATCACAATGTACCACTGTGCCCATCAACATGGGCTAGTGGATGCTGAGGGAGGCCATTTTATAACTTCTCCACTGATGACACCTCTGTGTGTCTGATTCTGGGCAGTGGTGATTCAGGGCCATGGTGTTTCTCCTCATGACCTTCAAACTTCCTTTCCGTTCCCTTTATCCTTTGACTTATATGTGCCACTTCAACACTCCTGCCTCCTTCATCCCTCTGAAAACATCTGCCAAACCCTTTCTGTCCCACTTCAGCCTTTCAGAGTAATCACTTCATCTCTAGCCCACCTTCTGCCTGTTGGGGGTTCCTGAGGGCCTTAAGGAACTTAAGAGCAAGCACTTAAGGTGGCAAAGGGTAATGAAGAACAGGTTGGGTGTTTGATCTCCTGTCATGAGCTTTAACGACCCCCAGACTTGGTGAATGCTCAGTCTGCTGCCCAAAGATTAATACACAGTCTCCCTCAGAGTACACATCAGAACAAAGACACTGCTACATGTCTCCTCCACTAAATTTTGTTGGGACACTTCAACTCTCATATTGAGCAAGGAAACTCAACTTGCTCCATCTATCAGAAATACATTCCTGATTATTATTATTATTATTATTTTTTTTAAAGAAAGTGCTCAAAGTCAAAATCAGTTCACCACTCTTCCACTGAGTCTTGACTAAATCATTTCCCCAGTCATCCCTCCTTGTCAGTTATCAGTAGGTAGGGCCCATTGCAAGCCTGACCAAGAGCTAAGCAGGACAAGTACCTGCAGGTAGCTCAGTGATAGTTGGTTGCTTGTGGGTGGGGCCAATGAGGCACTGACCAATGGCTCAGCAAGCCCTGTTACGTAGGAACAGGATGCAGAGTAATAAGGCACAGCAATGGCTACCTGCGAAGGGCTGTGCTCTGTTACATAAGGACACTTTGGGTCCAGTGTGCTGGAATCTTTTTGATTGACTCATTTCCGACCTCAGATTTGATTTCACATAATTAGTTAACTTTTGCATATCATACTTTTCATTATATTCCCAGGCCTAGCTGTCACCAGTGCTGTCATCTCTATGCCTCTGCAACAGCTGCCACTTGATCACAAGCTCAGCATATAGTATAAATAGTTCAAAGCCAACAAGAATGTGAAGTCCAGCCCACCCTGAAAACTCCTTTAACAAACATTAAATTCACAGTGATTCTTCTACTTTTTGCAGTGTAACAGAGCAGGACGAGCACAGCCCTTAACAGGAAGCCATTGGTGTGCTTCATTTCAAGCCATCCTGTCCCTAGGCAACAGGTGCTGTTCAAACATTGCTTGGTGCCTCAGAGGGCCCCATTCACAAGCAGCCAACTGTCAATGAGTGACCATTAGTTGTCCTGCTTAGCTGTTGGTCAGCACCACAGTGGGCCCTTCCCACAGGTTACTTACTATCAATGAGGGGGCCATAGGGAAAGTGATTAAGTCAAGGGTGGTGTGGCGGTCATCAGGAGGAGACTGAGATAAGAGGCAGATTCAGGCCTCATTCTGGAGGCCCTGGAGCTCACGCAGATTTGGGCCAGTGGGTGAGCTGGAGGGCCCAGGGAATACACTGGGGACTAGATGTTGTAGCCCTCCATAGCCCTCACTAAGGCCCTCCACTAGCCTTGGCCAAAGCCTTGAGGAGCAGTGTACCTCTCCCGCATCCCTGTCGCTGCGGCCTACTAGCAGTGGTTTTCTATCTGGGTCTCAGACTGTGAGAACTGGTCTCCCCATATGGATGCCCTGAGGACGGAAACTGAGGACCTATTATGTTGGATGCCTGTCTCCGTCAGGGATGACGGCTGGGCAGAGTGTGGGAACCTGGCACTGAAGGAGCTGCTGGCTGAGATCTGCTTCCCCTTAACCAGCACTGGGACATTGCAGGGTGAAAGCTGTGCCTTGAGACTGCCCTTTCTTGTCAGGACAGAGAATAACATTCATCTAGTACAGGTTTATAGGAACCTCATTACCTGACCATGACCTAACCTTAAGCACAAAGGGTATGACACCAAGAAGTCTGCAGCAACTTACCACCACTCTCCCTAACATTTAATTGTACATGCACTTACTGAAAACTTTTACTAACTTTGGGGTCTTAGGGCATGAACCACCCATCTCCTTGTATGAATCTTTAATCAACTTTCTCTGTTCCAAACTTTAAGGTTAAGTTTTGATGGTCCTCCTTCTGCGTCAGGCACATGGACTTGCAATTTGAATAACAACGGTATTGTCTAAGGACAGACTTTGCCTCTCTTAAACAACGGCAGAGACTGGCCAACTGCTCACAATTATCCATAAAATACACGATGACTCGGCTTGGCTAAACTTTAGCCAAGCTTCTCTCCTCTGAACTTCAGCTTTCGCCCAAACTTGAGCAAGCGCTAAGATTCAAAGTTTTCTGTCTCCCTTAACAGCTCATTCTGAGAATCAGCTCACTATCAGAGAGAAACAATTGCTGTAAAACAGCCCCATCATGCTGTCTGCTCATCCATCCTCCTACCTGCCCCATCACACACACACACACACACACACACACACACACACACAGAGTTCCTGCTGACCCTACTCATATTTCCATGTTAAACAAACTTCTTTTTCTGTTCTACTTTCAGACATGTCAGGATCTGTGCTCAAAATACTTTCCCAATTGCAATCAGTTCCGTTCAATGGCTCAGTCAATTCTGACTCTCTGAGACCCTATTGTGTGCAGCACATCAGGCTTCACTCTCCATCACCAACTCCCAGAGCTTGCTTAAAATTCAAGCCCATCAAGATGGTGATGCCATCCAACCATCTCATCCTTTGACGTCCCCTTCTCCTCTGGCCTTCAATCTTTCCCTGCATCAGGGTCTTTTCCAATGAGCCAGTCTTTGCCTCAGATGGCCAAAGTATTGGAGCTTCAGCATTAGTCCTTCCAATGAATATTCAGGACTGATTTCCTCTAGCATTGACTGCATTGATTTCCTTGCAATCCAAGGGACTCTCGAGAGTCTTCCCCAACACCACAGTTCAAAACCATCAGTTCTTCAGTGCTCAGCTTTCTTTATGGTCCAACTCTCCCATGCATACCTGATGACTGTTGGGAAAACTTAGCTTTGACATATGGACCTTTGTCGGTAAAGTAATGTCTCTTCCTTTTAATACACTGTCTAGGTGGATCATAGTTTTCTTCCAAGGAGTAAGCGTCTTTCCCTTTCATGGCAGCAGTCACCATCTGCAGTGGTTTTGGAGCCCAAAGAAGAAAGCCTGACACTGGTTCCACTGTTTCCCCGTCTATGTCCCATGAAGTGATGGGACCAGATGCCATGATCTGCGTTTTCTGAATGTTGAGTTTTAAGCCAACTTTTTCACTCTCCTCTTTCACTTTCATGCAGAGCCTTTTTAGTTCCTCTTCACTTCCTCCCATAAGGGTGGTGTCATCTGCATATCTGAGGTTATTGATATTTCTCCCGGCAATCTTGAGTCCAGCGTGTGCTTCTTCCAGCCCAGCGTTTCTCATGTTGTACACTGCATACAAGATAAATGAGTCGGGGCACAATATACGGCCTTGACATACTCCTTTTCCTATTTGGAACCAGGCTGTTGTTCCATGTCCACCTCTAACTGTTTCTTCCTGAAATGCATACAAGTTTCTCAAGAGGCAGGTCAGGTGGTCTGGTATTCCCGTCTCTTCCAGAATTTTCCACAGTTTATTGTGGTCCACACAGTAAAAGGCTTCGGCATAGTCAATAAAGCAGAAATTGATGTTTTTTCTGAACTCTCTTGCTGTTTGGATGATCCAAGAAAAGACCAATACATAGAAAACTGTAAAGCACTGATGAAAGAAATCAAAGATCACACAGATAGATGGAGAAATATACCATGTTCATGGATCAGAATGATCAATATAGTGAAAATGAGTACACAGCACAAAGCAATCTATAGATTCAATGCAATCCCTATCAAGCTACCAATGGTATTTTTCACAGAACTAGAACAAATAGCTTCACAGTTTGTATGGAAATACAGAAAACCTGGAATAGCCCAAAGCAACCTTGCCAAAGAAGAATGGAACTGGAGGAATCAACCTACCTGACTTCAGGCTCTATTACAAAGCTACAGTCATCAAAACAGTATAAACTGGCTCATAGAAAAAGCAAAGGAATTACAGAAAAACATCTACTTCTGCTTCATTGACTACACTAAACCTTTGACTGTGTGGCTCACAGCAAACTGGAAAATTCTTCAAGAGATGGGAATACCAGTTCACCTTACCTGCCTCCTGAGAAACCTCTATGCAGGTCAAGAAGCAACAGTTAAAACTGAACATGGAATAACAAACTGGTTCCAAATTGGGGAAGAACTATGTCAAGGCTGTATATTGTCACCCTGCTTATTTAACTTATATGCAGCATACATCATGCAAAAAGCCAGGCTGGATGAATCACAAGCTGGAATCAAGATTGTCAGGAGACATACCAACAACCTTAGATGTGCAGATGAAACCACTCTAATGGCAGAAAGTGAAGAGGAACTAAAGAGCCTCATGATGAAGGTGAAAGGGGAGAGTCAAAAGGCTGGCTTAAAACTCAACATTCAAAAAACTAAGATCATGGCATCTGGTCCCATCACTTCATGGCAAATAGAGGAGAAAAAGTGGAAACAGTGACAGATTTTCTTTTCTTGGGCTCTAAAATCACTACAGACAGTGACTGCAGCCATGAAATTAAAAGATGCTGCTCCTTGGAAGAAAAGTTATGACAAACCTAGACAATGAATTAAAAAGCAGAGACATCACTTGCCAACAAAGATTCATATAGTTAAAGCTATGGTTTTTCCAGTAGCTATGTATGGATCTGAGAGTTGGACCATAAAGAATACTGAGCACTGAAGAATGGATGCTTTCAAGTTGTGGAGATGGAGAAGATTCTTGAGACTCCCTTGGACAGCAAGGAGATCAAACCAGTCAATTCTAAAGGAAATGAACACTGAATATTCATTGGAAGGAATGATGCTGAAGTTGAAGCTGCGATACTTTGGCCACCTGATGCGAAGAACTGACTCATTAGCAAAAAGTCTCATGCTGGGAAAGATTGAAGGCAAGAGGACAAGGGGACAATAGAGGATGAGATGATCAGATGGCATTACCGACTCAATGGACATGAGTTTGAGCAAAATTAGGGAAATAGTGAAGGACAGGGAAGCCTGGTGAATTGCAGTCCACGAGGTCACAAAGACTCAGACACAACTTAAGTGACTGAACAACAAACATATTAAGTCCATAGGGAAGGGATGGGTCCTTTAATAAATGGTACTAGGACAACTGAAAAAAAAAAAAAAAAACAACAAAAAAACAAAAAACAAAAAAAAAAAACAGTATGATACTGGCACAGAGGCAGAAATACAGATCAAGGGAACAAAATAGAAAGCCCAGAGATAAATCCACGCGCCTATGGACACCTTATATTTGACAAAGGAGGCAAGAATAGACAATGGAGAAAAGACAACCTCTTTAAGAAGAGGTGCTGGGAAAAATGGTCAACCACTAGTAAAAGAATGAAACTAGAACACTGTCTAACACCATACACAAAATAAATTCAAAATGGATTAAAGATCGAAACTTAAGACCAGAAACTATAAAACTCCTAGAGGCAAACATAGGCAAAACACACTCTGACATAAATCACAGCAGGATACTCTATGACCCACCTCTCAGAGTAATGGAAATAAATGAACAGGACCAAATTGTATAGCAAAATAGCACAAGTAAATGAATAGGGCACAATTAAATTCAAAAGCTTTTGCACAACAAAGGAAAGTATAAGCAAGGTGAAAAGACGGCCTTCAGAATGGGAGGAAGTAAGAGCAAACAAAGCAGCTGACGAAGAAATAATCTCAAAAATATAAAAGCTGCTCCCACAGCTCAATTGCAGACCAAGAAATGACCAATTCAAAAAACGGGCTGATGAACTAAACAGACATTTCTCCAAAGAAGTCATACAGATGGCTAACAAACACATGAAGAGATGCTCAACATCACTCATTATCAGAGAAATGCAAATCCAGACGACCTTGAGGTACCCTTTCACGCTGGTCAGAATGGCTGTTACCCAAAAGTCTACAAACAATAAATGCTGGAGAGGGTGTGGAGAAAAGGGAACCCTCTCACTTTGTTGGTGGGAATGCAATCGAGTACAGCCACTACGGAGAATAGTGTGGAGACTCCTTAAAAAACTGAAAATAGAACTGCCATATGACCCAGGAATCCCACTGCTGGGCATGCACACAGAGGACACCAGAATTGAAAGAGTCACGGGTACCCCAATGTTCATCGCAGCACTGTTAATAATAGCCAGGACACGGAAGCAACCTAGAAGTCCATGAGCTGACTAAAGGATAAGAAAGCTGGTGTACATATACACAATGGAATGTACCTCATCCATTACAAAGAATACGTTTGAATCAGTTCGAAAGAGGTGGATGAAACGGGAGCCTATTATACTGAGTGAAGGACGTCAGAAAGAAACACGCCAATACAGTACACAAACACATATATATGGAATTTAGAAAGATGGCAATGATGACCCTATATGCGAGAGAGCAAAAGAGACACAGATGTATAGAAGAGTCTTTTGGACTCCGTGGGAGAAGGGGAGGGTAGGATGATTTGAGAGAAGAGCATTGAAACATGTATATTATTCTATGTGAACCAGATCACCAGTCCAGGTTTGATGCATGAGACTAGGTGCTCAGGGCTGGTGCACTGGGATGACCCTGAGGCATGGGATGGGGAGGGAGGTGGGAGGGGGGATTCAGGATGGGGAACCCATGGACACCCAAGGCTGATTCATGTCAATGTATGGCAAAAACCACTACAATATTGCAACGTAATTAGCCTCAAAGCAAAATAAATGAATTTAGAAAAAAAGAACTCAAAAAAAGAAAAAAACGGAAAGAAAGGACAGCACACCCAGGGGGTCTTTCACTTTTATTGATTTTAAATCACATTCAGTGACTGACTGTGAATCATCACTGGGGTCTCCCAGGAGTTAGAGTGCCAGAAAGATGTAATTAGGGAGCTGCAGTCCAGATAAAAGATAACATATCGTTGAGTTAAAATCTGAACTCAACTCGTTTGATGCCTATGGTGAAACTCTGTGTTTTAGTTGTTTCTAAAAAGCTTTCTGAAGACACGCAGGATTCTTATGGTCAGAGACTGCCTTATGTACCTCCATAATTGTTTGACTATTCCTTGGCCCTTTTGAAACATTTCAAAATGAAATTTAACACCAAATTAAATATCTCGTACTCTTTCTTTAAACCATGATAAATTTGTAGAATTTGGACTAACAAAAGACTTTATTGGGGAAGAATGTTTTAGGAGTGTAGTTATTTTGAAATCCTAGGGTATGGTGATCATTAAAAGACCAGCTTTTACTCAGTCTTTTGTTAGTTCTTATGTAAAAATTCACTGTACAGACTTCCATGACTGTCCAGTGGTTAGGACTCTGTGCTTTCCCTAGAAGGGCACGGGTTCAATCGCTGTTCAGGGAACCATGCTTCCACAACCTGCATATTGCCCCCCGGGGGGAAAGAAAAATTCTCTGTGAGTGGTGATCCTGTTTGTAACGTGCACTGGGATTGGGCCACCATCACTGCTCTTCCTTTGGGAATACATTGCTCCCAAAATTTTCTTAGCAAAAAGGTGTCCTAGTCATTATTTGATTTGTTCCCTCCAAACATTATTGTACTCCCTGGGAGTGCTATTTGTGGGTTTTAGGTGTATCAGCACTTCGTGCCTTCTGAGCACCTTTAGCCGACAGCATAGGTGAGTGATGCAACAATCCCTTTTATGAGGTAGGTGGCCAGGAGGTGATTCCTGCCTACCTTTCTCAGGGGGACTTTCATATTCACCACCCCTATGTGACAACCTCTTCCTTTCTGGGTCTGGCAATCTAGACCCTAATGTCATTCCACACCCCAAACAAAGGCTGTAACACCATACCACTACTCCTTGCCCTTGAAATCAAATGTTAATCAGGGTTATCCATCTTCAGTGCAGACTCCTGACCCAATCCAGACCACTACTCTCTGGCTAACTGGGGACCCGAGGGTCTGTTCCCCAACCTCTCGGGACCCCATATCCCTCCCATCTCCAGTGCCCACCTCTTCTCTTCTTTCCCTCCCTTCCATCAGAAAATTCACACACACGCAAATATCTTTTCCCCATTTGATGTTTATTGTAATTGCAGCCATCAGTTTACTATGTTAGTGTGAGAGTCTTTCCTTGGTTGGCCATTTCTACGAAAGCAGACCTCTGGAGGCACAGTTCTACACTGTCTGACCTTTTCGAGTCAGTTACTGGCTGCCCAGCTTGTACTTCTCCAGGGTCTCTTATTCTGGGGCGGCTGAGCTTATCTTCTCTTTGGATTCTGCCTCCTTCTTTGATCCCGCCTCATATTTTGG
The DNA here is from genome assembly GCF_029407905.1 of Bubalus kerabau. Taxonomy (NCBI): domain Eukaryota; kingdom Metazoa; phylum Chordata; class Mammalia; order Artiodactyla; family Bovidae; genus Bubalus; species Bubalus kerabau. The sequence goes on along the minus strand of NC_073647.1, from coordinate 36,660,171 downwards.
TACCTTTTACGGCTTTGATTCAGTTTCTTACGTGCACAGGAACGGAGAAAACAGTTGGGTTTTCTGGTTGTCTTCACCTTCTTCGACTGAGTGGCATATGGTCGGATTTTCTTTCTCAAGGTTCCTTGAAGAGGTCTTCTGACCCTCATGGTCATAGTTCGTGCCTGGAAAGACAAGACAAGGGTATGAGACTTTAGGAAAGAAAAAAGCGGAGTTGGAAGGGAGATTTCATGAAAAAGGGATGTGGGCTCATGAGGGCTTTTGTGCCAGGCAAGGGTGGGTAGAGGTTTGGGGCAGCCAAGTCAATGGAGAACATGGGGAGCTTAGTTGGAATCATCTTACTTTCACACTTCCTCGGTACCTCCGTTGACAAAGGGTCTTCTTTTGTCCATTCATCCTTGAGGCAAACCGCCTTGTAACTCTTCTTGACTGCCGTGGGTTCCTGATTCCCTTAGTCAGGATGATGCCAAGAAGTGGCCTAACCTAGAATCTCTGCCTCTGGTCTCCCTATTTATACCCTTTCAGGACAATGAGGAGCCACACCCTTCAATCTGATTGGTCAGTTAGGCACCACCCCAGCCAATAGCATCTTGGGGGGCTTAGACATCACAATGTACCACTGTGCCCATCAACATGGGCTAGTGGATGCTGAGGGAGGCCATTTTATAACTTCTCCACTGATGACACCTCTGTGTGTCTGATTCTGGGCAGTGGTGATTCAGGGCCATGGTGTTTCTCCTCATGACCTTCAAACTTCCTTTCAGTTCCCTTTATCCTTTGACTTATATGTGCCACTTCAACACTCCTGCCTCCTTCATCCCTCTGAAAACATCTGCCAAACCCTTTCTGTCCCACTTCAGCCTTTCAGAGTAATCACTTCATCTCTAGCCCACCTTCTGCCTGTTGGGGGTTCCTGAGGGGCTTAAGGAACTTAAGAGCAAGCACTTAAGGTGGCAAAGGGTAATTAAGAACAGGTTGGGTGTTTGATCTCCTGTGATGAGCTTTAACGACCCCCAGACTTGGTGAATGCTCAGTCTGTTGCCCAAAGTTTAATACACAGTCTCCCTCAGAGTACACATCAGAACAAAGACACTTCTACATGTCTCCTCCACTAAATTTGGTTGGGACACTTCAACTCTCATATTCAGCAAGGAAACTCAACTTGCTCCATCTATCAGAAATACATTCCTGATTATTATTATTATTTTTTTTTTTTTAAGGAAAGTGCTCAAAGTCAAAATCAGTTCACCACTCTTCCACTGAGTCTTGACTAAATCATTTCCCCAGTCATCCCTCCTTGTCAGTTATCAGTAGGTAGGGCCCATTGCAGGCCTGACCAAGAGCTGAGCAGGACAAGTACCTGCAGGTAGCTCAGTGATAGTTGGTTGCTTGTGGGTGGGGTCCATGAGGCACTGACCAATGGAAGAGCAAGCCCTGTTGCCTAGTAACAGGATGCAGAGTAATAAGGCACAGCAATGGCTACCTGCGAAGGGCTGTGCTCTGTTACATAAGGACACTTTGGGTCCAGTGTACTGGAATCTTTTTGATTGAATCATTTCCGACCTCAGATTTGATTTCACATAATTAGTTGACTTTTGCATATCATACTTTTCATTATATTCCCAGGCCTAGCTGTCACCAGTGCTGTCACCTCTATGCCTCTCCAACAGCTGCCACTTGATCACATGCTCAGCATATAGTATAAATAGTTCAAAGCCCACAAGATTGTGAAGTCCAGCCCACCCTGAAAACTCCTTTGACAAACATTAAATTCACAGTGATTCTTCTACTCTTTGCAGTGTAACAGAGCAGGATGAGCACAGCCCTTAACAGGAAGCCATTGGTGTGCTTCATTTCAAGCCATCCTGTCCCTAGGCAACAGGTGCTGTTCAAACATTGCTTGGTGCCTCAGAGGGCCCCATTCACAAGCAGCCAACTGTCAATGAGTGACCATTAGTTGTCCTGCTTAGCTGTTGGTCAGCACCACAGTGGGCCCTGCCCACAGGTTACTTACTATCAATGAGGGGGCCATAGGGAAAGTGATTAAGTCAAGGGTGGTGTGGCGGTCATCAGGGGGAGACTGAGATAAGAGGCAGATTCAGGCCTCATTCTGGAGGCCCTGGAGCTCACGCAGATTTCGGCCAGTGGGTGAGCTGGAGGGCCCAGGGAATACACTGGGGACTAGATGTTGTAGCCCTCCATAGCCCTCACTAAGGCCCTCCACTAGCCTTGGCCAAAGCCTTGAGGAGCAGTGTACCTCTCCCGCATCCCTGTCGCTGCGACCTACTAGCAGTGGTTTTCTATCTGGGTCTCAGACTGTGAGAACTGGTCTCCCCATATGGATGCCCTGAGGACGGAAACTGAGGACCTATTATGTTGGATGCCTGTCTCCGTCAGGGATGACGGCTGGGCAGAGTGTGGGAACCTGGCACTGAAGGAGCTGCTGGCTGAGATCTGCTTCCCCTTAACCAGCACTGGGACATTGCAGGGTGAAAGCTGTGCCTTGAGACTGCCCTTTCTTGTCAGGACAGAGAATAACATTCATCTAGTACAGGTTTATAGGAACCTCATTAACTGACCATGACCTAACCTTAAGCACAAAGGGTATGACACCAAGAAGTCTGCAGCAACTTACCACCACTCTCCCTAACATTTAATTGTACATGCACTTACTGAAAACTTTTACTAACTTTGGGGTCTTAGGGCATGAACCACCCATCTCCTTGTATGAATCTTTAATCAACTTTCTCTGTTCCAAACTTTAAGGTTAAGTTTTGATGGGCCTCCTTCTGCGTCAGGCACATGGACTTGCAATTTGAAGAACAACGGTATTGTCTAAGGACAGACTTTGCCTCTCTTAAACAACGGCAGAGACTGGCCAACTGCTCACAATTATCCATAAAATACACGATGACTCGGCTTGGCTAAACTTTAGCCAAGCTTCTCTCCTCTGAACTTCAGCTTTCGCCCAAACTTGAGCAAGCGCTAAGATTCAAAGTTTTCTGTCTCCCTTAACAGCTCATTCTGAGAATCAGCTCACTATCAGAGAGAAACAATTGCTGTAAAACAGCCCCATCATGCTGTCTGCTCATCCATCCTCCTACCTGCCCCATCACACACACACACACACACACACACACACACACACACACACACACAGAGTTCCTGCTGACCCTACTCATATTTCCATGTTAAACAAACTTCTTTTTCTGTTCTACTTCAGACATGTCAGGATCTGTGCTCAAAATACTTTCCCAATTGCAATCAGTTCCGTTCAATGGCTCAGTCAATTCTGACTCTCTGAGACCCTATTGTGTGCAGCACATCAGGCTTCACTGTCCATCACCAACTCCCAGAGCTTGCTTAAAATTCAAGCCCATCAAGATGGTGATGCCATCCAACCATCTCATCCTTTGACGTCCCCTTCTCCTCTGGCCTTCAATCTTTCCCTGCATCAGGGTCTTTTCCAAGGAGCCAGTCTTTGCCTCAGATGGCCAAAGTATTGGAGCTTCAGCATTAGTCCTTTCAATGAATATTCAGGACTGATTTCCTCTAGCATTGACTGCATTGATTTCCTTGCAATCCAAGGGACTCTCGAGAGTCTTCCCCAACACCACAGTTCAAAACCATCAGTTCTTCAGTGCTCAGCTTTCTTTATGGTCCAACTCTCCCATGCATACCTGATGACTGTTGGGAAAACTTAGCTTTGACATATGGACCTTTGTCGGTAAAGTAATGTCTCTTCCTTTTAATACACTGTCTAGGTGGATCATAGTTTTCTTCCAAGGAGTAAGCGTCTTTCCCTTTCATGGCAGCAGTCACCATCTGCAGTGGTTTTGGAGCCCAAAGAAGAAAGCCTGACACTGGTTCCACTGTTTCCCCGTCTATGTCCCATGAAGTGATGGGACCAGATGCCATGATCTGCGTTTTCTGAATGTTGAGTTTTAAGCCAACTTTTTCACTCTCCTCTTTCACTTTCATGCAGAGCCTTTTTAGTTCCTCTTCACTTCCTGCCATAAGGGTGGTGTCATCTGCATATCTGAGGTTATTGATATTTCTCCCGGCAATCTTGAGTCCAGCGTGTGCTTCTTCCAGCCCAGCGTTTCTCATGTTGTACACTGCATAGAAGATAAATGAGTCGGGGCACAATATACGGCCTTGACATACTCCTTTTCCTATTTGGAACCAGGCTGTTGTTCCATGTCCACCTCTAACTGTTTCTTCCTGAAATGCATACAAGTTTCTCAAGAGGCAGGTCAGGTGGTCTGGTATTCCCGTCTCTTCCAGAATTTTCCACAGTTTATTGTGGTCCACACAGTAAAAGGCTTCGGCATAGTCAATAAAGCAGAAATTGATGTTTTTTCTGAACTCTCTTGCTGTTTGGATGATCCAAGAAAAGACCAATACATAGAAAACTGTAAAGCACTGATGAAAGAAATCAAAGATCACACAGATAGATGGAGAAATATACCATGTTCATGGATCAGAATGATCAATATAGTGAAAATGAGTACACAGCACAAAGCAATCTATAGATTCAATGCAATCCCTATCAAGCTACCAATGGTATTTTTCACAGAACTAGAACAAATAGCTTCACAGTTTGTATGGAAATACAGAAAACCTGGAATAGCCCAAAGCAACCTTGCCAAAGAAGAATGGAACTGGAGGAATCAACCTACCTGACTTCAGGCTCTATTACAAAGCTACAGTCATCAAAACAGTATAAACTGGCTCATAGAAAAAGCAAAGGAATTACAGAAAAACATCTACTTCTGCTTCATTGACTACACTAAACCTTTGACTGTGTGGCTCACAGCAAACTGGAAAATTCTTCAAGAGATGGGAATACCAGTTCACCTTACCTGCCTCCTGAGAAACCTCTATGCAGGTCAAGAAGCAACAGTTAAAACTGAACATGGAATAACAAACTGGTTCCAAATTGGGGAAGAACTATGTCAAGGCTGTATATTGTCACCCTGCTTATTTAACTTATATGCAGCATACATCATGCAAAAAGCCAGGCTGGATGAATCACAAGCTGGAATCAAGATTGTCAGGAGACATACCAACAACCTTAGATGTGCAGATGAAACCACTCTAATGGCAGAAATTGAAGAGGAACTAAAGAGCCTCATGATGAAGGTGAAAGGGGAGAGTCAAAAGGCTGGCTTAAAACTCAACATTCAAAAAACTAAGATCATGGCATCTGGTCCCATCACTTCATGGCAAATAGAGGAGAAAAAGTGGAAACAGTGACAGATTTTCTTTTCTTGGGCTCTAAAATCACTACAGACAGTGACTGCAGCCATGAAATTAAAAGATGCTGCTCCTTGGAAGAAAAGTTATGACAAACCTAGACAATGAATTAAAAAGCAGAGACATCACTTGCCAACAAAGATTCATATAGTTAAAGCTATGGTTTTTCCAGTAGCTATGTATGGATCTGAGAGTTGGACCATAAAGAATACTGAGCACTGAAGAATGGATGCTTTCAAGTTGTGGAGATGGAGAAGATTCTTGAGACTCCCTTGGACAGCAAGGAGATCAAACCAGTCAATTCTAAAGGAAATGAACACTGAATATTCATTGGAAGGAATGATGCTGAAGTTGAAGCTGCGATACTTTGGCCACCTGATGCGAAGAACTGACTCATTAGCAAAAAGTCTCATGCTGGGAAAGATTGAAGGCAAGAGGACAAGGGGACAATAGAGGAGGAGATGATCAGATGGCATTACCGACTCAATGGACATGAGTTTGAGCAAAATTAGGGAAATAGTGAAGGACAGGGAAGCCTGGTGAATTGCAGTCCACGAGGTCACAAAGACTCAGACACAACTTAAGTGACTGAACAACAAACATATTAAGTCCATAGGGAAGGGATGGGTCCTTTAATAAATGGTACTAGGACAACTGAAAAAAAAAAAAAAAAACAACAAAAAAACAAAAAACAAAAAAAAAAACAGTATGATACTGGCACAGAGGCAGAAATACAGATCAAGGGAACAAAATAGAAAGCCCAGAGATAAATCCACGCGCCTATGGACACCTTATATTTGACAAAGGAGGCAAGAATAGACAATGGAGAAAAGACAACCTCTTTAAGAAGAGGTGCTGGGAAAAATGGTCAACCACTAGTAAAAGAATGAAACTAGAACACTGTCTAACACCATACACAAAATAAATTCAAAATGGATTAAAGATCGAAACTTAAGACCAGAAACTATAAAACTCCTAGAGGCAAACATAGGCAAAACACACTCTGACATAAATCACAGCAGGATACTCTATGACCCACCTCTCAGAGTAATGGAAATAAATGAACAGGACCAAATTGTATAGCAAAATAGCACAAGTAAATGAATAGGGCACAATTAAATTCAAAAGCTTTTGCACAACAAAGGAAAGTATAAGCAAGGTGAAAAGACGGCCTTCAGAATGGGAGGAAGTAAGAGCAAACAAAGCAGCTGACGAAGAAATAATCTCAAAAATATAAAAGCTGCTCCCACAGCTCAATTGCAGACCAAGAAATGACCAATTCAAAAAACGGGCTGATGAACTAAACAGACATTTCTCCAAAGAAGTCATACAGATGGCTAACAAACACATGAAGAGATGCTCAACATCACTCATTATCAGAGAAATGCAAATCCAGACGACCTTGAGGTACCCTTTCACGCTGGTCAGAATGGCTGTTACCCAAAAGTCTACAAACAATAAATGCTGGAGAGGGTGTGGAGAAAAGGGAACCCTCTCACTTTGTTGGTGGGAATGCAATCGAGTACAGCCACTACGGAGAATAGTGTGGAGACTCCTTAAAAAACTGAAAATAGAACTGCCATATGACCCAGGAATCCCACTGCTGGGCATGCACACAGAGGACACCAGAATTGAAAGAGTCACGGGTACCCCAATGTTCATCGCAGCACTGTTAATAATAGCCAGGACACGGAAGCAACCTAGAAGTCCATGAGCTGACTAAAGGATAAGAAAGCTGGTGTACATATACACAATGGAATGTACCTCATCCATTACAAAGAATACGTTTGAATCAGTTCGAAAGAGGTGGATGAAACGGGAGCCTATTATACTGAGTGAAGGACGTCAGAAAGAAACACGCCAATACAGTACACAAACACATATATATGGAATTTAGAAAGATGGCAATGATGACCCTATATGCGAGAGAGCAAAAGAGACACAGATGTATAGAAGAGTCTTTTGGACTCCGTGGGAGAAGGGGAGGGTAGGATGATTTGAGAGAAGAGCATTGAAACATGTATATTATTCTATGTGAACCAGATCACCAGTCCAGGTTTGATGCATGAGACTAGGTGCTCAGGGCTGGTGCACTGGGATGACCCTGAGGCATGGGATGGGGAGGGAGGTGGGAGGGGGGATTCAGGATGGGGAACCCATGGACACCCAAGGCTGATTCATGTCAATGTATGGCAAAAACCACTACAATATTGCAACGTAATTAGCCTCAAAGCAAAATAAATGAATTTAGAAAAAAAGAACTCAAAAAAAGAAAAAAACGGAAAGAAAGGACAGCACACCCAGGGGGTCTTTCACTTTTATTGATTTTAAATCACATTCAGTGACTGACTGTGAATCATCACTGGGGTCTCCCAGGAGTTAGAGTGCCAGAAAGATGTAATTAGGGAGCTGCAGTCCAGATAAAAGATAACATATCGTTGAGTTAAAATCTGAACTCAACTCGTTTGATGCCTATGGTGAAACTCTGTGTTTTAGTTGTTTCTAAAAAGCTTTCTGAAGACACGCAGGATTCTTATGGTCAGAGACTGCCTTATGTACCTCCATAATTGTTTGACTATTCCTTGGCCCTTTTGAAACATTTCAAAATGAAATTTAACACCAAATTAAATATCTCGTACTCTTTTTTAAACCATGATAAATTTGTAGAATTTGGACTAACAAAAGACTTTATTGGGGAAGAATGTTTTAGGAGTGTAGTTATTTTGAAATCCTAGGGTATGGTGATCATTAAAAGACCAGCTTTTACTCAGTCTTTTGTTAGTTCTTATGTAAAAATTCACTGTACAGACTTCCATGACTGTCCAGTGGTTAGGACTCTGTGCTTTCCCTAGAAGGGCACGGGTTCAATCGCTGTTCAGGGAACCATGCTTCCACAACCTGCATATTGCCCCCCGGGGGGAAAGAAAAATTCTCTGTGAGTGGTGATCCTGTTTGTAACGTGCACTGGGATTGGGCCACCATCACTGCTCTTCCTTTGGGAATACATTGCTCCCAAAATTTTCTTAGCAAAAAGGTGTCCTAGTCATTATTTGATTTGTTCCCTCCAAACATTATTGTACTCCCTGGGAGTGCTATTTGTGGGTTTTAGGTGTATCAGCACTTCGTGCCTTCTGAGCACCTTTAGCCGACAGCATAGGTGAGTGATGCAACAATCCCTTTTATGAGGTAGGTGGCCAGGAGGTGATTCCTGCCTACCTTTCTCAGGGGGACTTTCATATTCACCACCCCTATGTGACAACCTCTTCCTTTCTGGGTCTGGCAATCTAGACCCTAATGTCATTCCACACCCCAAACAAAGGCTGTAACACCATACCACTACTCCTTGCCCTTGAAATCAAATGTTAATCAGGGTTATCCATCTTCAGTGCAGACTCCTGACCCAATCCAGACCACTACTCTCTGGCTAACTGGGGACCCGAGGGTCTGTTCCCCAACCTCTCGGGACCCCATATCCCTCCCATCTCCAGTGCCCACCTCTTCTCTTCTTTCCCTCCCTTCCATCAGAAAATTCACACACACGCAAATATCTTTTCCCCATTTGATGTTTATTGTAATTGCAGCCATCAGTTTACTATGTTAGTGTGAGAGTCTTTCCTTGGTTGGCCATTTCTACGAAAGCAGACCTCTGGAGGCACAGTTCTACACTGTCTGACCTTTTCGAGTCAGTTACTGGCTGCCCAGCTTGTACTTCTCCAGGGTCTCTTATTCTGGGGCGGCTGAGCTTATCTTCTCTTTGGATTCTGCCTCATTCTTTGATCCCGCCTCATATTTTGGTACCTTTTACGGCTTTGATTCAGTTTCTTACGTGCACAGGAACGGAGAAAACAGTTGGGTTTTCTGGTTGTCTTCACCTTCTTCGACTGAGTGGCATATGGTCGGATTTTCTTTCTCAAGGTTCCTTGAAGAGGTCTTCTGACCCTCATGGTCATAGTTCGTGCCTGGAAAGACAAGACAAGGGTATGAGACTTTAGGAAAGAAAAAAGCGGAGTTGGAAGGGAGATTTCATGAAAAAGGGATGTGGGCTCATGAGGGCTTTTGTGCCAGGCAAGGGTGGGTAGAGGTTTGGGGCAGCCAAGTCAATGGAGAACATGGGGAGCTTAGTTGGAATCATCTTACTTTCACACTGCCTCGGTACCTCCGTTGACAAAGGGTCTTCTTTTGTCCATTCATCCTTGAGGCAAACCGCCTTGTAACTCTTCTTGACTGCCGTGGGTTCCTGATTCCCTTAGTCAGGATGATGCCAAGAAGTGGCCTAACCTAGAATCTCTGCCTCTGGTCTCCCTATTTATACCCTTTCAGGACAATGAGGAGCCACACCCTTCAATCTGATTGGTCAGTTAGGCACCACCCCAGCCAATAGCATCTTGGGGGGCTTAGACATCACAATGTACCACTGTGCCCATCAACATGGGCTAGTGGATGCTGAGGGAGGCCATTTTATAACTTCTCCACTGATGACACCTCTGTGTGTCTGATTCTGGGCAGTGGTGATTCAGGGCCATGGTGTTTCTCCTCATGACCTTCAAACTTCCTTTCAGTTCCCTTTATCCTTTGACTTATATGTGCCACTTCAACACTCCTGCCTCCTTCATCCCTCTGAAAACATCTGCCAAACCCTTTCTGTCCCACTTCAGCCTTTCAGAGTAATCACTTCATCTCTAGTCCACCTTCTGCCTGTTGGGGGTTCCTGAGGGGCTTAAGGAACTTAAGAGCAAGCACTTAAGGTGGCAAAGGGTAATTAAGAACAGGTTGGGTGTTTGATCTCCTGTGATGAGCTTTAACGACCCCCAGACTTGGTGAATGCTCAGTCTGTTGCCCAAAGTTTAATACACAGTCTCCCTCAGAGTACACATCAGAACAAAGACACTTCTACATGTCTCCTCCACTAAATTTTGTTGGGACACTTCAACTCTCATATTCAGCAAGGAAACTCAACTTGCTCCATCTATCAGAAATACATTCCTGATTATTATTATTATTATTATTATTTTTTAAGGAAAGTGCTCAAAGTCAAAATCAGTTCACCACTCTTCCACTGAGTCTTGACTAAATCATTTCCCCAGTCATCCCTCCTTGTCAGTTATCAGTAGGTAGGGCCCATTGCAGGCCTGACCAAGAGCTGAGCAGGACAAGTACCTGCAGGTAGCTCAGTGATAGTTGGTTGCTTGTGGGTGGGGTCCATGAGGCACTGACCAATGGAAGAGCAAGCCCTGTTGCCTAGTAACAGGATGCAGAGTAATAAGGCACAGCAATGGCTACCTGCGAAGGGCTGTGCTCTGTTACATAAGGACACTTTGGGTCCAGTGTGCTGGAATCTTTTTGATTGACTCATTTCCGACCTCAGATTTGATTTCACATAATTAGTTGACTTTTGCATATCATACTTTTCATTATATTCCCAGGCCTAGCTCTCACCAGTGCTGTCACCTCTATGCCTCTCCAACAGCTGCCACTTGATCACATGCTCAGCATATAGTATAAATAGTTCAAAGCCCACAAGATTGCGAAGTCCAGCCCACCCTGAAAACTCCTTTGACAAACCTTAAATTCACAGTGATTCTTCTACTCTTTGCAGTGTAACAGAGCAGGATGAGCACAGCCCTTAACAGGAAGCCATTGGTGTGCTTCATTTCAAGCCATCCTGTCCCTAGGCAACAGGTGCTGTTCAAACATTGCTTGGTGCCTCAGAGGGCCCCATTCACAAGCAGCCAACTGTCAATGAGTGACCATTAGTTGTCCTGCTTAGCTGTTGGTCAGCACCACAGTGGGCCCTGCCCACAGGTTACTTACTATCAATGAGGGGGCCATAGGGAAAGTGATTAAGTCAAGGGTGGTGTGGCGGTCATCAGGAGGAGACTGAGATAAGAGGCAGATTCAGGCCTCATTCTGGAGGCCCTGGAGCTCACGCAGATTTGGGTCAGTGGGTGAGCTGGAGCGCCCAGGGAATACACTGGGGACTAGATGTTGTAGCCCTCCATAGCCCTCACTAAGGCCCTCCACTAGCCTTGGCCAAAGCCTTGAGGAGCAGTGTACCTCTCCCGCATCCCTGTCGCTGCGACCTACTAGCAGTGGTTTTCTATCTGGGTCTCAGACTGTGAGAACTGGTCTCCCCATATGGATGCCCTGAGGACGGAAACTGAGGACCTATTATGTTGGATGCCTGTCTCCGTCAGGGATGACGGCTGGGCAGAGTGTGGGAACCTAGCACTGAAGGAGCTGCTGGCTGAGATCTGCTTCCCCTTAACCAGCACTGGGACATTGCAGGGTGAAAACTGTGCCTTGAGACTGCCCTTTCTTGTCAGGACAGAGAATAACATTTAACTAGTACAGGTTTATAGGAACCTCATTACCTGACCATGACCTAACCTTAAGCACAAAGGGTATGACACCAAGAAGGCTGCAGCAACTTACCACCACTCTCCCTAACATTTAATTGTACATGCACTTACTGAAAACTTTTACTAACTTTGGGGTCTTAGGGCATGAACCACCCATCTCCTTGTATGAATCTTTAATCAACTTTCTCTGTTCAAAACTTTAAGGTTAAGTTTTGATGGGCCTCCTTCTGCGTCAGGCACATGGACTTGCAATTTGAAGAACAACGGTATTGTCTAAGGACAGACTTTGCCTCTCTTAAACAACGGCAGAGACTGGCCAACTGCTCACAATTATCCATAAAATACACGATGACTCGGCTTGGCTAAACTTTAGCCAAGCTTCTCTCCTCTGAACTTCAGATTTCGCCCAAACTTGAGCAAGTGCTAAGATTCAAAGTTTTCTGTCTCCCTTAAGAGCTCATTCTGAGAATCAGCTCACTATCAGAGAGAAACAATTGCTGTAAAACAGCCCCATCATGCTGTCTGCTCATCCATCCTCCTACCTGCCCCATCACACACACACACACACACACACACACACACAGAGTTCCTGCTGACCCTACTCATATTTCCATGTTAAACAAAATTCTTTTTCTGTTCTACTTCAGACATGTCAGGATCTGTGCTCAAAATACTTTCCCAATTGCAATCAGTTCCGTTCAAAGGCTCAGTCAATTCTGACTCTCTGAGACCCTATTGTGTGCAGCACATCAGGCTTCACTGTCCATCACCAACTCCCAGAGCTTGCTTAAAATTCAAGCCCATCAAGATGGTGATGCCATCCAACCATCTCATCCTTTGACGTCCCCTTCTCCTCTGGCCTTCAATCTTTCCCTGCATCAGGGTCTTTTCCAATGAGCCAGTCTTTACCTCAGATGGCCAAAGTATTGGAGCTTCAGCATTAGTCCTTCCAATGAATATTCAGGACTGATTTCCTCTAGCATTGACTGCATTGATTTCCTTGCAATCCAAGGGACTCTCGAGAGTCTTCCCCAACACCACAGTTCAAAACCATCAGTTCTTCAGTGCTCAGCTTTCTTTATGGTCCAACTCTCCCATGCATACCTGATGACTGTTGGGAAAACTTAGCTTTGACATATGGACCTTTGTCGGTAAAGTAATGTCTCTTCCTTTTAATACACTGTCTAGGTGGATCATAGTTTTCTTCCAAGGAGTAAGCGTCTTTCCCTTTCATGGCAGCAGTCACCATCTGCAGTGGTTTTGGAGCCCAAAGAAGAAAGCCTGACACTGGTTCCACTGTTTCCCCGTCTATGTCCCATGAAGTGATGGGACCAGATGCCATGATCTGCGTTTTCTGAATGTTGAGTTTTAAGCCAACTTTTTCACTCTCCTCTTTCACTTTCATGCAGAGCCTTTTTAGTTCCTCTTCACTTTCTGCCATAAGGGTGGTGTCATCTGCATATCTGAGGTTATTGATATTTCTCCCGGCAATCTTGAGTCCAGCGTGTGCTTCTTCCAGCCCAGCGTTTCTCATGTTGTACACTGCATAGAAGATAAATGAGTCGGGGCACAATATACGGCCTTGACATACTCCTTTTCCTATTTGGAACCAGGCTGTTGTTCCATGTCCACCTCTAACTGTTTCTTCCTGAAATGCATACAAGTTTCTCAAGAGGCAGGTCAGGTGGTCTGGTATTCCCGTCTCTTCCAGAATTTTCCACAGTTTATTGTGGTCCACACAGTAAAAGGCTTCGGCATAGTCAATAAAGCAGAAATAGATGTTTTTTCTGAACTCTCTTGCTGTTTGGATGATCCAAGAAAAGACCAATACATAGAAAACTGTAAAGCACTGATGAAAGAAATCAAAGATCACACAGATAGATGGAGAAATATACCATGTTCATGGATCAGAATGATCAATATAGTGAAAATGAGTACACAGCACAAAGTAATCTATAGATTCAATGCAATCCCTATCAAGCTACCAATGGTATTTTTCACAGAACTAGAACAAATAGCTTCACAGTTTGTATGGAAATACAGAAAACCTGGAATAGCCCAAAGCAACCTTGCCAAAGAAGAATGGAACTGGAGGAATCAACCTACCTGACTTCAGGCACTATTACAAAGCTACAGTCATCAAAACAGTATAAACTGGCTCATAGAAAAAGCAAAGGAATTACAGAAAAACATCTACTTCTGCTTCATTGACTACACTAAACCTTTGACTGTGTGGCTCACAGCAAACTGGAAAATTCTTCAAGAGATGGGAATACCAGTTCACCTTACCTGCCTCCTGAGAAACCTCTATGCAGGTCAAGAAGCAACAGTTAAAACTGAACATGGAATAACAAACTGGTTCCAAATTGGGGAAGAATTATGTCAAGGCTGTATATTGTCACCCTGCTTATTTAACTTATATGCAGCATACATCATGCAAAAAGCCAGGCTGGATGAATCACAAGCTGGAATCAAGATTGTCAGGAGACATACCAACAACCTTAGATGTGCAGATGAAACCACTCTAATGGCAGAAAGTGAAGAGGAACTAAAGAGCCTCATGATGAAGGTGAAAGGGGAGAGTCAAAAGGCTGGCTTAAAACTCAACATTCAAAAAACTAAGATCATGGCATCTGGTCCCATCACTTCATGGCAAATAGAGGAGAAAAAGTGGAAACAGTGACAGATTTTCTTTTCTTGGGCTCTAAAATCACTACAGACAGTGACTGCAGCCATGAAATTAAAAGATGCTGCTCCTTGGAAGAAAAGTTATGACAAACCTAGACAATGAATTAAAAAGCAGAGACATCACTTGCCAACAAAGATTCATATAGTTAAAGCTATGGTTTTTCCAGTAGCTATGTATGGATCTGAGAGTTGGACCATAAAGAATACTGAGCACTGAAGAATGGATGCTTTCAAGTTGTGGAGATGGAGAAGATTCTTGAGACTCCCTTGGACAGCAAGGAGATCAAACCAGTCAATAATAAAGGAAATGAACACTGAATATTCATTGCAAGGAATGATGCTGAAGTTGAAGCTGCGATACTTTGGCCACCTGATGCGAAGAACTGACTCATTAGCAAAAAGTCTCATGCTGGGAAAGATTGAAGGCAAGAGGACAAGGGGACAATAGAGGATGAGATGATCAGATGGCATTACCGACTCAATGGACATGAGTTTGAGCAAAATTAGGGAAATAGTGAAGGACAGGGAAGCCTGGTGAATTGCAGTCCACGAGGTCACAAAGACTCAGACACAACTTAAGTGACTGAACAACAAACATATTAAGTCCATAGGGAAGGGATGGGTCCTTTAATAAATGGTAATAGGACAACTGAAAAAAAAAAAAAAACAACAAAAAAAAAAAAAACAAAAAAAAAACAGTATGATACTGGCACAGAGGCAGAAATACAGATCAAGGGAACAAAATAGAAAGCCCAGAGATAAATCCACGCGCCTATGGACACCTTATATTTGACAAAGGAGGCAAGAATAGACAATGGAGAAAAGACAACCTCTTTAAGAAGAGGTGCTGGGAAAAATGGTCAACCACTAGTAAAAGAATGAAACTAGAACACTGTCTAACACCATACACAAAATAAATTCAAAATGGATTAAAGATCGAAACTTAAGACCAGAAACTATAAAACTCCTAGAGGCAAACATAGGCAAAACACACTCTGACATAAATCACAGCAGGATACTCTATGACCCACCTCTCAGAGTAATGGAAATAAATGAACAGGACCAAATTGTATAGCAAAATAGCACAAGTAAATGAATAGGGCCAAATTAAATTCAAAAGCTTTTGCACAACAAAGGAAAGTATAAGCAAGGTGAAAAGACAGCCTTCAGAATGGGAGGAAGTAAGAGCAAACAAAGCAGCTGACGAAGAAATAATCTCAAAAATATAAAAGCTGCTCCCACAGCTCAATTGCAGACCAAGAAATGACCAATTCAAAAAACGGGCTGATGAACTAAACAGACATTTCTCCAAAGAAGTCATACAGATGGCTAACAAACACATGAAGAGATGCTCAACATCACTCATTATCAGAGAAATGCAAATCCAGACGACCTTGAGGTACCCTTTCACGCTGGTCAGAATGGCTGTTACCCAAAAGTCTACAAACAATAAATGCTGGAGAGGGTGTGGAGAAAAGGGAACCCTCTCACTTTGTTGGTGGGAATGCAATCGAGTACAGCCACTACGGAGAATAGTGTGGAGACTCCTTAAAAAACTGAAAATAGAACTGCCATATGACCCAGGAATCCCACTGCTGGGCATGCACACAGAGGACACCAGAATTGAAAGAGTCACGGGTACCCCAATGTTCATCGCAGCACTGTGAATAATAGCCAGGACACGGAAGAAACCTAGAAGTCCATCAGCTGACTAAAGGATAAGAAAGCTGGTGTACATATACACAATGGAATGTACCTCATCCATTACAAAGAATACGTTTGAATCAGTTCGAAAGAGGTGGATGAAACGGGAGCCTATTATACTGAGTGAAGGACGTCAGAAAGAAACACGCCAATACAGTACACAAACACATATATATGGAATTTAGAAAGATGGCAATGATGACCCTATATGCGAGAGAGCAAAAGAGACACAGATGTATAGAAGAGTCTTTTGGACTCCGTGGGAGAAGGGGAGGGTAGGATGATTTGAGAGAAGAGCATTGAAACATGTATATTATTCTATGTGAACCAGATCACCAGTCCAGGTTTGATGCATGAGACTAGGTGCTCAGGGCTGGTGCACTGGGATGACCCTAAGGCATGGGATGGGGAGGGAGGTGGGAGGGGGGATTCAGCATGGGGAACCCATGGACACCCAAGGCTGATTCATGTCAATGTATGGCAAAAACCACTACAATATTGCAACGTAATTAGCCTCAAAGCAAAATAAATGAATTTAGAAAAAAAGAACTCAAAAAAAGAAAAAACGGAAAGAAAGGACAGCACACCCAGGGGGTCTTTCACTTTTATTGATTTTAAATCACATTCAGTGACTGACTGTGAATCATCACTGGGGTCTCCCAGGAGTTAGAGTGCCAGAAAGATGTAATTAGGGAGCTGCAGTCCAGATAAAAGATAACATATCGTTGAGTTAAAATCTGAACTCAACTCGTTTGATGCCTATGGTGAAACTCTGTGTTTTAGTTGTTTCTAAAAAGCTTTCTGAAGACACGCAGGATTCTTATGGTCAGAGACTGCCTTATGTACCTCCATAATTGTTTGACTATTCCTTGGCCCTTTTGAAACATTTCAAAATGAAATTTAACACCAAATTAAATATCTCGTACTCTTTCTTTAAACCATGATAAATTTGTAGAATTTGGACTAACAAAAGACTTTATTGGGGAAGAATGTTTTAGGAGTGTAGTTATTTTGAAATCCTAGGGTATGGTGATCATTAAAAGACCAGCTTTTACTCAGTCTTTTGTTAGTTCTTATGTAAAAATTCACTGTACAGACTTCCATGACTGTCCAGTGGTTAGGACTCTGTGCTTTCCCTAGAAGGGCACGGGTTCAATTGCTGTTCAGGGAACCATGCTTCCACAACCTGCATATTGCCCCCCGGGGGGAAAGAAAAATTCTCTGTGAGTGGTGATCCTGTTTGTAACGTGCACTGGGATTGGGCCACCATCACTGCTCTTCCTTTGGGAATACATTGCTCCCAAAATTTTCTTAGCAAAAAGGTGTCCTAGTCATTATTTGATTTGTTCCCTCCAAACATTATTGTACTCCCTGGGAGTGCTATTTGTGGGTTTTAGGTGTATCAGCACTTCGTGCCTTCTGAGCACCTTTAGCCGACAGCATAGGTGAGTGATGCAACAATCCCTTTTATGAGGTAGGTGGCCAGGAGGTGATTCCTGCCTACCTTTCTCGGGGGGACTTTCACATTCACCACCCCTATGTGACAACCTCTTCCTTTCTGGGTCTGGCAATCTAGACCCTAATGTCATTCCACACCCCAAACAAAGGCTGTAACACCATACCACTACTCCTTGCCCTTGAAATCAAATGTTAATCAGGGTTATCCATCTTCAGTGCAGACTCCTGACCCAATCCAGACCACTACTCTCTGGCTAACTGGGGACCCGAGGGTCTGTTCCCCAACCTCTCGGGACCCCATATCCCTCCCATCTCCAGTGCCCACCTCTTCTCTTCTTTCCCTCCCTTCCATCAGAAAATTCACACACACGCAAATATCTTTTCCCTATTTGATGTTTATTGTAATTGCAGCCATCAGTTTACTATGTTAGTGTGAGAGTCTTTCCTTGGTTGGCCATTTCTACGAAAGCAGACCTCTGGAGGCACAGTTCTACACTGTCTGACCTTTTCGAGTCAGTTACTGGCTGCCCAGCTTGTACTTCTCCAGGGTCTCTTATTCTGGGGCGGCTGAGCTTATCTTCTCTTTGGATTCTGCCTCCATCTTTGATCCCGCCTCATATTTTGGTACCTTTTACGGCTTTGATTCAGTTTCTTACGTGCACAGGAACGGAGAAAACAGTTGGGTTTTCTGGTTGTCTTCACCTTCTTCGACTGAGTGGCATATGGTCGGATTTTCTTTCTCAAGGTTCCTTGAAGAGGTCTTCTGACCCTCATGGTCATATTTCGTGCCTGGAAAGACAAGACAAGGGTATGAGACTTTTGGAAAGAAAAAAGCGGAGTTGGAAGGGAGATTTCATGAAAAAGGGATGTGGGCTCATGAGGGCTTTTGTGCCAGGCAAGGGTGGGTAGAGGTTTGGGGCAGCCAAGTCAATGGAGAACATGGGGAGCTTAGTTGGAATCATCTTACTTTCACACTGCCTCGGTACCTCCGTTGACAAAGGGTCTTCTTTTGTCCATTCATCCTTGAGGCAAACCGCCTTGTAACTCTTCTTGACTGCCGTGGGTTCCTGATTCCCTTAGTCAGGATGATGCCAAGAAGTGGCCTAACCTAGAATCTCTGCCTCTGGTCTCCCTATTTATACCCTTTCAGGACAATGAGGAGCCACACCCTTCAACCTGATTGGTCAGTTAGGCACCACCCCAGCCAAGAGCATCTTGGGGGGCTTAGACATCACAATGTACCACTGTGCCCATCAACATGGGCTAGTGGATGCTGAGGGAGGCCATTTTATAACTTCTCCACTGATGACACCTCTGTGTGTCTGATTCTGGGCAGTGGTGATTCAGGGCCATGGTGTTTCTCCTCATGACCTTCAAACTTCCTTTCAGTTCCCTTTATCCTTTGACTTATATGTGCCACTTCAACACTCCTGCCTCCTTCGTCCCTCTGAAAACATCTGCCAAACCCTTTCTGTCCCACTTCAGCCTTTCAGAGTAATCACTTCATCTCTAGCCCACCTTCTGCCTGTTGGGGGTTCCTGAGGGGCTTAAGGAACTTAAGAGCAAGCACTTAAGGTGGCAAAGGGTAATTAAGAACAGGTTGGGTGTTTGATCTCCTGTGATGAGCTTTAACGACCCCCAGACTTGGTGAATGCTCAGTCTGTTGCCCAAAGTTTAATACACAGTCTCCCTCAGAGTACACATCAGAACAAAGACACTTCTACATGTCTCCTCCACTAAATTTTGTTGGGACACTTCAACTCTCATATTCAGCAAGGAAACTCAACTTGCTCCATCTATCAGAAATACATTCCTGATTATTATTATTATTATTTTTTTTTTTTAAGGAAAGTGCTCAAAGTCAAAATCAGTTCACCACTCTTCCACTGAGTCTTGACTAAATCATTTCCCCAGTCATCCCTCCTTGTCAGTTATCAGTAGGTAGGGCCCATTGCAGGCCTGACCAAGAGCTGAGCAGGACAAGTACCTGCAGGTAGCTCAGTGATAGTTGGTTGCTTGTGGGTGGGGTCCATGAGGCACTGACCAATGGAAGAGCAAGCCCTGTTGCCTAGTAACAGGATGCAGAGTAATAAGGCACAGCAATGGCTACCTGCGAAGGGCTGTGCTCTGTTACATAAGGACACTTTGGGTCCAGTGTGCTGGAATCTTTTTGATTGACTCATTTCCGACCTCAGATTTGATTTCACATAATTAGTTGACTTTTGCATATCATACTTTTCATTATATTCCCAGGCCTAGCTCTCACCAGTGCTGTCACCTCTATGCCTCTCCAACAGCTGCCACTTGATCACATGCTCAGCATATAGTATAAATAGTTCAAAGCCCACAAGATTGTGAAGTCCAGCCCACCCTGAAAACTCCTTTGACAAACCTTAAATTCACAGTGATTCTTCTACTCTTTGCAGTGTAACAGAGCAGGATGAGCACAGCCCTTAACAGGAAGCCATTGGTGTGCTTCATTTCAAGCCATCCTGTCCCTAGGCAACAGGTGCTGTTCAAACATTGCTTGGTGCCTCAGAGGGCCCCATTCACAAGCAGCCAACTGTCAATGAGTGACCATTAGTTGTCCTGCTTAGCTGTTGGTCAGCACCACAGTGGGCCCTGCCCACAGGTTACTTACTATCAATGAGGGGGCCATAGGGAAAGTGATTAAGTCAAGGGTGGTGTGGCGGTCATCAGGAGGAGACTGAGATAAGAGGCAGATTCAGGCCTCATTCTGGAGGCCCTGGAGCTCACGCAGATTTGGGCCAGTGGGTGAGCTGGAGGGCACAGGGAATACACTGGGGACTAGATGTTGTAGCCCTCCATAGCCCTCACAAAGGCCCTCCACTAGCCTTGGCCAAAGCCTTGAGGAGCAGTGTACCTCTCCCGCATCCCTGTCGCTGCGACCTACTAGCAGTGGTTTTCTATCTGGGTCTCAGACTGTGAGAACTGGTCTCCCCATATGGATGCCCTGAGGACGGAAACTGAGGACCTATTATGTTGGATGCCTGTCTCCGTCAGGGATGACGGCTGGGCAGAGTGTGGGAACCTGGCACTGAAGGAGCTGCTGGCTGAGATCTGCTTCCCCTTAACCAGCACTGGGACATTGCAGGGTGAAAGCTGTGCCTTGAGACTGCCCTTTCTTGTGAGGACAGAGAATAACATTCATCTAGTACAGGTTTATAGGAACCTCATTACCTGACCATGACCTAACCTTAAGCACAAAGGGTATGACACCAAGAAGTCTGCAGCAACTTACCACCACTCTCCCTAACATTTAATTGTACATGCACTTACTGAAAACTTTTACTAACTTTGGGGTCTTAGGGCATGAACCACCCATCTCCTTGTATGAATCTTTAATCAACTTTCTCTGTTCCAAACTTTAAGGTTAAGTTTTGATGGGCCTCCTTCTGCGTCAGGCACATGGACTTGCAATTTGAAGAACAACGGTATTGTCTAAGGACAGACTTTGCCTCTCTTAAACAA
Source organism: Bubalus kerabau (assembly GCF_029407905.1). Taxonomy (NCBI): domain Eukaryota; kingdom Metazoa; phylum Chordata; class Mammalia; order Artiodactyla; family Bovidae; genus Bubalus; species Bubalus kerabau. The sequence continues at coordinate 36,639,211 of NC_073647.1, read as the reverse complement.
CGGCAGAGACTGGCCAACTGCTCACAATTATCCATAAAATACACGATGACTCGGCTTGGCTAAACTTTAGCCAAGCTTCTCTCCTCTGAACTTCAGCTTTCGCCCAAACTTGAGCAAGCGCTAAGATTCAAAGTTTTCTGTCTCCCTTAAGAGCTCATTCTGAGAATCAGCTCACTATCAGAGAGAAACAATTGCTGTAAAACAGCCCCATCATGCTGTCTGCTCATCCATCCTCCTACCTGCCCCATCACACACACACACACACACACACACACACACACACACACACACAGAGTTCCTGCTGACCCTACTCATATTTCCATGTTAAACAAACTTCTTTTTCTGTTCTACTTCAGACATGTCAGGATCTGTGCTCAAAATACTTTCCCAATTGCAATCAGTTCCGTTCAATGGCTCAGTCAATTCTGACTCTCTGAGACCCTATTGTGTGCAGCACATCAGGCTTCACTGTCCATCACCAACTCCCAGAGCTTGCTTAAAATTCAAGCCCATCAAGATGGTGATGCCATCCAACCATCTCATCCTTTGACGTCCCCTTCTCCTCTGGCCTTCAATCTTTCCCTGCATCAGGGTCTTTTCCAATGAGCCAGTCTTTGCCTCAGATGGCCAAAGTATTGGAGCTTCAGCATTAGTCCTTTCAATGAATATTCAGGACTGATTTCCTCTAGCATTGACTGCATTGATTTCCTTGCAATCCAAGGGACTCTCGAGAGTCTTCCCCAACACCACAGTTCAAAACCATCAGTTCTTCAGTGCTCAGCTTTCTTTATGGTCCAACTCTCCCATGCATACCTGATGACTGTTGGGAAAACTTAGCTTTGACATATGGACCTTTGTCGGTAAAGTAATGTCTCTTCCTTTTAATACACTGTCTAGGTGGATCATAGTTTTCTTCCAAGGAGTAAGCGTCTTTCCCTTTCATGGCAGCAGTCACCATCTGCAGTGGTTTTGGAGCCCAAAGAAGAAAGCCTGACACTGGTTCCACTGTTTCCCCGTCTATGTCCCATGAAGTGATGGGACCAGATGCCATGATCTGCGTTTTCTGAATGTTGAGTTTTAAGCCAACTTTTTCACTCTCCTCTTTCACTTTCATGCAGAGCCTTTTTAGTTCCTCTTCACTTTCTGCCATAAGGGTGGTGTCATCTGCATATCTGAGGTTATTGATATTTCTCCCGGCAATCTTGAGTCCAGCGTGTGCTTCTTCCAGCCCAGCGTTTCTCATGTTGTACACTGCATAGAAGATAAATGAGTCGGGGCACAATATACGGCCTTGACATACTCCTTTTCCTATTTGGAACCAGGCTGTTGTTCCATGTCCACCTCTAACTGTTTCTTCCTGAAATGCATACAAGTTTCTCAAGAGGCAGGTCAGGTGGTCTGGTATTCCCGTCTCTTCCAGAATTTTCCACAGTTTATTGTGGTCCACACAGTAAAAGGCTTCGGCATAGTCAATAAAGCAGAAATAGATGTTTTTTCTGAACTCTCTTGCTGTTTGGATGATCCAAGAAAAGACCAATACATAGAAAACTGTAAAGCACTGATGAAAGAAATCAAAGATCACACAGATAGATGGAGAAATATACCATGTTCATGGATCAGAATGATCAATATAGTGAAAATGAGTACACAGCACAAAGCAATCTATAGATTCAATGCAATCCCTATCAAGCTACCAATGGTATTTTTCACAGAACTAGAACAAATAGCTTCACAGTTTGTATGGAAATACAGAAAACCTGGAATAGCCCAAAGCAACCTTGCCAAAGAAGAATGGAACTGGAGAAATCAACCTACCTGACTTCAGGCTCTATTACAAAGCTACAGTCATCAAAACAGTATAAACTGGCTCATAGAAAAAGCAAAGGAATTACAGAAAAACATCTACTTCTGCTTCATTGACTACACTAAACCTTTGACTGTGTGGCTCACAGCAAACTGGAAAATTCTTCAAGAGATGGGAATACCAGTTCACCTTACCTGCCTCCTGAGAAACCTCTATGCAGGTCAAGAAGCAACAGTTAAAACTGAACATGGAATAACAAACTGGTTCCAAATTGGGGAAGAATTATGTCAAGGCTGTATATTGTCACCCTGCTTATTTAACTTATATGCAGCATACATCATGCAAAAAGCCAGGCTGGATGAATCACAAGCTGGAATCAAGATTGTCAGGAGACATACCAACAACCTTAGATGTGCAGATGAAACCACTCTAATGGCAGAAAGTGAAGAGGAACTAAAGAGCCTCATGATGAAGGTGAAAGGGGAGAGTCAAAAGGCTGGCTTAAAACTCAACATTCAAAAAACTAAGATCATGGCATCTGGTCCCATCACTTCATGGCAAATAGAGGAGAAAAAGTGGAAACAGTGACAGATTTTCTTTTCTTGGGCTCTAAAATCACTACAGACAGTGACTGCAGCCATGAAATTAAAAGATGCTGCTCCTTGGAAGAAAAGTTATGACAAACCTAGACAATGAATTAAAAAGCAGAGACATCACTTGCCAACAAAGATTCATATAGTTAAAGCTATGGTTTTTCCAGTAGCTATGTATGGATCTGAGAGTTGGACCATAAAGAATACTGAGCACTGAAGAATGGATGCTTTCAAGTTGTGGAGATGGAGAAGATTCTTGAGACTCCCTTGGACAGCAAGGAGATCAAACCAGTCAATAATAAAGGAAATGAACACTGAATATTCATTGCAAGGAATGATGCTGAAGTTGAAGCTGCGATACTTTGGCCACCTGATGCGAAGAACTGACTCATTAGCAAAAAGTCTCATGCTGGGAAAGATTGAAGGCAAGAGGACAAGGGGACAATAGAGGATGAGATGATCAGATGGCATTACCGACTCAATGGACATGAGTTTGAGCAAAATTAGGGAAATAGTGAAGGACAGGGAAGCCTGGTGAATTGCAGTCCACGAGGTCACAAAGACTCAGACACAACTTAAGTGACTGAACAACAAACATATTAAGTCCATAGGGAAGGGATGGGTCCTTTAATAAATGGTACTAGGACAACTGAAAAAAAAAAAAAAACAACAAAAAAAAAAAAAACAAAAAAAAACCAGTATGATACTGGCACAGAGGCAGAAATACAGATCAAGGGAACAAAATAGAAAGCCCAGAGATAAATCCACGCGCCTATGGACACCTTATATTTGACAAAGGAGGCAAGAATAGACAATGGAGAAAAGACAACCTCTTTAAGAAGAGGTGCTGGGAAAAATGGTCAACCACTAGTAAAAGAATGAAACTAGAACACTGTCTAACACCATACACAAAATAAATTCAAAATGGATTAAAGATCGAAACTTAAGACCAGAAACTATAAAACTCCTAGAGGCAAACATAGGCAAAACACACTCTGACATAAATCACAGCAGGATACTCTATGACCCACCTCTCAGAGTAATGGAAATAAATGAACAGGACCAAATTGTATAGCAAAATAGCACAAGTAAATGAATAGGGCCAAATTAAATTCAAAAGCTTTTGCACAACAAAGGAAAGTATAAGCAAGGTGAAAAGACAGCCTTCAGAATGGGAGGAAGTAAGAGCAAACAAAGCAGCTGACGAAGAAATAATCTCAAAAATATAAAAGCTGCTCCCACAGCTCAATTGCAGACCAAGAAATGACCAATTCAAAAAACGGGCTGATGAACTAAACAGACATTTCTCCAAAGAAGTCATACAGATGGCTAACAAACACATGAAGAGATGCTCAACATCACTCATTATCAGAGAAATGCAAATCCAGACGACCTTGAGGTACCCTTTCACGCTGGTCAGAATGGCTGTTACCCAAAAGTCTACAAACAATAAATGCTGGAGAGGGTGTGGAGAAAAGGGAACCCTCTCACTTTGTTGGTGGGAATGCAATCGAGTACAGCCACTACGGAGAATAGTGTGGAGACTCCTTAAAAAACTGAAAATAGAACTGCCATATGACCCAGGAATCCCACTGCTGGGCATGCACACAGAGGACACCAGAATTGAAAGAGTCACGGGTACCCCAATGTTCATCGCAGCACTGTTAATAATAGCCAGGACACGGAAGCAACCTAGAAGTCCATCAGCTGACTAAAGGATAAGAAAGCTGGTGTACATATACACAATGGAATGTACCTCATCCATTACAAAGAATACGTTTGAATCAGTTCGAAAGAGGTGGATGAAACGGGAGCCTATTATACTGAGTGAAGGACGTCAGAAAGAAACACGCCAATACAGTACACAAACACATATATATGGAATTTAGAAAGATGGCAATGATGACCCTATATGCGAGAGAGCAAAAGAGACACAGATGTATAGAAGAGTCTTTTGGACTCCGTGGGAGAAGGGGAGGGTAGGATGATTTGAGAGAAGAGCATTGAAACATGTATATTATTCTATGTGAACCAGATCACCAGTCCAGGTTTGATGCATGAGACTAGGTGCTCAGGGCTGGTGCACTGGGATGACCCTGAGGCATGGGATGGGGAGGGAGGTGGGAGGGGGGATTCAGGATGGGGAACCCATGGACACCCAAGGCTGATTCATGTCAATGTATGGCAAAAACCACTACAATATTGCAACGTAATTAGCCTCAAAGCAAAATAAATGAATTTAGAAAAAAAGAACTCAAAAAAAGAAAAAACGGAAAGAAAGGACAGCACACCCAGGGGGTCTTTCACTTTTATTGATTTTAAATCACATTCAGTGACTGACTGTGAATCATCACTGGGGTCTCCCAGGAGTTAGAGTGCCAGAAAGATGTAATTAGGGAGCTGCAGTCCAGATAAAAGATAACATATCGTTGAGTTAAAATCTGAACTCAACTCGTTTGATGCCTATGGTGAAACTCTGTGTTTTAGTTGTTTCTAAAAAGCTTTCTGAAGACACGCAGGATTCTTATGGTCAGAGACTGCCTTATGTACCTCCATAATTGTTTGACTATTCCTTGGCCCTTTTGAAACATTTCAAAATGAAATTTAACACCAAATTAAATATCTCGTACTCTTTCTTTAAACCATGATAAATTTGTAGAATTTGGACTAACAAAAGACTTTATTGGGGAAGAATGTTTTAGGAGTGTAGTTATTTTGAAATCCTAGGGTATGGTGATCATTAAAAGACCAGCTTTTACTCAGTCTTTTGTTAGTTCTTATGTAAAAATTCACTGTACAGACTTCCATGACTGTCCAGTGGTTAGGACTCTGTGCTTTCCCTAGAAGGGCACGGGTTCAATCGCTGTTCAGGGAACCATGCTTCCACAACCTGCATATTGCCCCCCGGGGGGAAAGAAAAATTCTCTGTGAGTGGTGATCCTGTTTGTAACGTGCACTGGGATTGGGCCACCATCACTGCTCTTCCTTTGGGAATACATTGCTCCCAAAATTTTCTTAGCAAAAAGGTGTCCTAGTCATTATTTGATTTGTTCCCTCCAAACATTATTGTACTCCCTGGGAGTGCTATTTGTGGGTTTTAGGTGTATCAGCACTTCGTGCCTTCTGAGCACCTTTAGCCGACAGCATAGGTGAGTGATGCAACAATCCCTTTTATGAGGTAGGTGGCCAGGAGGTGATTCCTGCCTACCTTTCTCGGGGGGACTTTCACATTCACCACCCCTATGTGACAACCTCTTCCTTTCTGGGTCTGGCAATCTAGACCCTAATGTCATTCCACACCCCAAACAAAGGCTGTAACACCATACCACTACTCCTTGCCCTTGAAATCAAATGTTAATCAGGGTTATCCATCTTCAGTGCAGACTCCTGACCCAATCCAGACCACTACTCTCTGGCTAACTGGGGACCCGAGGGTCTGTTCCCCAACCTCTCGGGACCCCATATCCCTCCCATCTCCAGTGCCCACCTCTTCTCTTCTTTCCCTCCCTTCCATCAGAAAATTCACACACACGCAAATATCTTTTCCCTATTTGATGTTTATTGTAATTGCAGCCATCAGTTTACTATGTTAGTGTGAGAGTCTTTCCTTGGTTGGCCATTTCTACGAAAGCAGACCTCTGGAGGCACAGTTCTACACTGTCTGACCTTTTCGAGTCAGTTACTGGCTGCCCAGCTTGTACTTCTCCAGGGTCTCTTATTCTGGGGCGGCTGAGCTTATCTTCTCTTTGGATTCTGCCTCCATCTTTGATCCCGCCTCATATTTTGGTACCTTTTACGGCTTTGATTCAGTTTCTTACGTGCACAGGAACGGAGAAAACAGTTGGGTTTTCTGGTTGTCTTCACCTTCTTCGACTGAGTGGCATATGGTCGGATTTTCTTTCTCAAGGTTCCTTGAAGAGGTCTTCTGACCCTCATGGTCATATTTCGTGCCTGGAAAGACAAGACAAGGGTATGAGACTTTAGGAAAGAAAAAAGCGGAGTTGGAAGGGAGATTTCATGAAAAAGGGATGTGGGCTCATGAGGGCTTTTGTGCCAGGCAAGGGTGGGTAGAGGTTTGGGGCAGCCAAGTCAATGGAGAACATGGGGAGCTTAGTTGGAATCATCTTACTTTCACACTGCCTCGGTACCTCCGTTGACAAAGGGTCTTCTTTTGTCCATTCATCCTTGAGGCAAACCGCCTTGTAACTCTTCTTGACTGCCGTGGGTTCCTGATTCCCTTAGTCAGGATGATGCCAAGAAGTGGCCTAACCTAGAATCTCTGCCTCTGGTCTCCCTATTTATACCCTTTCAGGACAATGAGGAGCCACACCCTTCAACCTGATTGGTCAGTTAGGCACCACCCCAGCCAAGAGCATCTTGGGGGGCTTAGACATCACAATGTACCACTGTGCCCATCAACATGGGCTAGTGGATGCTGAGGGAGGCCATTTTATAACTTCTCCACTGATGACACCTCTGTGTGTCTGATTCTGGGCAGTGGTGATTCAGGGCCATGGTGTTTCTCCTCATGACCTTCAAACTTCCTTTCAGTTCCCTTTATCCTTTGACTTATATGTGCCACTTCAACACTCCTGCCTCCTTCGTCCCTCTGAAAACATCTGCCAAACCCTTTCTGTCCCACTTCAGCCTTTCAGAGTAATCACTTCATCTCTAGCCCACCTTCTGCCTGTTGGGGGTTCCTGAGGGGCTTAAGGAACTTAAGAGCAAGCACTTAAGGTGGAAAAGGGTAATTAAGAACAGGTTGGGTGTTTGATCTCCTGTCATGAGCTTTAACGACCCCCAGACTTGGTGAATGCTCAGTCTGTTGCCCAAAGTTTAATACACAGTCTCCCTCAGAGTACACATCAGAACAAAGACACTTCTACATGTCTCCTCCACTAAATTTTGTTGGGACACTTCAACTCTCATATTCAGCAAGGAAACTCAACTTGCTCCATCTATCAGAAATACATTCCTGATTATTATTATTATTATTTTTTTTTTTTAAGGAAAGTGCTCAAAGTCAAAATCAGTTCACCACTCTTCCACTGAGTCTTGACTAAATCATTTCCCCAGTCATCCCTCCTTGTCAGTTATCAGTTGGTAGGGCCCATTGCAGGCCTGACCAAGAGCTGAGCAGGACAAGTACCTGCAGGTAGCTCAGTGATAGTTGGTTGCTTGTGGGTGGGGTCCATGAGGCACTGACCAATGGAAGAGCAAGCCCTGTTGCCTAGTAACAGGATGCAGAGTAATAAGGCACAGCAATGGCTACCTGCGAAGGGCTGTGCTCTGTTACATAAGGACACTTTGGGTCCAGTGTGCTGGAATCTTTTTGATTGACTCATTTCCGACCTCAGATTTGATGTCACATAATTAGTTGACTTTTGCATATCATACTTTTCATTATATTCCCAGGCCTAGCTGTCACAAGTGCTGTCATCTCTATGCCTCTCCAACAGCTGCCACTTGATCACATGCTCAGCATATAGTATAAATAGTTCAAAGCCCACAAGATTGTGAAGTCCAGCCCACCCTGAAAACTCCTTTGACAAACCTTAAATTCACAGTGATTCTTCTACTCTTTGCAGTGTAACAGAGCAGGATGAGCACAGCCCTTAACAGGAAGCCATTGGTGTGCTTCATTTCAAGCCATCCTGTCCCTAGGCAACAGGTGCTGTTCAAACATTGCTTGGTGCCTCAGAGGGCCCCATTCACAAGCAGCCAACTGTCAATGAGTGACCATTAGTTGTCCTGCTTAGATGTTGGTCAGCACCACAGTGGGCCCTGCCCACAGGTTACTTACTATCAATGAGGGGGCCATAGGGAAAGTGATTAAGTCAAGGGTGGTGTGGCGGTCATCAGGAGGAGACTGAGATAAGAGGCAGATTCAGGCCTCATTCTGGAGGCCCTGGAGCTCACGCAGATTTGGGCCAGTGGGTGAGCTGGAGCGCCCAGGGAATACACTGGGGACTAGATGTTGTAGCCCTCCATAGCCCTCACTAAGGCCCTCCACTAGCCTTGGCCAAAGCCTTGAGGAGCAGTGTACCTCTCCCGCATCCCTGTCGCTGCGACCTACTAGCAGTGGTTTTCTATCTGGGTCTCAGACTGTGAGAACTGGTCTCCCCATATGGATGCCCTGAGGACGGAAACTGAGGACCTATTATGTTGGATGCCTGTCTCCGTCAGGGATGACGGCTGGGCAGAGTGTGGGAACCTGGCACTGAAGGAGCTGCTGGCTGAGATCTGCTTCCCGTTAACCAGCACTGGGACATTGCAGGGTGAAAGCTGTGCCTTGAGCTGCCCTTTCTTGTCAGGACAGAGAATAACATTCATCTAGTACAGGTTTATAGGAACCTCATTACCTGACCATGACCTAACCTTAAGCACAAAGGGTATGACACCAAGAAGTCTGCAGCAACTTACCACCACTCTCCCTAACATTTAATTGTACATGCACTTACTGAAAACTTTTACTAACTTTGGGGTCTTAGGGCATGAACCACCCATCTCCTTGTATGAATCTTTAATCAACTTTCTCTGTTCCAAACTTTAAGGTTAAGTTTTGATGGGCCTCCTTCTGCGTCAGGCACATGGACTTGCAATTTGAATAACAACGGTATTGTCTAAGGACAGACTTTGCCTCTCTTAAACAACGGCAGAGACTGGCCAACTGCTCACAATTATCCATAAAATACACGATGACTCGGCTTGGCTAAACTTTAGCCAAGCTTCTCTCCTCTGAACTTCAGCTTTCGCCCAAACTTGAGCAAGCGCTAAGATTCAAAGTTTTCTGTCTCCCTTAAGAGCTCATTCTGAGAATCAGCTCACTATCAGAGAGAAACAATTGCTGTAAAACAGCCCCATCATGCTGTCTGCTCATCCATCCTCCTACCTGCCCCATCACACACACACACACACACACACACACACACACACACACACACACACAGAGTTCCTGCTGACCCTTCTCATATTTCCATGTTAAACAAACTTCTTTTTCTGTTCTACTTCAGACATGTCAGGATCTGTGCTCAAAATACTTTCCCAATTGCAATCAGTTCCGTTCAATGGCTCAGTCAATTCTGACTCTCTGAGACCCTATTGTGTGCAGCACATCAGGCTTCACTGTCCATCACCAACTCCCAGAGCTTGCTTAAAATTCAAGCCCATCAAGATGGTGATGCCATCCAACCATCTCATCCTTTGACGTCCCCTTCTCCTCTGGCCTTCAATCTTTCCCTGCATCAGGGTCTTTTCCAATGAGCCAGTCTTTGCCTCAGATGGCCAAAGTATTGGAGCTTCAGCATTAGTCCTTCCAATGAATATTCAGGACTGATTTCCTCTAGCATTGACTGCATTGATTTTCTTGCAATCCAAGGGACTCTCGAGAGTCTTCCCCAACACCACAGTTCAAAACCATCAGTTCTTCAGTGCTCAGCTTTCTTTATGGTCCAACTCTCCCATGCATACCTGATGACTGTTGGGAAAACTTAGCTTTGACATATGGACCTTTGTCGGTAAAGTAATGTCTCTTCCTTTTAATACACTGTCTAGGTGGATCATAGTTTTCTTCCAAGGAGTAAGCGTCTTTCCCTTTCATGGCAGCAGTCACCATCTGCAGTGGTTTTGGAGCCCAAAGAAGAAAGCCTGACACTGGTTCCACTGTTTCCCCGTCTATGTCCCATGAAGTGATGGGACCAGATGCCATGATCTGCGTTTTCTGAATGTTGAGTTTTAAGCCAACTTTTTCACTCTCCTCTTTCACTTTCATGCAGAGCCTTTTTAGTTCCTCTTCACTTTCTGCCATAAGGGTGGTGTCATCTGCATATCTGAGGTTATTGATATTTCTCCCGGCAATCTTGAGTCCAGCGTGTGCTTCTTCCAGCCCAGCGTTTCTCATGTTGTACACTGCATAGAAGATAAATGAGTCGGGGCACAATATACGGCCTTGACATACTCCTTTTCCTATTTGGAACCAGGCTGTTGTTCCATGTCCACCTCTAACTGTTTCTTCCTGAAATGCATACAAGTTTCTCAAGAGGCAGGTCAGGTGGTCTGGTATTCCCGTCTCTTCCAGAATTTTCCACAGTTTATTGTGGTCCACACAGTAAAAGGCTTCGGCATAGTCAATAAAGCAGAAATAGATGTTTTTTCTGAACTCTCTTGCTGTTTGGATGATCCAAGAAAAGACCAATACATAGAAAACTGTAAAGCACTGATGAAAGAAATCAAAGATCACACAGATAGATGGAGAAATATACCATGTTCATGGATCAGAATGATCAATATAGTGAAAATGAGTACACAGCACAAAGCAATCTATAGATTCAATGCAATCCCTATCAAGCTACCAATGGTATTTTTCACAGAACTAGAACAAATAGCTTCACAGTTTGTATGGAAATACAGAAAACCTGGAATAGCCCAAAGCAACCTTGCCAAAGAAGAATGGAACTGGAGGAATCAACCTACCTGACTTCAGGCTCTATTACAAAGCTACAGTCATCAAAACAGTATAAACTGGCTCATAGAAAAAGCAAAGGAATTACAGAAAAACATCTACTTCTGCTTCATTGACTACACTAAACCTTTGACTGTGTGGCTCACAGCAAACTGGAAAATTCTTCAAGAGATGGGAATACCAGTTCACCTTACCTGCCTCCTGAGAAACCTCTATGCAGGTCAAGAAGCAACAGTTAAAACTGAACATGGAATAACAAACTGGTTCCAAATTGGGGAAGAATTATGTCAAGGCTGTATATTGTCACCCTGCTTATTTAACTTATATGCAGCATACATCATGCAAAAAGCCAGGCTGGATGAATCACAAGCTGGAATCAAGATTGTCAGGAGACATACCAACAACCTTAGATGTGCAGATGAAACCACTCTAATGGCAGAAAGTGAAGAGGAACTAAAGAGCCTCATGATGAAGGTGAAAGGGGAGAGTCAAAAGGCTGGCTTAAAACTCAACATTCAAAAAACTAAGATCATGGCATCTGGTCCCATCACTTCATGGCAAATAGAGGAGAAAAAGTGGAAACAGTGACAGATTTTCTTTTCTTGGGCTCTAAAATCACTACAGACAGTGACTGCAGCCATGAAATTAAAAGATGCTGCTCCTTGGAAGAAAAGTTATGACAAACCTAGACAATGAATTAAAAAGCAGAGACATCACTTGCCAACAAAGATTCATATAGTTAAAGCTATGGTTTTTCCAGTAGCTATGTATGGATCTGAGAGTTGGACCATAAAGAATACTGAGCACTGAAGAATGGATGCTTTCAAGTTGTGGAGATGGAGAAGATTCTTGAGACTCCCTTGGACAGCAAGGAGATCAAACCAGTCAATTCTAAAGGAAATGAACACTGAATATTCATTGGAAGGAATGATGCTGAAGTTGAAGCTGCGATACTTTGGCCACCTGATGCGAAGAACTGACTCATTAGCAAAAAGTCTCATGCTGGGAAAGATTGAAGGCAAGAGGACAAGGGGACAATAGAGGATGAGATGATCAGATGGCATTACCGACTCAATGGACATGAGTTTGAGCAAAATTAGGGAAATAGTGAAGGACAGGGAAGCCTGGTGAATTGCAGTCCACGAGGTCACAAAGACTCAGACACAACTTAAGTGACTGAACAACAAACATATTAAGTCCATAGGGAAGGGATGGGTCCTTTAATAAATGGTACTAAGACAACTGAAAAAAAAAAAAAAAACAAAAAACAAAAAAAAAAAAACAGTATGATACTGGCACAGAGGCAGAAATACAGATCAAGGGAACAAAATAGAAAGCCCAGAGATAAATCCACGCGCCTATGGACACCTTATATTTGACAAAGGAGGCAAGAATAGACAATGGAGAAAAGACAACCTCTTTAAGAAGAGGTGCTGGGAAAAATGGTCAACCACTAGTAAAAGAATGAAACTAGAACACTGTCTAACACCATACACAAAATAAATTCAAAATGGATTAAAGATCGAAACTTAAGACCAGAAACTATAAAACTCCTAGAGGCAAACATAGGCAAAACACACTCTGACATAAATCACAGCAGGATACTCTATGACCCACCTCTCAGAGTAATGGAAATAAATGAACAGGACCAAATTGTATAGCAAAATAGCACAAGTAAATGAATAGGGCCAAATTAAATTCAAAAGCTTTTGCACAACAAAGGAAAGTATAAGCAAGGTGAAAAGACAGCCTTCAGAATGGGAGGAAGTAAGAGCAAACAAAGCAGCTGACGAAGAAATAATCTCAAAAATATAAAAGCTGCTCCCACAGCTCAATTGCAGACCAAGAAATGACCAATTCAAAAAACGGGCCGATGAACTAAACAGACATTTCTCCAAAGAAGTCATACAGATGGCTAACAAACACATGAAGAGATGCTCAACATCACTTATTATCAGAGAAATGCAAATCCAGACGACCTTGAGGTACCCTTTCACGCTGGTCAGAATGGCTGTTACCCAAAAGTCTACAAACAATAAATGCTGGAGAGGGTGTGGAAAAAAGGGAACCCTCTCACTTTGTTGGTGGGAATGCAATCGAGTACAGTCACTACGGAGAATAGTGTGGAGACTCCTTAAAAAACTGAAAATAGAACTGCCATATGACCCAGGAATCCCACTGCTGGGCATGCACACAGAGGACACCAGAATTGAAAGAGTCACGGGTACCCCAATGTTCATCGCAGCACTGTGAATAATAGCCAGGACACGGAAGCAACCTAGAAGTCCATCAGCTGACTAAAGGATAAGAAAGCTGGTGTACATATACACAATGGAATGTACCTCATCCATTACAAAGAATACGTTTGAATCAGTTCGAAAGAGGTGGATGAAACGGGAGCCTATTATACAGAGTGAAGGACGTCAGAAAGAAACACGCCAATACAGTACACAAACACATATATATGGAATTTAGAAAGATGGCAATGATGACCCTATATGCGAGAGAGCAAAAGAGACACAGATGTATAGAAGAGTCTTTTGGACTCTGTGGGAGAAGGCGAGGGTAGGATGATTTGAGAGAAGAGCATTGAAACATGTATATTATTCTAGGTGAACCAGATCACCAGTCTAGGTTTGATGCATGAGACTAGGCTGCTCAGGGCTGGTGCACTGGGATGGCACTGAGGCATGGGATGGGGAGGGAAATGGGAGGGGGGACTCAGGATGGGGATCCCATGGACACCCATGGCTGATTCATGTCAATGTATGGCAAAAACCACTACAATATTGCAACTTAATTAGCCTCAAATCAAAATAAATGAATTTAGAAAAAATAACTCCAAAAAAGAAAACCGGAAAGAAAGAACAGCACACCCAGGGGGTCTTTCAATTTTATTGATTTCAAATCACATTCAGTGACTGACTGTGAATCATCACTGGGGTCTCCCAGGAGTTAGAGTGCCAGAAAGATTTAATTAGGGAGCTGCAGTCCAGATAAAAGATAACATATCGTTGAGTTAAAATATGAACTCAACTCGTTTGATGCCTATGGTGAAACTCTATGTTTTAGTTCTGTCTAAAAACCTTTCAGAGGACACGCAGGATTCTTATGGACAGAGAATGCCTTATGTATCTCCATAATTATTTGACTATTCCTTGGACCTTTTAAAACATTTCAAAATGAAAGTGAACACCAACTTAAATATCTCGTTCACTTCCTTTTAAACCATGATAAACTTGTAGAATTTGGACTAACAAAAGACTGTATTGGGGAAGAATGTTTTACGAGTGTAGTTATTTTGAAATCTTAGGGTATGGTGATAATTAAAAGACCAGCTTTTACTCAGTCTTATGTTAGTACTTATGTAAAAATTCACTGTACAGACTTCCATGACTGTCCAGTGTTTAGGACGCCGAGCTTTCCCTAGAAGGGCACGGGTTCAATCGCTGTTCAGGGAACCATGCTTCCACAACCTGCATAGTGCCCCCCGGGGGGAAAGAAAAATTCTCTGTGAGTGGTGATCCTGTTTGTTACATGCACTTGGATTGGGCCACCACCACTGCTCTTCCTTTGGTAATACATTGCTCCCAAAATTTTCTTAGCAAAAAGGTGTCCTAATCATTATTTGGTTTGTTCCCTCCAAACATTATTGTACTCCCTGGGAGTGCTATTTGTGGGTTTTAGATGTATCAGCACTTCGTGCCTTCTGAGCACCTTTAGCCGACAGCATAGGCGAGTGATGCAACAATCCCTTTTATGAGGTAGGTGGCCAGGAGGTGATTTCTGCCTACCGTTCTCGGGGGGACTTTCTCATTCACCAACCCTATGTGACAACCTCTTCCTTTCTGAGTCTGGCAATCTAGACCCTAATGTCATTCCACACCCCAAACAAAGGCTGTAACACCATACCACTACTCCTTGCCCTTGAAATCAAGTGTTAAGCAGGGTTATCCATCTTCAGTGCAGACTCCTGACCCAATCCAGACCACTACTCTCTGGCTAACTGGGGACCCGAGGGTCTGTTCCCCAACCTCTCGGGACCCCATATCCCTCCCATCTCCAGTGCCCACCTCTTCTCTTCTTTCCCTCCCTTCCATCAGAAAATTCACACACACGCAAATATCTTTTCCCCATTTGATGTTTATTGTAATTGCAGCCATCAGTTTACTAAGTTAGTGTGATAGTCTTTCCTTGGTTGTCCATTTCTACGAAAGCAGACCTCTGGAGGCACAGTTCTACACTGTCTGACCTTTTCGAGTCAGTTACTGGCTGCCCAGCTTGTACTTCTCCAGGGTCTCTTATTCTGGGGCGGCTGAGCTTATCTTCTCTTTTGACTCTGCCTCCTTCTTTGATGCTGCCTCATATTTTGGTACCTTTTACGGCTTTGATTCAGTTTCTTACGTGCACAGGAACGGAGAAAACAGTTGGGTTTTCTGGTTGTCTTCACCTTCTTCGACTGAGTGGCATATGGTCGGATTTTCTTTCTCAACGTTCCTTGAACAGGTCTTCTGACCCTCATGGTCATATTTCGTGTCTTGGAAGACAAGACAAGGGTATGAGACTTTAGGAAAGAAAAAAGCGGAGTTGGAAGTGAGATTTCATGAAAAAGGGATGTGGGCTCATGAGGGCTTTTGTGCCAGGCAAGGGTGGGTAGAGGTTTGGGGCAGCAAAGTCAATGGAGAACATGGGGAGCTTAGGTGGAATCATCTTACTTTCACACTGCCTCGGTACCTCCGTTGACAAAGGGTCTTCTTCTGTCCATTCATCCTTGAGGCAAACCGCCTTGTAACTCTTCTTGACTGCCGTGGTTTCCCGATTCCCTTAGTCAGGATGATGCCAAGAAGTGGCCTAACCTAGAATCTCTGCCTCTGGTCTCCCTATTTATACCCTTTCAGGACAATGAGGAGCCACACCCTTCAATCTGATTGGTCAGTTAGGCACCACCCCAGCCAATAGCATCGTGGGGGGCTTAGACATCACTATGTACCCCTGTGCCCATCAACATGGGCTAGTGGATGCTGAGGGAGGCCATTTTATAACTTCTCCACTGATGACACCTCTGTGGGTCTGATTCTGGGCAGTGGTGATTCAGGGCCATGGTGTTTCTCCTCATGACCTTCAAACTTCCTTTCAGTTCCCTTTATCCTTTGACTTATATGTGCCACTTCAACACTCCTGCCTCCTTCATCCCTCTGTAATCATCTGCCAAACCTTTCTGTCCCACTTCAGCCTTTCAGAGTAATCACTTCATCTCTAGCCCACCTTCTGCCTGTTGGGTGTTCCTGAGGGGCTTAAGGAACTTAAGAGCAAGCACTTAAGGTGGAAAAGGGTAATTAAGAACAGGTTGGGTGTTTGATCTCCTGTCATGAGCTTTAACGACCCCCAGACTTGGTGAATGCTCAGTCTGTTGCCCAAAGTTTAATACACAGTCTCCCTCAGAGTACACATCAGAACAAAGACACTTCTACATGTCTCCTCCACTAAATTTTGTTGGGACACTTCAACTCTCATATTCAGCAAGGAAACTCAACTTGCTCCATCTATCAGAAATACATTCCTGATTATTATTATTATTATTATTTTTTTAAGGAAAGTGCTCAAAGTCAAAATCAGTTCACCACTCTACCACTGAGTCTTGACTAAATCATTTCCCCTGTCATCCCTCCTTGTCAATTATCAGTAGGTAGGGCCCATTGCAGGCCTGACCAAGAGCTGAGTAGGACAAGTACCTGCAGTTAGCTCAGTGATAGTTGGTTGCTTGTGGGTGGGACCAATGAGGCACTGACCAATGCCTGAGCAAGCCCTGTTGCCTAGGAACAGGATGCAGAGTAATAAGGCACAGCAATGGCTACCTGCGAAGGGCTGTGCTCTGTTACATAAGGACACTTTTGGTCCAGTGTGCTGGAATCTTTTTGATTGACTCATTTCCGACCTCAGATTTGATTTCACATAATTAGTTAACTTTTGCATATCATACTTTTCATTATATTCCCAGGCCTAGCTGTCACCAGTGCTGTCATCTCTATGCCTCTCCAACAGCTGCCACTTGATCACATGCTCAGCATATAGTATAAATAGTTCAAAGCCCACAAGAATGTGAAGTCCAGCCCACCCTGAAAACTCCTTTGACAAACCTTAAATTCACAGTGATTCTTATACTCTTTGCAGTGTAACAGAGCAGGATGAGGACAGCCCTTAACAGGAAGACATTGGTGTGCTTCATTTCAAGCCATCCTGTCCCTAGGCAACAGGTGCTGCTCAAACATTGCTTGGTGCCTCCGAGGGCCCCATTCACAAGCAGCCAACTGTCAATGAGTGTCCATTAGTTGTCCTGCTTAGCTGTTGGTCAGCACCACAGTGGGCCCTGCCCACAGGTTACTTACTATCAATGAGGGGGCCATTGGGAAAGTGAATAAGTCAAGGGTGGTGTGGCGGTCATCAGGAGGAGACTGAGATAAGAGGCAGATTCAGGGCTCATTCTGGAGGCCCTGGAGCTCACGCAGACTTGGGCCAGTGGGCGAACTGGAGGGCCCAGGGAATACACTGGGGACTAGATGTTGTAGCCCTCCATAGCCCTCACTAAGGCCCTCCACTAGCCTTGGCCAAAGCCTTGAGGAGCAGTGTACCTCTCCCGCATCCCTGTCGCTGCGACCTACTAGCAGTGGTTTTCTTTTTGGGTCTCAGTCTGTGAGAACTGGTCTCCCCCTATGGGTGCCCTGAGGACCGACACTGAGGACCTATTATGTTGGTTGCCTGTCTCCGTCAGGGATGACGGCTGGGCAGAGTGTGGGAACCTGGCACTGAAGGAGCTGCTGGCTGAGATCTGCTTCCCCTTAACCAGCACTGGGACATTGCAAGGTGAAAGCTGTGCCTTGAGACTGCCCTTTCTTGTCAGGACAGAAAATAACATTCATCTAGTAGAGGTTTATGGGAACCTCATTACCTGACCATGACCTAACCTTAAGCACAAAGGATATGACACCAAGAAGTCTGCAGGAACTTACCACCACTCTCCCTAACATTTAATTGTACATGCACTTACTGAAAACTTTTACTAACTTTGGGGTCTTAGGGCATGAACCACCCATCTCCTTGTATGAATCTTTAATCAACCTTTCTCTGTTCCAAACTTTAAGGTTAAGTTTTGATGGGCCTCCTTCTGCGTCAGGCACATGGACTTGCAATTTGAATAACAACGGTATTGTCTAAGGAAAGACTTTGCCTCTCTTAAACAACAGCAGAGACTGGCCAAGTGCTCACAATTATCCATAAAATACACGCTGACTCGGCTTGGCTGAACTTTAGCCAAGCTTCTCTCCTCTGAACTTCAGATTTCGCCCAAACTTGAGCAAGCGCTAAGATTCAAAGTTTTCTGTCTCCCTTAACAGCTCATTCTGAGAATCAGCTCACTATCAGAGAGAAACAATTCCTGTAAAACAGCCCCATCATGCTGTCTGCTCATCCATCTCACTACTGGCCCCATCACACACACACACACACACACACACACACACACAGAGTTCCTGCTGACCCTACTCATATTTCCATGTTAAACAAACTTCTTTTTCTGTTCTACTTCAGACATGTCAGGATCTGTGCTCAAAATACTTTCCCAATTGCAATCAGTTCCGTTCAATGGCTCAGTCAATTCTGACTCTCTGAGACCCTATTGTGTGCAGCACATCAGGCTTCACTGTCCATCACCAACTCCCAGAGCTTGCTTAAAATTCAAGCCCATCAAGATGGTGATGCCATCCAACCATCTCATCCTTTGACGTCCCCTTCTCCTCTGGCCTTCAATCTTTCCCTGCATCAGGGTCTTTTCCAATGAGCCAGTCTTTGCCTCAGATGGCCAAAGTATTGGAGCTTCAGCATTAGTCCTTCCAATGAATATTCAGGACTGATTTCCTCTAGCATTGACTGCATTGATTTTCTTGCAATCCAAGGGACTCTCGAGAGTCTTCCCCAACACCACAGTTCAAAACCATCAGTTCTTCAGTGCTCAGCTTTCTTTATGGTCCAACTCTCCCATGCATACCTGATGACTGTTGGGAAAACTTAGCTTTGACATATGGACCTTTGTCGGTAAAGTAATGTCTCTTCCTTTTAATACACTGTCTAGGTGGATCATAGTTTTCTTCCAAGGAGTAAGCGTCTTTCCCTTTCATGGCAGCAGTCACCATCTGCAGTGGTTTTGGAGCCCAAAGAAGAAAGCCTGACACTGGTTCCACTGTTTCCCCGTCTATGTCCCATGAAGTGATGGGACCAGATGCCATGATCTGCGTTTTCTGAATGTTGAGTTTTAAGCCAACTTTTTCACTCTCCTCTTTCACTTTCATGCAGAGCCTTTTTAGTTCCTCTTCACTTTCTGCCATAAGGGTGGTGTCATCTGCATATCTGAGGTTATTGATATTTCTCCCGGCAATCTTGAGTCCAGCGTGTGCTTCTTCCAGCCCAGCGTTTCTCATGTTGTACACTGCATAGAAGATAAATGAGTCGGGGCACAATATACGGCCTTGACATACTCCTTTTCCTATTTGGAACCAGGCTGTTGTTCCATGTCCACCTCTAACTGTTTCTTCCTGAAATGCATACAAGTTTCTCAAGAGGCAGGTCAGGTGGTCTGGTATTCCCGTCTCTTCCAGAATTTTCCACAGTTTATTGTGGTCCACACAGTAAAAGGCTTCGGCATAGTCAATAAAGCAGAAATAGATGTTTTTTCTGAACTCTCTTGCTGTTTGGATGATCCAAGAAAAGACCAATACATAGAAAACTGTAAAGCACTGATGAAAGAAATCAAAGATCACACAGATAGATGGAGAAATATACCATGTTCATGGATCAGAATGATCAATATAGTGAAAATGAGTACACAGCACAAAGCAATCTATAGATTCAATGCAATCCCTATCAAGCTACCAATGGTATTTTTCACAGAACTAGAACAAATAGCTTCACAGTTTGTATGGAAATACAGAAAACCTGGAATAGCCCAAAGCAACCTTGCCAAAGAAGAATGGAACTGGAGGAATCAACCTACCTGACTTCAGGCTCTATTACAAAGCTACAGTCATCAAAACAGTATAAACTGGCTCATAGAAAAAGCAAAGGAATTACAGAAAAACATCTACTTCTGCTTCATTGACTACACTAAACCTTTGACTGTGTGGCTCACAGCAAACTGGAAAATTCTTCAAGAGATGGGAATACCAGTTCACCTTACCTGCCTCCTGAGAAACCTCTATGCAGGTCAAGAAGCAACAGTTAAAACTGAACATGGAATAACAAACTGGTTCCAAATTGGGGAAGAATTATGTCAAGGCTGTATATTGTCACCCTGCTTATTTAACTTATATGCAGCATACATCATGCAAAAAGCCAGGCTGGATGAATCACAAGCTGGAATCAAGATTGTCAGGAGACATACCAACAACCTTAGATGTGCAGATGAAACCACTCTAATGGCAGAAAGTGAAGAGGAACTAAAGAGCCTCATGATGAAGGTGAAAGGGGAGAGTCAAAAGGCTGGCTTAAAACTCAACATTCAAAAAACTAAGATCATGGCATCTGGTCCCATCACTTCATGGCAAATAGAGGAGAAAAAGTGGAAACAGTGACAGATTTTCTTTTCTTGGGCTCTAAAATCACTACAGACAGTGACTGCAGCCATGAAATTAAAAGATGCTGCTCCTTGGAAGAAAAGTTATGACAAACCTAGACAATGAATTAAAAAGCAGAGACATCACTTGCCAACAAAGATTCATATAGTTAAAGCTATGGTTTTTCCAGTAGCTATGTATGGATCTGAGAGTTGGACCATAAAGAATACTGAGCACTGAAGAATGGATGCTTTCAAGTTGTGGAGATGGAGAAGATTCTTGAGACTCCCTTGGACAGCAAGGAGATCAAACCAGTCAATTCTAAAGGAAATGAACACTGAATATTCATTGGAAGGAATGATGCTGAAGTTGAAGCTGCGATACTTTGGCCACCTGATGCGAAGAACTGACTCATTAGCAAAAAGTCTCATGCTGGGAAAGATTGAAGGCAAGAGGACAAGGGGACAATAGAGGATGAGATGATCAGATGGCATTACCGACTCAATGGACATGAGTTTGAGCAAAATTAGGGAAATAGTGAAGGACAGGGAAGCCTGGTGAATTGCAGTCCACGAGGTCACAAAGACTCAGACACAACTTAAGTGACTGAACAACAAACATATTAAGTCCATAGGGAAGGGATGGGTCCTTTAATAAATGGTACTAAGACAACTGAAAAAAAAAAAAAAAACAAAAAACAAAAAAAAAAAAACAGTATGATACTGGCACAGAGGCAGAAATACAGATCAAGGGAACAAAATAGAAAGCCCAGAGATAAATCCACGCGCCTATGGACACCTTATATTTGACAAAGGAGGCAAGAATAGACAATGGAGAAAAGACAACCTCTTTAAGAAGAGGTGCTGGGAAAAATGGTCAACCACTAGTAAAAGAATGAAACTAGAACACTGTCTAACACCATACACAAAATAAATTCAAAATGGATTAAAGATCGAAACTTAAGACCAGAAACTATAAAACTCCTAGAGGCAAACATAGGCAAAACACACTCTGACATAAATCACAGCAGGATACTCTATGACCCACCTCTCAGAGTAATGGAAATAAATGAACAGGACCAAATTGTATAGCAAAATAGCACAAGTAAATGAATAGGGCCAAATTAAATTCAAAAGCTTTTGCACAACAAAGGAAAGTATAAGCAAGGTGAAAAGACAGCCTTCAGAATGGGAGGAAGTAAGAGCAAACAAAGCAGCTGACGAAGAAATAATCTCAAAAATATAAAAGCTGCTCCCACAGCTCAATTGCAGACCAAGAAATGACCAATTCAAAAAACGGGCCGATGAACTAAACAGACATTTCTCCAAAGAAGTCATACAGATGGCTAACAAACACATGAAGAGATGCTCAACATCACTTATTATCAGAGAAATGCAAATCCAGACGACCTTGAGGTACCCTTTCACGCTGGTCAGAATGGCTGTTACCCAAAAGTCTACAAACAATAAATGCTGGAGAGGGTGTGGAAAAAAGGGAACCCTCTCACTTTGTTGGTGGGAATGCAATCGAGTACAGTCACTACGGAGAATAGTGTGGAGACTCCTTAAAAAACTGAAAATAGAACTGCCATATGACCCAGGAATCCCACTGCTGGGCATGCACACAGAGGACACCAGAATTGAAAGAGTCACGGGTACCCCAATGTTCATCGCAGCACTGTGAATAATAGCCAGGACACGGAAGCAACCTAGAAGTCCATCAGCTGACTAAAGGATAAGAAAGCTGGTGTACATATACACAATGGAATGTACCTCATCCATTACAAAGAATACGTTTGAATCAGTTCGAAAGAGGTGGATGAAACGGGAGCCTATTATACAGAGTGAAGGACGTCAGAAAGAAACACGCCAATACAGTACACAAACACATATATATGGAATTTAGAAAGATGGCAATGATGACCCTATATGCGAGAGAGCAAAAGAGACACAGATGTATAGAAGAGTCTTTTGGACTCTGTGGGAGAAGGCGAGGGTAGGATGATTTGAGAGAAGAGCATTGAAACATGTATATTATTCTAGGTGAACCAGATCACCAGTCTAGGTTTGATGCATGAGACTAGGCTGCTCAGGGCTGGTGCACTGGGATGGCACTGAGGCATGGGATGGGGAGGGAAATGGGAGGGGGGACTCAGGATGGGGATCCCATGGACACCCATGGCTGATTCATGTCAATGTATGGCAAAAACCACTACAATATTGCAACTTAATTAGCCTCAAATCAAAATAAATGAATTTAGAAAAAATAACTCCAAAAAAGAAAACCGGAAAGAAAGAACAGCACACCCAGGGGGTCTTTCAATTTTATTGATTTCAAATCACATTCAGTGACTGACTGTGAATCATCACTGGGGTCTCCCAGGAGTTAGAGTGCCAGAAAGATTTAATTAGGGAGCTGCAGTCCAGATAAAAGATAACATATCGTTGAGTTAAAATATGAACTCAACTCGTTTGATGCCTATGGTGAAACTCTATGTTTTAGTTCTGTCTAAAAACCTTTCAGAGGACACGCAGGATTCTTATGGACAGAGAATGCCTTATGTATCTCCATAATTATTTGACTATTCCTTGGACCTTTTAAAACATTTCAAAATGAAAGTGAACACCAACTTAAATATCTCGTTCACTTCCTTTTAAACCATGATAAACTTGTAGAATTTGGACTAACAAAAGACTGTATTGGGGAAGAATGTTTTACGAGTGTAGTTATTTTGAAATCTTAGGGTATGGTGATAATTAAAAGACCAGCTTTTACTCAGTCTTATGTTAGTACTTATGTAAAAATTCACTGTACAGACTTCCATGACTGTCCAGTGTTTAGGACGCCGAGCTTTCCCTAGAAGGGCACGGGTTCAATCGCTGTTCAGGGAACCATGCTTCCACAACCTGCATAGTGCCCCCCGGGGGGAAAGAAAAATTCTCTGTGAGTGGTGATCCTGTTTGTTACATGCACTTGGATTGGGCCACCACCACTGCTCTTCCTTTGGTAATACATTGCTCCCAAAATTTTCTTAGCAAAAAGGTGTCCTAATCATTATTTGGTTTGTTCCCTCCAAACATTATTGTACTCCCTGGGAGTGCTATTTGTGGGTTTTAGATGTATCAGCACTTCGTGCCTTCTGAGCACCTTTAGCCGACAGCATAGGCGAGTGATGCAACAATCCCTTTTATGAGGTAGGTGGCCAGGAGGTGATTTCTGCCTACCGTTCTCGGGGGGACTTTCTCATTCACCAACCCTATGTGACAACCTCTTCCTTTCTGAGTCTGGCAATCTAGACCCTAATGTCATTCCACACCCCAAACAAAGGCTGTAACACCATACCACTACTCCTTGCCCTTGAAATCAAGTGTTAAGCAGGGTTATCCATCTTCAGTGCAGACTCCTGACCCAATCCAGACCACTACTCTCTGGCTAACTGGGGACCCGAGGGTCTGTTCCCCAACCTCTCGGGACCCCATATCCCTCCCATCTCCAGTGCCCACCTCTTCTCTTCTTTCCCTCCCTTCCATCAGAAAATTCACACACACGCAAATATCTTTTCCCCATTTGATGTTTATTGTAATTGCAGCCATCAGTTTACTAAGTTAGTGTGATAGTCTTTCCTTGGTTGTCCATTTCTACGAAAGCAGACCTCTGGAGGCACAGTTCTACACTGTCTGACCTTTTCGAGTCAGTTACTGGCTGCCCAGCTTGTACTTCTCCAGGGTCTCTTATTCTGGGGCGGCTGAGCTTATCTTCTCTTTTGACTCTGCCTCCTTCTTTGATGCTGCCTCATATTTTGGTACCTTTTACGGCTTTGATTCAGTTTCTTACGTGCACAGGAACGGAGAAAACAGTTGGGTTTTCTGGTTGTCTTCACCTTCTTCGACTGAGTGGCATATGGTCGGATTTTCTTTCTCAACGTTCCTTGAACAGGTCTTCTGACCCTCATGGTCATATTTCGTGTCTTGGAAGACAAGACAAGGGTATGAGACTTTAGGAAAGAAAAAAGCGGAGTTGGAAGTGAGATTTCATGAAAAAGGGATGTGGGCTCATGAGGGCTTTTGTGCCAGGCAAGGGTGGGTAGAGGTTTGGGGCAGCAAAGTCAATGGAGAACATGGGGAGCTTAGGTGGAATCATCTTACTTTCACACTGCCTCGGTACCTCCGTTGACAAAGGGTCTTCTTCTGTCCATTCATCCTTGAGGCAAACCGCCTTGTAACTCTTCTTGACTGCCGTGGTTTCCCGATTCCCTTAGTCAGGATGATGCCAAGAAGTGGCCTAACCTAGAATCTCTGCCTCTGGTCTCCCTATTTATACCCTTTCAGGACAATGAGGAGCCACACCCTTCAATCTGATTGGTCAGTTAGGCACCACCCCAGCCAATAGCATCGTGGGGGGCTTAGACATCACTATGTACCCCTGTGCCCATCAACATGGGCTAGTGGATGCTGAGGGAGGCCATTTTATAACTTCTCCACTGATGACACCTCTGTGGGTCTGATTCTGGGCAGTGGTGATTCAGGGCCATGGTGTTTCTCCTCATGACCTTCAAACTTCCTTTCAGTTCCCTTTATCCTTTGACTTATATGTGCCACTTCAACACTCCTGCCTCCTTCATCCCTCTGTAATCATCTGCCAAACCTTTCTGTCCCACTTCAGCCTTTCAGAGTAATCACTTCATCTCTAGCCCACCTTCTGCCTGTTGGGTGTTCCTGAGGGGCTTAAGGAACTTAAGAGCAAGCACTTAAGGTGGAAAAGGGTAATTAAGAACAGGTTGGGTGTTTGATCTCCTGTCATGAGCTTTAACGACCCCCAGACTTGGTGAATGCTCAGTCTGTTGCCCAAAGTTTAATACACAGTCTCCCTCAGAGTACACATCAGAACAAAGACACTTCTACATGTCTCCTCCACTAAATTTTGTTGGGACACTTCAACTCTCATATTCAGCAAGGAAACTCAACTTGCTCCATCTATCAGAAATACATTCCTGATTATTATTATTATTATTATTTTTTTAAGGAAAGTGCTCAAAGTCAAAATCAGTTCACCACTCTACCACTGAGTCTTGACTAAATCATTTCCCCTGTCATCCCTCCTTGTCAATTATCAGTAGGTAGGGCCCATTGCAGGCCTGACCAAGAGCTGAGTAGGACAAGTACCTGCAGTTAGCTCAGTGATAGTTGGTTGCTTGTGGGTGGGACCAATGAGGCACTGACCAATGCCTGAGCAAGCCCTGTTGCCTAGGAACAGGATGCAGAGTAATAAGGCACAGCAATGGCTACCTGCGAAGGGCTGTGCTCTGTTACATAAGGACACTTTTGGTCCAGTGTGCTGGAATCTTTTTGATTGACTCATTTCCGACCTCAGATTTGATTTCACATAATTAGTTAACTTTTGCATATCATACTTTTCATTATATTCCCAGGCCTAGCTGTCACCAGTGCTGTCATCTCTATGCCTCTCCAACAGCTGCCACTTGATCACATGCTCAGCATATAGTATAAATAGTTCAAAGCCCACAAGAATGTGAAGTCCAGCCCACCCTGAAAACTCCTTTGACAAACCTTAAATTCACAGTGATTCTTATACTCTTTGCAGTGTAACAGAGCAGGATGAGGACAGCCCTTAACAGGAAGACATTGGTGTGCTTCATTTCAAGCCATCCTGTCCCTAGGCAACAGGTGCTGCTCAAACATTGCTTGGTGCCTCCGAGGGCCCCATTCACAAGCAGCCAACTGTCAATGAGTGTCCATTAGTTGTCCTGCTTAGCTGTTGGTCAGCACCACAGTGGGCCCTGCCCACAGGTTACTTACTATCAATGAGGGGGCCATTGGGAAAGTGAATAAGTCAAGGGTGGTGTGGCGGTCATCAGGAGGAGACTGAGATAAGAGGCAGATTCAGGGCTCATTCTGGAGGCCCTGGAGCTCACGCAGACTTGGGCCAGTGGGCGAACTGGAGGGCCCAGGGAATACACTGGGGACTAGATGTTGTAGCCCTCCATAGCCCTCACTAAGGCCCTCCACTAGCCTTGGCCAAAGCCTTGAGGAGCAGTGTACCTCTCCCGCATCCCTGTCGCTGCGACCTACTAGCAGTGGTTTTCTTTTTGGGTCTCAGTCTGTGAGAACTGGTCTCCCCCTATGGGTGCCCTGAGGACCGACACTGAGGACCTATTATGTTGGTTGCCTGTCTCCGTCAGGGATGACGGCTGGGCAGAGTGTGGGAACCTGGCACTGAAGGAGCTGCTGGCTGAGATCTGCTTCCCCTTAACCAGCACTGGGACATTGCAAGGTGAAAGCTGTGCCTTGAGACTGCCCTTTCTTGTCAGGACAGAAAATAACATTCATCTAGTAGAGGTTTATGGGAACCTCATTACCTGACCATGACCTAACCTTAAGCACAAAGGATATGACACCAAGAAGTCTGCAGGAACTTACCACCACTCTCCCTAACATTTAATTGTACATGCACTTACTGAAAACTTTTACTAACTTTGGGGTCTTAGGGCATGAACCACCCATCTCCTTGTATGAATCTTTAATCAACCTTTCTCTGTTCCAAACTTTAAGGTTAAGTTTTGATGGGCCTCCTTCTGCGTCAGGCACATGGACTTGCAATTTGAATAACAACGGTATTGTCTAAGGAAAGACTTTGCCTCTCTTAAACAACAGCAGAGACTGGCCAAGTGCTCACAATTATCCATAAAATACACGCTGACTCGGCTTGGCTGAACTTTAGCCAAGCTTCTCTCCTCTGAACTTCAGATTTCGCCCAAACTTGAGCAAGCGCTAAGATTCAAAGTTTTCTGTCTCCCTTAACAGCTCATTCTGAGAATCAGCTCACTATCAGAGAGAAACAATTCCTGTAAAACAGCCCCATCATGCTGTCTGCTCATCCATCTCACTACTGGCCCCATCACACACACACACACACACACACACACACACACAGAGTTCCTGCTGACCCTACTCATACTTCCATGTTAAAGAAACTTCTTTTTCTTTTCTACTTTCAGACATGTCAGGATCTGTGCTCAAAACACTTTCCCAAATGCAATCAGTTCCGTTCAATGGCTCAGTCAATTCTGACTCTCTTAGACCCTATTGTCTGCAGCACATCAGGCTTCACTGTCCATCACCAACTCCCAGAGCTTGCTTAAAATTCAAGCCCATCAAGAGGGTGATGCCATCCAACCATCTCATCCTTTGTCGTCTCCTTCTCCTCTGGCCTTCAATCTTTCTCTGCCTCAGGGTCTTTTCCCATGAGTCAGTCTTTGTCTCAGATGGCCAAAGTATTAGAGTTTCAGCATTACCCCTTCCAATGAATATTCAGGACTGATTTCCTCTAGCATTGACTGCATTGATTTCCTTGCAATCCAAAGGACTCTGGAGAGTCTTTCCCAAAACCACAGTTCAAAACCATCAGTTCTTCAGTGCTCAGCTTTCTTTATGGTCCAACTCTCCCATGCATACATGATGACTGTTGGGAAAACTTAGCTTTGACATATGGACCTTTGTTGGTAAAGTAATGTCTCTTCCTTTAATACACTGTCTAGGTTGGTCATAGCTTTTCTTCCAAGGAGTAAGCGTCTTTCCCTTTCATGGCTGCAGTCACCATCTGCAGTGGTTTTGGAGCCCCAAAAAGAAAGCCTGACACTGGATCAACTGTTTCCCCATCTATTTCCCATGAAGTGTTGGGACCAGATGCCATGATCTGCGTTTTATGAATGTTGAGTTTTAAGCCAACATTTTCTCTCTCCTCTTTCACTTTCATCCAGAGCCCTTTTATTTCCTCTTCACTTTCTGCCATAAGGGTGGTGTCATCTGCATATCTGAGGTTATTGATATTTCTCCTGGCAATCTTGAGTCCAGCATGTGCTTCTTCCAGCCCAGCGTTTCTCATGTTGTACACTGCATAGAGTTTAAGTGAGTCGGGGCACAATATACAGCCTTGACATACTCCTTTTCCTATTTGGAACCAGGCTGTTGTTCCATGTCCACCTCTAACTGTTGCTTCCACACCTGCATACAAGTTTCTCAAGAGGCAGGTCAGGTGGTCTGTTATTCCTGTCTCTTCCAGTATTTTCCACAGTTTATTGTGGTCCACACAGTCAAAGGCTTCGTCATAGTCAATAAAGCAGAAATAGATGTTTTTGTGAACTCTCTTGCTGTTTGCATGATCCAAGAAAAGACCAATACATAGAAAACTGTAAAGCACTGAAGAAAGAAATCAAAGATCACACAGATAGATGGAGAAATATACCATGTTCATGGATCAGAATGATCAATATAGTGAAAATGAGTACACAACACAAAGCAATCTATTAATTCAATGCAATCCCTATCAAGCTACCAATGGTATTTTTCACAGAACTAGAACAAATAGCTTCACAGTTTGTATGGAAATACAGAAAACCTGGAATAGCCCAAAGCAACCTTGCCAAAGAAGAATGGAACTGGAGGAAACAACCTACCTGACTTCAGGCTCTACTACAATGCTACCGTCATCAAAACAATATGGTACTGGTACAGAGGCAGAAATACAGTTCAAGGGAACAAAATTGAAAGCCCAGCGATAAATCCACGCACCTATGGACACTTTATATTTGAGAAAGGAGGCAAGAATATACAATGGAGAAAAGACAACCTCTTTAAGAAGAGGTGCTGGGAAAAATGGTCAACCACTTGTAAAAGAATGAAACTAGAACACTGTCTTACACCATACAGAGAATAACTTCAAAATGGATTAAAGATCGAAACATAAGAGCAGAAACTATAAAACTCCTAGAGGCAAACATAGCCAAAACACTCTCTGACATAAATCACAGCAGGATACTCTATGACCCACCTCCCAGATTAATGGATATAAATGAACAGGACCAAATTATATAGCAAAATAGCCCAAGTAAATGAATAGGGCCAAATTAAATTCAAAAGCTTTTGCACAACAAAGGAAAGTATAAGCAAGGTGAAAATACGGCCTTCAGAATGGGAGGAAGTAAGAGCAAACAAAGCATCTGACAAAGACATAATCTAAAAAAATTAAAAGTTGCTCCCACAGCTCAATTGCAGACCAAGGAATGACCAATTCAAAAAACGGGCCGACGAACTAAACAGACATTTCTCCCAAGAAGACATACAGATGGCGAACAAACACATGAAGAGATGCTCATCATCACTCATTATCAGAGAAATGCAAATCCAGACGACCTTGAGGTACCCTCTCACGCTGGTCAGAATGGCTGTTACCCAAAAGTCTACAAACAATAAATGCTGGAGAGGGTGTGGAGAAAAGGGAACCCTCTCACGTTGTTGGTGGGAATGCAATTGAGTACAGCCACTACCGAGAATAGTGTGGAGACTCCGTAAAAAACTGAAGATAGAACTGCCATATGACCCAGGAATCCCACTGCTGGGCATGCACACCGAGGACACCAGCATTGAAAGAATCACGTGTACCCCAAATTTCAGCGCAGCACTGTTAATAATATCCAGGACATGTAAACAACCTAGAAGTCCATCAGCTGACTAAAGGATAAGAAAGCTGGTGTATATATACACTATGGAATGTAACTCATTCATTACAAAGAATACGTTTGAATCACTTCGAAGGAGGTGGATGAAACTGGAGCCTCTTATACAGAGTGAAGGACGTCAAAAAGAAACACACCAATACAGTACACTAACACATATATATGGAATTTAGAAAGATGGCAAGGATGACCCTATATGCGAGAGAGCAAAAGAGACACAGATATATAGAAGAGTCTTTTGGACTCCGTGGGAGAAGGCGAGGGTAGGATGATTTGAGAGAAGAGCATTGAAACATGTATATTATTCTATGAGAACCAGATCACCAGTCCAGGTTTGATGCATGAGACTAGGTGCTCAGGGCTGGTGCACTGGGATGACCCTGAGGCATGGGATGGGGAGGGAGGTGGGAGGGGGGATTCAGGATGGGAAACCCATGGACACCCATGGCTGATTCATGTCAATGTATGGCAAAAAGCACTACAATATTGCAACGTAATTAGCCTCAAATCAAAATAAATAAATTTAGAAAAAAGAACCCAAAAAAGAAAAACGGAAAGAAAGGACAGCACACCCAGGGGGTCTTTCACTTTTATTGATTTTAAATCACATTCAGTGACTGACTGTGAATCATCACTGGGGTCTCCCAGGAGTTAGAGTGCCAGAAAGATTTAATTAGGGAGCTGCAGTCCAGATAAAAGATAACATATCGTTGAGTTAAAATCTGAACTCAACTCGTTTGATGCCTATGGTGAAACTCTGTTTTAGTTCTGTCTAAAAAGCTTTCTGAAGACACGCAGGATTCTTATGGTCAGAGACTGCCTGATGTATCTCCATAATTGTTTGACTATTCCTTGGACCTTTTAAAACATTTCAAAATGAAAGTTAACACAAACTTAAATATCTCGTACTCTTCCTTTTAAACCATGATAAACTTGTAGAATTTGGACTAACAAAAGACTTTATTGGGGAAGAATGTTTTACGAGTTTAGTTATTTTGAAATCCTAGGGTATGGTGATAATTAAAAGACCAGCTTTTACTCAGTCTTATGTTAGTACTTATGTAAAATTTCACTGTACAGACTTCCATGACTGCCCAGTGCTTAGGACTCCGTGCTTTCCCTAAAAGGGCACGGGTTCAATGGAGGCTGAACAACACGCTGCTGAATAACCAACAAATCACAGAAAAAATCAAAAAAGAAATCAAAATTTGCATAGAAACGAATGAAAATGAAAACACAACAACCCAAAACCTGTGGGACACGGTAAAAGCAGTCCTAAGGGGAAAGTTCATAGCAATACAGGCACACCTCAAGAAACAAGAAAAAAGTCAAATAAATAACCTAACTCTACACCTAAAGCAACTAGAAAAGGAAGAAAGGAAGAACCCCAGGGTTCGTAGAAGGAAAGAAATCTTAAAAATTAGAGCAGAAATAAATGCAAAAGAAACAAAAGAGACCATAGCAAAAATCAACAAAACCAAAAGCTGGTTCTTTGAAAGGATAAATAAAATTGACAAACCATTAGCCAGACTCATCAAGAAACAAAAGGAGAAAAATCAAATCAATAAAATTAGAAATGAAAATGGAGAGATCACAACAGACAACACAGAAATACAAAGGATCATAAGAGAGTACTATCAACAATTATATGCCAATAAAATGGACAACGAGGAAGAAATGGACAAATTCTTAGAAAAGTACAACTTTCCAAAACTCGATCAGGAAGAAATAGAAAAGCATAACAGACCCATCACAAGCACGGAGATTGAAACTGTAATAAAAAATCTTCCAGCAAACAAAAGCCCAGGTCCAGACGGCTTCACAGCTGAATTCTACCAAAAATTTAGAGAAGAGCTAGCACCTATCCTGCTCAAACTCTTCCAGAAAATTGCAGAGGATGGTAAACTTCCAAACTCATTCTATGAGGCCACCATCACCCTAATACCAAAACCTGACAAAGATCCCACAAAAAAAGAAAACTACAGGCCAATATCACTGATGAACATAGATGCAAAAATCCTTAACAAAATTCTAGCAATCAGAATCCAACAACACATTAAAAAGATCATACACCATGACCAAGTGGGCTTTATCCCAGGGATGCAAGGATTCTTCAATATCCGCAAATCAATCAATGTAATACACCACATTAACAAATTGAAAAATAAAAACCATATGATTATCTCAATAGATGCAGAGAAAGCCTTTGACAAAATTCAACATCCATTTATGATCAAAACTCTCCAGAAAGCAGGAATAGAAGGAACATACCTCAACATAATAAAAGCTATATATGACAAACCCACAGCAAACATTATCCTCAATGGTGAAAAATTGAAAGCATTTCCTCTAAAGTCAGGAACAAGACAAGGGTGCCCACTTTCACCATTACTATTCAACATAGTTTTGGAAGTTTTGGCCACAGCAATCAGAACAGAAAAAGAAATAAAAGGAATCCAAATTGGAAAAGAAGAAGTAAAGCTCTCACTGTTTGCAGATGACATGATCCTCTACATAGAAAACCCTAAAGACTCCACCAGAAAATTACTAGAACTAATCAATGACTATAGTAAAGTTGCAGGATATAAAATCAACACACAGAAATCCCTTGCATTCCTATACACTAATAATGAGCAAACAGAAAAAGAAATTAAGGAAACAATTCCATTCACCATTGCAACGGAAAGAATAAAATACTTAGGAATATATCTACCTAAAGAATCTAAAGACCTATATATAGAAAACTATAAAACACTAGTGAAAGAAATCAAAGAGGACACTAACAGATGGAGAAATATACCATGTTCATGGATTGGAAGAATCAATGTAGTGAAAATGAGTATACTACCCAAAGCAATCTATAGATTCAATGCAATCCCTATCAAGCTACCAACAGCATTCTTCACAGAGCTAGAACAAATAATTTCACAATTTGTATGGAAAAACAAAAAACCTCGAATAGCCAAAGCGATCTTGAGAAAGAAGAATGGAACTGGAGGAATCAACCTACCTGACTTCAGGCTCTACTACAAAGCCACAGTTATCAAGACAGTATGGTACTGGCACAAAGACAGAAATATAGATCAAGGGAACAAAATAGAAAGCCCAGAGATAAATCCACGCACATATGGACACCTTATCTTCGACAAAGGAGGCAAGAATATACAATGGATTAAAGACAATCTCTTTAACAAGTGGTGCTGGGAACTCTGGTCAACCACTTGTAAAAGAATGAAACTAGAACACTTTCTAACACCATACACAAAAATAAACTCAAAATGGATTAAAGATCTAAACGTAAGACCAGAAACTATAAAACTCCTAGAGGAGAACCTAGGCAAAACACTCTCTGACATACATCACAGCAGGATCCTCTATGACCCACCTCCCAGAATATTGGAAATAAAAGCAAAAATAAACAAATGGGACCTAATTAACCTTAAAAGCTTCTGCACATCAAAGGAAACTATTAGCAAGGTGAAAAGACAGCCTTCAGAATGGGAGAAGATAATAGCAAATGAAGCAACTGACAAACAACTAATCTCGAGAATATACAAGCAACTCCTACAGCTCAACTCCAGAAAAATAAATGACCCAATCAAAAAATGGGCCAAAGAACTAAATAGACATTTCTCCAAAGAAGACATACAGATGGCTAACAAACACATGAAAAGATGCTCAACATCTCTCATTATCAGAGAAATGCAAATCAAAACCACTATGAGGTACCATTTCACACCAGTCAGAATGGCTGCGATCCAAAAGTCTACAAGTAATAAATGCTGGAGAGGGTGTGGAGAAAAGGGAACCCTCTTCCACTGTTGGTGGGAATGCAAACTAGTACAGCCACTATGGAGAACAGTGTGGAGATTCCTTAAAAAACTGGAAATAGACATGCCTTATGATCCAGCAATCCCACTGCTGGGCATACACACTGAGAAAACCAGAAGGGAAAGAGACACGTGTACCCCAATGTCCATCGCAGCACTGTTTATAATAGCCAGGACATGGAAGCAACCTAGATGTCCATCAGCAGATGAATGGATAAGAAAGCTGTGGTA
The DNA here is from genome assembly GCF_029407905.1 of Bubalus kerabau. Lineage (NCBI taxonomy): Eukaryota > Metazoa > Chordata > Mammalia > Artiodactyla > Bovidae > Bubalus > Bubalus kerabau. Next base: position 36,605,158 of record NC_073647.1, on the reverse strand, counting down.
CATATACACAATGGAGTATTACTCAGCCATTAAAAAGAATACATTTGAATCAGTCCTAATGAGGTGGATGAAACTGGAGCCTATTATACAGAGTGAAGTAAGCCAGAAAGAAAAACACCAATACAGTATACTAACGCATATATATGGAATTTAGAAAGATGGTAACAATAACCCTGTGTACGAGACAGCAAAAGAGACACTGATGTATAGAACAGTCTTATGGACTCTGTGGGAGAGGGAGAGGGTGGGAAGATTTGGGAGAATGGCATTGAAACATGTAAAATATCATGTATGAAATGAGTTGCCAGTCCAGGTTCGATGCACGATACTGGATGCTTGGGGCTGGTGCACTGGGACGACCCAGAGGGATGGAATGGGGAGGGAGGAGGGAGGAGGGTTCAGGATGGGGAACACATCTATACCTGTGGCGGATTCATTTTGATATTTGGCAAATCTAATACAGTTATGTAAAGTTTAAAAATAAAATAAAATTAAAAAAAAAACAACAAAAAAAATAAAAATAAAAGTAAGTTGAAATATCATCAAAAAAAAAAAAAAAAAAAAAAGGGCACGGGTTCAATCGCTGTTCAGGGAACCATGCTTCCACAACCTGCATAGTGCCCCCCGGGGGGAAAGAAAAATTCTCTGTGAGTGGTGATCTTGTTTGTAACGTGCACTGGGATTGGGCCACCATCACTGCTCTTCCTTTGGGAATACATTGCTCCCAAAATTTTCTTAGCAAAAAGGTGTCCTAGTCATTATTTGGTTTTTTTTCCTCCAAACATTATTGTACTCCCTGGGAGTGCTAATTGTGGGTTTTAGGTGTATCAGCACTTCGTTCCTTCTGAGCACCTTTAGCCGACAGCATAGGCGAGTGATGCAACAATCCCTTTTATGAGGTAGGTGGCCAGGAGTTGATTCCTGCCTACCTTTCTCGGGGGGACTTTCACATTCACCAACCCTATGTGACAACCTCTTCCTTTCTGGGTCTGGCAATCTAGACCTTAATGTCATTCCACACCCCAAACAAAGGCTGTAACACCATACCACTACTCCTTGCCCTTGAAATCAAATGTTAATCAGGGTTATCCATCTTCAGTGCAGACTCCTGACCCAATCCAGACCACTACTCTCTGACTAACTGGGGACCAGAGGGTCTGTTCCCCAACCTCTCGGGACCCCATATCCCTCCCATCTCCAGTGCCCACCTCTTCTCTTCTTTCCCTACCTTCCACCAGAAAAGTCACACACCCGCAATTATCTTTTCCCCATTTGATGTTTATTGTAATTGCAGCCATCAGTTTACTATGTTAGTGTGAGAGTCTTTCCTTGGTTGGCCATTTCTACGAAAGCAGACCTCTGGAGGCACAGTTCTATACTGTCTGACCTTTTCGAGTCAGTTACTGGCTGCCCAGCTTGTACTTCTCCAGGGTCTCTTATTCTGGGGCGGCTGAGCTTATCTTCTCTTTGGATTCTGCCTCCTTCTTTGATCCCGCCACATATTTTGGCACCTTTTACGGCTTTGATTCAGTTTCTTACGTGCACAGGAACAGGGAAAACAGTTGAGTTTTCTGGTTGTCTTCACCTTCTTCGACTGAGTGGCATATGGTCGGATTTTCTTTCTCAAGGTTCCTTGAAGAGGTCTTCTTACCCTCATGGTCATATTTCGTGCCTGGAAATACAAGACAAGGGTATGAGACTTTAGGAAAGAAAAAAGTGGAGTTGGAAGGGAGATTTCATGAAAAAGGGATGTGGGCTAATGAGGGCTTTTGTGCCAGGCAAGGGTGGGTAGAGGTTTGGGGCAGCAAAGTCAATGGAGAACATGGGGAGCTTAGTTGGAATCATCTTACTTTCACACTGCCTCGGTACCTCCATTGACAAAGGGTCTTCTTTTGTCCATTCATCCTTGAGGCAAACCGCCTTTTACTCTTCTTGACTGCCGTGGGTTCCTGATTCCCTTAGTCAGGATGATGCCAAGAAGTGGCCTAACCTAGAATCTCTGCCTCTGGTCTCCCTATTTATACCCTTTCAGGACAATGAGGAGCCACACCCTTCAATCTGATTGGTCAGTTAGGCACCACCCCAGCCAAGAGCATCTTGGGGGGCTTAGACATCACAATGTACCACTGTGCCCATCAACATGGGCTAGTGGATGCTGAGGGAGGCCATTTTATAACTTCTCCACTGCTGACACCTCTGTGTGTCTGATTCTGGGGAATGGTGATTCAGGGCCATGGTGTTTCTCCTCATGACCTTCAAACTCCCTTTCAGTTCCCTTTATCCTTTGACTTATTTGTGGCACTTCAACACTCCTGCCTCCTTCATCCCTCTGTAAACATCTTCCAAACACTTTCTGTCCCACTTCAGCCTTTCAGAGTAATCACTTCATCTCTTGCCCACCTTCTGCCTGTTGGGGGTTCCTGAGGGGCTTAAGGAACTTAAGAGCAAGCACTTAAGGTGGAAAAGGGTAATTAAGAACGAGTTGGGTGTTTGATCTCCTGTGATGAGCTTTAACCACCCCCAGACTTGGTGAATGCTCAGTCTGTTGCCCAAAGTTTAATACACAGTCTCCCTCAGAGGACACATCAGAACAAAGACACTTCTACATCTCTCATCCTCTAAATTTTGTTGGGACACTTCAACACTCATATTGAGCCAGGAAACGCAACTTGCCCCATCTATAAGAAACTCATTCCTGATTATTATTATTATTATTATTAATTTTTTTAAGGAAAGTGCTCAAAGTCAAAATCAGTTCACCACTCTAGCACTGAGTCTTGACTAAATCATTTCCCCAGTCATACCTACTTGTCAGTTATCAGAAGGTAGGGCCCATTGCAGGCCTGACCAATAGCTGAGCAGGACAAGTACCTTAAGGTAGCTCAGTGATAGTTGGTTGCTTGTGGGTGAGGCCAATGAGGCACTGACCAATGGCTGAGCAAGCCCTGTTGCCTAGGAACAGGATGCAGAGTAATAAGGCACAGCAATGGCTACCTGCGAAGGGCTGTGCTCTGTTACATAAGGATACTTTGGGTCCAGTGTGCTGGAATCTTTTTGATTGACTCATTTCCGACCTCAGATTTGATTTCACATAATTAGTTAACTTTTGCATATCATACTTTTCATTATATTCCCAGGCATAGCTGTCACCAGTGCTGTCATTTCTATGCCTCTCCAACAGCTGCCACTTGATCACATGCTCAGCCTATAGTATAAATAGTTCAAAGCCAACAAGAATGTGAAGTCCAGCCCACCCTGAAAACTTTGACAAACCTTAAATTCACAGTGATTCTTATACTCTTTGCAGTGTAACAGAGCAGGAGGAGCACAGCCCTTAACAGGAAGCCATTGGTGTGCTTCATTTCAAGCCATCATGTCCCTAGGCAACAGGTGCTGTTCAAACATTGCTAGGTGCCTCAGAGGGCCCCATTCACAAGCAGCCAACTGTCAATGAGTGACCATTAGTTGTCCTGCTTAGATGTTGCTCAGCACCACAGTGGGCCCTGCCCACCGGTTACTTACTATCAATGAGGGGGCCATTGGGAAAGTGATTAAGTCAAGGGTGGTGTGGCGGTCATCAGGAGGAGACTGACATAAGAGGCAGATTCAGGCCTCATTCTGGAGGCACTGGAGCTCACACAGACTTGGGCCAGTGGGTGAGCTGGAGGGCCCAGGGAATACCCTGGGGACTAGATGTTGTAGCCCTCCATAGCCCTCACTATGGCCCTCCACTAGCCTTGGCCAAAGCCTTGAGGTGCAGTGTACCTCTCCCGCATCCCTGTCGCTGCGACCTACTAGCAGTGGTTTTCTTTCTGGGTCTCAGTCTGTGAGAACTGGTCTCCCCATATGGATGCCCTGAGGACGGACACTGAGGACCTACTATGTTGGATGCCTGTATCCGTCAGGGATGAGGGCTGGGCAGAGTGTGGGAACCTGGCACTGAAGGAGCTGCTGGCTGAGATCTGCTTCCCCTTAACCAGCACTTGGACACTGCAGGGTGAAAGCTCTGCCTTGAGACTGCCCTTTCTTGTCAGGACAGAGAATAACATTCATCTAGTAGATGTTTATAGGAACATCATTACCTGACCATGACCTAACCTTAAGCACAAAGGGTATGACACCAAGAAGTCTGCAGCAACTTACCACCACTCTCCCTAACATTTAATTTTACATGCACTTTCTGAAAACTTTTACTAACTTTGGGGTCTTAGGGCATGAACCACCCATCTCCTTGTATGAATCTTTAATCAACATTTCTCTGTTCCAAACTTTAAGGTTAAGTTTTGATGGGCCTCCTTCTGCGTCAGGCACATGGACTTGCAATTTGAATAACAACGGTATTGTCTAAGGACAGACTTTGCCTCTCTTAAACAACGGCAGAGACTGGCCAAGTGCTCACAATTATCCATAAAATACACACTGACTCGGCTTGGCTAAACTTTAGCCAAGCTTCTCTCCTCTGAACTTCAGCTATCGCCCAAACTTGAGCAAGCGCTAAGATTCAAACTTTTCTGTCTCCCTTAACATCTCATTCTGAGAATCAGCTCACTATCAGAGAGAAACAGTTGCTGTAAAACATCCCCATCATGCTGTCTGCTCATCCATCCCCCTACTGGCCCCATCACACACACACACACACACACACCTACACACACACACACACACACACACACACACACAGAGTTCCTGCTGACCCTACTCAGCCTTCCATGTTAAAGAAACTTCTTTTTCTGTTCTGGTTTCAGACATGTCAGGATCTGTGCTCAAAACACTTACCCAATTGCAATCAGTTCCGTTCAATGGCTCAGGCAATTCTGACTCTCTGAGACCCTATTGTCTGCAGCACATCAGGCTTCACTGTCCATCACCAACTCCCAGAGCTTGCTTAAAATTCAAGCCCATCAAGATGGTGATGCCATCCAACCATCTCATCCTTTGTCGTCCCCTTCTCCTCTGGCCTTCAATCTTTCCCTGCATCAGGGTCTTTTCCATTGAGCCAGTCTTTGCCTCAGATGGCCAAAGTATTGGAGCTTCAGCATTAGTCCTTCCAATGAATATTCAGGACTGATTTCCTCTAGCATTGACTGCATTGATTTCCTTGCAATCCAAGGGACTCTCGAGAGTCTTCCCCAACACCACAGTTCAAAACCATCAGTTCTTCAGTGCTCAGCTTTCTTTATGGTCCAACTCTCCCATGCATACATGATGACTGTTGGGAAAACTTAGCTTTGACATATGGACCTTTGTCGGTAAACTAATGTCTCTTCCTTTTAATACACTGTCTAGGTGGGTCATAGCTTTTCTTCCAAGGAGTAAGTGTCTTTCCCTTTCATGGCTGCAGTCACCATCTGCAGTGGTTTTGGAGCCCCAAAAAGAAAGCCTGAGACTGGTTCCACTGTTTCCTCGTCTATTTCTCATGATGTGATGGGACCAGATGCCATGATCTGCGTTTTCTGAATGTTGAGTTTTAAGCCAACATTTTCACTCTCCTCTTTCACTTTCATACAGAGGCCTTTTTTTTTCCTCTTCACTTTCTGCCATAAGGAGTGGTGTCATCTGCATATCTAAGGTTATTGATATTTCTCCTGGCAATCTTGAGTCCAGCGTGTGCTTCTTCCAGCCCAGAGTTTCTCATGTTGTACTCTGCATAGAAGTTAAGTGAGTCGGGGCACAATATACAGCCTTGACATACTCCTTTTGCTATTTGGAACCAGGCTGTTGTTCCATGTCCACCTCTAAATGTTGCTTCCTGACCTGCATACAAGTTTCTCAACAGGCAGGTCAGGTGGTCTGGTATACCCGTCTCTTCCAGTATTTTCCACAGTTTATTGTGGTCCACGCACTAAAAGGCTTGGGCATAGTCAATAAAGCAGAAATAGATATTTTTCTGAACTCTCTTGCTGTTTTGATGATCCAAAAAAAGACCAATACATAGAAAACTGTAAAGCACTGATGAAAGAAATCAAAGATCACACAGATAGATGGAGAAATATACCATGTTCATGGATCAGAATGATCAATATAGTGAAAATGAGTAAACAACACAAAGCAATCTATAGATTCAATGCAATGTCTATCAAGCTACCAATGGTATTTTTCACAGAACTAGAACAAATAGCTTCACAGTTTGTATGGAAATACAGAAAACCTGGAATAGCCCAAAGCATCTTTACCAAAAAAGAATGGAACTGGAGGTATCAACCTACCTGACTTCAGGCTCTACTGCAAAGCTACAGTCATCAAAACAGTATGGTACTGGCACAGAGGCAGAAATACAGATCAAGGAAACAAAATAGAAAGCCCAGAGATAAACCCATGAGCCTATGGACACCTTATATTTGACAAAGGAGGCAAGAATATACAATGGAGTATAAATAACCACTTTAAGAAGAGGTGCTGGGAAAAATGGTCAACCACTAGTAAAAGAATGAAACTAGAACACTGTCTAATACCATACACAAAATAAATTCAAAATGGATTCAAGATCGAAACATAAGACCAGAAACTATAAAACTCCTAGAGGCAAACATAGGCAAAACACTCACTGACATAAATCACAGCAGGATACTCTATGACCCACCTCACAGAGTAATGGATATAAATGAACAGGACCAAATTATATAGCAAAATAGCACAAGTAAATGAATAGGGCCAAATTAAATTCAAAAGCTTTTGCACAACAAAGGAAAGTATAAGCAAGGTGAAAAGACAGCCTTCAGAATGGGAGGAAGTAAGAGCAAACAAAGCAGCTGACCAAGAAATAATCTCAAAAATATAAAAGCTGCTCCCACAGCTCAATTGCAGAGCAAGAAATGACGAATTCAAAAAATGGCCAAAGAACTAAACAGACATTTCTCCAAAGAAGACATACAGATGGCTAACAAACACATGAAGAGATGTTGAACATCACTCATTATCAGAGAAATGCAAATCCAGACGACCTTGAGGTTCCCTCTCACGCTGGTCAGAATGGCTGTTACCCAAAAGTGTACAAACAATAAATGCTGGAGAGGGTGTGGAGAAAAGGGAACCCTCTTACGTTGTTGGTGGGAATGCAATGGAGTACAGCCAATACGGAGAATAATGTGGAGACTCCTTACAAAACTGAAAATAGAACTGCCATATGACCCAGGAATCCCACTGCTGGGCATGCACACCGAGGACACCAGAATTGAAAGAATCACGTGTACCCCAATGTTCATCGCAGCACTTTGAATAATAGCCAGGACAGGGAATCAACCTAGAAGTCCATCAGCTGACTAAAGGATAAGAAAGCTGGTGTACATATACACAATGGAATGTACCTCATCCATTACAAAGAATACGTTTGAATCAGTTCGAAAGAGGTGGATGAAACGGGAGCCTATTATACTGAGTGAAGGATGTCAGAAAGAAACACACCAATACAGTACACTAACACATATATATGGAATTTAGAAAGATGGCAATGATGACCCTATATGCGAGAGAGCAAAAGAGACACAGATGTATAGAAGAGTCTTTTGGACTCCGTGGGAGAAGGCGAGGGTAGGATGATTGGAGAGAAGAGCATTGAAACATGTATATTATTCTATGTGAACCAGATCACCAGTCCAGGTTTGATGCATGAGACTAGGTGCTCAGGGCTGGTGCACTGGGATGACCCTGAGGCATGGGATGGGGAGGGATGTGGGAGGGGGGATTCAGGATGGGGAACCCATGGACACCCATGGCTTATTCATGTCAATGTTTGGCAAAAACCACTACAATATTGCAACGTAATTAGCCTCAAATCAAAATAAATGAATTTAGAAAAAAGAACTCAAAAAAAGAAAATCGGAAAGAAAGGACTGCACACCCAGGGGGTCTTTCAATTTTATTGATTTTAAATCACATTCATTGACTGTCTGTGAATCATCACTGGGGTCTCCCAGGAGTTAGAATGCTAGTAAGATTTAATTAGGGAGCTGCAGTCCAGATAAAAGATAACATATCGTTGAGTTAAAATCTGAACTCAACTCGTTTGATGCCTATTGGGAAAGTCTGTGTTTTAGTTCTGTCTAAAAAGCTTTCTGAAGACACGCAGGATTCTTATGGTCAGAGACTGCCTTATGAATTTCCATAATTGTTTGGCTATTCCTTGGACATTTTAAAACATTTCAAAATGAATGTTAACACCAACTTAAATATCTCGTACTCTTCCTTTTAAACCATGATAAAGTTGTAGAATTTGTACTAAAAAAACACGTTATTGGGGAAGAATGTTTTACTAGTGTAGTCATTTTGAAATCTTAGGGTATGGTGATAAATAAAAGACCAGCTTTTACTCAGTCTTATGTTAGTACTTATGTAAAATTTAACTGTACACACTTCCATGACTGTCCAGTGGTTAGGACTCCGTGCTTTCCCTAGAAGGGCACGGGTTCAATCGCTGTTCAGGGAACCATGCTTCCACAACCTGCATAGTGCCCCCCGGGGGGGAAAAGAAAATTCTCTGTGAGTGGTGATCCTGTTTGTAACGTGCACTGGGATTGGGCCACCATCACTGCTCTTCCTTTGGGTATACATTGCTTCCAAAATTTTCTTAGCAAAAAGGTGTCCTAATCATTATTTGGTTTGTTCCCTCCAAACATTATTGTACTCCCTGGGAGTGCTATTTGTGGGTTTTAGGTGTATCAGCACTTCGTGCCTTCTGAGCACCTTTAGCCTACAGCATAGGCGAGTGATGCAACAATCCCTTTTATGAGGTAGGTGGCCAGGAGGTCATTTCTGCCTACCTTTCTCGGGGGCACTTTCCCATTCACCACACCTATGTGACAACCTCTTCCTTTCTGGGTCTGGCAATCTAGACCTTAATGTCATTCCACACCCCAAACAAAGGCTGTAACACCATACCACTACTCCTTGCCCTTGAAATCAAGTGTTAAGCAAGGTTATCCATCTTCAGGGCAGACTCCTGACCCAATCCAGACCTCTACTCTCTGGCTAACTGGGGACATGAGGGTCTGTTCCCCAACCACTCGGGACCCCATATCCCTTCAATCTCCAGTGCCCACCTCTTCTCTTTTTTCCCTCCCTTCCATCAGAAAAGTCACACACACGCAAATATCTTTTCACCATTTGATGTTTATTGTAATTGCAGCCATTAGTTTACTATGTTAGTGTGAGAGTCTTTCCTTGGTTGGCCATTTCTACGAAAGCAGACCTCTGGAGGCACAGTTCTACACTGTCTGACCTTTTCGAGTCAGTTACTGGCTGCCCAGCTTGTACTTCTCCAGGGTCTCTATTCTGGGGCGGCTGAGCTTATCTTCTCTTTTGATTCTGCCTCCTTCTTTGATTCCGCCTCATATCTTGGTACCTTTTACGGCTTTGGTTCAGTTTCTTACGTGCACAGGAACAGGGAAAACAGTTGGGTTTTCTGGTTGTCTTCACCTTCTTCGACTGAGTGGCATATGGTCGGATTTTTTTCTCAAGGTTCCTTGAAGAGGTCTTCTGACCCTCATGGTCATATTTCGTGCCTGGAAAGACAAGACAAGGGTATGAGACTTTAGGAAAGAAAAAAGCGTAGTTGGAAGGGAGATTTCATGAAAAAGGGATGTGGGCTAATGAGGGCTTTTGTGCCAGGCAAGGGTGGGTAGAGGTTTGGGGCAGCAAAGTCAATGAAGAACATGGGGAGCTTAGTAGGAATCATCTTACTTTCACACTGCCTCGGTATATCCGTTGACAAAGGGTCTTCTTTTGTCCATTCATCCTTGAAGCAAGCCGCCTTGTAACTCTCCTTGACTGCCGTGGGTTCCTGATTCCCTTAGTCAGGATGATGCCAAGAAGTGGCCTAACCTAGAATCTCTGCCTCTGGTCTCCCTATTTATACCCTTTCAGAACAATGAGGAGCCACACCCTTCAATCTGATTGGTCAGTTAGGCACCACCCCAGCCAATAGCATCTTGGGGGGCTTAGACCTCACAATGTACCCCTGTGCCCATCAACATGGGCTAGTGGATGCTGAGGGAGGCCATTTTATAACTTCTCCACTGCTGACACCTCTGTGTGTCTGATTCTGGGGAGTGGTGATTCAGGGCCATGGTGTTTCTCCTCATGACCTTCAAACTTCCTTTCAGTTCCCTTTATCCTTTGACTTATATGTGCCACTTCAACACTCCTGCCTCCTTCATCCCTCTGAAAACATCTGCCAAACCCTTTCTGTCCCACTTCAGCCTTTCAGAGTAATCACTTCATCTCTAGCCCACCTTCTGCCTGTTGGGGGTTCCTGAGGGGCTTAAGGAACTTAAGAGCAAGCATTTAAGGTGGAAAAGGTTAATTAAGAACAGGTTGGGTGTTTGATCTCCTGTGATGAGCTTTAACGACCCCCAGACTTGGTGAATGCTCAATCTGTTCCCCAAGGTTTAATAAACAGTCTCCCTCAGAGTACACATCAGAAAAAGGACACTTCTACATGTCTCCTCCACTAAATTTTTTGAGAGACTTCAACTCTCATATTGAGCCAGGAAACTCAACTTGCCCCATCTATCAGAAATACATTCCTGATGATGATGATGATTATTATTATTATTATTAATTTTATAAGGAAAGTGCTCAAATTCAAAATCAGTTCACCACTCTACCACAGAGTCTTGACTAAATCATTTTCCCAGTCAACCCTCCTTGTCAGTTATCAGTAGGTAGGGCCCATTGCAGGCCTGACCAAGAGCTGAGCAGGACAAGTACCTTCAGGTAGCTCAGTGATAGTTGGTTGCTTGTGGGTGGGGCCAATGAGGTACTGACCAATGGCTGAGCAAGCCCTGCTGCATAGTAACAGGATGCAGACTAATAAGGCACAGGAATGGCTACCTGCGAAGGGCTGTGCTCTGTTACATAAGGACACTTTGGGTCCAGTGTGCTGGAATCTTTTTGATTGACTCATTTCCGACCTCAGATTTGATTTCACATAATTAGTTAACTTTTGCATATCATACTCTTCATTATATTCCCAGGCTTAGCTGTCACCAGTGCTGTCATCTCTATCCCTCTCCAACAGCTGCCACATGTTCACATGCTCAGCATATAGTATAAATATTTCAAAGCCAACAAGAATGTGAAGTCCAGCCCACCCTGAAAACTCCTTTGACAAACCTTAAATTCACAGTGATTCTTCTACTCTTTGCAGTGTAACAGAGCAGGAGGAGCACAGCCCTTAACAGGAAGCCATTGGTGTGCTTCATTTCAAGTCATCCTGTCCCTAGGCAACAGGTGCTGTTCAAACATTGCTTGGTGCCTCAGAGGGCCCCATTCACAAGCAGCCAACTGTCAATGAGTGACCATTAGTTGTCCTGCTTAGCTGTTGGTCAGCACCACAGTGGGCCCTGCCCACAGGTTACTTACTATCAATGAGGGGGCCATTGGGAAAGTGATTAATTCTAGGGTGGTGTGGAGGTCATCAGGAGGAGACTGAGATAAGAGGCAGATTCAGGCCTCATTCTGGAGCCCCTGGAGCTCACGCAGACTTGGGCCAGTGGGTGAGCTGGAGGGCCAAGGGAATACACTGGGGACTAGATGTTGTAGCCCTCCATAGCCCTCACTAAGGCCCTCCACTAGCCTTGGCCAAAGCCTTGAGGAGCAGTGTACCTCTCCCGCATCCCTATCGCTGTGACCTACTAGCAGTGGTTTTCTTTCTTGGTCTCAGTCTGTGAGAACTGGTCTCCCCTTATGGATGCCCTGAGGACTGACACTGAGGACCTATTATGTTGGATTCCTGTTTCTGTCAGGGATGAAGGCTGGGCAGAGAGTGGGAACCTGGCACCGAAGGAGCTGCTGGCTGAGATCTGCTTCCCCTTAACCAGCACGAGGACATTGCAGGGTGAAAGATGTGCCTTGAGACTGCCCTTTCTTGTCAGGACAGAGAATAACATTCATCTAGGAGAGGATTATAGGAACATCGTTACTTGACCATGACCTAACCTTAAGCACATAGGGTATGACACCAAGAAGTCTGCAGCAACTTACCACCACTCTCCCTAACATTTAATTTTACATGCACTTACTTAAAAGTTTTACTAACTTTGGGGTCTTAGGGCATGAACCACCCAGCTCCTTGTATGAATCTTTAATCAACCTTTCTCTGTTCCAAACGTTTAGGTTAAGTTTTGATAGGCCTCCTTCTGCGTCAGGCACATGCACTTGCAATTTGAATAACAACGGTATTGTCTAAGGACAGACTTTGCCTCTCTTAAACAACGGCAGAGACTGGCCAAGTGCTCACAATTATCCATAAAATACACGCTGACTCGGCTTGGCTCAACTTTAGCCAAGCTTCTCTCCTCTGAACTTCAGCTTTCGCCCAAACTTGAGCAAGCGCTAAGATTCAAACTTTTCTGTCTCCCTTAACAGCTCATTCTGAGAATCAGCTCACTATCAGAGAGAAACAATTGCTGTAAAACAGCCCCATCATGCTGTCTGCTCATCCATCCCCCTACTGGCCCCATCACACACACACACACACACACACACATGCACACACACACACAGAGTTCCTGCTGACCCTACTCATACTTCCATGTTAAAGAAACTTCTTTTTCTGTTCTACTTTCAGACATGTCAGGATCTGTGCTCAAAACACTTTCCCAATTGCAATCAGTTCTGTTCAATGGCTCAGTCAATTCTGGCTCTCTGAGACCCTATTGTCTGCAGCACATCAGGCTTCACTGTCCATCACCAACTCCCAGAACTTGCTTAACATTCAAGCCCATGAAGATGGTAATGCCATCCAACCATCTCATCCTTTGTCGTCCCCTTCTCCTCTGGCCTTCAATCTTTCCCTGCATCAGGGTCTTTTCCAATGAGCCAGTCTTTGCCTCAGATGGCCAAAGAATTGGAGCTTCAGCATTAGTCCTTCCAATGAATATCCAGGACTGATTTCCTCTAGCATTGACGGCATTGATTTCCTTGCAATCCAAGGGACTCTCGAGAGTCTTCCCCAACACCACAGTTCAAAACAATCAGTTCTTCAGTGCTCAGCTTTCTTTATGGTCCAACTCTCCCATTCATACATGATGACTGTTGGGAAAACTTAGCTTTGACATATGGACCTTTGTCGGTAAAGTAATGTCTCTTCCTTTTAATACACTGTCTAGGTGGGTCATAGCTTTTCTTCCAAGGAGTAAGCGTCTTTCGCTTTCATGGCTTCAGTCACCATCTGCAGTGGTTTTGAAGCCCCAAAAATAAAGCCTGACGCTGGTTCCACTGTTTCCCCTTCTATTTCCAATGAAGTGATGGGACCAGATGCCATGATCTGCGTTTTCTGAATGTTGAGTTTTAAGCCAACTTTTTCACTCTCCTCTTTCTCTTTCATCCAGAGGCTTTTTAGTTCCTCTTCACTTTGTGCCATAAGGGTGGTTTCATCTGCATATCTGAGGTTATTGATATTTCTCCCGGCAATCTTTAGTCCGGCGTGTGCTTCTTCCAGCCCAGCGTTTCTCATGTTGTACTCTGCATAGAAGTTAAATGATTTGGGGCACAATATACAGCCTTGATATACTCCTTTTCCTATTTGGAACCAGGATGTGGTTCCATGTCCACCTCTAACTGTTGCTTCCTGACCTGCATACAAGTTTCTCAAGAGGCAGGTCAGGTGGTCTGGTATTCCCGTCTCTTCCAGAATTTTCCACAGTTTATTGTTGTCCACGCAGTCAAAGGCTTCGGCATAGTCAATAAAGCAGAAATAGATGTTTTTTTCTGAACTCTCTTGCTGTTTTGATGATCCAAGAAAAGACCAATACATAGAAAACTGTAAAGCACTGATGAAAGAAATCAAAGTTCACACAGATAGATGGAGAAATATTCCATGTTCATGAATCAGAATGATCAATATAGTGAAAATGAGTACACAACACAAAGCAATCTATAGATTCAATGCAATCCCTATCAAGCTATCAATGGTATTTTTCACAGAACTAGAACAAATAGCTTCACAGTTTGTATGGAAATACAGAAAACCTGGAATAGCCCAAAGAAACCTTGCCAAAAAAGAATGGAACTGGAGCAATCAACCTACCTGACTTCAGGCTCTACTACAAAGCTACAGTCAACAAAACAGTATGGTACTGGCACAGAGGCAGAAATACAGACCAAGGGAACAAATAGAAAGCCCAGAGATAAACCCACGCGCCTATGGACACCTTATATTTGACAAAGGAGGGAAGAGTAGACAATGGAGTATAGACAACTACTTTAAGAAGAGGTGCTGGGAAAAATGGTCAACAACTTGTAAAAGAAAGAAACTAGAACACTGTCTAACACCAAACACAAAATAAATGCAAAATGGATTAAAGATCTAAACATAAGACCAGAAATTATAAAACTCCAAGAGGCAAACATAGCCAAAACACTCTCTGACATAAATCACAGCAGGATACTCTATGACCCACCTCCCAGAATAATGGATATAAATGAACAGGACCAAATGATATAGCAAAATAGCCCAAGTAAATGAATAGGGCCAAATTAAATTCAAAAGCTTTTGCACAGCAAAGAAAGTATAAGCAAGGTAAAAAGACAGCCTTCAGAATGGGAGGAAGTAAGAGCAAACAAAGCCGCTGACTAAGAAATAATCTCAAAAATATAAAAGCTGCTCCCACAGCTCAATTGCAGAGCAAGAAATGACGAATTCGAAAAACGGGCCGAAGAACTAAACAGACATTTCTCCAAAGAAGACATACAGATGGCTAACAAACACATCAAGAGATGCTCAACATCACTCATTATCAGGGAAATGCAAATCCAGACGACCTTGAGGTACCCTCTCACGCTGGTCAGAATGGCTGTTACCCAAAAATCTACAAACAATAAATGCTGGAGAGGGTGTGGAGAAAAGGGAACCCTCTCACATTGTTGGTGGGAATGCAATTGAGTACAGCCACTACGGAGAATACTGTGGAGACTCCTTAAAAAACTGAAAATAGAACTGCCATATGACCCAGGAATGCGACTGCTGGGCATGCAGACAGAGGACACTAGAATTCGAAGAATCACGTGTACCCCAATGTTCATTGCAGCACTGTTAATAATAGCCAGGACATGGAAGCAACCTAGAAGTCCATCAGCTGAATAAAGGATAAGAAAGCTGGTGTACATATACACAATGGAATGTAACTCATCCATTACAAAGAATACGTTTGAATCAGTTCGAATGAGGTGGATGAAACTGGAGCCTCTTAAACAGAGTGAAGGACGTCAGAAAGAAACACAACAGTACAGTACACTAACATATATATATGGAATTTAGAAAGATGGCAAGGGTGACCCTATATGCGAGAGAGCAAAAGAGACACAGATGTATAGAAGAGTCTTTTGGACTCCGTGGGAGAAGGCGAGGGAAGGATGATTTGAGAGAAGAGCATTGAAACATGTATATTATTCTATGTGAACCAGATAACCAGTCTAGGTTTGATGCATGAGACTAGGTGCTCAGTGCTGGTGCACTGGGATGACCCTGAGGCATGGGATGGGGAGGGAGGTGGGAGGGGGGATTCAGGATGGGGAACCCATGGACACCCAGGGCTGATTCATGTCAATGTATGGCAAAAAGCACTACAATATTGCAACGTAATTAGCCTCAAAGCAAAACAAATGAATTTAGAAAAAAGAACTCAAAAAAAGAAAAACGGAAAGAAAGGACAGCACACCCAGGGGGTCTTTCACTTTTATTGATTTAAATCGCATTCAGTGATTGACTGTGAATCATCACTGGGGTCTCCCAGGAGTTAGAGTGCCAGAAAGATTTAATTAGGAAGCTGCAGTCCAGATAAAAGATAACATACCGTTGAGTTAAAATCTGAACCCAACTCGTTTGATGCCTATGGTGAAACTCTGTGTTTTAGTTCTGTGTAAAAAGCTTTCTGAAGACACGCAGGATTCTTATGGTCAGAGACTGCCTGATGTATCTCCATAATTGTTTGACTATTCCTTGGACCTTTTAAAATATTTCAAAATGAAAGTTAACACCAAATTAAATATCTCATACTCTTTCTTTAAACCATGATAAACTTGTAGAATTTGGACTAACAAAAGACTTTATTGGGGAAGAATGTTTTACGAGTGTAATTATTTTGAAATCCTAGGGTATGGTGATAATTAAAAGACCAGCTTTTACTCAGTCTTATGTTAGTACTTATGTAAAAATTCACTGTACAGACTTCCATGACTGTCCAGTGGTTAGGACTCTGTGCTTTCCCTAGAAGGGCACGGGTTCAATCGCTGTTCAGGGAACCATGCTTCCACAACCTGAATAGTGCCCCACGGGGGGAAAGAAAAATTCTCTGTGAGTGGTGATCCTGTTTGTAACGTGCACTGGGATTGGGCCACCACCACTGCTCTTCCTTTGGGAATACATTGCTCCCAAAATTTTCTTAGCAAAAAGGTGTCCTAGTCATTATTTGGTTTGTTCCCTCCAAACATTATTGTACTCCCTGGGAGTGCTATTTTTGGGTTTTAGGTGTATCAGCACTTCGTGCCTCCTGAGCACCTTTAGCCTACAGCATAGGCGAGTGACGCAACAATCCCTTTTATGAGCTAGGTGGCCAGGAGGTGATTTCTGCCTACCTTTCTCGGGGGCACTTTCCCATTCACCACCCCTATGTGACAACCTCTTCCTTTCTGGGTCTGGCAATCTAGACCCTAATGTCATTCCACACCCCAAACAAAGGCTGTAACACCATACCACTACTCCTTGCCCTTGACATCAAGTGTTAAGCAGGGTTATCCATCTTCAGTGCAGACTCCTGACCCAATCCAGACCACTACTCTCTGGCTAACTGGGGACCCGAGGGTCTGTTCCCCAACCTCTCGGGACCCCATATCCCTCCCATCTCCAGTGCCCACCTCTTCTCTTCTTTCCCTCCCTTCCATCAGAAAATTCACACACACGCAAATATCTTTTCCCCATTTGATGTTTATTGCAATTGCAGCCATCAGTTTACTATGTTAGTGTGAGAGTCTTTCCTTGGTTGGCCATTTCTACGAAAGCAGACCTCTGGAGGCACAGTTCTACACTGTCTGACCTTTTCGAGTCAGTTACTGGCTGCCAAGCTTGTACTTCTCCAGGGTCTCTTATTCTGGGGCGGCTGAGCTTATCTTCTCTTTGGATTCTGCCTCCTTCTTTGATATTGCCTCATATTTTGGTAACTTTTACGGCTTTGATTCAATTTCTTACGTGCACAGGAACAGGGAAAACAGTTGGGTTTTCTGGTTTTCTTCACCTTCTTTGACTGAGTGGCATATGGTCGGATTTTCTTTCTCAAGGTTCCTTGAAGAGGTCTTCTGACCCTCATGGTCATATTTCGTGCCTGGAAAGAAAAGAAAAGGGTATGAGACTTTAGGAAAGAGAAAAGCGTAGTTGGAAGGGAGATTTCATGAGAAAGGGATGTGGGCTAATGAGGGCTTTTGTGCCAGGCAAGGGTGGGTAGAGGTTTGGGGCAGCAAAGTCAATGAAGAACATGGGGAGCTTAGTTGGAATCATCTTACTTTCACACTGCCTCGGTATATCCGTTGACAAAGGGTCTTCTTTTGTCCATTCATCCTTGAGGCAAGCCGCCTTGTAACTCTCCTTGACTGCAGTGGGTTCCTGATTCCCTTAGTCAGGATGATGCCAAGAAGTGGCTTAACCTAGAATCTCTGCCTCTGGTCTCCCTATTTATACCCTTTCAGGACAATGAGGAGCCACACCCTTCAATCTGATTGGTCAGTTAGGCACCACCCCAGCCAATAGCATCTTGGGGGGCTTAGACCTCACAATGTACCCCTGTGCCCATCAACATGGGCTAGTGGATGCTGAAGGAGGCCATTTTATAACTTCTCCACTGTTGACACCTCTGTGTGTCTGATTCTGGGGAGTGGTGATTCAGGGCCATGGTGTTTCTCCTCATGACCTTCAAACTTCCTTTCAGTTCCCTTTATCCTTTGACTTATATGTGCCATTTGCCTCCTTCATCCCTCTGTAAACATCTGCCAAACCCTTTCTGTCCCACTTCAGCCTCTCAGAGTAATCACTTCATCTCTAGCCCACCTTCTGCCTGTTGGGGGTTCCTGAGGGGCTTAAGGAACTTAAGAGCAAGCACTTAAGTTGGAAAAAGGGAATTAAGAACAGGTTGGGTGTTTGATCTCCTGTGATGAGCTTTAACGACCCCCAGACTTGGTAAATGCTAAGTCTGTTGCCCAAAGTTTAATACACAGTCTCCTTCAGTGTACACATCAGAACAAAGACACTTGTACATGTCTCCTCCACTAAATTTTGTTGGGACAATTCAACTCTCATATTGAGCCAGGAAATTCAACTTGCCCCATCTATAAGAAATACATTCCTGATTATTATTATTATTATTATTATTAATTTTTTAAGGAAAGTGCTCAAAGTCAAAATCAGTTCACCACTCTACCACTGAGTCTTGACTAAATCATTTCCCCAGTCATCCCTCCTTGTCAGTTATCAGTAGGTAGGGCCCATTACAGGCCTGACCAATAGCTGAGCAGGACAAGTACCTGCAGGTAGCTCAGTGATAGTTGGTTGCTTGTGGGTGGGGCAAATGAGGCACTGACCAATGGAAGAGCAAGCCCTGTTGCCTAGAAACAGGATGCAGAGTAATAAGGCACAGCAATGGCTACCTGCGAAGGGCTGTGCTCTGTTACATAAGGACACTTTGGGTCCAGTGTGCTGGAATCTTTTTGATTGACTCATTTCCGACCTCAGATTTGATTTCACATAATTAGTTAACTTTTGCATACCATACTTTTCATTATATTCCCAGGCCTAGCTGTCACCAGTGCTGTCATCTCTATGCCTCTCCAACAGCTGCCACTTGATCACATGCTCAGCATATAGTATAAATGGTTCAAAGCCAACAAGAATGTGAAGTCCAGCCCACCCTGAAAACTCCTTTGACAAACCTTAAATTTACAGTGATTCTTCTACTCTTTGCAGTGTAACAGAGCAGGATGAGCACAGCCCTTAACAGGAAGCCATTGGTGTGCTTCATTTCAAGCCATCCTGTCCCTAGGCAACAGGTGCTGTTCAAACATTGCTTGGTGCCTCAGAGGGCCCCATTCACAAGCAGCCAACTGTCAATGAGTGACCATTAGTTGTCCTGCTTAGCTGTTGGTCAGCACCACAGTGGGCCCTGCCCACAGGTTACTTACTATCAATGAGGGGGCCATAGGGAAAGTGATTAAGTCAAGGGTGGTGTGGCGGTCATCAGGAGGAGACTGAGATAAGAGGCAGATTCAGGCCTCATTCTGGAGGCCCTGGAGCTCACGCAGATTTCGGCCAGTGGGTGAGCTGGAGGGCCCAGGGAATACACTGGGGACTAGATGTTGTAGCCCTCCATAGCCCTCACTAAGGCCCTCCACTAGCCTTGGCCAAAGCCTTGAGGAGCAGTGTACCACTCCTGCATCCCTGTCGCTGCGACCTACTAGCAGTGGTTTTCTATCTGGGTCTCAGACTGTGAGAACTGGTCTCCCCATATGGATGCCCTGAGGACGGAAACTGAGGACCTATTATGTTGGATGCCAGTCTCCGTCAGGGATGACGGCTGGGCAGAGTGTGGGAACCTGGCACTGAAGGAGCTGCTGGCTGAGATCTGCTTCCCCTTAACCAGCACTGGGACATTGCAGGGTGAAAGCTGTGCCTTGAGACTGCCCTTTCTTGTCAGGACAGAGAATAACATTCATCTAGTACAGGTTTATAGGAACCTCATTACCTGACCATGACCTAACCTTAAGCACAAAGGGTATGACACCAAGAAGTCTGCAGCAACTTACCACCACTCTCCCTAACATTTAATTGTGCATGCACTTACTGAAAACTTTTACTAACTTTGGGGTCTTAGGGCATGAACCACCCATCTCCTTGTATGAATCTTTAATCAACTTTCTCTGTTCCAAACTTTAAGGTTAAGTTTTGATGGGCCTCCTTCTGCGTCAGGCACATGGACTTGCAATTTGAATAACAACGGTATTGTCTAAGGACAGACTTTGCCTCTCTTAAACAACGGCAGAGACTGGCCAACTGCTCACAATTATCCATAAAATACACGATGACTCGGCTTGGCTAAACTTATTCTCTCCTCTGAACTTCAGCTTTCGCCCAAACTTGAGCAAGCGCTAAGATTCAAAGTTTTCTGTCTCCCTTAACAGCTCATTCTGAGAATCAGCTCACTATCAGAGAGAAACAATTGCTGTAAAACAGCCCCATCATGCTGTCGGCTCATCCATCCTCCTACCTGCCCCATCACACACACACACACACACACACACACACAGAGTTCCTGCTGACCCTACTCATATTTCCATGTTAAACAAACTTCTTTTTCTGTTCTACTTCAGACATGTCAGGATCTGTGCTCAAAATACTTTCCCAATTGCAATCAATTCCGTTCAATGGCTCAGTCAATTCTGACTCTCTGAGACGCTATTGTGTGCAGCACATCAGGCTTCACTGTCCATCACCAACTCCCAGAGCTTGCTTAAAATTCAAGCCCATGAAGATGGTAATGCCATCCAACCATCTCATCCTTTGACGTCCCCTTCTCCTCTGGCCTTCAATCTTTCCCTGCATCAGGGTCTTTTCCAAGGAGCCAGTCTTTGCCTCAGATGGCCAAAGTATTGGAGCTTCAGCATTAGTCCTTCCAATGAATATTCAGGACTGATTTCCTCTAGCATTGACTGCATTGATTTCCTTGCAATCCAAGGGACTCTCGAGAGTCTTCCCCAACACCACAGTTCAAAACCATCAGTTCTTCAGTGCTCAGCTTTCTTTATGGTCCAACTCTCCCATGCATACCTGATGACTGTTGGGAAAACTTAGCTTTGACATATGGACCTTTGTCGGTAAAGTAATGTCTCTTCCTTTTAATACACTGTCTAGGTGGATCATAGTTTTCTTCCAAGGAGTAAGCGTCTTTCCCTTTCATGGCAGCAGTCACCATCTGCAGTGGTTTTGGAGCCCAAAGAAGAAAGCCTGACACTGGTTCCACTGTTTCCCCGTCTATGTCCCATGAAGTGATGGGACCAGATGCCATGATCTGCGTTTTCTGAATGTTGAGTTTTAAGCCAACTTTTTCACTCTCCTCTTTCACTTTCATGCAGAGCCTTTTTAGTTCCTCTTCACTTTCTGCCATAAGGGTGGTGTCATCTGCATATCTGAGGTTATTGATATTTCTCCCGGCAATCTTGAGTCCAGCGTGTGCTTCTTCCAGCCCAGCGTTTCTCATGTTGTACACTGCATAGAAGATAAATGAGTCGGGGCACAATATACGGCCTTGACATACTCCTTTTCCTATTTGGAACCAGGCTGTTGTTCCATGTCCACCTCTAACTGTTTCTTCCTGAAATGCATACAAGTTTCTCAAGAGGCAGGTCAGGTGGTCTGGTATTCCCGTCTCTTCCAGAATTTTCCACAGTTTATTGTGGTCCACACAGTAAAAGGCTTCGGCATAGTCAATAAAGCAGAAATAGATGTTTTTTCTGAACTCTCTTGCTGTTTGGATGATCCAAGAAAAGACCAATACATAGAAAACTGTAAAGCACTGATGAAAGAAATCAAAGATCACACAGATAGATGGAGAAATATACCATGTTCATGGATCAGAATGATCAATATAGTGAAAATGAGTACACAGCACAAAGCAATCTATAGATTCAATGCAATCCCTATCAAGCTACCAATGGTATTTTTCACAGAACTAGAACAAATAGCTTCACAGTTTGTATGGAAATACAGAAAACCTGGAATAGCCCAAAGCAACCTTGCCAAAGAAGAATGGAACTGGAGGAATCAACCTACCTGACTTCAGGCTCTATTACAAAGCTACAGTCATCAAAACAGTATAAACTGGCTCATAGAAAAAGCAAAGGAATTACAGAAAAACATCTACTTCTGCTTCATTGACTACACTAAACCTTTGACTGTGTGGCTCACAGCAAACTGGAAAATTCTTCAAGAGATGGGAATACCAGTTCACCTTACCTGCCTCCTGAGAAACCTCTATGCAGGTCAAGAAGCAACAGTTAAAACTGAACATGGAATAACAAACTGGTTCCAAATTGGGGAAGAACTATGTCAAGGCTGTATATTGTCACCCTGCTTATTTAACTTATATGCAGCATACATCATGCAAAAAGCCAGGCTGGATGAATCACAAGCTGGAATCAAGATTGTCAGGAGACATACCAACAACCTTAGATGTGCAGATGAAACCACTCTAATGGCAGAAAGTGAAGAGGAACTAAAGAGCCTCATGATGAAGGTGAAAGGGGAGAGTCAAAAGGCTGGCTTAAAACTCAACATTCAAAAAACTAAGATCATGGCATCTGGTCCCATCACTTCATGGCAAATAGAGGAGAAAAAGTGGAAACAGTGACAGATTTTCTTTTCTTGGGCTCTAAAATCACTACAGACAGTGACTGCAGCCATGAAATTAAAAGATGCTGCTCCTTGGAAGAAAAATTATGACAAACCTAGACAATGAATTAAAAAGCAGAGACATCACTTGCCAACAAAGATTCATATAGTTAAAGCTATGGTTTTTCCAGTAGCTATGTATGGATCTGAGAGTTGGACCATAAAGAATACTGAGCACTGAAGAATGGATGCTTTCAAGTTGTGGAGATGGAGAAGATTCTTGAGACTCCCTTGGACAGCAAGGAGATCAAACCAGTCAATTCTAAAGGAAATGAACACTGAATATTCATTGGAAGGAATGATGCTGAAGTTGAAGCTGCGATACTTTGGCCACCTGATGCGAAGAACTGACTCATTAGCAAAAAGTCTCATGCTGGGAAAGATTGAAGGCAAGAGGACAAGGGGACAATAGAGGATGAGATGATCAGATGGCATTACCGACTCAATGGACATGAGTTTGAGCAAAATTAGGGAAATAGTGAAGGACAGGGAAGCCTGGTGAATTGCAGTCCACGAGGTCACAAAGACTCAGACACAACTTAAGTGACTGAACAACAAACATATTAAGTCCATAGGGAAGGGATGGGTCCTTTAATAAATGGTACTAGGACAACTGAAAAAAAAAAAAACAACAACAACAACAAAAAAAAAAAAAACAAAAAAAAAAAACAGTATGATACTGGCACAGAGGCAGAAATACAGATCAAGGGAACAAAATAGAAAGCCCAGAGATAAATCCACGCGCCTATGGACACCTTATATTTGACAAAGGAGGCAAGAATAGACAATGGAGAAAAGACAACCTCTTTAAGAAGAGGTGCTGGGAAAAATGGTCAACCACTAGTAAAAGAATGAAACTAGAACACTGTCTAACACCATACACAAAATAAATTCAAAATGGATTAAAGATCGAAACTTAAGACCAGAAACTATAAAACTCCTAGAGGCAAACATAGGCAAAACACACTCTGACATAAATCACAGCAGGATACTCTATGACCCACCTCTCAGAGTAGTGGAAATAAATGAACAGGACCAAATTGTATAGCAAAATAGCACAAGTAAATGAATAGGGCCAAATTAAATTCAAAAGCTTTTGCACAACAAAGGAAAGTATAAGCAAGGTGAAAAGACAGCCTTCAGAATGGGAGGAAGTAAGAGCAAACAAAGCAGCTGACGAAGAAATAATCTCAAAAATATAAAAGCTGCTCCCACAGCTCAATTGCAGACCAAGAGATGACCAGTTCAAAAAACGGGCCGATGAACTAAACAGACATTTCTCCAAAGAAGTCATACAGATGGCTAACAAACACATGAAGAGATGCTCAACATCACTTATTATCAGAGAAATGCAAATCCAGACGACCTTGAGGTACCCTTTCACGCTGGTCAGAATGGCTGTTACCCAAAAGTCTACAAACAATAAATGCTGGAGAGGGTGTGGAAAAAAGGGAACCCTCTCACTTTGTTGGTGGGAATGCAATCGAGTACAGTCACTACGGAGAATAGTGTGGAGACTCCTTAAAAAACTGAAAATACAACTGCCATATGACCCAGGAATCCCACTGCTGGGCATGCACACAGAGGACACCAGAATTGAAAGAGTCACGGGTACCCCAATGTTCATCGCAGCACTGTGAATAATAGCCAGGACACGGAAGCAACCTAGAAGTCCATCAGCTGACTAAAGGATAAGAAAGCTGGTGTACATATACACAATGGAATGCACCTCATCCATTACAAAGAATACGTTTGAATCAGTTCGAAAGAGGTGGATGAAACGGGAGCCTATTATACTGAGTGAAGGACGTCAGAAAGAAACACGCCAATACAGTACACAAACACATATATATGGAATTTAGAAAGATGGCAATGATGACCCTATATGCGAGAGAGCAAAAGAGACACAGATGTATAGAAGAGTCTTTTGGACTCCGTGGGAGAAGGCGAGGGTAGGATGATTTGAGAGAAGAGCATTGAAACATGTATATTATTCTATGTGAACCAGATCACCAGTCCAGGTTTGATGCATGAGACTAGGTGCTCAGGGCTGGTGCACTGGGATGACCCTGAGGCATGGGATGGGGAGGGAGGTGGGAGGGGGGATTCAGGATGGGGAACCCATGGACACCCAGGGCTGATTCATGTCAATGTATGGCAAAAACCACTACAATATTGCAAAGTAATTAGCCTCAAATCAAAATAAATGAATTTAGAAAAAAAGAACTCAAAAAAAGAAAAAACGGAAAGAAAGGACAGCACAGCCAGGGGGTCTTTCAATTTTATTGATTTTAAATCACATTCAGTGACTGACTGTGAATCATCACTGGGGTCTCCCAGGAGTTAGAGTGCCAGAAAGATTTAATTAGGGAGCTGCAGTCCAGATAAAAGATAACATATCGTTGAGTTAAAATCTGAACTCAACTCGTTTGATGCCTATGTTGAAACTCTGTGTTTTAGTTGTTTCTAAAAAGCTTTCTGAAGACACGCAGGATTCTTATGGTCAGAGACTGCCTTATGTACCTCCATAATTGTTTGACTATTCCTTGGACCTTTTAAAACATTTCAAAATGAAAGTTAACACCAAATTAAATATCTCGTACTCTTTCTTTAAACCATGATAAATTTGTAGAATTTGGACTAACAAAAGACTTTATTGGGGAAGAATGTTTTACGAGTGTAGTTATTTTGAAATCCTAGGGTATGGTGATCATTAAAAGACCAGCTTTTACTCAGTCTCATGTTAGTTCTTCTGTAAAAATTCACTGTACAGACTTCCATGACTGTCCAGTGGTTAGGACTCTGTGCTTTCCCTAGAAGGGCACGGGTTCAATCGCTGTTCAGGGAACCATGCTTCCACAACCTGCATATTGCCCCCCGGGGGGAAAGAAAAATTCTCTGTGAGTGGTGATCCTGTTTGTAACGTGCACTGGGATTGGGCCACCATCACTGCTCTTCCTTTGGGAATACATTGCTCCCAAAATTTTCTTAGCAAAAAGGTGTCCTAGTCATTATTTGATTTGTTCCCTCCAAACATTATTGTACTCCCTGGGAGTGCTATTTGTGGGTTTTAGGTGTATCAGCACTTCGTGCCTTCTGAGCACCTTTAGCCGACAGCATAGGTGAGTGATGCAACAATCCCTTTTATGAGGTAGGTGGCCAGGAGGTGATTCCTGCCTACCTTTCTCGGGGGGACTTTCACATTCACCACCCCTATGTGACAACCTCTTCCTTTCTGGGTCTGGCAATCTAGACCCTAATGTCATTCCACACCCCAAACAAAGGCTGTAACACCATACCACTACTCCTTGCCCTTGAAATCAAATGTTAATCAGGGTTATCCATCTTCAGTGCAGACTCCTGACCCAATCCAGACCACTACTCTCTGGCTAACTGGGGACCCGAGGGTCTGTTCCCCAACCTCTCGGGACCCCATATCCCTCCCATCTCCAGTGCCCACCTCTTCTCTTCTTTCCCTCCCTTCCATCAGAAAATTCACACACACGCAAATATCTTTTCCCCATTTGATGTTTATTGTAATTGCAGCCATCAGTTTACTATGTTAGTGTGAGAGTCTTTCCTTGGTTGGCCATTTCTACGAAAGCAGACCTCTGGAGGCACAGTTCTACACTGTCTGACCTTTTCGAGTCAGTTACTGGCTGCCCAGCTTGTACTTCTCCAGGGTCTCTTATTCTGGGGCGGCTGAGCTTATCTTCTCTTTGGATTCTGCCTCCTTCTTTGATCCCGCCTCATATTTTGGTACCTTTTACGGCTTTGATTCAGTTTCTTACGTGCACAGGAACGGAGAAAACAGTTGGGTTTTCTGGTTGTCTTCACCTTCTTCGACTGAGTGGCATATGGTCGGATTTTCTTTCTCAAGGTTCCTTGAACAGGTCTTCTGACCCTCATGGTCATATTTCGTGCCTGGAAAGACAAGACAAGGGTATGAGACTTTAGGAAAGAAAAAAGCGGAGTTGGATGGGAGATTTCATGAAAAAGGGATGTGGGCTCATGAGGGCTTTTGTGCCAGGCAAGGGTGGGTAGAGGTTTGGGGCAGCAAAGTCAATGGAGAACATGGGGAGCTTAGTTGGAATCATCTTACTTTCACACTGCCTCGGTACCTCCGTTGACAAAGGGTCTTCTTTTGTCCATTCATCCTTGAGGCAAACCGCCTTGTAACTCTTCTTGACTGCCGTGGGTTCCTGATTCCCTTAGTCAGGATGATGCCAAGAAGTGGCCTAACCTAGAATCTCTGCCTCTGGTCTCCCTATTTATACCCTTTCAGGACAATGAGGAGCCACACCCTTCAATCTGATTGGTCAGTTAGGCACCACCCCAGCCAATAGCATCTTGGGGGGCTTAGACATCACAATGTACCACTGTGCCCATCAACATGGGCTAGTGGATGCTGAGGGAGGCCATTTTATAACTTCTCCACTGATGACACCTCTGTGTGTCTGATTCTGGGCAGTGGTGATTCAGGGCCATGGTGTTTCTCCTCATGACCTTCAAACTTCCTTTCAGTTCCCTTTATCCTTTGACTTATTTGTGCCATTTCAACACTCCTGCCTCCTTCATCCCTCTGAAAACATCTGCCAAACCCTTTCTGTCCCACTTCAGCCTTTCAGAGTAATCACTTCATCTCTAGCCCACCTTCTGCCTGTTGGGGGTTCCTGAGGGGCTTAAGGAACTTAAGAGCAAGCACTTAAGGTGGCAAAGGGTAATTAAGAACAGGTTGGGTGTTTGATCTCCTGTCATGAGCTTTAACGACCCCCAGACTTGGTGAATGCTCAGTCTGTTGCCCAAAGTTTAATACACAGTCTCCCTCAGAGTACACATCAGAACAAAGACACTCCTACATGTCTCCTCCACTAAATTTTGTTGGGACACTTCAACTCTCATATTCAGCAAGGAAACTCAACTTGCTCCATCTATCAGAAATACATTCCTGATTATTATTATTATTATTTTTTTTTTTTAAGGAAAGTGCTCAAAGTCAAAATCAGTTCACCACTCATCCACTGAGTCTTGACTAAATCATTTCCCCAGTCATCCCTCCTTGTCAGTTATCAGGAGGTAGGGCCCATTGCAGGCCTGACCAAGAGCTGAGCAGGACAAGTACCTGCAGGTAGCTCAGTGATAGTTGGTTGCTTGTGGGTGGGGTCCATGAGGCACTGACCAATGGAAGAGCAAGCCCTGTTGCCTAGTAACAGGATGCAGAGTAATAAGGCACAGCAATGGCTACCTGCGAAGGGCTGTGCTCTGTTACATAAGGACACTTTGGGTCCAGTGTGCTGGAATCTTTTTGATTGACTCATTTCCGACCTCAGATTTGATTTCACATAATTAGTTAACTTTTGCATATCATAGTTTTCTTTATATTCCCAGGCCTAGCTGTCACCAGTGCTGTCACCTCTATGCCTCTCCAACAGCTGCCACTTGATCACATGCTCAGCATATAGTATAAATAGTTCAAAGCCCACAAGATTGTGAAGTCCAGCCCACCCTGAAAACTCCTTTGACAAACCTTAAATTCACAGTGATTTTTCTACTCTTTGCAGTGTAACAGAGCAGGATGAGGACAGCCCTTAACAGGAAGCCATTGGTGTGCTTCATTTCAAGCCATCCTGTCCCTAGGCAACAGGTGCTGTTCAAACATTGCTTGGTGCCCCAGAGGGCCCCATTCACAAGCAGCCAACTGTCAATGAGTGACCATTAGTTGTCCTGCTTAGCTGTTGGTCAGCACCACAGTGGGCCCTGCCCACAGGTTACTTACTATCAATGAGGGGGCCATAGGGAAAGTGATTAAGTCAAGGGTGGTGTGGCGGTCATCAGGAGGAGACTGAGATAAGAGGCAGATTCAGGCCTCATTCTGGAGGCCCTGGAGCTCACGCAGATTTGGGCCAGTGGGTGAGCTGGAGGGCCCAGGGAATACACTGGGGACTAGATGTTGTAGCCCTCCATAGCCCTCACTAAGGCCCTCCACTAGCCTTGGCCAAAGCCTTGAGGAGCAGTGTACCTCTCCCGCATCCCTGTCGCTGCGACCTACTAGCAGTGGTTTTCTATCTGGGTCTCAGACTGTGAGAACTGGTCTCCCCATATGGATGCCCTGAGGACGGAAACTGAGGACCTATTATGTTGGATGCCTGTCTCCGTCGGGGATGACGGCTGGGCAGAGTGTGGGAACCTGGCACTGAAGGAGCTGCTGGCTGAGATCTGCTTCCCCTTAACCAGCACTGGGACATTGCAGGGTGAAAGCTGTGCCTTGAGACTGCCCTTTCTTGTGAGGACAGAGAATAACATTCATCTAGTAGAGGTTTATGGGAACCTCATTACCTGACCATGACCTAACCTTAAGCACAAAAGGTATGACACCAAGAAGTCTGCAGCAACTTACCACCACTCTCCCTAACATTTAATTGTACATGCACTTACTGAAAACTTTTACTAACTTTGGGGTCTTAGGGCATGAACCACCCATCTCCTTGTATGAATCTTTAATCAACTTTCTCTGTTCCAAACTTTAAGGTTAAGTTTTGATGGGCCTCCTTCTGCGTCAGGCACATGGACTTGCAATTTGAAGAACAACGGTATTGTCTAAGGACAGACTTTGCCTCTCTTAAACAACGGCAGAGACTGGCCAACTGCTCACAATTATCCATAAAATACACGATGACTCGGCTTGGCTAAACTTTAGCCAAGCTTCTCTCCTCTGAACTTCAGCTTTCGCCCAACCTTGAGCAAGCGCTAAGATTCAAAGTTTTCTGTCTCCCTTAACAACTCATTCTGAGAATCAGCTCACTATCAGAGAGAAACAATTGCTGTAAAACAGCCCCATCATGCTGTCTGCTCATCCATCCTCCTACCTGCCCTAACACACACACAAACGCACACACACACACACACACACACACACACACAGAGTTCCTGCTGACCCTACTCATATTTCCATGTTAAACAAACTTCTTTTTCTGTTCTATTTCAGACATGTCAGGATCTGTGCTCAAAATACTTTCCCAATTGCAATCAGTTCCGTTCAATGGCTCAGTCAATTCTGACTCTCTGAGACCCTATTGTGTGCAGCACATCAGGCTTCACTGTCCATCACCAACTCCCAGAGCTTGCTTAAAATTCAAGCCCATCAAGATGGTGATGCCATCCAACCATCTCATCCTTTGACGTCCCCTTCTCCTCTGGCCTTCAATCTTTCCCTGCATCAGGGTCTTTTCCAAGGAGCCAGTCTTTGCCTCAGATGGCCAAAGTATTGGAGCTTCAGCATTAGTCCTTTCAATGAATATTCAGGACTGATTTCCTCTAGCATTGACTGCATTGATTTCCTTGCAATCCAAGGGACTCTCGAGAGTCTTCCCCAACACCACAGTTCAAAACCATCAGTTCTTCAGTGCTCAGCTTTCTTTATGGTCCAACTCTCCCATGCATACCTGATGACTGTTGGGAAAACTTAGCTTTGACATATGGACCTTTGTCGGTAAAGTAATGTCTCTTCCTTTTAATACACTGTCTAGGTGGATCATAGTTTTCTTCCAAGGAGTAAGCGTCTTTCCCTTTCATGGCAGCAGTCACCATCTGCAGTGGTTTTGGAGCCCAAAGAAGAAAGCCTGACACTGGTTCCACTGTTTCCCCGTCTATGTCCCATGAAGTGATGGGACCAGATGCCATGATCTGCGTTTTCTGAATGTTGAGTTTTAAGCCAACTTTTTCACTCTCCTCTTTCACTTTCATGCAGAGCCTTTTTAGTTCCTCTTCACTTTCTGCCATAAGGGTGGTGTCATCTGCATATCTGAGGTTATTGATATTTCTCCCGGCAATCTTGAGTCCAGCGTGTGCTTCTTCCAGCCCAGCGTTTCTCATGTTGTACACTGCATAGAAGATAAATGAGTCGGGGCACAATATACGGCCTTGACATACTCCTTTTCCTATTTGGAACCAGGCTGTTGTTCCATGTCCACCTCTAACTGTTTCTTCCTGAAATGCATACAAGTTTCTCAAGAGGCAGGTCAGGTGGTCTGGTATTCCCGTCTCTTCCAGAATTTTCCACAGTTTATTGTGGTCCACACAGTAAAAGGCTTCGGCATAGTCAATAAAGCAGAAATAGATGTTTTTTCTGAACTCTCTTGCTGTTTGGATGATCCAAAAAAGACCAATACATAGAAAACTGTAAAGCACTGATGAAATAAATCAAAGATCACACAGATAGATGTTGAAATATACCATGTTCATGGATCAGAATGATCAATATAGTGAAAATGAGTACACAACACAAAGCAATCTATAGATTCAATGCAATCCCTGTCAAGCTACCAATGGTATTTTTCACAGAACTAGAACAAATAGCTTCACAGTTTGTATGGAAATACAGAAAACCTGGAATAGCCCAAAGCAACCTTGCCAAAGAAGAATGGAACTGGAGGAATCAACCTACCTGACTTCAGGCTCTATTACAAAGCTACAGTCATCAAAACAGTATAAACTGGCTCATAGAAAAAGCAAAGGAATTACAGAAAAACATCTACTTCTGCTTCATTGACTACACTAAACCTTTGACTGTGTGGCTCACAGCAAACTGGAAAATTCTTCAAGAGATGGGAATACCAGTTCACCTTACCTGCCTCCTGAGAAACCTCTATGCAGGTCAAGAAGCAACAGTTAAAACTGAACATGGAATAACAAACTGGTTCCAAATTGGGGAAGAATTATGTCAAGGCTGTATATTGTCACCCTGCTTATTTAACTTATATGCAGCATACATCATGCAAAAAGCCAGGCTGGATGAATCACAAGCTGGAATCAAGATTGTCAGGAGACATACCAACAACCTTAGATGTGCAGATGAAACCACTCTAATGGCAGAAAGTGAAGAGGAACTAAAGAGCCTCATGATGAAGGTGAAAGGGGAGAGTCAAAAGGCTGGCTTAAAACTCAACATTCAAAAAACTAAGATCATGGCATCTGGTCCCATCACTTCATGGCAAATAGAGGAGAAAAAGTGGAAACAGTGACAGATTTTCTTTTCTTGGGCTCTAAAATCACTACAGACAGTGACTGCAGCCATGAAATTAAAAGATGCTGCTCCTTGGAAGAAAAGTTATGACAAACCTAGACAATGAATTAAAAAGCAGAGACATCACTTGCCAACAAAGATTCATATAGTTAAAGCTATGGTTTTTCCAGTAGCTATGTATGGATCTGAGAGTTGGACCATAAAGAATACTGAGCACTGAAGAATGGATGCTTTCAAGTTGTGGAGATGGAGAAGATTCTTGAGACTCCCTTGGACAGCAAGGAGATCAAACCAGTCAATTCTAAAGGAAATGAACACTGAATATTCATTGCAAGGAATGATGCTGAAGTTGAAGCTGCGATACTTTGGCCACCTGATGCGAAGAACTGACTCATTAGCAAAAAGTCTCATGCTGGGAAAGATTGAAGGCAAGAGGACAAGGGGACAATAGAGGATGAGATGATCAGATGGCATTACCGACTCAATGGACATGAGTTTGAGCAAAATTAGGGAAATAGTGAAGGACAGGGAAGCCTGGTGAATTGCAGTCCACGAGGTCACAAAGACTCAGACACAACTTAAGTGACTGAACAACAAACATATTAAGTCCATAGGGAAGGGATGGGTCCTTTAATAAATGGTACTAGGACAACTGAAAAAAAAAAAAAAAAAACAGTATGATACTGGCACAGAGGCAGAAATACAGATCAAGGGAACAAAATAGAAAGCCCAGAGATAAATCCACGCGCCTATGGACACCTTATATTTGACAAAGGAGGCAAGAATAGACAATGGAGAAAAGACAACCTCTTTAAGAAGAGGTGCTGGGAAAAATGGTCAACCACTAGTAAAAGAATGAAACTAGAACACTGTCTAACACCATACACAAAATAAATTCAAAATGGATTAAAGATCGAAACTTAAGACCAGAAACTATAAAACTCCTAGAGGCAAACATAGGCAAAACACACTCTGACATAAATCACAGCAGGATACTCTATGACCCACCTCTCAGAGTAATGGAAATAAATGAACAGGACCAAATTGTATAGCAAAATAGCACAAGTAAATGAATAGGGCCAAATTAAATTCAAAAGCTTTTGCACAACAAAGGAAAGTATAAGCAAGGTGAAAAGACAGCCTTCAGAATGGGGGGAAGTAAGAGCAAACAAAGCAGCTGACGAAGAAATAATCTCAAAAATATAAAAGCTGCTCCCACAGCTCAATTGCAGACCAAGAAATGACCAATTCAAAAAACGGGCTGATGAACTAAACAGACATTTCTCCAAAGAAGTCATACAGATGGCTAACAAACACATGAAGAGATGCTCAACATCACTCATTATCAGAGAAATGCAAATCCAGACGACCTTGAGGTACCCTATCACGCTGGTCAGAATGGCTGTTACCCAAAAGTCTACAAACAATAAATGCTGGAGAGGGTGTGGAGAAAAGGGAACCCTCTCACTTTGTTGGTGGGAATGCAATCGAGTACAGCCACTACGGAGAATAGTGTGGAGACTCCTTAAAAAACTGAAAATAGAACTGCCATATGACCCAGGAATCCCACTGCTGGGCATGCACACAGAGGACACCAGAATTGAAAGAGTCACGGGTACCCCAATGTTCATCGCAGCACTGTTAATAATAGCCAGGACACGGAAGCAACCTAGAAGTCTATCAGCTGACTAAAGGATAAGAAAGCTGGTGTACATATACACAATGGAATGTACCTCATCCATTACAAAGAATACGTTTGAATCAGTTCGAAAGAGGTGGATGAAACGGGAGCCTATTATACTGAGTGAAGGACGTCAGAAAGAAACACGCCAATACAGTACACAAACACATATATATGGAATTTAGAAAGATGGCAATGATGACCCTATATGCGAGAGAGCAAAAGAGACACAGATGTATAGAAGAGTCTTTTGGACTCCGTGGGAGAAGGCGAGGGTAGGATGATTTGAGAGAAGAGCATTGAAACATGTATATTATTCTATGTGAACCAGATCACCAGTCCAGGTTTGATGCATGAGACTAGGTGCTCAGGGCTGGTGCACTGGGATGACCCTGAGGCATGGGATGGGGAGGGAGGTGGGAGGGGGGATTCAGGATGGGGAACCCATGGACACCCAAGGCTGATTCATGTCAATGTATGGCAAAAACCACTACAATATTGCAACGTAATTAGCCTCAAATCAAAATAAATGAATTTAGAAAAAAAGAACTCAAAAAAAGAAAAAACGGAAAGAAAGGACAGCACACCCAGGGGGTCTTTCACTTTTATTGATTTCAAATCACATTCAGTGACTGACTGTGAATCATCACTGGGGTCTCCCAGGAGTTAGAGTGCCAGAAAGATGTAATTAGGGAGCTGCAGTCCAGATAAAAGATAACATATCGTTGAGTTAAAATCTGAACTCAACTCGTTTGATGCCTATGGTGAAACTCTGTGTTTTAGTTGTTTCTAAAAAGCTTTCTGAAGACACGCAGGATTCTTATGGTCAGAGACTGCCTTATGTACCTCCATAATTGTTTGACTATTCCTTGGCCCTTTTGAAACATTTCAAAATAAAATTTAACACCAAATTAAATATCTCGTACTCTTTCTTTAAACCATGATAAATTTGTAGAATTTGGACTAACAAAAGACTTTATTGGGGAAGAATGTTTTAGGAGTGTAGTTATTTTGAAATCCTAGGGTATGGTGATCATTAAAAGACCAGCTTTTACTCAGTCTTTTGTTAGTTCTTATGTAAAAATTCACTGTACAGACTTCCATGACTGTCCAGTGGTTAGGACTCTGTGCTTTCCCTAGAAGGGCACGGGTTCAATTGCTGTTCAGGGAACCATGCTTCCACAACCTGCGTAGTGCTCCCCGGGGGGAAAGAAAAATTCTCTGTGAGTGGTGATCCTGTTTGTAACGTGCACTGGGATTGGGCCACCATCACTGCTCTTCCTTTGGGAATACATTGCTCCCAAAATTTTCTTAGCAAAAAGGTGTCCTAGTCATTATTTGATTTGTTCCCTCCAAACATTATTGTACTCCCTGGGAGTGCTATTTGTGGGTTTTAGGTGTATCAGCACTTCGTGCCTTCTGAGCACCTTTAGCCGACAGCATAGGTGAGTGATGCAACAATCCCTTTTATGAGGTAGGTGGCCAGGAGGTGATTCCTGCCTACCTTTCTCGGGGGGACTTTCACATTCACCACCCGTATGTGACAACCTCTTCCTTTCTGGGTCTGGCAATCTAGACCCTAATGTCATTCCACACCCCAAACAAAGGCTGTAACACCATACCACTACTCCTTGCCCTTGAAATCAAATGTTAATCAGGGTTATCCATCTTCAGTGCAGACTCCTGACCCAATCCAGACCACTACTCTCTGGCTAACTGGGGACCCGAGGGTCTGTTCCCCAACCTCTCGGGACCCCATATCCCTCCCATCTCCAGTGCCCACCTCTTCTCTTCTTTCCCTCCCTTCCATCAGAAAATTCACACACACGCAAATATCTTTTCCCTATTTGATGTTTATTGTAATTGCAGCCATCAGTTTACTATGTTAGTGTGAGAGTCTTTCCTTGGTTGGCCATTTCTACGAAAGCAGACCTCTGGAGGCACAGTTCTACACTGTCTGACCTTTTCGAGTCAGTTACTGGCTGCCCAGCTTGTACTTCTCCAGGGTCTCTTATTCTGGGGCGGCTGAGCTTATCTTCTCTTTGGATTCTGCCTCCTTCTTTGATCCCGCCTCATATTTTGGTACCTTTTACGGCTTTGATTCAGTTTCTTACGTGCACAGGAACGGAGAAAACAGTTGGGTTTTCTGGTTGTCTTCACCTTCTTCGACTGAGTGGCATATGGTCGGATTTTCTTTCTCAAGGTTCCTTGAACAGGTCTTCTGACCCTCATGGTCATAGTTCGTGTCTGGAAAGACAAGACAAGGGTATGAGACTTTAGGAAAGAAAAAAGCGGAGTTGGAAGGGAGATTTCATGAAAAAGGGATGTGGGCTCATGAGGGCTTTTGTGCCAGGCAAGGGTGGGTAGAGGTTTGGGGCAGCCAAGTCAATGGAGAACATGGGGAGCTTAGTTGGAATCATCTTACTTTCACACTGCCTCGGTACCTCCGTTGACAAAGGGTCTTCTTTTGTCCATTCATCCTTGAGGCAAACCACCTTGTAACTCTTCTTGACTGCCGTGGGTTCCTGATTCCCTTAGTCAGGATGATGCCAAGAAGTGGCCTAACCTAGAATCTCTGCCTCTGGTCTCCCTATTTATACCCTTTCAGGACAATGAGGAGCCACACCCTTCAACCTGATTGGTCAGTTAGGCACCACCCCAGCCAAGAGCATCTTGGGGGGCTTAGACATCACAATGTACCACTGTGCCCATCAACATGGGCTAGTGGATGCTGAGGGAGGCCATTTTATAACTTCTCCACTGATGACACCTCTGTGTGTCTGATTCTGGGCAGTGGTGATTCAGGGCCATGGTGTTTCTCCTCATGACCTTCAAACTTCCTTTCAGTTCCCTTTATCCTTTGACTTATATGTGCCACTTCAACACTCCTGCCTCCTTCATCCCTCTGAAAACATCTGCCAAACCCTTTCTGTCCCACTTCAGCCTTTCAGAGTAATCACTTCATCTCTAGCCCACCTTCTGCCTGTTGGGGGTTCCTGAGGGGCTTAAGGAACTTAAGAGCAAGCACTTAAGGTGGAAAAGGGTAATTAAGAACAGGTTGGGTGTTTGATCTCCTGTCATGAGCTTTAACGACCCCCAGACTTGGTGAATGCTCAGTCTGTTGCCCAAAGTTTAATACACAGTCTCCCTCAGAGTACACATCAGAACAAAACACTTCTACATGTCTCCTCCACTAAATTTTGTTGGGACACTTCAACTCTCATATTCAGCAAGGAAACTCAACTTGCTCCATCTATCAGAAATACATTCCTGATTATTATTATTATTATTTTTTTTTTAAGGAAAGTGCTCAAAGTCAAAATCAGTTCACCACTCTTCCACTGAGTCTTGACTAAATCATTTCCCCAGTCATCCCTCCTTGTCAGTTATCAGTAGGTAGGGCCCATTGCAGGCCTGACCAAGAGCTGAGCAGGACAAGTACCTGCAGGTAGCTCAGTGATAGTTGGTTGCTTGTGGGTGGGGTCCATGAGGCACTGACCAATGGAAGAGCAAGCCCTGTTGCCTAGTAACAGGATGCAGAGTAATAAGGCACAGCAATGGCTACCTGCGAAGGGCTGTGCTCTGTTACATAGGGACACTTTGGGTCCAGTGTGCTGGAATCTTTTTGATTGACTCATTTCCGACCTCAGATTTGATTTCACATAATTAGTTGACTTTTGCATATCATACTTTTCATTATATTCCCAGGCCTAGCTGTCACCAGTGCTGTCACCTCTATGCCTCTCCAACAGCTGCCACTTGATCACATGCTCAGCATATAGTATAAATAGTTCAAAGCCCACAAGATTGTGAAGTCCAGCCCACCCTGAAAACTCCTTTGACAAACCTTAAATTCACAGTGATTCTTCTACTCTTTGCAGTGTAACAGAGCAGGATGAGCACAGCCCTTAACAGGAAGCCATTGGTGTGCTTCATTTCAAGCCATCCTGTCCCTAGGCAACAGGTGCTGTTCAAACATTGCTTGGTGCCTCAGAGGGCCCCATTCACAAGCAGCCAACTGTCAATGAGTGACCATTAGTTGTCCTGCTTAGCTGTTGGTCAGCACCACAGTGGGCCCTGCCCACAGGTTACTTACTATCAATGAGGGGGCCATAGGGAAAGTGATTAAGTCAAGGGTGGTGTGGCGGTCATCAGGAGGAGACTGAGATAAGAGGCAGATTCAGGCCTCATTCTGGAGGCCCTGGAGCTCACGCAGATTTCGGCCAGTGGGTGAGCTGGAGGGCCCAGGGAATACACTGGGGACTAGATGTTGTAGCCCTCCATAGCCCTCACTAAGGCCCTCCACTAGCCTTGGCCAAAGCCTTGAGGAGCAGTGTACCTCTCCCGCATCCCTGTCGCTGCGACCTACTAGCAGTGGTTTTCTATCTGGGTCTCAGACTGTGAGAACTGGTCTCCCCATATGGATGCCCTGAGGACGGACGCTGAGGACCTATTATGTTGGATGCCTGTCTCCGTCAGGGATGACGGCTGGGCAGAGTGTGGGAACCTGGCACTGAAGGAGCTGCTGGCTGAGATCTGCTTCCCCTTAACCAGCACTGGGACATTGCAGGGTGAAAGCTGTGCCTTGAGACTGCCCTTTCTTGTCAGGACAGAGAATAACATTCATCTAGTACAGGTTTATAGGAACCTCATTACCTGACCATGACCTAACCTTAAGCACAAAGGGTATGACACCAAGAAGTCTGCAGCAACTTACCACCACTCTCCCTAACATTTAATTGTACATGCACTTACTGAAAACTTTTACTAACTTTGGGGTCTTAGGGCATGAACCACCCATCTCCTTGTATGAATCTTTAATCAACTTTCTCTGTTCCAAACTTTAAGGTTAAGTTTTGATGGGCCTCCTTCTGCGTCAGGCACATGGACTTGCAATTTGAAGAACAACGGTATTGTCTAAGGACAGACTTTGCCTCTCTTAAACAACGGCAGAGACTGGCCAACTGCTCACAATTATCCATAAAATACACGATGACTCGGCTTGGCTAAACTTTAGCCAAGCTTCTCTCCTCTGAACTTCAGCTTTCGCCCAATCTTGAGCAAGCGCTAAGATTCAAAGTTTTCTGTCTCCCTTAAGAGCTCATTCTGAGAATCAGCTCACTATCAGAGAGAAACAATTGCTGTAAAACAGCCCCATCATGCTGTCTGCTCATCCATCCTCCTACCTGCCCCATCACACACACACACACACACACACACACACACACACACAGAGTTCCTGCTGACCCTACTCATACTTCCATGGTAAACAAACTTCTTTTTCTGTTCTACTTCAGACATGTCAGGATCTGTGCTCAAAATCCTTTCCCAATTGCAATCAGTTCCGTTCAATGGCTCAGTCAATTCTGACTCTCTGAGACCCTATTATCTGCAGCACATCAGGCTTCACTCTCCATCACCAACTCCCAGAGCTTGCTTAAAATTCAAGCCCATCAAGATGGTGATGCCATCCAACCATCTCATCCTTTGACGTCCCCTTCTCCTCTGGCCTTCAATCTTTCCCTGCATCAGGGTCTTTTCCAAGGAGCCAGTCTTTGCCTCAGATGGCCAAAGTATTGGAGCTTCAGCATTAGTCCTTTCAATGAATATTCAGGACTGATTTCCTCTAGCATTGACTGCATTGATTTCCTTGCAATCCAAGGGACTCTCGAGAGTCTTCCCCAACACCACAGTTCAAAACCATCAGTTCTTCAGTGCTCAGCTTTCTTTATGGTCCAACTCTCCCATGCATACCTGATGACTGTTGGGAAAACTTAGTTTTGACATATGGACCTTTGTCGGTAAAGTAATGTCTCTTCCTTTTAATACACTGTCTAGGTGGATCATAGTTTTCTTCCAAGGAGTAAGCGTCTTTCCCTTTCATGGCAGCAGTCACCATCTGCAGTGGTTTTGGAGCCCAAAGAAGAAAGCCTGACACTGGTTCCACTGTTTCCCCGTCTATGTCCCATGAAGTGATGGGACCAGATGCCATGATCTGCGTTTTCTGAATGTTGAGTTTTAAGCCAACTTTTTCACTCTCCTCTTTCACTTTCATGCAGAGCCTTTTTAGTTCCTCTTCACTTTCTGCCATAAGGGTGGTGTCATCTGCATATCTGAGGTTACTGATATTTCTCCCGGCAATCTTGAGTCCAGCGTGTGCTTCTTCCAGCCCAGCGTTTCTCATGTTGTACACTGCATAGAAGATAAATGAGTCGGGGCACAATATACGGCCTTGACATACTCCTTTTCCTATTTGGAACCAGGCTGTTGTTCCATGTCCACCTCTAACTGTTTCTTCCTGAAATG
This sequence comes from Bubalus kerabau, assembly GCF_029407905.1. Taxonomy (NCBI): domain Eukaryota; kingdom Metazoa; phylum Chordata; class Mammalia; order Artiodactyla; family Bovidae; genus Bubalus; species Bubalus kerabau. Next base: position 36,565,726 of record NC_073647.1, on the reverse strand, counting down.
CATACAAGTTTCTCAAGAGGCAGGTCAGGTGGTCTGGTATTCCCGTCTCTTCCAGAATTTTCCACAGTTTATTGTGGTCCACACAGTAAAAGGCTTCGGCATAGTCAATAAAGCAGAAATAGATGTTTTTTCTGAACTCTCTTGCTGTTTGGATGATCCAAGAAAAGACCAATACATAGAAAACTGTAAAGCACTGATGAAAGAAATCAAAGATCACACAGATAGATGGAGAAATATACCATGTTCATGGATCAGAATGATCAATATAGTGAAAATGAGTACACAGCACAAAGCAATCTATAGATTCAATGCAATCCCTATCAAGCTACCAATGATATTTTTCACAGAACTAGAACAAATAGCTTCACAGTTTGTATGGAAATACAGAAAACCTGGAATAGCCCAAAGCAACCTTGCCAAAGAAGAATGGAACTGGAGAAATCAACCTACCTGACTTCAGGCTCTATTACAAAGCTACAGTCATCAAAACAGTATAAACTGGCTCATAGAAAAAGCAAAGGAATTACAGAAAAACATCTACTTCTGCTTCATTGACTACACTAAACCTTTGACTGTGTGGCTCACAGCAAACTGGAAAATTCTTCAAGAGATGGGAATACCAGTTCACCTTACCTGCCTCCTGAGAAACCTCTATGCAGGTCAAGAAGCAACAGTTAAAACTGAACATGGAATAACAAACTGGTTCCAAATTGGGGAAGAATTATGTCAAGGCTGTATATTGTCACCCTGCTTATTTAACTTATATGCAGCATACATCATGCAAAAAGCCAGGCTGGATGAATCACAAGCTGGAATCAAGATTGTCAGGAGACATACCAACAACCTTAGATGTGCAGATGAAACCACTCTAATGGCAGAAAGTGAAGAGGAATTAAAGAGCCTCATGATGAAGGTGAAAGGGGAGAGTCAAAAGGCTGGCTTAAAACTCAACATTCAAAAAACTAAGATCATGGCATCTGGTCCCATCACTTCATGGCAAATAGAGGAGAAAAAGTGGAAACAGTGACAGATTTTCTTTTCTTGGGCTCTAAAATCACTACAGACAGTGACTGCAGCCATGAAATTAAAAGATGCTTCTCCTTGGAAGAAATGTTATGACAAACCTAGACAATGAATTAAAAAGCAGAGACATCACTTGCCAACAAAGATTCATATAGTTAAAGCTATGGTTTTTCCAGTAGCTATGTATGGATCTGAGAGTTGGACCATAAAGAATACTGAGCACTGAAGAATGGATGCTTTCAAGTTGTGGAGATGGAGAAGATTCTTGAGACTCCCTTGGACAGCAAGGAGATCAAACCAGTCAATTCTAAAGGAAATGAACACTGAATATTCATTGGAAGGAATGATGCTGAAGTTGAAGCTGCGATACTTTGGCCACCTGATGCGAAGAACTGACTCATTAGCAAAAAGTCTCATGCTGGGAAAGATTGAAGGCAAGAGGACAAGGGGACAATAGAGGATGAGATGATCAGATGGCATTACCGACTCAATGGACATGAGTTTGAGCAAAATTAGGGAAATAGTGAAGGACAGGGAAGCCTGGTGAATTTCAGTCCACGAGGTCACAAAGACTCAGACACAACTTAAGTGACTGAACAACAAACATATTAAGTCCATAGGGAAGGGATGGGTCCTTTAATAAATGGTACTAGGACAACTGAAAAAAAAAAAAAACAAAAAAAACAAAAAACAAAAAACAAACAAACAAAAAAAAAAACAGTATGATACTGGCACAGAGGCAGAAATACAGATCAAGGGAACAAAATAGAAAGCCCAGAGATAAATCCACGCGCCTATGGACACCTTATATTTGACAAAGGAGGCAAGAATAGACAATGGAGAAAAGACAACCTCTTTAAGAAGAGGTGCTGGGAAAAATGGTCAACCACTAGTAAAAGAATGAAACTAGAACACTGTCTAACACCATACACAAAATAAATTCAAAATGGATTAAAGATCGAAACTTAAGACCAGAAACTATAAAACTCCTAGAGGCAAACATAGGCAAAACACACTCTGACATAAATCACAGCAGGATACTCTATGACCCACCTCTCAGAGTAATGGAAATAAATGAACAGGACCAAATTGTATAGCAAAATAGCACAAGTAAATGAATAGGGCCAAATTAAATTCAAAAGCTTTTGCACAACAAAGGAAAGTATAAGCAAGGTGAAAAGACAGCCTTCAGAATGGGAGGAAGTAAGAGCAAACAAAGCAGCTGACGAAGAAATAATCTCAAAAATATAAAAGCTGCTCCCACAGCTCAATTGCAGACCAAGAAATGACCAATTCAAAAAACGGGCCGATGAACTAAACAGACATTTCTCCAAAGAAGTCATACAGATGGCTAACAAACACATGAAGAGATGCTCAACATCACTCATTATCAGAGAAATGCAAATCCAGACGACCTTGAGGTACCCTTTCACGCTGGTCAGAATGGCTGTTACCCAAAAGTCTACAAACAATAAATGCTGGAGAGGGTGTGGAGAAAAGGGAACCCTCTCACTTTGTTGGTGGGAATGCAATCGAGTACAGCCACTACGGAGAATAGTGTGGAGACTCCTTAAAAAACTGAAAATAGAACTGCCATATGACCCAGGAATCCCACTGCTGGGCATGCACACAGAGGACACCAGAATTGAAAGAGTCACGGGTACCCCAATGTTCATCGCAGCACTGTTAATAATAGCCAGGACACGGAAGCAACCTAGAAGTCCATCAGCTGACTAAAGGATAAGAAAGCTGGTGTACATATACACAATGGAATGTACCTCATCCATTACAAAGAATACGTTTGAATCAGTTCGAAAGAGGTGGATGAAACGGGAGCCTATTATACTGAGTGAAGGACGTCAGAAAGAAACACGCCAATACAGTACACAAACACATATATATGGAATTTAGAAAGATGGCAATGATGACCCTATATGCGAGAGAGCAAAAGAGACACAGATGTATAGAAGAGTCTTTTGGACTCCGTGGGAGAAGGCGAGGGTAGGATGATTTGAGAGAAGAGCATTGAAACATGTATATTATTCTATGTGAACCAGATCACCAGTCCAGGTTTGATGCATGAGACTAGGTGCTCAGGGCTGGTGCACTGGGATGACCCTGAGGCATGGGATGGGGAGGGAGGTGGGAGGGGGGATTCAGGATGGGGAACCCATGGACACCCAAGGCTGATTCATGTCAATGTATGGCAAAAACCACTACAATATTGCAACGTAATTAGCCTCAAATCAAAATAAATGAATTTAGAAAAAAAGAACTCAAAAAAAGAAAAAACGGAAAGAAAGGACAGCACACCCAGGGGGTCTTTCACTTTTATTGATTTTAAATCACATTCAGTGACTGACTGTGAATCATCACTGGGGTCTCCCAAGAGTTAGAGTGCCAGAAAGATGTAATTAGGGAGCTGCAGTCCAGATAAAAGATAACATATCCTTGAGTTAAAATCTGAACTCAACTCGTTTGATGCCTATGGTGAAACTCTGTGTTTTAGTTGTTTCTAAAAAGCTTTCTGAAGACACGCAGGATTCTTATGGTCAGAGACTGCCTTATGTACCTCCATAATTGTTTGACTATTCCTTGGCCCTTTTGAAACATTTCAAAATGAAATTTAACACCAAATTAAATATCTCGTACTCTTTCTTTAAACCATGATAAATTTGTAGAATTTGGACTAACAAAAGACTTTATTGGGGAAGAATGTTTTAGGAGTGTAGTTATTTTGAAATCCTAGGGTATGGTGATCATTAAAAGACCAGCTTTTACTCAGTCTTTTGTTAGTTCTTATGTAAAAATTCACTGTACAGACTTCCATGACTGTCCAGTGGTTAGGACTCCGTGCTTTCCCTAGAAGGGCACGGGTTCAATCGCTGTTCAGGGAACCATGCTTCCACAACCTGCATATTGCCCCCCGGGGGGAAAGAAAAATTCTCTGTGAGTGGTGATCCTGTTTGTAACGTGCACTGGGATTGGGCCACCATCACTGCTCTTCCTTTGGGAATACATTGCTCCCAAAATTTTCTTAGCAAAAAGGTGTCCTAGTCATTATTTGATTTGTTCCCTCCAAACATTATTGTACTCCCTGGGAGTGCTATTTGTGGGTTTTAGGTGTATCAGCACTTCGTGCCTTCTGAGCACCTTTAGCCGACAGCATAGGTGAGTGATGCAACAATCCCTTTTATGAGGTAGGTGGCCAGGAGGTGATTCCTGCCTACCTTTCTCGGGGGGACTTTCACATTCACCACCCCTATGTGACAACCTCTTCCTTTCTGGGTCTGGCAATCTAGACCCTAATGTCATTCCACACCCCAAACAAAGGCTGTAACACCATACCACTACTCCTTGCCCTTGAAATCAAATGTTAATCAGGGTTATCCATCTTCAGTGCAGACTCCTGACCCAATCCAGACCACTACTCTCTGGCTAACTGGGGACCCGAGGGTCTGTTCCCCAACCTCTCGGGACCCCATATCCCTCCCATCTCCAGTGCCCACCTCTTCTCTTCTTTCCCTCCCTTCCATCAGAAAATTCACACACACGCAAATATCTTTTCCCCATTTGATGTTTATTGTAATTGCAGCCATCAGTTTACTATGTTAGTGTGAGAGTCTTTCCTTGGTTGGCCATTTCTACGAAAGCAGACCTCTGGAGGCACAGTTCTACACTGTCTGACCTTTTCGAGTCAGTTACTGGCTGCCCAGCTTGTACTTCTCCAGGGTCTCTTATTCTGGGGCGGCTGAGCTTATCTTCTCTTTGGATTCTGCCTCCTTCTTTGATCACGCCTCATATTTTGGTACCTTTTACGGCTTTGATTCAGTTTCTTACGTGCACAGGAACGGAGAAAACAGTTGGGTTTTCTGGTTGTCTTCACCTTCTTCGACTGAGTGGCATATGGTCGGATTTTCTTTCTCAAGGTTCCTTGAACAGGTCTTCTGACCCTCATGGTCATAGTTCGTGCCTGGAAAGACAAGACAAGGGTATGAGACTTTAGGAAAGAAAAAAGCGGAGTTGGAAGGGAGATTTCATGAAAAAGGGATGTGTGCTCATGAGGGCTTTTGTGCCAGGCAAGGGTGGGTAGAGGTTTGGGGCAGCCAAGTCAATGGAGAACATGGGGAGCTTAGTTGGAATCATCTTACTTTCACACTGCCTCGGTACCTCCGTTGACAAAGGGTCTTCTTTTGTCCATTCATCCTTGAGGCAAACCGCCTTGTAACTCTTCTTGACTGCCGTGGGTTCCTGATTCCCTTAGTCAGGATGATGCCAAGAAGTGGCCTAACCTAGAATCTCTGCCTCTGGTCTCCCTATTTATACCCTTTCAGGACAATGAGGAGCCACACCCTTCAATCTGATTGGTCAGTTAGGCACCACCCCAGCCAATAGCATCTTGGGGGGCTTAGACATCACAATGTACCACTGTGCCCATCAACATGGGCTAGTGGATGCTGAGGGAGGCCATTTTATAACTTCTCCACTGATGACACCTCTGTGTGTCTGATTCTGGGCAGTGGTGATTCAGGGCCATGGTGTTTCTCCTCATGACCTTCAAACTTCCTTTCAGTTCCCTTTATCCTTTGACTTATATGTGCCACTTCAACACTCCTGCCTCCTTCATCCCTCTGAAAACATCTGCCAAACCCTTTCTGTCCCACTTCAGCCTTTCAGAGTAATCACTTCATCTCTAGCCCACCTTCTGCCTGTTGGGGGTTCCTGAGGGGCTTAAGGAACTTAAGAGCAAGCACTTAAGGTGGCAAAAGGTAATTAAGAACAGGTTGGGTGTTTGATCTCCTGTCATGAGCTTTAACGACCCCCAGACTTGGTGAATGCTCAGTCTGTTGCCCAAAGTTTAATACACAGTCTCCCTCAGAGTACACATCAGAACAAAGACACTTCTACATGTCTCCTCCACTAAATTTTGTTGGGACACTTCAACTCTCATATTCAGCAAGGAAACTCAACTTGCTCCATCTATCAGAAATACATTCCTGATTATTATTATTATTATTTTTTTTTTTAAGGAAAGTGCTCAAAGTCAAAATCAGTTCACCACTCTTCCACTGAGTCTTGACTAAATCATTTCCCCAGTCATCCCTCCTTGTCAGTTATCAGGAGGTAGGGCCCATTGCAGGCCTGACCAAGAGCTGAGCAGGACAAGTACCTGCAGGTAACTCAGTGATAGTTGGTTGCTTGTGGGTGGGGTCCATGAGGCACTGACCAATGGAAGAGCAAGCCCTGTTGCCTAGTAACAGGATGCAGAGTAATAAGGCACAGCAATGGCTACCTGCGAAGGGCTGTGCTCTGTTACATAAGGACACTTTGGGTCCAGTGTGCTGGAATCTTTTTGATTGACTCATTTCCGACCTCAGATTTGATTTCACATAATTAGTTGACTTTTGCATATCATACTTTTCATTATATTCCCAGGCCTAGCTGTCACCAGTGCTGTCACCTCTATGCCTCTCCAACAGCTGCCACTTGATCACATGCTCAGCATATAGTATAAATAGTTCAAAGCCCACAAGATTGTGAAGTCCAGCCCACCCTGAAAACTCCTTTGACAAACCTTAAATTCACAGTGATTCTTCTACTCTTTGCAGTGTAACAGAGCAGGATGAGCACAGCCCTTAACAGGAAGCCATTGGTGTGCTTCATTTCAAGCCATCCTGTCCCTAGGCAACAGGTGCTGTTCAAACATTGCTTGGTGCCTCAGAGGGCCCCATTCACAAGCAGCCAACTGTCAATGAGTGACCATTAGTTGTCCTGCTTAGCTGTTGGTCAGCACCACAGTGGGCCCTGCCCACAGGTTACTTACTATCAATGAGGGGGCCATAGGGAAAGTGATTAAGTCAAGGGTGGTGTGGCGGTCATCAGGAGGAGACTGAGATAAGAGGCAGATTCAGGCCTCATTCTGGAGGCCCTGGAGCTCACGCAGATTTCGGCCAGTGGGTGAGCTGGAGGGCCCAGGGAATACACTGGGGACTAGATGTTGTAGCCCTCCATAGCCCTCACTAAGGCCCTCCACTAGCCTTGGCCAAAGCCTTGAGGAGCAGTGTACCTCTCCCGCATCCCTGTCGCTGCGACCTACTAGCAGTGGTTTTCTATCTGGGTCTCAGACTGTGAGAACTGGTCTCCCCATATGGATGCCCTGAGGACGGAAACTGAGGACCTATTATGTTGGATGCCTGTCTCCGTCAGGGATGACGGCTGGGCAGAGTGTGGGAACCTGGCACTGATGGAGCTGCTGGCTGAGATCTGCTTCCCCTTAACCAGCACTGGGACATTGCAGGGTGAAAGCTGTGCCTTGAGACTGCCCTTTCTTGTCAGGACAGAGAATAACATTCATCTAGTACAGGTTTATAGGAACCTCATTACCTGACCATGACCTAACCTTAAGCACAAAGGGTATGACACCAAGAAGTCTGCAGCAACTTACCACCACTCTCCCTAACATTTAATTGTACATGCACTTACTGAAAACTTTTACTAACTTTGGGGTCTTAGGGCATGAACCACCCATCTCCTTGTATGAATCTTTAATCAACTTTCTCTGTTCCAAACTTTAAGGTTAAGTTTTGATGGGCCTCCTTCTGCGTCAGGCACATGGACTTGCAATTTGAAGAACAACGGTATTGTCTAAGGACAGACTTTGCCTCTCTTAAACAACGGCAGAGACTGGCCAACTGCTCACAATTATCCATAAAATACACGATGACTCGGCTTGGCTAAACTTTAGCCAAGCTTCTCTCCTCTGAACTTCAGCTTTCGCCCAAACTTGAGCAAGCGCTAAGATTCAAAGTTTTCTGTCTCCCTTAAGAGCTCATTCTGAGAATCAGCTCACTATCAGAGAGAAACAATTGCTGTAAAACAGCCCCATCATGCTGTCTGCTCATCCATCCTCCTACCTGCCCCATCACACACACACACACACACACACACACACACACACACACACACACACACAGAGTTCCTGCTGACCCTACTCATACTTCCATGGTAAAGAAACTTCTTTTTCTGTTCTACTTCAGACATGTAAGGATCTGTGCTCAAAATACTTTCCCAATTGCAATCAGTTCCGTTCAATGGCTCAGTCATTTCTGACTCTCTGAGACCCTATTGTGTGCAGCACATCAGGCTTCACTGTCCATCACCAACTCCCAGAGCTTGCTTAAAATTCAAGCCCATCAAGATGGTGATGCCATCCAACCATCTCATCCTTTGACGTCCCCTTCTCCTCTGGCCTTCAATCTTTCCCTGCATCAGGGTCTTTTCCAAGGAGCCAGTCTTTGCCTCAGATGGCCAAAGTATTGGAGCTTCAGCATTAGTCCTTCCAATGAATATTCAGGACTGATTTCCTCTAGCATTGACTGCATTGATTTCCTTGCAATCCAAGGGACTCTCGAGAGTCTTCCACAACACCACAGTTCAAAACCATCAGTTCTTCAGTGCTCAGCTTTCTTTATGGTCCAACTCTCCCATGCATACCTGATGACTGTTGGGAAAACTTAGCTTTGACATATGGACCTTTGTCGGTAAAGTAATGTCTCTTCCTTTTAATACACTGTCTAGGTGGATCATAGTTTTCTTCCAAGGAGTAAGCGTCTTTCCCTTTCATGGCAGCAGTCACCATCTGCAGTGGTTTTGGAGCCCAAAGAAGAAAGCCTGACACTGGTTCCACTGTTTCCCCGTCTATGTCCCATGAAGTGATGGGACCAGATGCCATGATCTGCGTTTTCTGAATGTTGAGTTTTAAGCCAACTTTTTCACTCTCCTCTTTCACTTTCATGCAGAGCCTTTTTAGTTCCTCTTCACTTTCTGCCATAAGGGTGGTGTCATCTGCATATCTGAGGTTATTGATATTTCTCCCGGCAATCTTGAGTCCAGCGTGTGCTTCTTCCAGCCCAGCGTTTCTCATGTTGTACACTGCATAGAAGATAAATGAGTCGGGGCACAATATACGGCCTTGACATACTCCTTTTCCTATTTGGAACCAGGCTGTTGTTCCATGTCCACCTCTAACTGTTTCTTCCTGAAATGCATACAAGTTTCTCAAGAGGCAGGTCAGGTGGTCTGGTATTCCCGTCTCTTCCAGAATTTTCCACAGTTTATTGTGGTCCACACAGTAAAAGGCTTCGGCATAGTCAATAAAGCAGAAATAGATGTTTTTTCTGAACTCTCTTGCTGTTTGGATGATCCAAGAAAAGACCAATACATAGAAAACTGTAAAGCACTGATGAAAGAAATCAAAGATCACACAGATAGATGGAGAAATATACCATGTTCATGGATCAGAATGATCAATATAGTGAAAATGAGTACACAGCACAAAGCAATCTATAGATTCAATGCAATCCCTATCAAGCTACCAATGGTATTTTTCACAGAACTAGAACAAATAGCTTCACAGTTTGTATGGAAATACAGAAAACCTGGAATAGCCCAAAGCAACCTTGCCAAAGAAGAATGGAACTGGAGGAATCAACCTACCTGACTTCAGGCTCTATTACAAAGCTACAGTCATCAAAACAGTATAAACTGGCTCATAGAAAAAGCAAAGGAATTACAGAAAAACATCTACTTCTGCTTCATTGACTACACTAAACCTTTGACTGTGTGGCTCACAGCAAACTGGAAAATTCTTCAAGAGATGGGAATACCAGTTCACCTTACCTGCCTCCTGAGAAACCTCTATGCAGGTCAAGAAGCAACAGTTAAAACTGAACATGGAATAACAAACTGGTTCCAAATTGGGGAAGAATTATGTCAAGGCTGTATATTGTCACCCTGCTTATTTAACTTATATGCAGCATACATCATGCAAAAAGCCAGGCTGGATGAATCACAAGCTGGAATCAAGATTGTCAGGAGACATACCAACAACCTTAGATGTGCAGATGAAACCACTCTAATGGCAGAAAGTGAAGAGGAACTAAAGAGCCTCATGATGAAGGTGAAAGGGGAGAGTCAAAAGGCTGGCTTAAAACTCAACATTCAAAAAACTAAGATCATGGCATCTGGTCCCATCACTTCATGGCAAATAGAGGAGAAAAAGTGGAAACAGTGACAGATTTTCTTTTCTTGGGCTCTAAAATCACTACAGACAGTGACTGCAGCCATGAAATTAAAAGATGCTGCTCCTTGGAAGAAAAGTTATGACAAACCTAGACAATGAATTAAAAAGCAGAGACATCACTTGCCAACAAAGATTCATATAGTTAAAGCTATGGTTTTTCCAGTAGCTATGTATGGATCTGAGAGTTGGACCATAAAGAATACTGAGCACTGAAGAATGGATGCTTTCAAGTTGTGGAGATGGAGAAGATTCTTGAGACTCCCTTGGACAGCAAGGAGATCAAACCAGTCAATTCTAAAGGAAATGAACACTGAATATTCATTGGAAGGAATGATGCTGAAGTTGAAGCTGCGATACTTTGGCCACCTGATGCGAAGAACTGACTCATTAGCAAAAAGTCTCATGCTGGGAAAGATTGAAGGCAAGAGGACAAGGGGACAATAGAGGATGAGATGATCAGATGGCATTACCGACTCAATGGACATGAGTTTGAGCAAAATTAGGGAAATAGTGAAGGACAGGGAAGCCTGGTGAATTGCAGTCCACGAGGTCACAAAGACTCAGACACAACTTAAGTGACTGAACAACAAACATATTAAGTCCATAGGGAAGGGATGGGTCCTTTAATAAATGGTACTAGGACAACTGAAAAAAAAAAAAAAAAAACAAACAAACAAAAAAAAAGCAGTATGATACTGGCACAGAGGCAGAAATACAGATCAAGGGAACAAAATAGAAAGCCCAGAGATAAATCCACGCGCCTATGGACACCTTATATTTGACAAAGGAGGCAAGAATAGACAATGGAGAAAAGACAACCTCTTTAAGAAGAGGTGCTGGGAAAAATGGTCAACCACTAGTAAAAGAATGAAACTAGAACACTGTCTAACACCATACACAAAATAAATTCAAAATGGATTAAAGATCGAAACTTAAGACCAGAAACTATAAAACTCCTAGAGGCAAACATAGGCAAAACACACTCTGACATAAATCACAGCAGGATACTCTATGACCCACCTCTCAGAGTAATGGAAATAAATGAACAGGACCAAATTGTATAGCAAAATAGCACAAGTAAATGAATAGGGCCAAATTAAATTCAAAAGCTTTTGCACAACAAAGGAAAGTATAAGCAAGGTGAAAAGACAGCCTTCAGAATGGGAGGAAGTAAGAGCAAACAAAGCAGCTGACGAAGAAATAATCTCAAAAATATAAAAGCTGCTCCCACAGCTCAATTGCAGACCAAGAAATGACCAATTCAAAAAACGGGCTGATGAACTAAACAACATTTCTCCAAAGAAGTCATACAGATGGCTAACAAACACATGAAGAGATGCTCAACATCACTCATTATCAGAGAAATGCAAATCCAGACGACCTTGAGGTACCCTTTCACGCTGGTCAGAATGGCTGTTACCCAAAAGTCTACAAAAAATAAATGCTGGAGAGGGTGTGGAGAAAAGGGAACCCTCTCACTTTGTTGGTGGGAATGCAATCGAGTACAGTCACTACGGAGAATAGTGTGGAGACTCCTTAAAAAACTGAAAATAGAACTGCCATATGACCCAGGAATCCCACTGCTGGGCATGCACACAGAGGACACCAGAATTGAAAGAGTCACGGGTACCCCAATGTTCATCGCAGCACTGTTAATAATAGCCAGGACACGGAAGCAACCTAGAAGTCCATCAGCTGACTAAAGGATAAGAAAGCTGGTGTACATATACACAATGGAATGTACCTCATCCATTACAAAGAATACGTTTGAATCAGTTCGAAAGAGGTGGATGAAACGGGAGCCTATTATACTGAGTGAAGGACGTCAGAAAGAAACACGCCAATACAGTACACAAACACATATATATGGAATTTAGAAAGATGGCAATGATGACCCTATATGCGAGAGAGCAAAAGAGACACAGATGTATAGAAGAGTCTTTTGGACTCCGTGGGAGAAGGGGAGGGTAGGATGATTTGAGAGAAGAGCATTGAAACATGTATATTATTCTATGTGAACCAGATCACCAGTCCAGGTTTGATGCATGAGACTAGGTGCTCAGGGCTGGTGCACTGGGATGACCCTGAGGCATGGGATGGGGAGGGAGGTGGGAGGGGGGATTCAGGATGGGGAACCCATGGACACCCAAGGCTGATTCATGTCAATGTATGGCAAAAACCACTACAATATTGCAACGTAATTAGCCTCAAATCAAAATAAATGAATTTAGAAAAAAAGAACTCAAAAAAAGAAAAAACGGAAAGAAAGGACAGCACACCCAGGGGGTCTTTCACTTTTATTGATTTTAAATCACATTCAGTGACTGACTGTGAATCATCACTGGGGTCTCCCAGGAGTTAGAGTGCCAGAAAGATGTAATTAGGGAGCTGCAGTCCAGATAAAAGATAACATATCCTTGAGTTAAAATCTGAACTCAACTCGTTTGATGCCTATGGTGAAACTCTGTGTTTTAGTTGTTTCTAAAAAGCTTTCTGAAGACACGCAGGATTCTTATGGTCAGAGACTGCCTTATGTACCTCCATAATTGTTTGACTATTCCTTGGCCCTTTTGAAACATTTCAAAATGAAATTTAACACCAAATTAAATATCTCGTACTCTTTCTTTAAACCATGATAAATTTGTAGAATTTGGACTAACAAAAGACTTTATTGGGGAAGAATGTTTTAGGAGAGTAGTTATTTTGAAATCCTAGGGTATGGTGATCATTAAAAGACCAGCTTTTACTCAGTCTTTTGTTAGTTCTTATGTAAAAATTCACTGTACAGACTTCCATGACTGTCCAGTGGTTAGGACTCTGTGCTTTCCCTAGAAGGGCACGGGTTCAATCGCTGTTCAGGGAACCATGCTTCCACAACCTGCATACTGCCCCCCGGGGGGAAAGAAAAATTCTCTGTGAGTGGTGATCCTGTTTGTAACGTGCACTGGGATTGGGCCACCATCACTGCTCTTCCTTTGGGAATACATTGCTCCCAAAATTTTCTTAGCAAAAAGGTGTCCTAGTCATTATATGATTTGTTCCCTCCACACATTATTGTACTCCCTGGGAGTGCTATTTGTGGGTTTTAGGTGTATCAGCACTTCGTGCCTTCTGAGTACCTTTAGCCGACAGCATAGGTGAGTGATGCAACAATCCCTTTTATGAGGTAGGTGGCCAGGAGGTGATTCCTGCCTACCTTTCTCGGGGGGACTTTCACATTCACCACCCCTATGTGACAACCTCTTCCTTTCTGGGTCTGGCAATCTAGACCCTAATGTCATTCCACACCCCAAACAAAGGCTGTAACACCATACCACTACTCCTTGCCCTTGAAATCAAATGTTAATCAGGGTTATCCATCTTCAGTGCAGACTCCTGACCCAATCCAGACCACTACTCTCTGGCTAACTGGGGACCCGAGGGTCTGTTCCCCAACCTCTCGCGACCCCATATCCCTCCCATCTCCAGTGCCCACCTCTTCTCTTCTTTCCCTCCCTTCCATCAGAAAATTCACACACACGCAAATATCTTTTCCCTATTTGATGTTTATTGTAATTGCAGCCATCAGTTTACTATGTTAGTGTGAGAGTCTTTCCTTGGTTGGCCATTTCTACGAAAGCAGACCTCTGGAGGCACAGTTCTACACTGTCTGACCTTTTCGAGTCAGTTACTGGCTGCCCAGCTTGTACTTCTCCAGGGTCTCTTATTCTGGGGCGGCTGAGCTTATCTTCTCTTTGGATTCTGCCTCCTTCTTTGATCCCGCCTCATATTTTGGTACCTTTTACGGCTTTGATTCAGTTTCTTACGTGCACAGGAACGGAGAAAACAGTTGGGTTTTCTGGTTGTCTTCACCTTCTTCGACTGAGTGGCATATGGTCGGATTTTCTTTCTCAAGGTTCCTTGAACAGGTCTTCTGACCCTCATGGTCATAGTTCGTGCCTGGAAAGACAAGACAAGGGTATGAGACTTTAGGAAAGAAAAAAGCGGAGTTGGAAGGGAGATTTCATGAAAAAGGGATGTGAGCTCATGAGGGCTTTTGTGCCAGGCAAGGGTGGGTAGAGGTTTGGGGCAGCCAAGTCAATGGAGAACATGGGGAGCTTAGTTGGAATCATCTTACTTTCACACTGCCTCGGTACCTCCGTTGACAAAGGGTCTTCTTTTGTCCATTCATCCTTGAGGCAAACCGCCTTGTAACTCTTCTTGACTGCCGTGGGTTCCTGATTCCCTTAGTCAGGATGATGCCAAGAAGTGGCCTAACCTAGAATCTCTGCCTCTGGTCTCCCTATTTATACCCTTTCAGGACAATGAGGAGCCACACCCTTCAACCTGATTGGTCAGTTAGGCACCACCCCAGCCAAGAGCATCTTGGGGGGCTTAGACATCACAATGTACCACTGTGCCCATCAACATGGGCTAGTGGATGCTGAGGGAGGCCATTTTATAACTTCTCCACTGATGACACCTCTGTGTGTCTGATTCTGGGCAGTGGTGATTCAGGGCCATGGTGTTTCTCCTCATGACCTTCAAACTTCCTTTCAGTTCCCTTTATCCTTTGACTTATATGTGCCACTTCAACACTCCTGCCTCCTTCATCCCTCTGAAAACATCTGCAAACCCTTTCTGTCCCACTTCAGCCTTTCAGAGTAATCACTTCATTTCTAGTCCACCTTCTGCCTGTTGGGGGTTCCTGAGGGGCTTAAGGAACTTAAGAGCAAGCACTTAAGGTGGAAAAGGGTAATTAAGAACAGGTTGGGTGTTTGATCTCCTGTCATGAGCTTTAACGACCCCCAGACTTGGTGAATGCTCAGTCTGTTGCCCAAAGTTTAATACACAGTCTCCCTCAGAGTACACATCAGAACAAAGACACTTCTACATGTCTCCTCCACTAAATTTTGTTGGGACACTTCAACTCTCATATTCAGCAAGGAAACTCAACTTGCTCCATCTATCAGAAATACATTCCTGATTATTATTATTATTATTTTTTTTTTTAAGGAAAGTGCTCAAAGTCAAAATCAGTTCACCACTCTTCCACTGAGTCTTGACTAAATCATTTCCCCAGTCATCCCTCCTTGTCAGTTATCAGTAGGTAGGGCCCATTGCAGGCCTGACCAAGAGCTGAGCAGGACAAGTACCTGCAGGTAGCTCAGTGATAGTTGGTTGCTTGTGGGTGGGGTCCATGAGGCACTGACCAATGGAAGAGCAAGCCCTGTTGCCTAGTAACAGGATGCAGAGTAATAAGGCACAGCAATGGCTACCTGCGAAGGGCTGTGCTCTGTTACATAAGGACACTTTGGGTCCAGTGTGCTGGAATCTTTTTGATTGACTCATTTCCGACCTCAGATTTGATTTCACGTAATTAGTTGACTTTTGCATATCATACTTTTCATTATATTCCCAGGCCTAACTGTCACCAGTGCTGTCACCTCTATGCCTCTCCAACAGCTGCCACTTGATCACATGCTCAGCATATAGTATAAATAGTTCAAAGCCCACAAGATTGTGAAGTCCAGCCCACCCTGAAAACTCCTTTGACAAACCTTAAATTCACAGTGATTCTTCTACTCTTTGCAGTATAACAGAGCAGGATGAGCACAGCCCTTAACAGGAAGCCATTGGTGTGCTTCATTTCAAGCCATCCTGTCCCTAGGCAACAGGTGCTGTTCAAACATTGCTTGGTGCCTCAGAGGGCCCCATTCACAAGCAGCCAACTGTCAATGAGTGACCATTAGTTGTCCTGCTTAGCTGTTGGTCAGCACCACAGTGGGCCCTGCCCACAGGTTACTTACTATCAATGAGGGGGCCATAGGGAAAGTGATTAAGTCAAGGGTGGTGTGGCGGTCATCAGGAGGAGACTGAGATAAGAGGCAGATTCAGGCCTCATTCTGGAGGCCCTGGAGCTCACGCAGATTTGGGCCAGTGGGTGAGCTGGAGGGCCCAGGGAATACACTGGGGACTAGATGTTGTAGCCCTCCATAGCCCTCACTAAGGCCCTCCACTAGCCTTGGCCAAAGCCTTGAGGAGCAGTGTACCTCTCCCGCATCCCTGTCGCTGCGACCTACTAGCAGTGGTTTTCTATCTGGGTCTCAGACTGTGAGAACTGGTCTCCCCATATGGATGCCCTGAGGACGGAAACTGAGGACCTATTATGTTGGATGCCTGTCTCCGTCAGGGATGACGGCTGGGCAGAGTGTGGGAACCTGGCACTGAAGGAGCTGCTGGCTGAGATCTGCTTCCCCTTAACCAGCACTGGGACATTGCAGGGTGAAAGCTGTGCCTTGAGACTGCCCTTTCTTGTCAGGACAGAGAATAACATTCATCTAGTACAGGTTTATAGGAACCTCATTACCTGACCATGACCTAACCTTAAGCACAAAGGGTATGACACCAAGAAGTCTGCAGCAACTTACCACCACTCTCCCTAACATTTAATTGTACATGCACTTACTGAAAACTTTTACTAACTTTGGGGTCTTAGGGCATGAACCACCCATCTCCTTGTATGAATCTTTAATCAACTTTCTCTGTTCCAAACTTTAAGGTTAAGTTTTGATGGGCCTCCTTCTGCGTCAGGCACATGGACTTGCAATTTAAAGAACAACGGTATTGTCTAAGGACAGACTTTGCCTCTCTTAAACAACGGCAGAGACTGGCCAACTGCTCACAATTATCCATAAAATACACGATGACTCGGCTTGGCTAAACTTTAGCCAAGCTTCTCTCCTCTGAACTTCAGCTTTCGCCCAAACTTGAGCAAGCGCTAAGATTCAAAGTTTTCTGTCTCCCTTAAGAGCTCATTCTGAGAATCAGCTCACTATCAGAGAGAAACAATTGCTGTAAAACAGCCCCATCATGCTGTCTGCTCATCCATCCTCCTACCTGCCCCATCACACACACACACACACACACACACACACACACACACACACAGAGTTCCTGCTGACCCTACTCATACTTCCATGGTAAACAAACTTCTTTTTCTGTTCTACTTCAGACATGTCAGGATCTGTGCTCAAAATACTTTCCCAATTGCAATCAGTTCCGTTCAATGGCTCAGTCAATTCTGACTCTCTGAGACCCTATTGTGTGCAGCACATCAGGCTTCACTGTCCATCACCAACTCCCAGAGCTTGCTTAAAATTCAAGCCCATCAAGATGGTGATGCCATCCAACCATCTCATCCTTTGACGTCCCCTTCTCCTCTGGCCTTCAATCTTTCCCTGCATCAGGGTCTTTTCCAAGGAGCCAGTCTTTGCCTCAGATGGCCAAAGTATTGGAGCTTCAGCATTAGTCCTTTCAATGAATATTCAGGACTGATTTCCTCTAGCATTGACTGCATTGATTTCCTTGCAATCCAAGGGACTCTCGAGAGTCTTCCCCAACACCACAGTTCAAAACCATCAGTTCTTCAGTGCTCAGCTTTCTTTATGGTCCAACTCTCCCATGCATACCTGATGACTGTTGGGAAAACTTAGTTTTGACATATGGACCTTTGTCGGTAAAGTAATGTCTCTTCCTTTTAATACACTGTCTAGGTGGATCATAGTTTTCTTCCAAGGAGTAAGCGTCTTTCCCTTTCATGGCAGCAGTCACCATCTGCAGTGGTTTTGGAGCCCAAAGAAGAAAGCCTGACACTGGTTCCACTGTTTCCCCGTCTATGTCCCATGAAGTGATGGGACCAGATGCCATGATCTGCGTTTTCTGAATGTTGAGTTTTAAGCCAACTTTTTCACTCTCCTCTTTCACTTTCATGCAGAGCCTTTTTAGTTCCTCTTCACTTTCTGCCATAAGGGTGGTGTCATCTGCATATCTGAGGTTACTGATATTTCTCCCGGCAATCTTGAGTCCAGCGTGTGCTTCTTCCAGCCCAGCGTTTCTCATGTTGTACACTGCATAGAAGATAAATGAGTCGGGGCACAATATACGGCCTTGACATACTCCTTTTCCTATTTGGAACCAGGCTGTTGTTCCATGTCCACCTCTAACTGTTTCTTCCTGAAATGCATACAAGTTTCTCAAGAGGCAGGTCAGGTGGTCTGGTATTCCCGTCTCTTCCAGAATTTTCCACAGTTTATTGTGGTCCACGCAGTCAAAGGCTTCGGCATAGTCAATAAAGCAGAAATAGATGTTTTTTCTGAACTCTCTTGCTGTTTGGATGATCCAAGAAAAGACCAATACATAGAAAACTGTAAAGCACTGATGAAAGAAATCAAAGATCACACAGATAGATGGAGAAATATACCATGTTCATGGATCAGAATGATCAATATAGTGAAAATGAGTACACAGCACAAAGCAATCTATAGATTCAATGCAATCCCTATCAAGCTACCAATGGTATTTTTCACAGAACTAGAACAAATAGCTTCACAGTTTGTATGGAAATACAGAAAACCTGGAATAGCCCAAAGCAACCTTGCCAAAGAAGAATGGAACTGGAGAAATCAACCTACCTGACTTCAGGCTCTATTACAAAGCTACAGTCATCAAAACAGTATAAACTGGCTCATAGAAAAAGCAAAGGAATTACAGAAAAACATCTACTTCTGCTTCATTGACTACACTAAACCTTTGACTGTGTGGCTCACAGCAAACTGGAAAATTCTTCAAGAGATGGGAATACCAGTTCACCTTACCTGCCTCCTGAGAAACCTCTATGCAGGTCAAGAAGCAACAGTTAAAACTGAACATGGAATAACAAACTGGTTCCAAATTGGGGAAGAATTATGTCAAGGCTGTATATTGTCACCCTGCTTATTTAACTTATATGCAGCATACATCATGCAAAAAGCCAGGCTGGATGAATCACAAGCTGGAATCAAGATTGTCAGGAGACATACCAACAACCTTAGATGTGCAGATGAAACCACTCTAATGGCAGAAAGTGAAGAGGAACTAAAGAGCCTCATGATGAAGGTGAAAGGGGAGAGTCAAAAGGCTGGCTTAAAACTCAACATTCAAAAAACTAAGATCATGGCATCTGGTCCCATCACTTCATGGCAAATAGAGGAGAAAAAGTGGAAACAGTGACAGATTTTCTTTTCTTGGGCTCTAAAATCACTACAGACAGTGACTGCAGCCATGAAATTAAAAGATGCTGCTCCTTGGAAGAAAAGTTATGACAAACCTAGACAATGAATTAAAAAGCAGAGACATCACTTGCCAACAAAGATTCATATAGTTAAAGCTATGGTTTTTCCAGTAGCTATGTATGGATCTGAGAGTTGGACCATAAAGAATACTGAGCACTGAAGAATGGATGCTTTCAAGTTGTGGAGATGGAGAAGATTCTTGAGACTCCCTTGGACAGCAAGGAGATCAAACCAGTCAATTCTAAAGGAAATGAACACTGAATATTCATTGGAAGGAATGATGCTGAAGTTGAAGCTGCGATACTTTGGCCACCTGATGCGAAGAACTGACTCATTAGCAAAAAGTCTCATGCTGGGAAAGATTGAAGGCAAGAGGACAAGGGGACAATAGAGGATGAGATGATCAGATGGCATTACCGACTCAATGGACATGAGTTTGAGCAAAATTAGGGAAATAGTGAAGGACAGGGAAGCCTGGTGAATTGCAGTCCACGAGGTCACAAAGACTCAGACACAACTTAAGTGACTGAACAACAAACATATTAAGTCCATAGGGAAGGGATGGGTCCTTTAATAAATGGTACTAGGACAACTGAAAAAAAAAAAAAAAAAAAAAAAAAAAACAAAAAACAAACAAACAAAAAAAAAGCAGTATGATACTGGCACAGAGGCAGAAATACAGATCAAGGGAACAAAATAGAAAGCCCAGAGATAAATCCACGCGCCTATGGACACCTTATATTTGACAAAGGAGGCAAGAATAGACAATGGAGAAAAGACAACCTCTTTAAGAAGAGGTGCTGGGAAAAATGGTCAACCACTAGTAAAAGAATGAAACTAGAACACTGTCTAACACCATACACAAAATAAATTCAAAATGGATTAAAGATCGAAACTTAAGAGCAGAAACTATAAAACTCCTAGAGGCAAACATAGGCAAAACACACTCTGACATAAATCACAGCAGGATACTCTATGACCCACCTCTCAGAGTAATGGAAATAAATGAACAGGACCAAATTGTATAGCAAAATAGCACAAGTAAATGAATAGGGCCAAATTAAATTCAAAAGCTTTTGCACAACAAAGGAAAGTATAAGCAAGGTGAAAAGACAGCCTTCAGAATGGGAGGAAGTAAGAGCAAACAAAGCAGCTGACGAAGAAATAATCTCAAAAATATAAAAGCTGCTCCCACAGCTCAATTGCAGACCAAGAAATGACCAATTCAAAAAACGGGCTGATGAACTAAACAGACATTTCTCCAAAGAAGTCATACAGATGGCTAACAAACACATGAAGAGATGCTCAACATCACTCATTATCAGAGAAATGCAAATCCAGACGACCTTGAGGTACCCTTTCACGCTGGTCAGAATGGCTGTTACCCAAAAGTCTACAAACAATAAATGCTGGAGAGGGTGTGGAGAAAAGGGAACCCTCTCACTTTGTTGGTGGGAATGCAATCGAGTACAGCCACTACGGAGAATAGTGTGGAGACTCCTTAAAAAACTGAAAATAGAACTGCCATATGACCCAGGAATCCCACTGCTGGGCATGCACACAGAGGACACCAGAATTGAAAGAGTCACGGGTACCCCAATGTTCATCGCAGCACTGTTAATAATAGCCAGGACACGGAAGCAACCTAGAAGTCCATCAGCTGACTAAAGGATAAGAAAGCTGGTGTACATATACACAATGGAATGTACCTCATCCATTACAAAGAATACGTTTGAATCAGTTCGAAAGAGGTGGATGAAACGGGAGCCTATTATACTGAGTGAAGGACGTCAGAAAGAAACACGCCAATACAGTACACAAACACATATATATGGAATTTAGAAAGATGGCAATGATGACCCTATATGCGAGAGAGCAAAAGAGACACAGATGTATAGAAGAGTCTTTTGGACTCCGTGGGAGAAGGGGAGGGTAGGATGATTTGAGAGAAGAGCATTGAAACATGTATATTATTCTATGTGAACCAGATCACCAGACCAGGTTTGATGCATGAGACTAGGTGCTCAGGGCTGGTGCACTGGGATGACCCTGAGGCATGGGATGGGGAGGGAGGTGGGAGGGTGGATTCAGGATGGGGAACCCATGGACACCCAAGGCTGATTCATGTCAATGTATGGCAAAAACCACTAAAATATTGCAACGTAATTAGCCTCAAATCAAAATAAATGAATTTAGAAAAAAAGAACTCAAAAAAAGAAAAAACGGAAAGAAAGGACAGCACACCCAGGGGGTCTTTCACTTTTATTGATTTTAAATCACATTCAGTGACTGACTGTGAATCATCACTGGGGTCTCCCAAGAGTTAGAGTGCCAGAAAGATGTAATTAGGGAGCTGCAGTCCAGATAAAAGATAACATATCCTTGAGTTAAAATCTGAACTCAACTCGTTTGATGCCTATGGTGAAACTCTGTGTTTTAGTTGTTTCTAAAAAGCTTTCTGAAGACACGCAGGATTCTTATGGTCAGAGACTGCCTTATGTACCTCCATAATTGTTTGACTACTCCTTGGCCCTTTTGAAACATTTCAAAATGAAATTTAACACCAAATTAAATATCTCGTACTCTTTCTTTAAACCATGATAAATTTGTAGAATTTGGACTAACAAAAGACTTTATTGGGGAAGAATGTTTTACGAGTGTAGTTATTTTGAAATCCTAGGGTATGGTGATCATTAAAAGACCAGCTTTTACTCAGTCTTTTGTTAGTTCTTATGTAAAAATTCACTGTACAGACTTCCATGACTGTCCAGTGGTTAGGACTCTGGGCTTTCCCTAGAAGGGCACGGGTTCAATCGCTGTTCAGGGAACCATGCTTCCACAACCTGCATATTGCCCCCCGGGGGGAAAGAAAAATTCTCTGTGAGTGGTGATCCTGTTTGTAACGTGCACTGGGATTGGGCCACCATCACTGCTCTTCCTTTGGGAATACATTGCTCCCAAAATTTTCTTAGCAAAAAGGTGTCCTAGTCATTATTTGATTTGTTCCCTCCAAACATTATTGTACTCCCTGGGAGTGCTATTTGTGGGTTTTAGGTGTATCAGCACTTCGTGCCTTCTGAGCACCTTTAGCCGACAGCATAGGTGAGTGATGCAACAATCCCTTTTATGAGGTAGGTGGCCAGGAGGTGATTCCTGCCTACCTTTCTCGGGGGGACTTTCACATTCACCACCCCTATGTGACAACCTCTTCCTTTCTGGGTCTGGCAATCTAGACCCTAATGTCATTCCACACCCCAAACAAAGGCTGTAACACCATACCACTACTCCTTGCCCTTGAAATCAAATGTTAATCAGGGTTATCCATCTTCAGTGCAGACTCCTGACCCAATCCAGACCACTACTCTCTGGCTAACTGGGGACCCGAGGGTCTGTTCCCCAACCTCTCGGGACCCCATATCCCTCCCATCTCCAGTGCCCACCTCTTCTCTTCTTTCCCTCCCTTCCATCAGAAAATTCACACACACGCAAATATCTTTTCCCCATTTGATGTTTATTGTAATTGCAGCCATCAGTTTACTATGTTAGTGTGAGAGTCTTTCCTTGGTTGGCCATTTCTACGAAAGCAGACCTCTGGAGGCACAGTTCTACACTGTCTGACCTTTTCGAGTCAGTTACTGGCTGCCCAGCTTGTACTTCTCCAGGGTCTCTTATTCTGGGGCGGCTGAGCTTATCTTCTCTTTGGATTCTGCCTCCTTCTTTGATCCCGCCTCATATTTTGGTACCTTTTACGGCTTTGATTCAGTTTCTTACGTGCACAGGAACGGAGAAAACAGTTGGGTTTTCTGGTTGTCTTCACCTTCTTCGACTGAGTGGCATATGGTCGGATTTTCTTTCTCAAGGTTCCTTGAAGAGGTCTTCTGACCCTCATGGTCATATTTCGTGCCTGGAAAGACAAGACAAGGGTATGAGACTTTAGGAAAGAAAAAAGCGGAGTTGGAAGGGAGATTTCATGAAAAAGGGATGTGGGCTCATGAGGGCTTTTGTGCCAGGCAAGGGTGGGTAGAGGTTTGGGGCAGCCAAGTCAATGGAGAACATGGGGAGCTTAGTTGGAATCATCTTACTTTCACACTGCCTCGGTACCTCCGTTGACAAAGGGTCTTCTTTTGTCCATTCATCCTTGAGGCAAACCGCCTTGTAACTCTTCTTGACTGCCGTGGGTTCCTGATTCCCTTAGTCAGGATGATGCCAAGAAGTGGCCTAACCTAGAATCTCTGCCTCTGGTCTCCCTATTTATACCCTTTCAGGACAATGAGGAGCCACACCCTTCAATCTGATTGGTCAGTTAGGCACCACCCCAGCCAATAGCATCTTGGGGGGCTTAGACATCACAATGTACCACTGTGCCCATCAACATGGGCTAGTGGATGCTGAGGGAGGCCATTTTATAACTTCTCCACTGATGACACCTCTGTGTGTCTGATTCTGGGCAGTGGTGATTCAGGGCCATGGTGTTTCTCCTCATGACCTTCAAACTTCCTTTCAGTTCCCTTTATCCTTTGACTTATATGTGCCACTTCAACACTCCTGCCTCCTTCGTCCCTCTGAAAACATCTGCCAAACCCTTTCTGTCCCACTTCAGCCTCTCAGAGTAATCACTTCATCTCTAGCCCACCTTCTGCCTGTTGGGGGTTCCTGAGGGGCTTAAGGAACTTAAGAGCAAGCACTTAAGGTGGCAAAGGGTAATTAAGAACAGGTTGGGTGTTTGATCTCCTGTCATGAGCTTTAACGACCCCCAGACTTGGTGAATGCTCAGTCTGTTGCCCAAAGTTTAATACACAGTCTCCCTCAGAGTACACATCAGAACAAAGACACTTCTACATGTCTCCTCCACTAAATTTTGTTGGGACACTTCAACTCTCATATTCAGCAAGGAAACTCAACTTGCTCCATCTATCAGAAATACATTCCTGATTATTATTATTATTATTTTTTTTTTTTAAGGAAAGTGCTCAAAGTCAAAATCAGTTCACCACTCTTCCACTGAGTCTTGACTAAATCATTTCCCCAGTCATCCCTCCTTGTCAGTTATCAGTAGGTAGGGCCCATTGCAGGCCTGACCAAGAGCTGAGCAGGACAAGTACCTGCAGGTAGCTCAGTGATAGTTGGTTGCTTGTGGGTGGGGTCCATGAGGCACTGACCAATGGAAGAGCAAGCCCTGTTTCCTAGTAACAGGATGCAGAGTAATAAGGCACAGCAATGGCTACCTGCGAAGGGCTGTGCTCTGTTACATAAGGACACTTTGGGTCCAGTGTGCTGGAATCTTTTTGATTGACTCATTTCCGACCTCAGATTTGATTTCACATAATTAGTTGACTTTTGCATATCATACTTTTCATTATATTCCCAGGCCTAGCTGTCACCAGTGCTGTCACCTCTATGCCTCTCCAACAGCTGCCACTTGATCACATGCTCAGCATATAGTATAAATAGTTCAAAGCCCACAAGATTGTGAAGTCCAGCCCACCCTGAAAACTCCTTTGACAAACCTTAAATTCACAGTGATTCTTCTACTCTTTGCAGTGTAACAGAGCAGGATGAGCACAGCCCTTAACAGGAAGCCATTGGTGTGCTTCATTTCAAGCCATCCTGTCCCTAGGCAACAGGTGCTGTTCAAACATTGCTTGGTGCCTCAGAGGGCCCCATTCACAAGCAGCCAACTGTCAATGAGTGACCATTAGTTGTCCTGCTTAGCTGTTGGTCAGCACCACAGTGGGCCCTGCCCACAGGTTACTTACTATCAATGAGGGGGCCATAGGGAAAGTGATTAAGTCAAGGGTGGTGTGGCGGTCATCAGGAGGAGACTGAGATAAGAGGCAGATTCAGGCCTCATTCTGGAGGCCCTGGAGCTCACGCAGATTTGGGCCAGTGGGTGAGCTGGAGGGCCCAGGGAATACACTGGGGACTAGATGTTGTAGCCCTCCATAGCCCTCACTAAGGCCCTCCACTAGCCTTGGCCAAAGCCTTGAGGAGCAGTGTACCTCTCCCGCATCCCTGTCGCTGCGACCTACTAGCAGTGGTTTTCTATCTGGGTCTCAGACTGTGAGAACTGGTCTCCCCATATGGATGCCCTGAGGACGGAAACTGAGGACCTATTATGTTGGATGCCTGTCTCCGTCAGGGATGACGGCTGGGCAGAGTGTGGGAACCTGGCACTGAAGGAGCTGCTGGCTGAGATCTGCTTCCCCTTAACCAGCACTGGGACATTGCAGGGTGAAAGCTGTGCCTTGAGACTGCCCTTTCTTGTCAGGACAGAGAATAACATTCATCTAGTACAGGTTTATAGGAACCTCATTACCTGACCATGACCTAACCTTAAGCACAAAGGGTATGACACCAAGAAGTCTGCAGCAACTTACCACCACTCTCCCTAACATTTAATTGTACATGCACTTACTGAAAACTTTTACTAACTTTGGGGTCTTAGGGCATGAACCACCCATCTCCTTGTATGAATCTTTAATCAACTTTCTCTGTTCCAAACTTTAAGGTTAAGTTTTGATGGGCCTCCTTCTGCGTCAGGCACATGGACTTGCAATTTGAATAACAACGGTATTGTCTAAGGACAGACTTTGCCTCTCTTAAACAACGGCAGAGACTGGCCAACTGCTCACAATTATCCATAAAATACACGATGACTCGGCTTGGCTAAACTTTAGCCAAGCTTCTCTCCTCTGAACTTCAGCTTTCGCCCAAACTTGAGCAAGCGCTAAGATTCAAAGTTTTCTGTCTCCCTTAAGAGCTCATTCTGAGAATCAGCTCACTATCAGAGAGAAACAATTGCTGTAAAACAGCCCCATCATGCTGTCTGCTCATCCATCCTCCTACCTGCCCCATCACACACACACACACACACACACACACACACACACAGAGTTCCTGCTGACCCTTCTCATATTTCCATGTTAAACAAACTTCTTTTTCTGTTCTATTTCAGACATGTCAGGATCTGTGCTCAAAATACTTTCCCAATTGAAATCAGTTCCGTTCAATGGCTCAGTCAATTCTGACTCTCTGAGACCCTATTGTGTGCAGCACATCAGGCTTCACTGTCCATCACCAACTCCCAGAGCTTGCTTAAAATTCAAGCCCATCAAGATGGTGATGCCATCCAACCATCTCATCCTTTGACGTCCCCTTCTCCTCTGGCCTTCAATCTTTCCCTGCATCAGGGTCTTTTCCAATGAGCCAGTCTTTGCCTCAGATGGCCAAAGTATTGGAGCTTCAGCATTAGTCCTTTCAATGAATATTCAGGACTGATTTCCTCTAGCATTGACTGCATTGATTTCCTTGCAATCCAAGGGACTCTCGAGAGTCTTCCCCAACACCACAGTTCAAAACCATCAGTTCTTCAGTGCTCAGCTTTCTTTATGGTCCAACTCTCCCATGCATACCTGATGACTGTTGGGAAAACTTAGCTTTGACATATGGACCTTTGTCGGTAAAGTAATGTCTCTTCCTTTTAATACACTGTCTAGGTGGATCATAGTTTTCTTCCAAGGAGTAAGCGTCTTTCCCTTTCATGGCAGCAGTCACCATCTGCAGTGGTTTTGGAGCCCAAAGAAGAAAGCCTGACACTGGTTCCACTGTTTCCCCGTCTATGTCCCATGAAGTGATGGGACCAGATGCCATGATCTGCGTTTTCTGAATGTTGAGTTTTAAGCCAACTTTTTCAC
Organism: Bubalus kerabau; assembly: GCF_029407905.1. Taxonomy (NCBI): domain Eukaryota; kingdom Metazoa; phylum Chordata; class Mammalia; order Artiodactyla; family Bovidae; genus Bubalus; species Bubalus kerabau. Next base: position 36,538,835 of record NC_073647.1, on the reverse strand, counting down.
TCTCCTCTTTCACTTTCATGCAGAGCCTTTTTAGTTCCTCTTCACTTTCTGCCATAAGGGTGGTGTCATCTGCATATCTGAGGTTACTGATATTTCTCCCGGCAATCTTCAGTCCAGCGTGTGCTTCTTCCAGCCCAGCGTTTCTCATGTTGTACACTGCATAGAAGATAAATGAGTCGGGGCACAATATACGGCCTTGACATACTCCTTTTCCTATTTGGAACCAGGCTGTTGTTCCATGTCCACCTCTAACTGTTTCTTCCTGAAATGCATACAAGTTTCTCAAGAGGCAGGTCAGGTGGTCTGGTATTCCCGTCTCTTCCAGAATTTTCCACAGTTTATTGTGGTCCACACAGTAAAAGGCTTCGGCATAGTCAATAAAGCAGAAATAGATGTTTTTTCTGAACTCTCTTGCTGTTTGGATGATCCAAGAAAAGACCAATACATAGAAAACTGTAAAGCACTGATGAAAGAAATCAAAGATCACACAGATAGATGGAGAAATATACCATGTTCATGGATCAGAATGATCAATATAGTGAAAATGAGTACACAGCACAAAGCAATCTATAGATTCAATGCAATCCCTATCAAGCTACCAATGGTATTTTTCACAGAACTAGAACAAATAGCTTCACAGTTTGTATGGAAATACAGAAAACCTGGAATAGCCCAAAGCAACCTTGCCAAAGAAGAATGGAACTGGAGGAATCAACCTACCTGACTTCAGGCTCTATTACAAAGCTACAGTCATCAAAACAGTATAAACTGGCTCATAGAAAAAGCAAAGGAATTACAGAAAAACATCTACTTCTGCTTCATTGACTACACTAAACCTTTGACTGTGTGGCTCACAGCAAACTGGAAAATTCTTCAAGAGATGGGAATACCAGTTCACCTTACCTGCCTCCTGAGAAACCTCTATGCAGGTCAAGAAGCAACAGTTAAAACTGAACATGGAATAACAAACTGGTTCCAAATTGGGGAAGAATTATGTCAAGGCTGTATATTGTCACCCTGCTTATTTAACTTATATGCAGCATACATCATGCAAAAAGCCAGGCTGGATGAATCACAAGCTGGAATCAAGATTGTCAGGAGACATACCAACAACCTTAGATGTGCAGATGAAACCACTCTAATGGCAGAAAGTGAAGAGGAACTAAAGAGCCTCATGATGAAGGTGAAAGGGGAGAGTCAAAAGGCTGGCTTAAAACTCAACATTCAAAAAACTAAGATCATGGCATCTGGTCCCATCACTTCATGGCAAATAGAGGAGAAAAAGTGGAAACAGTGACAGATTTTCTTTTCTTGGGCTCTAAAATCACTACAGACAGTGACTGCAGCCATGAAATTAAAAGATGCTGCTCCTTGGAAGAAAAGTTATGACAAACCTAGACAATGAATTAAAAAGCAGAGACATCACTTGCCAACAAAGATTCATATAGTTAAAGCTATGGTTTTTCCAGTAGCTATGTATGGATCTGAGAGTTGGACCATAAAGAATACTGAGCACTGAAGAATGGATGCTTTCAAGTTGTGGAGATGGAGAAGATTCTTGAGACTCCCTTGGACAGCAAGGAGGTCAAACCAGTCAATTCTAAAGGAAATGAACACTGAATATTCATTGCAAGGAATGATGCTGAAGTTGAAGCTGCGATACTTTGGCCACCTGATGCGAAGAACTGACTCATTAGCAAAAAGTCTCAAGCTGGGAAAGATTGAAGGCAAGAGGACAAGGGGACAATAGAGGATGAGATGATCAGATGGCATTACCGACTCAATGGACATGAGTTTGAGCAAAATTAGGGAAATAGTGAAGGACAGGGAAGCCTGGTGAATTGCAGTCCACGAGGTCACAAAGACTCAGACACAACTTAAGTGACTGAACAACAAACATATTAAGTCCATAGGGAAGGGATGGGTCCTTTAATAAATGGTACTAGGACAACTGAAAAAAAAAAAAAAAAAAACAACAAAAAAAAAAAAACAAAAAAAAAACAGTATGATACTGGCACAGAGGCAGAAATACAGATCAAGGGAACAAAATAGAAAGCCCAGAAATAAATCCACGCGCCTATGGACACCTTATATTTGACAAAGGAGGCAAGAATAGACAATGGAGAAAAGACAACCTCTTTAAGAAGAGGTGCTGGGAAAAATGGTCAACCACTAGTAAAAGAATGAAACTAGAACACTGTCTAACACCATACACAAAATAAATTCAAAATGGATTAAAGATCGAAACTTAAGACCAGAAACTATAAAACTCCTAGAGGCAAACATAGGCAAAACACACTCTGACATAAATCACAGCAGGATACTCTATGACCCACCTCTCAGAGTAATGGAAATAAATGAACAGGACCAAATTGTATAGCAAAATAGCACAAGTAAATGAATAGGGCCAAATTAAATTCAAAAGCTTTTGCACAACAAAGGAAAGTATAAGCAAGGTGAAAAGACAGCCTTCAGAATGGGAGGAAGTAAGAGCAAACAAAGCAGCTGACGAAGAAATAATCTCAAAAATATAAAAGCTGCTCCCACAGCTCAATTGCAGACCAAGAAATGACCAATTCAAAAAACGGGCCGATGAACTAAACAGACATTTCTCCAAAGAAGTCATACAGATGGCTAACAAACACATGAAGAGATGCTCAACATCACTTATTATCAGAGAAATGCAAATCCAGACGACCTTGAGGTACCCTTTCACGCTGGTCAGAATGGCTGTTACCCAAAAGTCTACAAACAATAAATGCTGGAGAGGGTGTGGAAAAAAGGGAACCCTCTCACTTTGTTGGTGGGAATGCAATCGAGTACAGCCACTACGGAGAATAGTGTGGAGACTCCTTAAAAAACTGAAAATAGAACTGCCATATGACCCAGGAATCCCACTGCTGGGCATGCACACAGAGGACACCAGAATTGAAAGAGTCACGGGTACCCCAATGTTCATCGCAGCACTGTTAATAATAGCCAGGACACGGAAGCAACCTAGAAGTCCATCAGCTGACTAAAGGATAAGAAAGCTGGTGTACATATACACAATGGAATGTACCTCATCCATTACAAAGAATACGTTTGAATCAGTTCGAAAGAGGTGCATGAAATGGGAGCCTATTATACTGAGTGAAGGACGTCAGAAAGAAACACGCCAATACAGTACACAAACACATATATATGGAATTTAGAAAGATGGCAATGATGACCCTATATGCGAGAGAGCAAAAGAGACACAGATGTATAGAAGAGTCTTTTGGACTCCGTGGGAGAAGGCGAGGGTAGGATGATTTGAGAGAAGAGCATTGAAACATGTATATTATTCTATGTGAACCAGATCACCAGTCCAGGTTTGATGCATGAGACTAGGTGCTCAGGGCTGGTGCACTGGGATGACCCTGAGGCATGGGATGGGGAGGGAGGTGGGAGGGGGGATTCAGGATGGGGAACCCATGGACACCCAGGGCTGATTCATGTCAATGTATGGCAAAAACCACTACAATATTGCAAAGTAATTAGCCTCAAATAAAAATAAATGAATTTAGAAAAAAAGAACTCAAAAAAAGAAAAAAACGGAAAGAAAGGACAGCACACCCAGGGGGTCTTTCACTTTTATTGATTTTAAATCACATTCAGTGACTGACTGTGAATCATCACTGGGGTCTCCCAGGAGTTAGAGTGCCAGAAAGATGTAATTAGGGAGCTGCAGTCCAGATAAAAGATAACATATCGTTGAGTTAAAATCTGAACTCAACTCGTTTGATGCCTATGGTGAAACTCTGTGTTTTAGTTGTTTCTAAAAAGCTTTCTGAAGACACGCAGGATTCTTATGGTCAGAGACTGCCTTATGTATCTCCATAATTGTTTGACTATTCCTTGGACCTTTTAAAACATTTCAAAATGAAAGTTCACACCAACTTATATATCTCGTACTCTTCCTTTTAAACCATGATAAACTTGTAGAATTTGGACTAACAAAAGACTTTATTGGGGAAGAATGTTTTAGGAGTGTAGTTATTTTGAAATCCTAGGGTATGGTGATCATTAAAAGACCAGCTTTTACTCAGTCTTTTGTTAGTTCTTATGTAAAAATTCACTGTACAGACTTCCATGACTGTCCAGTGGTTAGGACTCTGTGCTTTCCCTAGAAGGGCACGGGTTCAATCGCTGTTCAGGGAACCATGCTTCCACAACCTGCATATTGCCCCCCGGGGGGAAAGAAAAATTCTCTGTGAGTGGTGATCCTGTTTGTAACGTGCACTGGGATTGGGCCACCATCACTGCTCTTCCTTTGGGAATACATTGCTCCCAAAATTTTCTTAGCAAAAAGGTGTCCTAGTCATTATTTGATTTGTTCCCTCCACACATTATTGTACTCCCTGGGAGTGCTATTTGTGGGTTTTAGGTGTATCAGCACTTCGTGCCTTCTGAGCACCTTTAGCCGACAGCATAGGTGAGTGATGCAACAATCCCTTTTATGAGGTAGGTGGCCAGGAGGTGATTCCTGCCTACCTTTCTCGGGGGGACTTTCACATTCACCACCCCTATGTGACAACCTCTTCCTTTCTGGGTCTGGCAATCTAGACCCTAATGTCATTCCACACCCCAAACAAAGGCTGTAACACCATACCACTACTCCTTGCCCTTGAAATCAAATGTTAATCAGGGTTATCCATCTTCAGTGCAGACTCCTGACCCAATCCAGACCACTACTCTCTGGCTAACTGGGGACCCGAGGGTCTGTTCCCCAACCTCTCGGGACCCCATATCCCTCCCATCTCCAGTGCCCACCTCTTCTCTTCTTTCCCTCCCTTCCATCAGAAAATTCACACACACGCAAATATCTTTTCCCCATTTGATGTTTATTGTAATTGCAGCCATCAGTTTACTATGTTAGTGTGAGAGTCTTTCCTTGGTTGGCCATTTCTACGAAAGCAGACCTCTGGAGGCACAGTTCTACACTGTCTGACCTTTTCGAGTCAGTTACTGGCTGCCCAGCTTGTACTTCTCCAGGGTCTCTTATTCTGGGGCGGCTGAGCTTATCTTCTCTTTGGATTCTGCCTCCTTCTTTGATATCGCCTCATATTTTGGTACCTTTTACGGCTTTGATTCAGTTTCTTACGTGCACAGGAACGGAGAAAACAGTTGGGTTTTCTGGTTGTCTTCACCTTCTTCGACTGAGTGGCATATGGTCGGATTTTCTTTCTCAAGGTTCCTTGAAGAGGTCTTCTGACCCTCATGGTCATATTTCGTGCCTGGAAAGACAAGACAAGGGTATGAGACTTTAGGAAAGAAAAAAGCGGAGTTGGAAGGGAGATTTCATGAAAAAGGGATGTGGGCTCATGAGGGCTTTTGTGCCAGGCAAGGGTGGGTAGAGGTTTGGGGCAGCCAAGTCAATGGAGAACCTGGGGAGCTTAGTTGGAATCATCTTACTTTCACACTGCCTCGGTACCTCCGTTGACAAAGGGTCTTCTTTTGTCCATTCATCCTTGAGGCAAACCGCCTTGTAACTCTTCTTGACTGCCGTGGGTTCCTGATTCCCTTAGTCAGGATGATGCCAAGAAGTGGCCTAACCTAGAATCTCTGCCTCTGGTCTCCCTATTTATACCCTTTCAGGACAATGAGGAGCCACACCCTTCAATCTGATTGGTCAGTTAGGCACCACCCCAGCCAAGAGCATCTTGGGGGGCTTAGACATCACAATGTACCACTGTGCCCATCAACATGGGCTAGTGGATGCTGAGGGAGGCCATTTTATAACTTCTCCACTGATGACACCTCTGTGTGTCTGATTCTGGGCAGTGGTGATTCAGGGCCATGGTGTTTCTCCTCATGACCTTCAAACTTCCTTTCAGTTCCCTTTATCCTTTGACTTATATGTGCCACTTCAACACTCCTGCCTCCTTCATCCCTCTGAAAACATCTGCCAAACCCTTTCTGTCCCACTTCAGCCTTTCAGAGTAATCACTTCATCTCTAGCCCACCTTCTGCCTGTTGGGGGTTCCTGAGGGGCTTAAGGAACTTAAGAGCAAGCACTTAAGGTGGCAAAGGGTAATTAAGAACAGGTTGGGTGTTTGATCTCCTGTCATGAGCTTTAACGACCCCCAGACTTGGTGAATGCTCAGTCTGTTGCCCAAAGTTTAATACACAGTCTCCCTCAGAGTACACATCAGAACAAAGACACTTCTACATGTCTCCTCCACTAAATTTTGTTGGGACACTTCAACTCTCATATTCAGCAAGGAAACTCAACTTGCTCCATCTATCAGAAATACATTCCTGATTATTATTATTATTATTTTTTTTTTAAGGAAAGTGCTCAAAGTCAAAATCAGTTCACCACTCTTCCACTGAGTCTTGACTAAATCATTTCCCCAGTCATCCCTCCTTGTCAGTTATCAGTAGGTAGGGCCCATTGCAGGCCTGACCAAGAGCTGAGCAGGACAAGTACCTGCAGGTAGCTCAGTGATAGTTGGTTGCTTGTGGGTGGGGTCCATGAGGCACTGACCAATGGAAGAGCAAGCCCTGTTGCCTAGTAACAGGATGCAGAGTAATAAGGCACAGCAATGGCTACCTGCGAAGGGCTGTGCTCTGTTACATAAGGACACTTTGGGTCCAGTGTGCTGGAATCTTTTTGATTGACTCATTTCCGACCTCAGATTTGATTTCACATAATTAGTTGACTTTTGCATATCATACTTTTCATTATATTCCCAGGCCTAGCTGTCACCAGTGCTGTCACCTCTATGCCTCTCCAACAGCTGCCACTTGATCACATGCTCAGCATATAGTATAAATAGTTCAAAGCCCACAAGATTGTGAAGTCCAGCCCACCCTGAAAACTCCTTTGACAAACCTTAAATTCACAGTGATTCTTCTACTCTTTGCAGTGTAACAGAGCAGGATGAGCACAGCCCTTAACAGGAAGCCATTGGTGTGCTTCATTTCAAGCCATCCTGTCCCTAGGCAACAGGTGCTGTTCAAACATTGCTTGGTGCCTCAGAGGGCCCCATTCACAAGCAGCCAACTGTCAATGAGTGACCATTAGTTGTCCTGCTTAGCTGTTGGTCAGCACCACAGTGGGCCCTGCCCACAGGTTACTTACTATCAATGAGGGGGCCATAGGGAAAGTGATTAAGTCAAGGGTGGTGTGGCGGTCATCAGGAGGAGACTGAGATAAGAGGCAGATTCAGGCCTCATTCTGGAGGCCCTGGAGCTCACGCAGATTTGGGCCAGTGGGTGAGCTGGAGCGCCCAGGGAATACACTGGGGACTAGATGTTGTAGCCCTCCATAGCCCTCACTAAGGCCCTCCACTAGCCTTGGCCAAAGCCTTGAGGAGCAGTGTACCTCTCCCGCATCCCTGTCGCTGCGACCTACTAGCAGTGGTTTTCTATCTGGGTCTCAGACTGTGAGAACTGGTCTCCCCATATGGATGCCCTGAGGACGGAAACTGAGGACCTATTATGTTGGATGCCTGTCTCCGTCAGGGATGACGGCTGGGCAGAGTGTGGAAACATGGCACTGAAGGAGCTGCTGGCTGAGATCTGCTTCCCGTTAACCAGCACTAGGACATTGCAGGGTGAAAGCTGTGCCTTGAGACTGCCCTTTCTTGTCAGGACAGAGAATAACATTCATCTAGTACAGGTTTATAGGAACCTCATTACCTGACCATGACCTAACCTTAAGCACAAAGGGTATGACACCAAGAAGTCTGCAGCAACTTACCACCACTCTCCCTAACATTTAATTGTACATGCACTTACTGAAAACTTTTACTAACTTTGGGGTCTTAGGGCATGAACCACCCATCTCCTTGTATGAATCTTTAATCAACTTTCTCTGTTCCAAACTTTAAGGTTAAGTTTTGATGGGCCTCCTTCTGCGTCAGGCACATGGACTTGCAATTTGAAGAACAACGGTATTGTCTAAGGACAGACTTTGCCTCTCTTAAACAACGGCAGAGACTGGCCAACTGCTCACAATTATCCATAAAATACACGATGACTCGGCTTGGCTAAACTTTAGCCAAGCTTCTCTCCTCTGAACTTCAGCTTTCGCCCAAACTTGAGCAAGCGCTAAGATTCAAAGTTTTCTGTCTCCCTTAAGAGCTCATTCTGAGAATCAGCTCACTATCAGAGAGAAACAATTGCTGTAAAACAGCCCCATCATGCTGTCTGCTCATCCATCCTCCTACCTGCCCCATCACACACACACACACACACACACACACACACACACACAGAGTTCCTGCTGACCCTTCTCATATTTCCATGTTAAACAAACTTCTTTTTCTGTTCTACTTCAGACATGTCAGGATCTGTGCTCAAAATACTTTCCCAATTGCAATCAGTTCCGTTCAATGGCTCAGTCAATTCTGACTCTCTGAGACCCTATTGTGTGCAGCACATCAGGCTTCACTGTCCATCACCAACTCCCAGAGCTTGCTTAAAATTCAAGCCCATCAAGATGGTGATGCCATCCAACCATCTCATCCTTTGACGTCCCCTTCTCCTCTGGCCTTCAATCTTTCCCTGCATCAGGGTCTTTTCCAAGGAGCCAGTCTTTGCCTCAGATGGCCAAAGTATTGGAGCTTCAGCATTAGTCCTTCCAATGAATATTCAGGACTGATTTCCTCTAGCATTGACTGCATTGATTTCCTTGCAATCCAAGGGACTCTCGAGAGTCTTCCCCAACACCACAGTTCAAAACCATCAGTTCTTCAGTGCTCAGCTTTCTTTATGGTCCAACTCTCCCATGCATACCTGATGACTGTTGGGAAAACTTAGCTTTGACATATGGACCTTTGTCGGTAAAGTAATGTCTCTTCCTTTTAATACACTGTCTAGGTGGATCATAGTTTTCTTCCAAGGAGTAAGCGTCTTTCCCTTTCATGGCAGCAGTCACCATCTGCAGTGGTTTTGGAGCCCAAAGAAGAAAGCCTGACACTGGTTCCACTGTTTCCCCGTCTATGTCCCATGAAGTGA